>NW_027266271.1:0-1262500 GCF_022045235.1 Haliotis cracherodii | reverse complement strand
CTGGTTTTTCTGGCAGGGGAGTGACTAACACACTTTTTCGTTTTGATGGGATATAGGCCGCGAGTACGATGCCACTATTTATTATCTTAGTTAAATTATGTCCCTTACCCATCATCGCATAAGGTGGGGTAATGACGATATTCAGTAGCCACTTGATGTTTGCCTCGACCATAGTCCATTTATTCTCACTGTTGTAAATGATATTGTACGGAGTGGTTTTAAGGAGTCTACTAACGTCGACATCGCTTAAATCTTCTAGATTACCCGCGAATGTGACTTCTTTCCGCTTGTATACATTATCGTGTAAGTGTAAAGCGTATAACTTACCATTGGTACCGGGTTTACCGAATCCTTCCGTGTCTCCGAGATCGGAAAGCGCAATTGTATTACATTGTCTTATCGTTCCAGGGCCTGATGCATCAACCATTATTTATAATATGGAGTGTTACGCTTAAGTATCCTATATGTACAGGTTGGTGTTTTACATCTAATACAGAAATTTTGAGGTCTGAAATAATACCACGCTTCAATTTTTTATATTGTAATGATGAGAAAGATTCCGTTCTACCGCTATTGTATTTTTCATTTTTCACTGGAACACTTCTGAGCAAAGTTGAAGGACTTTCTTGTTGAATATTATCCGTTGTGCTTATTTGATCAAGATGGATGCACAACTCTTTATAGGGAGCTAAATCGGGTAATGTATCTCCCTCATTTGATGAATCGATTATTACAGTATAACCGGCTGCAAATCCAAGTGTAATTCCTAAGTTCCCAGTAAAAACTACACCCATTCCTCCAGGGGATAATTTCAGTCTCCCAGTCGCCTCATTTTGTGTGAGACTAGCTCCATAAGGCTTAAAATATTCATCATTGAGTGAGCATACGCTGTAATACCCATCAGGTATAGTAATAATTCTATTATGGTCATCACTTCTAAATATCTTATTATTATCTTTCGCAGCACTTATATTGGTCCACCGTGGGTAATACGTTACATCGCATAGAGCTACTTCGAGTTGTCCATCCGAGTTATCGATAGTACGAAGCAGTTCAATAGACTGACTATTTGTTATTCCCAGGAGTGTAACATACATATCAAATATACAATGATACTATATCATAACTTAAATATGGAATCAATCATTATTTATAATATGGAGTGTTACACTTAAGTATCCTACATGTATAGGTTGGTGTTTTACATCTAATACAGAAATTTTGAGGTCTGAAATAATACCACGCTTCAATTTTTTATATTGTAATAACGAGAAAGATTCCGTTCTACAGCTATTGTATTTTACATCTTTGACCGGAACACTTCTGAGCAGAGTTGAAGGACTTTCTAGTTGAATATTATCCATCGTGCTTATTTGATCAAGATGGATGAACAACTCTTTATAGGGAACAAAACCATGTATGTAGTTAGTACTTGAAATCACTGTTGTGCCGCGTTGTAATGTTATTGTATGATAAAATCCAAGTGTGTGTGCTAAGTTCTCATCAATAATTATATCATCGTTTTCATTGATGATTTTCACTCTCCCATTGACCTCACTTTGTGTGATACTTATTCAATTATGAAATTTATTATCAAGAAATCCATTCTTAAAATATTCATCATTGAGTGAGCTTATGCTGTAATACCCATTAGGTATAGTAACAATTCTATTATTGTCATATGCTACTACTATCTTATTATTACCTCTCGCAGCACTTATATTGGTCCAACGTTGGTAATACGTTATATCGCATAGAGCTACTTCGAGTTGTCCATTCGAGTTATCGATAGTATGAAGCAGTTCAATAGACTGGCCATTTGTTATTCCCGGGAGTGTAACATACATATTAAATATACAATGATACTATATCATAACTTAAATATGAAATCAACTTACATTACTAATCAATCGATTATAGTAACTGCCTCTGGTGCTGAATTTTTAGTTAAATTCCCCGATATCTTTGAAAAGTACAGGGTCACGGCAACTAGCGATAAAATGGTGCACGATTGGTTTCACAATCCGATGCAATTTTGGCAGAATCAGTTAAACTTTGCCATATGGTGTGCCACAACGGGATGTGGCGTATCTCTTTACGCTCCAGGATTTGAACTGAATAAGTCTGTTATGTCATTTCACGTGTACTATCAGATTAGACGTATACTTAAAGAAATTAGTGCTCCATTACCGCAGGATCGAGCGTGGAATGCCACAAATAATAATTATGATAGGTCCGCGTATGAGCGTATTTGTCAGGAATTTAATGTTTCTACGAGTAAAGATTGGCGTATTAAAGGAGCAAACCATGGTCTAGGTGTTCCTTACACAGAGGAAAATAAATCCGTCAAAGAAGAAAGCGATTATGTATATAGAGAACTTCATAAACCTGGTCTTAATTTTTATAAGTTGCGGCAGGCCAGCAAACTTTACTCAAGAATGTATGATTATCGGTATAAAGTCGGTCATTGGTATCATGGCTGGGAACTTTATAGTAATGATTGGAGAGGGGATATTATGAGTTTTAAGAGTGGGTTAATTTATATTGTTAAAAAATTTATACAAATGAACGATACCGCAAACGCTTGGAATGAATTTCTTAATGATAAAACGGAAAACAATTTTACTAATCCAGGATTTGTAAGAGTTAATGAATCGATAAGAACTTATGTATGGGCAATTCTCGGAGCGCAATCGCAAACACGAACGTCCATTATCGGTTCTGGGACGGCGCTCGATGCGCAAAAACAGTTTGTCTCAAACGTGGAGGACGCCATTAATTCACCAGTTGACATACCATCGTCTATAAAGCGTTTTCAAGATGCATTACAGTACGCTCAATCCAAAGTGGACTTTGTTTATGCGCCGGGACTATACATGTCTCCGAGTAATATGGAACTTAAGATCGGTCAAGTGATCGGTTATAATAATAAAATTGTTATCGCTACCGATCAACAAAAACCAGGTATAAATTCAGATATGAACGTCGAATTAATAACGCAAACGATCACGGGTGAAAAGGGAATAGTCAAGCCGCAAACACCTTTTAATGCGCAACCATCTACTGATGTACAAGTTTCACCGCATATTGCGGCTAAAAATCAACAACATATCGATGAAAAAACAGCGCTTGTAGTGGGTGGAGTCTCGGTTGGCTTACTCATGATTTGGTTAGCGAACTGATTTGGTGGTTAAATAGTTCTTAGCGAATACGTACAACAGCCTTGCAATTGCTACGATCAACCCCCACAAGTTTTGACTAAGCCAAGTGGTGGTCTTAGCTAATAAATTCAATAGCCAGGAAACAACACTCCCTATTATACCGGGAAGTGCGGCCGCGGCTTTCTCGGCTAACTTTCCCAGTGCTGAACCTAATGCTTTTAAATGCTTTTTTATCCACTCTCTTATACCGTTTTTATCGTTAGGGGGTGATCCGCCTCCACTGCTGTACTGCCACCTGTTAATGAGAGAGTCAAAGTCGATATGATAAATCCCAACGCGGTTAAAATACTAGCAATTGTTATTCCCTGTTCTCTGAACAATGTTTTAATTTTATCGGCCAGTGTAGTGTCATCGTTGAGGACTTGATCGATAGTTTCTCGAATACGACTGATTTGCGAACGAAGTGCCTTTCTATTACTGGAAGCCGCTTCGAGGCGGGCCAATCTTTCCTCTTCTAAGTTACGCAATCTTTCAGCAACGCGGCGTCTACTGAATTCATCGCCCGCCTGTTCGAGTTTTGTTTTCTCTTGAGCTATATGCTTGTCGATTTCGGATAGCTTGGCTATATTATTGATGAGTTCTCCCCGCATAGTTTGCATTGCCTTGTCAAGACCTCGTAATTCCCTAATACTGAACTCCGAATGCGTTGAATTATCGTAGTAGGTATCTAAGATTTCTCCGAGTCCGTCCGAGGCCACCATCGAGGCTGCTTCCAAATCATCTGTATTAACGAGTTCTTTCCTCATAGTCTGAAGAGCCTTAGTAGTCTTCGCGGGAAGTCGTCGGTAGTCTACAAAACCTAATTCATCACGAACAAAGCCGATGCCTTTTTTAGCGGCTATCGTAGACAAGGCTAGGGGCTTACGAGTACGAGAATGCATAAGATCAATATCCGGAGCGCCACGCAGTCGCAATATTCCTTTACTATCTATCTCAAACTTTGAATATTCACGACCTATTGGAGTAACATAATTTTTATCATCTTTTAATGCATCGTAATAATCATCAACGGCTGGTTTTAAAAGTTCATCATTTACGGTTGGGATCATAAAGCTGGTTTCATCAGTACCCTCTTCGATTGTACTAGTATCAGTTATGTTATCTAGATCAAAGTTATTATGTTCAAAATCAGTCATTTTTATATTAAACATAGGGTACATGTTTTCAATATAACAATGTCTTCGCAATACGGACGCAAGTTAAACCCACAACGCAGACTTCGAGATCCATTAGGGGTCAAAGCAATTCGTCAGTCTGTAACTATAACTAATAATCCTAGTACCATCGATCAGAATCAAACGCTTCTGGTTCGCTTTCCTAATCTCGGCGCACACGATGTGTTAGTTCCGGGAACTGTCCGACTAGCATTTACGATTGTTTTGAATTCTACCGACGTTAACAGGGAGCCGGTTCAGAACTTAGGTCGTGCTATCGTTAAGAAAATCGCTATTAAAATTAGCGGTAATGAGGTTTTGAGTATCGACGATAGCGATGTATACTATTGTTACATGGATCTCTGGAGAACGGATAAAGAGCGGGAAAACTTACAGTACCAAGGAATTTGTAATAAGAACACATTGAGACTGCGAGTAGATGCTTCTAGTGGTGATGGTACCATCGTAAAAGATCAGGCCGTTGCCGACGCATTAGGTAACAGATTCTATATTCCCCTAGACTTTGAATTACTAGATTCCCACATGCCCTTTTATCAAGCATCCCTAGGCGATAGGTTAGAATACGAACTCACTTTTAACGACTACGGTGGAGTAATCAGAGCTGCTGAAGAAGCTAGCTATTCCATTGACAATATCTCGCTCGAGTACGATATGATAACGGATCCCGAATTAGCCAGACAAATTCGTAACCAGTATTCGGGAAGTTTAGCCATTTTGTACGATCGCGTGCTGCGACACCGAAAGATCACGATGGACAAAAAAGATACGTTGTGGAATATCAATCTAAACGTCCCCACGAGGTCGTTGAAGGGTATTTTAATGTTGTTCGAGGACCCCTCCGATGCGTTTAAAAGAAATACCGAGAAGTTCTACAATCCCAAGATTACGAAAGTAGAATTGACTATCGAGGGCGTTCCTAATCAACTATATAGTCAAGGAATGCTATCGCATCAACAGTGGGATGAGATTAAAAAACTTCCTTCTATAAAACGCTCTCCGGAAGTTAACGCGGTCGTGAAAGATCTGTCTCTAGGGAGTGTATCGATGGGTGAATACCTCACCTCGAAGTACGCGCTATGGCTCGACATGCGAACAACGGACGATGACCAATTACACGGCAGTGGGAGGAGAATAGAAAATGCTAGCGAGGGTGCCACCATACAGATAACGAAGCTCCTCGAAGCGGCTGGTAAATTAAACATATATTTGTATGTGATTATGGATGCGCAACTTAATATACAAAATGGGAGATTCGTGCAAGCGATCTATTGATAATCTTTTACCTAAAGATCCGCACTGCGCTATCATATGCGGGCAAACGGGCTGCGGAAAAACAGCCTTTATTCTAGATATTTTAGAAAGTCATTATCGGGACGTTTTCGATCATATTATTATTCTGTGCCCGACTATAAGCGTTAATAAAACATACTTATCCAGAGATTGGGTAATGAATGACGACGGAATACACAGAGTCGATCCGGGCGATCGTTTACAAGACTGTCTCCGAGTATGTCACGAAAAATACAAAGGAGAATCAACCCTTTTCGTAATAGACGACTGCAGCGCGAGTAAAGAATTAACAAAAAAGAAAGATATGCTTTCGTATTTAGCATTCTCCGGTCGGCATACTCAACATAGCGTTTGGGTACTTACTCAAAAATACAACTCTGTCCTGAAAGATCTCAGAGAGCAGACCAAATGGGTAGCGCTGTTTCATTGCAAAGATCGAGATTCATTCGAGGAATGTTTACGCGAAAATGATGTCATTTATACCAAGAATGAACGTGACAAAGTCAGAAAAGTGTTAGCTGCAACGAAGCACTGTAAACTCGTATTAAAAACCGATCAACCAGCTGCTTATGCAATTGCTTAGCAAAATGTAGCAAAAATGTAGCAAAATGTAGCAAAATGTAGCAAAATATAGCAAATTGAACATTAGCGGTTAATATTACATAAAATGTGGTTCGAAATCATCATTCTTTCGCAACAGTTCATTATTACGGGATGTATTGGATACGTCATATTATATTATGTTAGACTTAAATATCTCCTTAGGTATTACATTATGGAATGCGACGAACTTATCGAACAAATGCTCAAAGAATCTGATCAACATACAGAAGAACATGCAGATAAACATAGAGAAAGACTCGCGGCTTTGGTAGCCGGTGGAAAATGTTCCCAATATTTGGGAGAAAATTATACCATCGAAAAAATTGATAACATGACCGACGAAGAGATTAAAAAACTGTACGCGCGTTACGAGTCTAGACTGGGAGCTACCATGACTAAAACGATAGGGTCGTCTATATTACAACTATACACAGTCGTAGCTAGTACGTTTCTCCCCATCCCGGCAGAACATCGCATGTATTTATGCGAATCTCTAGAGAAAGACCCATTCATCGAACACGCTATAAGCTCAGTGAGCTGTGAGTTTTATCATAGATTCGGAATTTTCTTAGCTCCGCTCACCACAGCTTTAATAACGGCTAGGTATTGTCAATTTAAACATACGTGCCCACTTAATAATATAAAGAACGAAGTTCAAATAAATAATGGAGACACAACAGATTGCGGAAACACAACAGATTGCGGAAACGCAACAACAGATTGCGGAACAAGTGAATGAGGAACCACCAGTGAATGAGAAAACACAAAAACAAGCTAGAGTTACTAAGAACCCCAAAAAAATAGCCGCAGGAAGAAAGGGAGGGCTGGCGCGCAAAGCAAAATTAATAAATAATTCAAATCCGATTAAAACATGGGCACTAGTAGGAGTTGCTGGTATAGCGGCTGTATGGTTCTTTTATAAGACCGGAGAAGAGAAAACGTCACCCCCTATGCAACAACAAGTTCAATTAGAGGTTAGTCCTCATATAATGCTATAAGAAGCATGACTACTCCAGTTACAGACGGTAAAATGTTGGTAAACGCGACGTATCATTCAGCGGTGGTCACCGGCTTGGCCATTGGCTATGCCCCTATGGCTAAAATGCTTACTAAAGCCACACCTCCCAAGCTAGATTTTAATGGATTTGATATAGGTATGATGATTCTGGATATTGGATTAGCAATGGCAACGAAGGATATGCTCATCAAACAAGGACTTATCCCGGAAGACATAATGAAGTAATTAAACATTTGAATATTTATATTCATATAAACATTTGAATATTTTATATGGCATCAATTGCGATGATGGTCGGTGGAGCTGTTGTTAATGCTCTAGCTTTTTCGGGGAGTAATTATTTATTTTCCAGTATGAGGGAATCAAACGCTAAAGAAGTTGAAGAGGAGCGTAAACGACATAATAAAGCATTAGAACAATACCAAGCAGCTCAGTTACAATATACGCAGCAGAGAATGAAGAGATTAGACTTTATTCATGAAAAACTGATTAAGGAAGGACATTCAATTCAAACGTTTAAGGATGTCGAATCCGCCATGCACGAATACTACCTCGTTTATGGGAAAAAACTCGACCCAATACCTAGACCAACAATGAGTCAGTTTTATACACCGTCAGAGGCTCAGAAAGACCGAGAGGTCGCATTTGTTATTATTGGGTTATCCGCAGTATTGATTTTCAGCTATTCCCTAGTGTAGATGTGATTTGCATTTAGACAAATGATGTGATAGATGTATATACCATGAATAACTGCAAGTTTACACTCATGGGGAAGACGACTCTATGTAACCGCCGCTGTGTTGATGTTTACTGCGGTATACACAATTATTACATCAAGCGTGGACACATAAACTATAAGTGTTCTGAATGCGGGATAGGGGTCAAAGGTCATTATTGTTTATGTAAGAAACACGGTGCTGATAGGGTCAGGAATCAGATTATTTATGCTAGGAAGAGAGATTACATCAATGAGAGGAATAGGTTGGGGAGGATACGTATTTAGATATATGAAAACAACCAATTAGACAAATGAATCATTTTGCATATACCATTCAACCACAATGGTTTTTGTCAGAGAGTTAAAAGCTATGGCAAAGCAACGTGGTCTACGTGGATATTCTCGTATGAGAAAAGCTGAATTGATTACCTTACTCGGTTTGGAACCACCACAGACTGTTAGAGAACTCAGAGTTCGAGCGAGAAACAGTGGGCTGAGAGGTTATTCTCGAATGAGAAGAGCTGAATTGATCGCTTTACTAGATAATAATCAACAAGACGAGGATGATATTCAACATAATAATGATGATAATGATGATGATAATGATAATGTTAATCAACAACAACAAGAATTAATATTTGTACCCACATCCGCCGGCGTTGGTAAATATCTAAGAGGTTGGCAGATGGATTTTAATTCCAACATGGATGTTAACGATATTAAGCCCATCATATCGAGTAAAATTAACGAGGAATTAGATGATTTACAAAGTATAAAATACCAGCTGACGATTAAAATGACATTGAGTAAAAGTAACGCAGACGATAGCGTCGAATATACCGAACCATATTTCCGAAGCAATCAAGAAGTTATAACCGAATCCGATACTATAAACGCATCATTAGATACATCAATTCAGAGGATACAGGAAACTTTAGAACGCTGGACTAATAGAGGTTCGGGTTGGGGTGTGGATAGAATCGATAGTTTATATTTAGATATAGCGAATTACATGCCTTTCAAAGGTGGATCTTATATAGATTTACCCCCGTATTATAAGAAGAAAAAAGCCATAATTAACGTAAAAAATAAATCCGATGATTGTTTAAGAATGATGATAAGATCTGCATTGTTCCCCGTAGACAAAAATGCGGATAGACCTTCTAGCTATCCCCAAAACGATGGACTCAACTTCGATGGTATAGACGAACCTACACCAATATCGCAAATTGATAAGGTGGAAAAGCAAAATAATTTAGCTATAAATGTTTTCGGACATTCTAAAGGAATTGTTGTACACAGAATAAGCTCCGCTCCGGAACATATTCCCAGAATCAATTCATTTCTGATCGAAAAAGATGGTAAATATCATTATACGTGGATAAAGAGTTTAAACAAGGTGCTATACGATCAAACTAAATATAAGGGAAAGAAATATTTCTGCGAAAGATGCCTGCATGGGTACAGCAGACAAGATCTATTAGAATCGCATAAAGAAGACTGTAGAGGTGTTGGACAGACAGCTATCAGGATCGATATGCCTAAAGAGGGGAAAAATATATTAAAATTTGAACATTATTGTAATCAAATGCCAGTACCGTACGTAATTTATGCCGACTTCGAAGCGCTTATCAAGCCCATAGAAAATACTGAACGCAATAATCAAGAGAGTAGTTTTACGTACAAAACTCAAGAACATATTCCTTGTGGGTTTGGATATATAGTTGTAAGGTATGTTGGGAAAACAAACACTCCCGTGATTTACAGAGGTCCCGATGCAGCTGGAAAGTTCCTAGAATATCTACAAAATGAAAAGAGAATAATCAGGGAAGAATTATCGTGTAAGAAACCCATGCGTATGACGATAGATGATTGGAGGGCCCACAAGAAGTCAACGAGTTGTCACGTTTGTAATAAACCCTTGGATGGGGATTCCGTAAGAGATCATTGTCACGTCACGGGTAAATATCGGGGAGCCGCTCATAACGAGTGTAACTTGAAACTAAAAATGAATGCTCAAACAATACCCATCCCCGTTGTGTTTCACAACCTTAGGGGATACGATTCACATCTCATTATGCAAGCTATCTCAAAGACCGACGGCGGTTTAACGTGCATTCCTAACAACATGGAAAAATACATATCGTTCTCGTTGACTAAACCTATACATTATAGGGACAAGGATGGGAAATCTAGAATAAAGCAAAGTAATGGGCTTAGATTCATAGACTCCGTACAGTTTCTGTTATCTTCCCTGGACAATTTAGCTAAAGCGAACAATCCCGATGACTTCGCTATAACAAATAAATATACCGATCAGATAACTCGTCATTTGCTGCTGAGAAAAGGTGTATATCCTTACGAATATATGGATGATTGGTCTAGATTCGAAGAAACTGAATTACCACCCCTCGAATCATTCTATAGTAACTTAACGGAATCTAGAATAACAGATGCCGATTATGAACACGCTCTTAAGGTCTGGGATAAATTAGGTTGTAAGAATTTAGGTGATTATCACGATCTGTACTTAAAAACCGATGTACTGTTACTCGCTGATATATTCGAGATATTTAGAAAGACGTGTTTAAAACAATACGGCTTGGACCCGGCATGGTACTATTCCAGTCCCGGACTATCGTGGGATGCATTGTTGAAGAAGACCGGAGTAGAACTAAAACTACTCACAGATTACGATATGCACTTGTTTATTGAGAAAGGATTAAGAGGGGGTATATCGATGGCAGCGAAAAGGTATTCTAAGGCTAATAATAAATTAGTGGAAGGATACGATCCGAGTAAACCCAACACGCATATATTATATCTCGACGCTAACAATTTGTACGGATGGGCTATGAGTCAACCTTTACCCACGGGTGGTTTTGAGTGGGTCAATGTGAATGATATCAATGTGAATGATGAGAATAAAGGGTACATACTAGAAGTTGACTTGGAATATCCTAGTTCCTTACATAAAGATCATAACAGTTATCCGCTAGCTCCCGAAAGATTAATGGTTAATAAAGACTGGATGTCGGAATATCAACGTTCATTGATGGGTAATAATAGGTTAGCTAACGTAGAAAAACTCGTACCAAATTTGATGGATAAGACAAAATATATAGTTCACTACAGAAATCTCCAGTTGTATCTATCGTTAGGTATGAAACTAAAGAAAATACACAGAGTTCTTAAGTTCGATCAAAGCCCTTGGATGGAGCCCTATATAAGGTTGAACACAGATTTAAGAAAGATAGCCACCAGCGATTTCGAAAAGAATCTGTATAAGCTCATGAATAACTCGGTATTCGGTAAAACTATGGAGAATCTAAGGAAGCGTGTTGATGTTAAATTAGTCAGATCTAATGAGGAAGAAAGACTCAGGAAACTCATAGCCAGTCCGGCTTTTAACAGAAGCAAGATATTCGATAACGACTTAGCCGCGTTGCATATGCAGAAGAGTAATATAAAATTCAACAGACCGGTGTACGTCGGTATGAGTATTCTCGACTTGTCAAAACACTTAATGTATGACTTTTATTACAACGAACTTAAGAAGCAATACGGCGATAGATGCGAGGTGTTATATACCGACACAGATTCTTTGTTGATGGAAATACAAACCGAGGATGTGTATAAAGATATGGCAGAAAAAATAGATATGTATGACACGAGCGATTACCCTAAAGATAATCCACTGCACAGCGTTGTAAATAAAAAGGTGTTAGGTAAGATGAAGGATGAATGTGCTGGGACCCCTATAGCGGAGTATGTGGGATTAAGACCTAAGATGTATTCTATAAAGAAGTCTGATAATGGAGAGATAAGAAAAGCTAAGGGTGTTAAGAAGTATGTGGTAAAAAAGCATATCAAACACGAACAGTATAAAGAATCATTATTCAATGGTAGAACTTTCAAACACGAGATGAACTCTTTAAGAAGTTATGATCATAGGATATATGGATTAAGAATGAACAAGACATCATTATCCCCCTTAGATACAAAGAGATGGATTGATAATGATGGTGTAACTACCTATGCTTATGGTTATGGTGGTAATACCGTACCGTTGGGAACTATGAACAACTCTTCTCGTACAAATGCCCTGCCCGGTCCATCTTGAAGATAATAAAGAATAGGCTCTCCTTCTTTCGTAACCAATCGACTAATGTTATACGTCTTAAGGGACCATATGGGATCGGTTGCGCGACGTAGGCCTCCTTCGAGTTCACCGGGCTGGTATAAATATCTTACCCTTACTCTATCCGGAAGTTTTTGTTCTTTGCCTCTCCTCGGTGCTGAAGATTCGGAAGTCACGGATTTCATTTTAATCGCATCGGATGGTTTCTTCCCTATTAATCTCGTCACTTCATTATTCAGCGCTGATACAACGGCTGATAATCGTGTCACCCATTCGGTTGATCTCAATCGCTCGGATTTCATTTCGATCCCATACTGATAGCCAAACAAACGTTCCGCTAGAGTCCGGTTAAATCTTTCGACGATAGCTTGACTGCGGGGGGCCTCTCTTTCACCACGGACGATTTTGACATCGTGCTTTGTTAAAAGTTTAGTTACCGATCCCATAAACTCTCGACCGGGATCTACTTGAAATAGCTTAGGCCATTTTAGCGGTCCGCGTTTATATATGCGACTCAGTGCATTAGCTACTTCTGTTGAATCTTTCGAGGTTAATGGCTCAGCCTCTTTGTATCGACTAGCCACATCCACTACTGTTAAAGCGTATTTATACGTTTTGCGTTTTACCTTATCGTGAGGAAGAAACAAGAGGTCAGCCTGATGAACTTCATTCGTCGTAAAAATATCAAACTTCTTCCTCGGTATATAACGCGGTGCCGGTAAATATATTTGCCACATCGCTTGTTTCTTTAACCAATCCTTGGCCACATCGTTAGATACCTTAGCAGCGGTGGCTAATTTTTTTATTGCTCCTACACCTTTCCAATATCCTCGTGGGCTATAGTCAATTTTATTCATTATTAATTAATATTGATGTTTCGTTTAATACAAATCATGACTATCGTTGAATCGCATAGTCATTTTGGCATAAAAAATTCCCCCTGTAGTAGCAGTATAGGTATATGAATCCAGCTCCAGTGGAAGTGAGCCAGAACCCCTATTACCTATACTACTTACCTGTATAACAAGAATCTTACACAGGATGCCCATTCTTCCTTCCTGCTGAATCTAACGTCTTAATTAGTAAGTAACATTCTCTTGGATAACGATCATCGGTACTTTACACATTTTTGGTAATCTATATAAAGTCCATGTCTACCGCAGTCTGCTAAAGCTGCACTACTTGGTACATGTTTACCCATATCCAATACATATTTACAAAAAATATTATGAAATATTTCAATAACAGCCCCACACCTCCGCCCCATAAAACAATTTAGGTTTTATTTTATAATCGAACAACTTAAATAACATATTTACAGGAATATTTGGGTATGTATTCTGTAATTGCTTAATAACAAACAGAGCTTTACTGACTTTTGAAACAAGAGTATTCATATACACTGTCCATGACAATCTAGTAGGAACATAATATCTAAATAATTATAATAAGTTGATGTCTTTTGTAGCCCTCTATCAAAATACCACTTCTCATAATGTCGTAAATAACCACCATTTCGAAAAACTAATATTTCTGTCTTATCCATATTTATTTGTAAGCCCCATGATTTACAATATTTACATAAAATGTCAATCTTTCTTTGCAAACCAATAAGACTGTCATCAAAAATACATCAATCATCAGCATACAATAATAACAGTAGTTCCAAACATTCTACACCTATGAATATACCTCTTACATCTGCGACTTCAATCATGGATTGAAATTCTGAAATAAACATTGCAAATAAAAACGGGCTGATAACACAACCTTGTCTGACTCCACTTAAACTATCAAAATAATCAGTAATAGTAGTGTTGGATACTGAGTAATTTACCATGAACACCTTTATTCATGTGGCTTTACGAATTGCCAAGGAGGAGAAGAAAGCAGGCGGAAAGGAGATACAATTTCGAGTTCAATATTTTCAGCAGAAATGAAAGGTTTAATTCTGATTCCTAGGGGGTGAGTGAGTGATGGCATCTTATTGAAACGATTCTCATAAAGAGGATTCTAAAAACACAGTTGTCGTTATGTATTGTAGAGATAATTTTTTACAGCGATGTTTTAGAGATGGCTCATCGGCCTCAATATACAAACTGTCAAAAGTGGAGTTTCGGAAAGATCCAAGACAGAGTCTTAGACCTTGATGGTGGATAGAATCTAACAGTTTTAGGTTGCTTTTAGAGGCTCCGCCACAGATGATGGAGCCATAGTCGAGTTTAGAACGAATCAGTGATCTGTACAAGTGAAGAAGGGTCGATTGGTTCCCTACCCACTTTGAATTAGAAACAACTTTTAGCAAATCCAGTGCCTTCAAGCATTTAGCTTTAAGATATTTTATATGTGGCAAAAAATAAGATGCTATCAAATATTATACCCAAACATTTGGCTTCCTTTACTACGTTAATGTAAGTACATGTTAGATGGAGGTCTTGGTCACTACGACAGAAATGGATGTAATTATTGTTAGATCTAGAAAATTTAAAGCCGTTACATTGAATGAATGAATAAATATTGCTTTACGCCGCATCAGCAATATTACAGTTATTCGCGGCGAGAATCAGTGAACAAAAATTCCATCAGGTGCATATCAAGAACAATTATATAAGGAAGATACAAAATATCAGTCAAATATCACAGGAAAACGAGTAAAACTGACTATTTGGACTAAAATCTATATTTTGTCATACAGACGAATTTCTTTCAAGAATGCTAAAATCTTATTGTTATGAACTTGAGTAAACAGTGCTTTCATAGTTGAAACATAAAATATTTTTGGCGGATTGAAGCTATATCCACACAGTCTAAAAGTATGTGCATTATGTTAACTTGACAATGGCAAGGAATGCATCGGGGAGCATCTTCTCCCTTTAAAAGGAAAGCATGCGTAAAATGTGAATGCCCTATTTGGCACCAACATAGAACAACATCATCTCAACGACAGGAAAAACTGACATTGTTACAATTGATCATTTGCTGAATATTATGCAGCTTGTTATTTGTTTCTTTATCCCAATTGATTTGCCAACATTGATTGACATATTGCCTTATATCAGATTTACAGTCAGTATGAGGAATTGTAGTATTGGAGATTTATCTTTTTCGATCGTCTGTCGCCTGCAAGTCAGAAAAAAATGTGAAATTTGTTTATGATTAGAATTATTGATATATTGCAAGGCTAACACAATTAGCCCTTGCTTCTGCAGTAAAGATGGAACTTTCATCTGTAAGTCTAATGGAGAAGTGCCATCATTCGTTACAGCAGCAGCCACTACTTTCTCCCCTTCTTTTGAGCCATCAGAATAAATACAGGTGATTCCTCATTTCAATAAAAGCTTGTTGCTATTGCGTAGAGTGAGTATCAGCCTTTTCCAGCTTTGTTAAATCTAGATACACACAAGGCTGTATACATTGTAGTTTTTTTAGTAGTATAGGTAATGATGGTTCTGGCTCACTTCCACTGGAGCCAGATTTATATACCTATGCCGCTACTACAGATGGATTTTTTTATGTCAAAATGATGATGCGCATCAACGATCGTCATGACATTAAACTAAATTGTAATGAAAATATTCTCTATTATTTTTACTCATACGTCTACCATTATTTTTAACAAAGTGATATTCAACATTTTTACTAAGTTCTTCGTTCATTTTACTAGGAGACCAGACTATATAGGCTTCTTGGTAATTGGAAAGAAACAATTGATGACCGTATTTGGTTGGTTTGACATCACAAATAAAATATATACCTTGTGGTAATTCTCTCCATTTGATAATTTTGTCCCTGAGCATAAATGTTTCAGTAGCTTTTTCGAGTTCTTCCTTTGTTGGTTTGTAATTCTCCATTATTATATACTTACGTAAGCATTCTTCTAAATAAATGTATGATTTTTATGCGGTGCAATCTATTTTTAATCTCCAACCAGTTCTTTGGTTTTGGCACGGAATAATTGATGCGCTTGTTGCCTCCCCTGTTCTATTTACTTTTTTTCTCGTCTTCGCTAATACCACTGGTCTTACAAGATTTTGATCGAATCTCCTGCTTCATTACGTTGTATTTGGTGAGTTCTGACAACACTAAACGAAACTCCTCCTCGGATATCTTACAATCAGCCATTGCTGTTGAAATATGATCCTCAATGCTATTCAACTTTGCTTGTAATAGTATCGTGTTTTAATGCTTTCTTTTGTAACCTACGAGAAATGAATTTTATCATTATTCCTGCCAGTCCCGAGACTCCAGCGGCTATTTCCATGCCGAGCACGATAGGCGCGGCGATTATAGTTGATAATAAACCAACACCTACTACACCGAGTCCCATGCCAGCTGCTACAAGCGCGGTGTCAACTCTGTCCATACTTTTTTATACAATCCAAGTCTCAACTCCCTCTCCTTCTCTATTTGATGTTTTATATCACTTATTTGAAGTAATCGAAATCCATCAACAGTATCCAACCTATGAGAAATAAATTGAATCGCTATTCCTGCCAGTCCTGAGACTCGGGCGGCTATTTTACATGCCAAGTACGATAGGCGCCGCAAATTACAGTTGATAATAAACCAACACCGGCCACCTCGAGACCAATCGTAACCTCATCACCCAGACAGGTAGAAAACGTATCCATAACATTTTCGTAAATCATAAACTTCCATGTCCAACCAATATATCTACGTGAGAATCATGTCAACATTGTGGTGAAATGAAGGGTTAACCAAAGTAACTCAATGATACTGATCCCATCATTGCTTCACTTTCTTACCCTAATTTTCTTTACAGCATTGCCATCTCTATCGTAGGTATGCTTCGAATTTCGTAGGGCCACACAAGCCCTTGTTTCCAAACTTCCTCATCACCAAGTGCTCTTGCCCAACTATTCGGTCTTTATGTTTTCTCATATCTGTCTTGAACATCGCAACAACAAAAACTATTAATAATAACAAATAATAATGATGATAATCCATTTTGTTCCAGAATTGATTATGACCATTATGATCATTATCGTTGATGAACATTAATAAAATGTAATGTTATCTATTGTTTTTTGCATTGTATTACCATGTCTGTAACACATCTATTGTTTTTTTAATTGTATTACCATGTCTGTATCACCGTTTATCCTTACCTAATTATGTCAATTCTATTTTTTGCTTTTGAGGACAAAAGCTTCCTGTCGCAGAGGGGTATTGTCATAGCTTTCTTCTACCACCAAATTCCTATTAGAAAATATATATATCAATCAACCTATATCGGTAAACTAATCTGACTATTCTTAAAGTAAATTCAGTATAGCGAATGCACTAACTGACCGCCGCATACAAGATATTTTATGTTTCACATATGCGGCTAAACTCACGGTCACTCCAGCTGTGAGACAGTGGCTCATTATGCAAGTCTGCCCAGCCGGGCTGACACAAAGGGTCACTCTCTCTGAGAACCAGTGATTAGTGAGTTAACTTCACGTCACAGTGCCGGCATACATGGTCAGTCCGACAGTGATGTAAGGGTCAGTTAGGCAATACAACAACCTACTTGAATAAATCCGTAAATAATGACCCACCCACCCATTGTTACAGCCGATCAACCGCTGACACCTGGGATGTTGTGATCTTTAGTTATGTAACGTAATGAAGGCCTGAGTTGTATATATACGGCGGTCGGTGGTAGCAAACACGCACTCATCCACTGCACACACTACCTAACACATCGAACCGCATTACAAACCACCCTCAATCTAAACAAGGCTCTCACTCTAGAAGCAATACTAAACCCACAAAATAAACTAGAAAACTTCAAGGCATTAGGCGTATTCTCAATAAAAACGGAACTAATAAAACGCATCTAAAACCATAATAACCTACCAAATCAAAATCACATAAACAAACAAACATCCACCATACCCAGCTCCCTTAGTTCTCCTCCCCAACCCCATCGGCATCTATTCCAAATCTCAAAATTCCCAACTTCTATATAAGCAACCCCTAAAGCCCCCTCTTGGGTTGCACAGACCACCTTCGCTCCTTTCGGAAACACATTAAATGGCCTGGCCGGGCCCGTGTGCGAAATACGCATCAGTCGGAAAGCGCACGTTAAATCTCCAAAGAAAGTAAGTAAGTAAGTAAGCAAACTTCACTCTGCTTCCACCAATAAACGTCACCAACTCAACAGCCTTCTCTGTCATTCAAGGTGATAGCCAGTCGTGACCGCTGCTACCGACTAATTCCCCCAATTAAGTAGTACACCCAAAAGACAAGCTACGTCACCCAAAAGGCGCGCTACGTCATGTATATTATTATATCATATAATAGTCTATAATTGGTCTTGCTTCAATGTTTAAAGAGTATACATCAGCCTTATCAAATGTATATTATACGGCATAAATATTTTAGTAAGATAAATGCTATCACCTTTAATAATTTGGACCCCCTCAAGGGTTGCAACGGGTGATGCTCCTACATAAATAATACTGCAACGTCGACGCTCGTGTTGCTTGAGCCATTTATTTGATAGACCAGGGCCCTCTTGCACGTGCACAAAGCGATCTTAGCGCTAAGACTATCGTAAGCCCATGTTAAAGTATGGGAGTTACGATCATCTTAGCGCTAAGATCGCTTTGAGCAAGTGGGCCCTGGTAATATCTCGAAGGCATCTACCGGTACATCTCCAAACAAGACTTCAATAATAAGCGTAGAAGGATCATGTATTGCACTCAAGTTATCTTTAATATAATTGAATTCTGTAACCAAATTTAAACTAATGGTTTTTACTGCTGGACGACTACATAACATATGACCTGGGTTTTCTGGCAGGGGAGAGACTAAAACACTTTTTCGTTTTGAGGGGATATAAGCCGCGAGTACGATCCCACTATTTATTATAATATGGAGTGTTAAACTCAAGTATCCTATATGTACAGGTTGATGTTTTAAATCTAATACAGAAATGTTGAGGTCTGAAATAATATCCCGCTTTATTTTTTTATATTGTTATGATGAGAAAGATTCCGTTCTACCGCTATTGTATATGTTTTATCATTTCACGTGTACTATCAGATCAGACGTATACTTAAAGAAATTAGTGCCCTTGTCAGAGAGTGGGATTCACCCCCCCCCCCCCCCCTCTAGCCTAAATTCCCCCCGGAAAAAGGGCTATATAGTTAAATTTCCCCCTGGAAAAATTACTACATAGCCATATTTCCGCTTTAGAGTCAGATTTCCCCCCTTAACACAAGGGGGAAGTATGGCTATATAGAAGAATTTCCCCTTTATCCCTCAGATTTTTCAATGCAGTATTAACAAACATAACCTACTGCGCCATTTAACAAACATTGATCAAACAGCAATGGCAAAGGCGAACTTCTTGCATGCCATATTTGACAGAGAAATTGGAGTTAAACGTGTCTCAATTGAAAACAAGCTTTTAGGAATCCTGTATAACAAGTTTGGTGTTGAAAACATAGACGATTCCGACTTGCCACTTGTTATTCATGCCAGAGAACTCATTTATGAACTGTTGCTGGATACTAGTAAATACTTCACGTTAGTCATTTTCTACAATGCAGTGATTAAGGGTGTATTGGAATCAACAAACAGCAAAACAGCGGAAGAGAGTTACATTTTAGAATTTCTGGACAAAGTTTTGTCCTGTGTTTCTGGCGCAATAGACCAGCTTGAACTCCAAACCTCATCCGAATTGTATGTTCCCAGGAAATACCTTCAACTGGAACAAATGAAGATTTGGCTCTATTTGATTTAAAACAAGGTACATGATATCTTCTTCCAGATGGTAAAACGTCATAACAAGGATATAAAAAGTGATTTGGTTGGTCTAAAATTCTATTTGCAAGCTGTAAAACACGTTGATTGTAAAGAGAGTCCAGACTGTTGAATTTGCATCCTGAGATTTTGCTAGCCACTGTAGTTATTTTAGTTATTTAACCTAAGGGCTGACATTAGTACAGGTCCTAAAAGTGTTGTCGCAAGCATAGCCTGCAGTTCACAACCCTGTGCACTAAACAGAATCCGCTCATCAGTTAATGAACTGAATGAACAGATGACGGAAACAGTACACACGTATATATCTTCCACTGAAACACCAGTTGAAAAACTTGCGGCGTCACCTTTGGCAAGTGATCTTGTTCATGCATGCCTCTGTCCACAAACAGTAAATGGGTACCAGGGAGTTAATGTGGTAATGGTAATGGGAATGGGTAATCTTCTAGCGCCTGACAGGCAGCTTTGGTTGCATATTTCACATGTAGATGCAAAATATACGGACCTCTGATCGGGGCAAGAAACGCCATGAGCAAGCACATATATTTTCGCTATATAAACGTTGTAAAGGGAGTAGTGCACTTTACCGGGCGCACTTTTTCAGATCCAGTTAGCGCTGTGGGGGCTCGAACGCGCTTCGCCGGCTCACCGGTTCTGCTAATTAATGCGTTAATTAGCCGACGCTCTACCACTGGACCACAGGCGCTATCACATGTAATCAGTGCTCGTTCAACGGGTCATTAGAATCCCCATTGACATGCTCGCGTAATCAGTAAACAATGAATTGCGCATGCGTATGACGTCACGGTCCGCGCTCCCATTCATGTTTTCTTGAAATCACACCCGCAATTGTTTTTGTCAGCATGACCGACCAATGGGATTAAAAGGATTAACGCTTGTAAAGGTAAGAATTTATGGCTCACCCTTGCCCAAAGCAGGCTAACCCTAATGACCGAAAACGGGTGTTGGATCGTAAAGACGTGTAAGTTTCCCTAAGACCGATAAACGGGTGTTGGATCGTAAAGACGTGTAAGTTTCCCTAAGACCGAAAAGGGGTGTTTGATTGTAAAGATGTGTAAGTTTCCCTAAGATCGAAAACGGGTGTTTGATTGTAAAGATGTGTAAGTTTCCCTAAGACCGAAAACGGGTGTTGGATCGTGAAGCGAGAGTCACCAGAGCGTGAGGCACGGTAACGGTATAACGAGACAGCAGTGGCACTATAGCGCGGTAATTGAGCGGATGGTAGAGCTCGGGCTGCGCCCGGTAAACTGCATTGTTGCCGTTGTAAATATACTTTATAATATACTTGGCAGTGAGAGACTGAGGATTCTCGATGACAGAAAAGTGATATGTCACTGCTACCATGATAAGGAGAACGACTGCCGTTTATGTTTACAGTGCAGACCTGATAGAAATCAACTAGCCAAGTGTGTTTCAACTAGCAATGTGACGTATTGTTACTGAAGACAGTTGGAAGATTTTAGATTCGCTGATTTACCTCAAATACACAACCAAATAAAAAAACAAAAAACAACACATACCCTACTAAATAAATATATAATAAATAAAACATTTCATTTCGTCAGTGACAAAAGGCTGATCTGATCTGTCGAGTCTGTCGAAATGAACTATCCTCTATTTATTAAAATTAAGAATGTATGGCGCAAAAAACCACAAGATTTTAATCATGGTTTCTCTTGTAGATTACTCCATCAGCCAACTGTACATCTAGGAACTTTTGATAATAGACATATATTTAATTATGGGGGAAATCTGACTGCAAAGCGGAAAATTGGCTATATAGTGTATTTTCCGGGTGGGAAATATGGCCATATAGTGTGCTTTCCGTGGGAAGTATGGCTATATAGCCAGTTTTCCGGGGAAAATTTGGCTATATAGCCCTTTTTCCGGGGGAAATTAGGCTAGGGGGGAAATTCCACTCTCTGACACCGGTAAGTATACTTGCCACATCGCTTGTTTCTTTAACCAATCCTTGGCCATATCTTTAGATACCTTAGCCGCAGTGGCTAATTTTTGTATTGCTCCTATACCTTTCCAATATCCTCGTGGGCTATAGTAAATTTTATTCATTATTAATTAATATTGATGTTTCTTTATATACGACTCATGACGATCGTTGATGCGCATCATCGTTTTGACAGAAAAAAATCCCCCTGTTGTAGCAGTATAGGTATATAAATCTGGCTCCAGTGGAAATGAGACAGAACCATCATTACCTTTAATATTAATAAGCTTTATTGATATGTTTTTTCGTACGAATACCCAGACGTGTAGCTGATTTATTGAGGTACAGATGCTGATATTGAGGTTAAAAGACACAGTTAAAAAAGCTGGATTAGAAGGATTCGACTTAAGTTTAGTAATGAATTGAAGTGCAAGCTGGCCCTTCTTAAACCGAGACAAGGTTGGTTTGCTTCCTCATAGAGACTTTCTACAGGAGAAGTTCTGAAAGCACCTAATCTCAGACCCTGATGGTGAATGCTGCCCAGCTCTCGTAAATATGATTTGCGAGCTAAACCATATAAGAAAACACCCATTGTCTAGTTTAGATCTGACCAATGTTCTGTAAAGATGCATCGCCAGCCCACGTAACATTTGACACATGATATGGCCGATGTGACTTAAAATTTTAACTCACTCACTTAAAATCAAATGCTTAAAGGCACTGGACATTCTTAGTCACATCGGCCGTATCATGACTTTCAAGGGTTAAACACAATAAATACATTGAGACTTATATAAAAATCTGCCAACGAAGGACAGTAAAATAACTAGACGTATCACAAAAAAATAATTAAAACTAGCATGGAATCATAAAATGGATATCACTGTACATAACAATACATTATAAAAACGGGCTATAGATCGCCAGCAACTGAAGGTAGATCACCATACTGGGGACCATGGGAACTTACAGTACCGTTGCTTCCTGCATGGACCCCAGCAGTATTTATACAAAGTTAGCCTAACATATTAAGTGACACATATTCTACGATTAAATATTTATTTGAAAGATGTGGAACTTACGTAACCTCTCAGGGCGACAATAATTTTACAGTACCTTAACCCCCCCTTCAAGGATACCGCCACTAATAATCTCAGTTGCTAGTTTAAGCTACCAATGTTAAAACGGTATACTTTTTACAAAACAAAGTAATCAAAATTTTCAAACAATTCAATTTCCTTTCAAAAAACAATAATTAAATGAGGATTGATATAAAAAAGATCGTTAATAAATTATGTTTTGAAATAGTTGTCCCTTGTGGTGGAAAAGTCTATAAGTCAAACAGGAAGGGATACAGAATGGAGGATCCTCACCTTTTAACAAATATCCGTGTGTATAGCTGGAATGGCCAATACATCGTCGTATAATGACCTCTTCAAATCTGGACTGACAGCCGAAGTAGGTGTAACCATAGTAGGTTAAATGTCATGTAATTTATGGATACCTACTTGACCAATCTAACCAAATGACCAATGGTACTTCCATTTTTTCTCAAACCACATTGAATATTTGTTATAAGATTATTTGTTTCTAAGTACCATATGTATCTGTTATGTATCAGCACCTGTAGCAGTATGCCTAAGGCAGTATTTAGCTCATGAATTTCTGAAATTGTGGTACATAATTAGATGATGAAGAATGTTTAGCTAACGTTTTTTTGCTATATCGGATTTATCAGTTAACAGTGTACCGCCTTCCTAAGATGGTGAACTCTAGAGTTGGAACCTTTACCTTTTATCCTTTGCAGCATATTCCAAACCTTAGACATAGGTGTTCGCGAATTTATTTTAGAAACATAGTTTCGATAAGATTGGCGTTTGTTTTGTTAAAGGTACGACAGACTTTTGCATTTATATTTTAGATTTATTTAAATCATTGACAGTAGGGTGATGGCGGAAATACTTCCCTACCTTTTTCCTAGCTTTCCTAGCATGTTTATAATCGGTGTTAAACCATGGTTTATGACTATATGGATTTGTAGAGGACTTTGGTATGCATTCATCAGCAATTCTATCTAAGATTTCTGAAAGAAATGAACAGGATCAGCAATATCGCTGAAACACTGAATTAGTTTGTGCATAATGTTTGAAATATAGGCCAGTTAGCCTTTGTAAAAACAGAAAATTGAGATTCTCCTTCTTGTCTTCAGGCTATTAAAACATGTCTTCCACACATCCACTTATAATAGAAAGATTAAATTGTTTAATGATCTTGCTACAGGCCAGTACGACATCGTTTTCTGTTGGTTACCCAGCCATTTTGAGATCGTTGGTAACACAATGGCTGCTGCTGCTGCTAAGGCAGCTCTCAACAAATCTGTGACCTCACTTCTTAGATCCTACAATGACTATAAACCTTTATTTAGATGTAACATCAGAGATCTGATGCAGAAGAAGTGGGACACCCAAGTGGGTATAAAAATATTACATGCAATAAAACCAAATATCGGTTACGCCTGCTTGGGTTGTCAGTCCAGATTTGAAGAGGTCATATTAAGACGATGTCTTTCGTATTGGCCATTCTCGATATTCTTATGAATATTTATTAAAAGGTGAGGATCCTCCATTCTGCATCCCTTGTGATGAAAGAATCAAGGTCAACATGTCCTGCTTGACTGTATTGATTTTTCCATCACAAGAGATCAATATTTCAAAGTTTCACCCATAAAGGATCTCTTTAATCTAAGTTCTCATTTAATCATAGGGTGTGTTTTTTTAAATAATAGAATTAATTGATAGATTTTCATGTACATATTTATTTTTTTACGAAATGGTAGTGTATAATTATTGATCGAGATTGTTTGTGGCTGTGGCCTCGAAGGGGGTTGAAGTAGCGTTAAATGTTAGTCCTCCTAAGAGGGTATCATAAGACCACATCATTCAAAGCTTGTTATTCCTACCATAGTTTTTAATCGTAGAATATTTGTACATTTTAATTTGATGGCTAAAATTGACTGAAATCGCCTGTGATGATGTAAATCCTGTTGGGGAACCGTGCAGGTAGCAGAAGTATCCCACGGTGCTTTGTGCGGTGCAACTTTGGTTGCTGGCGATCTATAGCCCGTTTTTTTTATCATAGGTTATTCTTTTAATTGTTCTCAACTAGTTTTAATTTTAAACTGTGATAATCTAGTTATTATACTGTCCATCACCGACAGGTTTTTATTAATATAATTTTATGAACTATTAATGTTCTCGTCATGATATGGCTGAAATATTGCCCATGTGACGTTAAATATTGACTCACTCACTCATGAATATTCTATATGGTATGAATACATTTAATGTAATATTATATAATTCCGTATTGTATGAGTTTATACAGAATGTGTAAGCGTAATGTATTTATCTTTTCTATAGGGTCACTACCAAACAGACTTATGGCTCTTGGATTTATTAATCGTATTGTGAAGCGTGTTTGTTCATTACCGTATATTTTACAGTATAAGTGGTTAGCATTATCTGGTGCCGTTAATGAATGACTGATATGTTTATCAGTTAAAGTAATAATTACCCATGACAAGACTGTGTTACTTATATTTATATAGCATTGATGATTATATTATACTTGTTATTTAAGAAATAAACAACGAGTGGGAGTTGTTATCATACAATAAAACACTGCAGGGTGAATAAACCATGATGTTGATAATGTAGGGGGAAAAGGGCTTCGCTTTAACTGACATGTTTGAAATAAATACCACCATCTGGGACACGATAAAGTTGTCTTTAGGTAGATATGTAATCGTCTACTTTATTTTGAAACACTTTCCACGATACATCTGTGATGTGTAAATTGATTTTTTATGGGATTACTTAAGCCAAGTCGGACAAAACATAATGGAGTGAGTGATTTGGGTTTAACGCTGCTTTTAACTGTATTCCAGTTATATCACTGGGTGTCAGCTTAATGTAGGAGGAAAACCTGAAGTGATCCAGGTCAGAGATGTCTACCACATTGGTGAAACCCACTAGGTAATGGTGCTGACAAACCTAGAAACAGAATTCGAATAAACAATCATAGGTTTCTTGCGTGTCCAAGGGATACAACTCTTCACAGCGAATTGCGGCGCCTAAGACGACTGGGCCACCCGTCACCCAGACTCAATTATTTACAGAATGCCCTGACTTGGCTGGAATATTTCTGAGTGCGGTGTATTACAAAAAAACAACAACCCAAAACAAATCATTATACATCAGAGCTCTACAATAGGAGTAGATGTGGTAACCATGAAAACTTTAAATCCATTTGTATCTGTATCAGTAATAGTGGGGTCACAATACAATTTATATTATGACACAGTAATAATGACAGAACCTGATGGTGATTGATTCAAGTTTAATGTAAACACAAATACATATATCTGGTCCCTTACTGAATGTTTTTCTCTTGAAATTTAACAAACATGATGACGAATAAATACATTGAAATTTACTGTGCACAAAAGGAATAATGCTCCTTTCATGTATGTATGGTGTGGTAAATTGGTACAAAGACCTTTGATAGGAAAGGCTATTTTAACTTGGTTCAGATCTTTGAACATTTACTGAAATACTACTTGACATATTTATCATCCAGAGACACAGGTCCCTGGCAAGTTTTAGTCATAACAGTACCTTTACTATTGTGATAGGCTATTACGTTTTTCATTTGCTCAAAACTCACTAAATTTTGCAAGGATCAAGTAGCCGTTTTTAGAATAACCTTGGCACGAGGTAAACGTAGGCTCCAAAAATGTTAACATTATGGTGGAACCATTCATTATTTCAGTTAACCAATAATAAACATGACCTAATTCAACCGTACAAATATCCATTTATTATAATAAGTCTAATATTGAGCAGCTCAGCTCAGCAGTACTGGTCAGCCAGTCGAACCCTCTCAGCTTGCTCTGGTAGCAAAGTTTGAGAAGCATGTTCCTGCCTCCATTCAGCCAAGTTCTTTGCACCTAGCTCCTGATGCAGCTGCAGTTGTTGCTGCTTAGACTTGACCACTTCTTCGTTCATTCTGTAACCAAAACAATACCATTTTATCTCAGAATCATAGTGACACTATAACACTTACGAAACAGTATATTTCTGTATTTCCCAACAAGCAGAAACAGAAGAAAACCAATTCCCTCCTTTCCTACCTGAAACATGTATCACCAAAAAAAACAACATTTGGACATCAAACCAGGTGACGGCTTACCTCACCAACATTTACCTATTTTCAACTTTCATCCTTATTAATGGTGATTACTTTTTTTTAAGTTGGTGTACAGAATTTTGGTTTGTTCTTACAATGTGGTAAAAAGTTTAAAAAAAAATTGTCTTTAAATGTCTGTGGTCAATATAGAATTTAAAAAAACCCTCTTTTTATATCTTGTTTTCTCTGTATCGGATGGCATGTGATCCTTTCGTAAATGGGACCCAAGAACCAAGATGGAATATCAAGCATGCAGATATATGGCAACAATTGTACTCTCCACATATATATATATATATATATATATATATATATATATATATATATATATATATATATATATAAAGTACTATGTCTGAAACGTGGACTTCATTATTTTATTATATATGAAAGGGTAGTATAGGTAGCCAGATTTACCCCCTATACTGCTACTACAGAGGCATTTTTTATGCAAAAACGACGATGCGCACCAATAATCCTCATGAGACTAAGCTAAATTGTAATGAAAAGGGCTCTAACTCACCACCACCTGAACCCTATCAATTTTTTTTACAAAAATGATTCAATAAGCATCATGACTCTAAACTAAATTGTTATGAAAATATTCTCTATTATTTTTACTCATACACATACCATTATTTTTAACAAAGTGATATTCAACATTTTTACTAAGTTCTTCGTTCATTTTACTAGGAGTCCAGACTGTATACTCTTCTTTGAAATTGGAAAGAAACAATTGATAACCATATTTGCTTGGTTTGACATATATACCTTGAGGCAAATTTCGCCATTTGATAATTTTGTCCTGGGGCCCTTCGATCGCTACTTCCTTTGTTGTCTTGTAATTCTCCATTATTATACTTAGACTTATGTAGGCATTCGTCTAAATGAATGTATGATCCACCGATGTATCCAGGAAACAATCTATTATAACCAGGGTATTTTGGAAAAAGGGGTTTTTAATATTTACTTAAAATATAGTTTACTAAATGAAGCTTTTGGGTAAAATATGGATACATATGAGAGAAGTGACTGTACAGGGTGAGGGCATCACCCCCAGGGCAAATGATTATTGATTTTGCTTCTTTTAAGTGATAGAGATAACTTTTCATTAGTACAATGAAATTAGTAGAATCCGGTCTTGCAATATAAGTACCAGAGGGGAAATGAATGGATGGAACAAACTGTCAGTCTTGAAATGATCAAATATTTCTCACTACTACTGCTTGATTGGAATGTCTGATTAACATGATTAAGTATCTTTTAGGCGCCTTCCAGTTTGACAGAGTGTTGGGTTTTTGTCATAAAGAGGTTGAATTATGAGTATGTTATTATGAGTATATCGGTTGACCAATGAGTTAGGAAATTAGCTGAAGGTTTGGTTAAGAAGGGCTTGATAGAAAAACTGATTGGAACGGAAATTGGGGTTCATATGGAGGTGAGCGTTAGGACTCATTTCACATGACGTCAAATACTATTTCGGTGGGAGGAGCAAAAATTATCATGAATAGTATTTAGTGAGTTGTCCGAGAGTGGTGCGGGGAGTCGGGAGCATACAGCTGAACAGAACGGTTCACTGTGGTTTGGGGATCCCGAGACAGAAAAGAAGTAGAGTTAACGTTCATCAGAAAAACCATCAGGCTCTTCAACCATCATCTAGGTATGTGTTGTATTTATATCAGGCAACAACAAGAATATATCTGAGGACCATGTGTTTGTATTTATGATTAACTCTATCATAAATAAAAAGGACTGGAGCAAACCATCTGACTTGTGATTTTGAAAGAGAGCTACATCATCCCTAGAACCAAGGAGTAGTTGATAAGTAGAAGTGACCATAGGTAGAAGGGTAAAGTACCCGGAACCTAAGGTTACACTATTTTTAATCTCCACCCAGTTCTTTGGTTTTGGCAAGGAATAATTGACGCGCTTGTTGTCCCCCTGTTCTATGAACTTTTTTTTCTTGTCATCACTAATACCACTGGTCTTACTTACAGGAATTTGATCGAATGGCCTAATTCATTGCGTTGTAGTTGGTGAGTTCTGACAACACTAAACGAAACTTCTCCTCGGATATCTTACAATCAGCCATTGCTGTTGAAATATGATCCTCAATGCTCTTTAACTTTGCTTCGGCATGTATACAAATACTGTCAAGTGCTTTCTTTTGCAACTTACGAGAAATAAATTTTATCATATAAGGATTAGGTTTCTCGGCAGGATAAAGCCAATAGAGATGCATACGTGGATAGAGATGCAAATATCAAAGGTCAAGTAGGGACTACTTTCCGTGTTTATAAACAAACATGGCGTCGCCCTTGTCATTCGGCAATCGAGTCAGAATTAACCATCGGGGAATCTTGGAATTTCGAAACAATTGTGCGAGGGCACCAGGCCTATCCAAGCGGGCTCAGTAGCCATATCTGTGCTTATAGACCTCTGCAGCTTTAAACCTTTTCCATAAATTAAAATAGTTGGATTTGTCCGAAATATGTTTGAATCGTTACCTTGTTTCGTTTTGTCGCTGTGTGTACATCTGATTGCACTTCTTAACGTTAAGACAGGACAGGCCGTGACGTCTCAGAGACTAGGGTTAGAGTAGCTTCCCTTTGACAAAGGGCGGCCAGACCATGGATTGCCACGAAATGCGAGTAAGAACAATTGTTGTTTTGCGTATGTTGCTTTGCCACTGTATAAGAAACAGATTTCAGTTGGAACTATATTGGCTACTGTCATTGTCCTACTGACACATCACTTACCCTGTCACGTAATAATTAATATTAATGCGCGCCTTCCAGGAAAACTCGAAATGTTTGTGAGAGAGGGAAAGCGATTTTCAAACACAGAGTTAAAGAATGACATTAGATCTCTATGATAAAGAAGTTATCACGCTTGTGTGTTTGGGGATGGTAAATATCCTGTATTAGGAATAAACACTACGTATTAAGCTCACCAAGGCTCGCTAAATACAATGTTTATTGTATTACAATAGGTACGATAGGCGTGGCTATTATAGTTGATAATAAACCAACACTGGCTACACCAAGTCCCATGCCAGCTGTTACAGTGGGCACTGTCAACTCCGTCGAGAGCATTCACAGCTCTGACACTTTATATAATCGAAGTCTCCACTCCCTCTCCTTCTCTATTCAATGTTTTATGTGGCTTATTTGATGTAAACGAAATCTGTCAACAGTATATATCTTTTCAGATGCTTCATCGAGCACCCAATATAAACCCATAATATATATTATTATATTATATAAGAGTCTATAATTGGTCTTGCTTCAATGTCTTGAGAGTATACATCAGCCTTATTAAGTAAGTAAGTAAGCGAAATGTTTTCACTTTTATTAACTTGGACCCCCTCAAGGGTTGCAACGGGCGATACTCCCATATAAAGCCATTTAATTGATAGACCCGGTAATATCGCGAAGGCATCTTCTGCCGCATCCCCAAACAAGACTTCAATAATAATTGTAGAAAGATCAGATACAGCATTCAAGTTATTCAATATATATAATTGAATTAAGTAACCAAACCAAAACATTTTTTAATGATGGATGACTCAATAATATATGGCCTGGGTCATCTGTCAGGGAGCCACTAACACACTCTTTCGTTTTGAGGGGATATAAGCCCCAAGTAGTAGTTTAGGTAATAGGGGTTCTGGACCACTTCCACTGGAGCTGGATTTATATACCTATACTGCTACTACAGGTGGCATTTTTTATGTGTAAATGACTATGCGATTCAATGATAGTCATGAGATTAAGTTAAATTGGCTCTAGCTCACCAATACCTGGGGCCAATCATTGCTTTAGATGAGTCTAAATGGTAATAAAAATATTCTTCATTATTTTTATCAATAAAGCGATATTCAACATTTTTATTAAGTTCTTCGTTCATTTTACTAGGAGACCAGACTATATAACTACACTCTTCTTGTAAATTGATAAGAAACAATTGATAACCGTATTTGGTTGGTTTGACATCACTGATATAATAAAAACCTTGTGGTAATTCTCTCCATTTAATAGCTTTTTCGATCTCCATTATTATATATATTTATGTAAGCATTTGTCTAAATGTGATCAAACGATAGTAAGCAATCTATTTTTAATCTCCAACCAGTTCTTTGGTTTTGGCACGGAATAACTGACGCGCTTGTTGCCTCCCCTATTCTATGAACATTTTTTTCTCATCCTCGCTAATACCACTGGTCTTATGAGATTTTGATCGAATCTCCTGCTTCATTGCGTTGTATTTGGTGAGTTCTGACAACACTAAACGAAACTCATCTTCGGATATCTTACAATCGACCATTGCTGTTGAAATATGATCCTCAAAGCTGTTCAACTTTGCTTCGGCGAGTATCCGAATACTATCGTGTTTTAAGGCTTTCTTTTGCAACCTATGAGAAATGAATTTTATCACTATTCCTGCCAGTCCCGAGACTCCAGCGGCTATTTCCATGCCGAGCACGATAGGCGCGGCGATTATAGTTGATAGTAAACCGACACCAGCTACACCGAGTCCCATGCCAGCTGCTACAAGTGTGGTGTCAACTCCGTCCAGAGCATTCACGGCTCTGCGATACTTTTTATACAATCCAAGTCTCAACTCCCTATCCTTCTCTATTCGATGTTTTATGTCGCTTATTTGATGTAATCGAAATCCATCTTTTCAATTGCTTCATCGAGCGCTGGATATAAACTCATAGTGTATATTACGAATATATAATAGTCTTTAATTGGTCTTGCTTAAATGTTTTGAGAGTATACATCAACCTTATCAAATGTATATTATACAGCAAGAATATCTTAGTAAGAGAAATACTACCACTTTTAATAATTTGAACCCCCTCGAGGGTTGCAACGGGCGATGCTCCGACATTAATAACTAGAAAGTGTTTTTACTCGTAAAAACATATGTCTCCCCCCACTCCCCTAACCCCCATTCATTCGTTTACTTCACGTTAAACCCCATCTCTTCATTCCCACCCTCCATTACTAAATAACAGAGACAAAAATAGAACTCCTAGAAATTTCAAACAACTAATGGGCACCACTTCAGGACTTGAATAATATGTTACAACTTCATGAAATAATATTGAACAGTTTTTGAGTTATGGTCCGGAAACAAAGCTTACCCCCATTCAGAGTCTATGTTCAACTTATCTCCATGGAAACGAGAAAAAAAAAAAATGTCAAAAATCTCTAAATAGCAAAAGGCACCACTTCAGTGCTGGGTTAATGTGTATACAAAGTTTCGCGAAAAAATATTAAACGGTTTCTGAGTTATGGTCAGGAAACAAAGCTTACCCCCATTCAGAGCCTATGTTCAACTTATCTCCATGGAAACGAGAAAAAATAAAAATGTCAAAAATCTCTAAATAGCAAAAGGCACCACTTCAGTGCTGGGTTAATGTGTATACAAAGTTTCGCGAAAAAATATTAAACGGTTTCCGAGTTATAGTCAGGAAACCAAGCTTACCCCCATTCAGAGTCTATGTTCAACTTATCTCCATTGAAACGAGAAAAAATAAAAATGTCAAAAATCTCTAAATAGCAAAAGGCACCACTTCAGTGCTGGGTTAATGTGTATACAAAGTTTTGCGAAAAAATATTAAATGGTTTCTGAGTTATGGTCAGGAAACAAAGCTTACCCCCATTCAGAGTCTATGTTCAACTTATCTCCATGGAAACGAGAAAAAATAAAAATGTCAAAAATCTCTAAATAGCAAAAGGCACCACTTCAGTGATGGGTTACTGTGTATACAAAGTTTCGCGAAAATATATTAAACAGTTTCCGAGTTATGGTCAGGAAACAAAGCTTACCCCCATTCAGAGTCTATGTTCAAGTTATATCCATGGAAACGAGAAAAAATAAAAATGTCAAAAATCTCTAAATAGCAAAAGGCACCACTTCAGTGCTGGGTTAATGTGTATACAAAGTTTCGCGAAAAAATATTAAACGGTTCCTGAGTTATGGTCCGGAAACGGTGGGAACGCCGACGCCGACGCCGACGGGAACCGTGCCAAAAACAATATGTCTCCCTCCATTCTGGGGGAGACATAATAATACTACAACGTTGACGCTCGTGTTTCTTGAGCCATTTAATCGATAGACCTGGTAATATTTCGAAGGCATCTACCGGTACATCTCCGAACAAGACTTCAATAATAAGCGTAGAAATATTAGGTATTGCACTCAAGTTAACTTTAATATCATCGAATTCTGTAACCAAATTTAAACTAACATTTTGTAAGGCTGGACGACTATATAACATATGACCTGGGTTTTCTGACAGGGAAGTGACTAACACACTTTTTCGTTTTGACGGGATACAATACGATACCACTATTTATTATCTTAGTTAAATTATGTCTCTTACCCATCATCACATAAGGTAGGGTAATGACGATATTCAATAGCCACTCGATGTTTGCTCCGACCATAGTCCATTTATTCTCGCCGTTGAGAATAATATTGTACGAAGTGTTTTTAAGGAGTCTACTAACGTCGACATCGCTTAAATCTAAATGTAACTTCTTTCCGCTTGTATACATTATCGTGTAAGTGTAAAGCGTATAACTTACCATTGGTACCGGGTTTACCGAATCCTTCTGTGTCTCCGAGATCGGAAAGCGCAATTGTATTACATTATCTGAGCGTTCCAGGGCCTGATGCATCAACCATTATTTATAATATGGAGTGTTACACTTAAGTATCCTATATGTACACATTGGTGTTTTACATCTAATACAGAAATTTTGAGGTCTGAAATAATACCACGCTTTAATTTTTTATATTGTAATGACGAGAAAGATTCCGTTCTACTGCTATTATATTTTTTATTTTTCACTGGAATAGAATATTATTTGTCGTGCTTATTTGATCAAGATGGATGCACAACTCTTTATAGGGAACTAAATCAAACAATGTCTCTCCATTTAAATGTTGACTTGAATATTGCTAAAATTCCGCGTGTAAATGCAAGTGTAGCTGATAAGTTCCCTACAATCCGTACACCTTTTTCTCCAGTGTCGAATTTCAACATCCCATTCGACTCATATTGTGTTAGACTAATTCCATTAGGCTTAAAAATTTCATCATTGAGTGAGCATACGCTGTAATACCCATCAGGTATAATAATGAATTTTTCAATTAGATTTAGTTCATCTAATATCCATATCTTATTATTACCTCTCGCAGCATTTATATTGGTCCACAGCGGGTAATACGTTACATCGCATAGAGCGACTTCGAGCTGACCATCCGAGTTATCGATAGTACGAAGCAGTTGAATAGACTGACCATTTGTTATTCCCGGGAGTGTAACATACATATTAAATATACAATGATACTATATCATAACTTAAATATGGAATCAACCATTATTTATAATATGGAGTGTTACACTTAAGTATCCTATATGTACAGGTTGGTGTTTTCCATCTTATACAGAAATTTTGAGGTCTGAAATAATACCCCGCTTTAATTTTTTATATTGTAATGTTGAGAAAGATTCCGTTCTACCGCTATTATATTTTTCATTTTTCACTGGAATAGATCTGAGCAGAGTTGAAGGACTTTCGAGTTGAATATTATCCGTCGTGCTTATTTGATCAAGATGGATACACAACTCTTTATAGGGAACTAAATCGGGTAATGTATTTCCATGTATTGTTATGTTGGATTGTCTATATTCGGGGAGTGGTGTGAATCCAAGTGTAATTGCTATGGCCCTGTAAAGATATACATTTTTTTCTCCAGAGTTGAATTTCACTGTCCCATTTGACTCATTTTGTGTGAGACTAGCTCCCATAGGCTTAAAAATTTCATCATTGAGTGAGCATACGCTGTAATACCCATCAGGTATAAAAATGGTGTCGCCAATAATATATTCGTTTATCATTATATTTATCCCATTATTTCTTTTCGCAGCACTTATATTGGTCCACAGCGGGTAATACGTTACGTCACAGATGGCTAATACGAGCTGACCATCCGAGTTATCGATTGTATGAAGCAGTTCAATAGACTGACCATTTGTTATTCCCGGGAGTGTAACATACATATTAAATATACAGTGATCGCTCGCTATTGCGCTCTTCGATAAAGCGCTACTTCGGTTACTACGCGCGGTAACACATGGCTCCCAAAATTTATGTACACTTTTATTACTGATAGTTTTACACAGACATAACTGTATCGTTGTTCGTTGTTCATTTGCACATAACGCTTCTCATTGCATAATCAACCGTTTATCGCTGAATGGAGTTCTAATAATCTGTTTGAAAACATCCGCGGCAAGTCCCGGAAATACGATTGTTCAACTAGTTAACTTTTCACACTATCGACCTTTGATCTTAGAAGCGCATGCATACAATAAAAGAGAACCACAAGCGAAGTTTATATTCTTAATTAGTACAATGATAGTATATCATAACTTAAGTATGAAATCGACTTACATTACTAATCAATCAATTATAGTAACTGCCTCTGGTGCTGAATTTTTCGTTAAATTCCCCGATATCTTTGAAAAGTACAGGGTCACGGCAACTAGCGAGAAAATGGTGCACGATTAGTTTCACAATCCGATGCAATTTTGGCAGAATCAGTTAAACTTTGCCGTATGGTGTGCCACAACGGGATGTGGTGTATCTCTTTATGCTCCAGGATTTTAACTGAATAAGTCTGTTATAACATTTCACGTGTACTATCAGATTAGACGTATACTTAAAGAAATTAGTGCTCCATTACCGCAGGATCGAGCGTGGAATTCCACAAATAATAATTATGATAGGTCCGCGTATGAGCGTATTTGTCAGGAATTTAATGTTTCTACGAGTAAAGATTGGCGTATTAAAGGAGCAAACCATGGTCTAGGTGTTCCTTACACAGAGGAAAAAATATCCGTCAAAGAAGAAAGCGATTATGTATATAAAGTACTTAATAAATTTCGAGTTAATTTTGGTAAGTTGGAGAGTACCAGCAAACTTTACGCAAGAATGTATGATCATTTTCTAAAAACCGGTGATTACTATAAAGGCTGGGAACTTTATAGTAACGATTGGAGAGGGGATATTATGAGTTTTAAGAGTGGTTTAATTTACATTGTTACAAAATTTATACAAATACCGATGACGCTTGGAATGAATTTCTTAATGATAAAACGGAAAATAATTTTACTAACCCAGGATTTGTAAGAGTTAATGAATCGATAAGAACTTATGTATGGGCAATTCTCGGAGCACAATCGCAAACACGAACGTCCATTATCGGTTCAAACGTCCAAACATGGAGGACGCCATTAATTCACCAGTTGACATACCATCGTCTATAAAATGTTTTCAAGATGTATTACAGTACGCTCAATCCAAAGTGGACTACGTTTATGCGCCGGGACTATACATGTCTCCGAGTAATATGGAACTTAAGATCGGTCAAGTGATAGGCTATAATAATAAAATTGTTATCGCTACCGATCAACAAAAACCAGGTATAAATTCAGATATTAACGTCGAATTAATAACGCAAACAATCACAGGCGAAAAGGGAATAGTCAAGCCACAAACACCACATGTTTCACAACCATCTACTGACGCACAAGTACTACCGCATATTGTGGCTAAAAATCAACAACATATCGATGAAAAAACAGCGCTTGTAGTTGGTGGAGTTGCGGTTGGTTTACTCATGATTTGGTTAAATAGTTCTTAGCAAATACGTACAATAGCCCTGCAATTGCTACGATCAGCCCCCACAAGTTTTGACTAAGCCAAGTGGTGGTCTTAGCTAATAAATTCAATAGCCAGGAAACAACACTCCCTATTATACCGGGAAGTACGTCCGCGGCTTTCTCAGCGAGCTTTCCCAGTGCTGAACCTAATGCTTTTAAATGCTTTTTTATCCACTCTTTTATACCACTAGGTAGGCGGAGATCCGCCACCACCTGTACCACCTGTGCTGCCACCGGTTAACGCGATATAATAAATCCCAACGCGGTTAAAATTCTGGCAATTGTTATTCCCTGTTCTCTGAACAATGTTTTAATTTTATTGGCCAGTGTAGTGTCATCGTTGAGGACTCAATCGATAGTTTCTCGAATACGACTGATTTGCGAACGAAGTGCCTCTCTATAACTGGAAGCTGCTTCGATGCGGCCGATCTTTCGTCTTCTAAGTTACGCAATCTTTCCGCTACGCGGCGTCTACTGAACTCATCGCCCGCCTGTTCAAGTTTTGTTTTCACGTAAACTATATGCTTGTCGATTTCGGATATCTTGGCCATATTATTTGTAAGTTCTCCTCGCATTGTTCGCATTGCCTTGTCAAGACCTCGTAATTCCCTAATACTGAACTCTAAGGATGGTGATACCTGTAACTGAGGATCATCAATGGTCAAGATTTCTCCGAGTCCGTTCCAGGCCACTTTCGAGGAGGCCTCCAAATTATCTGTGTTACTGAGTTCATCCCGCACAGTCTTAAGAACCTTAGTAGTCTTCGCGGAAAGTCGTGAGTAGTCCACAAAACCTAATTCATTGCGAATAAGGTTGATACCACCACGACGTCTGGCTAACGTAGACAAGGCTAGGGGCTTACGAGTACGAGAATGCATAAGGTCAATATCCGGTTCACCAAGCAGTCGCAATATTACTTTACTATCTATCGTAAACTTTGAATAGTCACGATCAATAGGACTAACATCTTTAAAGTTATCGAAATAATCATTGACGGATAGTTTCAAAAGTTCATCATCGACGGTTGATTGTAAAAGTTCATCGTTAAGATTCATAAAGCTGGTTTCATCAGAATCTTCGATTGGATTCTGGTAATCAAAGTCATCAAAGGTATCTAGATCAAAATCAGTCATTTTTATATTAAACATAGGGTACATGTTTTCAATATAACAATGTCTTCGCAATACGGACGCAAGTTAAACCCACAAGGTAGACTTCGAGATCTATTAGGGGTCAAAGCAATTCGTCAGTCTGTAACTATAACTAATAACCCTAGTACCATCGATCAGAATCAAACGCTTCTGGTTCGCTTTCCTAATCTTGGCGATAGGTTAGAATACGAACTCACTTTTAATGACTACGGTAGATTAATCAGATCTGGTGAAGATGCTAGCTATTCCATTGACAATATCTCGCTCGAGTACGATATGATAACGGATCCCGAATTAGCCAGACAAATTCGTAACCATTATACCGGAAGTTTAGCCATTTTGTAAGATCGCATGCTGCGACACCGAAAGATCACGAGGGACAGAAAAGATATGATGTGGAATATCAATCTAAACGTCCCGAAGAGGTCGTTGGAGGGTATTTTAATGTTGTTCGAGGACCCCTCCGATGCGTTTAAAAGAAATACTGAGAAGTTCTACAATGCCAAGATTACAAAAGTAGAATTGACTATCGAGGGCGTGCCTAATCAACTATATAGTCAAGGAATGCTAGCGTATCACCAGTGGGATGAGATTAAAAAACTTCCTTCTATAAAACATTCCCCGGAAGTTAACGCGGTCGTGAAAGATCTGTCTCTCGGTAGTGTATCGATGGGTGAATACCTCACCACGAAGTACGCGCTATGGCTCGACATGCGAACAACGGACGATGACCAACTACATGGCAGTGGGAGGAGAATAGAAAATGCTAGCGAGGGTGTCACCATACAGATAACGAAGCTCCAGGGGTGGTAAATTAAACATTTATTTGTATGTGATTATGGATGCGCAACTTAGTATACAGAATGGAAGATTCGTGCAAGCAATCTATTAATAATCTTTTACCTAAAGATCCTCACTGCGCTATCATATGCGGGCAAACGGTCTGCGGAAAAACAGCTTTTATTCTAGATATTTTACAAAGTCATTATCGGGACGTTTTCAATCATATTATTATTCTGTGCCCGACTATAAGCTTTAATAAAACATACCTATCGAGTGATTGGGTAATGAATGATCCCGGGGTACACATAGTCGATCCGGGCGATCGTTTACAAGACTGTCTCCGAGTATGTCACGAAAAATACAAAGGAGAATCAACCCTTTTCGTAATAGACGGCTGCAGCGCTAGTAAAGAATTAACAAAAAAGAAAGATATGCTTTCGTATTTAGCATTCTCCGGTCGGCATACTCAACATAGCATTTGGGTACTTACTCAAAAATACAACTCTGTCCTGAAAGATCTAAGAGAGCAGACCAAATGGGTAGCGCTGTTTCATTGCAAAGATCGAGATTCATTCGAGGAATGTTTACGGGATAATGACGTCATTTATACCAAGCCCGAACGAGATAAAGTCAGAAAACTGTTAGCGGCAACGAAGCACTGTAAACTCGTATAAAAAAACGATCAACCAGCTGCTTATGCAATTGCTTAGCAAATATAGCAAAATTATAGCAAAATTATAGCAAAATGTAGCAAAAATGTAGCAAAATGTAGCAAATTGAACATTAGCGGCTAATATGGCATAATGTGTCTCGTAATCATCATTCTTTCGCAACAGTTCACTATTACGGGATGTATTGGATATGCCATACTATATTATGTTAGACTTAAATATCTCCTTAGGTATAAGATTATGGAATGCGACGAACTCATCGAACAAATGCTCAAAGAATCTGATGTTGATCAACAAGTTACAGATAAATCTTTAGATAAACATAGAGAAAGAATCGCGGCTTTGGTAGCCGGTGGAAAATGCTCCCAATATTTGGGAGAAAATTATACCATCGAAAAAATTGATAACATGACCTACGAAGAGATTAAAAAACTGTACGCTCGTTACGAGTCTAGACTGGGAGCTACCATGACTAAAACGATAGGGTCGGCTATGTTACAACTATATACAGTCGTAGCTAGTACGTTTCTCCCTATCCCGGCAAAACATCGCATGTATTTATGCGAATCTCTCGAGAAAGACCCATTCATCGAACACGCTATAAGCTCAGTGAGCTGTGAGTTTTATCATAGATACGGAATGTTCTTAGCTCCACTCACCACAGCTGTAATAACGGCTAGGTATTGTCAATTTAAACATACGTGCCCACTTAATAATGTAAAGAACGAAGTTCAAATAAATAATGGAGAATCAACAGGTGACACCACAGATTGTGAACCAAACTGCACAACAGATTGTGGAAACGCAACAACATGTGAACGAGGAACAACTAGTGAATGAGAAACCAGCGACTGCACCACAAACACAAAAACAACTCAGAGTTACTAAGAACCCCCCAAAAATAGCTGCAGGAAGAAAGGGAGGACTCGTGAGGAAAGCGAAATTAATAAATAATTCCAATATTAATCCGATTAAAACATGCGCACTAGTAGGAGTTGCTGGTATAGCGGCTGTATGGTTCTTTTATAAGACCGGAGAAGAGAAAACGTCACCCCCAATGCAACAACAAGTTCAATTAGAGGTTAGCCCCCATATATGCTATAAGAAGCGTGACTACTCCAGTTACAGACGGTAAAATGTTGGTAAACGCAACGTATCTTTCAGCGGTGGTCACCGGCTTGGCCATTGACTATGCTCGTATGGCTAAAATGATTACTAAAGCCACACCTCCCAAGCTAGATTTTAATAGTTTTGACATCGGTATGATGGTTCTGGATATTGGATTGGCTATGGCAACGAAGGATATGCTCATCAAACAAAGGCTTATCCCGGAAGACATAATGAAGTAATTAAACATTTGAATATTTTATATTCATATACTATGGCATCAATTGCGATGATGGTCGGTGGAGCTATTGTTAATGCTCTAGCTTTTTCGGGGAGTAATTATTTATTTTCTAGTATGAGGGAATCAAACGCTAAAGAAGTTGAAGAGGAGCGTAAACGACATAACGAAGCAATGGAACAACTCCAAGCAGCTCAGTCACAATATACGCGGCAGAGAATGAAGAGATTAGACTTTATTCATGAAAAACTGCTTAAGGAAGGACATTCAATTCAAACGTTTAAGGATGTCGAATCTGCCATGCACGAATACTTCCTCGTTTATGGGAAAAAACCCGACCCAATACCGAGACCAACAATGAGTCAGTTTTATACACCGTCAGAGGAACAAAAGAACCGCGAGGTCACATTTGTGATTATGGGATTGACTGCTGTATTGATTTTCAGCTATACCATGACCTAGTTAGCTAATCTATAAATAGCGTTGGCTGAGAGCTAATCAATAGTGTAGATGTGATTTGCATTTAGACAAATGATATGATGGATGTATAACCATGAATAATTGCAAATTTACACTCATGGGTAAGAAGACTCTATGTAACCGACGCTGTGTTGAAATTTACTGCGGCATACACAATTATTACATCAGGCGCGGAAACATCAAATATACGTGTTCTGTATGCGGGATAGGGGTCAAAGGTCGTTATTGTTTATGTAAGGAACACGGTGCTGATAGGGTCAGGAACCAGATTATTTATGCTAGGAAGAGAGATTACATCAATGAGAGGAATAGATTGGGGAGAATACGTATTTAGATATATGAAAAACAACCAATTAGACATTTGACTCATTTTGCATACACCATTCAACCACAATGGTTATTGTCAGAGATGGCAAAGCAACGTGGTCTACATGGATATTCTCGAATGAGAAAAACTGAATTGATTACCTTACTAGGTTTGGAATACAACAAACCCCGGACTGTTAGAGACCTCAAAGCTCGAGCGAGAAACAGTGGGCTGAGAGGTTATTCTCGAATGAGAAGAGCTGAATTGATCGCTTTACTAGATAATAATGATGATGATAAACAACAAGAATTAATATTTGTACCCATATCCGCCGGCGTTGGTAAATATCTAAGAGGTTGGAAGATGGATATTAATTCCAACATGGATGTTAGCGATATTAAGCCCATCATATGGAGTAAAATTAACGAGGAGTTAGATGATTTACAGAGTATAAAATACCAGCTGACGATTAAAATGTTATTGAGTAAAAGTAACACAAATAGCACCGAATATACCGAACTATATTTCCGTAGCAATCAAGAAGTTATAACGAAATCCGATACTATAAACGCATCATTAGATATATCAAGTCAGAGGATACAGGAAACTTTAGAACGCTGGACTAATAGAAGTTCGGGTTGGGGTGTGGATAGAATCGATAGTTTATATTTAGATATAGCAAATTATATGCCCTTCAAAGGTGGTTCTTATATAGATTTACCCCCATACTATAAGAAGAAAAAAGCCATAATTAACGTAAAAAATAAATCCGATGACTGTTTAAGAATGATGATAAGATCTGCATTGTTCCCCGTAGACAAGCATCCGGATAGACCTTCTAGCTATCCCCAAAACGATGGACTCAACTTCGATGGTATAGACGAACCTACACCAATATCACAAATTGATAAGGTGGAAAAGCAAAATAATTTAGCTATAAATGTGTAGGACATTCTAAAGGAATTGTTGTACACAGGATAAGCTCCGCTCCGGAACATATTCCCAGAATCAATTCATTTCTGATCGAAAAAGATGGTAAATATCATTATACGTGCATAAAGAGTTTAAACAGGCTATTATACGATCAAACTAAATATAAGGGAAAGAAATATTTCTGCAAAAGATGCCTACATGGGTACAGCAGACAAGATCTATTAGAAGAGCATAAAGAAGACTGTAGAGGTGTTGGACAGACCGCTATCAGGATCGATATGCCTAAAGAGTGAAAAAATATATTAAAATTTGAACATTATTGTAATCAAATGCCAGCACCGTACGTAATTTACGCCGACTTCGAAGCGCTTATCAAACCCATAGAAAATACCAACCGTAGCAATCAAGATTGTAGTTTTACGTACAAAACTCAAGAACATATTCTTTGTGGGTTTGGATATATAGTTGTAAGGTATGATGGGAAAACAAACCCGCCTGTGATTTACAGAGGTCCTAGAATATCTACAAAATGAAGAGAGAATAATCAGGGAAAAATTATCGTGTAAGAAACCCATGACGAGGGATGATTGGAGGGCCCATAAGAAGTCAACTAGTTGTCATGTTTGTAATAAACCCTTGAATGGGGATTCCGTAAGAGATCATTGTCACGTCACGGGTAATTATCGGGGAGCCGCGCATAACGAGTGTAACTCGAAACTAAAAATGAATTCTCAAATAATACCCATCCCCGTTGTGTTTCATAACCTTAGAGGATACGATTCACATCTCATTATGCAAGCTATCTCAAAGACCGACGGCGGTTTAACGTGCATTCCTAACAATATGGAAAAATACATATCGTTCTCATTGACTCAACCTATACATTATAGGGACAAGGATGGGAAATCTAGAATAAAGCAAAGTAATGGGCTTAGATTCATAGACTCCGTACAGTTTCTGTTATCTTCCCTGGACAATTTAGCTAATGCGAACAATCCCAATGACTTCGCGATAACAAATCAATATACCGATAAGATAACTCGTCATTTGTTGCTGAGAAAAGGTGTATATCCTTACGAATATATGGATGATTGGTCTAGATTCGAAGAAACTAAATTACCACCCCTCGAATCATTCTATAGTAACTTAACAGAATCTAAAATAACAGATGCCGATTATGAACACGCTCTTAAGGTCTGGGATAAATTAGGTTCTAAGAATTTAGGCGATTATCACGATCTGTACTTAAAAACCGATGTACTGTTACTCGCCGATATATTCGAGATATTTAGAAAGACGTGTTTAAAACAATACGGCTTGGACCCGGCATGGTACTATTCCAGTCCCGGACTATCGTGGGATGCATTGTGGAAGAAGACCGGCGTAGAACTAAAACTTCTCACAGATTACGATATGCACTTGTTTATTGAGAAAGGATTAAGAGGTGGTATATCGATGGCGGCGAAAAGGTATTCTAAGGCTAATAAAAAATTAGTGGAAGGATACGATCCGAGTAAACCCAACACGCATATATTATATCTCGACGCTAACAATTGGTACAGATGGGCTATGACTATGAGTCAACCTTTACCCACGGGTGGTTTTGAATGGGTCGATGATATCGATGTGAATAATATCAATGAGAATAAAGGGTACATACTAGAAGTTGACTTGGAATATCCAAGTTCGTTACATAAAGATCATAACAGTTATCCGCTAGCTCCAGAAAGATTAATGGTTAATAAAGATTGGATGTCGGAATATCAACGCTCTTTGATGGGTAACAGTAGGTAAGCTAACGTAGAAAAACTCGTACCAAATTTGATGGATAAGACAAAATATATAGTTCACTACAGAAATCTCCAGTTATATCTATCGTTAGGTATGAAACTTAAGAAAATACACAGAGTTCTTAAGTTTGATCAAAGTCCTTGGATGGAGCCCTATATAAGGTTGAACACAGATTTAAGAAAGATAGCCACCAGCGATTTCAAAAAGAATCTATATAAGGTCATGAATAACTCGGTATTTGGTAAAACTATGGAGAATCTAAGGAAGCGTGTTGATGTTAAATTAGTCAGATCTAATGAGGAAGAAAGACTCGGGAAACTCATAGCCAGTCCGGCTTTTAACAGAAGCAAGATATTCGATAACGACTTAGCCGCGTTGCATATGCAGAAGAGTAACATAAAATTCAACAGACCGGTGTACGTCGGTATGAGTATTCTCGACCTGTCAAAACACTTAATGTATGACTTTTATTACAACGAACTTAAGAAGCAATACGGCGATAGATGTGAGGTGTTATATACCGACACAGATTCTTTGTTGATGGAAATACAAACCGAGGATGTGTATAAAGATATGGCAGAAAAAATAGATATGTACGACAAGAGCGATTACCCTAAAGATAATCCACTGCACAGCATAGTAAATAAAAAGGTAAGATGAAGGATGAATGTGCTGCGACCCCTATAGCGGAGTATGTAGGATTAAGACCTAAGATGTATTCTATAAAGAAGTCCGATAATGGAGAGATAAGAAAAGCTAAGGGCGTTAAGAAGTATGTGGTAAAAAAGCATATCAAACACGAACAGTATAAAGAAGAATTATTCAACGGTAGAACGTTCAAACACGAGATGAACTCTTTAAGAAGTTACAATCATAGGATATATGGATTAAGAATGAACAAGACATCATTATCCCCCTTAGATACAAAGAGATGGATTGATAAGGATGGTGTAACTACCTATGCTTATGGTTATGGTGGTAATACTGTATCGTTGGGAACTATGAACTCTTCTCGTACAAATGCCCTACCCGGTCCATCTTGAAGATAATAAAGAATAGGCTCTCCTTCTTTCATAACCAATCGACTAATGTTATATGTCTTAAGGGACCAAATCGGATCGGTTGCGCGACGTAGGCCTCCTTCGAGTTCACCGGGCTGGTATAAATATCTTACCCTTACTCTATCCGGAAGTTTTTGTTCTTTGCCTCTCCTCGGTGCTGAAGATTCGGAAGTCACGGATTTCATTTTAATCGCATCGGATGGTTTCTTCCCGATTAATCTTGTTACTTCATTATTCAGCGCTGATACAACAGCTGATAATCATGTCACCCATTCGGTTGATCTCAATCGTTCGGATTTCATTTCGATCCCATACTGATAGCCAAACAAACGTTCCGCTAATGTCCTGTTATATCTTTCGACGATAGCTTGACTACGCTGGGCCTCGTTTTCACCACACCTGATTTCAACATCGTGGTTTGTTAACAGTTTAGTTATTGATCCCATAAACTCGAGACTGGGATCTACTTGAAATAGCTTAGGCCATTTTAGTGGTCCGCATTTATATATGCAGCTCAGTGCATTAGCTACTTCTGTTGAATCTTTCGAGGTTAATGGCTCAGCCTCATTGTATCGATAGCCACATCCACTACGGCTAAAGAGTATTTATACGTTTTGCGTCTTACCTTATCGTGGGGAAGAAACAAGAGGTCAGCCTGATGAACTTCATTCGTTGTAAAAATATCAAACTTCTTCCTCGGTATATAACGCGGTGCTGGTAAATATATTTGCCACATCGCCTGTTTCTTTAACCAATCCTTGGCCACATCTTTAGATACCTTAGCCGCGGTGGCTAATTTTTTTATTGCTCCTATACCTTTCCAATATCCTCGTGGGCTATAGTAAATTTTATCCATTATCAATTAATATTGATATTTCTTTTAATATGACTTATGACTATCGTTGAATCGTATCGTCATTTTTACATAAAAAAATCCCCCTGTAGTAGCAGTATAGGTATATAAATCCGGCTCCAGTGGAGTTGCGGCAGAACCCCCATTACCTATAAAAATTTATATCATAGAAGCATTAATTGACTCCAGGTGGTGGTGAGCTGGAGTCAATTTCACTTAATCTCATGACGATCTTTGAATCGCATCATCATTTACGCATAAAAAATGCCACCTGTAGTAGTGGTATAGGTATATAAATCTGGCTCCAGTGGGGTTGCGGCAGAATCACCATTACCTATACTACTCCACATATAATGATATTTCCCATTTTTTTTATCAGAAATGAATTGATTGTGGGAATATGTTCTGGGGCAGAGCTTATTCTATGTACAACTTTAGGTGAATGTCAGAAAACATTTATAGCTAAATTATTTTCCTTTTCCGCCTTATCGATTTGCAAGATTGGTGTAGGTTTGTCTTTACCATCAAGGTTGAGATCAATGTCTTTGGGATAGCTTGAAGGCCTATCTGAATGTTTGTCTGCGGGAAACTGGGCAGATATTATCATCATTCTGAAACAGTCATCGCCTTTATTTTTTACATTAATTATGGCTTTTTTCTTCTTATAATACAAGGGTAAATCTACATAAGATCGACCTTTGAAAGGCATGTAATTTGCTGTATCTAAATATAAAGTAACGATTTTATTCACACCCCAACCTGAACCTCTATTAGTCCAGCGCTCTAAAGTTTCTTGCATCCGCTGAATTGAAGCATCCAATGATGCGCTTATAGACTCAGATTCAGTTATAGCTTCTTGGTTGCCGCGGATATAAGGTTTGGTATATTCAGCGCTATCGTATCGTCTGCTTTACTTATACTCAATGACATTTTAATCGTTAGCTGATATTTCGTACTATTTAAATCATCTAACTCCTTGTTAATTTTGCTCCATACCATGGGTTTACCATCATTAACATCTATGTTGGAATTAATATCCATCTTCCAACCTCTTAGATATTGTGGCTACAAATCTTAACTCAACAACCAGTTGATTATTATAGACAACAACATTCAGTAAAGCGATCAATTCAGCTTTTTGCCTTTGAGAATAACCCCTTAGCCCATGGTTTCTTGTCAGCTTTGAGTTCTCTAACAGTCTGGGGTTTGTTGTATTTCAAACCGAGTAAGGTAATCAATTCAGCTTTTCTCATTCGAGAATAACCATGTAGACCACTTTGTTTTGCCAAAGCCTTCAACTCTCTGACAAAGACCATTGTCATGTAATGGTGTATGCAAAATGGTATAATTAACATCATTTTCGTGGAGACATTCCTCGAATGAATCTCGGTCTTTGCAATGAAAGTGCTATCCATTTGGTCTGCTCTCTGAGATCTTTCAGGACAGAGTTGTATTTTTGAGTAAGTACCCAAATGCTATGTTGAGTATGCCGACCGGAGAATGCTAAATACGAAAGCATATCTTTCTTTTTGGTGAGTTCTTTACTCGCGCTGCAGTCCCCTCTATGTACAGCTGTTTTCACCCCTATATATACATTTGTAGTCCTGTCTATGTACACTTGTTTTCACTCCTATATATACATTTGTAGTCCCCTCTATGTACACTTGTTTTCACCCCTATATACACTTGTAGTCCCCTCTATGTACACTTGTTTTCACCCCTATATACACTTGTAGTCCCCTCTATGTACACTTGTTTTCACCCCTATATACACTTGCAGTCCCCTCTATGTACACTTGTTTTCACCCCTATATACATTTGAAGTCCTGTCTATGTACACTTGTTTTCACTCCTATATACACTTGTAGTCCCTTCTATGTCTACTTGTTTTCAATCCTTAATACATTTGTATTCCCCTCTATGTCCACTTGTTTTCATCCCTATATACATTTGTAGTCCCTTCTATGTACACTTGATTTCACCCCTATATACACTTGAAGTCTCCTCTATGTCCACTTGTTTTCACCCCTATATACATTTGTAGTCCCCTCTATGTCCACTTGTTTTCACCCCTATATACACTTGAAGTCTCCTTTATGTCCACTTGTTTTCACCCCTTAATACATTTGTAGTCCCCTCTATGTACACTTGATTTCACCCCTATATACACTTGTAGTCCCTTCTATGTACACATTTTCACCCCTTTATACACTTGTAGTCCCCTCTATGTCCACTTGTTTTCACCCCTATATACACTTGTAGTCCCCTCTATGTCCACTTGTTTTCATCCCTATATACATTTGTAGTCCCTTCTATGTACACTTGATTTCACCCCTATATACACTTGAAGTCTCCTCTATGTCCACTTGTTTTCACCCCTATATACATTTGTAGTCCCCTCTATGTCCACTTGTTTTCACCCCTATATACACTTGAAGTCTCCTTTATGTCCACTTGTTTTCACCCCTTAATACATTTGTAGTCCCCTCTATGTACACTTGATTTCACCCCTATATACACTTGTAGTCCCTTCTATGTACACATTTTCACCCCTTTATACACTTGTAGTCCCCTCTATGTCCACTTGTTTTCACCCCTATATACATTTGTAGTCCCCTCTATGTCCACTTGTTTTCACCCCTATATACACTTGAAGTCTCCTTTATGTCCACTTGTTTTCACCCCTATATACACTTGTAGTCCCCTCTATGTACACTTGATTTCAACCCTATATACACTTGTAGTCCCTTCTATGTACACATTTTCACCCCTTTATACACTTGTAGTCCCCTCTATGTACACTTGTTTTCACTCCTATATACACTTGTAGTCCCCTCTATGTACACTTGTTTTCACCCCTATATACACTTGTAGTCCCCTCTATGTACACTTGATTTCACCCCTATATACACTTGTAGTCCCTTCTATGTACACGTTTTCACCCCTTTATACACTTGTAGTCCCCTCTATGTACACTTGTTTTCACCCCTATATACACTTGTAGTCCCCTCTATGTCCACTTGTTTTCACCCCTATATACACTTGTAGTCCCCTCTATGTACACTTGTTTTCACCCCTATATACACTTGTAGTCCCCTCTATGTACACTTTTTTTCACCCCTATATACACTTGTAGTCCCTTCTATGTACACTTGTTTTCACCCCTATATACACTTGTAGTCCCCTCTATGTCCACTTTTTTTCACCCCTATATACACTTGCAGTCCCCTCTATGTACACTTGTTTTCACCCCTATATACATTTGAAGTCCTGTCTATGTACACTTGTTTTCACTCCTATATACACTTGTAGTCCCTTCTATGTCTACTTGTTTTCAATCCTTAATACATTTGTATTCCCCTCTATGTCCACTTGTTTTCATCCCTATATACATTTGTAGTCCCTTCTATGTACACTTGATTTCACCCCTATATACACTTGAAGTCTCCTCTATGTCCACTTGTTTTCACCCCTATATACATTTGTAGTCCCCTCTATGTCCACTTGTTTTCACCCCTATATACACTTGAAGTCTCCTTTATGTCCACTTGTTTTCACCCCTTAATACATTTGTAGTCCCCTCTATGTACACTTGATTTCACCCCTATATACACTTGTAGTCCCTTCTATGTACACATTTTCACCCCTTTATACACTTGTAGTCCCCTCTATGTCCACTTGTTTTCACCCCTATATACACTTGTAGTCCCCTCTATGTCCACTTGTTTTCATCCCTATATACATTTGTAGTCCCTTCTATGTACACTTGATTTCACCCCTATATACACTTGAAGTCTCCTCTATGTCCACTTGTTTTCACCCCTATATACATTTGTAGTCCCCTCTATGTCCACTTGTTTTCACCCCTATATACACTTGAAGTCTCCTTTATGTCCACTTGTTTTCACCCCTTAATACATTTGTAGTCCCCTCTATGTACACTTGATTTCACCCCTATATACACTTGTAGTCCCTTCTATGTACACATTTTCACCCCTTTATACACTTGTAGTCCCCTCTATGTCCACTTGTTTTCACCCCTATATACATTTGTAGTCCCCTCTATGTCCACTTGTTTTCACCCCTATATACACTTGAAGTCTCCTTTATGTCCACTTGTTTTCACCCCTATATACACTTGTAGTCCCCTCGATGTACACTTGATTTCAACCCTATATACACTTGTAGTCCCTTCTATGTACACATTTTCACCCCTTTATACACTTGTAGTCCCCTCTATGTACACTTGTTTTCACTCCTATATACACTTGTAGTCCCCTCTATGTACACTTGTTTTCACCCCTATATACACTTGTAGTCCCCTCTATGTACACTTGATTTCACCCCTATATACACTTGTAGTCCCTTCTATGTACACGTTTTCACCCCTTTATACACTTGTAGTCCCCTCTATGTACACTTGTTTTCACCCCTATATACACTTGTAGTCCCCTCTATGTCCACTTGTTTTCACCCCTATATACACTTGTAGTCCCCTCTATGTACACTTGTTTTCACCCCTATATACACTTGTAGTCCCCTCTATGTACACTTTTTTTCACCCCTATATACACTTGTAGTCCCTTCTATGTACACTTGTTTTCACCCCTATATACACTTGTAGTCCCCTCTATGTCCACTTTTTTTCACCCCTATATACACTTGCAGTCCCTTGTATGTACACTTGTTTTCACTCCTATATACACTTGTAGTCCCCTCTATGTACACTTGTTTTCACTCCTATATACACTTGTAGTCCCCTCTATGTACACTTGTTTTCACCCCTATATACACTTGAAGTCTCCTCTATGTCCACTTATTTTCACCCCTATATACACTTGTAGTCCCCTCTTTGTACACTTGTTTTCACCCCTATATACACTTGTAGTCCCCTCTTTGTACACTTGTTTTCACTCCTATATACACTTGTAGTCCCTTCTATGTCCACTTGTTTTCACCCCTATATACATTTGTTGTCCCCTCTATGTACACTTGTTTTCACCCCTATATACACTTGTAGTCCCTTCTATGTCCACTTGTTTTCACCCCTATATACATTTGTTGTACCCTCTATGTACACTTGTTTTCACCCCTATATACACTTGTTGTCCCCTCTTTGTACACTTGTTTTCACTCCTATATACACTTGTAGTCCCTTCTATGTCCACTTGTTTTCACCCCTATATACATTTGTTGTCCCCTCTATGTACACTTGTTTTCACCCCTATATACACTTGTAGTCCCTTCTATGTACACTTGTTTTCACCCCTATATACATTTGTTGTCCCCTCTATGTACACTTGTTTTCACCCCTATATACACTTGTTGTCCCCTCTATGTACACTTGTTTTCACCCCTATATACATTTGTTGTCCCCTCTTTGTACACTTGTTTTCACTCCTATATACACTTGTAGTCCCTTCTATGTCCACTTGTTTTCACCCCTATATACACTTGTAGTCCCCTCTATGTACACTTGTTTTCACCCCTATATACACTTGTTGTCCCCTCTATGTACACTTGTTTTCACCCCTATATACACTTGTAGTCCCCTCTTTGTACACTTGTTTTCACCCCTATATACACTTGTAGTCACCTCTATGTACACTTGTTTTCACCCCTATATACACTTGAAGTCTCCTTTATGTCCACTTGTTTTCACCCCTATATACACTTGTTGTCCCCTCTATGTACACTTGTTTTCACCCCTATATACACTTGTAGTCCCCTCTTTGTACACTTGTTTTCACCCCTATATACACTTGTAGTCCCCTCTTTGTACACTTGTTTTCACCCCTATATACACTTGTAGTCACCTCTATGTACACTTGTTTTCACCCCTATACACATTTGTAGTCCCCTCTATGTCCACTTTTTTTCACCCCTATATACACTTGAAGTCTCCTCTATGTACACTTGTTTTCACCCCTATATACACTTGTAGTCCCCTCTTTGTACACTTGTTTTCACCCCTATATACACTTGTAGTCCCCTCTTTGTACACTTGTTTTCACCCCTATATACACTTGTAGTCACCTCTATGTACACTTGTTTTCACCCCTATACACATTTGTAGTCCCCTCTATGTCCACTTTTTTTCACCCCTATATACACTTGTTGTCCCCTCTATGTACACTTGTTTTCACCCCTATATACACTTGTAGTCCCCTCTTTGTACACTTGTTTTCACCCCTATATACACTTGTAGTCACCTCTATGTACACTTGTTTTCACCCCTATACACATTTGTAGTCCCCTCTATGTCCACTTTTTTTCACCCCTATATACACTTGAAGTCTCCTCTATGTACACTTGTTTTCACCCCTATATACACTTGTAGTCCCCTCTTTGTACACTTGTTTTTACCCCTATATACACTTGTTGTCCCCTCTATGTACACTTGTTTTCACCCCTATATACACTTGTAGTCCCCTCTATGTCCACTTGTTTTCACCCCTATATACATTTGTTGTCCCCTCTATGTACACTTGTTTTCACCCCTATATACACTTGTTGTCCCCTCTATGTACACTTGTTTTCACCCCTATATACACTTGTAGTCCCCTCTTTGTACACTTTTTTTCACCCCTATATACACTTGTAGTCCCCTCTATGTCCACTTTTTTTCACCCCTTTATACACTTGTTGTCCCCTCTGTCCACTTTTTTTCACCCCTATATACACTTGTTGTCCCCTCTATGTACACTTTTTTCATCCCTATATAAACATTTGTAGTCCTGTCTATGTACACTTTTTTTCACCCCTATATACACTTGTAGTCCCCTCTATGTACACTTTTTTTCACCCCTTTATACACTTGTTGTCCCCTCTGTCCACTTTTTTTCACCCCTTTATACACTTGTTGTCCCCTCTATGTACACTTTTTTCATCCCTATATAAACATTTGTAGTCCTGTCTATGTACACTTGTTTTCACCCCTATATACACTTGTATTCCCCTCTATGTCCACTTGTTTTCACCCCTATATACACTTGAAGTCTCCTTTATGTCCACTTTTTTTCACCCCTTTATACATTTGTAGTCCCCTCTATGTCCACTTTTTTTCACCCCTATATACACTTGTAGTCCCCTCTATGTCCACTTGTTTTCACCCCTATATACATTTGTTGTCCCCTCTATGTACACTTGTTTTCACCCCTATATACACTTGTTGTCCCCTCTATGTACACTTGTTTTCACCCCTATATACACTTGTAGTCCCCTCTTTGTACACTTTTTTTCACCCCTATATACACTTGTAGTCCCCTCTATGTCCACTTTTTTTCACCCCTTTATACACTTGTTGTCCCCTCTGTCCACTTTTTTTCACCCCTATATACACTTGTTGTCCCCTCTATGTACACTTTTTTCATCCCTATATAAACATTTGTAGTCCTGTCTATGTACACTTGTTTTCACCCCTATATACACTTGTAGTCCCTTCTATGTACAATTGTTTTCACCCCTATATACACTTGTAGTCCCCTCTATAAGTCCACTTGTTTTCAACCCTATATACACTTGTAGTCCCCTCTATGTCCACTTGTTTTCAACCCTATATACACTTTTAGTTCCCTCTATGTCCACTTGTTTTCAACCCTTAATACATTTGTAGTCCCCTCGATGTCATCTTCCCGAGGCGAGAGAGTTAACTGACTTTAAATGTCCAGTTTCCACCCTTGATGAACTAGGCTGGAATTCCTGGGCTAAATCGTAGTGCCACCAGTGGCTATTACGAGTTATATCCTTTCCATGCCTCTCCTATTGACCAATCAGATTCAACCTCTCGCATCACTTGCATTTGCTTCAAACAAAACGGTGGTGCCCAGTCAAGACGATCTGATCGATAATCAAGATCTATATTGTAATAAAATGAGTCTTACATCGCAAAGTGCATCAAATCACGTGAGCACCTTGATTAAAAATTATGAAAAGATAAAGAAAATATCACTTGTTTTCACCCCTATGTACACATGAAGTTACTGGGGTTTAATCAGTTTAGTGTGTTACTTTTCTTGATAATGAGGTCAGTACCTTCTACTCTCTGCAATTGCACGGTTATAGAAGTCGTCAATCCTCTTTTCATTGAGTTTATCTGAGGCAATCAGCTTCCCAGCATTCTGAAACACACAGTATATAGAGGTTATCACTCAAGCCTTGCCGAGCTAAATACATAGTGTTTATCCCTAATACAGGATATTTACCATCCCCAAACACACAAGCGTGATAACTTCTTTATCATATAATGTCAATTATGTGCTTGAAAATTGCTTTCCATCTCTCACAAAGTTTTCCTGGAATGTGCGCATTAATATATATTACGTTAGAGGGTAAGTGATGGGTCAGTCGGACAGTGACAGTAGCCAATATAGTTTCAAGAGAAACCTGTTTCTTATACAGTGCTGTAACTACATATGTCCAAAACAACAATTGCCTACACAAAGTGTTTTTCTTGACTTTCACGACAATCCATCTGTCTGTACGATAGAGTAACTGCCCTTTTTCAAAGGGAAGCTACTCTAACCCTCGTCTATGAAACGTCATGGCCACAGTCAGACGTTGTTTCATAATGATAGCAATTATCCCAGTAGTTTCTCCAGATTACAGATTTCTCCTCGATCGCCGAATGACAAGAGCTACAGTGAAAGTAGTCCCTACTTGACCTTTGATATTTGCATCTCTATCCTCATATGACCCCAACGGATATCATGTTTATCAGTTGGCTTTATCCTGCTGAGAAACCCAACCATTATATGATAAAAGAGTACATTCTGTATAAGTTCAGAGAAAAGTTATGTCTCACCTGGGTATGTAGTCAACAAAGGCAGACACTTAACAAAAGTTGCTGTCAGCATTGATGTTCAAATCTGTTCAATGTAAATACTGAAGACAAAAAAACTTACACTTATTTTTAATGAACTGAACAAAATATGATGTCGCAATGAGGAGAAACATAATTACAAAGTCCAGACTTGGGATGATAATAAATCTTCATGCATCTTGACGATCTAGTCAAGGAGGCGATGGATTCGTCTGACTTGATCGGTCTTAATAGTCATGGGTATTTCCGGCGCAATTCCTTCATAGGATGGTTGTAGAGGCTGTATGATGTGTCTGAATCCTGCAAAGAACCAATTTATATATGCCCTGATATCCATTGAGTATCTGGAATAAAATGCTAAATCCTTAAAACTTGATGCTGATAACGTAATGTTCATGTCGGGATTGCGCACTTATTTGTAGAAATCCTCATCAAACCTTTGAAACTTTGGAATTGTAGCATTGTGAGTCTTGTATAGCTTCTGTTTCATAGGTGGAGAGGTAGACGTTCATCCTGCATGTGTCTATGGATGTTATCCATCGATTGGTCTACGACCTTGCCCGCATAGCTTGGCCAAGGTAACTTTAAATGAATATGCTGAGATGGAGCAGGCGTATGACATGCCCTGTATTCCGGCATCTCGGGTGATGAATCCTCTGTCACATGCGGCCAAAACGAAGGCATAAGGTTTAGCACAGCTCTTCATTAAGTTCCACAAAAGTGTAGACTTCCCTGTAATCTTGTTGGGCTGAGTTGTCAATCTCCTCCAAACCCTCTGATTCCGGCTCTGAATAGCCTTGGGTATCTCCCATGGGGGGTGGATGATCGTATCCCTCATCTTCTGCCCCAAAGGGCTTGTCATCCTTCGGTGACCATGATACCTGTATGATATGTCTCCGTGTAGCTTGGGTCCCATTGGACACTTAACGGTAAGCTGTGGTCCGTTGGCTGGGTAGCCTTGGGTGATTGGCCCATGGAGTCTGTGCCACAGCCGTATGGTTTCTTCACGGATGGCTGTTTGGACGGCTTATCCGTCGACTGGAGGCAGGCCCGTCTGGCTGGTTGAATTGGCGTCTGGCTAGTTGAATTGGTTGCCGTAGACAGCCTGTCCATGGATACCGTGTGGCTCACGTACGGTATTGTTCTCTGGTCTAGTGCTGGCTTGTGAGCTAGCTGGCCTGGTGACTGGTCCATGGGTCTGACTGTGGTCCGTGGGCTGGCCGTGCGGCTCAGCATGAAGATCTTGTGTAGCATGGCCCAAGGCTGTGGACGAAGATCAGGTAGTCTGAGCCAGAGCTACCTTCGCGATCTTAGCGTCCATATCTGACAACTTGGAGTCAAGCATGCCTTTCATCATCTCCGGCTGTTCTCTCAGAAGTTGTTGGATGAGGCTCAGGGTGAGAGCAGGAGATAATGGGGTCACTGGAGAGGGAGGCGCTGGAGTAGATACTGATTTCTCAGTGATGATCTTGTCAGCCTTTTTCTTCGCCGCGTGTCTCCTCCTGGCCTCTGTCATGGCCTCTGTCATGGCCTCTGATATTTTGGAGAATATCTCTTCGGATGTGTGGATGCATTTCTTACATCTCTTCTCCAATGTGCAGGTCTTCCCTCTGCACTTCGTGCAGTTTACATGAGGATCTCCTGTGATTATAAATCGACCACACTTCTTATACCCGGGGGGTGGTGGGAGTGCATGGCTCATGAACCCAAGACCAGCTATACTCACGTGCGTGTAGTATCTTCCAGCAGCACTATTACTTTAAATATATATCTATTTATATGAGTAGTATAGGTAATGATGGTTCTGCTGCAACCCCACTGGAGTCAGATTTATATACCTATACCACCACTACAGGGGGAATTTTTTAAGTGTAATCGATGATGCAATTCAACGATCGTCACGATTCGTATTAAAAGAATCATCAATATTGATTAATAATGAATAAAATTTACTATAGCCCACGAGGATATTGGAAAGGTATAGGAGCAATACAAAAATTAGCCACCACGGCTAAGGTATCTAAAGATGTGGCCAAGGATTGGTTAAAGAAACAAGCGATTGACAAATATACTTACCAGCACCGCGTTATATACCGAGGAAGAAGTTTGATATTTTTACAACGAATGAAGTTCATCAGGCTGACCTCTTGTTTCTTCCCCATGATAAGGTAAGATGCAAAACGTATAAATACGCTTTAACCGTAGTGGATGTGGCTAGTCAATACAAGGAGGCCGAGCCATTAACCTCGAAAGATTCAACAGAAGTAGCTAATGCACTGAGCCGCATATATAAACGCGGACCACTAAAATGGCCTAAGCTATTTCAAGTAGATCCCGGTCGCGATTTTATGGGATCGGTAACTAAACTGTTAACAAAGCACGATGTCGAAATCGTCCATGGTGAAAGAGAGGCCCACCGCAGTCAAGCTATCGTCGAAAGATTTAACAGGACATTAGCAGAACGTTTGTTTGGCTATCAGTATGGGATCGAAATGAAACCCGAGCAATTGAGATCAACCGAATGGGTGACACGATTATCAGCCGTCGTATCAGCGTTGAATAATGAAGTAACGAGATTAATAGGGAAGAAACCATCCGATGCGATTAAAATGAAATTGGTGACTTCCGAATCTTCAGCTCCGAGGAGAGCCAAAGAACGAAAACTTCCGGATAGAGTAATGGTAAGATATTTATATCAGCCCGGTGAACTCGAGGGAGGCCTATGTCGCGCAACTGATCCCATATGGTCCCGGTCACGAGTTTATGAGATCGGTAACTAAACTATTAACAAAGCACGATGTCGAAATCAGGCGTGGTGAAAATGAGGCCCAGCGTGGTCAAGCTATTGTCGAAATATTTAACTGGAGATTAGCGAACGTTTGTTTGGATATCAGTATGCGATTCAAAAGAAATCGGATCGATTAAGATCAACCGAATGGGTGACACGATTATCAGCTGTTGTATCAGCGCTGAATAATGAAGTAACGAGATTAATCGGGAAGAAACCATCCGATTAAAATGAAATCCGTGACTTCCGAATCTTCAGCAATGAGGAGAGGCAAAGAACAAAAACTTCAGGATAGAGTAAGGGTAAGATATTTATACCAGCCCGGTGAACTCAAAGGAGGCCTATGTCGCGCAACCGATCCGATTTGGTCCCTTAAGACATATAACATTAGTCGATTGGTTATGAAAGAAGGAGAGCCTATTCTTTATTATCTTAAAGATGGACCGGACAGGGCATTTGTACGCGAAGAGTTGTTCATAGTTCCCAACGATACAGTATTACCGCCATAACCATAAGCATAGGTAGTTACACCATCCTTATCAATCCATCTCTTTGTATCTAAGGGGGATAATGATGTCTTGTTGATTTTTAATCCATATATCCTGTGATTGTAACTTCTTAAAGAGTTCATCTTGTGTTTGAACGTTCTACCGTTGAACAATGCTTCTTTATACTGTTCGTGTTTTATATACTACATACTTCTTAACCCCTTTAGCTTTTCTTATCTCTCCATTATCGGACTTCTTTATATACTACTCAAAAGAAGATAAGGATCAACTGATTCTTTCATATTACAATAGTTAATCTCTCATGCCATGACAGATTAACTTTACCAATATGAAAGAATCAGGTGATCCTTAAGTTCTTTTGAATAGCATACTCGGACCCCATGGTACCGCGGCATTCATCGTATCGCGGCATTTGTGATTTCCGGTAGTTCACGTCTCTTAGCAGCTGTCTATTAATGCTAATCAGTAACCAGGAAGTGCTCACTTCGTAAACAATTTCAATTTCCTCGGAATGTTCCGTCTGCTGTAAGTAAGGAGTTATTAATGTGTTGATACATAATTCTGGCATCTTTTGTAATATTGCCTTACCCCCATCTATCAGTGGCCAACGATATTACCTGCAGTTCCCCAAGTAAACTTTCTCTATCGACCTGAACTAGATCATCTGCATATTCATGGCGACTAATGAGGTAACGGAAGTTACGTAGTCAGCTGATTTTTTCCCGCTCTGTGCCCAGAATCTATTGGGAGATCATAAGGGCCATAATGCCAAACTTAGAAATACGTTCTTCACTAGTAACCAAAAGATAAATACATACTTTGGGCATACTAGGAGTGTTTTTTATATATTTATTGTTGACTTTTAACATTTTTCCATTTTGTGACAAATTATTGTCATCCAATATTTTTTAAACAATCTTAAAATATCATTTCTGATATTTTGATGTTGACTTATAAACATATTTTTCTCTTACTTTTCGATAAATATGCATTGAATACCTATTACTGATAACACATTTAGAATTTTACTTGTGCTGTCTTTGCACTTGTCTGGACAAATCACTGTGTCTGGCATGATCATACCAAGTGGTTGGTAGAATTATGTCCTCTTTTTGTCCAATTCGGACCTCCATACACAACTTTTCTCTGTACCGCGATACGATGGAGTTCTCTCCCTTGTCAAACAGAGCGCAACGCCCGGCTTTTACTCGGAGCTCGAACCTTAAAATATAACATGAATGATATCTGATACAGAGAACACAAATAAACATAATGTTTAGTGAGTGCATTGTGTTCCGTTCAGCGTACATGACAAGTACCGCGATACCCCTAGGTTGCAGGCTATAGAATATATTTTAGGTCTTAATCCGATATACTCCGCTATAGAAGTCCCAGCACATTCATCCTTCATCTTACCTATGACCTTTTTATTTACTATGCTGTGTAGTGGATTATCTTTTGGGTAATCACTCGTGTCGTAAATATCTATTTTTTCTGCCATATCTTTATATACATCCTCAGTTTGTATTTCCATCAACAAAGAATCTGTGTCGGTATATAACATCTCACACGTATCGCCGTATTGCTTCTTAAGTTTGTTGTAATAAAAGTCATACATTAAGTGTTTTGACAAGTCGAGAATACTCATACCAACGTACACCGGTCTGATGAATTTTATATTACTCTTCTGCATATGTAATGAGGCTAAGTCGTTATCGAATATCTTGCTTCTGTTAAAAGCCGGACTGGCTATAAGTTTCCTGAGTCTTTCTTCCTCATTAGATCTGACTAATTTAACATCACCACGCTTCCAACGTACACCGGTCTGATGAATTTTATATTACTCTTCTGCATATGTAATGAGGCTAAGTCGTTATCGAATATCTTGCTTCTGTTAAAAGCCGGACTGGCTATAAGTTTCCTGAGTCTTTCTTCCTCATTAGATCTGACTAATTTAACATCACCACGCTTCCTTAGATTCTCCATAGTTTTACCAAATACTAAGTTATTCATGAGCTAATACAGATTCGTTTCGAAATCGCTGGTAGCCATACTTCTTAAATCTGTGTTCAGTCTTATATAGGGCTCCATCCAAGGGCTTTGATCAAACTTTAGAACTCTGTGTATTTTCTTTAGTTTCATACCTAACGATAGATATAACTGGAGATTTCTGTAGTGAACTATATATTTTGTCTAATAATGAAGGGTTTGGGGCTAAAACCCAAGAGCAATCTAAGTGACTAGTTTCGAGCGGGTATGCTCTCATCAGACTGTTGTATATGGGGTGGGGGGACTCCTTATATACATTTTGTGTTCCAGATGCAGGGGTCTATCGGCAGGGGTGTGCTGATGGACCGGTGGACCTAATTGCCACCGGTGGATCGTGAGTGGTTTACTCAAAACCGGTGGACCGATGGGTCGGTGGTGGCGGCATGAGCACAGATGGGTTATCGATTGTCATGATTTTACAATCGCTTCAATAAATTCTAGTTTCGAAATTTATTGTTGTGTTTTGTATGTGTATATCACAGTGGTCGTTGTCAGCCAAAGTGCATGGTGTTTGTTAAATGTATACTTCCTGGGACTGGATGTGGTCCCAGTTTAGATTCCGGAGTTACCAATGGTGAATGGACCATGAAACAGAACAAACCTTGTGTGTTGTGAACCCAATTATAATTTATCAATCGGACTCTTGGGCCGAATCTTTGGCATATTAGGTCTATTGTAGGAGAGAGATGGCTTGGCCATGTCTTCCCTGTTCTGTGGCCTGTAGACAGACCAGAATTCGGTGTCTAAGATGTCTAATAAATTTCGAAACTAGAATTTATTGAAGCGATCGTAAAATCATGACAATCGATAACCCATCTGTGCTCATGCTGCCACCACCGGTCCACCGGCACACCGACCCATCGGTCCACCGGTTTTGAGTAAACCACTCACGATCCACCGGTGGCAATTAGCTCCACCGGTCCACCGGCACACCCCTGCCGATAGACTACCCCAGTACTGCATCTGGAACACAAAATGTATATAAGGAGTCCCCACACCCCATATACAACAGTCTGATGACAGCATACCCGCTCGAAACTAGTCACTTAGATTGCTTTTGGGTTTTAGCCCCAAACCCTTCATTATTTCACACATCTCTCTAATACCCAAGAGTAATGGCTGAAATTACTCTGTCTTCCTCCCTCAGCAGCTTAGAAAGCCGCTCCATTACTACGGTGGTTCAAGTCAAACCATCTAGTAAAAGGAAGAGAGTCGAATTTGGAACCACAGAATCCAAATCAACCGATAACATCGCAAAAGCGGTGGACTTACCCGACAATCTAGTCGGCCCATATACGACATATATAGGAATCTCACGAGCAAAATCGCCCGTAACAACATGCAACTGGAATTCACAATTGCATGCAAGGAAAGAAGTCTGATACCTAGGTCATTTAGACCACTCATCCTGCAACACCAAACCAATTACAATCAAGAATTGGCTAGAATCAGGAGCGAGGCGGCAAAAACATGCGCCTTGAAATTAATGGAAACACACATTTCCCAACTACAAGTAAACATTTGTGAGCTGAGAGATCAGGCCACTATGGAGAAAAACAAACTCCAGAAGGATGCGGACAAAACGTCACTGGACACCATACTTGCCGCGTGCCAAACAATCTCCACCCGGGAGTCCACCAACTGGCACACGAAATTGGATAAACGATTCAATGAACTCAAAACCGAGATTAACGAGAGGATCCCATATGATCCCAAACTCTTCACGGCACCCACCACCACCCCACGCAACCCGACAGGGGGTCCACGACGCCAAGAGCCCAGACACGTTAGGCCTCTGAATCGGTTCAACAACAAATCAAACAGACCTTCAAAAGGAAGACCCGAAACCAGTCAGGAAATTTCCAACAGGAAAAGGTCCTACGGCAGCTTGCCAATGCCCTCAATGTGAGCGGCAACAACAACACAGACATTAGCAATGAATTTTCATATTTGAATCTTAACAATAACAGTTCAAATAAAAATCCTGAACTTTACTAAAATGCCTTTGTAGTCAATCTGTCTCATTATCAATGTGTTCTTAGTAAGGGTCTTACTTTTAGCCCTACACCATTAGATGCGGATCTTAGCAAAATATACACGGATCTTAAAGCCTTCTTTCGTAGAATGAGAATCTCTCACTTCTTCCATGAGACAAACAAAACAGATACAGTTGACAACTTCAACGATCTAGAGTGTAAGTTTGGCCCACGAAGCACCTGGACCCCTAATCAGGGCATAGACCCGACGCTCAATGCCTTTATCAAATCTGTTAAACACCAATTTCTCAAAATGAACACCATCCCGTTCATACACAACAATCTCACATGTGCACAGAGAACGGCCATCAATAGTCTCAAAAACAACCCAGAAATCGGGATTAAAAAAGCTGATAAGGGATCAGCAGTCGTTATTCTCAACACTACTGATTACATACAAGAGGCCAGACGTCAACTCACTGACACAAACTTTAATCTTAAAATAGACCATGACCCAACCATGGAATTCGCCAACGAGATCACACAACTTCTCACCAAAATCTTCACCAAAGAAGAGATCACTTACAAAATATTCAATGGACTGTTACCCAAAGACCCCAAACCAGGCCGGTTCTACCTCCTGCCAAAAATACACAAAATCCTAACACCTGGCAAAGTACCTGGCCGCCCAATCATAAGCGGAAACGGGACCACAACTGAACTGTTCAGCAGCTTTGTTGACGAACACATAAAAGAGTTCGTCAAACATTTTCCCAGCTACATTAGGGACACCACCCACTTTATCCAAACCGTGGGCGCCACCCACCCACCACCCAATAGTGAGGTGAGGTGAAATTGGGTTTAACGTCGCGTCCAAGATTATTGCACTTATATAGCGACGTGCATGCGCGTGTATGTGTGTGTGTGGCTGCTTGTACTAGTCCGGACTGATGCCGATTTATAGTGCTAGCTCACTGAGATACCATGCCGCAGTTTAACATGAATACCCCACTCAGACACAGTATACTGACTCCGAGCTGACCAGTCCTTGTTTTAGCCCCTTAATGCCGAGCGCCAGACAGGGTAACAACAAGTACAATCTTTTAACGTCTTTTTGTATGACGCGGCCCGGGATCGAACCCTGGACCTTCCGCTCTCCGGGCGGACGCTCTACCACAAGACCACGGAGGCGGTCACCACCCAATAGTGACATCATTTTGGTCACTATGGACGTCACATCCCTCTACACCAATATACCCAACAATTTTGTTTTCAACAATGAACATTTTGTTCAAACCGGAGGGACAGCTATGGGTACCAAACTAGCTCCATCATACGCAAACATTTTCATGGGAGAACTAAAAGAAAACCGTCTCAAAAAAAACACTGATAGCCCCAACCTATACGTCAGATTCATAGACGATATTTTCCTCATTTGGACTTTGGGCTACACGAGGTTAGAATCTTTCATCAAAGAAATGAACCAATCACATCCCACAATTAAATTCACTGCCGAATTTTCTAGAGAAAAAGTAGCTTTCCTAGACACATGGGTCATATTCAACCAAGAAACCAATCAACTGGATTTTGACCTATATTGCAAACCCACAGATACACACTCTTATCTGCTATACACCTCCTGCCATCCACGACACATTAAAGTCAAAGGACCGTACAGTCAATTCCTCTGACTCAAAAAGATCTGCAGCTCGCAATCACAATACGAGTTCCACAGCAACAATCTAGTAAAGTATTACCTCAACAGAGGTTATCCCAAGAAAATTCTCTTGGACAATGAAACAAAAGCCAACGCTAAAGAGAGAACATCCCTCTTAACACTAAAACAGACACCCTCCAAAGACACTAAACCAGTGATCTTTATCACAGATTACAACCCCACTGCACTCAAGGTCAGCTCCATGATCAAAAAATCCTGGCACCTACTCCTAGGATCAGATACGTGCAAAGACACCTTCCGAGTCCCACACATCACGGCATACAGGAAAAACCGCACTCTCAGAGACATCCTCATGAGAGCGGCAATCACCTATCCGCCACTCAAACCACAAATCAGTGGCCGAACGGTGACCAATTTAGATGATAGCTGTCACAAACAGGTTTGCAAAATCTGCACAAATATGAAATCGGTCAACACCTTCAATAGCCACACAACAGGAAAAAAATACAAATGCCTTCCGCATTTCACTTGCAAAAGCAGAAACATAATCTACCTGCTTAACTGCACCAAATGTGGCAAACAATATGTAGGTGAGACCAAACGACACTTCTGTATCAGACTCAAAGAACACTTTGCTGATATAAACCACCAAAGGGACAAACCTGTCGCCAAACACTATAATTCCGTAGGACACTCAACCAGAGACCTACACTATCAAATCATACAACAGCTCAAAACAGACCCTGAGTCAGCTCAGAGCACGGCCAGGCGCCGGTCCATTGAACTCAAATGGATATTTGATTTAAAAACCATCCACCCGCAAGGCATGAACGATAAGATCTAATCCTGGAATTCCCCAACCCTATTCTATATATTTTGTCTTATCCATCAAATTTGGTACGAGCTTTTCTACGTTAGCTAACTTACTATTACCCATCAAGGAGTGTTGATATTTCGATATCCAATCTTTATTCACCATTAATCTTTCGGGAGCTAGCGGATAACTGTTATGGGCTTTATGTAACGAATTTGGATATTCCAAGTCAACTTCTAGTATGAACCCTTTATTCACATTGATATTATGGATATTATTCACATCAATATCATTCACATTGACCCACTCAAAACCACCCGTGGGTAAAGGTTGACTCATAGCCCAACCGTACAAATTATTGGCGTTGAGAAATAATATATGCGTGTCGGGTCCTCGGATCATATCCTTCCACTAATTTATTATTAGCCTTAGAATACCTTTTAACCGCCATCGATATACCACCTCTTAATCCCTTCTCAATAAACAAGTGCATATCATAATTGGTGAGTAATTTTAGTTCTACACCGGTCTTCTTCAATAATGCATCCCACGATAGTCCGGGACTGGAATAGTACCATGCCGGGTCCAAGCCGTATTGTTTTAAACATGTATTTCTAAATATCTCGAAAATATCGGCGAGTAACAGTACATCGGTTTTTAAGTACAGATCGTGATAATCGCCTAAATTCTTACAACCTAATTTATCCCACACCGTCAGAGCGTGTTCATAATCGGCATCTGTTATTTCAGATTCTGTTAAGTTACTATGGAATGATTCAAGAGGTGGTAATTTAGTTTCGTCAAATCTAGACCAATCATCCATATATTTGTAAGGATATACACCTTTTCTCAAGAACAAATGATGAGTTAACCGATCAGTATATTGATTTGTTATTGCAAAGTCATCGGGATTGTTCGCATTAGCTAAATTGTCCAGGGAAGATAACAGAAACTGTACGGAGTCTATGAATCTAAGTCCATTACTTTGCTTTATTCTGGCTTTCCCATCCTTGTCCCTATAATGTATAGTTTTAGTCAATGAGAATGATATGTATTTTTCCATATTGTTAGGAATGCACATTAAGCCGCCGTCAGTCTTTGAGATAGCTTGCATGATGAGATGAGAATCGTATCCTCTAAGGTTGTGGAACACAACGGGGATGGGTATTGATTGAGAATTCATTTTTAGTTTGAACTTACACTTGTTATGCGAGGCTCCTTGATAATTACCCGTGACGTGGCATTGATCTCTTACGGAAACCCCATTCAGGGGTTTATTACAAACATGACAACTCGTTGACTTCTTATGGGCCCTCCAATCATCCCTCGTCATACACATGGTTTTCTTACGCGATAATTTTTCCCTGATTATTCTCTCTTCGTTTGTAGATATTCAAGGAACTTTCCCGCTGCATCGGGACCTCTGTAAATCACAGGCGGGTTTGTTTTCCCATCATACCTTACAACTATATATCCAAACCCACAAAGAATATGTTCTTGAGTTTCGTACGTAAAACTATCTTCAGTATTGTGTTCTGTGGCTTCTATAGGTTTGATAAGTGCATCGATGTCGGCGTAAATTACGTACGGTACTGGCATTTGATTACAATAATGTTCAAATTTTAATATATTTTTTCCCTCTTTAGGCATATCAATCCTGATAGTACTCTGTCCTACACCTTTGCAGTCTTCTTTATGCGCTTCTAATAGATCTTGTCTGCTGTACCCTTGCAGGCATCTTTCAAAGAAATATTTCTTTCTAGCATGTTTTGTTTGATCGTATAATAGCCTGTTTAAACTCTTTATCCACGTATAATGATATTTTCCATCTTTTTCTATCAGAAATGAATTGATTCTGGGAATATGTACTGGAGCGGAGCTTATCCTGTGTACAACAATTCCTTTAGAATGTCCGAAAACATTTATAGCTAAATTATTTTGCTTTTCCACCTTATCAATTTGTGATATTGGTGTAGGTTCGTCTATGCCATCAAATTTGAGTCCATCGTTTTGAGGATAGCTAGAAGGTCTATTTGCAATTTTAGAATCTACGGGGAACAATGCGGATCTTATCATTCTTAAACAGTCATCTGATTTATTTTTTACATTAATTTTGGCTTTTTTCTTTTTATAATACGGGGGTAAACCTATATAAGATCCACCTTTGAAAGGCATATAATTGGCTATATCTAAATATAAACTATCGATTTTATCCACACCCCAACAGATTCGGATTCGGTTATAACTTCTTGATTGCCCCGGAAATATGGTTCGGTATATTCAGCGTTATCGTCTGTGCTGCTTTTACTCATTAACATTTTAACCGTTAGCTGGTATTTTATACTATTTAAATCATCTAATTCCTCGTTAATTTTGCTCGATACGATGGGCTTAACGTCATTAACATCCATGTTGGAATTAATATCCATCTTCCAACCTCTTAGATACAGTGATCCCTCGATATACCGCTGTCATCGGGGTCCAAGAAACCAACCCCGCGTTCTAGGAAAGAGCGTTGTACAGATATTCCCTGCTGAGGTTCACATTACATAATGATGGTAGGGAATGGAACAGTGGCGCAATTATTTCACAGTGGCATGGGACATGTAGATGTATGTAACACTGATCATGGAAAATGATTCAAACTGCATACGTAAGAAAATATAAATACTTTGTGTAAATTAATCAAAGTAGTGTATTATTTTATGACTGGATGTTATACATGTAGAATCTAAATAAGTGATGTTTTATTTTAAGTTTTTCGGAAGAAAATTGGTCCGATCGCCAACCTACTCACATTATCGATCGATGACAGTACATTACAAAGGCGAACAAGCCTTGTAACGAAACTAATGTGCAACCAAGGCTGTGATTGGTTAATAAATAATGACGTGTCAAAGTTATGAAAAACCCAGACACAGCCGGCTCCCTGTATGCACTTTATATACAATGTACATGGACATGACTTGCATAACTACACGGTTATTTGAGCAATTTATAAAAATCAAACACAAACACAAACGTAGATTTGAGTGGATGAGAGATATATTTAGTTCTGTTAATATTAATAATAATGATAATTATGCACAGAGAAATATAGAATACTAAACGAGCTCCCGTGTAATACCAATTTTATGAAACGAGTGAATAGTTGTGGTATCTGACGAGCGAAAGCGAGTCAGATACCACAACTATTCACGAGTTTCATAAAATTGGTTTTACACGAGAGCGAGTTTAGTATTTTATTTATTACTTGTCATTTATAATGTGTTTAGAATTATACTGTTGAGTGTAAATAGGCTGACACCTACACGATCCATGCATGGCATAATCCAATTGAGTTTAACAGAATAATACTTCAAACACGTCAAAAGTTGAAACGTATGAATTTAATATCATACAATGGTCCACCTTTAGATTTCAGGCGTTCGTCCCACAAAATTATCGTAGTGCTAAGGCTATCACAACTCTCATAATTTAACTTAGACTAACGACTGTCGTTGCGCTAGAGTACGATCGCCTTGTGGAACGGGGCCTTGCAGCTCAAAGTTTACAATGACGTCACAATACCCGATGACGTAATTTGTGGAATTTTGTTGTAAGATCCATCGGCAAAACAATACCATGTGACGTCAGCCTAGCAACAAGGTTGCTGGGGTCATCGAGCTCATCCCAGTGATCTATCATATCCACACACAATGTCGTTGAATACGCCAAGGGATGTTGAGAGCTTTCAATATTTGTTCGTGAAACGTGTTCCGAGAGTACATAAGCACGCGTTTTGGTATTACACAATGTGTAATAAAGCTGTATGTTTATTAAACGGGTGATCTCTTCACGGGCAAGTAATAAATATGTGGTATGCCACCATGTCTGCTTTGCGTGAACAACGCAAACAGCACTGCATCCAGTGTAGAGACAGTTGCCCCTTTATTTCGCTTCTTCTGCAATCCCCCGATCTCCTGGGTCTCAAATGCAAGATCTTGAAGTTTTTCTTCTTCTCTTAGACATCCGCGTATGGTCCCTGCTGGAATCCCAGTTGAACGGCTGACGCTAGCTTGCGATTCACCCTCTCTCAACCGCCTCACAATCTCCAACTTGTCTTTAACAGTGTACGCCTGTTGCTTAGAGTTACTCGCAGTGGTTGCCATGATTGAAATGGTAAAGACTAATGAACTAAGATTTATTTTATACCCTTCGTTATTACGCTATTTAAACAATGAAGTTCCAATGTATTTTATAGGTCTCTCACGGCTACTCAAGTCTAGATTAAATACCGGAAGCCATTGTTTCGATTGTTGTTATTGCATTACACGCGGCCGGTTTGAAGTTCGAAGACATCTCACAAGCTCAGATGAGTATTAAATCAAACAATGCGGCTTATGTTTGTTGTTGCTGTGATTTGATTTTATGCGAGTTTAATGCCAGATTTGTGTACGATATGTTTTTTCACAAACGGAACAAAAGGCAGAATGGTTTTGATCACATGCAGCCGGATACAATGAACGTAATTGTTTTACAAATACACACACGTGTACATCGACTTGGAATTAAATCTTATCAGTTTATTTGTAACTTTATTTGCTTTAACGTGCTTTAACAAGCTTTTAGGGGGAAATTCTTCATGCATTTTTGGGAGCCATGGTTTACCCCGGGGTGCATCCGGTGTAGCGGTACATCGAGGAGCGTTTAGCCGAGGGACCACTCAGTGTTTCCGTTCTCCGGTAATTGCCGGCTTTTTACCGATAAAAATATCAACAAGCCGATAAATATGAATGTTGTCGGCTACCATGTCTGATAAAACATTGTTTGTTTTAAGATATGATCATGTCAACAGTTACTTGCCTCATATAAATTGATAGGCTTTATTCATCAAACACAGAAACGCAAGCGTCTGTCTCGCATTCCAGGGAACCCCCCATCTATTAATTGCATGACTATCCCACACCAATTAACGTGCTTCGCTTTGATTGGATAATATTGTCTTGATAGATGACGTTGGTAATCACGTGATCTCTGACGCCTCGTGGCACGAGATAAAACATGTCAAAGGCGAAGCAGACGAATCTTTCCACTTTCTTTGGGGTGGAGACGTCTAGTGCTAATCTGAAACGGAAACATGCGGCTGACGCAGGCGAAAGTATTGAAACAAACATTCCCTCGACCTCGAAATCTTCGGACACAATGCCTAGCGAACCAGACTTGAAAAAGAAAACGAAATCTGTACTGCGAAAGTTTAATGCAGAGTGGTCGAATGAATTCAAGTGGCTTCGTTTTGAGGAGAGGGGCGACAAAATCATAATATTTTGCCGAATCTGCGAGGCAGCAAAAAAATCTAACGGTTTCACTAAAGGTTGTATTAATCTCAAGAAATCTGCTTTGAAAGATCATAGAGACAGCCCCTCTCATCATCAGGCCGTTACAACGATGTATCACAAAAATGCAATGGCAGCGCATATGGAGGTAGCAGCAGACAAATCTGACGAGAAATTAACAGCAATGTTAAACACAGTTTTATTCATGTCTCAAGAAAATATTGCTACCTCCAAGTTTTCTAAACTAATCGAACTGCAGCAGCGGAACAGATGTGAACATTTACAGGGAGAAACGTACTCATTCGGACTCGATAGACACAATGGAGAATGCACTTGTTGAGAGTACTGAAGAACATTTGAAATCTAAACTTGAAAAAAGCAAGTTTATTGGACTCATTATCGATGAGACTGTAAATATCACAGTTGAAAAAAAACTTATATTGTTTGTGAAAATCGTTAACGACAGAAAGGCAGAAACAGTGTTTTTAGGATTTTTTTCTGTTCATAGTGGTACAGCCAAATGTATCATGGAAAAAATTCTTGAAATTTTGCCTCAATGGAACATTCCTTTGGAAAAAGTGGTCGGTCTAGGATCGGATGGTGCGTCTGTTATAACTGGGAAACACTCAGGAGTTGGGAAGAGGTTGCAGGATCATAATTCATATCTTGTGCACGTCCATTGCATAGCCCATCGTGTCGCACTTGCTTCAGACGATGCAGGGAAGATTTCGAAGGTCGTAGCGGACTATAGAAGGACATTGAATGATATCTACAAACTGTTTGAATATTCAGCAACGCGATACAACAGATTGCGAGAACTTTCAGAGGTCCTTGAAGATTCTGACTTTTCAAGTTTAAAACAACCATGCAGTGTTCGTTGGCTTTCCGTGGGATGGGCGGTCAAAGCAGTGAAATCTAACTGGCCAGCTCTTGTTCTCGAAATTGAAGAGGAATCTGTCGAGCGAAACAACGCTGTTGCCACGAATATTCAGAAGAAAATTCGAACGTACTCCTTTTATCCGACTTACTTACATGATGACTGATGTGCTCCATGTGATGGACAAAATTGTTACTCTTTTTTAGAGAGAGAATATCAACTTGGGCATGATTATGCCAATTGTGAATTCTACGATTGACTCTCTTGCCAGTCTAGAAAACACAGCAGGTGAAAATGAACAGACTTTCTTGGATAATTTGAACAACGGGGAATTTTGTGGAATTCAGGTCACATAAGGGGACCCGCGATCTATCGGTGCGTTTGTGAAAACCCGTTGTGGGTTTATTGAGGAACTCTGTAACTCTCTAAGAAAAAGATTTCCGGATGACTCGCTTGATATCGTTACTTGTCTGGATAAAGTGCTCAACCCAAGCCGATTTCCCCAAACGCAAGAGGAACTGACAGCTCATGGAATCCCTCGAGATATTACTGGACAAATTCTGCCTCCCGATTGGTCCAGCTGAAAATGACGTCATCAATCGCATCCGGGCACAGCAGGATTTCACACCTTTCAAGATGGCGGTCAACAACAAAGGAGCCGACTCGTTCGAACAAAGTTGCAAGACAGTGATTTCTGAACTTTCAGATATTTATCCCGACTTTTCCACTCTGTGCTCGATAGCACTTGCTATCCCAGTTAGCATAGTTGATGCTGAACGTGGATTCAGTTTGCAAAACAGGATACACTCTGCCAGTCTCAATCGTCTTTCCCAACAATGGATAAACAACCTGATGCTGTTGAATCTACACGCAGACGTCAACAATACTGTCAAACAAGCTACGAAGATCTTTCGTAGAAAGAAACGCAAACTTTAATAAACAAGTCAGTATGTTTTATGTTGTATTTTATTGAATTTATTAATGACTGACAAAAATCACAAATGACCGGTATTTTGGTACATTACCGGCTCATCTGTCCGGCAGATAAAAATATGACAGGAACGCCGGCTGTGGGTACAAATTTTAACTCATAATTTTTTTCAACATCGTCAACTGATTTATTATTTTAATCATCAGGTTGATTATTAGTAAAGCGATCAATTCTGCTCTTCTCATTCGAGAATAACCCCTCAGCCCTCTGTTTTAAGCTCGAGCTTTGAGTTCTCTAACAGTCTCGGGTTTGTTGTATTCCAAACCGAGTAAATCAATCAATTCAGCTTTTGTCATTCGAGAATATCCATGTAGACCACATTGCTTTGCCAAAGCTTTCAGCGAGCTGACAACATAAGTCATTGTGATATATAACTACATGTGGACTAATGTCTAATTGGTTTGAATTCTACCCAATCTTTTTATCTTATTTCGGTAAGCCTTTTTCCTCTCATAAATAATTTGAAACCGTTTCTTGTCAGCACCGTGACTCTTACATAAACAGTAACTACCTTTGACCCCAATCCCACATACAGAACACGAATAATTAATATGCCCTTTTCTAATTGCAATGGAATGGATTTCACAAAAATCAGCCATACAGCTTTTTCCACAAATTTGTGATTGGCCCATGCGTATGAATTTACATCTTGATGTGCCTCTCACCATTGTGATAAATATACACTTCTAGTATCACTTGTCTAAATGCGAGCTGAACAGCCAGTCATGGTTTATGCATAGTTATTGTGCAGCTAAAAATAGAAATGACTGATAACCCAAACACTATAAACGCTATCTCGCGGTCTTTCTGAGCCTCTGACGGTGTATAAAACTGACTTATTGTTGGTCTCTGTATTGGATCAAGTTTCTTACCATAAACAAGGAAGTATTCGTGCATGGCAGATTCAACATCCTTAAATGTTTGAATTGAATGTCCTTGCTTACCCAGTTCTTCATTAATAAAATCTAATCTTAATATCCTCTGTCTGGCCCATTGTGACCGGACTGCTTCGAGTTGTTCTAATGCTTTATCATGTCTTTTCTGCTCAGAACCCGACCATCATCGCAATTGATGCCATATTCAAATGTTTAATAATATAAAATGTTCAAATGTTTAATTACTTCATTATGTCTTCTGGGATAAGTCCTTGTTTGATGAGCATATCCTTTGTAGCCATTGCCAATCCAACATAAAGAACCATCATACCAATATCATAACCATTAAAATCGAGCTTGGGTGGTGTGGCTTTATTAATCATTTTAGCCATACGGGCATAGCCAATGGCCAAGCCGGTAACCACTGCTGAATAATACGTTGCATTTACCAACATTTTATTGTCCGTAACTGGAGTAGTCATTATAACATTATATGGGGGCTTACCTCTAAATGAACTTGTTGTTGTGATATCGGGGGTGACGTTTTCTCTTCTCCGGTCTTATAAAATAACCATACCGCCGTTATAGCAACAACTCCTACTGCATAGGGAGCCGAAATTTTAATCAGATGTTCAATATGTCCTTTCGCCTTCCTCACTAACCCACCCTTACTACCAGCTGCGACTTTTCGAGGATTCTTAGTCACTCTGACTTGTTGTGGTGGTAGTTCCTCATTCACTTGTTGTGGTACAATCGGGGTTTGAACTTGAGTCTCCATTATTATTAAGTGGGCATGTATGTTTAAATTGACAATACCTAGCCGTTATTAAATCAGTGGTCACCGGAGCTAAGAACATTCCATATCTATAATAAAACTCACAGCTCACTGAGCTTAAAGCGTGTTTGATGAATGGGTATTTCTCAAGAGATTCACATAATTACATGCAATGTCCTGCCTGGATAGGTAGAAACGTACTAGCTACGACTGTGTATAGTTGTAACATAGCCAAACCTATTGTTTTATTCATGTTAGCTCCCAGTCTAGACTCGTAACGCGCGTACAGTTTTTTAATTTCTTTATCGGTCATGTTACCAATTTTATCGATGGTATAATTTTCCACCAGCTACCAAAGCTGCGAGTCTTTCTCTATGTTTATCTGTATGTTCTTCTACATGTTGATCTGGTTCTTTGAGCATTTGTTCGAAGAGTTCGTCGCAATCCATAATGTAATACCTGAGGAGATATTTAAGTCTAACATAATAAAATATGGCATATCCAATACAGCCCGTAATAATAAACTGTTGCGAAAGAATGAGGATTTCAAGCCACATTATAACATAATATCGTATTTTTGCTATTTTGCTATCTTTTTGCTATATTTGCTATATTTGCTATATTTTTGCTATAATTTTGGTTGGCAGTTGCTATAATTTTGCTCAGCAGTTGCTATTTTTTCTATAATTTTGCTAAGCAATTGCATAAGCAGCTGGTTGATCGGTTTTTAATACGAGTTTACAGTGCTTTGTTGATGCTAAAAGTTTTTTTACTTTATCTTGTTCGAGCTTGGTATAATTAACATCATTTTCGCGTAAACATTCCTCAAATGAATCTCGGTCTTTGCAATGAAACAGGGCTAGCCATTTGGTCTGCTCTCTCAGATCTTTCAGGACAGAGTTGTATTTTTGAGCAAGTACCCAAACGCTATGCTGAGTATGTCAACCGGAGAATGCTAAATATGAAAGCATATCTTTCTTTTGTGGTATGTTCTTTACTCGCGCTGCAGTCGTCTATTATGAAAAGGGTTGATTCTCCTTTGTATTTTTGATGACATACTCGTAAACAGTCTTGTTAACGATCACCCGGATCAACTCTGTGCACCCCGGGATCATTCATTACCCAATCTCTCGATAGGAATGTTTTATTGACGTTTATGGTCGGGCACAGAATAATAATATGGTCGAAAACATCCCGATAATGACTTTGTAAAATATCTAGAATAAAAGCTGTTTTTCCACAACCCTTTTGCCCGCAAATGATAGCGCAGTGCGGTTCTTTAGGTAAAAGATTATTAAAAGATCGCTTGCACGAATCTTTCATTCTGTATATTAAGTTGCGCATCTATAATAACGTACAAATATATATTCAGAACTCAGATTCCTGGAGCTTCATTATCTGCATAGTAACACCCTCGCTGGCATTTTCTATTCTCCGCCCACTACCGTGTAGGTGGTCATCGTCCGTGGTTCTCATGTCGAGCCATAGCGCGTTTTTCGTTGTGAGGTATTCACCCATCGATATATCCATCGATATATCCCCGAGAGACAGATCTTCGCGACCGCGTTAACTTCTGGGCTTCGTTTTATAGAAGGGAGTTTTTTAATCTCATCCAATTGTCGATACGCTAGCATTCCTTGACTATATAGTTGATTAGGAACGCCCTCGATAGTCAATTCTACTTTTGTAATCTTGGGATTGTAGAACTTCTCGGTATTTCTTTTAAAAGCTTCAGAAGGGTCCTCGAACAACATTAAAATACCTTTCAAAGATGTCGTGGGGATGTTTAGATTGATATTCCACATCGTATCTTTTTTGTTCCTTGTGATTTTTCGGTGTCGCAGCACGCGATCGTACAAAATAGGTAAACTTCCGGTATACTGGTTACGAATTTGTCTGGCTAATTCGGGATCTGTTACCATATCATACTCCAGTGAGATATTGTCAATGGAATAGCTAGCATCTTCAGCAGCTCTGATTACTCTACCATAGTCATTAAAAGTGAGTTCGTATTCAAACCTATCGCCAACAGATGCTTGATAGAAGGGCATGTGACTATCTAGTAATTCAAAGTCTAGTGGAATATAGAATCTGTTACCTAATGCATCAGCAACAGCGAGATCTTTTACGATGGTATTATCACCATTATCAGCACCCACATGCAGTCTAAATGTGTTCCGATTACTAATACCTTGGTACTGTAAGTTTTCCTGCTCTTTATCCGTTCTCCAGAGATCCATGTAGCAGAAATATACATCGCTATCATCAATACTCAAAACCTCATTAACACTAATTTTAATCACGATTTTCTTAACGATAGCACGACCTACCTGTTAGCATCTGTAGCATTCAAACTAATTGTAAATGCTAGTCGGACAGTTCCCGGAACTAACACATCGTGTGCGCCGAGATTAGGAAAGCGAACCAGAAGTGTTTGATTCTGATCAATGGTACTTGGGTTATTAGTTATAGTTACAGACTGGCGAATTGCTTTGACCCCTAATGGATCCCGAAGTCTATGTTGTGGGTTTAACTTGCGTCCGTATTGCAAAGACATTGTTATACTGAAATTATATAACCTTAGGTTTAATATAAAAATGGATGATTTTAATCTAGATATCTTTGATAACCCTAGTACAATCGAAGAGGGTACTGATGAAACCAGCTTTGGTGGCATGAATCTTAGCGATGAACTTTTACAATCAACCGTTAATGATTATTAAGATGCCTTTAAAGATGTTAGTCCTATTGTTCGTGACTATTCAAAGTTTATGATAGATAGAAAAGATAGTAAAGGAATATTGCGACTGTGTGGCGCTCCAGATATTGATCTTATGAATTCTCGTACTCGTAAGCCCCTAGCCTTATCTACAATAGCTGCTAAACACAGCACCAAATTTGTTCGTGATGAATTAGGTTTTGTGGACTACTCACGAGAAAAACTTTCCGTGAAGACTACTGAGGTTCTTCGGACTGTGCGTACTGAACTCGGTAACATAGATAATTTGGAAGAAAGCTCGAAGCTGGCCACGGACGGGCTCGGAGAAATCTTGGATACCTACTACGATAATTCCACGGTCAGTGTATCACCATATTCAGAGTTCAGTATTAGGGAATTACGAGGTCTTGACAAGGCATTGTGAACAATGCGGGGAGAACTCATCAATGATATAGCCAAGCTATCCGAACTCGACAAGCATATAGCTTATGAGAAAACAAAACTTGAACAGGCGGGTGATGAATTCAGTAGACGCCGCATTGCAGAAAGACTGCGTAACTTAGAAGACGAAAGATCGGCCCGCCTCGAAGCGGCTTCCAGTAATAGAAAGGCACTTCGTTCACAATCAGTCGAATTCGAGAAACTATCGATCAAGTCCTCAACGCTAATACCACACTGGCCGATAAAATTAAAACATTGTTCAGAGAAAAGGTGATAACCATTGCCAGTATTTTAACCGCATTGGGATTTATTATATCGACTTTGACTCTCGCGTTACCCGTGGCAGCGGACCACCCACACCACCTACTGATACAAACAGAGTAAAAAAGCATTTAAAAGCTGTAGGTTCAGCACTGGAAAAGCTCGCTGGGAAAGCCGCATCTGCACTTCCAGGTATAATAGGGAGTATTGTTTCCTGGCTCTTGAATTTATAAGCTAAGACCACCACTTGGCTTAGTCGAAACTTGTTGGCACTGATCGTAGCAATTGCCGGACTGTTGTACGTATCCGTTAAGAACTATTTATTCAAATCAGTTTGTTAAGAACTATTTAACCAAATCATGAGTAAACCAGCCGCAACTCCACCTACTATAAGAGCTGTTTTTTCATCGATATGTTGTTGATTTTTAGCTGCAATATGTGGTGGCACTTGTGGTTGTGCGTTAGTAGATGGTTGAGCGTTAGTAGATATCTGTGGCTTGACTATTCCTGTTTCGCCTGTGTTTGTTTGCGTTATTAATTCGGTATAAATATCTGAATTTATACCTGGTTTTGGTTGATCAGAAGCAATAACAATTTTATTATTATACCCTATCACTTAACCGATCTTAAGTTCCATATTACTCGGAGACATGTATAGTCCTGACGCATAAACGTAGTCTACTTTGGATTAAGCGTACTGTAATAGATCTTGATAACGTTTTATAGAAGATGGTATGTCAACCGGTGAATTAATAGCATCCTCTACGTTTGCGACAAACTGTTTTTGTGCATCGAGCGCCATCCCAGAACCAAAAATGGACGTTCGTGTTTGCGATTGTGCACCGAGAATTGCCCATACATAAGTTCTTATTGATTCATTAACTCTTATAACTCCTGGGTGAGTAAAATTATTTTCCGTTTTATCATTAAGAAATTCATTCCAAGCGTTTGCGGAATCGTTCAGTTGTACAAATTTTGTAACAATATAAGCCAAACCACCCTTAAAACTCAAAATATCTCCTCTCCAATCGTTACTCGAAAGTTCCCAGCCATGATTAAGATTATGCAATCTTACAAAAAGATTGTTTTTCTGTAACAACTTAAATGGATTGAATGGCTGATTAGTTTTAACTAAATCATCGCTTTCTTCTTTAACAGTTTTTTGTCTGCTGTACAGAACACCTAGACCATGATTAGGTCCTTTAATACACCAATCTTTACTCTTAGAAATATTAAATTCCTGACAAATACGCCCATATGCGAACTTATTGTACGGATTATTTGAGGAATTCCATGCTCGATCCAGCGGTAAAGGAGCACTAATTTCTTTAAGTATACGTCTAATCTGATAGTACATGTGAAATGATAAAACAGACTTATTCAGTTCAAATCCTGGGACATAAAGAGATACACCACATCCTGTTGTGGCGCACCATATGGCAAAGTTTAACTGGTTCTGCCAAAATTGCATTGGATTGTGAAACCAATCGTGCACCATTTTATCGCTAGTTGCCGTGATCCTATATTTTTCAAAGATATCAGGGAATTTAACAAAAAAATTAGCACCAGAGGCACTTACTAAAATCGACTGATTAGTAATGTAAGTAGATTTCATATTTAAGTTATGATATACATGTAGTATATATGTAGTATCATTGTATATTTAATATTATGTTACACTCCCAGGAATAACAAATGGTCAGTCTATTTAACTGCCTCATACTATGGATAACTCGGATGGTCAACTTGAAGTCCCTCTATGCGATGTAACGTATTACCCATGGTGGACCAACATAAGTGCTGTGAAAAGAAATAATGATATAGGACTACATGGTGATGGTCCCAGCACTCGCATTATTATACCTGATGGGTATTACAGTGTATGCTCCCTCAATGATGAAATTTTTAAGCTAATTGAATTAGTCTCACACAAAATGAGTCGAATGGGATGCTTATTATAAGCGCTGGAGAAAGGCAAATACTTGTTGGTTTTTAGTTAGCGGGCACACTTGGATTTATTAACGGAGAAGTAAGAATGTTAATACAACCCAACGAAACATTGCAGGGAGTTAAATTACCCAATTTAGTTCCCTATAAAGAGTTGTGCATCAATCTTGATCAGATCAGTATGACGGATAATATTCAACTAAAAAGTCCTTCAACTCTACTGAGAGCTATTCCAGTCAAAGATGAAAAATATAATAGCGGTAGAACGGAATCTTTCTCATCATTACAATATAAAAAATTAAAGCGTGGTATTATTTCAGATCTCAAAATTTCTGTATTAGATGTAAAACATCAACCTGTGCAATATAGGATACTTGAGTGTAACACTTCATATTATAAATAATGGTTGATTCATCAGGCCCTGGAATGCTCAGACAATGTATTACAATTTCGCTTTCCGATCTTGGAGACACAGAAGGATTCGGTAAACCCGGTACCAATGGTAAGTTATACGCTTTACACTTACACGATAATGTATACAAATGGAAAGAAGTTGCATTCACAGGTAATCTAGGAGATTTAACCGATGTCGACGTTAGTAGACTCAATGAAAAACCTTTGTACAATCTTACTCGGAACGATGATAATAAATGGACTATGATCGAAACAAAAATCGAGTGGCTACTGAATATCGTCATTACCCCACCATATGTGATGACAGGTAAGGGACATCAATTAACTAAGATAATGAATAGTGGGATCGTACTCGGGGCTTATATCCCATCAAAACGAAAAAGTGTGTTAGTCTCTCCCCTGCCAGAAAACCCAGGTCATATGTTATTGAGTTGCCCGGCAGTAAAAAATGTTAGTTTAAATTTGATAACTGAATTCAATGATATAAAAGATAACTTGAAGGATATACCTAATCTTTCTACGCTTATTATTGAAGTCTTGTTTGGGGATGTGCTGCCAGATGCCTTCGAAATATTACCAGGTCTATCAATTAACACCAGGTGTCAACGTTGCAGTATTATTTATATTGGAGCATTACCCGTTGCAACCCTTGAGGGGGGCCAAATTATTAAAAGTGACAGCATTTCTCTTACTAAGATATTCATGTCGTATAATATACATTGAAGCAAGACCAATCAAAGACTATTATATGATATAATAATATACACTACGGGTTTACATCCAGCGCTCGATGAAGCATCTGAAAAGATGGATACTGTTGATGGATTTCGATTACATCAAATAAGTGACATAAAACATCGAATAGAGAAGGAGAGGGAGTTGAGGCTTGGATTGTATAAAAAGTATTGCAGAGCCATGAATGCTCTTGATGGAGTTGACACTGCGCTTGTAACAGCTGGCATGGGACTCGGCGTAGCCGGTGTTGGTTTATTATCAACTATAATCGCCACGCCTATCGTACTTGGCATGGAAATAGCCGTCGGAGTCTCAGGACTGGCAGGAATAACTATAAAATTAATTTCTCGTAGGTTACAAAAGAAAGCATTAAAACACGATAGTATTCGGATACTTGCCGAAGCAAAGTTGAGCAGCATTGAGGACCATATTTCGACAGCAATGGCCGATTGTAAGATATCCGAGGAGGAGTTTCGTTAAGTGTTGTCAGAACTCACCAAATACAACGTAATGAAGCAGGAGATTCGATCAAATTCTCATAAGACCAGTGGTACATGTATTAGCAAAGACGAGAAAAAAAAGTTCATAGAACAGGGGAGGCAACAAGCACGTCAATTATTCCGTGCCAAAACCAAAGAACTTGTTGGAGATTAAAAATAGACTGCTTCCTATCATTAGATAGCACTGCATAAAATCATACATTCATTTAGACGAATGCTTACATAAGTATATAATAATGGAGAATTACAAACCAACAAAGGTAGAACTCAAAAAAGCTATCGAAGCATTTATGCTCAAAATTATCAAATGGAGAGAATTACCACAAGGTATATATTATATTTGTGATGTCAAACCAACCAAATACGGTCATCAATTGTTTCTTTCCAATTACCAAGAAGAGTATATAGTCTGGTCTCCTAGTAAAATGAACGAAGAACTTAGTAAAAATGTTGAATATCACTTTGTTAAAAATAATTGTATACGTATTAGTAAAAATAATAGAGAATATTTTCATTACAATTTAGTTTAGTCTCATCATCGTTTTTGTACTAATGGTATCGTTGATTGGCTCCAGGTAGTGGTGAACTAGAGCCAATTTAACTTGGCGATCGTTGAATCGCATTAGCGTTTACACATAAAAAATCCCATCTGTAGTGGTGGTATAGGTATGTAAATCTGACTCCAGTGGGGTTGCGGCAGAACCATCATTACCTATACTACTTAAAGTACTATATCAGTTAGGGTGGCCTCTTGCCCACGCGGCAATTCAATTCCCATAACTCTGTGTAGAAATTCAGTTTGGCCTGTTTTTACATTTTTTCCCCCTTTTATTCAAAGTCCTTAAACACGAGCTTCAGTGACTTTGCCCACGCACGTGAAAAACCGGGTCCTGCAGTAGGAATTGAAAATCCACATCCCAAAGAGGCCACCCTGACTGCTGTATGTCTGTTATTATATCAATATTATGAGAATAATCTTAGATTAATGTGACCTACTACCAAGTGCTAGATTGTCACTACTATTATAGTAGGTGTTAAATCTAGCACACACCTAAAAAAGTGATATGGCCGCCATTGTGATGTCACGGCTTGGGTAGTTATGAGACTACAGGGCGGCAACTAATTGTGTGCAATGGACAGTCAAGAGGACGTCTGTTGAAAATCTGAAAATTTTAGTTGGTGTGATTGAAGCCAAAATACAGGATTTATGGCAGATATGTAATAGAGGTAGAGGTTTCATAAGAATTATGAACAATCTTGAAGCCAAGAAAAAGGTCAAAGTTACTGGAAACTAAATTGATATCATGATTTTTAATAAAGATTTGGTTAAATCAATATAAGAAACTGGTTGAAAGAATATTAGCATAGCTACATCACATGTGCTTCAGTGTGGGGCAAGACTGAAGCCCTAGAAACTTTCAGGAGTCAAGCGTGGTCACCCATCCATCTAATCTCCAAGACCGATGTTGCTAAATGTGCTAATTTGATGACTGATGACAGTGGAAAAAGGAGTGATTCTACAGGGAAATTAATCCAATACACATAACATGTTTTTGAGCCTCACGTCTTTTCGAGCCAATAAACAATATGTAACCATGCACTTAATCATGTAATCAAGGCCGACACTTCAAAGCTCACTGAAGAGCATCAAAGTGTTTGCCACTTGGCGCTGGTTGTTACGGATTAAAGTCAATAGGCTACACATTTTAAGATATTCAATAAGTAATGAAAACCTACTGCAAAACGTACTTTTTCACTTATGCACATTTTAATCAAAATTGATTTGATGATAGATATTTTTGCATCAGAACAACCATATGCAACGATGATGTATCGGCTGCCGTTTGTAAACTTCCTGTCTGTAATGTCATTTGACTGATCATGTTGTGCATCTATTTTCAACTTGACTGTAATGGACGGGCCCAAAATAGTGACAGTAACAAGATTGATGACTGATTGACTCCTCTCACTTTGTGATGCATGACCATGATTAAATTGACCTGATGTGGTCATTGCATATCCAAAGGTAAACCGAAATAAATGTTCTCAAAAGTCAGACTTAATTTAAGTGTATTGCTCTTGTTACAAGACACGTAGGGAGAATTGCTTCTTTGGGGCTCTAAAAATGGATGCGAGGATACAGAGTGGACTTATATAGATTTATCCCAAGATGCACAACATTATTCTTGGTATCGATACTAAGTAAACACCGCCGTCTTGTAGCCTATCTAGCTGGAATATTGCAACAAACAACAAACTAAATAAACGATGGGGATGGTGGCACCTCACAAAAAAGTTTACTTTACTTGCCTTATGACATAATAATATAAAAAATGTAATAATGATGACTATGATTGATAGAGATTATTCCATCTCACTAACAAAGAACAACGCGAAATTATCAAAATGCAGAAATGGGCAAATGCAGCATTCTGAAAGACCAAGAAAGGTTGGAGAAACAATGCAAAACACTTCATTAGGGAAAATGAGAGCTAGTATTTCGTGCTTCATACACACTTTTTCTTGTTGGTAATGATCTAGAATGAATTCTTCCAAATTTCTGTCTGCACCTTGATCACTCTGTTTGCTACTCTTGGACTTGCTTTCATCCGCCATTTTGTTCAACGTTGCCAGGCACAATCGGAACTCGTCTTTGTAATCTTTTTGTTGAGATTGGCGGTTATGAAAGGACAGAGTCGTGAATTCCTATTTCCAGTCGACATAGTTACAACAGTAACAGAATAGGCGGAATAGGCTAGGCTCAACATCGATATTTTTTACATTCATTCGACTGATACTTTGAAAATTAATCCCGTTCGGGTATATTTCCGTCAAACCCTAAACGTGAAAAAAACATTCGTCCCCACTCGCCCCTTTCCGTCACCTGCAAGATGATTCGGCTTGTCCCGGAATAACACGAGTTATTCGTGACCAACTCAGGCATTCATGAGGCAGCTCTCGCCCCTTTCCTTAACCTTACGCGAATGCAACTCGTGTTATTCCGGGACAAGCCGAAGAGCTAAGGAAAGGTGCGAGTGGTGGCTCCCTATGCGCGTCGTCAACTTGCGCCATATTGTGATATTAGAGACGGGGCCCAGCTTAACAAGCTGCCGTGAGTCGATTTGCTCGCTTACGCAACTGAGCGTGACAATAGACTGGGCTACCGTCTGCAAAATAAACTTGGAGGCAATATTTGTTTTACGCATTTTGAACACTGATCGGTCACCCGTGATCTATGATGATTTCGACATAGGGTGCTGGTCATTTAATTTCTTCATCCTAAACAAACAGACAAAAAGAACGACGGAAGCTCATCGGATGTCGTTATTTGGAAATACCCCTGATGGTTATATAGTTTTAAAATAATAAAAAAATGTAAGTGGATAATACGTTTACTAGTCCCTTGTTGTCATGAATATTTTCTGGTATAACCCTACACTTGTGTATTTGTCGTCATTCACTTGATGCTCAGTTTATGAATTTATTACAGGTATAATTAGTGGTAACACCAGAGACCATATAATCTATTATATGGTCTCTGGTAACACCACTCAGAATACCTGACAAAGGTTCTCATGCGGCATTTCTTGTGTCTGGGGTAATTATTCAATCTAAACGCAGGTTGGGAGTGAGGTGAAATGTGTGTTATGGAACATGCACGTTTGTAAATCAACGGATCATTCCTAAATTGTTTGATAGGCATTACTTAGAAGTTGACGGATGACAAGGTAGACACAATTTTTGGATAACAACCTCTTTAACAGAAGGAACATGACAGTCTAAGTGAGCATGGTTTTCATTGGTTCATATATGTATTAATATATGTGTGACCTTCCATAGGAGTTCACGTGCATATGTAATAAGCTAAATATATGTCTGTGGTTTTCATTGGTTAATGTGAGTGACCTATCATCAGAGGTTACTTGCATGTGTAATCAGCCGAATAGTACGCTACATAATCTCACATATGAGAGCTGAATATGTTGAATTAAGTTTTTGTTCTATACTTTAGGTGTTTATTCCAAGTTACCACCTTGTTATTGTAACCAGATATCCACACCATTCTTGGATTCTAAAGTAATGCATTTATTAAAACAGTTAGCCTATAGCCTTCACCTTCATCGAACACGGCGGGATAACTGGTTGCCGTTATCGTTCGCGTAGTATCGCTGGAAGCACATGAGTCTCTCTGGCTCAGCTGCAAATCAAATTTCTAGCGTAGCCCCAAGACACTTTGCCTTCTAAAGAGTTGGATTCGTTTTGTTGGATGTTGTTGTATGCTGTTCTTGTTTGTTACTGTAACTTATTTTTCTTTTCAGCAACTGTTTTCTGCGTTTTCTCTCTCGTTTCAGGTCAGGACACGTTACATCTACAACGCAGTAATGGCGGTAAGAATTATACCAGTATTAACTATATGCAGTGTTAAAGTACAGTTTTATGGTTTACTTATATCCTATTCGCATTTCCTCGTAAAGGTTTATGCATTTAACTATGTTCAGACTCATATGGAATATTATTTCATGTACATTGCGTTACCAGGCAGTCGCGCGTGACAGGTGGCGCCCAAAATTCATGGCGGCTACAAAACGTTTACTATCATTAAAGAACTACATATTTCAGATGTTTTTCCAATTTATATGAGGTGTGGGTTCTGATGGAAACACAATTTGCAAACATTTAGTGCGTTTCTTGTCATATCAGGCAAAACTGGGGTTTATCATAAATGTCAAATGTATCATTTTGTTTCATGTCATTAAAATAGGTCATAAGGCCTATGGATATAGGCTAAAGGCCTCCATTAACCTAAGCTTGTCATACCAAGCGACTTAGTGGACCCGGAAATCCATAAGGGTGTCATGATACACCTACTTCATGATACAATACTTATTGCCATGTTTGATTCACTATATGATACAAATCACATTATATTTTGTGTGAATTCATGTTCCATACCACCCAACAGACAACAAAATGTCGTTGATGTCAAATGGTTTGTGTTTGTATGATTGGTTAATTTATTCCTACAGTATCATAGTATAACTGACATTAAATGAAAATATAGGTTGGTGTATCATATGGGTCATATTGTCCTGTAGCAATTTGAAATACATCGGTGAAATGTGACTGCCATAGTGGTCATGGTTAGTTATTTGGTTTATTAGGTATCATCAATACCCCAAGGCATGGGTCTAGTATTGTCAGTCACTGTATTGTCTTGTCCAGACCTAGCTGCAGTAAACGTATCTGTGCTGCTAGTATCTGGTTACTGCAGCTAGTTGAGACCACATTATCTACAGTCCACTGTGCGAATGATAATTATCAACGCTATAGGGACTGGCATAGTTCTTGCTCTCTGGTACATAACGCTAAGTTAGAATCTACTCAACTAATGTAGATCTACATGTAGTTGCACCTGTTGTGAATATGCAACAGAAAATTCACAACAGATCTTTAACACAACTAGTCACTTCTAAAGCTTTCACAAATGAGACGATCCAAATGCCAGAGCAAGATAACTGTGTTTAGATTTCCACAAACCTATCTTCCTGTGCCGTACCTTATTAATTTTCTAAATTTGTTTCAGAGTGGCATTGTCTCTGTTAGCGGACATCCTACGACACGACCAGAGCTTGGTGGACCAAGTACTCTTTCAACTGTTTTGATTGGACCATCTCGAGGTAAAGTAACGTTTTTCTTTGTTTATTTGCATCAAACGTAAAACATTTTGCACAATTATTTCTATATTTTTAACCTGTATTACATTAAAAAAGAATTCCAAAAGTACCTGTAAACAAGAAAAACCCATTCAGATTTAACATGTCATTAAGTTATAGTGGCCTTAGACTGCTGTTGTATCTTTTAAATTGTAATGACAACTCAAACTGCTATGGTTGACTAAAAAAATAGTCTTGGTTCTCAGTCACAACCGCATCATGATAAAGTCTGCAGAACATTTCGGGGTGTTTTTTTCCATTAAAAAAACATCAGTTAATATTCCGTGTCTCGAACACAAACCTCAGCAGTGAAATATTGCAATACTAGGATAAACCTGATAAAATAGAGAGCAGAGTTACTTCTCTTTACATCATGTTTGGATCATGGTGGCAGATTCTGAGGAGTTTGTGTGCTTGTTTAGCCATTTGCAAACTTGGCCAAGGCAAATGTGAAATTTGCAGGAAAATCACTGGAGATAATGATTTAATATTTATTTATTTACTGTATGATAGGCATTGTTTTAGATGATGAAATTAACATTACTGTGTGTAATTGTCTCTTAAAAAAAAAAGCCTGAAATAGCAATCAGCGGTACATGCCACATTTTCTTCCTTATCTAACGGTTATTCACTTTAAAAAATACCCAAAATCATAACTGAGAAGAATTTGTAATGCTGTGATAGAAATACATTTCTGCTGATCTGCTGATCAGTTCACACCATCTTTCCTAGGCAAGGGAGTTAACTTACTTTAAAAGTCCAGCTTCCACCCTTGCCAAACTAGGCTGGAAATTCTAAGTTATGTTTTGGCTGGACTACGAGTCTATGCATAGTCCAATCAAAATTGCATTACAAAATCGACATGTGGTTCGTAAACTGCTGTTAAGATTGCTGTTTGGGAGGGACATAGAAGGGACATAACTCTTAAAAGCAAATTCCAGCCTAGTTTGGCAAGGATGGAAACTGGGCTTTTATAGTCTGTTAACTCAAAAAGATGAGTTCAATCACGATTTTGCCAAAATTAATATAAACAATATTTAATGATATCTTCGATTAAGTTAATATGATAGATTACAAACAAACTACTGTCACAAGCCTAATTATAAACATAATGCTGAGTGTTGCGTTGAGACAAAATCATGACATGATTCAATTCTATATACATGTACATATGATTATTTTTCAATTTGCAGATCCTATATATTGGATACTCTAAATAAATGTAACAGAGCCATGCTTTTCTCTGCTATGATGGATTCAGACCTTTTTAACAGCGGCTTTGCCTCCAAAACTCGTAGACAGCTCCCCGAAATGGAAAGAAAAGTCTTAGACCTAGCTGCGGCCACAGATATTGTACAAGGCATTTTCTACTCCATTGCCTTTACACAGGGAAGTCAGATGTTTGTGTCCTATTTTGAAAGTGGATGCTTCTCTGGAATCATGCCATCCATTTCCAATGTTCTTTAGGAATCGGATTCCACAGTCACTCAACTTTTACCATATAGGTGATGTTGTTAAGTATTAGTAATGTCTGTCCTTCAATACAGTTATCATAGTATGGATTCATACCAATTTCATGAAGTGAGAAAATTATTATTATCTATCTGTATAGCATTTAGCAGTCTGCAACTTTAGCCACTAGTTGGAAGCCCAAGGCTAGTAAAATTCTGTTTGGTCTATTAAACGCAGTTAAGAATAGTCCATATAACAACACTACATTCTACTGAAAATGATCCTAAGAGCCGAGTTCAGACTAGTACCAGTAGTAGTCTTAGCAGTTTTTGGAGACTGATTATGTGTTACTTTACTAGCCTATATAGCATGAGTGGTGCAGCCCTGAATATGAAACATTTATGAATTATGCACATTATATCTTTTTTGTCCTAAGAATACTCACCCACAAAGACTTGAACAAGAAAGTTCTACAGCAGCAAAAGGCAGCACTCTCTCGAAGCAAAAACCATGTGAAACAGAATGGGCATACTGATGGTAATGTATATAGATAAATATATTGTGCTGTAAAAGGTAGCTCAAAATGGGCCATTGTTTGACAGTTTCCTACATGCCATGGTTGGTTATCAACAATCTGAAATTTCAGTTCAAGCATTTTAAATGGCATGTTGACAATCTTTGATATATTGGAAGCATTTTACTGAGCATTGTAATTTGGTATAAATTCTCAAATTTGAATTTAATTCTGGTTCCTTTGTCAGCCAGTTTTCCATGTATGAATCAATTTGTATTTTATTGGACATATATGTGCAGTAATGATATAAGTTGTGTGGAAACCTCTGTTACCTTTGTTGCATTTTCTTGTTTACCGAGTAAAACCTTTTTGATCAGTATATTTTGAGACTACGAGCGCAAACTTGGTTCTTAGCATCATATTCAGTATATTTTAGTGTTATCATATGGCATTACTAGACCAAAGAGACTTTTACTAGACTCAGGCTGCCCACTAGTGGCTAAAGTCTCAGACTGATTGTTCCTAAAATCAGTAAATGCATCTGCCACTGAATAAGTACTTGGAGCATATTTGGTTGTCCAGGTATTGAATTCTACATACAACTGCTCGAGTCCTGTAGTCCTTTGCAGTACTGCCCATTAGTTAAGGTATTATACGTACCAGTAGAAATTTACTCTTTTTAAGGGTTCTGCTGTATGTTATCATTATAAGGACAAGTGTAGTTTCTATTGCTGGTATGGCACTCCAATGTGTCAAGCCCTGGGTAATCTGTGGAGTAGCTGTATTGAACTCAAAGTATGTTGACATTCATCATGTTCATCTCTTATTATGCACATATCACACTACCTTAACAGCAGTTGTTATGATTGTATACTTTTGTTTTTCTTTGTTAGTATGTTTATTTTCATTGTGATCATAGTCATAGTTGCTCACATTTAATGATATACCAGTAGTTTTCTTTTGTCAGTTACACCTTATATTAGTCTAATTTCCATACGTTTCATCACTATGTTATGTTTTATTTCTGTTATCTAAAGACCACAGTGGACAATACATTTTCTACGAAATGTTATTCTCATTTGGTGCCATCTATGTCAAATAATTTATATGAATTATACAAGAGAGGACAAGTATTGAAAAAGGAATTATTGTATATACCAACTTAGTTTGGAAAAATAGCAATAACATTATTGTAATGTTTGATTAGGTTTGTTCAAGGCATCATCATACATCATCAGGTTTTTTCATTGTTTGTAATTTTCATGGGTTTCTTTCAGCCTTGTGTTTCTTTAAGTATAAACATAATAAAGTATAGTTGGCCATGAATATGATAAGAACAAATTAGACTTTTTAAAAACTTTTGTAGTTAATCAGAGCAATGTTGTTGTTTTTCAGGACCCAAGAGACAATGCTACAGCCAGTATTTCAACAGCAGATGGAGTATATGCAAAGTAGTGTTTGATAAGTTGTCCATTCTTGCACAGTCTGAAGACATATCCAACAAGCTTCAGGTATCATCTATGATTTTCCACTGTGTCAAGAAGAATGCAGATGAAAATCACATACATGACAGGTATTCTTTATATACAAGTTCCATACTTACAGTATAAATGTTTTTTATCTTGGCAGTGCCATCATCACTCTCATTTCACAAATGCTAAACTTTGATAGGCCATCATTATGCATCCTCCTCCTGTAATGAATATAACCAAATAGTCAATAAACAAAAGTCAGTGTTTGTTTTAGCTCCCCTGACTGATATCAAGTTTCATTTACCAGTTTGCTTATTTACAAACCGTCCCAATCTTGCTCACTCGCTACTCCCTTCTTGGGGTGAAACTGTACATTGGTGCATCGATGCATCGTCATTTTTTTGTATCAATACAAGACGATATCGACACTTGATAAAATTAATTACTTACTGCTCGTTTGATGACACCAAGCATTTTTGTCAGTCAGATATCGCTAAATGTGTTGTAATTAGGGTTTCAAGTTCACTACTAAAAATAGCCGCTGCAAAACATGTCTACAGCTATCTTGACCTTTTTATAGACAAGAAGTTTCCACATGATTTGAGGTAAATATGCACATTGCAATACGTATTGTATCATGATCTTGCTGTTATGTTTCACTGTACTCCCTTCACCTATGATAGTAACACATTTATTTGACTATTTTAACAGGCCTCTACACATATTTGGGCTTCATGACACTGATACACTTTTGCAAGTTCTAAAGGATCACAGAATCCATGGAAACCACGTTGTAGATGACCCTGTGGACTTCAGCAGCTTGAAAAAAGAAATAAAACCCCAAAGTGCTGAAGAAGAGTTCCACATTTTGTCATCAGTATCAAACTATCACTGGGACAATGACCAAAAAGCGAGCTACATGCAGTACTTTTCTACATACAATGAAGACACAAGGTAGAACCCTACCTCTTTAAGAAATAAAATCATATTTCACTTCTGAATTGGATGTCAAGAAAAGTATAGACAAAGTGTGAAGATGCTTTCTTCTCAACATGCTCAGGGAAACAGTAAAGACCCCACTCACTCATCACAGACTACATCCATGCAGCCTCCACAGAAACGAAGATGAATTGCAAACCATGTGACATCAGACAACTTTGCCCTTTCTCTCAACCTACACGAAGACATAGTCACTTCTAATGTTGCTCAACCATCATTGCTGTTTGACAACTTCTCAACACGTCTCATTGAAGGTGGCACTATTCTCTGGCAGTCTCATTCCTTTACAAAGGATGTGTTGATTATGAGTGACTATTGTCCTGAAAGTGGAAAGTTCAAGCCCCAGTCATACTGCAAAGTGACAATGTTTCATGAGGAGGAGGATACAACACATGTCCAGTGTTCTTGTTTTGTTTACAAGATGTCATGTTAACGAAAGTTACATTGAAAATGACAACACAGAAGAAACATATCTAGACACATCAGGTGTTACATGCATCCATGCCCAATTTGTGAAAGAGTATTTACTGCAAGATTATCACAATCTCTTCAATTCAGAATTTCAACCTGAATTTGACAAAGATAAAAAGTTAAGGTATTCAATGTTAGTGCAAAATCAGGAAATAGTGCTGGTTGCAGAATCTCTTTGTGTAACCAAATATACAGTCAAAGGAAGAAATTTGTACATGTCAACAATGATACCTGGACTATTTCATGTCAATCAGGACTTTGTTCTGTTGGAAAATCTAAAACTGTAAAGAACTTAGAGGCATCCCAAAGGCTCTGTCCACATTTATTGTCAATGAAAGAAAACCAACAACTCTGGATTCCTTCCACATCAACTGAGCGCACTGAGGAACTAATGATCCCTTCTTCTACATTCACTGAAAAGGTATGTTAAACCATGCAACAAAATCTTCGTTTGTATCTTATAATTAAAAGTACATGTGGTATTGGGTCATGAGTATTCCGCCTGTCCTGGCTTTGTTATCAGCAAAATCTGAATCAAAGTTACTTTAACATGTTATACCTATATATAGGGGTGGCTACTGGGTGTTATTTTCACTATTGTAGTTGTATTGTAATAGTAGCCCACACTATCATGACTATTGCAATAGTATTGTGATAGCAGTAAACCAACTTTAATGCTATAACTAATTGAAACTACCGTATTCGACATGATAAGCGCCCACGCCGATATTTTCTAAGATATTGGATAGTGAACAATCCCAATTAGCACCCCTTCCGATTGATCAATTTACACAAGACTTATTTATTCACGTATAACTCGTGTGTTATATGCACCGTAAATAATGGGGAATTAAATTCTGGAAAAATATATCTGTCATACATAAACATTTCAGGCTGTCAGCGTAAACCACGAAATTTATCTTTCAACTTTTTTTTTTTTTTCACCAAAATAATATTCTAATAAGATCCCCCTATTTCTAATTTTGAGAGCGCCTAGGGCGCTTATTACGTTGAGTACAGTATTAATTTTTATGCATACTATTAACATTACCAAGGTGTTTTTAGTTTCTTGTCGATATAGGGCAAATAATTGCAATAGTTTTATAGTTTGATATACCAGTACGGGTATTGTAAAATTACTATTGTAATTGGTTCATTATTTACTGATTGATAGATTTTTGTGGTTTGTTGTTAAATTCACATCTGATGCATCCATTCTTCTTAGTACATGTATTAATAAACATAATATGTCAAATACTGATAAATACTGTTCAGGAACATATGGTTGAAAAAAGGCACATTTCTTTTCACTCCTTGGAATTGTTTCCTTTTAACATGTTCTTAAAACTTTAGATCAGGTTTATATTTCTACACTTTTTGTTATTGCTAATGTTTGCACTTTCATCACCAGTCAAACTTCAATGTCGACACTGGCTTCTGGGACTTTTGATCACTGAGTAAACATATTCCAACTGCTCAGAGTTGCCCAAAATACAGGGAGTAAGTAGTATCTTTATCTTTAATTGCTCTGCTGTGTGAACTATTTGTGTATAGATTTCATATAGTCTGACAACAAAACACTGCAATGGAACTATCTAAATTCAAATGTAAGCTATTGAAGTCAATGCTTATTACTCATGTTTTCTAACATTAAAACATGTCAAGTGCACATTGTTTCCTCCACTGCTCTTTGTTAAAATGTTGTGTATCATATTGTATTTTAAGGGATTAATTAGGACATATCTTGTTGTATTTCAGAAATATCCACTTGCATGAAAAATGGTGCTTTCAGCACCAAACAGATGAATCTGGTTTTGTCAGTATTATTTTGCTTTGTCATGCACTACCAGAAAACTGTTCATGTGGGGTATGTATGAATTTCCAAGCACAGTATGTCCAGTTTGCTTTATCGCTGATGGCCATAGGGACTGGAGGGATTTATCCACACCTGCTAAAATTGACTTGAATGCCAAATATGTATAATGTTATGATGGATAATAATTTAAGTACTTTAGAAAAATGCTAATTTTTAACCAAACGATTGAATAAATCCTAATTTGCTTGCCAGGGGCACATGGTTAAGAATCAGCTTAAAAACTACCTGACAGTTGCAGGTCATTTTGACTTTTTGTAACCTTATCAAACAGAACTTTGTTACCAAAAAGTCACTCTGACAGCCTTTGCTTTCAGTTCATGTCTGATGTTGTCCAATCACAAGATGTTGGCATATATATATATTTTAGATCCATTTACAAGATTAAGGATGACTGGAAGAATGTATACTGTAGGGGTCAGATAATGCTCAAAATGTACTCAGGACAATCCATGAATTTACAGGTCCAATTCATATGTTACCACTGGTCCTTGTTGCACCAAGCTTTAATCTTTTTTCAGTGCACCTTCCATGATGTACAAACACCAGATGGCATGAACCTTCTACAGCAGCACAGCACGAAAACAACACTTTACACCCGACTAGCCCCTATTATGGCAAATGTTTGCTGTATTATACAGAGGAAGAGGACAGTATTCATTTTTGGAGGAAGAAACCACCATTGTTGATGAACTGTCATGACTTTTTGTATAGAATTACAAGCTTTTCAAGTGACAGTGTCACATTCACTGGTTACTGCAAAGACACAATGAATCCAGTTTTATGTCTCAGAGTACATTTAACAACTGTTTTTTTCTCCTGGGCTGCTAATATAAAGATTGACTTCAGGAAGATTGGAGATCCATTCTGTAAATCTTCCGAAGTACTTGCAAGTGATGGAACCAGTCAGTTTTAGAGATGTCGAACTTATTCGGCCTGAAATACATAATCTTTTGCAGAGTTCTTACACATCACAATTTGCAGCTGAAATACATGTACATTATTTTCATAGTGTACCTTGCAGACTATGCAAAGAACTTGCTTATATTTACCTGCTTACCAGGATGCACATAGCATCCCTAAATCTTACAATCCAGAAAGTGGCGTGGCATATCATTTTACTGGAAGTGGAGAACAGGTTAGAAAACTCCCTATCTACAACATAAACAAGATCAGCAAAACTAAAATTTATGATGGCCTACCAGCAGCAGATGAAAGATGTGACAAGGACTTTCCTAGAGTCAGCACAAGTGGACACAGTAGTTTGTTTTTCTGGTTTTTACCCATTCATGGTCATTGTCTTGGGTTCCACATAATTCCTGAAAGCGAAGGCAGAAAAGACCCATTTGCTTCCATGTTCAGGTACCTGCCTGAACCACCAACACATGTACTTTATAACTTTGCTTGTTCACTTTCTGAATACTGCTTGAATAGAGAACCTTCATTCTTTTAAGACACTTGATTCTTCCATGATTATTTCCATGGTTGTACGCATGTATGTGGCGATGCTTTCAAGTCTTCAGTGTTTGAAAATGTGGGTGTCAATACCGAAATCTGTGAGCAGTTCAATTCGTTCCTTACAAAATATCAAAGCAACTTCAACTCATTTGAGCCAGAGCAAGTTTTGTTTTCTTCTCCTTCTGGAGCAATCAAAATGGAATGAGAGAAAAACCAAAATGTTTTATCAACGATTGCAAGTTGCTTTAGATGGTTCAAAGTAAAATGTGATGAATAGTAGTCACTAACGTCAATGTTGCATGATACCGGTGATGTAGGACTGGCTCTAAGACTGTATATTAAAGTCGTTCAAGCCCAACTAGGTTACTCAGTGCACAAGAGGTTTTTCTAGGCACTCCGATGTTTCAAATCAAACTGACACTTTGTTCTGTTATACTCTGCTGTAGATGAATGATATTTTTCCAATTATATCTATGTTGTCATACTGCTTTCCTACTTTCATACTGTCATACTTTTTACATTTATGGTTTATTTTGTTGTAGTTTGAACAGTGAAATGAGTCATACATAGATTTGTTTATTTGTTTTAATGTTAGTCTTAATAAAAAGATAAAACTTACAAAATGTGTTTATTTATTTTGTTGATAACACATATTACCTATCTGTGTAACAAAAGTATTCATTCAACAATAATACCACCAGTCAAATACTAAAGAATCTTGCAACAATACAGCACACTAACAACTTCAAACAAGTAAAAACTAAATGAGTTGTTACATGAAACTCAATGAATATATTAAAAAATGCATCTTAACAAAGCTAATAATAGGAACATGCGGGTATGGTGTTATGTCATACATGATATTAACCGCATTTGAATACTGTAGACGTTATGGTTTGCCAACATACCCGCATCAGGAAGAACTAGGGTTAGGTTATATACATGTATGTCAAGTCTGGTGCTGACACGGTAATTTAACAACCCTATTGTTCGCCAACATACCGTTTGGCCGCATCAGGAAGAGCTAGGGTTAGGTTATATATGTCAAGTCTGATGCCGCTACAGATATTTAACAACCCTATTTGGATACTGCAGACGTTATGGTTCGCCATCATACCGTTTGGCCGCATCAGGAAGAGCTAGGGTTAGGTTATATATGTCAAGTCTGATGCCGCTACAGATATTTAACAACCCTATTTGGGTTAAGGTTTCTACCCAATATATGCCTGACAGTGATTTACAACTGGGTTATTCCTAAATACAGACGCTGATGTTCTCGTATCTCAACATAAACATGAATCATGAGGTTCTATGGTTAGGTTTTCTACCCAATATATGTCCGACAGTGATGTAAAACTGGGTTATTCCCGATACAGACGCTGATATCACGAAATCTCAACAGAAACACGAATGATAAGGTGCTAGGGTTAGGGTTTCTACCCAATATATGTCCGGCACTGATGTAAAACTGGATTATTCTTGAATCAGGCGCAGATGTCACGAAATCTCAACATAAACATGAATGATAAGGTGCTAGGGTTAGGGTTTCTACCCAATATATATCCGGCACTGATGTAAAATTGGATTATTCTTGAATCAGACGCAGATGTCACGAAATCTCAACAGAAACACGAATGATAAGGTGCTAGGGTTAGGGTTTCTACCCAATATATGTCCGGCACTGATGTAAAATTGGATTATTCTTGAATCAGACGCAGATGTCACGAAATCTCAACATAAACATGAATGATAAGGTGCTAGGGTTAGGGTTTCTACCCAATATATGTCCGACAGTGATGTAAAACTGGATTATTCTTGAATCAGGCGCAGATGTTTTCGTATCTCAACAGAAACACGAATGATAAGGTGCTAGGGTTAGGGTTTCTACTCAATATATGTCCGGCACTGATGTAAAATTGGATTATTCTTGAATCAGACGCAGATGTCACGAAATCCTTACAGAAACATGAATGATAAGGTGCCAGGGTTAGGGTTTCTACTCAATATATGTCCAACAGTGGTGTAAAACTGGATTATCCTTGAATCAGACGCAGATGTCACGAAATCTCAACAGAAACACGAATGATAAGGTGCTAGGGTTAGGGTTTCTACTCAATATATGTCCGACAGTGATGTAAAACTGGATTATTCTTGAATCAGGCGCAGATGTTTTCGTATCTCAACAGAAACACGAATGATAAGGTGCTAGGGTTAGGCTTTCTACTCAATATATGTCCGGCACTGATGTAAAATTGGATTATTCTTGAATCAGACGCAGATGTCACGAAATCCTTACAGAAACATAAATGATAAGGTGCCAGGGTTAGGGTTTCTACTCAATATATGTCCGACAGTGATGTAAAACTGGGTTATTCCCGATACAGACGCTCATATCACGAAATCTCAACAGAAACACGAATGATAAGGTGCTAGGGTTAGGGTTTCTACTCAATATATGCCCGACAGTGATGTAAAACTGGATTATCCTTGAATAAGACGCAGATGTCACGAAATCTCAACAGAAACACGAATGATAAGGTGCTAGGGTTAGGGTTTCTACTCAATATATGTCCGACAGTGATGTAAAACTGGATTATTCTTGAATCAGCCGCAGATGTTTTCGTATCCAAACAGAAACATGAATGATAAGGTTCTAGGGTTAGGGTTTCTACCCAGTATATATATGCCCGACAGTGATGTAAAAGTGGGTTATTCCTGATACAGACGCTGATGTTATGAAATCTCAACAGAAACATGATAAGGTGCTAGGGTTAAGGTTTCTACACAATATATGTCCGACAGTGGTGTAAAACTGGATTATTCTTGAATCAAGCGCAGATGTCACGAAATCTCAACATAAACATGAATGATAAGGTGTTAGGGTTTCTACCCAATATATGTCCAACAGTGATGTTAAAGTGGGTTATTTCTGATACAGACGCTGATGTATTCGTATCTCAACTGAAACATGAATGATAAGGTGCTAGGGTTAAGGTTTCTACACAATATATGTCCGACAGTGGTGTAAAACTGGATTGTCCTTGAATCATACACAGATGTCACAAAATCTCAACAGAAACATGAATGATAATTTGCTAGGGTTAAGGTTTCTACCCAATATATCAGACAGTGATGTAAAACTGGGTTATTTCTGACACAGACGCTGATGTTATCGTATCTTAACAGAAACATGAATCATGAGGTGCTAGGGTTAGGGTTTCTACCCAATGCATGTCCGACAGTGATGTAAAACTGGATTTTTCTGGAATCAGACGCAGCTGTTGCGGTATCTCAAAAGAACCCTCTGAAGAATCGTAAGGTTCTAAGGTTAGTGTTCCTTCCCAATATATGTCTAATTGTGATATAAAACTGGGTCATTCCTGATACAGACGCAGGTGTTACTGTATCTCAACAGAAATATGAATCATGAGGTGCTAGGGTTACCCAATACATGCTGAAAAGTGACAAGAAACTGCTTTCTTAGCCACACAGACCCTACTTATTAATTTCTGTCTTTATGGTACTGCAATTATGCTAAAGTAGAGTGAGAGAAACTTGGGTGCACAGGTGGCCCAATTGTCATGGTTGATGGAACTTGATGTGCAGTTAGTGCCAGGATGTCCTGGTCATGGGTTGAAATCCAGAATACGACCCTTCGTATCAGCACCACAATACCTCATGTGGTTGCATAAATTTGTGTCTCCCTTACAAATCACACTGCCACATGTCCATCTGTTCAGCTTTAGGTCACATTCTCCAAACCAGTGATCAGAATGGAACCTCACATAACCAATCGACACAACTTTGCAGTGTTGAAGCATTTTAGACCATTAGGCCAACTTTTCTCTCAAACAGCATAAAACATCCACACTATGGTGACGGAAACACAACTAGTATCACATGTATTTCAATACTTTATTCTATTACAGAAATCTATTTTTTATACTTTATATAAATCAGTAGTGAAAACAAAAAACTTCTGAATAACATATTTGTGAAACTTAAAGATGGTGTCAGTTATCTTCAACTTGCTGAATATGAACATTATTAACATTTGGTCATGACAATATTAGTGCTGGAATCAAGAGTGCAGCGTCCAGTTCATGACATCATTAAAGGGGATATCTGAAACCACAAAAAAAAAAAAACTGAACGAGTTAAATGTATAATTTAAACATACAGATTATCATTTTATTCTTCTTATCTATAAGGCTACAATATTTGCCAAAGAAAGGTGAATGAATTTTGTAATGATAGCCCATAGCCTGGTTAAAAATAGTGCTACAACAGTGTAGCTCACCTGGACATGTAGTCAACACTTTATAATGACAAAAAGACAACCACTATACAGAGACTATCATTGCTACCCTGCATATATATATTATTTATATTTTCCATATAAATACTGAGGACTAAAAACACTAAAATATCTGAACAAATCATGCTGTCATCTTGAGGAGAAACACACACGGCACAAATTCAGCTCCCTCAGTCTGGCAAATTTAGAGAAGCTTACATTGCCAAATATACATTTTGATAGAATTTAAAAGCATGGATCAATGCAAGGTCAAAATTATGAATTATGAAAAAAACAGAAATATTTTTTGAATCCCATAACATACACAAATATGCATTTTGATAGAATTTAAAAGCATGGTTAAAGCAAGGTCAAAATTATGAATTATGAAAAATCAGAAATATTTTTTTAATCCCAAATTTCATAAGAAATTGTACAAAACTGACTGAATAATGGCAATAAGAAGTTTCAGCTAACAGTGTAAAAGATCATACTGGAATTTGGATTTGAACGTCTTGAACAAATTCTGATGTGATCAACAAATGCGAAGTTACAGCTTCAGTGGTCCAGTAGTTTCTGAGGAGGTGCTCACAACAGATAACTCATGATTGTAGATTGACATGCAGACGATATCTCGAACCTGGACATTGAAATACTGTAAAATTTGCATTTAATCTCAAACCTCAAATGAAATATTTCAAATATTTTACATTCACACATTTCTCTGCCTTTTGATACAGCAATTAGTGAAAGCACACTTTCAAGATTTATTATCTGGCATTGTGCTCAGCAACTGCTACCCTTTTGATCATTCCAACCCGATAAGTACATAGAAAGTTGCACGATCAAAATGACTAAACTTAATCAAATAGATTGCAAACATATGTCCAAAGTCTAGATGTATACAATGAACACTCTTCATGACCATCTGTGCGTTCTTACAACAGGACTAACTTGCATAAATTCAGAGCAGAATTGTTGATATGCTTAAAAATGTGTTTTTTTGGGGGGGGAAGGAGTATTTAAATTTATGTGACCCATATATTTTACCTGAAGTTTAACCCAATCTGTGGTATCATGAAGGGTGTTTTAGCAAGGGATGACTGTATTTATGTTTATCTTCCAACATTACAAAAAGAACCAACATCAGATATTTCAAATCCTTATCTTGAACAAGTATACAGTTTGGTATCCCAATAAAATACACATTTCTAGAACTGATTTGCAGCTCTGATAAAGGGCACTTATGTGGCTGTTTTCTCAAAGTCATTTTTATTTTAACACTTAGATAAATTCATAACATTTAATACACTCCTGTTTCACCATTTACAGTGTTGATATTTTGTCCAATTCATTCATCACTCCAATTTACCGGTATATGCATAAAACCAAAAGGACTAAACGAAAATGCAGTAAATGTAGATAAGGGGGCACATGTGAAGAACAAAAGTAACAGCAGTTACAAAAATCATACTATAACCCAAAGTACAATGTAATATAATTTAGCATCATTGACAAATTCAATATGGTTGAACACACAGCAGTCCGCCATATATATTTTATCAGCTATATGAAGATAACCTGGAAATAATTCAGTCTGGTCTGGAAAAACCAGTGATATGATCACTGTCATCTTGTTACAATAACAAGTAACTAACCAAGTCACCAAACCTGACCACCCAATCACTTAACTCGTCCCTTATAATAAGGATAGGTTGCAGTGGACCTATTCTAACACAGAATCACCACGGTGGACTGATTTTCGTGAACATTAATCTAGAGACACCACGGCTGGGATTGTCAGAAAAGAAAAAAGTTTTTAAAAACCAAAGGTTAATACAAACTAACATTAGCTGACTTCACCGCTTGGTACCTGAACATAACACATCTACAGACTGAACTTGGTTAAAATAAATCAACATCTATGTTTTGTGTCGTTATATTTGTAGCCATGTTATTTTCAACCACCTTAAAGGAAGATAAATTTGAAAGTGACCATTGAACATAACATGTCTTTACACACATGACCATTCTATTTTATGTTGTAATTTACATTTCATGTCCATTATTCATGTGTTCAATAATTTTCAGATGACTTTGGACCCCACAACCCATCAATACCTGAAAAATTCATGGTGGATATCAAACCTGAACTGTGTTCAGATAACAGCAGTTATGTGGGTGATTTCTGACCCGCTGACTTTTCCACATAATTTTTTTAACCAGATGTTATTCTTCCACCTTATTTGATTTGCAGATTTCCATGTCAGACAAAGATCAAGCGGTGTCATAGGATTCCTTTTCACTTGATCAGGAGGGATGCTATTGTGTGCCAACTGAAATAAAAAATATGACAAAAATAACAATGATAATCAATGCTACTCCATAGTCATACAGTCATTGGGGCCTTGGTCTGTAATTCAGGGTCTTACCACCTGCACAAGGCGCAACGAGGTGAACTAAGCAGGTTGCACCACCAATAAATTGGCTGCACTAGTTAATCATAAATTGAAACACTTTCTTTTCAGTTATTTTGAATATTAAATAAATTCAAAGAAAAAAAACCCTTGAGAATGTGCTCCAGAATTTGTTTTGGGTGAATCTGTACATGCCTTTTCATATCATGATATCAAGTAAACAACCTTAAACAGAAGTCTCAAAGTGTCTGTTGTGATTGTTACCTCATGAGTGACTGTTCTAGTGGTAATTGTGAAGAGTCCTGCAAGTTCAATGCATTCAGACCACCTGTGTATTTCACTACTTTCATGAACTTTTGTTTCCTGGATTTGAAAAGACTTGCAGCCAGTTCTAAAAGAATTCAGTTTTCCACTTATGGTTGGAAATGTTACCTGCACTGGGTGCGACCTAACCTCACCTAAAAGTTACCGACACCTGGGCCTACTTGCACAGAACAATCTTAGTTACAATCGATCTTAGGTGTCTACAATCAATTTTACAATCGCCATACAATTGTCCTATGCCACTTTCACAAACCCATCTTAGCACGATTGTAAGACGGCTTATCTAAGATTGAAATCTTCAACGGTGGAAGTAAGAATATCTTAAACTCGACTCCTGTCTACAGTTGTCTGCAAACGCGCATAGCTTGCTGCGTATACAATAAGTGGAACTGTTCACGACACACAACACGTACCTCCCTCCATCACACCTTGCACAGTTTCAAGAAAGGTGCCAATTATTTGATGGAAACGATTACTATAATGATGGCATAAATTTTTGTCGGCATTAATACTGTCATTAATACAGATTTAGGAATTGTTTTCTGTTGCAACTAGAGAAATACCTACTCATGATTTTTTATCAAAATTATTGAAATACGAATAAATATATTATTTAGTGACACAATCATTATGAAAATTAAAAGAAATTTGTGAAAGGTGTGAATTTTACTTTTGCTATTTCAAATGTCTCATCATGTGTTTTTGCTTGTTTAATGAATATTTTTCTTTTCTTTTTAATTCAGATATTAAAATCGCTCGTCCCCTGCCAACTCGATTTTAGATTTAAACATGTATGATTTTGCACTTCAACTTATATTCATTTGTAGATTAATTTAATGATAAACTAAAGACAAAATAACTGACACGAATGTACACTGGGCAAGATAGATTCTATGCTACATGCTTATACAAAGGGAAACCACTCCCATCTAGAGTATAAACTATGATTAGCTGCCTTTGGGTTATCCAAAACGTCATGGACGTTACTAATCACTTGCAGACAAATATTTATCCTTCCCTTGATTAGCAAAAAGGTATGTTGTTTCACACTTCTTTCAGGATTGAGTCCGGTGGGAGTAGTACTTTTACTTTTAGCTAATGATTCGATAGTTAAGTGGTTCACTATTGCAATTAACGATATTTCTGGCGTTAAATCTGTTCTTCATGTTCTTCTACGGCAATTTAATATCATCTAACAGTTCTGGAATAGCTAAATATGCAAACAAAAGAATCAACATGTTTTTACACTACAGATGACTTACTGTACAATAACTTACATGTCTGAGTAGTGGAAGAAAACAACATTTTAAACATATCTACCATGTTGGTCATGCTCAAACTCAGATAAAAATTTTGAATGCATTTCTGGTGACTTTATTCCTGGAACCACACAAAAAATGACAGCTTCATAACAATTGTAGGTTATTAAAGAAATGTAAAAATAAAACATCACTGGATTAAAGGATTACATTAAGGTTAAAGTTCATAAATGCGCAAGTTATTGAAATACACAAAACAGAACCTCGTGCAACATTGTCACCATATATTGAATTACATGAGCAGTCAGTACATGAGAAGAGTACAAAAAAAGCAGAAAATAATAGATGAACATTTATCAGAACAACATATTATTTTGCATTAAATATGCAGAATGGTAATGCTGATGTATTGCGAGTTAGTTGAACACCATTTTAAACATTGGCTTGACATATTTAACACACACTCGTGCAAAGTCATCAGCATCTTTGTCACATAGTCTGTAATCTGTTCTACAAGACAACATGCATTCAGTGAGCTTTGCTGAGTCCATACCATGCAGGTAGCAGCTAAAGTCGACATCACCGATATTGATCAACTCCATCCAGAGCTGATCCCGAATATCACACGTACATTCGCACTCAACAACTGCATGTGTCACTGGATCACGATACACAAGACCACATTTGTGGCACAGTCCTGTATCACACATGTCCTTTGCGGTGGCACACGTCCTTATCACAAAGTTAGAGTTCAGTCTCAGAGTTGGGTCGTCTAAGGAGATCTGCCAGGCTGGATGGACATTATATAGTCGATGGATTCGACTAAACATCTGGAGTTCTGGATCAGCAGCAAGTCTCTGCCTCCAGGCTGAGACGTGGTGAGATTTTAGTGCTTTACTCACTAATCGTTTCCATCTCTGTTTCCCTATGAAGATACCATTCTGCAGGAACGACAGCAGAGGATCCATCAGATTGTATTTGGATAACAATCTGATGACGTCTGGAACAAATCCTGATGATGAGGTTGTCAGTTGGTGAGTGTAACACATCAGTCTGGTCATGAACAGCTGATGAGGCAGGAACTTCGGGTTCATGTTGATGATGCGCTCCAGGAAATACAACTTTCTTTGATCTATATGGTATTCAATGGGTAGAACACCAAGAAGACTCAAGCAGACATCAGTACGGGTCAGTCGCAGCAGGTCTTGGATAGATTTTATGACATATCTGAACGACCTCTCCAGCATCAGCAATTCTACCTTTGATAGATTTGACCACAGTTCTGAGTCTTTGGGAGGTACATATTATTTACCACAATCAAGCTGGTTATAGGATTCAGGAACCTAGGATGAAAAAGCTCGTGAAATCAGCGTTCTTACCCCTGACCTCAGGTTGACTGAAGCTTGAGTAACATGTTCAAGGGATGACATGTTGCCAGAGAGTACCAAACCAACATGTCTGATGGTGTTCGTCCATGGAATGGGTTCACTGTACAGCTTCAGTTCAGATATGTGTTGAGTCCCCTTGCGGCAGGGGAATGATACAATCTCACTTTTGGAAGATGACAATATGTATCGCCAGTCACAGCTGTAGTCCTAAGCCGTTTTCAACATTGATTTCAATGCTGACACTCTCGATGAAACAAGGGCTACATCATCGGCTTGCGTCGGAGAACAGGTTTTCAAATCCATAACCACAGCACCAAGTCTCGACTTCGATAGTTTCTGGAGGAGGGCGTCAATGTACAAGAGGTACAACTTCCCCGACAACACACCCCCTTGTCTTATTCCCTGTTTCATGAATACGGGTCTAGAGCACATTGAGTCCACACACACACGGCTAACCATCTCTGTGTACATGTTGTCAAGCACTAGCCATAGAGACCCCTTGATTCCGAACTCGAATATCTTGTACTTAAGACCACCATGCCACACCGTGTCAAATGCCTTAAACGTATCTAAGAAGGCAACATGGACATCTTCATTCTGCTCATGATAGCGGTGAATGGTCTCTTGTAAGTTGAATGATGTGTGAAAGGCAGACAATCCGATCTGGTACGCCATTTGTTGAGGGTCTCACTTTTGGAAGATGACAATATGTATCGCCAGTCACAGCTGTAGTCCTAAGCCGTTTTCAACATTAATTTCAATGCTGACACTCTCGATGAAACAAGGGCTACATCATCGGCTTGCGTCGGAGAACAGGTTTTCAAATCCATAACCACAGCACCAAGTCTCGACTTCGATAGTTTCTGGAGGAGGGCGTCAATGTACAAGAGGTACAACTTCCCCGACAACACACCCCCTTGTCTTATTCCCTGTTTCATGAATACGGGTCTAGAGCACATTGAGTCCACACACACACGGCTAACCATCTCTGTGTACATGTTGTCAAGCACTAGCCATAGAGACCCCTTGATTCCGAACTCGAATATCTTGTACTTAAGACCACCATGCCACACCGTGTCAAATGCCTTACACGTATCTAAGAAGGCAACATGGACATCTTCATTCTGCTCATGATAGTGGTGAATGGTCTCTTGTAAGTTGAATGATGTGTGAAAGGCAGACAATCCGATCTGGTACGCCATTTGTTGAGGGTCGGGAAATTTGTCAGATTGATCTAACCCTTTCAACCTTGGTAATAGCAGCATTTAAAAATGACTATATTATTATTGACTATTATTAATTGGACTTACTACATCGAGCACAATGTTACTGGACTTGCGTTTCGAACTTGGGGGCTTTTCAGGAGGAATTGCTCAAGCAAAACATGTTACAGTGGTGCCTCGTTTATACGGACACTTGCATCATTTCAGTATATGTTTACAGTATAAAGAATTAGTACATGCATTATAGTATCCTTTAAAGTACCAGACAACAGGCTATCGCTTGCTACTTCAATTCCGAAATGAAAAGACGTTGATACTTCATTGTGTATCCAGTGCAGAGTCTGGTGAGTCCCATTATGATGTAAACAGGTAGAATATAATATAGCAGTTGCCTTAATAGTCTATAGCAATTTGTTATCTGCAAATATAATAAAAAATTTTGGACATTACTATTTAATTGGTTAGGAATTCCACAGAGAGTAGATAAGTACGTAAAACATAATTTTAACAGTATGATTAGAGAAACAAGACGATATTTTTAAGATAAGAAATTAAATTTGTCCCCAGTTTTAAGAGGCTTGGGTAAACCCTGTAGTGACCAGGCTACATGGTCTAGTGCACAACATTTACAATGTAGGTCTAAACTAAACAGGTAGGTACCTTGCACAAACATAACTTGAGAAAGACAGAGACGAGTTCAACGAAAAATACCACAACAAAGTAGTGTACATTTATTTCTGTCGTGAGGAACATACTGATTTTACAACTAAAGTGGACACTTTCTAGCAAACTTTTTACAAACATATATAACCTGAAGATACCATATTAATTGTGTTATGACAAGCATGTGCAGATAGTTGTGGGAATCTTGGTTTGTCTCTTACAAACTGATACAAACAGTCTGTATTCATAATAATCGATAAAAATAGCACATTATAATACTAGGGTATAAGATTATTTAAAAATTTTTTTATCCATGTTTGTTTGTTGTTTAATGCTGTACTAAGCAATATTCGTGCTTTGACAGCTGCCTGTAAACAATGAAATCTGGACCTGACAATCCAGTAATTGACATCATGAGCATCAATCCATCCAAAAGGGATACGATGACATGCATCAACAAAGTCTGTGAGCCAAAGGCAGATAGCAGGGCATATCTTAGTTTTACACTTATGGAGTTTGTTTTAGTTACAAAAAAAATTATTTTTTCCATTCCATCATCTGTCTTTATTAATTCATGTGTAGGTATAACACATTTTTCATCAAACTTCACAGATGGATAGTAAGATTAAAATAGTCTCAGCTAATTGTAGAGGGCTTGCAGAAAAAAGTAAAAGACTTGAAATTATGAAAATTTGGCGCAAAAAGAAGTATTCTGTAATATGTCTCCAAGATATTCACATTTCTGATAAAGATAGAGACATATTTAGAAACGAATGGGGACTTAATTGCATTATAGCTCCTTTTACAACCAACTCTAGAGGAGTAGCTATTTTATTTAATAACAACACTGAAATTAAAATTCATAAAATTTATATTGACAATAAGGGCAACTATATTATATCAGATCTAACTATTGATGGGATTAAAATGACATTGACTAACCTTTATGGCCCAAATAAAGATGATCCTTCATTTTATATAAAAATATTTGATTTAATTGAAGAGTTGGGAAACGAATCAACGATTTTATGTGGTGATTGGAACCTGGTATTAAATCCATCTGTAGATCTAGAAAATTATAAACATATCAATAACCCTAGTGCAAGAAAGATTATTACAGAGAAAATAGAGCAACTTGATTTAGTAGATATTTGGCGAGAACAAAACCCTGACAGCAGAAAATTTACATGGTGGAAAAAGAACCCAAAACAACAGGCTAGATTAGATTATTTTCTTATTTCACAGGATTTGTATATCCTCTCATGCGATACGGCTATCATGACAGGGTATAAATCTGACCACTCCCCAATAACATTTTCATTTTCGAACGCTTTAAGTAAAGAGAGATGGAGGGGGTATTGGAAATTTAACACCTCACTATTGCAAAAAGAAGAGTATAGTAAGATAGTCAAGGAGACTCTAAAAGAAACATTACATGAGTATGCTGATAGCAAATATACTGAAGAGGAAATCGATTCTCATATTAAAAATTCAACATTGCAACTAAAAATTTCTAATTGTCTTTTTCTGGAAACTTTCTTAATGAAGCTAAGAGGTAAAACTATCTCTTTCTCTTCCTTTTTAAAGAAAGATAAGAACAAGAAACTAAAAGACTTGGAAGAAAATATTAGGGTTCTGGAAGATAAAATAAGAAATGATTTCCAAAATACAGATGAAAAAATATTTTCCGATCTATCAACAATGAAAAAACAGTTAGAAAAATACCATGAAGAGGAGGTAAAAGGATCCCTAATTAGGAAAAGAATAACCTGGTACGAAGAAGGAGAGAAACCTACAAGCTATTTCTGCCACCTTGAAAAAAGACATTATACCACTAAACTAATTAATAGCATTAAAACAGAAAAGGGTGAAATTATTACAGATGGTAAAACAATCTTAGATGAATTAAAGGACTTTTATTCTAAACTATATAAACAGACCTACAATAATCTCTCAAAAGAGGAAATTAAAAAAACAGTCTTATCTATGAAAAATAATAAAAGTCCAGGAATAGACGGTTACCCTATAGAGTTTTTCAAATTTTTCTGGAATGATTTAGGAGAATGGATATTTAGATTCATACAGGAAACCTATGATGACAACTCATTATCATGTACAATGAACAGGGGAGTCATCACCTGTCTTCCTAAACCAAACAAAGACAGAAAATTGTTAAAAAACTGGCGCCCAATCTCACTACTAAACGCTTTATATAAAATTATCAGCTCATGTATTGCTAATAGAATTAAAAAAACCTTAAATACAATCATACACCATAATCAAACAGGATTTATTCCAGATAGAAGTATAAGCGAAAACACTAGGAAGCTCTATGATATCATCTTTGAAACCAAAAGACTTAACAAACCTGGCCTACTCCTACTAATAGATTTTGAAAAGGCTTTTGATACAATTTCTAAATCTTTTATAATACAAGTAATGACAAAATTTGGTTTTGGACCGAACATCATTAAATGGGTAGGTATTTTGACTTCTAATACCACTGCATCTGTTATTCAAAATGGACATCTATCATCATTCTTTGGGCTTGAGAGGGGATGTAGACAAGGAGATCCAATTTCACCCTATTTATTTATTATCGCTGTAGAAATTCTAGGTATTATGATAAGAACAAATCCAGATATAAAAGGTATAACAATTAACGATAAGGAAAGTAAACTAGGTCAGTATGCGGACGATGCTCAATTATTTCTAGATGGATCTGAAAAAAGCCTTAATACTTCAAAGGATACCCTGAACAAATTCTATCAAATGTCAGGACTTAAAATAAATGTAGAAAAAACAAAAGCAATTTGGATAGGATCATTGTCTGAAAGTAATCTAGTTTTAGCACATGACTTTAAACTTGATTGGTATAAGGGAGATTTTGAAATTTTAGGGATAACTTTAAATGCTTCATTGAACGACCTTTGGGTAATCAATACTAGAAAAAGAATAGAACATATTAATCGACTACTAGCTAATTGGCGCAGAGGAACCTTAACTCTTATTGGAAAAATTACGGTTATCAAAACTCTTGCTATATCAACTCTGGTACACATCTTCTCTGCTCTACCCAATCCACCCAAAGCTTTTATTACCGACCTAAACACATTAATTTTTAGATTCCTTTGGAATAACAAAAACGACAAAATTAAGAGATCAACTATTAGCAGAAATTATGAAGATGGAGGTCTAAGGATGATAGATATTGAATGTATTATCAATGCTCTCAAACTATCTTCATTACAAAAGTATATAAAAAAGTATGAAGATTCTATAACAATCTTCCCTCTAAAACATCTTTTCAAACTTGGTTCTAATGCTGTAGAATGTTTATCTAAACATGACAACCCTTTTTGGAGAGATGTATTGTCTGCTCGGAAGATATTTTACCAAAAAATGAGTTTGTATGAATATGATTTAGACCACATTCTGAATCAACCACTCTGGCTGAACCATTTTTTTAATTCATCTTATATTATAAAAAACTGGTTTAATCGAGGTGTTCAGAGTGTTAGAGACCTTTGCGACAACAACGGTTTTCTTAGTTTTGAAAATTTCAAACAAAAATATAAGATCCAGGGAACTTTTCTAGACTTTCAAAAATTACTGAACAATATTCCAAAGAGTTGGAGATTTCAAATCAGAGACAAAACCCTTGATGTTAATGTAGTTCAGCTGAACAATGTATGTAAACACTTCTTTAATAACGTTAAAAAATCAAGGACTTTTTATGATGAACTGATTAGGAAGGATACCATACCGAAATAATTAGAATACTGGAATATGGTTTTTCCTCAAGGTTTGGATTGGAAAAATATACTTCTATGTTATAGAAAATGCACACGCGACTGTAAACTTTTAGATTTTCAATATCGATTTATAAACAGAATAATTTACACTAAGAAAGAATTATTTAAGATGAAACTTGTCGATGAAGATATTTGTACTTTCTGTAAAACTGCTTCTGAAGATATGTCTCATGTATATTTTGATTGCCAATCTGTTCAACAATTTTGGCTTAAAGTTGAAAACTTCCTAAATAACAACCTGCAAACAAATTTTATCCTTTCGAAAGTTAATATCTTTTTTGGTGTTTCCACTCAAAACCATGTAACAAATCATATTATTATATTAGCAAAAAGATTCATCTACATATCAAACATAAAACAACAAGATTTATCTTTCGAGCAATTTCATTCACTACTAAAAGACTCAATTTGTTTGGAAAGTTTTATCGCTAAAAAAAATAATAAATTTAACCAGTATGCTCAGAAATGGCAAAACTTACAATTCATAATCTAACGAAGCAGTTGATTCATACTTCCTGTTAATTAGTAATCATTTATTTCTTGTAAACAAATATGTATAATCTCCCTCTCAGTTTGAGAAAACGATACATCCAACACAACCTGCCTGTCCTCACCTATGAAAACTATAACTTGTGTTAATTCTGTCTTATATGTACATGTTAATACCTACACTTGTAACAATATATATGGAATGGAATAATAAAAAAAAAGAAAAAAAGAAAAAGAAAAAAAAAGTCTGTGAGCCTGACCCCTCAATCGCGTTAGTCGCCTCTTATGACAAGGATAGTCACCTCTTAAAGCAAGCATGGTTTGCTGAAGACCTATTCTGACCCTGATCTTCACTGGTAAATTGGTAAGTTTGTATAACTAAACATGTGGCACTTGCTGCCAAGACAATGAATGACAAGAACTACAGTAACAATATTCCCTGTATTCGGGTACAACAAAAATTGACTAAAACACTGAGAAATATGCACATTTGCTCTTAGTCCTTATTAAAGTGTACTGGTACTGTAGAGACAAATCTTATTTTGGAATGTATCAGAAATAACAGGAAAATGACAAGGACTAATGCAGGCCAGTAGACAAAGTGAAAAGGAAAATATACAATATATAAAACATTGCCAAACAGATCACTATTTAAAAACTACACTATGTTGTTTTTGTGTGTACAATTGTAAACGATTTACTTTTAAAGACTCATTCCCGCCTCAAGAGTTTGCATAAACTCTTGTTATGCTTACAAAAGTTCAAACGAGGTTCTCCCAGTTTGGGTGGCACTCTGTGTGATAGAGTAAGGCTTAAATCCTAAACAAAGGGACAAACTACAAAATTATTCCACATACTGATTTATTACCATTTTCAAGTATTTGCAAATGATATACATTAATTTCTAGTTCAGACTCCACTAAATATAAACCAATGGAAGTATTACTGACCAGTATACATGTGTTACATGTTCCTACACAAACTGGTTACAAACCAATGGAAATATTACCGACCAGTACACATGTGTTACATGTCCAGACAACGGTTTACAAACCAATGGAAGTATTACAGACCAGTATACATGTGTTACACATTCTTACACAAACCTGTTACAAACCAATGGAAGTATTACTGACCAGTATACATGTGTTACACATTCTTACACAAACTGGTTACAAACCAATGGAAGTATTACAGACCAGTATACATGTGTTACACATTCTTACACAAACCTGTTACAAACCAATGGAAGTATTACTGACCAGTATACATGTGTTACACATTCTTACACAAACCGGTTACAAACCAATGGAAATATTACCAACCAGTACACATGTGTTACATGTTCAGACAACGGTTTACAAACCAATGGAAGTATTACCGACCAGTATACATGTGTTACATGTTCAGACAACGGTTTACAAACCAATGGAAGTATTACCGACCAGTATACATGTGTTACACATTCTTACACAAACTGATTACAAACCAATGGAAGTATTACTGACCAGTATACATGTGTTACATGATCCTACACAAACTGGTTACAAACCAATGGAAATATTACTGACCAGTATACATGTGTTACATGTTCAGACAACTGTTTACAAACCAATGGAAGTATTACTGACCAGTATACATGTGTTATATGATCCTACACAAACTGGTTACAAACCAATGGAAATATTACCGACCAGTACACATGTGTTACACATTCTTACACAAACTGGTTACAAACCAATGGAAGTGTTACAGACCAGTATACATGTGTTACACATTCTTACACAAACTGGTTACAAACCAATGGAAGTATTACAGACCAGTATACATGTGTTACATGTTCAGACAACGATTTACAAACCAATGGAGGTATTACCGACCAGTACACATGTGTTACATGTTCAGACAACTGTTTACAAACCAATGGAAGTATTACAGACCAGTATACATGTGTTACACATTCTTACACAAACTGGTTACAAACCAATGGAAGTATTACAGACCAGTATACATGTGTTACACATTCTTACACAAACCTGTTACAAACCAATGGAAGTATTACAGACCAGTATACATGTGTTACACATTCTTACACAAACTGGTTAAAAACCAATGGAAGTATTACAGACCAGTATACATGTGTTACACATTCTTACACAAACTGGTTACAAACCAATGGAAGTATTTTCCACCAGTATACATGTGTTACACATTCCTACACAAACTGGTTACAAAACAATGGAAGTATTTTCCACCAGTATACATGTGTTACACATTCCTACACAAACTGTTTACAAACCAATGGAAGTATTTTCGACCAGTATACAGGCAGTTCAAATTCCTACACAAACTGGTTACAAAACAATGGAAGTATTATCAACCAGTATACATGTGTTACACATTCCTACACAAACTGGTTACAAACCAATGGAAGTATTACCAATATCGGACGATAGACATGGAGGCGTCAAACGCTTTCACTATTCACAGTCCTCGAACTTATCCAACACACTCGGTTGACACACCGGGTCCAAAGTTTTGAAACTTCTTTAGCCTACACAACACTGGCACACAATTTCCAGCAGTAAATATTACTAAGCTACGTGCTAAATCTATCCCATTATAACAAACATGATAACCTACACAGAATTAAAAAAAATGGTGTGACTGGGCAAATATAAAGAAAAAACTACTACTAATATAATTATCTTACCATACCGAACGCACGTGTGCACAGATTCCGGCAAGCCTGTCCCCGGAGCCAGACGCTGACTGCCGCTCGTGCGGCACGCACGAGCTTAAATATCCCTTTCCCAAAACCCGGATGTTCGAAACACCCGTATGAACCAAGGTAACTTCCTGTTCCGGTTGTGGCGAGTGTAGCGTGTAAACTTCCGTTACACAATGACAATATAATTGGGGATTCAATTATACTTACTAAAACAGGATGTTACCAGCAGTGTTCACACTGCTGTTCATGATAAGGTATTCTCAGTTCTGTCCATTGCTCATAGACAGATGTAGTGTCTGCTACTGTCAACAAAAACATTCAAACATTACACCCTACACTAAACTGTATGAGTTAAATGGAGATACATTCATCAATAAAAAGGTATTTTGTCTTCAGACATTCAGTTACCAGAGGATTACAGTTAGTTAGATGCTGTAGGCCTAGTCATAATCTTATAACAACACAATTATTCAGGTATAAATGGATAAATTTGAGTTTGTTGACAGAAGTTGCAAAGAAACAATACAGATGTAGACCAGTGTAATTAACTAACAGTTGGGAAATGTTGATCATGACTTGTTATAAAGTCTATCAGCCTCTCTACTATCAACAAACATTTACAAAACAATCACTTTCACCAGCACTTTGAGAATACCAGGGTCACGTGATTGTGTTTTGGAGCATTTTCAGTTGTTTGGGACTTCAGAGCTTGAATAAATTTTCTGCCTCCGATGCATACTGCTGAAATGTAAACGAAATACGATATATATATATGTAAGCAGTAATAACTAGTAATTACTACCAGTTGGACCAAAAGAAACGAGCGAGTATGAAAAGGAACGTGACCCAATCGTCTTTGGACGCAAGTGATTCACCTCAAAACATGGGCGCTTGATACCAGGCAACAACTCCAATACAATATACGATAGGTAGTAGGCCATACTGTAGCGGTAAATCACACTTTCTTTTAGAATAAACGGCATTTATGATGCGTGACTTTGCTTGTGCACGTCAACATTGTTTCTAGGGACGCAAAGAATGCAAGGCTACCTGAAGAAAACATGCACGACATTACGTTCCCATTTGTGGAAATGGCAGGAATATTGAAGAGTATTTATTGTTGTGAAAACACCCACGTTTGTTGTGCTCTATTTAGAGAACAGACACAATTAACTAGCCTAAACTAGGCCTAGGTTGAGTGGAACAAATGACCACAAAATGGTGGTGGATGATGATGGATGACGAGGTCATGTGAACAGCTGGTGATGTAATGATCAATGGTTACCTTATAATTTTCTTCATGATAATGTAGATTCTATTTGTAATTATTTAACAACCACAGTATATTTCAAGAGCTACTTCTACATCTAGAAAGCTAGCTGGTTACAGGCTGAAGTTGTTCTGCGGTAATCTTTTCATTTTTCTGTTGAGACAGAGCCCGGCTTGCATATCGTCTATGTAGACTCGTTGACCAATGAAAATCAAAGACATGCTCCTTTACCATTAGCTAGTAGTAGCAGTAAATGTTAGTCTCCAGAGACGAAGTGACCGTCTTTGTACCTACTAGTAACAGCTCACAGTTGCTAACAAATCTGTGCTAGAAGTAGGTAATATTTCCTGGATCGGGTGACGCTGATCACTGTGTCGGATTATCGAGACTTTTAATGAGTGATTTCAGTAATTCGTTGCAAATTAGGTGTTGGAGTCGGAGTGCGAGACTGTCGGATTGAGGGGCTAAATAGCATTGATTAAATCGGTTCCTATCATTAGTGTCGGATAAAGCTGTTTGTTGGATTAACGAGGGTCGGATAAATGAGATTTGACTTTATCATATAATGGGTAGGTTTCTCGGCAGGATAAAGCCAACGGGTAAAAACGATATCCGTTGGGGTCATATGCGGATAGAGATGCAAATACCAAAGGTCAAGTAGGACTACTTTCACTGTTTATAAACAAACATGGCGTCGCCCTCGTCATTCGGCGATCGAGTCAGAATTAACCATCGTGAATCTGGATAAACTACAGGGATAATTGCTATCATTATCAAACGAACAGTCTAATATACTGAAAATCAGTGTCTAACCGTGACGTAGCTAAGGCATTTTATAAGTTTTGGCAACTTTCGAGATATAAATTTTGAAACAATTTTGCAAGGGCACGAGGCCTAGCCAAGCGGGATCAGTAGCCATATCTGTGCTTGTAGACCTCTGTGGCTTGAAACCTTCTCCACAAATCAAAATGGTTGGATTCGGCCGAAATATGTTTGAACTGATACCTTGTTTCGATTTGTCGCTGTGTGTACATCTGACTACACTTCTTAACGTTAGGACAGGACAGACCGACTGTCAACAACGTCTGACCGTGGCAGTGACGTCTCATAGACTAGGGTTAGAGTAGCTTCCCTTTGACAAAGGGCAGTTACCCTAGCGGACAGACCGATGGATTGCCACATAAGGCAATTAAAAACAACTGTTGTTTTGCGTATAAGTTGCTTCGCCACTGTATATGAAACAGATTTCAGTTGGAACTATATTGGCTACTGTCACAGTCCTACTGACACATCACTTACCCTGTGACGTACTAAATATTAATGCGCGCATTCCATGAAAACTCGCAATGATTCGGTAATGTTTGTGAGAGAGGGAAAGCGATTTTAAAGCATAGAATTAAAGAGTGACATTATATGATAAAGAGGTTATCACGCTTGTGTGTTTGGGGATAGTAAATATCCTGTATTAGGAATAAACACTATGTATTTAACTCAACAAGGCTCGCTAAATACAATGTTTATTCCTAATGCAGGATATTTACCATCCCCAAACACACTCGCGTGATAACCTCTAGGTACTTAACAAGAGCCAAGAATATCACTTTGTTGTTTTTGTAAGACAAAAAAAAAAATGAACTCTAAACATAACATCACACTTTTGCAAGATGTCAGAGATAAGTGATTGTGAGCATTTCCAAGAAGGATCAAGGCCAAGCTCAGGGAGCATAACTGGATCAATTTTATCTACTCTGACACGCAAAAAGAAATGGACAGACACACAATGCAGAAGCATATTGCTACGGATTTATGATTCTGTTTCTTGATGTCTATGTCTTTCGATGTCTCGCTATATCAAATATGCAGATAATTAGAAGTCTGCTTCAAAATACCAGGGCCCGACTGTTCTTTCAGTATCATTCAGTATCATATATATATTTCTTTTATTGTCGTTCTGACGTGACCCGTAATGGGATGTCCTCAGATCTTTGTTGAGCGATAGCAAGAACTAAGATCTGATTTTAATGAGATTACAGATCTTGTAAATATGTTCACACAAATAAAAGCATAAAATTATTACTGTATTATTATTAAAATATTGTTATTATTATCATGAACTTCATACCTTGTAGCATGCAATGACATCGGTCCATATAATGAAGTATGCTGATGATTAAGCTGAAGATTGGAATTCTGAAGAAACTGCCTTAAACATACAAAACACCAGTTAATACCACTTGTTATTGATATGGGAAACCGTTTTCTTGATAGTGATATTGAGTAAGTAATACAAGTGATGGTCATGATTGTATAATGCACCTGTTTTGAATATAACTTGCATGAATAAATTCAACATGATGTTGACAAATAATGAAAGATGATTATGCAGGCAAATTTTATCATGAGCAAAAATATGGTAGATCTACATATTCTTGAAACACCAAATACATAATTAAGAAATAAAATTAGGACAATGACTGTTTCAAATGAGACGCAACAAGCATACTCAACGAGTTATCAACATGCAGAATGTGCAAACATATTTTGAATGAAATATGCCTTACTGTACTTCACTTTGCACATGATTTGCACTGAATCAATTTAGAGTCTTTATACGCGACTAGATTAAAGTTGAAACACGTTTTCCAGTATGTTGATACATATATAAAATATGTTAGAGTACGGCTACAAATTCCTTGGCGATTTATGAGATCGGACGGGCTAAATTAGTAGGCCTGATTGCCGCGTGAGGACGGCGACACGTCGGCACAGCACGTGGGCTACAGTAAATCTGTAGACATGGTGAGATGAGATTAACAATGAGATTGAGGATACTATTATGCGATATAATAAATCAAAACTAAAAACAGTTAGGCAACAATAAGAAGAACATCATAGTGCATAGGCGAACAATATGTATTAAACGCCTTACGCTTGAACTGACGGAGCGCTGATGCTGGACGAGAAAGGAGAGGTGAAGGTCATGCCCAAGCGGCCCGGATTTGTTTCGAATGATGTTTTTTTCTCATTGGCAACTCTTGAAAGAATACGTAACAGTTCATTCCAGCTTTACAAAATTTAATTGTATATGAATACATGTTGATGTTGTTTATGTAGTATTTCTAAACTGAAGCGATGGAATTGCACGTCGATGTTAATGTGGTTACAGGCTGCATAGGCTCTACGATTATGTGCAAGGCGTAGAGACGGAGCACAGCCGATAACATACGACAACCCAAACGACATATGTAAGGTACACTGTGAGTGGTGCTCTATTTAACTGTCATGTTCACCCTCTTAATAGTGTAAAAATCGACGTTTCGGTATAGATCCGTATACCGTTGTCAAGCAAAACGGATCATTCCTAGCCATCAAAGGATCAACAGAAAATACGTTGATTGATTAATCACTGTTATCTTGGACAGTGGATATGTCAAAAGTAAGTGTTTACATGTGTAAGTTTTACTAAAGCAAACGGAATACACTCATATCATGGCGTGAAGTGCCGATGTAACACCAACATACTTTGTTCAAAGGGTTAACCGATAATACGTTGATTGATTGCTCATTGTTTGATTATTGCTCATTGTTATCTAACTAAATGGATGTTTTTAAAGAACCGTGGACAATATGAAATAAACCAAGTGATCAGTTGAGAACCGAACACGGGTTATAATATCCCGAAACGATATGTTTAATTATTGGATTGTTAACCGAGACACGTGACATCGTTTCTTTGTACAGCTGCAGACGTGTGGGATATTGTTCCTTTATTCACGGGTACATTCGGAAGCTGCCTAAAATTATACATATAACTTTGGTAGGTTGTACTTATGATATTTGCGTTTTGTTTTCACTCATTTGCTGTAGCATTGAACAGAATCATTCATGTTCCTCTACGTCTTGATTGGGAAGTTCTTCGATGCGCGATAGGTGTTGTTTTCACAAGTCTTTTCCTTTGTAAGGGTGTATATGTTACAGTCAATGTGTAAAATGTGATTCACTCAGGCAACTTATAAAATGTCTAAATATTTCTTTCATTTTACAAATTGACTGAAAAATCTGTCCATTTATTTAACAGATTGACTAAAAATTATTAAGACGGTCAAAAACATCACAATAGATTAATTATGCTAGAATTAGAAGCCAAACAATTTTTATACAAATGTACTTTTAATTCCAATATTTTCAGTCACTTGGTGATATGATATTAAACATAAACATGTTTGGAATTCTTTATCAAAATTAAACAAATGGACATATTTTTCAGTCAATTTGTAAAATAACTGAATATTTTGGCGTTAAATAAATTTCTTAAGTGAAAATTGATATAAACACGATAAAATAAGCAATGCTCAGGAGAAATATTTACTTTGTGTTGCAAGTCAAAATAGTGTGAACGAAAATCGCGCAATTACCAAGCATGTGACTTATCAAAACTCACCATTACCGATGCTACCCACAAAGATACCTACATTTCCTTATTATTTACAAAACATTGTTGATCAATGTGACCATACGCCCTTATACTTTCAATGTAAAAGTGACAAATGCGCTTACGAATTGCGCAGAACAGGTCGCGAACTAGTTTAGATTTGTGGTATATCATCCGGGTACTCACGGGGAAAAACTATAGCAAAGGCAACGAGTCCCAGGGAATTGCTTCAGATCAGTGACCCCTTAATTGTGACTTAGGTATATCTTCAGTTGCAAGACCTATGTAAAATCAAAAAATATTTCTGAGGGATGCTTTGACGAAGAACTTGAAATCAAACCCTCATTGTGATTGGTTTGTCGTATTTTCCCACATAACATTAACGAGTCTTCCTACGGAGAAGGCATTCGTCAACACTCGCCCCTTTCCGTAACCTGCAAGAAGACTCGTCCCCCTATCGATGAATGTTATGTGCGAAAATACGACAAACCAATCAGAATGCGCGTATGATTTCAAGTTCTTCGTCAAATAATCCCTCAGAAATAATTTTTGATTTTACATATGTCTTGCATCTAAAAATATACCAAAGACACACTTTAATGTATTCAATCATACTGTATAATTCTGCACGTCCCGATGTGCTTTAAATTGCATCTAAAATATAAATAATATATGGGGAAAATGCGTGAACCATTACGCAACGAGTTGACAATGTTGTTTTAGGTATTCCCGTTTGCGCTAAGACGGAACCCGGTCGCAAAAATGGCCACGAGAGGGGCACGAGTCGCTATTCGGCTTGTCCCGGAATAACACGAGTTGGTCACGAATGACGGAGAAGGGCGTGTGGTGACGATTGGCAAGAAGATTGTCCCGGAATAACACGAGTTGGTCACGAATGGAATGCCCGGAAGGCGTGTTGCAAGACACAGTTTCGACTTTTCCTTAATTATACTAAGAATGATAATGCATTAGAATGTAGTTAGATATGTCTGAGTTGGGCCATAAGTTGTTGTGTAAACAAGAATAGAAATCACGCGCGCGCAAAATATGAAAATGCGACACTAAGAAGTAAAGCTAGCCGTTTCTAATAGCAACTGCAAAGCGAAAAGGGTGCCCTAACGAAGACAGGCGAGGGGATCATTCTGCTGCTATTTATCTTTGTGAACCGAAATTTAAATTGATTTTAATTATGCCAGGTCGAGGGCGTGGTCGCAAGGATAGTGAAAGTGATAATGGCACCGATAATCATGATGCCCAAGTTACCTTTGAAACGCACCGGGACGAAGGGGAACATTTTATTCACGTGAAGCAGTACAAAAGAGCCATTGCAAGCTTCTCAAAGGTACGCATCCGAAATTTTACCTGCTCGTTATCTATATTTAAGAAGTAAACGACATGTGGTCGTTGTTTATCATAACATACACTGAAAATGACCCCAAATAAAACTCCCCTTTGATATCATCAATTGTTATTTTGTTTGGGGTTACAATAACAAAAAAATAGAAGTGACGTAGGGCTGGGACAGGTAACTCAGGTATTCGGGTCGGGTGGGTACTGAGAAGGACCCTGGTACCCACAAGACTACCCGGAACCGTGGTTAGTCACGTTCGGTGTCTGATGCCTAGAGCTGTTTTCAGTTCTCATTATTCCTCACCACTCAGTTTCTTGTTGATTACGGAATGGGATGAATGTACCAAATGACATTGGGATCACTCATAAGTGTTGTAGAGTAAAGTCATGTGACACCGTGCCTACCCATCATCTGTCACCTATTCAACCCTTTCCGTTCAGTTTCATAACATCTCAGGCATGACTAGGTAAAGTTGTTTAACAGTCTGGACGTAGCTCAGTTTGTTTGCTGTCAGGCTAACAATCTGATAGTCGTGCCGTACCTATTCTCACAAAAACTGGTTGCTTGTCTTAGTGACATGTGACCAACAGCAGAGAAGTAGTATAGGTAATGGGGGTTCTGCTGCAACTCCACTGGAGCCAGATTTATATACCTATACTGCTACTACAGGTGGCATTTTTTATGTGTAAATGATGATGCGATTCAACGATAGTCATAAGTTTAAGTTAAATTGACTCTAGCTCACCACCACCTGGAGTCAATCAATGCTACCATTAGTACAAAAACAATGATGAGATTAAACTAAATTGTAATGAAAATATTATCTATTATTTTTACTAATACGTATACCATTATTAAGCATTGGGGCTGGTCATAGAGCGCCTGGATATCTGAAGAGTAGAAGATGGCGGTACATAAAGTGAACATGATGTAAATACAACGTTTAAAGGTTGGGGGTACAGCAACAGCTTGAAGTGGCTTTTTTAGTTGAACAGGTCTATGTATAACATGATGCCTCACCAATACTGAATATCCTCCAGTGGCTCGAGGTCCTGGAGGAGAGAAGTAGTTATATGCATTATATCGTTTTATCCGGTTTTGGCAGTCTCTTTATAATAAGTTCGATTCCCGACATGGGTACAATGTGTGAAGCCCATTTCTGGTGTCCCCCGCCGTCATATTGTTGGAATATTGCTAAGAGCGGCTTAAAACCATACTCACTCACTCACTGTAGAATTCAACATGTATCTTACCATAAGATTGGAATTGTTCATTAAAGTGAAGAACATAAGTCAGTAACGGTTTCTCTGTCTTTCTCAATGATGAAATGAGGAACACCTGTATTACCCAGCAGTCGTCCATTAGAGGAAGGGAGAAGAATGAGATGACCCCTACTGTGGCTGAAGGACTATGTTCAGTGAACCATGAACTCTCAATATGCTATGTCTACAACATGTATAACATGTACAGGCATTCCCATATGTTCATATTGTAAACACTGTCAAATGAACATTTTTCATAGAGTACTGTAATATCAGCGTCTTGTAGTTTTGTCCCCCGCTGTGTGATCGCGCATGGAGGGGGAACATAGTATTCACGACTGTCTGTCCGTCCATACGTCCTTCCGCAAAAAGTTTTGGTGTGATATCTCAAGAACCAAGTGGTACATTTCATTCATATTTGGCCCCGACGTGTATATAGGGGATGTCTAGATGCCAGTCGATTTTGGTGATCCTGACTTCTTTTTCAAGGTCATTACGAGAATTTCAAGATTTGGACTTTGCAATCCTTTTTGGCGTGATATCTCAAGAACCAGTTGGTACATTTCATTCATATTTGGCACCAATGTGTATACAGAAGATGTCCAGATGCAAGTCAATTTTGGTGACATTATCATATTTTTCAAGGTCATTTCGAGAATTTCAAGATGTGGACTTTGCAATCCTTTTTGGCGAGATATCTCAAGAACCAGGGGGTACATTTCATTCAGACCATGTTAATAAACTATTGCGAGCAGGGAAAGGGGAAATCCTCCACACCTGCAGGAAGCAACTCCTATTTGGGCTGTTATAGTCAAGTTTTTCATTGCCAAAAGAAAGTTTATTGCAATGGAAAGAAAACAGTATCCTGGTGTTCTTGCATGAGCTGTTACTGTTCACAAGTCACAAGGCAGCACATACAGTTCAATGGTTGGTAATTTGACAACAGAAAAACACACACCATTATGCAACGGACTTGTGTACACAATGCTTAGTAGGGTTACCTCAAGACAAGGGCTACATCTAGTTGGCTTTGATCCCCAGAAGATAAAAGTCGATAAGTATGCTCTTAGGAAATGTAGAGCTGAAAGAGGATGATTTGTTCTCTTGGTAGTTTTCCCTGCTGAGCATTCCACAAGATTCACTTCTGATTGGACATCTCAATGTACATGGACATTACGATCACCTCCTGACTGAAGAGGGCGGTCGGGTAGCCTAGTGGTTAAAGCGTTTGCTCGTCACGCTGAAACCCGGGTTCGATTCCCGACATGGGTACAATGTGTGAAGCCCATTTCTGGTGTCCCCCGCCGTGATATTGCTGGAATATTGCTAAAAACGGCGTAAAACCATACTCACTCACTCACTCCTGACTGAAGAATTCACCAATACAATGTCAGTGCTATACCTTACAGAAACCCAGAAATACACCGATTCATTCCTGCACAAGGCATCTGATCATGTAGTAGCAATGCTAGTTTAGAGAGATCTGAGTTAAACACAGTTTCATTGGCCAACATCTCTGGAGCTGATGGCAGTTATGGTTCAGACATCTGTATTGGTTGTTGTCGTATACCGACCTCCAGGTCCACTCAGGAACTTTCTGTGTCTTTTGGATGAAGCTATATCCTCACCTCACTCAGGAATGGGGAAAACATTTCTGACAGGAGACTTCAACATGAATAATCATGTACAACTCTGTCAGTTGGTGAACAAATTTGACCTTCATCTTGTGCAAGGCAGACAAAGATCTATGCACACTAAGGGTGGAGAACTTTATCTGATATTCACCTCTGTCAACACTCTTGATCCGACACAACCAGTCCCTGTCTTCGTCACTGACCACTTCCTGGTGTGGGTGAAGATGTAGAAGGTTTGTAACCCCATGAAGCATAACTGTACTTGCAGGGAAAATGTTCCACCAACACACTGAAGTACAGACTACTAGTTGATTTTGTACTTTTTGAATTGAAATCCTTTCTTATGAAGTTATTCTTCAGTGTCCATCATCTTAAATCACAACTTCCTGTTTTAGATAAAAGAAATTAAAAGTGGTGTAGCTCAAATTTTTGTGGATATCATGCAGAAATATTGTGTAACTACTTTAGTTAAATTTAAGGAAATTATGTACGTATTCGTTTTGTAGTGTGTGTGTGTGTGTTTGTAGGGGGGGGACATTGTCACACTGTGACAAATACTCACAATACCCACCAACAACATCACAGTGTTGTGGTGCCTGACAATGCACTCACTCCCTTCTGCTGCAGACGTTCAGGTTCTTTCATCTAGTGGATCATCTGGGATTAGACTTCATAGTCCAGCACATTCCCGGGTGTTGGAACGTCCTTGCTGATGCCCTATCCCGGCCAGACTGGATGGCTCCCACGGAGTGGAAACATCACCCAGGTGCATTCCAACTTGTGATTCAGCGCTTCGGGCAACCAAACATTGACCTGTTTGCTGCTCACCAGAACCACGTATGATGTATGTCCCCCTGCTCCCAGGCTTAGGCCGTAGATGCATTCAGCATCCCCTAGGAAGGATTAAAAGCGTACGCTTTTTACACCTCCTGTATTACTTCCCAGGGTAATACAAAAGATCACAGATACAAAAATCTTTGGTGGCCGGCGAGGAGGTGGTTCATCGACCTCAAAAAGCTTGTAGAAGATGATCAACTACCCCTCCCAGAGTGCTCCAACCTATTCATCCACCCTCATGGCAAACTACCTCACCCAACGCCAGGCAGCTTTTGTTGGCACGCTTGGTTTAAGTGCAAAGGACTATTCAGTGAGGGCATCTGTTGCTCTGGCACATCATCCCTCTACCAGGGGGTTATACGATGACAAGTGGAAATCATTTGAAACCTTTCTGTAAGGCTAAAAATCAAGATTCCACGACAGCGACACCGCAGTTCTTAGTCGAATACCTCTTACACTTGCGTACCAAAAGATACTTGAGGGGTACATTACAACATATTTGGTAGCGCCTAATTCACTGTTGGCCATTCCAGAGAATTGCAAAATAAACAAGTTCCCAGAACTACAGGCCCTGTTACACTCTTTCAGGCTTGAGGATCAGAAGGCCAGATTCCGTCCCCCGGCATGCGATTTGAATGTGGTACTTCGAGGTTTTGAGCAGGTCCCCCTTTGAGCCCCTCATGCATCCTCATTTTATAACAATACCAAGAAAACAATTTTTCTCTTTGCTTTAGCCACTGTGACTTGCGGGCGAGCAAGTTACACACACTGGACATCAATCGTCTCCATTTTGAGCATAGTACGCAGGGAGCAATATACCTCAGGTTGTGCTGGGATTTCATAGAGAAAAATCAACTTCCAGGCCAACTCAATTGTACCATCCCAACAATTGCAATGATTGTGGGGGTTGATGATGAGGGTGAACTCTTGTGCCTGTTGTCCACCGCTCCCAAACTAGAAGTGGCTCGTGGAATTGGTTATTCATTCCGGTATTGTGTATATCCACAACCGAAGTTAGTTGCGACACCATATCTCTGTGGTGATGTGCAGCCATCCTGCAGGCTTACGAGATCGCTAACCTTGATCCGCCGAAAGCAATTATTCTCTTAGAGCAATCATGGAAGGATGTTTTTTGAGAAACGACATAGTTTTCACCAATCATTATCCTTGCAAAGAAGCATTCTAAGATGTCAAAGCATCCGTAGCTTTGGTCCTCTGGCAGTAGCCCAGCAGGTGAAAGCAGTAAATTACTGGTGCAGTCATATCTGTCTTCTACCTCACCAGCTACTGTGTCCAGCTTATTATACATTGAAATTACTTGATGATGCAGCCAGAACAACTTGAGCCACAAAAAAACATTCTGTTTCCTAAATTTAAACTGTTGGTTGGTGTGGTTACAGGATATCATCGGTTCCATCCAAAGCATTTGTGAGACAGCACTTCTTGAATAAATGGCTGACCATTTCCTCTGGGATTTCAGACAAAGCTTCCAGTATCCAAGTACACATACGTCATAGTTCGGTACAACGGATGTGGCCAGATGTTGTTGTTGTTTGCTGCCCTTTGGCCATCCTTCTATCACAGAAGAGACTTAAAGGGCTTGTTCAGCGAGACGTCCAGTGGCTGTAGAAGACTTGTAAACACCCAGGGATGATTGCTAAATCCATCTCTTCACTGATGGCAGGTGATGGCTATGGAATAGGTCTGACTCAAGTAGACTTTTCTCTCTACGCTGGTCAACAGGTCTCCTCTCCCACACTGTTCTGACCCAATCTTCCGTCATGTCTTCATCAAACCAGCCCTTTTCATGTACGCGGACTTTGACTCCTTTTGGAAAAGGCTCGTTTCTTGAAAATCACATAGGGCAGCAAATTGTTGCCGTCTCCTGTGACAGCCAGCATCACTGTGAAGTGGTTCTTTTCGGTCCCCGTAGTTCTGATTGTGACGGTCTTTTCTCCTTTAAAACTGACCATCTGCTGGTATGGTATGTCCCAGGTGACAGGTGAAGGGTCTGTGTTTCCAATCTGGGCGAGGCTGTAATTCTCTCTCATGTGACTTGATAACAAATCGCTGAAACTCTTGTAGCTTGTCTTCAAAGTCAGCTGGCAGTTTCTGATGGACAGCTCATGACGACCCCACCCAATGCTGGCCTTGAAATCACTTGGATGTTGAGGCCCTTTATGTGGATATCAGTCGTACTAATACCCACGACTGCCATCCGACACTCCTTCACCCACTCTATCAGCTCTACCTCTACCACGGAGAAGGGGGCTGACTTTCCCCTGTCAGCTTTCTTAGTTTTTGGCATGACCACCAACTTGGACAGTCTTATGTTGGCCTCAGCACACCCATACGTTCATCCAGATGCTTGGTTGCCATTTTCCTCTGTGTACGTAACAATCTTTAATTTCTCTCCGCATTTGTAGAATGTTCTCTTTGATGACCATGATTAAGAATGATGAAAAATAAAATTTTAGTCTTAGATACATAATACCTGTATGTGTTTATGCAAATCTACTCATACTCATGCATGTTACGTAGTGGAAGGCGACGATCACATTTCTACCTTCCGTCCTTCAAACTCCACATGAAAATATACAATTAATGGGGAACTAAATGTGATTCTCTTATGATGACATATGTGGGAAATTAATGTGATTCTCTTATGGAATAGATGAAAATATAGAAATTATGTTAGCTACATGACCACATATTTAGGAATAATTGACTAACTAAAGGAGCAGGTACACACTTTACATTTGCAAGGACTGTGAATATTGGTGCACGTTATATCTATACGGACCTTGAATAGTTGTCAACAACAACGAAAAGTAAAGTGTGCCTTGCTCCATCAAACAAAAAGCCCACACTGACTATTTTAATGCATCAAAGTAGAATCCAGTTGCAGCATGTGCTACAAATGCCACGATCTGTTTTCTGTTAAGCATGTGGTGTTTTACGAATTGTTCATGTTACAAGAATCGAAACAATTCTGATGTTTTTTTATTACCTCTTGTCAACAATGCACAATGTATTTTTGCTATTTTAGTATTTAACATGTTGTTCATTTGCTAATCTCTATTTATCATATTATGTTATTTGTTTTGTAGGCCCTAGAAATGCATACTGGAGACCGTGTATGTTTAGTCCGACGCTCCAATTGTTACCTTATGCTTGGAAATGCAGAACAGGCCCTTGCTGATGCTAATGAATGTCTGGAGCAAGATGATGAAGGGAAAAAAGACATAAAGGTAAATATATATATACATATACACATAATGTATTTCACATGGGAATGCTCAACATTTGAATGTCTACAATATTTGCTTGAGTATAGTGCGCACCCAAGCATAATCAGTCATGTTGACATTTTGTTTATACATTTTTTCAATTTCCGATGACATCTGTTTTATTATACAGATATAAACACATTCTAGTTAAAATGTGGAAAATATATTTTTTGTATTACAGTTGGTAAAAATAGAAAAGCATTGTTATAATTTAAGAGTGTTTTATCTTTTTGGTGAACAATTTGTTAGAAAAGGGCAAATGTTCTGTTGATGACATGGCATTGTGTAAGGTTTGTAATATACTGGAAGATGAACATCATGTGATACACTGCAATGTAAAAAGTCTTTTACCTTCTTTGGCAACATTTCTGCCGAGTCTATGCAGAGACTAAAACTTATGAGTAAAATGCGGGTACTCCACAGAATGTTGGTAAAATTTTTGTAAGCTACTCAAGGACTCAACATAGCTACTAGAAGAACCTGCATAGCTCTGTGGATATTTTCGTAACTAATTGCCCCTTTTCTGGGCCAAATTAGTTTTTATGACCACAAGCATGGCGTCATATCCCATAACAATTTAACATGGTCTATGATTAACCTGTAGTCTGCTGAATTGTTCTCAGGCTTCTTACAGCTGCATGCTGTATTAAGTTTAGCATAAGGCGCTGTGAAGAAAGTGGGTGAGTTCAAAGAGCCATTGCTACACTAACCATGGGACGAATGAATCAACATTATGCACATTTATTCCTGATGGAGAAATACACATTTTTATTTTAAAATATCCTGACAAATTTTTTAAACATACATAGATTAAGACCAAAGCGAACATAATTTTTTTAAATTTTCTTGAACTTACCCGAATTATGTTATTTTTTACTTATCCTGCATTACTCCTTAATGCATTCACTGCTTACTTACGACAACTAGAAGGACAGCCTGCGAAGGTCCTGGGTGAAGAAATAAAGTTGTTGTTCTCAAGTCCCAATCAGTGGCCTTCCGTCGCTGTCCTGTGACCTTGATGACACCTAAGGTCATCTTCACATCACTGCTTGTCGCAGCACAGCTAGGACGTGTCCAAGCGGAGCTCTCCTTTTGGATTAATTTTAGACCTTCAGTTTGTCTACAATCTTAAAAATTGATCTGCGATGGGTGATGTATTCTTTTCATATTACTTTCACCATGTTGTGTAGTTTTATATGAATTAATTAGGCGTGTAAAGACTCTTGTCTTTTTTCCCGCCAAAATAGTGTTGTTCGCCGCCATTTTGAATTGTGTTACAATCGTTTGCCTGCCAAGGTAGTCATATTGTTTACAATTCTCAGCTACGTATGTATAACATATTCTTATGTTCTTAAATACTACTAGCTTTGGCGTAACAGTGAGTTGCGTATACTCAAATTATTGTATACTTTTTCAACTCGTTAAAAATATGGTTGCCGAATCTACGGCATTCTTCCAGTCCCGCTTTATCAACAATTCTTTTATTGCGTACCTATGTTTATGCGATTAAATAGGTTTTTGTTGGTCTTTTTGGTTTACATTGAGTTGCGTATATGAACGATTGTATACTCTTGCAACTTGTAGTTTTGCCGATAGATTATTGTTCAATTCTATGGCATTATTCCAGTACCGCTTCATCAACAATGTGTAATTGTGTAACTTATGATTGAGCGTGGTACTAATTGTCGTGGGAAAAATCTTACAAAGATTATCATCCACGTTGTTTGGTCTGTACGCAGATGTGCTCTCCAAACCCTAAATGAAAATATAAATACCCTTGGTTTACATTTAGTTGCGCATACAAAAAGATTGTATACCTTTGCAACTCATAATTTTGCCGATAGATTAGAGTTCAAATTCTTCGGCACTCTTCCAGTATTGTCTCATCAACAAGGGTTTAATTGCGTAACATACCTTTGAGCATTGTACTAATTGTCGTGGAAAAAACCTTACAAAGATTATCATCCACGTTGGTTGGTTTGCGCGCAGATGTGCTCTCCAATCTCTAAATGTAAATAGCCTTGGTTTACATTGAATTGCGTATATAAAAATATTGTATACCCTTGGAATTCGTATTTTTGCCGATAGATTACTGTTCAATTCTACGGCATTCTTCCAGTACCATTTCTTCAATGGTTTAATTGCGTAACTTATGTTTGCGTGGTGTACATATTGTCGTGGAATATTCGCCCAAAGCTCTTTATCCACGGTTCTAGGCATGCACGTAGATGTGCTCGCTCAAATTCAAAATGTAATTTTTGTGTAAATCTCTTATTCAACGAGTTTACTATATAAAAGCAGATTACTCACAATCATATTTTGCAGTTATTCCGTCGTGAGACGAGAGGAATGTCACTATCGCAGAATAGCGAATGACATGGTTCGGTCATTACCACCCAACCGTTATTATCAGCAGGTATTATGACGCCTGTGACTGCAGAAGTACACCATCCACCGAAATCAACAATACCGGAGGATTTTGTGAGTATCGTAACTGCTCTTATTTTTTCAGCCGCCGGACACTTCCAGATACATGTATGTTAATCTGTGAGGTCGGCGACAGCACCAGCGTATCAAGATGCTATGGTGGGGGTAGATTAGACGCAAGCCTTGATCCAGTCAATACTTTTGAGCTTTGTGTCTGATTTATCTGCGCCGAGCGCAGCACTTGATTACAACCCAAGCACTTCTATTACGCAAGCGACGCACGATCAGCTTAGCGCTGTTCCAACATATCCAGCATAGACATGCGCCGAGCGCAGCGTCTGACTGCTACCCAAGCGCTCCTATCACGCAAGCGACGCACGATCAGCTTAGCACTGTTCCAACATATCCAGCATAGACCTGCGCCGAGCGCAGCGTCTGACTGCTACCCAATGCGCTCCTATTACGCAAACGTCGCACGATCAGCTTAGCGCTGTTCCAACATTCCAGACCTGCGCTGAGCGCAGCGTCTGCGTACCAATCAAGGTCTCTACAATGACGTTAGCCCAAGGCTTACAGTGTACTCGGTTACGTAACCGGCACATGATCAGCTTAGCACATGTACCCGATTGGGAAGCAAACCATCTCGTGTCAGTAACGCCCTCCCCTGATAACAGGGTAAATAAGAGGGACACCACGAGGTCATTGGAGGAAGACTTCTCCAAAACTCACTTTTGCTCCGTCATTTAAGCGACCAATATCGTCAATGTTTGCAGTGGATCAGAATCTATTAGAGGATAACCCTATCTGAATAGATCACTTTCAAACTATCGTGTTTTTCCTACAGCGTCAGTTTGACCACAGGAAAATTCATCTTGAGACCGTTCTGACGGAGATTACCGTTACACCCAAGACTTTATAGCGTTTCCAACTGAGATGCTGGTTTCAAGGGCAGTCTATTACGTCAACCTTGGTCATCTACTCCCCTGTTCAACGAACAGATCGCAGACACGCACGTCAAGTTCCCCAAAAGCTTGGAAAGTCCAAGCGGGCTGGCAAGTCAGGGAATTATAAGCCTGGACGCGCGTTTCTCAGGGAAGACCAGCATTCCCTTACTGAGAAGGGAGTGGCAGAGACAAGTCTCAAGGACGATTTCGTACTTATCGCACTATATCATGGTGTCCGTATACGGGTAGAGATAACCCCACCGTTGACCACAGTTTGATTGGGAAAATCCAACATTGATATACTGTTGGTAAGAAGAGCTGTAGAGTGGGTTCACAACCCAGTTTTTACACCGGGGTTTTATCCTCACACCTACCTGGTACTCATGAAGGACCCAGACAAGATGAGAATGATCCACAATCTCTGTGTTCAACGAACGTTTGACTCTTGATCAGTCTCGACTATCCATCCCAACCGTAGACTTTTCAGGTCCAGTTCATTGAGGTTCACTACCAATGGTAGTATTTCCCATTTGACATGTCAGTGACACTTATGGCTATTTACAGGAGTAATGAAGCCAATAACTATCTACACGTGACGAACACTTGGTTCGAGTCGTAGATGGAGGGCGATCTACTGTATCATCAACACATGTCAATAACTGGGATAGACAATCAACGAGACGAAGTCGGGAGTATTCTCCTTCCTATTGACTTCAGTTCATAGGAGACCTGTTCAAGACAGACCAGGATATCCTATCTGTACCGAGGGACAGATGGCACAAGTTTCTACTTCTTTTGTCATCTACTCTACACCAACCACACACACTTCGCCAGTGGCAAGTGTTGCTAGGGTTAATCACCTCGGCACAGGATGTAACTAGCATGGGCCGCTTACAACTGCGACCAATTCAATTTTTTCCTGAACCCTTACATCAGGAGTCAGGATCCACTCAAGGCCATCACTCTACCGACTAAGCTAGAGCCTTGCCTCAATTTGTGGCGTTGAATGTCTGCGGAGTCTCTTTATTCGGGTTTTCCCCGAATACACACCTGTTTGTGGACGGCCCCTTTCAGGGGTGGGGTCTTCACTTACAAGACCAGATAAACTCAGGGCTATGGCCCGGCGCTCAATGGAAGTGGCACACAAACAACTTGGAGTTGGAAGCTTTAATTCTGGCTATATCACATTGGCAGAATCAACTACAGTTAGCCCGACTCGCAATATCCACAGACAACAGCACTGTGGTGTGGTGCCTGTGCAATCGGGGAACAACGCACTCCCACTCTTTACTTCTAAGGACATTCAGATTTGTTCCATCTAGTGGATCGGCTGTGACTAAAGTTCATAGTTCAGCACATCCCCGGATGTAGAAACAGACTGGCCGATACTTTATCACGTCCAGACAGGGTGGTTCCCACCGAGTGGAAATTTCTCACAGAAGCATTCCAGTTACTGCTTCAGGAATTCAGGCAACCAAACATTGACTTGTTTATTACTTGCCTAGGCCACCAACTCATGACGTATATCTCCCCGTTGCCGGATCCGCAGACTTGGGCGGTGGACGAGTTCAGTATCACTTTTGAAAGGCAAAAAAACTAACACTTTTCTGCCACCACTTTTACTTCCCAAGGTGATACAGGGGATCAAGGAGACAAGGTATCTCGATCTCTCCTTTGGTCGCACCCTGGTAACCGGCGAGAGGGTAGTTCGTCAAGCTCGGAAAAATCTAAAACGATTCACTACCCCTCTCACAGTGGTCCAACCTACTCATCCACCCTCAACAGAAAATTGCCTCACCCAACGTCTGCATGCATGGTTCGTCTTTAAAAGGCGTTTAAGTGCGAAGGGTTATTTTGACACGGGCAGCAAAGCTATACCTTTAATTCATCGTTACTCTCCCAGAGACGACGATGACAAGTGGGGATCACTTGAGACTTTTTACAGGGAAGAAAAGAATCAAGACCCTACGATTGCGTCACAATTCCTAGAGGAATAGCTCCTACATTGCGTACCCCAAAACACTTGGAAGGTAGCACCATTACTACGTAATTGGCTGCAATTATCTTAGTGTTGGCCGTTTCCGGAAAATCACAATGTGATTAAGGTCACGGAACTACAGGCCATATTATGCTCATTCAGGCTTGAGGATCAGAAGGCCAAGTTCCAGCCACCTGATTGGGACTTGAACGTGGTACTTCGAGGTTTGCGAGGGCCCCCTTCGAGCCCCTCATTGCATCCTCATTTTCAAGCTCCTTCCCAGCGCGTGACACCTTCGTTACACTCTCGGTATAGTATAGAGAGCTCCGCGAATGGGCTATCGCTGTGAGGAGCTTGGACATCACCAAGGAAACAATGGTTTCTCTTGGCATTAGCAATGGCGGTACGGGTGAGCGAACTACATGTGATCGACTCAACCCGGATCCGTTTTGAGCATGGGACGCACGGAACGGGACATCTAGGGTTATGCTGGGATTTTATTGCTAAAATCTACTACCAGGCCAACCCGACCGTTCCTTCACCATCCCACCGATATCGACTAGTGTGGGAATCGTACATGGTGAAGTTCTCCTGGGCTCGGTGCGAGCAGTTCGAGTTTTCATTCGACGCTCCAAGACTAGGAGTTCGACGAGGAGTTCGAGGAAGCGGTCATTGATACCCGTATTTACTTTGTCAACGACCGAAGTTAGTCGCATAATTGCAAACACCATATCTCTATGGTTACGTGCAGTAATCCTTCAGACATACGAGATCGCCAAACGGAACTCGCCGAGAGCGAATTACCCTCAAGATCTCAAGGTGTCAGCCTTACCAGGGCTCAACACGGCACTTGTGGTTTTGGAACAATCACGGAAGGATATTTCTGGAGATTCGACACATATTTTCGTTAGTCATAACCTTCGCGTTGGGGCTCTCGGGGATGTCGAAAACGTTTGAAGTTTGGCCCTCTGGTTGTTATCCTGTAGGTTGCCAACCCCTGACGCAAGTAATGAACTCGCCCTATACAGAGCCAGTCAACTTCCATGTGCAGTCACTCACTCGCCGCCAGTGGAAGAATATTAGACAATCTTGTTTGTCAGCGACGGCTCGATGACGTAGTAAGTAAAGAATTAGCTGAATAGCTATTATTTTCTTTATTACTATGCGTGTATATATAGGGAATTTCTCTTTAATTCCTATGTTCAATCTTTTTGATTTTTGAACAACCCTACCGTAATGGCGTTTTGTTTCTTTCAGAACTTTTCCGCTTCACAGTTTATCGACCAACTGGTGTCGTATTGTAGGGTGTGAATTATTGAGGTTTCTGTATTCTGAAGGTTTACCCACGTCCAAACCGTCCGATACAGATGCATTAAGGAGTAATGCAGGATAAGTAAAAAATTTAGTAAAATCTAAATATTTTTTACATTTGTATACTTATCCTGCATTACTACGCTTAAGGCCCACCCGTCGTAAGACTTGCCTCCCCACTTTGGCTTCAGAAACCTCAAAAGTATGTTTTTCTAAGAGCTTGGGCAACAGGCAGTGATGTGAAGATGACCTTAGGTGTCATCAAGGTCACAGGACAGCGACGGAAGGCCACTGATTGGGACTTGAGAACAACAACTTTATTTCTTCACCCAGGACCTTCGCAGGCTGTCCTTCTAGTTGTCGTAAGTAAGCAGTGAATGCATTAAGGAGTAATGCAGGATAAGTATACAAATGTAAAAAATATTTAGATTTTACTAAATTTAAGGTTTAATGTGTTTCATATACTGAAATACAAAAGTTTCTGTGACATTGAATAAGATTTAATACAAAGTTATGTTTTTACCAAATCTGAAACAATTTCAGTTTGCAACAGATAAAAGACTGCGTAGGTGTTCAAATGGTTTAATTTGCCATACTGACTTTAGAAAATGCGTGATTTCATAAAAAACATGAACATGCCAAAATGTCAATTCACAAATCAATAGCGTGTTTGTCCACCTCTGGTTGCGATGCAAGCAATACATCTTCATCTCATGGAATGAACCAGGCGTTGCACAAAGTCCTGTGGGATATCTGTCCATATCTGCTGGAGCATGTTTCGAAGTTCCTGGAGTGTCTGTGGAACATGTGGTTGACGTCAAAGGCGCCGATCCATCTCATCCCACATGTGCTCGATTGGTGAGAGATCAGGGGAGCGAGTTGGCCAGGGGATGACATTCACGTTGTTTTGTTGAAGAAAGGTGATGCCTGGGCCATGACGACGCAAAACTGGTAGAACAACAGGGCCGATGATCTCGTCGCGGTAGCGCTGTCCATTGAGATTTCCCTCTACCACTATCAAACGGGTCCTCTGTCTTGCTGTAATCCCACCCTATACCATAACGCTGCCGCCCCTGAACCGATCTTCTTCCATGACACAATGATTGACGTAACGTTCACTTGAATCCGTCCATCGCTGTGGCTGAGGTGAAAACGAGACTTGTCAGTGAATAGAACTTGTCCCCACTGCATGGCCATCCAGCATAGATGCTGTCTGCACCACTGTAGACGTGCTTGATGGTGGTTTCCTGTCAAAATGGGACGTCTAGTGGGACTTCTGGCGACAATCCCTGCATATCTGAGGCGACAATGTACGGTTTGTGAAGATATTTGTCGGAGGCCAGGGATGCTTCTTGCAGTCACTGTTGCTGGCTGGAATCGATTTCATAGGTGTTTTATTCGAATCCAGATGTCTTGTCGATTATTGGTTACACGTGGCCTGCCACTCCGAGGATGATTTCTGACTGCATTCGTCTGTTGCCAATGTTGCCATAAACATCAAAAATGGTGTTTCTGTGGATGTTGAATTGTCTTGCAACGTCACGTTGACTCGATCCTGCTTCAAGCATACCAATGGCTCGCAGACGCTCATTTTCGGACAGGCGTGGCATTTCGTAATGTTGAATTATTGCGTAATTATTTTGTTTTTCTGAGTGGTTGTTGTCAGCAAGATGCTAAACAATGCATATGGAATCCCGTTAATGCACATGTTTTTATACCCATTCTTGGGTAGTGAAATGTATGGGGCTTGCATAAAAGTCAACTATGGCATGGAATGCATGTTTTTCTGTAGCAGTTGAGTTTTTGGGACTTGATTCCATACATGTACTACAATATTGAAAATCAGACTTTACTTGTTTGAAAAATACACTAAAATATTGGTGTCACAGGAACTTTTGTTGTTGAGTATATAAGGAACCTGATTAAATAAGTAAATTTGTGCAAAAAAAATTCAATAATCATATGATAGTTTTAACTGAGTAGAAATTAACAAAGTTTAGTTATCGGCAAACAACAGCGCAATGGTAAATTATGAACCATTTCAGTAAATCCATTATAAAAACTACCAAATCCTAACCTTCATATGGGCTTGGGCAGTCCCCTTGGAAGGACTAAAAGCGTACACTTTTCCGCCTCCCGTACTTCTTCCCAGGGTCATCCACAAGATCAGGTCAATGCAGGTCGCCCCCTGGTGGCCAACAAAGGCCTGGTTCGTCAATCTCATTCGGCCATTCTGGGAGTTGGAGAGAGTTAGTAGGGGCTATCTCTCTGAACCAAACCAGGCTGTCACTGGCCACCAGGGGGTGACCTACATTGACTCTCCATACTCGCCAGACTTGGCACCAAGTGATTTCCTCCTGTTTCCTAAACTGAAAGATGACCTCAAAGCTGCCATGAATAGGTATTTCAGGACGGCTTCAGAAAACTTCTGACTGGATTCGACCTTCCCTGCATCTCTTCTGTCTATGTTGATATTAACTCTACATTGATATCTACTCCAGAGACGACAGTGACCACACCAGCGTCTCCAGGATTCGGACCTTCATGCCTGAGTAGCTACATGATGCCACCAGCGCTCTTGGCACCTCTGGAATTCTAAGACCCTGCTGGCACAACCCTTGGCACCAACAACCCAGAGATCGGCTTTCCGACAAGCATACCACATGACGTCAGCAACCGTGCCAGCGCTCCTGAGCAGCTACACACCGTTGCTGGTGCCTCCGGGATTTGGACCTTCACGCCTGAGCAGCTATACTATGCCGCTGGCGCTCTTGGCTCTTCTGGGTTTCTAGGACCATTCCAATGCTGGCACCAGTGACCCACAGGTTGGTTGTCCCGCAAGCATACTGCCTGTCATCTACACGGCATCGCCAGCACCTCCAGGATTCGGACCCTTGCCTCTGAGCTTCTGAGCAGCTACAGGTTGCCCCCAGGACTCTCGGTGCCTCCGTGATTCTAGAATTTCCTTCCTGTGGCTTCTGGTAGACATGATCTGCACCAAAACGTTGAACAACTTCTCAACTGATTCAACATTTGCCAGAATCGTCATATGCGTCCAGGTACCCATCTTGGGATCGTTCACAACACAGGAACAGATGTCACAATTATCATGGTGATCAACTTGCCCCTACTTTGGCCACGTCACACATTCTACGTGTGTCACATTCTACATGTGACGTGTCAAGAACTCTCTGCCTGTAAACATCTCCAACCAGAAATAGGTCAACTGACCTAATGGGAGCGGCGCAGTGTATTTGCACAGATTGGTTGGCATGCTTACTTTTACGTAATACTGCAACCACTCGACTAGACACCTGTCGTTGAACATCAGTGTGACCAAATCACTAACTACAGTAGCCATCCGATGCCAACATTCACAGTAACAAGACAACACGCCTCATCATCAACTCGATACAAGAATGAGAGAGCTTATACGATGCCCAGGGGATGGAACCATCACCTTACTTCGTACAGTCAACTTCAGTCCAAGGAATTTTATGCATTCAACCAAAAAGACGTCTGAACTGAACAATGATTTATGCTTAACTGACCACAGGTACATAGTCATGACATCACTCCTGATGCTGGGGCATGTAGTAGCGCATACACATGGCGCTCACAATATGTAAAGAAACCTAACACAATATTTCTCCCCCTTGAAATGAAAATCTAACACCCCTCTGATGTACAAAAAAAGAGAACAATTACAACATTAAAACTTTTAACACTGACCCACTGAGTTACACAAAACAAATCCCTTGTTTAACATTCTAAGTTACTTAACCACACTTTTAGTTTTTTGATCTATGGCATTACAGATTTAGTCTGTCAGAAGCTTTTACTGACAGCTTGTTTTGTAACCATGGTAACTTCTGGGGGCGACACGCACACACCTGCCTCCCAACATTCAATGTTCCACCCGAATCATCACCATATGCATTAGTGTCTGTCTTGTCAGATGGTACAATTATTGCATCTGGCATCTTAGTCTCATGAGTCTCTTCTGACACCATCCCACTCTTGGTGGAAAGTTTGTCACCTTCAACAATGTCTGTTGCAATTCTACCTTGAAGTTGAGCAATATGGCGTCGAAAACTCCTGTCGCCAACATCAACTTCATAATGTCTCTCTCCTTTTTTTGTCAAAACTTGCCCGAGTATCCATTTGTCATGTGCACGATAATCACGCCCCCACACCTCCTGGTTTACTTGCAGTTGTCTAGTCTCAGCTGGATCACTCATTTGACCTGCCAACTTAGATGACATAGCAGACTGAATGTCTGGTTTCAGCACAGCTTTCGTACTTCCTTCACTGTAGCACTGGCTGTTGTAGAATTCATAACTACTATTTCTGGCCATTTCTTAGAATGTATCTACAATCAACAGAAACATGTGATCCATAAATGGCCCTGCAAAGTCAAGATGAATGTGGGTCCATGGACGTGACGGCGGAGCCAATGGGTGTACAGGGGCTAACTGTGGATTGTTGTGAGTGTTCTGGTATGTTGAACATGTCTTGGCAATTCCCTCTATTTCACCATCTATCCCAGGCCACCAAAAATAATTTCTTGCTAAAGATTTCATTTTCACAACTCCAAAATGGCCCGTGTGTAATTCTTGCAATACAGTCTCTCAGTTTAGAGGGAATTACTACTCTCATTCCCCACATTACACAGCCCATATGTACAGTGTTCAAACCTTCGACTGTGATATGCTTTCATCAGGTAAATCTTCCCCATGCTCTCTTGTCCATCCATTCACCACTGCTGTACACTTGAGACAGTAGAGGATCAGGTCTTGTTTCGTTTCTAACATCAGCAGTAGTAACTGGTAGTTGCTCAAACTGTCAGTTGTAAAACATCTCCACATCATCTAGTGATTCTTTCTGCTACCTGGTAAAATTGACAAGTGGAGGTTTTGATAACACATCAGCTTCTGCATGCTTCTATGATGCCTTATACTCAATCTCATAATCATATGCACTTAGGATGAGCACCCATCTCTGCATCCGAGCTGCCGCAAGTGTAGGCACCGGTCTTACAGCTCCAAACAAAACAGTCAGCGGGGGATGATCTGTGATTAATGTGAAATGTCTGCCATAAATGTACTGATGAAACCTTTTTACACCAAAAATAATCCCCAAAGCTTCCTTGTCTATTTGAGAATATCCACTCTCAGCCTTCTTCAGTGTGCTGGAAGCAAGTGCAATGGGCCTTTCCAAACAGTCCCTTGGAACATGTGATAGTACTGCTCCAACACCATACGACGAAGCATCACATGCAAGGCGTATGGGTAGTGAACAATCGTGATGACATACCACATCTGATCTGGCAATCATGCACTTGCTTTTCTTGAAAGCTTCTTCACACCCGGAAGACCACACCCACTTCTTATCTTCCCTCAGTAAGTCATTTAGTGGATGTAGTACCATAGATAAATACTCCAAAAAACGCCCATAATAGTTCACAGCACCCAAAAATGAACGCATTTGCGATATATTCTCTTGTCTTGGAGCGTCAGTTAAGGCCTGTACCTTATCTTTAGCCATGTGAAGTCCCTCACTATCTATCACATGGCCTAGAATAAATAGGGCTGGTGCAGAGGCAATGCCAAAAGCAAGACGGGTATACCTGAAAAGTCCCTTTGGTGTGTTAATTGTCAAATATTTCTGACCATCTGTATCAACTTCCATCTGTTGATATGCATGCGCTAAGTAGCAAACAAATCTTCTATTTTGTGCAATGGGTTCTTATTAACATTCAACACTGGGTTCACTGTAGACTTGAAGTCCCCACGAATTCTCACTGCGGTTCTTACAAATATTTAGTCATGTCAAGACTGATCATATATTCCATCTAATTAGCTCTCTGGCACTTAGAATTTGGAAGTAGAATCAATAATCTTTTGACCTTGTGGGTTGAGGCCTCCTCTCAGTACAATCACCCTTCTCATCTTCAAACCAAGAACTTCATAGAATTTTATAAACAACATATTAAGTTAACATTAAAATCTTTTTTCCAAAATACCCTGGTTATAGAAGAAATATTGTATGGTGTTCAAGATCTGCTCCGGAAATGAGTACTACAGCCATTTCAAATCTAAACATATTTTTCTCCCCAAAGGCATATAATGCGGAGGGATATAGTCAGCACCTCATTTGTCCATCTGTCCGTCCTTCCGTTCGTCCATCTGTAATAATTTTGTTTCCACAAAAGTAAAGTAAAAAAACGTTCAATATCTTTCAACATGACATGGCAGATATATCAAACTGATCCTGAATTGAAGCCTTTGAGTATTTGTGGACTTTTGGCATTATTAATTTTCTCAATTTTTTTGGACACAATTTGGACTTAGTCCCGAAAGGATGGGTGGATTTCGTCTCCAGTGTACTGTCATAGTGCGGAAACTTGCTTAATAATTCACATCAAATTATAAAAATAATATTTGAAATTTATTGGTGGATGGTTGCCAGTGTCAATGATATGTTGGTGCATGTCAGTCTTTCCTTAGTCTGCGAGACTCATTGAGAACATGTCTCTATTTTGTCCCAAAAATCTAAGTAGTCTGTGTCGTTGGTCTGGAGTCGGTTGTGTATTTGTCAAATCAAATCCTAATTCTCGTGCAATTTTGGCATAATGCATGGTGTCATTGTCTATCTTCTCATTGTCAGTGTAAACTGTATTAATCGATGGTTGGTCAGAGTCTATTTAAAATACAGAGTCTTTTACACCGAAGGAAACAACAGTGCAAATGTGTACATAATCAGTTGGATGAGTTCATGATATCGTTGAAATCCTTGAGCAACACATATACCAATGCAATGACGGTATGAAAGTAATCATCTAGCCAGTTTGATTTAGTGCCAGTTTGATTTAGTGCCAGTTTGAAAAGTAAACACATGATCTATGTAAAGTGCAATTTCACTACAAAGTATTTACCACTTTGCATGGATTCAATAAATATTTCACTGAAGGTTCTTTGAATGCAGGAGTCTGGCTTACAGGTGAGACTCAGTACCAATTAATAATAATGATAATTATTAATGTCATAAAAGGTACAAGTTCAACATCTCAGCAAACTAACTTTATCGCGCAACTCAAACAGTACTTGTGTGTACTTTCGCCCTTTTTGGTACAATGGATGCTCTTCCCGTATCTTTGACGGAGCTTGCCCATATATTGTGGGTATTATGCCCAAGAAAAATAATAATACTTAATTCCGACATCAAAACTCTGAAATTCTGAATACTGCTTTGCTGTTAATTACTCAATACTGACATACAAAATACATATGTTGTGGGGGTGGCTTACCCAAGAATATCCCTAATCTGAATTCAGAGTTGTAGACAACACATTTAATTTTGTAACTTGTAACAAATGACAAATGTTGTCATTTAGATTATTGAAATTACAAGTCTAGCTTTAAAGGGGCACTGATCTAACGCAATTCCACGGGACTGGTTGTTGCCTTTGTTATTGTTTTTTCCCAGTGAGTACCCGGATGTATAGAAGAAATCTAGGCTAGTTCGCGACCTCTGCTGCGCCATTAGTAAGCGCATTAGTCACTTTTGTGGGTAGTAATAAGGGCGTATGGTCACATTGATCAACTAAATGAAATACACTTTTCGAGATAATAAGGAAATGTAGGTATCTTTGTGGGTAGCATCTCTAATGGTGACGAAGTTTTGATAAGTCACTTGCTTGGTAATTTTGCAATTTTCGTTTACACTATTTTGACTTGCAACACAAAGTAAATATTTCACCTGAGCATTGCTTTTTTTATAGTCAAAAAAATATTTTTTTACTGTCAAAATGTGTAACAAAGTTATTAAACGTCTAAATATTCAGTTATTTTACAAAGTGACTGAAAAACATTTCCATCTGTATTATTATGATTGCGAATTCCAAACATATTGATGTTAATGTCATCACCAAGAGACTGAAAATGTTACGTTGAAAAGTACATTTTTATGGTGTTTGGCTTCTAATCCTACATAATAAACTGTTGTGATGTTTGTAGGCCCTATTGATCGTCTTAATCAATCTCGACAGATTTTTTAGTCAATATGACTGAAATATTTACACATTTTATAAATTGCCTGAGAGAATCACATTTTTGTCCACATTTCTGCAGCTGTTCAAAGAAACTTATTCGATGTCACGTGTCCCTGTAACAATCAAATATTTTAAAAGATATATATCCTTTCGGGATATTACAACCCGTGATCGTTTCTCAACTGATCACTTGGATTGTTTCAGGTGTTTCACATAGGTGTCAAGTCTCAAGGGTCAGCTGAGAAAGCCCACGTGACAACTATTTTCATAACGTCCACGGTTCCTGAAATCCATTGAGTGATAGATAACAATGATCAATCAATCAACGTATTATCAGTTAACCCTTTGAACAAAGTATGTTGTTTTTACATCGGCACTTCACGCCATGATATGAGTGTATTCCCTTTGTTTTAGTAAACCTAGACATGTAAACACTCACTTTTGACATATCCACTGTGCAAGATAACAGTGATTAATCAATCAACTATTTTCTGTTAATCCTTTGATGACTAGGAACGATCTGTTGATTTACAAAAAAAAGTAAATCAACTGATCATTCATCTCTTGCTGGGCTACCACGTGCATATTACATAACACACATTTCACCTCACTTCAAACCTGGATTTAGATTGAATAATTACCCCAGATGCCAAATGGGAACCTTTGTCAGGTAATCTAAGTGGTGCTACCACTAATTGTACATGTAATAAATTCATTAACTGAGCATCAAGTGAATGACGACAAATACACAAGTGTAGGGTTATACGAGAAAACGTGGATGACAACAAGGGAGTAGTAATCGTATTACCGACGCAATCCGAAATCCGAAAATGCTTTCACTGCATGGATACTTATTTTAGTATTAAACTATAACCATCTAGGGTATTTCCAAATGATGACATCCAATGAGCTCTGCTGTTCTTTTTGTCTGTTTGTTTAGGCTGAAGAAATTAATTAACATGCGCCCTTTGTCGAAATGTTTATAGATCACAGTAAACCAATCAGTGTTTATGCAAAAATGCATAAAACAAATATTGCCTCCAGCCTCCAAGTTTATTTAGCTGTCCTTGCAGACGGTAGCCCAGTCTCTGGTCACGCTCAGTTGCGTTGCGTATCATCCGGGTACTCACGGGGAAAAAAACAATAACAAAGGCAACAACCAGTCCGGGGAATTGCGTTAGATCCGTGCCCCTTTAAGGTGTTACTCGATAACCCTACAGCTTATGTTTGTCTGGGCCCTAGCTGTATCTAAATGTCTGGCGTGGCCTAGAGACATTTCAAAGATTCCCTGCACAATAACTTCAAAGATATAGCTTGACTAAAGATGCAAATTGGAGTGTATTGCACATATACAAAAAATGAATTTTGGAAAGACACATTTTGGCATTAATATACTGGCTTTGATCAAACATACCTGGTTGCACTTATAAACAGTCACACATGTATCCTGGATTGAGTCCATGCAAGTACACACAAATTAGTAAGTCCCAATGAGATATCTTGTACACAGTGTCCATTTTGTAGGTGCCTGTGAGGCAGTTTCCATATTGTGCAGGGTCTGCATGACGATGGCTGTGGTCGGATCTCTTTGGGATAGGCGTGTATACTTCTTTTCTTTGGTCCTGTACTGGAACGAAATCTTGAAGGGGAAGTCTTAGCAGTGTTGCTAAGATATTCGACCAGGGAAGGTTGGCATCGGAGAGATTCTTGGGCTTGAGTTGATAATTGTTCTTGAGGATGGTAGGCATATAGAGAGGTAAATGGATCAGGAGTAAGCTCAAGAGTTACTCCAGCCAGATTCTAACACCAGATTCTAACACCTAACAACCATTGAAACAATGCATGAAAATGTCTTACCTTAAAATAGAATGGAAGAATTGAAACTAAATGATCACATTAGAGTTGCTTGCATTCCAAGATTTATTCGGGTACAGTGTGACTAACTGCACCTACTTATATAGTGGAGGGATGCATAGCAATCTCTGATTGGTTAGGTTTTGAAGACATTATTTTAATTTATTGTCACCATTAGTTACTTTGTTATTTCATGTGTTGTTTCGGGTTGATACAATATTCCCATAGGTCACCTAACTAATGTCTACCTATAGTGGATAAAGGTAAACAAACAACAAAGGCTGGCGTTTAGTTCAGCCAGCAGCATTTTAGACTGACCGCCGACTTGTCAAGGGGATTACCATTATTGGTCAGCGTGTCAATCTGGAATTGATACGCAGCCGGGGACTGTAATGAGAACAGGCATCTATTGTCTAAATCATGTCTTGCGACATGGTTTTTCAACCTAAGTGAGTGACTACCATTTATGTGAGATGTCTGATGTTTGACTGTAAAGATATGGTAGTGTATTTTATATGTATTTAATAACTTTTGAATATTATTTTTATATTTTCATATGAATTATTAAGCAAGTTTCCCCACTATGACAGTACAACTAAAAAAACCGTTTAATATCTTTCAACAAAACTTGGCAGATATATATATCAAACAGATCCTGAAGTGGTGCCTTTTGCTGTTTGCCGATTTTGGCATTTTTATTTTTTTCAATTTCCATGGTAACAATTTGATCTTATAGTCTCAAAAGGGTGGGGTAGGTGTTGTTTCCGGAACATAACTTGAAACCTATGGAAGCCTTTTCATCCAAATCTGGTACATGTATTAACCAAAGGCTGAAGTGATGCGTTTCGATATTTAGAATTTGATTTTTCCCTGTTTGATTTTGACTCTGTCCATAGTGGTGGGTACCTGACATAGAAATACAAAGTTGGGAATACCAATTCCTTGGTATTGTTTTGAAAGCCAAATAACTACCCTTGTATACAGACAGACAGATTAGAAATAGAAATTCTCTGATCAAGTTGGATGATTTGTTCTTTCGAATTTGAGGGGTCCCGGGGGATTTGTCATCTCCTGATGACGCTTGTTAAATAATCCCAAAGTATCAAAAGGAACCAGTTCACCGCTAGACCTATCAATGTACCAAGTTTGGTGAAGAAATATTGTATGGGTTTCAAGATCTGCTCCAGAAACGACCTCTTGCACAGATAGATGTACTGTATCCATCTTAATACAATGCGCAAAGTGTGTTGCGGGGGCAAAAATCTTTTTTGCCCCTGCAATACACTTTGCAGGCTGCATTAAAATGGATACCATACATCTGTCTGTGCAAGATGTCGTTTCTGGAGCAGATCTTGACGTCTGGTTTTATGAGTAAAAACAAATCTACTTTTTATCTGATTTAATGTGTAATTTCATATTTTGTTTTTACTCATGTTTGAAGGCATACTGAAACTTTCCCCGCCAATAAATATTTGCAAATCTTGTTATGCCTTAAGCACACACTTCACCCCAATTAATACAGAAACAGTACAAGTGACATAAAATTGTGCATGTTCAGAGGCCATTACTTGATAATAGATATCAAATTCCTCAACTGAAACAAGTGCAAGCACTAGAACATCATGTAACCTTCATTGTTTAGTGAATGTTTAAATGATTATGTACAGGAAATATTTTTTTTAAAGTGGTCGCAAATTTGGAAATAGCAGCATTTATTCTGAAACATGCACACAGATTTTCTGCATCCCTGTGGATGCACTCCTTTTTAAGTTTTCATGCATTTGAGATGCAGGATTTCGTGTTCGGTAAATCCCTGTGTACATCTGATACAAGTTAGGCCTAAAACTTATGTAATCCAATGCGCCGTTTGCAAAAGATAAAAGTATCCCAATAAAAATCCCAATCTAGATGATATTAGATAAGTCTCTTATTTGTTTATACACTGAGGACACAACCAGGAGAAAGTTGAATACTTGCATGGGTTTAGGTAAACAAAATTTTTAGAAAACATTCTGAGAATATCTTGACTTTCCGTGAAATGTTGCTTATGCTCCCAGTCACTTGTTTGCCTGGTCCAGACTCAATTATTTACAGGCTGCCATGATATAGCTTGAACATGTCTGACTGTGGTGCTAAACAATTTTCATTCATTTACACCTGTAGATTTCAATCTGTTTCTTTTCTTACAGGCATTGTGCATGAAAGCAGAAGCGCTGTATCAGAAAGGAGATTTCGAGACGGCTCTTGTTTTTTATCACCGTGGGAACAAGTTGAGACCAGAACTTCAGGAATTTCGCCTTGGCATCCAAAAGTCTCAAGAAGCTATTAACAACAGTATAGGCAGTAGGTACCGGGTTTGAATCATTTAAAAAAATTGTTTGAGTTGAAGTAGCTGCACAAAGAAAAAATACCTTTTGTCCTTCACAACACAGAACAGCAGAATAGTTTGTAATAAAGAAAGTTCTGCAATAAATGTTTACTTCACATTAGATACTTGATTGACTCCAAACTCAAATCAAAGATTGTATATATAGCTTATATTTTTTTACTAATCCTGCATTACTTATTAATGCATATTACTGCTTGTTCTTGACAGAGAAAAGAGCTGTGTGAAGGTCTTTGCTTGAAGAAGTTGTTCCAACTAGCTGAGAGACCAACCCTATCATGCAGCTCCCATGTTACCGAAGGAATTGACGTCACGGATCCTCACATTACTCTTGTCACTTGTTGAGAGAAGACCTGTTTTTGATCTGCAGCATAAACCTGTTCAAACCCTTACGTGTTTTGCTTTTTGAGTTAATGTTCATTGTGCTTGTGTTGTGCATACGGTTTGCATCTTGTGAAACATGGTATGTTTTAACATGTGTATAACTTTTGTACACCTGCTGGTGTTTTCTTAAAAATGAAAACAATGGTAAACCCAGGTGTCTTGTTGTTTCAAGTAGCCATCTTGAATATTTTATGTGGACATTTATTTCACTGGCTTGCGTTCTTTATTCTTCTTGCTTTGTACCCCACCATTGGCATACCCTCGCAAGTATTTTGTCTTCGTTTTGTATGTTGTGGTACGTTTGTCGTAATAATTGTTTTATAAACCCATGCAGTCCCCAAGAAGGACTCAAACACAGGATGATCCACAACCTCGCCGCTTTCAACAAACGCTACCTGGCGCATCCACCTTATTTCAGGATGACCACGCTCAGGCTGCTGTGATCCCGGATCGAGGCACAGGATGTATTCATCAGCCTGGATATCGAGGACGCCTATTGACATGTCCCTATACATCCCGACAACCGGGTCCATTACCAATGGGCGGTTCCCCCATTTGGTTTTTCTTCAGCACCATGGCTACTCACAAGGCTGATAGCCTCGTACCTCCATCTCCAGGACATTCAGTTCGAGGCATACATAGACGACTGTCTCCTGAATCATTGGGACACTGTCACTCTACTTCGAGAAAAGGGACTTCACCCTTTGGCTCCTGTACGGACTTCGATCTCTTCTCTGTACCCAGAGACCGGTGGGAGTGCATGCAGGCGCACCTGACTCCAGCTCTCCACTTACCACGCACGTTGCGCCAATGGCAAGTCCTCCTGGGGTTCCTAACCTCAGCGCAGGACCTACAGAGGAAGGCTCAAACGGTGCCCAGTTCAGATGTTCCTGGCTCCCTACTTCAGGCACCAGGACCCCTCAGTATCCATTGTCCTCCCGGATCATCTCAAGCAGCATCTCCGGTGGTGGACGGTGGAATCGAATGTCTTAGGCGGCGTCTCCTTGACAGGACTTACAACCTCTCTGCGCCTATTTGTAGACGCGCCCCTGCAGTGATGGGTTGCACACCTGGAGGGACAGGTCACCTCGGGGCTGTGGTCCACCGATCAGCGCCTATGGCACATCAGCAACCTCAAACTGGAGGCGCTTATCTTGGCCATCGCTCACTGGAAGCAGGCCTTCAGACACGCCCAGCTCTCCATCTCGATGGACAACATAACCGTCGTATGGTGCCTACGGAACCAAGGAACGACTCATTCGACCTCACTCCTTCAACAGACGTTCCGATTGTTTCACCTGGTGGATCATCTGGGGATTCAGTTCAAGTTTCAACACATTCAGGGCTGCTGAAACATCCTAGCAGATGCTCTATTTGGCAAGGCAAAGTCGCTCCCGCAGAGCGGAAGCTTCACCCAGACGCCTTCGCTCTTGTTTGTTGAGACCACGGTCTCCCCAACATGGCCCTATTACCACCAGCCAGAACTACCAGATTCCGACCTACATATCACCGGTCCTAGATCCCCTGGATTGGGCAGTCGATGCTTTCTACATCCCCTGGGAAGGACTAAGAGTGTACGCTTTTCCACCACCTGTACACCATTCCCAAGGTCATCCAAAAGATCAGATCGACACGGAAGCTTGATCTGACTTTGGTCACGCCCTGGTGGCCGGCGAGGGCTTGGTTCGTCGACCTCAGAGAGCTATCCGACGCCAACCCACTGCCACTCCCAGATTGGCCAAACCTGCTGATCCATCCTCACAGCAGACAGCCACACCCAGGACCAGACAAGTTATATCTTCACGTCTGGTCCATTTACAGAGACCACTGAACGCCAAAGGCTACTCGGCCAGATTGGCTAGAGCCATCACGATGGCGCATCACCCGACTACCAGGAGCCTCTATGATGACAAGTGGCAATCCTTCAAGAGCTTTTGCAGGGTCAAACACGAGGGCCCCACAACTGCATCACCTCAATTCCTGGCCGAGTTCATGCTCTATCTTTGCCACAAGGGTAAGCGTAAGCTTGTGGCACTTAACTCTGGCCTGGCAGTTCTGGAAGATCTACAATCTGATGAAAAAGACGGTCTTCCGACTGGCTCGACAACAGCAGCCCGTGTCAGTGAGCTACACGCCTTGGACGTCACGTGGTGCATCTGGGCCTGTGCTGGAACTACATTGCAAAGAATCAGCTCCCAGGACAGCGGAAGATGAACAAGAGCTCCGTCTATGTGCACCGTTGCTACATCAGATAATCCAAAGATCGCCGTAGACAACGACGATGCCTGTTCATACCATTATCTCGAGCGAGCGTAAGTCAGCCGCAACACGATCGCCCCTTCGCTATGAGCCATCATTCTCCAGGCCTACAAGGCCGCAGGATTGGACCCTCCACGCTCCAACAACCTGCTTGAAATCCAGGCGGTTGCCTCCACCATGGCACTACACAGCAACTGCTCTCTACGTGCCATCATAGAGGGGTGTTTCTGGTGATCTAACACAGTCATCGCTAGTCACTACCTGCGAGACGTCGCATTGGAGGATGTGCAAGGCACGCACAGCTTTGGTCTGTTAGTAGTGGTCCAACAGGTCATCACTACTAAACATCACTGACTTCGCCTCCAGTCCAGAGCCGGCCTTTCGACCTCCCCTGGCCTTGGTACTCCAGTCTAGGGCCTTAACTTATCATTGCGTAGTACCAGGACACAACGCATACCCTTCCATGTAATGGTCATTGATGCCAACCACAAGACGGGCTGATCGAAAAGGAGGTTCCCATACATGGAGTGGTCACCTGAAGCTGACCACACAGCCGAGGACAGGCTGAGGGAAATGGAGGTTCCCAAACATGGAGTGGTCACCTGAAGCCGACCACACAGCCAAGGATTGGCTAGTGTACTGTGAAAAATCTGGCTAGGGAACAGAGTCTGGGAAAACAGATGCATTTAGAAGTAATGCAGGATAAGTAAAAAATCTAGTAAAATCCCAGATATTTTTTATGTTTGTATACTTATCCTGCATTACTGTGTCTAAAGAGACACACCCATCGCAGAGCTACCTCCCCACGATGCCTTCTGGTGTTCCGGACTCCAGAGTAATGTGAGGATCCGTGACGTCACTTCCTTTGGTCACGTAAGAGCTGTACGAGTGACCGGGTTGGCCTCTCAGCTATTTGGAACAACTTCTTCAAGCAAAGATCTTCACACAGCTCTTTTCTGTCGAGAACAAGCAGCAATATTAAGGAGTAATGCAGGATAAGTATACAAATATAAAGAAATATCTAGGATTTTACCAGGTTTTACTTTTTTAACACTCATGTCATCATGTAATATGTGTGTTAGTTTTGGTGAGTGCATGTTTTTGTAAAAAAAACAGTATATTTTAACTTATCCTGACTCAAACTGATTGCTTAGTAGTGGAAACTTCATGAACTGTGTTCTTAGAGAACAGTAAAAAAGCCCACCTGAACACACCCCTGGATGGCACATGCACACTAGAAACACATGATCAGTATACTTGTCATTCTCTCATTTTCGCAGCAACTGAGTGGTTGTGGAAAATGTCCTGAGCTTTGTAATCTGAGCCATCCTATTAAAATTAAGCCTTTTTCATAATTGTTTTGACATGGATTACAATCTTCTATCCTTTATTCGTCTTATGATACGATTATTCAGATTTCAAGCAGTAATGTGCAGATATGTGACATCGTCTTTTCCGTGGTCACGCGAGTGCTGTGTGATGGGTCTCCATTACAACAGGTTGGAACAACTTTTTCAGCTGGACCTCACACAGCATCGTTTTTTGCAGTATATCATATGCATTAAGGAGTACTGCACGATAAGTATAAAATGTAAAAAATATTTAGATTTTACTAAGTAGTTTCTGTGCCCCTTTTTCACACTACCTGTTTGAAGTACAGAGGAAGAAGATGGACATAAGAGGAGGGAATTATCTTCATCAGAGAAGACTTCAATGAAGAAGAAAAAGTTTGACACTACACCTACATTTTCTTCAGCAGAAGAGAAGGGAGTCTGACTTCAGAGATGAAGTTCTATTAGATCTTCCTCACCCGCAACTTCTACCCGTCATCCTTTAGTTTCTTTCCTGGGCAGCAGCAGTGTTCACACCCTTTTCAAGGTCTCAACTAACTGAATAAGGAGTCTACTGCTGTATCTTCTGACCCTAAGAAGAATCTGCTATCACCCTCATCAAAGGTGTCCTATCTGAGAACGTTAAGCTAATGGGATCACCACCACAAAGCCAGTGGCTATATCATTGTTGAAGGGGTGTACAAGGTTGTCTTTGAAGATGCAGAAGAAGGATAGCTGCTCGCAGCTGACTACCTCCACGCACCTGAACACCTCCATGCACCACTATCAGATCAGACCGCCTCCGTGGTCTAGTGGTAGAGCATCTGCCTGGGGATCGGAAGAACCCGAGTTCGATCCCCAGCCGCATCTCACCAATAGACGTTAAAAGGTGGTACTTGTTTTTACCCTGTCTGGCGCTTGGCTAAAACAAGGACTGGTCGGCTTGGAATCAGTATACTGTGTCTGAGTGGGGTATTCATGTTAAACTGTGGCATGGTATCTCAGTGGGCTAGCACTATAAATTGGCATCAGTCTGGTATAGTACAAACACACACACACGCATGCACGTAGCCTAGCCACAGCCCTGAATCAGTCCTCCATGCAGCTTCAGACCTTCATGCAAGTATTGGGTTCACGCTGCAACATGCACTAAGTTGCAGATGGTCAGACAGAAGCCAACCTTTGTGCAACCACAGATGTTCAAGCAGCAACAACATGCATGCAGCCTCAAGGGTTCACGCAGCCTCCTACATTCACACAGCCTACAACTACTACCTCAGACTTAGTAGCCAGCGAAAACTCAGCAAGATTTACTTGCTATGCAGCAGCATAGACGATGTCTAAGGACTCAACACAGCATTCCCCGTCAACGTCATTCCCTGAGATGTCGCAGGCTTCACGGTGTTCTTCAACAGCTCTGAAATCTAATGCCTCATTCCTTTTACAGGAAGAAGATGTGTTCGAGTCTACCTTTTGAAGAGAAGTCACCCCGATTGGAAGATCATCCTTCCATCTATGAGGATTATGAACAACTAGACTGGATTGCCGATAGACTCCCCATCTCTTCACCATCCAGAGACTCTTCCCTCTCTCTCATACTCACTATATCAAAGGTGATGACGCCAACATTTTGATTATTTCACCTATCAAACCTGTCTCACAAGTAGCAAAAATTCTTGGTACCTCCTTCGCCAAGGCCACCAGATGTCAGGGACTTCCAACACCAAGGTTTAAACCCCAGAAATTCTATCTCCACTGCTCTGGAAGTAGACAAGGACAACACTCTTATGTCAGACACTATGAGTAGGTCTTACAGAGAGGCAGAATAGGTGAGTGGGTTGGGTAATTCCAGGATTAGATCTTATTGTTCATGTCTTGTGGGTGGATGGTTTTGAGATCAAATATCCATTTGAGTTCAATGGACCGGCGCCTGGCCGTGCTCTGAGCTGACTCAGGGTCTGTTTTGAGCTGTTGTATGATTTAATAGTGTAGGTCTCTGGTTCAGTGTCCTACGGAATTAAAGTGTTTGGCGACAGGTTTGTCCCTTTGGTGGTTTATATCAGCAAAGTGTTCTTTGAGTCTGATACAGAAGTGTCGTTTGGTCTCACCTACATATTGTTTGCCACATTTGGTGCAGTTAAGCAGGTAGATTATGTTTCTGCTTTTGCAAGTGAAATGCGGAAGGCATTTGTATTTTTTTCCTGTTGTGTGGCTATTGAAGGTGTTGACCGATTTCATATTTGTGCAGATTTTGCAAACCTGTTTGTGACAGCTATCATCTAAATTGGTCACCGTTCGGCCACTGATTTGTGGTTTGAGTGGCGGATAGGTGATTGCCACTCTCATGAGGATGTCTCTGAGAGTGCGGTTTTTCCTGTATGCCGTGATGTGTGGGACTCGGAAGGTGTCTTTGCACGTATCTGATCCTAGGAGTAGGTGCCAGGATTTTTTGATCATGGAGCTGACCTTGAGTGCAGTGGGGTTGTAATCTGTGATAAAGATCACTGGTTTAGTGTCTTTGGAGGGTGTCTGTTTTAGTGTTAAGAGGGATGTTCTCTCTTTAGCGTTGGCTTTTGTTTCATTGTCCAAGAGAATTTTCTTGGGATAACCTCTGTTGAGGTAATACTTTACTAGATTGTTGCTGTGGAACTCGTATTGTGATTGCGAGCTGCAGATCTTTTTGAGTCAGAGGAATTGACAGTACGGTCCTTTGACTTTAATGTGTCGTGGATGGCAGGAGGTGTATAGCAGATAAGAGTGTGTATCTGTGGGTTTGCAATATAGGTCAAAATCCAGTTGATTGGTTTCTTGGTTGAATATGACCCATGTGTCTAGGAAAGCTACTTTTTCTCTAGAAAATTCGGCAGAAATTTAATTGTGGGATGTGATTGGTTCATTTCTTTGATGAAAGATTCTAACCTTGTGTAGCCCAGAGTCCAAATGAGGAAAATATCGTTTATAAATCTGACATATAGGTTGGGGCTATCGGTGTTTTTCTTCTAGTTCTCCCATGAAAATGTTTGCGTATGATGGAGCTAGTTTGGTACCCATAGCTGTTCCTCCGGTTTGAACAAAATGTTCATTGTTGAAAACAAAATTGTTTTTGTATAGAACAAGTCTAAGTGAAGAGAGTAAGCTAGTGGGGCTGATGAACCAGTCAGGTTTGAAACGTCTAATGGCCTGAGCTACTGCACGGTGGCCTTCCGTGTTGGGTATATTGGTGTAGAGCAGGGGTCCGGAAACCGTCATATGCGCCGGACATGTCCGATTGGGAATCTCAAATGTCCGGTTTAAAATATTGCTTACCAGACATTTAAATTTTTCTGTCCGGACATTTTAAAAAGTATTGTCCGGACATTCTTAAATTTTGACCGGACATGATCAACAGTTAGGACTGAGCAGTTTCTGTCTGCAGTTGTAACACAATGAAGATTATCTACACTGACAAGCTTTGTTTGTTTTGATTGCTGTAAATACATCGTACCGACAATGATGGTCCAATCGGTCAATCACTGTAATAGGCAATAAACTGAGTTGACACTGATTAATCGAGGATTAATTACTGAGAACATCTTGTTAATTTGAGTAAAATGTGTTTACAACTGTACATAAATACCTTGCATCATCGATGTACCTCATTATCCTCACAATGCTACGATACGTAACCTCAGACAAGAAGCGAAAGCGTGACGACAGCCAGTCGACCGATGCAGATCAGTCGAGCGGATCTGCCAAACCCTCAAAATCTGAATGATCATTTTGTAAGTCGTGGCTAACGACTTTCACTTGGTTGACATACAATGAGGATTTGCAGATTTTATTGTTTTCAGTAGCTAGTCGTATATTGAATCTTGATTGACCGCCATTTTGCTTTCTGTGACGATCGATATCAAATTTTTTTATGGTCAATAATTAAGTACAGATGAAAAAGTATTCAAATAACTATTGCTATCAACGATAGTTTAGGATTTATGATTATATTATCTGTCTTGTTTTTAAATAATCTTTAGTTTAAAAAAAATAATTCCCGTGAGGTCACGTGATAACCAAATATGGGATAATAGTCTCGATCCAAATGTTACAAAGCGTACACTTGAGCAGACTCATGAATATTAATTAGACCGTTCACAACGTTAACAGATCGTTATTATAACAGAAACAAACGTATGTTTTCCATATATATCTAAAATGATATTATTTGTTATTAATTGTCCGGTGAATTGAAACAATTCATAATTCATCATATTATGAATACATAACGACTTGTAATTTGTGTGTAAAAAGTCGTACTAAAATATGCTGTTTGAAGGGGGCGTGGCATAAATGTAAATGTCCGATTGGGATTTTAAATTTTCCGGACCCCTGGTGTAGAGGGATGTGACGTCCATAGTGACCAAAATGATGTCACTATTGGGTGGTGGATGGGTGGCGCCATCTAACATATAGCGCGCATAATACCAACGGCAAGCCACCATACGGCCCGACCACAAGCGCGCGACACAGTCCTCGGATTCCTGTAGAGACACACCACAGGAATCACCGCCGTACAGCCCGGCGCTGATACTCCCCCCACCATTCACAAAGTGGACGGAGTATCTAAATGACCCTAGTGTTATCTTAGACACCGAATTCTGGTCTGTCTACAGGCCACAGAAGAGGGAAGACATGGTCAAGCCATCTCTCTCCAACAATAGACCTAATATGCCAAAGATTCGGCCCAAGAGTCCAATTAATAAATGATAATTGGGTTCACAACACACAAGGTTTGTTCCGTTTCATGGTCCATTCACCATTGGTAACTCCGGAATCTAAACTGGGACCACATCCAGTCCCAGGAAGTGTACATTTAACAAACCCCATGCACTTTGGCTGACAACGACCACTGTGATATTAACACATACAAAACACAACAATAAATTTCGAAACTAGAATTTATTGAAGCGATCGTAAAATCATGACAATCTGTGCTCATGCTGCCACCACCGGTCCACCGGTCCACCGACCCAGCGGTCCACCGGTCCACCGGTCTTGAGTAAACCACTCACGATCCACCGGTGGCAATTAGCTCCACCGGTCCACCGGTCCACCGGTCCACCGGCACACCCCTGCCGATAGACTACCCCAGTACTGCATCTGGAACACAAAATGTATATAAGGAGTCCCCCCACCCCACATACAACAGTCTGATGAGAGCATACCCGCTCGAAACTAGTCACTTAGATTGCTCTTGGGTTTTAGCCCCAATCCCTTCATTATCTTACAGAGATGCAGACATCCAGAAGCTTTCTGACTGGTAACAAAAGAAGGGGGGTAGCCTATCTGTGGATCTCTTTGCAACCAGATTCATTCGGCAGAGCTCGTTTTACAGGCATGGAAACCAGTCCTAAAGCTCTCAAACTGGGCAAACCTTCTACAACAGCCTCACACAAAGCAAGTTCATCAAAGACCAGATCTCACATATGCAACATATCACGTTCAACCTCAACAGAAGAGGATATTCAGCAAGAGCCTCGCATGTCGACAAGAAATCTATATGACGATAAATGTCAAATTTATTATTTTAGTTTGTGCACAAACTAGTACCACGATCCTTGGGGTACTCTTTCTCTATATCCTACCACTCGGGTTTACGCCCCACTAGCACCAGCAACCGAGGTAGCCCCCCATTGTCTCCAATGTAAATAAAATATGATATTATATTCCATTGTTTGTCATTGTTTGCTGCACAAAATGTCAAATTTATTATTTTAGTTTGTGCACAAACAACTAGTACCTTAGCTGCAGCTTCTTGTGCTTTATGTATCCTACAACGTTGTATATTTTATTATGAACTGTCATCACTTGTACATCGTACTCCGTTTTTCTGCTATGGATCAGGTTACACTTTACCTATCCCACAATCCAATACTTTGTCGGCAATGCATGTGCAAACCTATTCTTCTGACGTCATTCACTAAAGCCTATTTAACCCTTCACTCACCATCCGTTTGTTCTTGTTTCTCTCAAAGCGATCTTGTTTATGCTTCTCGTAATCGACCTTAATCTCGATGTTATTTTGACATCCATTCCCGTATCGTGTTGCCTATTGTCCTACTCTGGGCCACATGTCTGCCAGCAGAGGGAAACAACCCCCTTCGTCTAGATGACCTCGTAAAGGCAAAAGTGTCAGCGGCTCAACTTTGACCCCAGAGCACAACAAACAAGATGGCGACCTCACACCTCGCTCCAGTCGACCTAGCCGGGCAACCCCCCCATACTTGACTGCAGGTGACCTGAGAAACCGACTATCACAGCTGGGAATGAAAGTGCCTACATTATGGACTCGGAAATTGCTCCTTCAGCTCTACAATGAGAATGTGTCAAGTGGCAGATTAGTCGAAGTGACCAGTGACACCCATGATACGACACACGAGGCTCAACACGATAACCTTCATCACCAGCCATCAACAAGTGCAGCTAGCAGTTTACAACCTTCTGTCAACGAATTAGCCCAAGCAGCTGGAACACACATTCCAGTCGACACGGATTCAATTTACGACAGTAACGACATCTCCCCCGTGCTTTCCGACATGCCTGCCAGATGCCCAGATGTAAACAATGTGGCGAACGACAAGTCTCTCCGCGATGAAGTGCGTGAACTGAAAGCACTTATCTACTCGTTGAAAGGGGATTCTACAACAACACGTCAGCCAACAACCCTCCAGATGCCACAGGCCGTCCCTTCTGACTCCCTGCCACCGATCAACACCATTCCAGCCCACCTCAAGACAAAAATCAAACAAGCTAAATACGTCAACTTGGCATTATACTACATCAAGATCTCGACATCAGTGAACAGGAAGCAGAGGGACGCGAAGATACTAAGCTAGGAAGGTCTTTGTCACTACCCGACTTCATCGTTGCATTCACTGCATACAAGAATGTGTACTGCGAAAATAACCACGAACTACGTGCACAATTGGATGACCATGAACAAACTGTTGTAGGATGGCGAAACTCTTTCCCGGCAAGACTAATCACTATGATTACCACAAGCTATTTGCCGCACGTGTAGCAGCATATGCAGAGAAAGGTACTCCTATTAGGTGGGACATGGTGGACAAATGGATATATACAATGTGTTCCACAGGACAGAGGGCCAGGTCATGTCAATTGTGCCAGAGCATAACCCGCACATCAGAGGGATGCCCCAATCTAATGGACCCCAGGATCAGACGTCCAAGCAGTTTGACAGGACCTCAACAAGCTACCATCAAGGCAAAGTTGACGCCAGAGGTCGACCTAAAGTTGCTTCAACGGCAGAGAAGTGTGTAACAATTTTAATGACCAGGGCTGCCAGCAACAAACATGTTACTTCGAACATGTGTGTGTAATCTGTAAAGACACAAGCCACGGAAAACAGAACTGCAGAGAGAGGAAGAATAAGACATGACCGACTCCAGACGGGCTGGCTCCCCTACTATCATGAAGATCTGTTAACCTAACACCAATCAATGTGACTCAATTACAATATGAACTTTCATCTCATCCAGACCAAATTTCCTCCAACAACCTAATCGATGGACTTACACTGGGCTTTGACCCTCTAATCACTCCTATGCCAACTACAACTGTTGAGTGTTCCAACAATCTAAGTGCCCGATGAGAGCCTTCAACCATCACAAAACTGGTCCAGTCAGAAGTGACAAGGGGATACGTGATCGGACCTTTCACCAAGTCACCTTACCCCATCTATCGAGTCAGTCCTCTAGGTTTAGCTGAAGGCAAGTACAGCCGCAAGAAAAGACTAATTTTGGACCTAACAGTCCCACACGACAAGCCAGATATTCCAAGTGTAAATGAACTGATTGACAAAGACTTGTGCTCCCTGTCCTACATGACCATTGACAACGCTATATCTCTTATTCTGGATGAAGGACCGGGGGCCTTGATGTGCAAGGTTGACATTTCTGACGCCTTTAAACAGGTACCCATTGCACCCAGGTTTTGGCCGTTTTTTGGATTCAAGTGGGAAGAAGAGTTCTATTTCTATACACGTTTGGCATTCGGATGCAGATCAAGCCCAAAACTTTTCAACTCCCTCTCAGAAGCAGTATGCTGGATCCTGCGTAACAATTATGACATCAAACATATTCTCCACCTCCTTGACGACTTCCTCACCATTGATGCGCCAACTGCTGATGCCCAGAAAACCATGAACACTTTATGTGAACTCTTTAGGTTACTCCAAATACCATTAGCTGAACATAAGTCAGCAGGTCCTTTTCCATTTATCGAATATCTTGGAATTGTCCTGGAATCGCTTTCAATGACTGCTAAGCTACCAGGAGACAAGTTGTCCAGAATTTCGGCAATGGTCGACGAGTTTTCTCGACGGAAAAAGTGTACAAAACGGGAACTGCTGTCATTATTGGGGCATCTAAATTATGCATGCAGAGTCATTATCTCTGGTTGTTCCTTCATATCTTACCTGATCGACCTTTCTAAGACAGTGAAGAAACTCCATCATCATGTGTACTTATCCCATGCCTGCCGCCAAGACCTACACATGTGGGCCACCTTCTTGAAAGAATGGAATGGAGCGTCATTCTTCCATGACTGTACTGACACCTCTAACTGTGACATGGAATTATGCACGGATGCTGCTGCTACTGTAGGCTTTGGTGGTTATTTCCAAGGATCCTGGTTTGCCGACAAATGGCCTTCAAAACTGTTAGGTTGATTGAGCGTAGAACACAACCTTGCTTTCCTGGAACTATACCCTATTGTTGTGGCAGCCATTTTGTGGGGACATAGATGGTCACAAAAACGCGTGCTCTTTCGCTGTGACAATATATCAACAGTTCAGATCCAAATGTACTAAGATTATGTCTTTAATGAGAACACTAACCTGGACTGCTGCTAAAGGTAACTTTGTCATCGTCGCACAACATATCCCTGGCGTTCATAACAACATTGCTGATGCTCTCTCTTGTTTGCAGCTCAAGAAATTCCGAAGTCTAGCGCCATCGGCAGAGAAAAATGCCACACCATGCCCTCCCAGTTCACAAGTCATCTGGATTTGAATACCCATCTGAATACCCTGTGGTCCGCTGCCATTACCCCTTGCACCAGACACACCTACGCCACAGGGGTGCAGTGCTACATCAAGTTCATGATCCGTGTGTACCTGTTTTCCATGGAAGCCGACACTCTGCCTCCAGTGCAAGAGACGTATCTCCAGTACTTTCTGGCCCAGTTTCGGGGTCCTTAAGCTTGCCTATACAACAGTGAAAACATACCTGGTGGGTATTAGGTATACTTACCGTATATCGCTGTGTATAAGGCGAGTTTTTCGTACCTAAAATGAGGGGGCTAAGAAGGGGGGTCGTCTTATACACGGAGTCGAAGATCTCACATTTTTTTCCACTGGCGATGTCAACCGGTGCCAGCCCAGCATTTGACAATAAAACTTCGCATTTCGTCCTAAATAACTGTTCAAATAACTATTTCCATACATAAACATGATTTGTATCTCTTTTCCTTGAATAAAGTTTAATAATTTCTGCAAATAAAGTTGAAATGACCCTCTCCTCGATGCAGATTGTCAAACCAGCTGACACGGTAAAACAATCAACATCCGTGAGTAGAGAGCCGGAAGTACCGGTAATCATTTGCATATTGCACATGTGACCTAACATGTGATAACCGGTGAAGCTGAAATCAATTCCCGCTGTTTTTACAGTTGTATTAACAAGTGTTGGAGACGGTGTGTACAAGTGATTGTGGAATAAAAACGCTGAATGTGAAGCAAACATAAGCCTAGCTAGTTACAACATAGTTAATTGGCGATTAAATTACTCACCATTGTCTCTTATATGTTATTACTTCATAAATGAATTTTATTTTACGGGCACCAATTTGGTGTCGTACCGTGTAAACACAAAATGGCGACGTGTGCCGGAGTTACACACGCGACCTATCATTGTAGAAAAAACAACAACGCAAGATAAACATATTTTTATTGCATATATAAGGTTTGTGTGCGCACTTGTGATGTGTGCGAAATACGCATCAGTCGGAAAGCGCACATTCAATCTCCAAAGTAACTAACTAACTAATTTGTGATGTCCGTGTGCGAAATACGCTACAGTCGGCAAGAGCGCGTTAAATCTTCTACCGGTATATCAGTCAGACTTGTGATGTGTTTCATTCCAGGTCGCCTTATACACGGAGTATAGGATTTTGGGTTGATTTTTAAGGCGTGTACAGGGGGGTCGTCTTATACGTGGGGTCGCCTTATACACAGCGATATACGGTACTTGCAAGCCGGATTACATACTGTGTTAAGTAAGAGGCTTCCCATTACGTATGTCATTCTCTGTCAGATCGTCACTCTCCTAAGACAGGGTGTGCTAGGACCTTACAATGACTTGAATATGGAGACTATGTGCACCATTGCTTTCTTTGGATTTGTACGTTGTGGCGAGTTTACCTGCTCATCTAGTTTTGACGTTGACACCAACATCTGCATAGAAGACATCACATTCGATTCTAATCATGCCAGGTGCATTTTACGACTCAAAGTGTCTAAGACTGACCCCTTTTGTCAAGGCGTACATATTTCATTGTTCGCTACGAAGAACCTGGAGTGCCCCTTGCGCAGCCTGACACAACTCGTATGGATCAGACTACAGAATGGGGCACGTAACACCGACCCCCTCTTTGTGGACAGCTCCTTTACAGCCATTACCAGGAATACCTTTCTGAGATGGCTTAGCATTATATTGTGTCGCGCCGGTTTTAGTTCCAATGGGTATTCAGGACACTCTTTCCGGATCGGTGCGTCCACGACGGCAGCTCAAGCTCGTCTAGTGGACCACCTTATCAAGACTCTAGGACGGTGGAGCTCTGACTGCTTTACTCAGTACATCCGAACCCCCGAAGCTACCTTGCGCCAAGCCCAGATCTCCCTATGTACTGTGTGACATGCATAGGCTTGACTGCAACCTGACGAGGTGCCATAGTCTACCATGTCAGTTTGTGTATATATTTAGATGGTCGTAAAGCATCGTTCTCATCTCCCATGTTTAATCATGACCATTAGTTGTGGTGTGCCATTTTCTTAGTGCCAAATCATCTCAGGACTCTTCTGTATCGTCTTTTGTACCCAACCGTGTAGAGCACAGAATATGGACTTCACTACGTGCTAAGTGAGGATATACAGACATTGTGCCGTAAATTCCATACCCCTGCTACTGCCACCCAGTGCTCGCTGTGATACAGACTATACGGCACGTGTTCAAGGACTGATGCTATTAAACTTTGTTATAAGTCATTACATATTATTTTGCAATTCAGCCATTTTCCATCTATTTTTTCCTTGGGGGCACTCGGTTGCTACACAACCTCTCTTTGGGCGTCTGTAGCCCCCAACTCATACCATATACCTCTCCCTAATCTAACACCCGGGACTTCACGACCTCCAAGGGTACATCTTTACTAATACTGGGATCCTAGACCCCAGATTAATCCACAATAATATTTGGGTTGACGACCCCCCATTGTCTCCAATGTAAATAAATTATGATATTATATTCCACTGTTTGTCGTTGTTTGCTGCACAAAATGTCAAATTTATTATTTAAGTTTGTGCACAAACAACTAGTACCTTAGCCGCAGCTTCTTGTGCTTTATGTATCCTACAACGTCATATATTTTATTATGAACTGTCATCACTTGTACATCGTACTCCGTTTTTCTGCTATGGATCAGGTTACACTTTACCTATCCCACAATCCAATACTTTGTCGGCAATGCATGCGCAAACCTATTTTTCTGACGTCATTCACTAAAGCCTATTTAACCCTTCACTCACCATCCGCTTGTTCTAGTTTCTCTCAAAGCCATCTTGTTTATGCTTCTCCCACCATCCATCCCCTTCATACCACCTTGTGAGGCTGCCTTGGTTGGTCCATCAGGCGGGCGTGTGTAGCCCCCAACTCATACCATATACCTCTCCCTAACCTAACACCCGGGGCTCCACGACCTCCAAGGGTACATCTTTACTAATACTGGGATCCTAGACCCCAGATTAATCCACAACAATACTCGGGTTGACCACCCACTATCAAGCTATCAACCCAGGATCCACGATCCTCGGGGTACTCCTTCTCTATTCCTATCAATCGGGTTTACGACCCACTAGCGCCAGCAACCGAGGTAGCCCCCCTTTGTCTCCATTGTAAATAAATTATGATATTATATTCCATTGTTTGTTGTTGTTTGCTGCACAAAATGAAAGAGTTTTGACCAGTATGCCACTTCACCACAAGTTGCGTATTTCCTATGTCATCATAGGTGTACTAGGTTTCAACTTTTGGCATCTTCCTGTCAGCTATCAGCACAGTTTTAAACATGGGTAACAGAATCAAGCTCACCAAGGTTCCAGAATTGATAGCCTTACTGAGATCATACAGGCTTGAAGATCAACAGAAAAAAATTCATTAGCCCCAGCCTGGGATCTGAATGTGGCTTTAACACCTCACCAGTGATGCCTGTGAACCAAGCTCGCTAAATACAATGTTTATTCCTAATACAGGATATTAACCATCCCCAAACACACTCGCGTGATAACCTCTATTTACGTCAGTTTAATGGATATAATTATTTTTCTCCTCCAGGTGAAAAGGCCACTGGAGGATCTTCAATCATTGTTCAGAAAAATGTTATCCAAAGCCCTTTTATACTTAACACCAACCTCCAAGCCGCTGCAGTGCAACTTATTTTGAAGGTTATTTTTACTTTGTGCTCACTGTATATTCTGCCTTCATCAGCTCTTCAGCTGTCTGATCTTCAAGCTCTCTATGATCAACTCCCCAAACCTTGTATAATCATGGGTGATCTAAATGGCCACAACCCGCTCTGGGGTGGTACTAACACTAACACTAAAGGTAATATACTTGAAGATTTCATCTCTAATACTGGCCTATGTATATTTAAAGATGACTCAAGCACTTATCAGCATGTTACAACTGGGACCTTCCTACTCTTCTCTTGATTTGTCACTAACTGATTCTGACCTTCTCAATGAATTTGTGGAAGTGACCATTTCCCAACTATCATTAAAACAAATCCATCTGATATTCCACCTTCAAGGAGATGGAATTTTACAAAGGCTAACTGAGCTTTATTTCAAACATTATGCACAAACAAAATAAATCCTGATTGTTTCATTGATGTGGCTATTCAGCTTTTTTCTGACTTTTTAAATGAAATTGCCAATGAATGTATTCCAGTGTCCTCTACATATCCACATATTTGTAAACCATGATTCAACACTGATTGTAAACAAGCTAGGAAAAAGGCAGAAAAATATTTCCGCCACCACCCAACTGTCCATAAATTAAATAGATTTAAAATTTTAAATGAAAAAGCTTGTCGTACATTTAATCTGAATAAACGCCAGTCTTGGCGAAACTGTGTGAAAAAAAAAATTAAGAACACCTATGTCTAAGGTTTGGAATATGGTGCAAAGGATTAAAGGTAAAGGTTCTTTGGTGACACATTATTACCTGCTAAATCTGATGTAGAGAGAAACATTAACTAAACATTTGTCCTCATCAAATTATACCCCAAAATTTCAGAAAGTTTGAAAAACAAGAAGAAAGAAAGAAAATTAATTTTAATTCTGATAATGGTGAGGATTATAATGAAATCTTTTCCATTCATGAGCTGCATACGGCCTTAGGGCAAGCTCATCATATTGCTACAGGTTCTGATAATATCCATTATCAATTACTTAAACATTTACCTGATTCCTATTCAGAGACATAGTTAATTTTGTTTAATAAGATAACTGGACAATGGGTAATTTTCCTTCATCATGGCGAAATGCTGTCATAATTCTAAACCTGTCTAAACCTGGCTGTGTTCATACTGATCCTTCAAATTATAGACCAATATCACTTACCAGCTGTGTTTACAAGACCATGGAAAGAATGGTAAATAACAGACTTAAATGGTATTCAGAAACAAATAATCTTTCAACAAATATTCAATGTGGTTAACCGTTTAAGAAAAATAGAAGTACCGTTGATCACTTGGTTAGACTGGAGACATTTGTGAAAAATGCTATCATTAATTAACAACATGCGGTATCAATATGTTTCGATTTTGAAAAAGCGTATGATACCACCTGGAAACATGGCATTTTGAAAGATCTTCATGAAATTGGATTGAGAGGGCGTTTGCCAAATTTTGTATCTCAGTTTTTAACAGATAGACATTTCCAGGTTCTTGTGGGATGCACCTTGTCTGTTTTTTATGATCAAGATCAAGGTATCCCACAAGGTAGCATATTATAGGTAACATTGTTTAGCATATAAATTAATAGTTTTTCTAAGGTTTTTAATGACAGTTGACTTTGTCAATGATTTTAATGGATCACGTCAAATTAAAAATATGCACACTGTTGAGAGACAGTTGCAACTTTGTCTGAATAAAATCAATAATTGTAACGGCTTTAAGTTTTTTAAATCTAAAACAAATTGCATTCATTTCTGTCGAAAATATCAACCACATAGGGACACAGATTAATCTGAAGGCACTGGATTAATTATAAGTTGTTTCTAATTCCAATTTGGGAGGGGACCAGTCAACCCTCCTTGACTTATATAGATCACTTGTCCGTTCTAGACTCAATTATGGCTCCATCATCTACGGTGGAGCTTGTAAAAGTAACCACAAGTAAAGCGACAAGTAGATCTCTCATTGACCAAATAAAAGGAATCAGAAACAAATCAATTACAGTACCAACAAGTATAAAATAAGTTAAGAAATACATGCAATACTTATAAATCAATATTAACAGATGGATCCAAGGATGGTGACGCTGTTGCCAGTGCCACTGTCGTTGGATCCAAAACTCTATTCACTAGATTACATGGTAACTCTTCCATTTTTACAGCTGATTCAAAGGCCATTTTAACATATGAAACTGTCTAAACATCAGCAGTTCATTATTATTTCAGACTCTCTGTCCTGTCTTCAGGTTATTAAAAATAATTTGTGTCAGCATCCACTTTTACTCGACATCATTGAATTATCCTTGCTACAGGCCAATACGAGATCGTCTTTTGCTGGTTACCCATGTTGGAATTGTTGATAATACAATGGTTAATGCTGCAGCTAAAGCAGCACTCAATGATTCTGTGACACCACTTCTAATTCCATACAGCGATTATAAACCTGTGATCAGATGTTACATCCGAGATCCAATGCAAAAGAAGTGGGACACCCAAGTAGGTATCAATAAATTACATTAAATTAAACCAACTTTCAGTTACACGGCCTACTTGGGTTGTCAGTCCAGATTTGAAGAGGTTGTAATCTGGCAATGTGGTTTTGGCCACAGCAGATATACTCATGAATATTTATTGAAAGGTGAGGATCCTCAATTTTGCATCCCTTGTGATGAGAGAATCACGGTCAAGCATGTCCTGCTTGACTGTGTTGAATTTGCCATCACAAGGGATAAATATTTCAAATCATCATCTGTCAAGGATCTTTTTAATTGTGTTAATTCTCATTTAATTATTGTTTTTTTTAAAGAAAAAGAATTATTAGATATATTTTGAAACATATGTTTTGTAATTAATCAATGAGCTTTTTAGACTTGGTAGAGGGAAATTAGTTAACTTGGATTATTAGTGGCTGTAACCTTGATGGGGCTTGAAGTAGCGTAAAATGATTGTCCCCCAGAGAGGGTATGTAAGACCACATCCTTCAATGTAATTTTTCTCTGCCACATTTTTAATCGTAGAATATGTGTTTATTTAACTTTTGCTAAATTTGACAATAATTGCCAAAACCTGAAGGGATGATGTAAATCCGGCTTGGGTCCATGCAGGTAGCAAAGGTACTGTAAGTCCCCATGGACCCTGATCCACCTTCAGCTGCTGGCGATCTATAGCCCTTTTTTATTATGTATTGTTACATATAGTGATATCTCTTTTTGGTTGTATGATAGTTTTAAATATTAATCTGTGATTTTCTAGTTATTTTACTGTGCATCAATTTCATCTTAATATATGTATTCTTAACAAAAAACTTCTCGTCACGATATGGCTGAAACATAGCCGATGTGACGTTAGATATTACTTCACTCACTCACTCACTCACACACTCGCAATATCCGCTGACAACATCACGGTGGTATGATGCCTACACTTCAAGAAACAACAAACTCCCTCTTTCTTCTACAACATACGTTCAGGTTCTTTCATGTCGTGGATCGTCTGAGACTACAATTTATTGTCGAGCACATCCCCGGATGTTGGAACATCCTGGCTGCCTTATCCTGGCCAGACAGGGTGGCTGCCGCAGAGTGGAAACTTCACTCAGACGCATTCCAACTGGTACTTCATCACTTCGGGAAACCAAACATCGACCTGTTTGCGACTTATCAGACGTACCAACTTATGACGTATGTCTCCCCGCTGCCGGATCCGCATGCTTGGTCAGTGGTACTTCGAGGGTTTGCACGGGCCCCCCTATGAGCCCCTCAATGCATCCTCATTTTTTACCTCACCAAGAAAACAATTTTTCTCTTGTCTTTAGCCACTGCGGCATGGGTCAGCGAGTTACACACACTTGATATCACCTGTGTCCGTTTTGAGCATGGTATGCAGGGAGCGGTACACCTCGGGTTGTGCAGGGTTTTCATAGAGAAAAATCAACTTCCAGGCCAACCCGATCTTTCCTTGCAGCATTCTGCTAATCTTGACAAATGTGGGGGTCGAAGATGAGGTGAACTCCTCTTGTGCATTCAATGACCGAAGATAGTCGCAACACCATATATATATGGTTACATGCAGTCATCCTGCAGGCTTATGAGATTGCTAAACTTGATTCACAAAAATGGAATAACCCTCACAAGATCAGGGCATGTAGCCTGTTCCATGGCTCTACACAGCAATTGTTCTCTTAGAGCAATAGAAGGATGTTTTGGGAGGTCCGACACAGTTTTCGGTACATTTTAAAAACCTTTTAGATTATAAAACATATTAAAAATATAAAATTTAGTCCAGTCTTGTTGTTTCAGCCCCTGAGTCTGTTAAACTGGAGACAACAGGAGACTTGTCCTATTTCTACAAACAGGAGGAGGTAAGGAAACAGTTTCTTGGCTCAACTCGCGATTTGTTCAGTTGAACAAACATCTCTAAGAATTGAAAATATGTGATGATACCCAAAGTAGAAAAGTATTATAATAATGTCCCAAACAATTATTCAAGACCAAAATAATCAGATCATGAAAAAAATTCAAAATAATTGAAATTATATCCATCATAGCTGATGCAACAATGAATATAGTCTGTAACCTTACTGATATGTTTGAACTTATTCTGCATTACTCCTTCATGCATTTACTGCTTGTTCTTGACAGAAAGGAAAGCAGTGTGAGGTCTTGCTGAAGAAGACATTGTTCCAACTAGTTGTGTGGCTAACTCTATCAGACAGCTCCAACGTGGCCACAAATGATGATGTCACTGAACAGCACTATGGGTGACTGCTGTCATAGAGAACAGTCCACCTGCTTTGAGCTCTCAGCTTTATCCATTTGAATCCTTTGCGTGTTATTACAACACTATTGTTTCTTGTGTATTATATCCTTCTTTTGGTTTGTGTCTTCTTTTATTACATATGATTTTTACCATTGGGATGAATATTTAACACTTGGTAGTGGTGTTTTGTTGCGGTAAATATCAGGCGAATTTGAGTGGTCATATTTTTTCATGTCATGCTTTTTCTTTGTTTGCTTGGTACTTCAAGTTATTGTTGTACCTATGCTATGTTATCGTTATTAAAGTGTTTTCTCCACATTCCTTGCGTAAGCTTATCCTTAATAACCAATGTTATTGGGATTAAGATAATAGCATACACAACTGGGTTGCAAATGCATTGTGATTACACCTCTGCTTCATTTCAGATAGATGCCATCTTGTTCCAGGATAATAAGTAATAATGTGTGGGATCCTCATCCTTTGTGTTTAAACTGGACAGATATCTGTTCGCTCCCCTACAACATTCTCCATGTACCTTCAGGTTTCCCGTAAAAGGCGGACACAACAGGCACATAAACCTTCCCTCAGGAAGATGTCAGACTCCTCTGAGCCCACAATACCCCCACCAGTCACGACAATCTCTTCTTCAAGCGGGAAGGTCCGGGCATCTACTCCTCATAGCTCAGCTTCGGCTGAGAATGTCTCTACAACCACCTCGCCTCCTCATGTTCACCGTTCTCTTCAATAGTGGCTGTTGAAGATGAACAGGAGCTTCTACTATGTCCAGTGTGTGCACTGAGTTGTTTTATTCACACTTCAAGGACCATCGTGGATAACAGCGCCGTTGTCTTTATGCCGCAACATGATTGCTCTTTGGCTACGAGCCCTCATTTTACAGGCTTATGAGGCTACTGGACTGAATCCTCCTGGAGCCAACAACCCTCATGAGATTAGAGCAGTTGCCTTTCCACAATAGCACTTCACAGCCACTACTCCATCCAGGCCATTATGGTAGGCTGCTTCTGGCACTTGGGACACTTTCTTTGCCAGCCAACTATCTGTGAGACATCACCTTGGAGGACGTGGAAGTTCCACAGATCAAAGTGCCATTGACTCTTCCCCATGTCCCGAACCGACCTTTTGACCTCACTGGTGCGTGTCACCCTTGACCAGAAGGTTTCTATGCTACTTGCTTTGGATTGATACATCAGTTTTAAACTTTAGCTTACACTTAATTTCAATTACTGCAATGTCACCTTGACATCCTGCATACCTCACTCTCTCATTTTCCTTCCAACAGGAATGGTCACTCGATGCCGGACATCATCGTTTGCTGATTGGTTGAATGTTTGACAACAGCTTTTCAAATATCACTTCTGAAAGTATGCCCTCCTCCGTATGGTCCAATTAAAATGAATCAAGGAGTAATGCAGGATAAGGTAAAACATTTAGTCAAATCGAGGTATTTTTAATATTTATATACACTCTGCTGTTATTGCAGAAACATACCAAGTTGTTGCAAGTGTCCCTGCAATAAGTTGGGGTGGGATCCACATCCATTGTGCCTAAATTGTACCAAAACATACACAAGCTTCTCGGAAACGACAGTTGCAACATGCCTGGAAACTCCATTTCAGCAAAATGTCAGACACCTCAAGGCTACTTAGGCCTCCTCCTGTGACATCCAACTCCACCTTTACGACGTCCACGTCTACCCTGTCTCTTCGTCGGGGACAAATTCCACCGCCTCCGTCGTTGATTCATCACAGGCCGACCACCCTTGGCTCGTCTCTTCATCAGACATCCCAGCTATCCACGGTGCTTCAGGCATGTCCGGTATTCATACATCCATTCTTTCACCAGGCGCCTCCCAAGATGTTCCAGGCGCCTTACATATATCCTTTCTGGTTTCACTACATGCAGATGTTTCAACTATCCATGCCCAGGTTCCCAACGCCTTCAGCACCTGCGACACTCTCAGCGCCTCCGGTTCCTCCAACCTCATTCATACTGACGGCGTCTCAACGAGCACCTTTTCCAGTGTCTCTACAGGTGCCACATAAGGCGCCTCTGCAAGCATCTTTACAAGCATCTTTGCCAGAGTCTCTACAGGCACCTCTACAAGCATTGCTACAAGTGCCTCTGCCTAGTGTGGATTTAGGTGGAACCTGGATCTGACTTTCATCACGCCTTGGTGGCCAGCAAGAGGCTGGTTCGTGGATCTCAAGGAGATGTCCACCACCGATCCACTTGAACTCTCAGACTAGCCAAATCTACTGATCCACCCTCACAGCAAATGGCCCCATCAGGCTCCAGACAGGTTACATCTTCATACCTGGTCAATTACCCTGGCACGTGGATCAAAGGAGACAAAATTTCTACTGTTTTTCTGTCACAAGCATCATCTGAAGGGCAAGCACCATCACGACCTGACTTGTGACCTTCAACTCGGTCTTAGCAGATCCAGCATTTTGAAAGATGACTAAGATTCTGGAATTTCAAGCTTTACTACGCTCCTTCCTTCTGAAAGACCAAAAGGCCAAGTTTCGACCCCTAGAGTTGGATCTGAACGTGGTACTTACCTTGCTGAGAGACATGCCCTTTGAGCAATTCCACTCCGCGTTGTACTATAACCTCACCAAGAAGACGGTCTTCCTCTTGACTGGCTACAGCAAATGAGTAAGTATACTACATGCTTTGTCCGTTTTGAGAGCGGAGCGCATGGAGCTGTTCATCATGTTCGGTGTTGTGCTGGGACTTCATAGCCAAGAATCAACTCCCAGGACAGCCTGACAGATCCTTTCTCATCCCTCCCCTATCTTCAATAATGGGGGCTGAGGATGAACAGGAACTCTTACTATGTCCGGTGAGGGCGCTGCAATGCTTCATTTGAAGCTCCGAGAATCGTTGTGGACAAAGTCACCACCTCTTCATCCTGGTATCGACGAAGTCAGATGCAACATGTTCGCCCAATGGCTCCGCGCCATAGTTCTTTAGGCTGTGGGACTGGATCCCCAGAGAGCCACCACGAGATCCGGTCATTCGACTCAACCATGGCACTTCTCAGCAACTGCTCCATACACACATCATGGAAGGTTGCTTCTGCTGATCAGACACTGTCTTTGCCAGCCACTACTTTCGAGATGTTGCCCTAGAAGATGTGGAAGATGTACACAGCTTTGGCCCTTTGGTGGCTGAACAGCAAGTCATCGCCACAAGATGACATTGACGTTTCCACATGTACAGAGCCGGACTTGTGACCTCTGGGATGCGTGTCACCCCAGATAAGAAGGCTACATGCTACAAGCATTAGGCTTGATACGTCAGTTCTAGACTTTAATTTCATTTAACTTCTATGATTGCATCAATACCTGGACTTCACCCATACCTAACTTTCTACTTACCCGTCAACAGGAATGGTCACTTGATGATGGACATTGCTATTCCTGATAGGTTGGAGTTTGGAGAATTTCATTGAAGATCATCTGAAGGTATAACCTCCACCTTTCCGTCAGATGCATTGGGGAGTAATGCAGGATAAGTTAAAAAATCTAGTAAATCCTAGATATTTTTTAGATTTGTATACTTATCCTGCATTAGTGCGTCTAAAGTGGCCAACCCGTCACAGAGATGCCTCCCGAAGATGCCTTAAGATTGCTCTGTTTTTAGCCACTCATCTAGTTGGAACAACTTCTTCTTCAGCAAGCACAAGCAGTTAATGCATTAAGGTGTGATGCAGGATAAGTATGTATACAAATGTAAAAAATGTAAAGGATTTTACTTGGTCTCCCAGGCTTCTTTCTCAGATGTAACATTGTGTATTTCTGCAACAACATCTGATGTCACATATTTATACATGTAATGTAATAACCTCAAAAGCTTGTTTATGATCACCATTAGCTTTTTCAGTGAATTATATTCACATGTTTTATGCAAAGCTGATGACATGTCATAGTATTTCTTTCTGAGGCTCATTGAAAAATTCTTCCTTACTCAGTCTGTCACTGTCACTCACTCTGTGGTTGTTGATTCTGCAATACTGCTGTCATTCGAAGCAGAAACATCTTTTGCATTATCAGATAATGGCTTTGGCTGTGTTGACGATGAAAAGAAATTTAAAATTGATTCATCTCTGAGCATTTTTCCGACTGTCTTCTCTCGGATTTAGCTGTTCGGCCATAGTTTATTTATTTATTTTTCTATCACATTTTCTATCATATTTTATATTTCAATTTCATACATAGTTTGCATGGATTAGTTGTTACAATAAGCATAATTATTGTAGAGAGATATAGTTGATTACATTTAGGCCATAGGCCAAATTAAAAAATAATAACAAAAATGCATTATGCGAATGTTTGTAGCATTGACAGATCATATATCATAGTTTATACAGAGTTTCTAAATAATAAATGTAAAGAGAGCCAGAAAGCATGGAAACATGCATAATTACAATTGAATATGCAATAAATTTAAAGGTTTAATAGTTATGTTGAAGAACCAACTACCACTAGTCAAAAAGTTCGAAGCCGAACAAACAAAACCAACAATTGTGAAAGTGTATTTCATTTTATTTATCAACATAATCTCCCTGCTTTTCAATACACTTCTCATATCAATAGTGAAGCTTTTCAATTACAGTCAGGAAGAAGTTTTCTGAAATATCCATTCACATCAGCTCTGACATCATCGTAGTCACCATTGCGATTTCCACAAAGGTGATCTTTCAGTTTAGGAAACAGGTGGAAATCATTTGGTGCCAGGTCTGGCGAGTGTGGAGAGTGAGGAAGCTCTGTGAATCCAGATTGTTGAACAGAAGCCTTTGCGAGTTGAGAGGTGCAAGAAGAGGCATTGTGATGAAGTAGTAGAACTCCAGCAGTCAGCATTCCTCACCGCTTTTCTTTCATAGTATCTCTCAGGTGAAGCAAACCAGCATAGTATTCACTGGTAATAGTCTTTTGACTTTCTAAGTAATCAACAAGGATCACACCCTTTGTATCCCAAAATACAGTGGCCATAACTTTCTTCACTGATCTTGAAGACTTGAATTTCTTCAGTGCTGGCGAAGTGGAATGGTGCCATTCCATGGATTGACGTTTTGACTCGGGATCATAGTGGTAGACCCATGTTTCATCACCTGTTACTAATCTCTTTTTGAATTTTATGAAATCCTCCTTAATTAGCTCTAAAATTTCTCTGGTAATGTTAGTTCCTTTTTCCTTAAAATCAGAATTTAGAAACTTTGGCACCCAACGAGGAGATATGTTATTCATCTGTAAATGTTCATGAATAATAGTTTCAATGCATCCATGGCTTAGACCTGTGTATTCCTCAAGTTCAGCAATGGTAATACGTCTGTCTGACAGTATAAGTTTTTCAATCTCCTTGATTGAATCTACATTGATGGAAGTTGAAGGATGTCCAGACCAAGGGTCATCATCAAGGCTTGTTCTCCCAACAAAATGATAATTTTATATTGTGTTTTGTGGAAATTCAATGTATTTTGTTTCTACTTACTAGATGCATGTCCAGTGTATTAAGATTTATTTACACATATGTGTATATTTTACGCCTACAACTATCCCTCGTAAGGTTTCAAAATTCCCCCTCTGCACACACGTCTGCATACACACGCTCACAAGAGCCTATTTACCAATAAGCCCTGTCTCTCTCCATTCCTCTCTCCCAAAGTTAGGACAACAAGACTCACTACAAAAATTGCCATACCTATTATTGTGACCTACTGCTGCTTGCACACACCACCTCCTGTATGTCAGCATGGTACCTAAAACACTGGCAGTGGCACCTAGAGGTACTGCAAGGGGAACCAGAAAATGTTTCATCCTCAACACATGAAACTTCCAACAGGTCAGAGCGAGTGCGACAGTAGAGGAGGTAGCGCTGTTCCATATGCCTCCCCCGATTACCAGTACTCATTGTCATCTGTACATGCTGTTCCTTCCTGTGACGCTAGGGGCGGTCTGGTAGCCTAGTGGTTAAAGCGTTCGCTCGTCACGCCAAAGACCCGGGTTCGATTCCCGACATGGATACAATGTGTGAAGCCCATTTCTGGTGTCCCCCGCCGTGATATTGCTGGAATATTGCTAAAAGCGGCTTAAAACCATACTCACTCACTCACTGTAGAATTCAACATGTATCTTACCATAAGATTGGAATTGTTCATTAAAGTGAAGAACATAAGTCAGTAACGGTTTCTCTGTCTTTCTCAATGATGAAATGAGGAACACCTGTATTACCCAGCAGTCGTCCATTAGAGGAAGGGAGAAGAATGAGATGACACCTACTGTGGCTGAAGGACTATGTTCAGTGAACCATGAACTCTCAATATGCTATGTCTACAACATGTATAACATGTACAGGCATTCCCATATGTTCATATTGTAAACACTGTCAAATGAACATTTTTCATAGAGTACTGTAATATCAGCGTCTTGTAGTTTTGTCCCCCGCTGTGTGATCGCGCATGGAGGGGGAACATAGTATTCACGACTGTCTGTCCGTCAATACGTCCTTCCGCAAAAAGTTTTGGTGCGATATCTCAAGAACCAAGTGGTACATTTCATTCATATTTGGCCCCGACGTGTATATAGGGGATGTCTAGATGCCAGTCGATTTTGGTGATCCTGACTTCTTTTTCAAGGTCATTACGAGAATTTCAAGATTTGGACTTTGCAATCCTTTTTGGCGTGATATCTCAAGAACCAGTTGGTACATTTCATTCATATTTGGCACCAATGTGTATACAGAAGATGTCCAGATGCAAGTAAATTTTGGTGACATTATCATATTTTTCAAGGTCATTATGAGAATTTCAAGATGTGGACTTTGCAATCCTTTTTGGCGAGATATCTCAAGAACCAGGGGGTACATTTCATTCAGACCATGTTAATAAACTATTGCGAGCGGGGAAAGGGGAAATCCTCCACACCTGCAGGAAGCAACTCCTATCTGGGCTGTTATAGTCAAGTTTTTCATTGCCAAAAGAAAGTTTATTGCAATGGAAAGAAAACAGTATCCTGGTGTTCTTGCATGAGCTGTTACTGTTCACAAGTCACAAGGCAGCACATACAGTTCAATGGTTGGTAATTTGACAACAGAAAAACACACACCATTATGCAAGGACTTGTGTACACAATGCTAAGTAGGGTTACCTCAAGACAAGGGCTACATCTAGTTGGCTTTGATCCTCAGAAGATAAAAGTCGATAAGTATGCTCTTAGGAAATGTAGAGCTGAAAGAGGATGATTTGTTCTCTTGGTAGTTTTCCCTGCTGAGCATTCCACAAGATTCACTTCTGATTGGACATCTCAATGTGCATGGACTCTATACACATTACGATCACCTCCTGACTGAAGAGGGCGGTCGGGTAGCCTAGTGGTTAAAGCGTTAGCTTGTCACGCCGAAGACCCGGGTTCGATTCCCGACAAGGGTATAATGTGTGAAGCCCATTTCTGGTGTCCCCTGTCGCGATATTGATGGAATATTGCTAAAAGCGGCATAAAACCATACTCACTCACTCCTGTGACGCTACTCCCCAGTACAGTAATGTAAACAGCAGGAATTCTGACAGTTCTGCAAGCACTACGGCCACCGTGACAACAGCAGGCAACAAGTCATCAGCAGCGAATGTGGAATTGATGGGAGTCATGAGAGATATGATAACATCCCTTACAATGTGTCTTGTCAGATTCTGTGTCCCATGTCAGCTTTGTTGATGAAAGTACCAGGCGTAAGATTTACCAAAGTAAATATATGCTTCGGAAAAAATCACAATAAATTGGTTTGCAAGAAATCTAACCCTACGTTCAATAAGGGACATGGCATCAACAACAAGTGACAGCTGGCTGATGAATTGACACCACTAAATGTTAATATCATACAAGAGGAACCAAGGTGTCACCCCAACCAGAACTTGTAACATACCTCTGTGATGGATTGACTCATGGTTTTCATCCTCTGTTTGCAAAAGTGCCCAATTTTACAAACACAATCTGAGCGCCCGGAAAGAACCTGATACCGTAACAAACCTTGTTCATCAAGTATTAGATCGGGGCTACATTATTGGACCCTTTTCAGCCTCACCTTCCCATGTGTTTCGGGTCAGCCCCCTGGGCATCGCAGAAGGAAAATACAGCCATAAAATACGACTGATTCTTGATCTTTCAGCCCCACATGACAATGATGACATTATCAGCATTAATGGTACGATAGACAAGGACATGTGCTCTTTAACCTACGTGACAATCGATGATGCCATACGGGAACTCAACTGAGTAGGCAAAGGCGCAAGTATGTGTAAGGTTGATATAAAAGACGCCTTCAAGCAAATTCCAGTACACTCAGATTATTCGTCACTGTTCGGATTTAGATGGGACAATCAGTATTACTTCTTCAAGCGTCTAGATTGCATATCACAAGCCATTGTTTGGATCCTCACAAACAATTACAAGGTCCATTTCGTTCTACACTTGCTGGATGACTTTCTCACCATTGATGAACCCAACTACCAAGCTTCTTTTACCATGAACACCTTAACAGCCACTTTCAACAATTTGCAAGTTCCTTTATCCCCACATAAAACTGCTGGTCCTGCCTGTGAGATGGAATACTTAGGTATCATTTTAGATTCTAATACCATGACTGCCCAACTACCCCTGGACAAGTTGGCTAGAATATCAGAGTTGGTGCAATAGTTCAGTCACAAGAGAAAGTGTACCAAACAACAACTACTGTCTCTGATAGGTCATCTGTGCTATGTCTGCAAAGTGGTTGTGCCAGAAAGATCCTTTGTCTTACCTCATTGATTTATCTAAATCTGTTAAAAAACTGAACCACAGAGTGAATATTTCTGCCAAATGCTGTTCTGATCTACACATTTGGTATGTGTTGCTCCAGAAGTGGAATGGTGTTTCATACTTTCGCATCTCTTCCAGGACCCAGGCTTCTGACATGGAACTGTATACTGACACATCTACCTTAGGTTTTGGAGGGTATTTTCAGGGACACTTGCTCCACAGGCGGCACTACAAGTAACATCATGTCCACAACACTTACAGTTGATATGGGTTTGGCAAGACACCTAGACACCCTATGGGATGCTGCAGTGGGGGCCAGAACCAAGACCACCTATGCTTCTGGCTTTCAGTCATATGTTGCTTTTCTCCTGAGATATAGCCTGTACCCTACATGCTCAAGCCTTACACGGGCAGCACCGGGTCTGCCACCAGTTAATTCTGCATTTCTGCAACAATATGTGGCCTTTTGTTTCGGTGAGGCAAAACTACAGCATGTCACTGTCAAATCGTATCTTGCGGGTATTCGGTTTACCTATCTGAAGGCAGGTGTGCATACAGTGTTCGATTCAGTGTCTACTGGTGGTCTAAATCACCTACAAACCCTACTTCATGGATTCAAGAAGCTACAACAACAGGGTGTGCCTAAACGCTTACCCATAACCTACGATATTCTGAAAAAGATTGTGTATACACTAAGAAAAGGGGTGCTCGGACCTCTCAATCATCTGGTAATGGAGGTCATGTGCACCACCGCTTCTTTGGTTTTCTATGATGTGCAGAGTTCACATGTTCTCGTGACTTTGATGCTAGTACCAATCTAAGACTATCTGATGTCACCATAGACCATAACACAGGAAAGTATACTCTCGTACTCAAAGCTTCAAAGAAGGACATTTTTAGACAGGGTGGGGTCATTCCCTTGTTTGCCAACCACACTACCATTTGCCCTTCAGGCAATCTGAACCGTTTGAAACAAGAGTAGTATAGACGATGGGGGTTCTAGACCATATTTATATACCTTTACTGCTACTACAGAGGGAATTTTTTATGCTAAAATGATGATGTGATTCAACGATCGTCATGATTCGTATTAAAAGAATCATCAATATTAATTAATAATGGATAAAATTTACTATAGCCCACGAGGATATTGGAAAGGTGTAGGAGCAATACAAAAATTAGCCACTGCGGCTAAGGTATCTAAAGATGTGGCCAAGGATTGGCTAAAGAAACAAGCGATGTGGCAAATATACGAGGGGTGTTCATTAAAGATTTCCCCTCAACAACTTAGGGTTATCATATTTGGTTGAAATTTCACATGTGTAATGATACATGTATCTATGGGTTATGTCTGAATTTGCAGCACCGAACTATTAATCTTACCACTTTTACAGGTGTTATGATCGACTAGGGAGTGACAATGGAGCCAGTAGAATACCGAGCAGTGATTAGGTTTTTATATTTGAAAGGTCGCATACCAAAAGAAACTTTCCATGAAATGAAAGCAACTTTTAGGGAAGATGCCCCATCATATGACGTTGTTAAATACTGGCATCGCCAGTTCAAGTGTGGTCGGACATCTGTGGAAACAGCTACCATTCCTGGTCGCCCCCATTCAGCCATTGATGAGGACACTATCCATCAAGTGGAGACCGGCACGTGTCCAACCCTCTGCAGGCAAGGTCATGCTCACGGTGTTTTGGGACCAGCACGGAGTAGTGATAATGGATTTCTTGGCAAAGGGTACCACAATTACAGGAGCTTATTATGCTTCACTGCTGCGGAAATTGCGGGACGCTATCAAGATTAAGAGGCGTGGCATGCTGACCAAGGCTGTTCGTCTCCTGCAAGACAACGCTCCAGTACACAACTCTCATGTTGTCCAAACAGAAGCGCGGTCCTATGGCTATGAAATCCTTCCACATCCTCCTTACTCTCCTGACCTTGCACCATCTGACTTCCACCTCTTTCCAACCATGAAGTCATTTTTGAAGGGAAAACGTTTCACAGATGATGAAACACTGATTTCTGAAGTCAAGTCCCGGTTTGAGACGCAAAATGAGGGCTTTTACAAGTGAGGTCTCCATAGTTGCATAAAACGATGGGAGAAGTGTGTAACTCTTGGTGGTTCCTATGTGGAGAAAGACTAATAGCTATGCCAAGTTTCATTCCACTAGGTCCATCGGAAGTGGGTCAGGGGAAATCTTTAATGAACACCCCTCCTACTTACCAGCACTGTGTTATATCCCGAGGAAGAAGTTTTTTTACTTCGTTCATTTTACTAGGAGACCAGACTGTATACTCTTTTTCGAAATTGGAAAAAAACAATTGATGACCGTATTTGGTTGGTTTGGCATCACTGATATAATATATACCTTATGGTAATTCTCGCCTTTTGATTGGCTTGTAATTCTCCATTATTATAGACTTATGTAAGCATTCGTTTAAATGTGATCAAACTATCTATTTTTAATCTCCAACCAGTTCTTTGGTTTTGGCAAGAAATAATTGACGCGCTTGTTCTCCCCTGTTCTATGTACTTTTTTTTTCTCATCTTCGCCAATACCACTGTTCTTACGAGAATTAGATCGAATCTCCTGCTTCATTGCGTTGTATTTGGTTAGTTCTGACAACACTAAACGAAACTCATCCTCGGATATCTTACAATCGGCCATTGCTGTTGAAATATGATCCTCAGTGCTGTTCAACTTGGCTTCAGCGAGTATCCGAATATTATCATGTTTTAATGCTTTCTTTTGCAAAATATATTGTATCACTATTCCTGCCAGTCCTGAGACTCTGGCTGCTACTTCTATCATGGAACTGTTCTGGGTGAACAATACCTTCCAAATGACGTGCTGGTTTTCTTGGGGAATTAGTCAGCAAAGAGCCAGAGTCACAGGAGACTAATCACAATTTTATTTACAAGAACAATTAACAATTTACAATATACTTAGAAAATAACTGAGGGTGCCACAGAGAGTCGGTACACACTCTGGGCTGTGGGAGATAGGTCTGCTTGGTAAGAGAGTCAAACCCCTTCTCTGCCCAAAACTTGGCTACAGTATGTATTTAACAAAAAATTGAACAATAAAAAGGAATGTGATTGGTTGATACACGATTGGTTGTGTCCTAAGCTAAGTGGATGGCTAGACAGAGAGGAATACTAAACCCTGTTAATCCTGTTGGACTGGCACTAATCTTGTTGACATATTTACTGGATGCTTTGAAAGAGATTATGGTGTCACTATAGATGAGCTTGTGTGGGGGCTAATCCTTAATGCACTATAGACGAGCTTGTATGGGGGCTAATCCTTCATGAGTCTTAATTGAAGTAATGTTATTCTAATATACCCCGATATACTTAAATAAATAGTTCCAGGTAATCTATAAGACTATGTAGACATATCCTTTGTCTGGGAGATGGGATCTTGACACCTTCGGCTAGCATTTATCTAAAAGCTTCAAATCAATTAACTATGTAGACGTAACTCTTGTTTTATTGAATAGTATGTCTAGAAGATGTGCTCCCATTACCTTAGGCTAGCAACTATCTAAAAAGCTATAAATGAAACTACTGATATTTTATATATGCATTTTACCTAATGATAATTATTACTGGCTAAACTATAATTATATGAAATGATGTATAAATATTACACCATGATAACTCATAAAAGCACTTGATGTAGATCTAATTATTATAAGATAACTTAGTATAAATGTTATACCATGATACTTCCATACCAAGTACGATAGGCGTGGCGATTATAGTCGATAATAAACTAACGCTGGCTACACAGAGTCCCATGCCAGCTGATACAAGCGCAGTGTCAACTCCGTCGAGAGCATTCACAGCTCTGCGATACTTTTTATACAATCCAAGTCTAAACTCCCTCCCCTTCTCTATTCGATGTTTTATGTCGCTTATTTGATGTAATAGAAATCCATCAACAGTATCCATCTTTTCAGATGCATTGAATGCCAGATATAATCCCACAATGTATATTATTATATCATATAATAGTCTTTAATTGATCTTGCTTAAATGTTTTGAGAGTATACATCAACCTAAGTAAATGTATATTATGTGGCATAAATATCTGAGTAAGAGAAATTCTTTCACTTTTATCAACTTGGACCTCCTCAAGGGTTGCAATGGGTATTACTCCCATATAAATACTACTACAACGTAGACACTCGTGTTTCTTGAGCCATTTAATTGATAGACCTGGTGATATCTCGAAGGCATCTTCTGGTCCATCTCCAAACAAGATTTCAATAATAATTGTAGAAAGATCAGGTATAGCATTCAAGTTCTGTTTTATATCATTGAATTCAGTAACCAAATTTAAACTAACATTTTCTAATGCTGGACGACTCAATAACATATGACCTGGGTTTTCTGGCAGGGGAGAGACTAACACACTTTTTCGTTTTGATGGGATATAAGCCCTGAGTACGATCCCACTATTCATTATCTTAGTTAAATTATGTCCCTTACCTGTCATCACTTATGGTGGGGTAATGACGATATTCAGTAGCCACTCGATTTTTGCTTCGATATTAGTCCATTTATTATCATCGTTGCGAGTAAGATTATACGAAGTGTTTTTATTGAGTCTACTAACGTCGACATCACTTAAATCTCCTAGATTACCTGTGAATGCAACTTCTTTCCGCTTGTATAGATTATCTTGTAAGTGTAAAGCGTACAACTTGCCATCGGTACCGGGTTTACCGAATCCTTCTGTGTCTCCTAGATCGTAAAGCGCAATTGTATTACTATATCTAAGGTTATGTGTTCCAGGGCCTGATGAATCAACCATTATTTATAATATGGAGAGTTACACTCAAGTATCCTCTATGTACAGGTTGGTGTTTTACATCTAATACAGAAAATTTTGAGGTCTGAAATAATACCCCGCTTTAATTTTTTATATTGTAATGATGAGAAAGATTCCATTCTACTGCTATTGCATTTTTCATCTTTGACTTGAATAGCTCTTAGCAGAGTTGTTGGACTTTCGAGTTGAATATTATCCGTTGTACTGATCTGATGAAGATGGATGCACAACTCTTTAAAGGGAACTAAATCGGTCAATTTAGCTCCATGCACTGTTGTGTAGGGTGGTATATCAATTTCTTTTCCTACGCTTTCAAATCCAAGTGTATGTGCTAAGTTCCCTAGAAGAACTACATCCTTTTCTCCAGCGATTGAGTGAGCATACGCTGTAATACCCTTCAGATATGGTGTGCGCGTATTCACCTAGTATTAACCTATTATTTCTTCTCGCAGCACCTATATTGATCCACCGAGGGTAATATGTTACATCGCAGAGAGCGACTTCAAGTTGCCCAGCCGAGTTATTGATAGTATGAAGCAGTTGAATAGACTGACCATTTGTTATTCCTGGGAGTGTAACATACATATTAAATATACAAAGATACTATATCATAACTTAAATATGAAATCAACTTACATTACAAATCAGTCGATTTGAGTAAGCACCTCTGGTTGTAAGTTTTTAGTTAAATTCCCTGATATCTTTGAAAAATACAGGGTCACAGCAACTAGCGATAAAATATTGCATGATTGGTTCCACAATCCAATGCAATTTTGACAGAACCAGTTAAACTTTGCCATATGGTGTACCACAACAGGATGTGGTGTATCTCTTTATGCCCCAGGATTTGAACTAAATAAGTCTGTTTTATCATTTCATGTGTACTATCAGATCAGATGTATACTTAAAGAAATTAGTGCCACATTACCGCACAATAGGTTCGCATATGAACGAATTTGTCAGGAATTTGGTATTTCTACAAGTAAAGATTGGCATCTAAGGGGAGTTAAACATGGTCTAGCTATTCCGTACGCTGGTGCACACTCTGAAGTCAGGGATGATTTACTGAAAAGAGGTCGGCTTCTTCCGAGCTTTGCTCTCTGAAGTAACGAGTGGAGAGAAGATCATATGAACTTTAAGGTTGATGCTGCTTTCACCATCCAAAAGGTTGAGCAACCACCTGGAAATGCTTGGAATGAATTTCTTAATGATAAAACAGAAAATAATTTTACTAACCCAGGAAACAGAGGATGCTATTAATTCACCAGTTGACATACCATCTTCTATAAAACGTTATCAAGATGTATTACAGTCGCTCAATCTAAAGTAGACTACGTTTATGGGGCAGGACTATACATGTCTCCGAGTAATATGGAACTTAAGATTGGTCAAGTGATCGGCTATGATAATAAAATTGTTATTGCTACCGATCAACAAAAAACAGGTATAAATTCAGATATTAACACCGAATTAATAACGCAAACAAACACAGGCGAAACGGGAATAGTAAAACCACAGTCACCAGAGCCATCTACTGACGCACAACAACAAGTACCACCACATATTGCAGCCAGAAATCAACAACATATTGATGAAAAAACAGCGCTTATAGTAAGTGGAGTCGTGGCTGGTTTACTCATGATTTGGATAAATAATCTTTAACGGATAAGTACGACAACCCTGCAATTGCTACGATCATTGCTACAATTTATTGACTTCTGCCGACGCTAACAGGGAGCTTGTTCAGAACATAGGTCGTGCTATTGTTAAGAAAATCGCAATTAAAATTAGCGGTAATGAGGTTTTGAGTATTGACGACAGCGATGTATACTTCTATTACATTGATCTCTGGAGAACGGCTAAAGAACGAGAAAACTTACAGTACCAAGGTATTTGTAATCGGAACACATTGAGACTGCGTGTGGGTGCTGATAGTGGCGATAATACCATCGTAGAAGATAAGGCTGTTGCTGATGCATTTGGTAACCGATTCTATATTCTGCTCGACTTTGAATTACTAGATAGTCACATGCCCTTCTATCAAGTATCCCTAGGTCATAGGTTAGAACTAGAACTCACTTTTAATGACAATGGCAGAGTAATCAAACTTGCTGAGGGTGAAATGGCTAGGTTTTCTATTGATAATATCTCACTGGAGTATGATATGATAACAGATCCTGAATTAGCCAGACAAATTCATAACCAGTATGCCGGAAGTTTATCCATTTTGTAGGAACGCGTGCTTCGACACCGAAAGATCACCAGGAACAAAAGAAATACGACGTGGAATTTCAATCTAAATGTCCCAGCGAGATCGTTGAAGGGTATTTTAATGTTGTTCGAGGACCCCTCTGAAGCATTTGCAAGAGATACCGAGGCATTCTACAATCCCAAGATTACAAAAGTAGAATTGACTATCGAGGGCGTGCCTAATCAACTATATAGTCAAGGCATGCGAGCATATCAACAGTGGGATGAGATTAAAAAACTTCCTTCTATAAAACGCTCCCCGGAAGTTAATGCGGTCGTGAAAGATCTGTCTCTCGGGAGTGTATCGATGGGTGAATACCTCACCACGAAGTACGCGCTATGGCTCGACATGCAAACAACGGACGATGACCAACTACATGGCAGTGGGAGGAGAATAGAAAATGCTAGGGAGGGTGTCACCATACAGATAACGAAGCTCCAGGAATTGGGTGGTAAATTAAACATTTATTTGTATGTGATTATGGATGCGCAACTTAATATACAGAATGGAAGATTCGTGCAAGCGATCTATTAATAATCTTTTACCTAAAGAACCGCACTGCACTATCATCTGCAGGCAAATGGGTTGTGTGGAAAAACAGCTTCTATTCTAGAAATTTTACAAAGTCATCCGAATGTTTTCAGTCATATTATTATTCTGTGACCAACTATAAACGTTTATAAAACATCAAGAGATTGGGTAATGAATGATCCCGGGGTGTACAAAGTTGATCCAGGCTATCGATACAAGACTGTTTACGAGTATGTCATGAAAAATACAAATGAGAATCAACCCTTTTCATAATAGACGACTGCAGTGCAAGTAAAGAACTTACCAAAAATAAAAGATATGCTTTCATATTTAGCATTCTCCAGACGGCATATGGAGCATAGCATTTGGGTACTTACTCAAAAATACAACTCTGTCCTGAAAGATCTGAGAGAGCAGACCAAATGGGTAGCCCTGTTTCATTGCAAAGACCGAGATTCATGTGAGGAATGTCTACGAGAAAATGATGTTATTTCTACCAAGCTCAAGCGAGATAAAGTCAGAAAACTGTTAGCAGAAACTACGCACTGTAAACTCGTATTAAAAACCGATCAACCAGCTGCTTATGCAATTGCTTAGCAAAAATCTATCAACTGCTGAGCAAAAATATAGCCAAAAAAAACCACCAAATTTAGCAAAAATATAGCAAAATTTTGCAAATTATAGCAAATAAAGCAAAAATGTGAAAAATTGAACATTAGCGGTTTTTATGTAATAATGTGGTTTGAAATCCTCATTCTTTCGCAACAGTTTATTATTTCAGGCTGTTTTGGATAAGCAATATTTCATTATGTTAGACTTAAATATCTCCTTAGGTAATACATTATGGAATGCGATGAACTTATCGAACAACTGCTCTAAGATGAGCCAAAACCTATGGTAAATAAATCTTTAGATAAACATAGAGAAAGACTTGCGGCTTTGGTAGCCGGTGAAAAATGTTCCCAATATTTTGGGGAAAATTATACCACTGAAAAAATTGATAACATGATCAACGATGAAATTAAAAAACTATACACGTGTTACGAATCTAGACTGGGAGCTACCATGACTAAAACAATAGGTTCGGCTATGTTACAACTATACACAGTTGTAGCTAGTATGTTTCTTCCTATCCCGGCAGAAAATCACCCGTATTTATGAGAATCTCTCGAGAATGACCCATTCAACGAACACACTATAAGCGCAGTAAGCTGTGAGTTTTATCATAGATTCGGAATGTTCTTAGCGCCGGTGACCACCGCTCTAATAACGGCTAGGTATTGTCAATTTAAACATACGTGCCCACTTACTAATAATGGAGATGGAAATACAACAAGTGAATGAGGAAACACAAGCAATTGCACCACTAACACAAGTGTTTGCACAATCACCACAAGTCAGAGTGACTAAGAATCCTCGAAAAGTCGCAGCCGTTAGGAAGGGTGCACTAGTGAGGAAGGCATAGTCCTACAATTCAAACACTGAATGTAGCCCGATTAAAACTTGGGCTCCCTATGTACTAGGGGTTGTTGCTATAGCAGCGGTATGGTTTTATAAGACTGGAAAAGAGAAAAACACCACAACTTCAAAAATTAGATGAGGTTCAATTAGAGTTTAGCCCTCATGTAATGTTATAAAAGCAATGACTACTCCATTTAAATCTTGGTAAACGCAACGTATCATTCAGCAGTGGTCAGCGGCTTGGCCATTGGCTATGCCCATATAGCTAAAATGATTACTTAAGCCACACCACCCAAACTAGATTTTAATGCTTATGATATCTGAATGATGGCTCTAGATGTAGGCCTAGCAATTGGCTACAAAATATATGCTAATCAAACAAGGGCTTATCCCAGAAGACATAATGAAGGAATTAAACATTTGAATATTTTATAAACATATAGTATGGCATCAATTGTGATGATGGTGGATGGAGCTATTGTTAATGCTCTAGCTTTTTCGGGGAGTAATTATTTATTTTCTACTCTGAGGGAATCACACGCTAAAGAAATTGAAGAGGAGCGTAAACGACTAAATAAAGCATTAGAACAACTCGAAACAGCCCAGCCACAATGGGCCAGGAGAGATTAGATTTTATTAATGATGAACTGCGGAAACAAGGACATTCAATTCAGACGTTTAAGGATATTGAATGTGCCATGCACGAATACTTCCTTGTTTACGTAAAGACACATGACCCAATACCAAGGCCAACACTCTTTCAGTTTTATACACAGTCTGTGGCTCTGAAAGACCGCAAGACAGTATTTATAGTTATTGGGTTGTCAGTAGTTGCTATTTTCAGCTATACAATTACACATAAGCTATGACCTGACAAGACACGATGTCGGGCTGAGTCATATCAGCTATTAATAATAACCTTGACTGCTAAGCTATGTCACGCTGACTGGCTGACTGCTCATGTTAGGCTGGGCAGAGACCCGGCTGATGACACACATTTAGACAAATGATACTAGAAGTGTATATTAATCACAATGGCGAGGGGCAGATCAAGATGTAAATTCATACGCATGGGCCAATCACAAAATTGTGGAAAAAGCTGTATGGCGGATTTTTGTGGAATCCATTCCATTGCAGTTAGAAAAGGGCATATTAATTATTCGTGTTCTGTATGTGGGATTGGGGTCGAAGGTAGTTACTGTTTATGTCAGAGTCACGGTGATGACAAAAAACGGTTTCAAATTATTTATGAGAGGAAAAAGGCTTATATATAGGCTTAGATATAGCAAATTATATAGAAGATGGTATATCAACTGGTGAATTGATAGCATCCTCTATGTTTGTGACAAACTGTTTTTGTGCATCGAGCGCCGTCCCAGAACCAATTATTCCCGTTCGTGTTTGCAATTGTGCACCAAGAATTGCCCATACATAAGTTCTTATTGATTCATTAACTCTTACAACTCCTGGGTTAGTAAAATTATTTTCTGTTTTATCATATAGAAATTCATTCCAAGCGTTTGCGGTATCGTTCAGTTGCACAAATTTTGTAACAATATAAGCTAAACCACCCTTAAAACTTATAAGATCTCCTCTCCAATCGTTACTCGAAAGTTCCCAGCCATGATTAAGATTATGCAATCTTACAATCCTAGGCCATGGTTAAGTCCTTTAATAAGCCAATCTTTACTCGTAGAAATATTAAATTCCTGACAAATATGTTCATACGCGAACCTATTGTGCGGATTTTTGATGCATTCCATGCTCGATCCTGTGGTAATGGGGCACTAATTTCTTTAAGAATACGTCTAATTTGATAGTACACGTGAAATGATAAAACAGGCTTATTTAGTTCAAATCCTGGGGCATTAACTCTTTCATCCCTAGCTGCCCCAGAGTTATGCCCCTTGAAACCCTGCAGTCCCTGACACTGACAAGGCCTGCACACTGGCCTCCCTGGCAGTGTTATTGGAAAATCACACTATCATTTTTTATGCACTTTTTCTACCAGAAACTTGCTTTTAATATACATTTATCATATACCATTGTAAAGAGGATTAAGTATACTGTTATATTCTTTGTTGTTATTGTCTCTAACCTTTGTTATTTTCTAATTACAGGTGTTTACAAGTGAAATAAAACTTGAAAACACTGAATAAATGAAAACAGACAATGAATTTTGGCTCAAATTGTATTAAAAATCACAAAAATAAATCACAGATACAAGGTAAACATAACACAGTGGTCTTGTCGTCTTGGACGGCACAGGTAATCCCAGGTGTTACAGGTAAATTCTCTTCATGCACATCTGTAAACAAATAAGCAAGTTTACAACCCTTGGTACTGACTTTGTTTTCTATACTGATGTCACATATTACTTATGATACACTTACAGCCTCTTAGGTAAACTCGTTAACACAGGTAAACTTGTTAATGCAGGTAAACTTGTTAACACAGGTAAAAACACAAATATTTGATTTATTTTGTTCTTTTTCAGGATTTGAAACAAGAATTAAGTATTTAAGTTTTTAAATAGTAATTTATCACATTACCTGAACACAGCTACTATAAGAATGACATCACAGAGAAGATATATAACCATTTTTTCCTCCATAAAGAAGAGTTAAAAAAAAGCAGAAAATAATAGATGAACAACATATTAATACCCCTGGGGGGGGGGGGGGGGGGGGGATTACACACGAGAAAGGAAGTAGAAAGAGCGATTTTGTAAACACGTCCGTGCCGCCCAATTTATCGGGCAGCCGTGTGTGGGACTTGGACAGTAGCTGCCAGATTTTTCGGGCAGCCGGGTACTGGGACACAGTTTATGCTGCCCGATAAATCGGGCTGTCGGGGCCAAAGGGTTAAGGGATACACCACATCCTGTTGTGGCACACCATATGGCAAAGTTTAACTGGTTCTGCCAAAATTGCATCGGATTGTGAAACCAATCGTGCACCATTTTATCGCTAGGTGCCATGACCCTGTATTTTTCATAGATATCAGGGAATTCAACAACAAAATTAGCACCAGAGGCACTTACTAAAATCAACTGATTAGTAATGTAAGTTGATTTCATATTTAAGTTATGATATAGTATCATTGTATATTTGATATGTATGTTACACTCCCTGGAATAACAAATGGTCAGTCTATTCAACTGCTTCATACTATTGATAACTCGGCTGGTCAACTTGAAGTCGCTATCTGCGATGTAACGTATTACCCACGGTGGATCAATATAGGTGCTGCGAGATATGATAATGAGATATGGATAAATGGAGACGTGCACACTATATCTGATGTGTATTACAGCCTATGCTCACTCAATGATGAAATTTTTAAGCCTTCAGGAGCTAGTCTCACACAAAATGAGTCAGATGGGATGCTGATTTTAAGTGCTGGAGAAAAGGTCCTAATTCTTTACGAGAACTTAGCAGACACACTTGGATTTCTTAGACAAAAAGTTATAATATGACCCAACAAAACATAGCATGGAGTTAAATTACCCGATTTAGTTCCCTATAAAGAGTTGTGCATCCATCTTGATCAAATCAGTACAACGGATAATATTCAACTAGAAAGTCCTTCTACTCTGTTAAGAGCTATTCCAGTCAAAGATGAAAAATACAATAGCGGTAGAACGGAATCTTTCTCAACATTACAAGTTAAAAAATTAAAGCAGGGTATTATCTCAGACCTCAACATTTCTGTATTAGATTTAAAACACCAACCTGTACATATAGGATACTTGAGTGTAACTCTCCATATTATAAATAATGGTTGATTCATCAGGCCCTGGAACACTCAGACAATGTAATACAATTGCGCTCTCCGATCTAGGAGACACAGAAGGATTCGGTAAACCCGGTACCGATGGCAAGTTGTACGCTTTACACTTACAAGATAATACAAGCGGAAAGAAGTTGCATTCACAGGTAATCTAGGAGATTTAAGTGATGTCGACGTTAGTAGACTCAATAAAAACACTTCGTATAATCTTACTCGCAACGATGATAATAAATGGACTATGATCGAAGCAGAAATCGAGTGGCTACTTAATATCGTCATTAACCCACCTTATGTGATAATGGGTAAGGCGCATAATTTAACTAAGGTAATAAATAGTGGGATCATACTCGGGGCTTATGTCCCATCAAAACGAAAAAGTGTGTTTGTCTCTCCCCTGCCAGAAAACCCAGGTCATTTGTTATTGAGTCGTCCAGCAGTAAAAAACGTTAGTTTAAATTTGGTAACTGAATTCAATGATATTAAAGATAACTTGAGTGCAATACCCAATCTTTCTACGCTTATTATTGAAGTCTTGTTTGGAGATGCACCAGTAGATGCCTTTGAAATATTACCAGGTCCATCGATTAAATGGCTTTAGAAACATGAGCATCAACGTTGCAGTATTATTCATATGGGAGCATCACCCGTTGCAACCCAACATTTCTCTTACTAAGATATTTATGCCGTATAATATACATTTACTAAGGTCGATATATACTCTCGAAACATTGACGCAAGACCAATTAAAGATATAATGATATAATAATATACACTATGAGTTTATATCTGGCGCTCGATGAAAAGATGGATACTGTTGATGGATTTCGATTACATCAAATAAGCGACATAAAACATCGAATAGAGAAGGAGAGGGAGTTGAGACTTGGATTGTATAAAAAGTATCGCAGAGCTGTGAATGCTCTCGACGGAGTTGACACCGCGCTTGCAACATCTGGCATGGGACTCGGTGTAGCCGGTGTTGGTTTATTATCAACTATAATCGCCGCACCTATCGTACTTGGCATGGAAATAGCGTCTGGAGTCTCAGGACTGGCAGGAATAGTGATAAAATTCATTTCTTGTAAGTTACAAAAGAAAGCATTAAAACATGATAATATTCGGATACTCCCCGAAGCAAAGTTGAACAGCATTGAGGATCATATTTCAACAGCACTGGCTGATTGTAAGATATTCGAGGAGGAGCTTCGTTTAGTGTTGTCAGAACTCACAAAATACAATGCAATGAAGCAGGAGATTCGATCTAATTCTCGTAAGACCAGTGGTATTAGCGAAGACGAGAAAAAAAAGTTCATAGAACAGGGGAGACAACAAGCGCCTCAATTATTCTGTGCCAAAACCATAGAACTGGTTGGAGATTAAAAATAGATTGTTTCCTATCATTGGATCACATTTAAACGAATGCTTACATAAGTATATAATAATGGAAAATTACGAACCACCAAAGGAAGAACTCGAAAAAGCTATCGAAGCATTTATGCTCAGGGACAAAATTAACAAATGGAGAGAACTACCACAAGGTATATATTATATCAGTGATATCAAACCAACCAAATACGGTCATCAATTGTTTCTTTCCAATTACCAAGAAGAGTATATATAGTCTGGTCTCCTAGTAAAATGAATGAAGAACTTAGTAAAAATGTTGAATATCACTTTGTTAAAAATAATGGTATATGTATGAATAAAAATAATAGAGAATATTTTCATTACAATTAAGTTTAATGTTATGACTATCGTTGAATTGCATCATCATTTTGGCATAAAAAATTCCCTCTGTAGTGGTGGTATAGGTATATGAATTTGGCTCCAGTGGAAGTGGTCCAGAACCCCTATTACCTATACTACTCCTTGTATTGAGCATGACTCCATTGGCATTGTTCCTACATTTGTCATCCATTACGGGTTCATCATCTTGTACATCAGTATCTTCAGATAGACATAATGTCTCTACCACACTAGACACTTGGACTTTATTACAGATCGCACTCAGCTCCCCATGAACTAGTCCATCTTCCTTTGGTAATCTTGATAATGCGTCAGCATCCATGTTAGATTTCCCTGGCCTGTACATGATAGGAAATTGTAGTCGGTGTCCTGACGCATCCTACGCCAGTAGTTGTTAATCAATAGGTCAGTAGATTGCCTTCAAAATGGTTGGACAATCTTCAAGAAATCCTTTACGGATTTCCTGTCATAATCAGTGATATGTGATATATCCGATGAAATGTATTCCTCTTGAAAAATTTGCATTTGGTTATATTCGTTTAATTCAATAATTGTGTATTTGTGGAGGAGAAAAATATGTTAGATATACTATTAAAAAGATAAGGGAGATTAATCTATTTTTCAAATGATATAAGATGATCTGTAAAAACAGGGATCTTCTTCGATTCTTCCTATGGCAATCCTCACCACCAGTGAATGTACAAAAAAGCTTCCTTGGTGTGTATTGACACAAGGAGTTGTGGTACTGTGTTTACTTAACATAGACTGATTTTGTGTGCTTTTGTGTGGGTTCTTTCCAGGTACTGTATTTATCCAAATAAGTGCTTGTTAAAACCATATATGAGTTGATTGTTTTGTCTGAGATTATCCTTTTTTGATAATAGTTACAATTATATTCCCCTTCTACACTGCTGTTTTCTGTAAGAGATCTGTAATATACAACAGAACAGAACAGAACAGAACAGATTGTCATGTTATTGTTTTCTGCCTTACAAGGAGGCCCTTACAAAGTTGGTCATGGGGGATTTATTGGAACAGGGCTCTTAATGTTGTAAACACAGTCTAAATAATATCAGTAGCTCTGATTCATGTTGAAGTTTTGCAAGATTACAAAATATAATGATGTATTACATAATCTTCCTACATGTGTAATTGTTTTGACAGGAGGAGAAGCTGAAGGTAATATACATTGCTGGTGATAGCTTGTGGACTCTTTTAGTGTTGTCTGCTTCACTACTGCTGCTTCATCTGTTTAAAGAGAGAAAATTTATTTCGATGTACTTAACAAATAGTTTCTCTCACTATCATAATGATCCATAAACATTTCTGTCGCTGTTTTTAACCGTTTGTGTTGTCATAAATTTTTAAATGTATTCTATCCCACACCATGCATTTCTTCTCCGACGATCCTATGTGGAACTGAGCTTGAACAAAGTTCCAGCTTCCCAAAACAATTCACCTGAACACATCCCAGCATCACCATTTTCACTACTCAAACAAATGGGTCACGAACGTAATCCCATGCATAGCGACCTACACGACATGATCAAATGCTTTCCCCTGCCACATCATTCTCTTTTGTCAGAGCAAACATGCTAGAGGAGCTGTGATTCAGGAATGATTGGTTGGGCATAGGGCATGTGAGATAGGAGTATATAAATATAAAATATTTTGGAAATTCCAAACTTATCCTATCCCATGCTATCCATTTATCCCACGGTTCAAAGGTAGGGTGCAGATACCTTAGCCTCTATGGCGACCTGCATGACCAGATCACATGCTTACCCCTCCCACATCATTCTCTTTCTCATCGGACTGCCTCCATGGTCTAGTGGTAGAGCATCCGCCCGGAGAGCGGAAGATCCGGGGTTCAATCCCCGACCGCGTCATACCAAAAGACGTTAAAAGATGGTACTTGTTGTTACCCAGTCTGGCGCTCAACATTAAGGGGCTAAAACAAGGACTGGTCGGCTCGGAGTCAGTATACTGTGTCTGAATGGGGTATTGATTTTAAACTGCGGCATGGTATCTCAATGTGCTAGCACTATAAATCGGCATCAGTCCGGACGAGTACAAGCAGCCTAATAAACACACACATGTACATGCACGTCGCTATATAAGAGCAATAATCTTTCACGTTAAACCCCATTTCACCTCACCTCACCTCACCTCACCTCACCTCTCCTCTTTCTCATCGCCACACTGTAGAAATCGCCACATTTTGGAATATTAGGTTCCTCCTCCTTTGTCATACACCTGCCGCCCTGCATAAATTGCAGACATACTTTTTTCTTGGTGGACCCTCATGACCTTTTCTGTGACTGACATGGCCTTCGTTCAAAGGACTGTACCTGTTCCTTGTGTTCTGAACTCTCGGAGGAAGCCTTTAATATTTACCTATCTACTGCCATAAGCGTAATATTGATTGGTGGTCTAACCTAAGGCTTTCCTTGGCTAAGAAGCCAAGTTGGCCATCTCTTTCACCTTAACAGCCATGAGACCACCTCTGATGTCAACCATACCATCCTTGTCTTTTATTTGTTAGTGTTTATTTGTTGTAGACAATGCATATCGGATAGCTTCTTTACTGACAACGTTCCCACCAAAATGAACCAGACACCCGATCCTAGTGCACTCGTTACCATGAAACGTTAGAACAACCTGCTCCCACAGACAGACCATAGTTATTTTAATGAGAGTTGTCTATGCCAGTCTTGACGGTATCAACCGTTGACCCTCCCTGCATTCCACGGCCATCAGTTACGATGTCCCAACTGTTACGGCTCAACAATCTGGGTCAAAGTATCTGGGTCCCCCGTCTTTTTTTTACATTGGATGTTCGCATGTTCTCTCTTCCGTTGTCCAGAGCTGCCTCAGATACACCTTCTGTCGACTCACTTAAAGCTCCTCGATTGTCCGCTACCAGTCGTCTTTCATGTCTTGCACCCTCGGGTTATGTTCAGGTTGATGATGTTCCTTCCTCTCCGTCCAGCTTTACTGGTGCTCCTTCATAGATGGTAAGAAATAAGGTTTCCACTGGTACTAGGAGAATGGGTTCGCCTCTACTTAGGATTGACAGTGAGGATCAGTCTTGCACTTCTTCCAAGAGTCACCATTTTGAAAAAAATCGATCACATGATTGGCACTCTAAGTATTGTTTTCCTGAGGATCTAAGGATCAATCATCTAACAATCACTAACCTCGGGATTGGCTGTCTAGGAATCGATGCTCTCACAAGGACACTGTTGATTTTTCTCAAACCACTCTTGTTCAACGTGACTCAGAAGATGGTTCCTGTACAGACATGGTCAAACGTTCTTCTAGTTCGGGTTGCTCCAAGTCCTCACTGATCGACATCGTCAACGGGTTTGTTCCTGCTCCTACAATTATCATCATCGACCAGACTTGTGCACTTGGGATCGGTACAGTGATTATGCAGACCACCACATGCCTGGGAGAGCTACCCCTCGCATTTGAAATCGTATCCTCCTTGGCTAATTATCCTTATGCTTTGTCCTATCCTGACTTGACTCCTGACTCATGCACTGATTATACCACTCTCTTTATCAGAATAAACCCTTTGATCATCACTGTGAAGAGCCTCTACGTTCCTCTCCTTCTTGTAGATGTTTGTCTCTGTCAGTTGCTTGTATGAATCACCGTTCTCCAAGTCGCTCCCGATCTTCATCACCATTTACGGTTCCTCCTACCCCGTCCGTGCCGACCCCTCCTGTCAAGCTCTCTTTCAGCCACACAACTGCTATCTACCTCATGGGACACCAGGCTTACAATCTGGTGCCAAACCTAGAATTGTGCGTGCAGTCAGTGATCTCTGCCCTTCAGAATATTTCTGCCTACTGGTGGTACCTCCTCTTGCTAATTCAAATGGATCCCACACAGGCTGTTCCTCTTAGTTCAGCTGTCCCTGTTCCTCCAGATGTTAATTCTGCACCGATTGGTATCAATTTGGATCATCATAGGAGGTGACATCGACACCCCTCTCCTCAGGCTTGACATCAACATCGGGCCAAATGTTATATCTTTTAATGATGTCAGCAATTTTGCCAACTCACTGAGATGGATTAATTACCTGCCTACGGTGGATTGTCGTTTTGAGGCTTCATTGAAGATTTCTGTACTCAATGCTATAGGTAAGACCTTGCTGCACGTGCACCATTATCCCTCCAGAACTCGGGTCACTTTGTCCCCAGGACACAGTCGCTGTCAAATCGATGGTGGTGATTCCAATCTCACCTGGGTGATTCATTCAAATTCGTCATCTACCACTAACAAGGATCAACGTAGCCAGGATCAAATACGAGATCCTGATAGGTATCGACTTTTTAAAGATCTTGTGCGGAAGCTACTGATTTATCATGGACCACTACTGTTCCTCGTTGATTGCCATCTTTCGGTGGAACGATAGTTGACTTGGTATTGCTCCCTGTCTTTTCAGCGTGCTATCCTCGATTATCTCTAAAAGCAGTATATCCAAATGTTAAAATTGCTTTCTTAAGCTCGGTTTTAAACAGTTTTTCCATGACATTGCGTGACCATGGCACGAAGGCGATTATCAAACGCCACAAGATGGCAAATAATTGGCATGCATAACGCAGGAATGTCTTGTAATGCCTTTGGTCAGAATTTTGGGTATCATCAGGTTGTCGTAAGTCGTTTAGTCGAGAAACATGCTCAGACCAGTGATGTACAGGAACGTACCAGATCCAGAAGACTTCCTGTGACGACACATCGTGAAGACAGGGGGACCTTCTTCGCCTCATACGCCGAGAACCCTTTTTAACAAGTACTCGTCTGAAACAGCTGTGGTTGCCCAATCGTTGTTTCAGAACCAGAACTGTCAGGAACCGGCTGAAAGCAGCAGGACTGAGGGCTAGACGATTCATAAAGCATCCCTTGTTGAGCGATCCCCACAAAGCAGCTCTTTTAGCATGGTGTATTGCGAGATAGAACTGGAATCTGAGAACTTGGAGACTGATCCATTGGTCAGACGAAAGTCGCTTTCTGCTCCACGTCACTGATGGAAGAATGAGAGTTTGGAGGCACCTGAACACGGCCTACACCCCCAGGAACATTAAACCGACTGTTGCATATGTTTGGGGCTCGGTAATGGTTAGGGGGTGTATCTCTCATGATTGCAGGTTGGATTTGGTCACCATAAGGGGCAACTTAACAAGGGGCTCAGTACATCCGTGGGACGTTTTGAGGCCAGTCGTTGTTCCTCATTTTGACACCTATCCTCTTGCTACTCGACCTCAGTACATGGATGACAAAGCCAGTCCTCATCGTTTGCATGCAGTCGTGGATTACATGAGGGCTAATGCAATAACGACTCTACCCTGGTCAGCAATGAGCCCAGATTTGAACTCCCTTGAACATGTTTGGGATATTCTGGAGCCGTGCCTACAGGCACGAGATCCTCCTGTACAAGATTTACACCAATCGGAAGCAGCATTGCATCAACAGATCCAACGTCTGACTGGAGGCATGAGACGTAGGGTGGAATGCGTCATCCGGGCACGTGGCGGTTATACCCGCTACTGATCTGTTTCATGTGTCATGTCATGGAGAGACTTTAAGGAACATTTTCACATGAAACATTAAACCAAACCCGTTTACTTAATCCTGCAGCTCCATACTTTTTGGGGGTATTGCCTAAGGTCAAAAACAGTACCTGTGTTACCATGATGTTTTTGTCTGTAAATTTCAATCACAACTCACCAAAATCTTCTTTCTTTGTTGTCAAATGTTTGTTCTATCCCATGACATTGGTATCACCCAACTCCTGTGGTCATGCCATGCCATGATTTTTACCATTTGTCATGGTTCAGAAATAGGGGTGAGCTTAACTTTTTTCTTTGTGTAAATATATACTTTTTCTATCTCACATGTTATGTGCTCACCCTAACATGGTGATGCTCGGATGTGTTTGGGTGAATTGTTTTTTAGAAGCTGGAAACTTTGTTCAAGCATGTTTCCACATAGGATCAAAGAAGAAAGAAGAAATGCATATTGTGAGAATATGTATATAAACATACAATTTTTTGGAAAAGTTCCAATGTTTGAGACCAAATATTTATCTCCCATCACTAAAAACTTCAGAACAACGGAGCTGTGTTATCAAACAATGTTATTTTGCTGTCTTCAAAATTACAGGGGTCCATGGGGTTTGTTGCTATAGTATTTTTTATCTCGGGGCCAACTAAATCTTTAGATTTTAACATATAAGGGCCCTTTGCTTAATTTTCAACACTGATTTTGTAAAAGAAGCCAGCGTATATTGGTTCATGACAAGTTTATTATTTGAGGGTATGTAATTTGATTTATTCTGAATATGACTCTCGTGCTTCATTCTTGTTGTAAAAGCTGTCATAAATGGTGTTCAGATGTCAAGGTTCTGTGACTTGGCTGCATTTTTGTCATACTAAGCTGATGGTGCTGGAAGTTGCTTATGCTATCATCCATTTGTATGGTATATTTTCTTTTAGAAAGATATCATCAATGGCTAGAAATAAAATAAAATTAATAGTTAAAATAACATGTCTAAACTTAGAAATTTCATGACTATCAGCATGTTTTATAAGAACTTTCCAGTTATTCCACAGTAAGTATATATGTATATATAACAGTAAGAATTGTAGATACTGCATGACAGTCTACAACAATGATATGGTTTACACATAGGATTTCTCATATATTTATATATCAGTTGTCTTCCCATTTCAAGCTCACCAGTGTATTGAGACATTGATTTATTGGTGCATTGTTCCATTTTATGTCTGTTTACTTTCAACTTCTTCCAGATCCACATCAAACTGATGTCCCTCTGTGTTTATTTATTTGCTTTGGGACTTGGGTAGTGCCCATACCCTTTTTTCAAAATCCTTGATCTGCTGCTTCTATATTTGTAACCCACTAACATCATGATTGTTGATTGTGTGTCATCGTACCCCAACAACATGGATCGTTTCTTATGAAATCAGTCACCACTTTGCCTGGTCCAGATGCAATTTGTTTTTTCAGGTCCAACATGAATCGGCTGGAACATTTCTGAGTGCAGCATTTAATAATTTAAAAAAAAATGTAAACTTCTGTACACATTTGATCTGGTATAAACATTTCTCTTCTGTCTTGACATGAAGGGGTAAAAACATATCTCTCCTGTGAAGAGTTTAAGTGTAAAAAACATAATTACTTACCTTATCTTATCTCTATTATATCATGCATTCTATACATTAAGTTTTTTTTCAGTAATTTGTTTAACATCACTCTGTCAGCACTGTTAGGTTTTCAACAGATGTCCTTCTTCATTGTCAGTCTTCCTAACTTATTGTAAGGAATACCACAAATGGAGCCATATACCTCTGCGCATGCATGAAACGAGAAAAACATCACGTCTCTCATAGAGTTTAACATAAGTATTTAAAGGGGCATTTGCGTTAGGAACTACCACACTCTCAGTGGGAGGAGCCTATACGAGTGATCTGACAGATCAATATGACGTCATGCTAACAAATTTCATTGGCTAATGCGTAAACGGGTGACGACATGTTAACTACCACCCATGTGGGCCGTTTCACAACAAGGTCATGTTTAATGGTAATAAGTATCCATGAAACGATTCCAAGACTTTTCAACAAATGGCAAGGTCTTTGGTTTCAAAACCTACCTGCCATGTTGTCTTCACATCTTCATAAAATGTTACTGTGGAATGTCCACGATTTATGTTTTTATTACAGTCCAGCACATGAATTAGTTCTGTCCTATTCTCTGGACGGGAACGAAATAGTTTGTCGTGATGAATATAAATGTTTATAAACAAAACACCATAATATGTACAACGGCACCAAACATAATCCTGTGGTGTAAGGTATATGTGCAGTTTATAAACAGCATTTCTCACAATATACATGGCAATCGGTGATTTAACAGTGTTTGTATTGCCTTCATCTGGAATCTACCGTAGATGACAATGACCGTGAAAACCGTGGTAATGATAAAAAATATTTTCAACAGGTGAAAGTAGTTTTGGTCCTTTCTGTCGCATGTTTTCATTGCCATGTAGCGATGTGTTTTGGCAAAGTCACGACGAAATCTCCTCATGCCGAAATCACTCAATCTGTGAAATTTTGTGGTGCCCACTGACCCAGATTCCCTGTTGATTGGCATGGGAAGTGTCACTTGCCTAAGGCTATCCATATTTCTCGCCTCAAACCTCTACTAACTAGACATAGGGCGGACGAAATAAAATATAAAATTTATTAAAAAATGTCTTTCAATAATTTCAATAATAGTTTTTTCTGACATTTTAAAAAAAGTTTACTTGCTACTAGAATCTAGTCTATAAATTCATTTATGACGCAGATGGAGTCGCTTTGCTTCAGAAACAAATTTTTAATAAACAACTGAAGAAAGATAATGTTGACCTGGTTCTTTTATGACGGTGCAATGGTAGATCAAGATCCTGTAGAATTTCTTTTGTTAGATCGGTGCACAATTTTACACAGCGGCAGGATAAAATAGAGACATGGAAACGTTATGTTAATTCACATCAGAATGGAGATGGGGAACTGAGATAAAACATGGACAGCCTCACATACTTTCGAAACAATGTCCAGATTAATGTTTGTTCACACTCATTCTGTCATGTGCGCGAACATGGATTTAAAAATTATTTAGGTCAAGATTATTCAGGTCGCTGGCTACAGTATCATCATCTCTTGTAACTACTTCAGCATGAACACATTTTTTGGTCTTGCAGCTCAAAGCAACAATGTTGCTTTCAGATGCATTTTATCTCCATCCATGAGGAGCATCTGTCATAATGTCAATGCCTCAACAATCTTCCTGGTCAATTGATTTCAACAATGTAATACATACAGCCTCATTCATGGCATCATCACAAGTTTCCTTTGAAATACCCACCCACTTGGGCAGGATTATGGCCTCGGGATTAATTAATAAATTAATTAATTTAAACATTAAAATGTTTTGGTGAATACTATTATAAAAAACATGCTGTACATTGTATTTTTGGATTGCACTGCAAATTTCTTCTGATTACTTAAAAAACCTTTTGGTTTGCCCCCTTTCTGACCACGCATTCTCCTAGCAACCATGCCCCGTGTGCGCATGCAAGTTGGATTGTTGCTTACTGTCAAGTATTCAATATGAGCAACAAAACATTTTCATGACATGCTAAATTTCATGTAGAGTTGTTCGAGATAATCAGGGGAGCATTTGGTCATTTCGATTGTGACATTGATGACTTTATCGTGGAGAAAGTTTTAATTCAAGATGACATCTTTTTGACTGTCAACTAGAATCAACAAGATGGTGCTTCTCTTCCCTTCCTTGCAAGTGCAACAGAAACTTTGACAAATTTAGTGCCGATTCTTGGGATTAGTGGATCAGTGTCACAGCCAGGTTTCATTGTGGAACCAGATAAAGGCAAATATATCTGTTCACGCTGCTTTTGTCAACCATGCATCAACCACGCAGGCAATCACAGTTAGGAAATGGTGCGGCCACCATTTTGCAGAAATTTGTCGATTTGAAAACAGTGCTAGAAATACTTCTGTACTGAGCTAAAAAGACATAGTATTTGGAGAGATCCTAGATACTTGGACTTGCAGAAACGGATATTAAATGTAGCAGCAGATGAAGGATTTGTGTGGACAAAATGGGAAGGGATGCCAGATTGTATTTTAAAACATGTGCGCTAAGTGTATCTAAATCCACCAAACAAAAAATACATGGGACAAATGTGGATCTTATGATCAAACTCAGTTTTGTTTGTGAAAATCATGTGAAAGGAAAGGAAATCCATAATTAAAGTTGTCTTGGAATATCGGTATTGGAGTTTTCGTTTGTTGTAAGTACAATATTATCTTGATAGGCCTAATGTGGGTCAAAACATCTAGTTTATTTTGTTACTTATTTATCAGTTGCTTATGTGCATTGTTATGTTTACACACGTGACATATTCATCTATTGTAGTCAAGCTAAGAAATATTTGCCAAACTTCTAGTGTTTCAAATTAGGCCTCTTCCTAAACACTAGTTGAAAACTCTGTGTAACAAATTGAGTTTTAGAAATATAATCTGATTTTTGTCTGGTAAGGATCTAATTGCTGAATGCAAGTGACCAAAACTAAACAAATATCTGAAATTATCGGATTGAACTGAAGGAATCTTGTTGCTAATACTTATGTAACTGACGTCAGTTTCGTATTTATGTTTCGTTACTGTTACATTAACCAAAACTGTGTTGTGCTGCTGTTTTGCTGTAAATATATACACCACATTACACTTTGAACACAGTTGCATCGAATGTGTCACATGTACACATGTCCATGTGCTTTGCTATTTATAGCTCAATCCTAGGGTGATGATAGTGCTGTGAGCATGCCCCTTTGAGGTTACACACAACCAAATGTTTTCCCATAGACTTCTATAGTAACGTTATGATTTTTTTAAAAATAACTAAGCATTCAACAGCTATTACCTGTACGTGTGTGCACAGTTTGGCCTTAGAGCAGCAATAAAAAAAATAAAAATGATTAGCTTAGCCAGCTCCTTTTCCGAGTACCGGAAGCTAAACACACCACCCCCAGTTTCGCACCAAATGCCACCTACTTGAAAATAGCTGTGGTCACATTCAGCATAAGTCATCATGTTGAAAAAGACAGTACTAAATATAGAAAAACATGGTCAGTTTTAATAACTGGATGGATGTACATTTGAAAGACCTAAAAATCTTACAGAATATCCTCCAATCACAGCCTGCAGATATCTCTTGATCTGCACTGAAGGCTCACTACGAAAACCGCACTCTCCAAACTGGTACTGAATTGGTGTAGTAGAACCTGTAGACAAATCAGAATATATTTGCACTTGTCAAATCTGTGATTTATATGTTGTATATATATGTAGCTTCTCAGAAGAAAAATGGAAATTGGATTAAACTTCACTACTTGTTCCTATCCAGCATGTCTATATGGCACCAGAATACATAGTTTTGATGCACAGAAAGAGTTGTGAGAGTTTAATGATGTACACTTCATCAATGTTTTACAAAAGGTATTTCTGTATTAATAAAGAAGTTTTTACCTTCATGCACTGACCATGGAAGTTCATTTATATTTCATAAAAGATGGTGGTCAGGGGTCAATTCTATAAATGATTGAAGCTGCATAGATCATATCACCCTAAACTATTTTTTCGACTAAAAATATTGAACAAATCTTTAAACCTCAAAACCAGTTACAATACATATTTAAAATTGAGTAGTGGTCTGTTGTTTGCCTTCCTTTGCTGACATCATCAGAACATAGCAGAGTCTGCTACATGCATGGAATATGGTTTTGACACTCATGACATGATGCGATTGATATTGTTTGAGATTGCTCGAACTTACACCATCCATTGTTTATATAATTAAACACTCAAATGGCTGTCAGCATTTGGTAAATCATCTATGGAGGGGCTATCACAAATGTTTGTGCTTTCATATACTCCAAAAATCAAAAGTATAATCCTCTATGATATAGGCTGATGACATAAGTACACATGGAAAGGAATCAGAAAAAAAATCTCAAAATTGGACAGAGAGCATGGAATTCAGGCCAACAATAAGCAAGGGACACATTAAGCAGCTTTAAAGTCATCATATATGTAAGGCTGGATAATGAACTTTACCAGAAAATAGGAAATAAAGGGGTGCATTGTTAACAGCAATCTCAAACACTGACCAGTGAACCATACCGCCTATTAAAGCCGAGAAATTGAAATGGACCCTCAAGTAGTAAAAAGCTCTTTGAAACCACAACATGGAAGGAAATTACACTTAACTCTATTGATTTATTTAGTTAAGACTTTAAAATACTCACAGGACATCAAACATTCTTACTGTTTAATGTTTCAAGGTGGCTAAACTTGCTTATTTCAGTTATTTGCCAGTTTCAATGAAACAAAGTTAAAATTCCATATAATTTTGAAAATGTACAGCTTATTCTGACATAAATGTAATTTCTTTTTATTCACAATTAACAGTGTCATGCAATACCAGCTTAAAATAGTGTTTCTCTCCAATAATTTATGGGTTTATAGGGGAATGAAAGATACAATGCATTTTACTAAACAGGGGAGATAATTTAATTTTGTCGAACACTATCACATTCTTTACAGATGATTTCAGAACCATAATGTTACATTCCAAAAGAGCCAGTGGATATTATTTTCATCTAAGTAGGTTCTGGGACTGGTGTATAGCCCTTACTTCATGTTTGCAAACTAAAAAACTGCACAGTGAGGCATTAAGGGAGCACTGTCAGAAATGTCTAGTGCATGAGGGTCATCTTATCATGGCACTTGATAGTGAGCAACAGAGGGGCCTCAAGTGGACTGGAGTTCTTAAATGTACTTACTGTACCTACATGTCCAAGTTCCACAACTTCTACAAGGTAATAAAGCGCAGCGAGGCAAGACAAGGGTTGTCGATCACACACTGCCAACACCGGACTTCGGATCAGCTTCTCCAAATGCCAAATTCGATGTCGAAACTCCTACTTCTTCTGCATGAGTGCACATATACCTCCCCAGTCAACATCAGGCATGTGAAAAGCTGAAAAAAGTGTTCAGACAATATCAAATGGCAAACCAGTTTGGATATAACAGCCAGGAGTCAGTTCCTGAGGGGACAAAATAATTATTTGAAAGTTATATGAGTGAAAAATAAGTCTGTTTTAAGAAACTTAATAGAAAAATAGCATCATTCATTCACACAAGAGCACCTAACAGAAAGACATATTGGTATGCTACATTGTTTACTATAAATAAGGGGATGTTTGACATATTCTGCTGTCAGCAGTGTACATGCTTCATATTCAAGATAACGGCATCGCGTAACTTGACTGGCAAGCGATTGACACAAGGCAGAAATTGTTGTGGCAGTGGTGACTTTATCCTAATTTGTTGTCAAATTCATCAATTTCAACAAATTCAGAAGGCAGGAGGAGGGTTTGTTGGACAGAGGTACCCTGGGGGGTTCGTGCTGAGTTCGACCACAATACGAAGCAACATTCATTTCCAGCCCATCCAAATGCTCCATTCAACTCAAAATGTCCCCAACTTCACTGTCATTATTTTTAAATTTGCCTCCATGGTGTATCCATGGTGAAATATAAACAGAAAAGCATGTAAAGTATGAATTACTGAAATGTGCACTCACCCTACAGGTTACACACAACCAAATGTTTTCCCATAGACTTCTATAGTAACGTTATGATTTTTTTTAAAATAACTAAGCATTCAACAGCTATTACCTGTACGTGTGTGCACAGTTTGTCCTTAGAGCAGCAATAAAAAAAATAAAAATGACTAGCTTAGCCAGCTCCTTTTCCGAGTACCGGAAGCTAAACACACCACCCCCAGTTTCGCACCAAATGCCACCTACTTGAAAATAGCTGTGGTCACATTCAGCATAAGTCATCATGTTGAAAAAGACAGTACTAAATATAGAAAAACATGGTCAGTTTTAATAACTGGATGGATGTACATTTGAAAGACCTAAAAATCTTACAGAATATCCTCCAATCACAGCCTGCAGATATCTCTTGATCTGCACTGAAGGCTCACTACAAAAACCGCACTCTCCAAACTGGTACTGATTTGGTGTAGTAGAACCTTGAGCATGCCCCTTTGAGCATGCATAAATAAATGGCCTATTCTTATCATTATTAGAGTTTGACTGTTGCAACAGTTGTGCCTGACCCTCGTAAATCAGCCATCCATCATAGTACAGTTATTGGGATAATTTTGCAGTGTTTATCAAACCATGTCATTGCATTTGTTCAATATCTAGTCTGGGTTTGTTTGTGAAAAGGTAAACAGGGATCTAACTGAAGAGTTACCGTTCCCAGGTGTTGTTACCTTATTTTCTTGAGTATAGTGCACACTTTTTTTCCCAAAAAAAGCCCACAGCTGTGCAGAATTGGGTGTGCAATATACACGCCATAATGAGTTATGATGTTTTTTCCCCCAACACAAAGACGTTACTGTAAGCAGGTAACACTGGAAATACCATGTCATCAAATCGGTACTGAAGTATGCAATGTAATCTTGTAATTATACTGTCTGGTTTTAAAAAGTGTTCATTGTATATCTGGACTTATGTTTGTTACCCATTTCATTAATTTATTCAAAACTTCTTTCAATATTGTTTACATTAATTTCGGCGAAATCATGTGTGAAGCGATCGGTAGATCGCACAACTCACTGTTATTTACAGCAATAATGGTCAGATTGCCGCTATTGACACCTTTAAATGAACTTTAGTTGACAGAGAATGGATAAATATATCATAAATGACTTTGACTTGTGGTTTGATGATTCTATGTAAACATATTATTCTCGCGATCCCGAATGGGGGAGCCTCAATGGTGACTGGTCAAATTGTTCCATGCAACAAAGATCTGGCAGTAGCGATCAGCTGCACCGGAGTGTTATGCTTATGGTTATTATTACATGTATTTAATATATATATAGTAAAAGCTGCAACTAAATTCTTTAAAGTTATATCATTGGGTAAGTTTTAACTGAATCAGTGGTAGATTCCAAGAAAACGTGTGTACAGCTGATATGCTGTTTCCGGGCTTAGTTTTCAAGAAAATACACTTAGTAATCTTAATCTATGCATGTAAAACAATTCCCAGCAGAACAGAAAATACAATTTAAATGGTAAATTAACATGTCTGGTGATTTTGTATCTCAAATTTCAAATTTGTACGGTGTATGGTGTAATTTTTTACTGTGCATAGTCTGTCCAAAATCAAAGATAGGCTATGGCAGGTAACAGAGTTGGTTAGAACAGATGCAGGTTCTCTGTCAGGATCAATTTGACAAAAGGGCGAAGGGAATTTAAATCAAGAGAAAAAGTCCTTATGCAGTGTCTGCTCTGGCTTAAATTTTCTTGGGGTCGCTTGGACCCCTTCATCATAAAATTAGGGGTCCCAAACAAAAATGGAGGGGTCCAATTTATAGTATCATTATATAACATAAACAACAGAAAACAGTGGTTGTGAAAAATCAGACATCTTTTCGCAACTGCAAAATATCAACAAACAGGCAAAGTGAGAGAAAGGTTCACATCAGGGCACATCCTGCTCTCATGACCAAGAGGATTACATTAAGGGACAAACCATTTCTTAAAATGAAAATTTGATACTAATGAATCTTTATTTTAACACAAAACTATCCATGTTAATATCTAACTTCGTAAATGAAAAGGCAGTACACGGGTTATCAGCCATTGGTAAGGGGTCATTGGGGCAGACATTTGTGAATGTTTATATCTAGATCTTCCAATGATTTGAAGTTTATGGATTCAGTCAAGTTCAATGGCTGTTCTGATGCTACTGTACTGAGTAGTGAGTTCATGTCGTAACTGTGACAATGATCAATAAGTCATAACATAATTGGGATATCAAACGTTTTTTTTAGTAAGAGTATGTTCAGGATCCAGCATTTCCTTCATAAATCTAGTCAACAATGAACATGTTTCAGGTGCTATAAATGTTAAAACATGTCAGTTACACTAATAACGGTTCTGGCAAAATGTGTTTTGCAATTCTTAATATTATATAACCCACAAGAGATTGAATTATAATCAGCTTGATAAATCTGTTGTAGAATAACTAAATATTCAGAGTCCGCTAAATGAAAACAATGCTTACATTCAAGTGTTCGCATTTATTCTTTATCATATACAGTATAAAATCTCGAAATCCACACAACCAGTCGACTGTTTACTTATGCAAATCTACGCACGACATATTTCATCGCATGATCGAATACAGGACTCGTTGCGGTATGTCACGGCTACTTGTACACACGTTAACTTTCTTATGATAGTTTCTGGGATGTTTTAAGAAGTGGAATTACCCCTACCTCCATTCGAAATTGATTAGAAAAAGTACCCATTTGTTCAAACGAAGTCCCTTGATCAGACCTCGGTCATATGTAAAATACAAAACAGGACGTAATGTAAACCATATAACCCACACAGGAACTTTGTTTACCGAACTCGGTAAAGAAAATCAGCATCGATCGATCCAATGAACAACAAAAAATTTGTGAATCACATATTTGATAAGTTTATAAGCGTGCCCCATTACGATCCATAATAAATTAACTACCGCGAAAACATAGCGTACCATCCTACACGGTCGCTCGATTTCGCGGGTCACTGTTACCATGTTCTGAACTATACCCTTGATGTGCCGGGCTATTTTTAGTTTGACACAAGGTCGGAATATTTTCGACCAATCATCAAGCTAAATGAATTACGACTATATCCGACCTGCTTAATATGCGGCACCTGATTGGCTGAACCAAAGCTACGGACCATACCGAACATTAATACATGCAAAACTGAAAATAGATATAGGTCAAGAAACCGGTTTGGGTATTTGTCATAAACAGGGAGAGAATAATGAAACTGGTTTGGTTTAGCAAACGGAAGTGTTAATCAACATGCTTCCCTGTCTTGTTTGGCTACAAATACCTTTACGCAAAGACGTACGTCTTTGATTTACGATAAAAGTGTCAATTCGATATGAAATTAAAAACGCCCCAGTCACTGCGTCCACGAGACCCACACATGTTACGCAGGTGCGTTCAAACTCATTTTTGTGCGTCCAAGACGCAAAAACGCGCTCTTCAGCCAACACTGCTTATGCATTTACCCCTACCTACCTCAGTTCTTAGATCAAGGCTTTTATACTATAGGGAGTAGAGTTAGTGAAACAGGTTATGTTATTCACATGCCAGATTGAGGTAGAAAGAGTAGATTCTGCTACATTAACGTGCTGAAGGCATATCATGACAAACAGCAGACCCCAGAGGATAGTTGGGTGGTCGACCTGAAGCTATTTTATCAAATGAAACTCCGGAAGACAAACTGAAGCAGATTATCAAAGAATACATCTCACTCCTCCCCGATACCCCAAGTGTCACAATTGATGATTCACGATGAGGGAGCCATCCCAGGCAAGCATTCATTCGTGCAGTCTGAACCCACAAAAGCGAGTGTACCTGAAGGCTGTGGTGGACTACATGCTGAAACATGGAACCATCGAAGAGCAACTGGAGTTCACCATACTTGCAAGTGCCCAAGCCTTGAGGAAGCTACCGTTTGACAATTGGTCTGAGACAGGTCAATCAACAGGTCAAGGGTGACTTGCTTTTTGACCGTATTGGACGCTCTGAGTTCTTAACCAACCGACCTTTTAAAATGAACTGAATGTGCGAAAAGAGTGCCTCACAACTCTAGATGGATGAAACCAGTAATGAGTAATGTCAGTTGGGATGAAAACAACCTGCGCGTCTTTCAACGCCTCAAGAACTTGGTGCTGGAAGTAGAGGTACACATGGTGTATGCAGATGCTCTCTCCCATGCATGCCCGGAGTCGCCCCTCATTAACTCTTGTAATTGGACAGTAACTCCAACTACCTCGGACTGACCTGTGCATGTGTATTAAGAGTCTGTGTATTGTGTATATAACAACCATGTTGATCTCTATTTTATGTGCTCTGTGTATGTCATTTCCGTCAAATTATGAAAGGTTCCAGATTGATGGACCTCCCATTTGTATTTATAATGGTATTTTAGTATTGTATATGCAACATGTTCAATAGGTAATATGTGATCACTGGTAATGTGCATGATTTGTTTTTAATGAATGTTTTAGGGTCTTTGATAGGCATTTAGAAGTTGGAAGATCCTGAATACGTGACACTTTTTATGGAAAGCGACTTCTTCTATGCTTTGTCAGGACATTTTAGGGTCCATGTGAGTGGGTTTGTGGTAGACTGCAATGTGGATGCTCCAAAGTTGATTTGCATCACTTGCCTTATCTGAAAGTTCAATCTTTTAAATAAGTTCGATGAATCTAAAGATGTTTGAGTGCAGTGCGGGATCGTCTTGTTGAGCCATGAATGAAATCCTTCTAGGTTATTATTTGTTCTGGGCCCAAGTGGAAAGAGCCTTGTGAACTCTGGGAAGATCCGGGGTAGAATAGGTCTTCAGCAACCCATGTATGCCGCAAAAGGCGACTATGCTTGTCGTAAGAGGCGACAAACAGGATCAGGTGGTCAGGCTCGCTGACTTAGTTTATGCATGTCATCGTGTCCCAATTGCATGGCTCGATGCTCATGATGCACTGGATTGTCTGGTCTCGATTATTTACAGACTGCCGTCATATAACTTTAATATTGCTGACTGCGGCATTAAACAACAAACAAACCAACCAACAAATCTTCCACCCATGTAGAGACAATGTAATCGTTCATCTCAACAGCTCGAGGAACATCTGGAGTAGAGTTCATGGCATCTAACAAGGCATCTTGGACTTCGAGGATGGAAAATAGGGAAGTTCAGTGGCTCTTCCGATCCATCATGACATTAGGATTCTCTTTGTAGGAGACGGCCAGACCGAGGTCCTGGGCCTTCCTCCAGATCATATGGGAGCAGTGGAAGAGACAACCCTTCACTTCAGCCTTGGAAATTCTTTGTGGCTGGGATGGCTGCAATTTCAAAATCTGTCTGTTGAGTTATCTGCTGCACATGGGTTCAACAGACTGAATATTCTAGAGTGTGTCACTCTGGTGGTCAGGAAGGAGGGTGAAAAGGAGAGGATACAAGATCGATCCTTGCATTGCATGGAGGATGTACACTTGGTTTCACTGGCAGGCAAGATGAGAACGTGCCATCCATGTAGATCTTGTCTCTGGACAGGAGAGCTTCAAGGGCTTCATCTGATGAGAAGGCCGGAATCTTCTTATCATCACCAGCATCAATGAGGATGATGTACACCAGCTGCATTTGGGTTGTCTCTTCCACAGGGTACTGACAGGTACACTTATCGCTACAGGACCTCTTGACCTCCAGTAGACAGTTTCTCCCTTTGCTTTGTTCATGGCATACAAGTATCCATCAAGGAGTACATGCGGGGCACCTTTCTTAGATATAACATATTCTACTTGCCTAAGGCCTGCAATGTCGCAATCTACTTAAGTCATATCTACTATATATCATCTGTGTACTATTTATATACTAATTGCAAGACAAAAGATAAACCTGAGAGAAAAGATTAAGCAGTAGCTATTAGGGATAAGCCATCTACTCTGACTTCAGCTACTCTTGTTCTTGTTGGCAAAACATAATGACCCACTGATCTTTGAAAATTTATCCTAAATACAAGAAATTTAAACTTCATAAGGTATCTAGAAGTTTAGAATGATCCATTCATTAATTAGGTGTAACCGATGTGCATTATCTAATGGAAATCAATTTCTCGTCTACTTTTTGTGAGTTCTGTGTTATTGGATTTCTGCATTTTATGAGTTAACCCAGTGAATGAATCTAGCTCCTAACTTCTCATATTAATCCTCAATACTTGTTATAGTATTGGTCTTTGACACTCCGAAGGGGCGGTCGGATAGCTTATTGGTTAAAGCATTTGCTTGTCACGCCGAAGACCTGGGTTCGATTCCCAACATGGGTACAATGTGTGAAGCCCATTTCTGGTGTACCCCCACCGTGATATTGCTAGAATATTGCTAAAAGTGGCGTAAAGTCATACTCCGATACTTGGTTGTATGATCTGAGTGGTCTTTATTGAGTATTGCTCAATAGACCGATCCCGTCTGTCAATCAAAATTGGAGTATGCGTCAGTTTGAGCCAATCAGAAGGCCGGGCACGCTTTGAGGATTAGTCAGACTTACTTCTGAGGTCAAATGATGCCCGAGAAGCGACATGCCCACGGTTTGTGCTATTTTTCCTCGCTATATCCATTACGTTTCGCTGGGATTAGATGTATTACCCAAACACACATGGTCGTGAGAAAAATGTTTGACGCTGATCAAGGTGTGCGGTAGGATTTTACGCATGTTATAAACAAGGATAATGCTTGTAAATACAAAATCAATTTTTAATTCAGTTACCAAATTTAAACTAACATTTTCTAATGCTGGACGACTCAATAACATATGACCTGGGTTTTCAGGCAGGGGAGCAACTAACACACTTTTTCGTTTTGAGGGAATATAAGCCCCAAGTACGATCCCACTATTTATTTTCTTAGTTAAATTATGTGCCTTACCCATCATCACATCTGGTGGGGTAATGACGATATTCAGTAGCCACTCGATTTTTTCGTCAAACATAGTCCAATTTTTATCATCATTGCGAGTAAGATTGTATGAAGTGTTTTTATTGAGTCTACTAACGTTGACATCACTTAAATCTCCTAGATTAGCTGTGAATGTAACTTCTTTCCGCTTGTATACATTATCTTGTAAGTGTAAAGCGTATAACTTGCCATCGATACCGGGTTAACCGAATCCTTCTGTGTCTCCGAGATCGGAAAGCGCAATTGTATTACATTGTCTAAGGTTATGGGTTCCAGGGCCTAATGAATCAACCATTATTTATCATATTGAGTGTTACACTAAAGTATCCTATATGTACAGGTTGATGTTTTAAATCTAATACAGAAATTTTGAAATCTGAAATAATACCCCGCTTTAATTTTTTATATTGTAATGATGAGAAAGATTCCGTTCTACCACTATTGTATTTTTCATCTTTGACTGGAATAGCTCTCAGCAGAGAAGAAGGACTTTTGAGTTGAATATCATCCGTCGTACTGATTTGATCAAGATGGATGCACAACTCTTTATAGGGAACTAAATCGGACAATTTAATTCCATGCACTGTTTTGTTGGGTTGTATAAATACTCCTCTTTCTCCTCCAGAGTTTACAAGTCTAAGTGTAACTGATAAGGCCCATTCAATATCTACTCTCTTTTCTCTAGCGATAAAAATCAGCATCCCATTCAACTCATTTTGTGTGAGACTAGCTCCCAAAGGCTTAAAAATTTCATCATTGAGTGAGCATACGCTGTAATACCCATCAGGTATAATGATGGGTTTGAATAAATCATCAAATACGAATAACCTATTATTATATCTCGCATCACCTATATTGATCCACCGCAGGTAATATGTTACATCTCATAGAGAGACTTCAAGTTGTCCATCTGAGTTATCGATAGTAAGAAGGAGTTGAATAGACTGACCATTTGTTATTCCTGGGAGTGTAACATACATATCAAATATACAAAGATACTATATCATAACTTAAATATGAAATCAACTTACATTACTAATCAGTCGATTTTAGTAAGTGCCTCTGGTGCTATTTTTTTTGTTAAATTCCCTGATATCTTTGAAAAATACAGGGTCACAGCAACTAGTAAAAACATGGTGCACGATTGGTTCCACAATCCAATGCAATTTTGGCAGAACCAGTTAAACTTTGCCATATGCAACAACAGGATGTGGTGTATCTCTATATGCCCCAGGATTTGAACTAAATAAGTCTGTTTTATCATTTCATGTGTACTATCAGATTAGACGTATACTTAAAGAAATTAGTGCACCATTACCACAGGATCGAGAATGGAATTCCACAAATAATCCATACGATAAGCGGGCCTTCGAACGTATGTGTAATGAATTTAATGTTTCTGTGAGTAAAGATTGGCGTATTAAAGGAACTAACCATGGTTTAGGCGTTCCTTACACGGGAATAGTCAAGCCACAGTCACCACAACCATCTGCTGACACATCTACTGACGCACAACCACATATTGCCGCTAAAAATCAACAACATATCGATGAAAAAACAGTGCTTATAGTAGGTGGAATCGCGGCTGGTTTACTCATGATTTTGATAAATAGCCTTTAGCGGATACGTACAATAGCCCTGCAATTGCTACGATCAGTGCCCACAAGTTATGACTAAGCCAAGAAGCGGTCTTTGCTAATAAAATCAAGAGCCAGGAAACAATACTCCCTATTATACTGGGAAGTGCAGATGTGGCTTTTCCAGCGAGCTTTCCCAGCGCTTCTCCTTTTATCACTAGGTAGTGTGCCACCTCTTGTACCACCACCACCGGTTAACGCGAGAGTCAAAGTCGATATAATAAATCCCAATGTGGTTAAAATACTGGCAATGGTTATCCCCTGTTCTCTGAACAATGTTTTAATTTTATTGGCCAGTGTAGTATCATTGTTGAGGACTTGATCGATAGTTTCTCGAATTCGACTGATTTGTGAACAAAGTGCCTTTCTATTACTCGAAGCTGCATCTAGGCGGGCCGATCTTTCGTCTTCTAAGTTACGCAATCTTTCTGCAACGCAACGTCTACTGAATTCATCACCCGCCTGTTCAAGTTTTGTTTTCTCATAAGCTATATGCTTGACGAGTTCGGATAGCTTGGCTATATTATTGATGAGTTCTCCCCGCATTGTTTGCATTGCCTTGTCAAGACCTCGTAATTCTCTAATAGAGTATGGTGATACCTGTGACTTAGAATTATCGAAGAAAGTATCCAAGATTTCTCCGAGTCCGTCCGAGGCCAGCTTCGAGCTTTTTTCCAAATTATCTATATCTATGGCAGTATGACCTTAGTTCAGTATGACAGCCTGAACCTTAGTAGTCTTCGCAGAAGTTTTTCTCGTGAGTAGTCTACAAAACCTAATTCAGTGTTGATGCCATGTTTAGCGGCTCTCTTAGACAAGGCTAGGGGCTTATGAGTACGAGAATTCATAAGATCAATATCGGGAGAGCCACGCAGTCGCAATATTCCTTTACTATCTATTGTAAACTTTGAATACCGTATTTTCTTGAGTATAGTGCGCACCCACGTATAATGCGCATCCCCCTCTAGCGGGTTCAATATTTTGGAAAAAAGGAAATTTGAATATTATGCGCAGAAAAAATTTACACCGTACCCTTTCAGCGAAGTGCGGCAAACGAACGGGTGCTGAGAAAGTTTGTCAGTACAAATTCAAAATTTGAGATAAAAAATCACCAGACATGTTTATTTACTGTTTAAATAGTATTTATTGTCCAGCTAGGCATTGTTTTAAAGCTAGGGATTAAGATTACCTTGTGTATTTTCTCGTAAACTAAGCCGGAAACAGCAATCAGCTGTACACACGTTTTCTTGGAATCGACCGGTGATTCGGTCAAGACACACCCAATGATATAACTTTATAGGATTTTTAATGCAAGGATCGGCAACAATTGTATCTGAAACTATTTTTTTTATCAGGAATAATATATTCCATTTTTTTCTTAATCATATGCAGCCTTTACTAAACATATTTAAAATAATAATAACCCTAAGCGAAGCAGCTGATCGCTATTGCCGGGTATTATTTTTTTACATGGAACCAGTCTGACCAGTCACCGTCAAGGCTCACGTGCACGTGATCGCGTGATCGCGAGAATTTCATGTTGACATAGAATCGTCAAACAAAAACAAATATGACTTTTAACGAGTCAAAGTATGTCATTTATGATATATGTATCCATTCTCTGTCAACTAAAGTTCGTTTCAAGGCGTCAATAGCGGTATTCTGACCGTGGTTGCTGTTAATAACGGTGAGTTGTGCGATCTTCCGATCGCTTCACACACGATTTCGCCGAAATTAATAAAAACAATATTATAAGGAATTTTGAATAAAATTAATGAAATAAGTTACAAACATAAGTCCAGATATACAAAGAACACTTTATAGAGCCAGACAGTGTAATTACATGATTAATTTGCGTACTTCAGTATGGATTTGTTGACATGGTATTTCCGGTGTTTCGTGCTCTTTCCATGAAAAAAACCATCTAAACTCATAATTCGTGTATAATGCGCACCCCTTCTACACAGCTGTGTTTTTTCGAAAAAAAGTGTGCACTATACTCAAGAAAATACGGTAGTCTTTCAATAGTTTCTTTAAGGCATCATAATAATCATTAATGGCTGGTTTCAAAAGTTCATCGTTAATATTCTTAAAGCTGGTTTCATCAGTACCCTCTTAGATTGTACTAGTTTCAGTTAGGTTATCTAGATTAAAATCATCCATTTTTTATATTAAACATAAGGTTACAATATAACAATGTCTTCGCAATACGGAAGTCCGTTAAACCCACAATGTAGACTTCGGGATCCATTAGGGGTCAAAGCAATTCATCAGTCTGTAACTATAACTAATAACCCAAGTACCACTGATCAGAAGCAAACACTTTTGGTTCGCTTTTCTAATCTCGGTGCACACAGTGTGTTAGTTCCGGGAACTGCCCGACTATCATTTACAATTAGTTTGAATTCTGCCGACGCTAGCAAATAGCTCGTTCAGAACATAGATCGTGCGATTGTTAAGAAAATTGTGATTAAAATTTGTGGTAATGAAGTTTTGAGTATTGACAACAGCGATGTATACTTCTGTTACATGGATCTCTGGAGAATGGCTAAAGAACGGGAAAACTTACAGTACCAAGGTATTTGTAATCAGATCACATTGAGACTGTGCATAGGTGCTGATAGTGGCGATAATACCATCGTAGAAGATAAGGCTGTTGCTGATGCATTAGGTAACTGATTCTATATTCCGGTCGACTTTGAATTACTAGATAGTCACATGCCCTTCTATCAAGCATCCGTTGGCGATAGGTTAGAATACGAACTCACTTTTAATGACTACAGCAGAGTAATCAAAGCTACTGAAGATCCTACTTGCTATTCTATTGGCGATATCTCGATATGATAACAGATCCTGACTGTCTGGCTGTCATTGAGTGTAGGGCCTGGAGGAGTGGCGGTCTGACACTCAATGGATTGGCTGGCTGTAGGAGTTGGGAGGGGGGAAGCGTCGGGGGAGAAGATGCTTCTCCTCTTTCTCTTCTTCCTCCTGTGTCCTGTCCCCTCAGGTGGGCGAAAGGGCTCCTCCCCTCTGGATTCGAGGGGAGCGAGTTCCGATGCTGCTGCTGGGGGCGGAGGGGTGGAGAGAAGGATCTCCTCAATCTCCATGATGGAGACTGATGGTGACTTCTTCCTCCTGGGCAGCCTGATTTTCTTAACCTGGGGAGGTGCAGAAAGGGTTGGGGCCTGGGGTTGGTCTTGCCTTAGGCTTGGATTTGGCCGGAGCCTTGTCCAGAGGCCTTTTCTTCTGTTTGAGGTCGAAGGTGATGGCGAGGGTTGACTTCTTACTACTGTAAGAAGTCTTTAAGGAGTAGTCTCCAACCCGGAAAGCCAGCAGGAGCTCAAAGATGGAGACAAGCTCCCTGGGCAGAGATTTGGAGAGAACTCTCATTATTGAGTGTGGTCATGAGCTTGGGAGGACACATCTGGTCAAGTGTCCAAGCCTTCTCATTCATTCATTCATTCATATTCGGAGATTTAATGTGGGCTTTCCGCATGTAATAAATCACATTTAGCATATCTCGCACACGGGGAAGTACTATTGGGGAAAAAAAGGGTAATGAATAATTATAGAAGTGCGACCCCAAAAAATATAAATTGAGAAACCTAATCTAAGAATACTAGGCGGTTGGGGTTTGGCTGGGTGGGAGTGGGTGATAAAAGAATATAATAATATGGAAAGTTTGGGCTTGGATGGAAGCTTCCGGGGAGCAGATGCTTCTCCTCTTTCTCTTCTTCCTCCCGTGTCCTGTCCCCTCAGGTGAGTGAAAGGGCTCCTCCCCTCTGGATTCGAGGGGAGTGAGTTCCGATGCTGCTGCTGGGGGCGGAGAAGTGGAGGGAAGGGTCTCCTCAATCTCCATGATGGAGACAGATGGCGACTTCTTCCTCCTGGGCTTCCTGACTTTCTTTACCTGGGGAGGGGCGGAAAGGGCGGGGGCCGGGCCTGGGGTTTGTCATGCCTTAGGCTTGGATTTGGCCGGAGCCTTGTCCAGAGGCCTTTTCTTCTGTTTGAGGTCGAAGGTGATGGCGAGGGTTGACTTCTTACTGCTGTAAGAAGTCTTGAGGGAGTAGTCCCCAACCCGGAAGGCCAGCAAGGGCTCCAGGATGGAGACAAGCTCCCTCGGTAGTGATTTTGAGAGGTCTCTCATTATCAGCTCATTATCAGAGGTTTTGAGAGCTTGGGAGGACGTGTGCGCTGGGCGAGTGTCCAAGCCAAGAATCCAGCCTTGTGAAGCCTTCTCTCTGGACCAAGGCTTATATAGCCAAGGTCACCTGACATTTAGTAAGTAATAAATATAAATGTAAACAGTAATTCATCAGCAGGATGGCAAATGGTCGATGTACACAAGCGACTGATTTACGACATCCATTGTCTGAAGAACATTTGATTGCAAAGGCTCATTACCCTGGAGCCATGACATTTATATACCTTGAAACACTTAATGGCTGTTATTTATAAGATGCTAATCCTAATTGTTATTGAGTCTAAATTGAAATAATTGCTGATTGTTATTCTAATATAGGTGATGACAGATTGGCACTAATCTTGTTGACATATTTACTGGGTGCTTTGAAAGAGATTATGGTGTCACTATAGACGAGCTTGTATGGGGGCTAATCCTAATCCTTAATGAGTCTTTGCAATCAAATGTTCTTCAGACAATGGATGTCGTAAATCAGTCGCTATGACACATCTCTGAGACTAATGTTAACATTGGCCCTATTTACCTGCATCACCAAGCCAGTAGCCTCCTACCTGCACCTGAGGGACATCTGGTTAGAGTCTTACACAGACGATTGCCTCGGAACTCGCCCCATCATACCGACTCCAATTCAAAGGAGGCCTCTTCCAGATGGATCTGGACCTCCTCAGGATACCACAGGACAGATGGCTCAAGAGACTATGCCATCTGCTTCCTGCACTTCAGCAACCCCTCATGCTTCGGCAGTGGCAGGTGCTCTTGGGGCTACTTACATTAACCTTAACCTAGGTCCTATTCAACGGTTTCTTGCACCATAATCAGATGTCAGGATCCATCGCATTCTTCGCTCTACCGCCAGGAGACATCTCAGTTAGTAGACAGTAGAGTCAAATGTCTTAGGAGGTGTTTCCTTAACAGAGTTGTTACCATCACACCAAACTACACACCTATTCCTAGACGGCACTCTACGGGGTTGGGGTGCCCAACTAGAGGATCACACGATATCACATTGGCAGAATCATCTCTAGGACACTCAATGCAACCAAGGGACACACTCTCATTGCGGTTCCTGGTCCAGCACATCCTGAGGCCTTCCATCTTCTATGTCAGTGCTTCGGTCATCATCACCTTTTTGACCAGCCAGAACTGCCAGATCCCGACATATGTTTCTCTGGCCCAGGATTCACAGGCATAGGCGGTTGACATGCTCTGAATCCCTTGTGCTTTTCCATCACCTGTAATCCTTCCCAGGTGTTGCTGAAGGTTCAGGCAACCAGGCATCTCACTCTGATTTTGTCCTAGGTGGCTGATCGTCCTAGGTGGCCGGCGAGAGGATGGTTTGTTGACCTCAGAAGTATTGCAGGAGGCGATCCACTTCCACTGCCAGGGTGGGCGAACCTACTCATCCATCCGTGCAGCAGATTACTACACTATGCCAATACCAAGCAGGTTTCATATGCATGCTTGGTACATCTTAGATGGGCATTTGGCGCAAAAGGCTATTCGGCGAGGGCAGCGAAAGCCATTACAAGGGCACACAGACCATCGACCAGGGGACTTTATGATGATAAATGGCAGTCTTTTGAATCCTTTTGAAGGATATACTTCAAGTCATCACCAAAGTGTCACCTCAATTCCTGACTGAATACCTCTTATATCTGTATACCAAATAACACCTTAAGGGCAGTACCATCATGACATATCTGATGGCCCTTAATTTGATGTAAGCAGTTTCGGAGGAACAAAAGAAGACCAAGCTTCTGGAACTATAGGCCCTCCTGAACTCCTTTCATCTTGAGAATCAGAAGGCCTCCTGCCCTCCTGCCCTCCTGCATGAGATGTGAACTTCTCCTCGCAACATCCTTCTATAACCTCACCAAGAAGACTATCATCCTCTTGCGCTTGGCTACAACGGCAAGGGTTAGTAAGCCTCATGTGCTCAACATTACCCATGTCCACTTTGAGCGTTAGATGCAGGAATCAGTTCAAAAGTATGCAGTAAATGTTTTAAGGAGTAATGCAGGATAAATATAAAAATGTAAAACATATATATAGATTTTACTAAAACTGTTAGTTGGTTAACCATTTTCAATGCGCCTTAATGCAAGCGGTCTGTGGGGCAGGGGGTACTGGAACAGAGTTTGTCTGTCTGTCGACCCTCTTCTCAATGGGGACGAATGTTCTGAAAACTATTTGAGTTGGAGAAATGAAATGTTTCACACTGATGTTACTGGTCATGATCTCAAATGATATTAAAAATTGGTGTCGTAAATTATGCTTTTCAACTTAGTGCATACTTTGTGAAATGGGGACAATTTTTCTCAGACACTACTGGAGGTGTATGAATGAAACTTGGTGCCCTAAATTATCTGTTTTTCCAGAGTTACACACTTGATCCATGTTATTTTACTTTATGCCTATCGAGTAAGTTTGCATGTTTATAAGAGATACTTGTAAAAACTGAGCTGAAAATTTGTGTTTTAGAAAAAGTTCCAAAGGCTTTGATCTATGGTATTATACTTAATGTATAGTGGCTGCCATGGGGATAAGTTTTCAACTACTGAAGTTACATGAATGAAAGTTTGCATGCTTAATTAAGAGATTTTCTCATGACATAAAGCCACCCAAGTGCATTTTTCTTCTCAAGCTTTATTGGACATAGTTAACATTAAATTTCCTATTCCCTATTCCTTTCCTTGATACCATATGAACAAACAAAATTCTAAAGTGCCCCGTGGCAGGGGATAGTGATAATGCTGCTTTGGTGTTTTTTTTCATTTTAATTTGTGTATTCTGACCTGCTCTTAGATCTGTTTTTGACAAGTATGAGTCAGCTCTCTTTGGGTGCAGCCTTACTCTAGTTTAGGTGGGAGAGTTGTTACTTAATCACAGTGACAGACATGCAGTGAATCTTTATGGCACATTTTTATGTAGACTTGGCGTTAAATAAATAAGTTTTCTGTGTACAAATTAACAGAAGCAGAAACAGCAGCAGCAAAGTCGTGGTTATTCCAAGCCCCAACAGAAGAAGGAGGACAAGAAAGAACGCAAACGACCACAGAGTTCTACCAACTCTAAAACTACCAAGGAGTTGCTGGGGGAACTGTTTGCTGATAAAGAATACCTTGAAAAGCTCTACGACGGTAAGCCTTTGTTTTGTGGAGATTTAAAAGCTATAGGCTTTTGTGTATCTTTTGTGCACCAATTTCCATACAATTTTGTTGTAGGACTTACAACACTACTTCATATATGAAAGCAAAGTATGTACTTACTGTTGTCAAATAACAGCAACTATGACTTATCTATCATTAAATAAAATTATGACATATATACCGAGGTCTGAGTTGTGTTTCATGTATTGTCTGTCAAAATCTTCTCCAAAACCACTGCATATATGGACTGAAACTTGGCACAATGATGACACCAAACATTGATTGATTTGACCTCTGCTCATGAATTCACTTACTGTAGATCATGAAATTAATGTGTCTCCAAATTAATGCAAGTGTTGACCCTAAAAAGTGTCATGAAATTAATGGGAGTAGCCCTATCTTTAAACTATGATAGCTAATCAGCAAACGATAACACCAAATTACTAACTCATCCTGCATTACTCCTTAATGCATCTACTGCCTTTTTTATGCCAGAAACAAAGCTGTGCAATGTTCTCGGATGAAGAAATCGAAAGTTGTCCTCATAAAGTTTGACCCTACACAGCTTGCCACGTGCCTGAACGGAAGTGATGTTGTCATGGATCTGCATATTCCTCCTTGTCATTTTTAGCTTTAAACATGTGGTTGCGCTTTGGCTACACCTGAATTCCTTCTTTATGCTTACCACCCACAGTGTCTGCATTGTACTCAGATTTGAACACCAGATTTAAAATCTAACTTCTGTTCACCTCTCTCCCCATCAAGTTTTACAAGATGCACACAGGTATTACGTAAGTGTATTGTTCAGCAGTCCCTACTGCACGCAAGAAGAATGTCTGACTCACAGGTTCATCCCTCCAGCAGTCCCCGGTCATCATGAATCAGCCCTCTACATTGGATTGGGCTTTATCCAACATCCTGGGGATAATCAACATTCCTTTACCCCCGCTGCACACCAAAGTGCTGGGCACCTATATCTACCTTTCTAGCTACACCCTCCCTTGCGCACTCCCTTGCACACTCCCTTGCACACTCCCTTGCACACTCCCTTGTGCTTCCACCAGGCAGGTGCTGGCATGTGCATCTACCTTGACATTGCTGTCTACTCCGGCTTCTGCGATGATTTCCAGGATTACCCACTACACCTGCACTGACCACTGCGCACTGCCAATTACCAACTGCACCTCTTTCTTACCCGCTGATGTATGATCAACCTTCTATGCCTTACATAGACACAGCATGGATGCACAACTTTATGCTGTCAATGTGGCATCAATCAACGACACATATGTATCAATCACCTATGCCTGTGTATCAGCCGATAGCGTCAGAGCCTCTGGCAACTTACTTTCCGCCAGTGCCTCCATCAACCATAAGTCCTGTGACTTATCCAGCGCCTGTTGTCCTGCCAGCATCTGCCATGCAGCAGATTCCTGCAGTATTATCTACACCCTCTATGTTGATGGCTATGCAATTAGTAGGTTTGGCTACACCAGCCTGTACTTGGCTTTGACTCTTCTGCTCAATGGAATACTAATCTCAGCTTGGCCCAGATGCTGGATTTGATGGTGGACTGTCTGAATGTGGTAGCACTGTCCCCTGGTCCCGGAGTTGACAAAAGGGACACCATTTGGTCCCGTCCGACATATAATACGGCCTGATTCCATGCTTAGGGATATGGTCAGGGCGTTGGACAGGGATTTCTTCAGATTATCCCTCTTCCCAGCGTTCAAGGTGCCAATGTTTAGGTAGGATGACTTCCCTATTCACACCTTTGAAGTTGCTGACCAGGGGCACACCTTAGACAAGGACCTCCAGAGGATTACCGGCTCGTCCAAGTCAACTACGATTAAGATTCCAGATACTTGACTCAACTTAATCAAGAACGAAATCAGGCGCACACTTAAACCCTTGTCGGTTCTGGCCTCTTCATCTTGGGCCATGGAACAGGACCTTGCTGAGACCAACGCCAATCGTCTAGACCACTTAGAGACAGTGGTAGACTTTCAGCAAAGATAGTTATACCTTTCGAGGAATCACCTCTGGGCAGCCCTCATGGAGATCACCATTACCTGCCAGCTGGGTTACTTGTTTCTGTTCACCTGGGATTGCAAATTTAAACACAAGCTCCTTCGTGAACCGTGGTCTACCTCTTTATGATTCAATGATCAGGTCACCAAAACCCACACCAAGGTCTCAAGCTAGAGATGAGACAGTGCTCAAGGCTTTGGAGCCTGTCTCTCACAGTCTCTCTCAGCAGTCCACCAAATCAGGAAACTATCGACCAAAACACTCCTCCCTCAAAGAGTTGATGCACGAGCAGCACTCTTTTTGAGGCCGAGGAAGAGGCAGAGGCAGAAGCAGGGCTCAGGACTCTCAACAGTCCCGCCATGGTAAATCCAAGGGCAGGATCGGGAATGAGATGACAGGGGAAAGCAGTGAACCCTCGGACAATCACGACTTGGAGCTCCTACCCCAAGTCGTCCCAATTGTTGACAACCCAGTAGGTGGGAGGCTCGGCCTCTTCTGGTAGAACTGGATCAGTTTGGCAGACCCCTTCTTACTACACCTACTGCGGCATGGTAGTTGCCTAGACCTGGCCATAGACCCTTAGCTGACCATGACTCCACCAACTTGGCTCTACCCCAGGAAACAACATCAGCCACTTGGGTCTTATCACAGACATCCTGTTGAAGAAGAGAGCCATAGAGATTGTACAAACCCCAGCATTAACACAGAGCTTCTACTCTCCCTTCTTCCTGGTACCCAAGAAGAACTCAGACAAGATGCAGAAGATCCACAATAATGCCGTGTTCAGCGAGTGCTTGGAGCATCTGCCTTACTTCCACCCCACAACCATGAGACTGCTCAGGAGCAGTGGCAATGCTCATGACTCCCTGATCAGTCTTGACTTGCAGGATGCGTACCTGCATGTACCTATCCATCCTAACAACTGCAGGCTCCTTGGGTTCCAATTCAATTTCATACACTACCAATGGGCAGTCCTACCCTTTAAGCATTTCAGTGGCCCTGGGGCTACTTGCTTGACTCACCAAGGCTGTAGCTGCCTTCCTACAACTGGGGACATTCGGTTTGAGTTGTAGATAGAAAACCGTCTCCTGAACCATCCAGACACAGCTGCCCTGACTTTGCTAGGCGCCTTCTTTATCAATTGGGATGGGTGGTCAACAAGGCAAAGTCAGAAATGGTTCCATCCTTCCAACTCCAGTTCATAGGGGGCCTGTTATATAGATGTCACAATCCCTTCGACAATACCACACTCTCAACCAATAGCAAGTTTTGTAGTGGTTTGGTGCCTGCTCAACCAAGGAACAACGCATTCTCACTCCCTGCTTCAACAGACATTTCAGTTATTTCATCTGGTGGATCGCCTGGGTCTACAATTTATAGTCCAGCACATCCCTGGATGTCGGAACATTCTGGCTGATCCTTTATCCAGGCCAGATAGGGTGGCTCCCGCAGAGTGGAAAATCCATCCAGAGGCATTTCAACTGGTGCCTCAGCGGTTCGGTCAGACCAAGATCCTCTTCGCCGCGCATCAAAACTTCCAGCTTAAGACATACAGTCATTCATTCCTCACAATAATGCCCTTCATGATACCGCATATGCCGCTGGCTCCCATAAATTTTATGCTGGTTCCCAGGTGATTACATGTATTTGGTGACAGTACAGTAATTACCTAATAAAATAAATGTCCAAACAACTGAACACCTAGGTTGTTTTATTTGTTAAAAGCACACAACGTTTGTTTTCCATCTCTAATTAGGATCCAACTTCCAACCTTCTCAATTTAACTCCAACTGTTAAACAGACATTTACCTTATTACCCTTTCATATGTTGCAACAGTGAGTAATTAATGAGATCAGTGGTGTGAACTTTCGCGACAACACAGGCATCCAACAAGGCACCCTTTGGGGCTAGTTGAAGGAAAAGAAAAGCTGAAGGGATTTGTGCTAGAGACAGAAGACATCGGAGACCTTGGCATGATGAAGGCAAAGACGGCATATGATCAGACACTTGACAAGGCACTGTTTGCGTGGTTTATGCATGAGGGGACGCCCATCTCTGGCGAAATCATGAAGTTTCAAGATCAGAAGATGTCCAGGGATATTCACGAACCAGACAATCCATGCAGTTGATGGCCATGGCACTTTCAACAGCATCATGGAATCAAATCATTCACAGTAACGGGAAGCAGCCAGTTCCTATCTGGATAAACTTTTGGAGCTGTTTCAATCAGAAGGCCTGCGACGTGACTGCCCTCTATTACAACTTGCTGCCTGACAAAAATTTGGCCATGCCTGAAGACATACACCTGGCTGGGTGCAAGAAGGCCAAACAGTGAATAACCGTGCTACTCACTAGTAACAAGACAGGGAACCACAAACCAAATCCTCTGATCATTTGCACTGTGAAGAACCCAAATTTGTTTCCATTTCCATTGCTCGCTCTGCTGCTACAAAGACTGCGTGGATGACCAGTCGGCGAGCTGTTTGTAAATTATCGTTTATCTAAGTAAACAAGCAGTTAAAATTTACTTTATACATGTATACTGCATATGACTGTAGATAACCCGATCTCATAGATAAGCTATGGTATTAAGTTGGTCCTTGAAATCTGTATCAAAATGTTTTTTGCAAAACTTCCGGTTTGGCAATGGCGGCGTGAGGACGCAATCGGCGGGGGCTCTAATCAAAGTCCGACATTATCCAAAACATCATGGCCTCTAAGGGCAAATCAAAGAAGGGATCACCAAAAACTAAGAGTGAAGAATCTGTTGGGGGCACTATTGGCCAGTATTTACAGTCAGCAATTCCGGAGGGCCAAGAAACTGTTTCGATGCCAGATTCCGCTCCATCATCGCACACACCACGTGTAGATAACGAATGGAAGGATTTCATTCGAAGTGAACTGAAACTCGTTGCGGATAAAATATGCTGTAGAATTGATACCGTCACGGCGGAATTATCAGAATTATCGAAAAGAGTTGATGGTGTGGAGTCGGCGACAGATTTTCAGTCAAAACGCATTGATGACTTCGCAAAACAAATCGACTCGACGGAAGTTAGTATGAAAGACCAAATTAACATGCTGAAAAAGAAACTTTTAAAAGCAGAAATGTACTCGAGAAAATCTAATCTTCTTGTCTACGGAGTGCCAAATACAATCACTACACTAGATTCGCATTGTCGGGGGATATTCAAAGACAAACTAGACTTGGATGAACAGACTGTAGAAAACATGATGTTTGTGAACATACATCGTCTACCGAGATTCCACGAAAGTGACAAACCAAATCCAATCATTATCAAGTTTGTTCTTATGCAGGATAGGGAAGCTATTATGAAGGCTACTTTCGCCAGAGGAAAACGCCTATCAGAAGCTGGCCTTTCGATCAGAACGGATCTACCGTTAGACTTGAAGAAACTGCGAGGAAGATTACTTCAAAAATCAGCGATCATTCGTAAAAACTACCATCTACAGACTTGTGTTCGCGAGAAGGGGACGGATGTTATTCTTTACTACAGAAAAGATATCGGGTCAGATTGGAAAACTCTAGGGGAAGATCAGGATCCTGTTCTCATATGAACGTTAACACAACATGCCTGCCTAATGAATATTAATCTATTTGACTTTTTGGATTCTAAGAATATTCAGTGATTGCGAAAATGGTGAAATGTGTTATTTTTTTTTTTTACCTACATTCCACTCGTTCAAAAGATTCTTCTACATCTATTTTCACATAGTATGGATGGTTCGTTTGGATTATGCCTTGTGTTTTATTCAAGGACAATCGGGGAATTCTTATATTACTGGGTAAGTGAGCCAATAATGCCTTTATTGTAACTACTTCATGATCTACCCATGTTTATCGACAGACCGCGAGAAACTTTAGCAATATCATATCACGTGGCGCATCATGTGCTTCAAAATGGCGGACATCTGTATATTTCCTCGTGTTTACATGTTAGGACTCGGTTTCCATGACCTGACGATTAATTGCATCTCTGTAAGATGTTTAAGTTCTGCCAAAGGATATGTGGATATATTGAATCTACCCATGTTTATCGACAGACCGCGAGAAACTTTAGCAATATCATATCACGTGACACGTCACGTGGCGCGTCATGTGCTTCAAAATGGCGGACATCTGTCTATTTCCTCGTGTTTACATGTTAGGACTCGGATTCCATGACCTGACGACTAATTGCATCTCTGTAAGATGTTAACATTCTGCCAAAGGATATGTGGATATATTCAATACACTTCATAACCGAGACTAAATGTCGAAGAATCCACTGATCACCTGATGATTCTTCTTTATTTTTCATTGATTGGAAACTGTTGACACCAGGCGAGTTTGTCGAATATGGGTTTTTTGTTTCCTGTGATGAAGATTTTATCACCCTCTTCATGCACATGTTTAAAGATTGAAACAGAGCCCCCAGAATGTGAGGGGAATTTGCCTACCTGAAGTATACAACTGTGTGCAAGGCTAATTGCAAAGAATTTTTATTTTTTTTAACCCTTTTTCTGTGTGTTATTTTTATGTTGTTTGTGTGTGTCAGAAATTTTAGTGAAATACTCTCACTGGTCCTGATGATATGGAAATTACTGTTTCCCTTCAATAATGGCTAGTATTGGTTTTAGCTGCTGTTCTGTTAATTGTAGAGGACTACAGGATACTGAGAAAAGAAAAGATGTCTTCAATTTTTTACGATCAAAATTATATTCACTGTATCTTTTACAAGATACGCATTTTTCCAAAGAGCAAGAACCCATTATAAGAGCACAATGGGGTTATGACTGTATTTTTAACTCTAAAAATAGTCAATCTAGAGGAGTGGCAATTTTATTCAATAGAAATGTGGATTATAAAATACATAATTCTCATACTGATGACAATGGGAATTTGCTTATTTTAGATATTACAATTTGTGATAGACGTTTAACACTAGTGAATATGTATGGGCCAAATACAGATTCTCCTGATTTCTTTGAGCATGTTAAAGTCATGGCTAAGAATATTGGTAATGGGGACTATATTTTCTCAGCTGACTGGAACCTAATCTTAAATAGCACTATTGATGTAGATAATTATGTTAACATCAATAATCCTAAAGCTAGAGAAAAGGTTTTAGAACTTATTGGAGACTTAAATTTAGTAGAAGTTTACTTGGCGCAAAAAGTCTCCACTAAAGCAAGCAAGATTGGATTATTTTTTGATCTCTGAAACTTTATACCCTTTTATAACAAATGCTATGATTAAACCAGGATATAGAACTGATCACTCTATTATTGATATTGATATTTCATTCAAAGATATAAAAAAACGTTCTACTTATTGGAAATTTAATACATCGTTACTGACGGACAAAAACTATGTGAAGGAAGTCAAAGAAACTATTTTGAAAATAAAAACTCAATATGCTTTGGACTATCAAGGTGATATTGTTGATATAGAAAACCACTTACTCCAATTTAACATTAATGATCAATTATTTTTTGGAACATTATTAATGGAATTGAGAGGTAAAACAATTTCCTATTCAACTTTCAAAAAAAAGGAAAGAATTGAAAAAGAAAAGAATTTATTAGATGAAATTGAATCTATTGAGAACTCGCCCACTATTACCTATGAATTGTTAGAGGAAAAAAGAAATGAGTTAGAAGATATAAGGTAACATAAAATGGCGGGTATCTAGAACTAAATGGATAATGGAAGGTGAAAAAATAAGTAGTTATTTTTGTAATTTGGAAAAAAGGAATTTTGTAAGCAAATCAATGACTAATCTGGAACTAAAAAATGGCTCTACTATTACGGATAGTACTGAAATAATTACGGAAGCTGCAAACTTTTATGAAAATTTATATAGTAGCAGAGAAGATTGCATACATGATGTTGATCTAGACTCTATTCTTGACAAAAATACTTTACCAATTTTAGACAAATCGGCTAATAGAGATCTGGAGAATATGATTACTTTAGAAGAATTAGCTATAGCATTAAAAAACATGCCAAATAAAAAAAGCCCAGGTTCAGATGGATTTCCTTCAGAATTCTACAAGTTCTTTTGGAAAGATATAGGACAATTTTTATTGAGATCTCTAAATTATGGCTTAAAGACAGGAGAATTGTCAGTTACTCAAAAACAGGGGGTCGTTGTTTGTATCCCAAAGGGTGACAAGCCAAAACGTTTTTTGACAAATTGGAGACCTATTTCATTACTTAATGTTTCTTATAAATTAGCCTCATCATGTATTGCAAATAGAATTAAAGCAAAACTTCCATTTATTATTAATGAAGACCAAACTGGCTTTATGTCTGGCCGTTATATTGGGGATAACATTCGTTTGATATATGATATGTTATCGTATACTGAAAAGAAAAAAATACCTGGCTTACTTCTTTTGATTGACTTTGAAAAAGCCTTTGATTCTATTGCTTGGTCTTTCATTGACAAATGTTTGAAATTTTGGGGTTTTGGAGATAATTTAAGAAAATATATTTCTTCTTTTTATGTTAATATTAAGAGTGCTATGTCTATAAATGGTAACATGTCCTCTTGGTTTGATATTCAGAGAGGTTGCAGACAGGGTGACCCATTGTCTCCTTATATATTTAATTTATGTGCAGAAATATTGTCGAATTTGATTCGCTCTAATGCTAATATCAAAGGTATTTTTATTGAAGACAAAGAATTTTTGATGTGTCAATATGCTGATGATACTGAATTACTTTTAGATGGTAGTCAGTCCTCTTTTGAAGCTACTATTGAAACACTTAATTATTTTGCAAATATTTCTGGTCTCAAAATTAATTATGATAAATCTCAGGCAATTTGGTTTGGTTCCAAAAGAGGTTGTAAAGATAAGTACATGGAGAATTGTCCAATAAGCTGGAACCCAGAGGTATTTAGAATTTTAGGTATTAAATTTTCAGTTGATTTGAAAAAAATGTCAGACTTAAATTTTAAAGATAAGTTGTATGAATTGAAAGTAATAATTCAGAAATGGATGAAAAGAGTTATTACACCAATTGGCAGAATTGTAGTTATAAAATCTCTACTTGTATCGAAGCTTACCTATTTGTTGTTATCATTGCCGGATCCCTCCCAAGAATTTCTTAAAACATTAAATGACATGCTCTTTAAGTTTTTGTGGAACGGAAAGACTGATAAAGTTAAAAGACTAAAAGTCTGTCAACCTGTTGAACAGGGAGGGTTAGGTATGATTAATATATGTTTGTACACAAAATCTATTAAGATTACTTGGATAAGGCGGTTATTATGTGGAGATACCAAAAAGTGGAAAGACATCCACAAGGCTGCATTTCCTTTTGTTAATGAAATCGAAGAGTTTGGATCTCATTTTATAGAAAAGAAACTGTGTTTGTTTTATAATTTATTTTGGAAAAACTGTTATGAAGCTTTTGTAGATTTTGATAAGAAGATTGTACCAGATACTTTCAGCAGTTTTTTAGCTGAACCTTTTTTTTTTCAATCGCAACATCAAAGTTAATAAATTACCAATATTCTTGAAAGATTGGGTTGATAAAGGTATCACACAAATAGCAGACATTGTAAATCATAATCATGAATTCATATCTTTTGAAGAATTCAAGGATATGTACAAGATAAAATCAAATTTCTTGGCTTTTTATGGTATTGTTTGTGGTATTAAGAGATATTTGACCAGTTTGAATTTGACTAAACTCCCTACTGACTCTGTAGAAGAACATCGCTGTGCTATTAAAAAGATCTTCTCTCAAAGGACAGGTTCTAAATATATTTATAATATTCTTGTATTTGTTGATATGAAAACAAGAGGCCAGGAAAAGTGGGAGTTACAGTTTGGAAAATTGAATTGGAATATTATTTGTATTAAGCCTTCTAAAGCAACGCAAGAGGTGAAATTGCGTTGGTTTCAGTATCGAATCATACATAGAATACTTGCAACTAATTCTTTGTTGTTTAAAATGAATATTTCGGATACCACTCTTTGTTCTTTTTGCAAATGTTATGATGAAACTATTGTACACATCTTTTGGGAATGTGAACTTGTACAAGTATTTTGGAAAACCTTCTCAGATTGGATAAATAAATGTAGCCATATACATCATATGAAATTAAGTGCTGAACTTGTTTTATTTGGTGTTAAAGAAAAAATTGTTACTGACAAAGTTTTTGATCTTCTTATTTTAATAGCTAAATCTTTTATATATTTTTGCAGATTCAAAAAGACAAATCTTTGCTTCGCAATATTTCAAAAAGATGTTAGTCTGAGATACAAAATTGAGAAGAATATAGCCTTTACAAATGGTAATGTAGCTACATTTTATAAATCATGGATCTTTTATCACATATTGTTTGAAGAAGCAGAGCAGCAATAACATATGTTTCTCTTTCTCACATTTGTTTCTTGCCAGGATCAGTGTTTGAATAATATTTTGAATGCTTGACTGTGTGTATGTTTTGTTATATTTCTTAAAAATCACCTTGGCACCATTTCCAATACTTGTATTTAATTTCCCCAGATGTATACATACATTGTCTTTAGAACGTGAGGTGACCATTGCCCTGGATGGCCATCCTCCTCATGTAACGGGGAAAAGGTGAAATAAAATGTTAAATAATAAAAAAAAAAATGTTTTTTGCGGTAGATAAGCCAGACCCCCAACCTAAAACTACGTCTTGTTGTGATTTATCATCGGAAATAGAAAATCAACTAGTCCATATTGAATTATGCAAGTTAATCGTGTCGTTACCCAATCGGTAATAAAAAGTGTGTAATTGTGTATCTGGACTCATGTTTGAAATCTACATAATCAATTTTATTAATTTTAATCAAACTTTCTGTGTCCATCTGGTACTTACAACTTATGTTTGCCCCATTTCATGAAGTCACCAACTCACCGTTATTTACAGCAACCATGATCATATTACCACTATTGATGCCTTGAAACAAACCTTAGTTCATAAAATGGATACATATATAATAACTGCCATACTCACATTCATTAAAATTGATATTTGTTGTAGTTTGACGATTAAATGTCAACATATTGTTTCTGCGATGGAAATAGCTAGATCTCGTGAAACCTTAACGGTGATTGGTCAAATTGTTTCATGGAAAAAAAGTATCTGATAATACACAAAAGTGCTACCGCATAACCCAGATAATGGTTATCATTATTTTGAAGATATGTGGTAAAACCTGCAATTAAAATAACACGATATTAGAAAATATCATTTGTAGAAAAATAGTAATTTAAGATACTATTTTTTCCAATCATTTCATCAAAATTCTTTTTCCGTTATATTATGGGCATGTTTTAACGTAATCACCGGTAGATTGGGAGATCACGTGTGTACAGCTGATTGCTATTTTCGGCTTAGTTTATGGGACAATATATGCAGTAATCTTATCCCTGTATATAAAACAATGCCTAGCATAACAAGAAATACAATCGAAATGGTAAATCATCATATCTAGTGATGTTTAATCACAAATTTCACATTGTCATTGACAAAGTTTGTTATAGCATTTTTCATTCACCTGAAGCGATACGATGTAGTTTATTACCGACAGAAAAGAATTAGATGAAAGTGTAACCCATACATAAGCCGACCCCTTTGTACCGAATCTTTTCTCAGGCTCTCAAAATTCGGCTTATCTACAGTCATATGTGGTACACCATATTTGCATTGTAATGGTCCCAGCACTCGCGTCAGTGAAACAAATTCACATACATAAACTTAAACAAAAGATTCCGTAAAGATTCCAGGGTAGAATAGGTCTTCAGCAACCCACACTTGCCGTAAAAGGCGACTGCTTGTCGTAAAAGGCGACTAACATGATCGGGTGATCCGGCTCGCTGACTTGGTTGATACATGTCAGACACGATTATTTACAGACCGTCGTCATATAGCTGAAATATTGCTGTGTGCGGCGTTTAACAACAAACCAACCAAACAAAAGATTGAACTTACTCGAAGAAAAAACACAAACATACAATCATACATTTTTATTTTTCGCACATAAAAATGTCAATTTTGCTTTGGTAACCACACACATTTATGTACATACCTCTTCAAGTGTGGATGTATACATATTCGTGTCCTCGTTAGTTGAACGATCACCCGGCCTACATTCCATAATTGGAATAACACGGGGGGTCGTCCGAGACCCCGTTATCACGGGGGATGATGGTATGTCTCTCCAATCCCGAATCCGCAGGCATCCTCGCTAGATGCATTCAGCATGCCCTGGGAAGGACCAAGAGCGTACGCTTTTCCACCTCGTGTACTTCATCCCAGGGTGATGCAAAAGATAAGAGCAACCATGAACCTTGTTCTTATTTTGTTTTAGGGGAGAATTTGGTCGTGCTCTGGTGTCGACGAGGAGATGGTTTGTACACCTCATAAATCTTGCAAAAATTGAACCACTACCCCTGAAAGAGTGGTCCAACCTACTCATTCACAGATCACCTCTGCATTCTAGTGGTAGAGCGTCTGCCTGGAGAGTGGAAGGTCAGGGGTTCAAGCCCCGGCCACGTCATACCAAAAGACGTTAAAAGATGGTACTTGTTGTTACCCTGTCTGGCACTCGGCATTAAGGGGCTAAAACAAGGACTGGTCGGCTCGAAGTCAGTATACTGTGTCTGAGTGGGGTAACTCAAAGTACTAGCACTATAAATCGGCATCAGTCTGTACAAGCAGCCACACACACACACGCATGCATGCATGCATATTGCTATATAAGTGCAATAATTTTGGACGTGACGTTAAACCCCATTTCACCTCACCTATTCATTCACACTCATAGTTAGTTGGCTCACCTAACGCCAGGCAGGTTTCATCTGGTTCATCTCAAGAGAGCCCGAGGTTCAAAAAGCTATTTGGCTCATGCAGCTAAGGCCATTGCCCTGGTGCACCGCCCTTCTACCTGAAGCTTATATGATAATAAGTGTTGATCCTTCAAAACTTTCTGTAAAGGGAAGAATCAGGATCCCACTGCAGTGTCGCCTACACTGAGTACAATGAGCCTACACTGTTGGCAGTTCTGGAGGATCATAAGATGACCAAAGTTATGGAACTACACTGGATCAGAGGGCCAAATTTCTTTCTTTCGTGGGTTGTGTGGGTCTCCATTCAAGCCTCACCACGATTTTTCTCTTCACCTTAGCCGCAGCAGCAAGGGTTAACAAGTTACATGCACTCGAGCTTTGTATGCTTTGAGCGTGGTACACAAGGAGCAGTTCACCTCAGCTGTGTTGGGACTTTATAGCTAAGAATCAGCTACAGGGACAGCCAACCAGTCCTTTACCATTCCACCAAACTCTAGGATTTTGAGTGCTGAAGAGAAAGAGGACCTCCTCCTTTTCTCTGTTCGCGGATTTTTCATCTGCTGTTCCAAGACTCTACGTGGTGCTTGGAAACGTATATTTATTGTTCCAACACTACTCCAACGTCGCACAACTTGGCATGTGAAACATCTTTGAAAAACACAAGTATCCAACTCAAAAGATTTCCAATATACGGAAAGTAAACCTATGCTTCGGAGTCTTTTCATTTTACAGCCCTAATTGGATCATCCAAAATTCCACACTTGAATTTTTGTGCTGAGGCCTAGAACCTTGTACTAGCCAGGTGAGCTTTCCAACAAGACTCCTGAGTTTGGTATGTTCATGAGGGCTGAGAGATATATGTTTCTGTGCTTTCCTTTGTAATGAAATGTTTTCTATCTCAAACTCTTCCAAATACTCTTGTTGATCTACCATGATTCTAACAGGATCTTGTGTGATTTGAAAACTCACATATCTGAACTGTCCTGTTTTCATGTAGGATCTCTCTTGAAGCTTCATAATCACATTAGCTTCAAAATACATCTCTCCACAATGTAAAAAGTCATCAACATGACTACCAATCATGACGACAAGACGACCATTGTCTTGCATATATAACAGAACAGTGTCTAAGGAAGATTGCACACACTTCAGTTCCTATAATTCATCTAAGAAACTTTTGTAGAATTGCCTGGCTGCATCATTCAAACCATATAAACAATGCTTCAACTTCCATACCATTCCATTATCTTCTATTTCAGCTTCTGAGGTGGAATAATGAACACATCTCTATCCAATAACTTTTTTCTTTTTTTAATACTTTTTTATTGTTCCCAGAGTTGAAGATTTTTACAGTATTCCATCATAAACATATTTCAGATAGTATAGAATGGCACAATTCACTCTTTAAAAAATTGAAAGGTTGGAAACAAACATTGTCCTATTTCAAACCAAACGGCTGCAACACACAATCAGACTCAGACATAGCATGTATTAACAGATAGCTAAGAATCAAATGCTGAGAATAAAGGTGACCATTTTTTGTTAAAATTTATTGTTATCCTTTTTTATAGCAATAAATTTCGCGATTGAATATATGTTTTTAAATAGTTTTAAAAGTATATCTTATTTCAGTTTGGTTCCTTTATTTGCACTTACATGAATATGCCTTTTCCCCAACAAAACTATATGATTGATTAAAGTATTAGAGTAGTTAGAACCAAACCAAATAGATATTTTGTCAATTTAACTTTTTGTGAAAGATAATTATTAAGCCAAAGTTCAAGATAATTCCAAAATTACATTCCCAAAAGACATGGCTGATGACCTCATTGGCAGCATTACAAAAGCTACAAACACTGTTGTCCACAAGATTCATTGTTAATAGTTCCTTCTTTGTGTAGAGAATTCCATGTAGAAATCTGTACTGAAAGTCTAAAAGGTTTACATTCTTCAGTTTACATCGATAAACAGTAAATATCATTTTTCAATTAAAATCACAGTGAACCATTGATTGCCATTTATTACAAATTTTAAGATTTTTATCATTTGATATCAGTTTATCATAAAGTTTCTAGCACCTTTAACAGGCTTCATCAGATCACTTAAGCAACTGTTTATACACAAATTCTGTAAAATTATTTTTCTAGTTTTCTTGATTGTTGTTTTCCATGATTCCGGTATATTGAAGATTACTTATATATAGTCTAATATCAGCTTCTGGTTGCGAGAAGTCATTCTCAGAGCCTACAAGGCAGCAGTACTGGATCCACCATCAGCATCCAGGGGCGGTCGGGTAGCCTAGTGGTTAAAGCGTTCGCTCGGGTTCGATTCCCGACATGGGTACAATGTGTGAAGCCCATTTCTGGTGTCCCCCGCCGTGATATTGCTGGAATATTGCTAAAAGCGGCGTAAAACCGTACTCACTCACTCACTCACTCACCATCAGCATCCATAGATATATATGCCAGTCAGACATTGTGTACTCAACCCTATTGAGCTTATCTGGGCTAACTGTAAAGGGTTCATGGCAAGACATGCCAACACATTCAAACTCATACTCACACATGTTAAATGGTTGATCAGCGCAGCCTTTGCTAGAATCACACCAGAGGTATGTCAAAAGGCTGAAAACCAGGTTCTTGAAAAAGATCGTCAGCACCGCTACCGTGACGGTGTATAGATCAGCCATGTTGCACCAGTTATCATACCTTTGGGTAATTGAACAGATTCAGATATGTCATCAACTGAGTCAGATGCTGGCTAAAGAACAACTGCTGTAGAACAACAAATACTTTTTGATTCAAAAGCTCCAACCTTCCAACATTCATTTGGTTTCATATCTTTCAACCCTTCTATTATCATTCCAAGCAAATATAAAGCAGTACATTTTTTAATTGTTACCTTATGTCAACACATATCTCAATAAAGTACAACAGCAGCAATATTTTAAAACCACCCCTAGCTGGGCTGGCATGAGGTCATCACCTTGGGACAGGTGTTAGGTAATGACCTGGCAATAGGCCATTTCATAAATGCATGACAACACACATATTTATCATCATACTTTTACCTGTAAGGTACCTTTTCAGGCTAATGACAGTCAGGATAGGCTAGATCAGGTAGATTTGCGTTATTTTGATATATACTATTTTCAAAGCCCTATCATGTATTAAATGAAGCCAGAAAAAAACATTTCTCTTGAATTTTCTGACAGGACTTGATCAGGAGTTACTATGTCTCAAAGGCACCATCTATTTTCCCAGATAATAATGTACCAGATTCCTTGAAGTCAGTATTGGCTCAACTTTTGGTGTCTTCAGAATTGTTCAACAATAAACTTTGGTCTGTAAAAGATAAAGTCAGTTGGGATAACCAAGAGAGGTTTCAGTTTGGCAGATAGGGCACAGAGACAACCTGCAGAAACTCCTAAAGTATCTCTCCCAAGAGAAGACACATCCAGGCGTGACATGATTCTTTTCATGCACCAGCTCATCAATATGCCAACGACAGGTGGAGTAACAAGTTCTAACTCACTGTCGAGCAGGGGTGGATGCAAGAACTGACTATGCAAATGTATTCCAAGTCACCTTGAACACCATAGCCCTGGCTTTGCTTTGATTACAGATTTCTGATTTTCAACATAACGCCAACTCTGGGGCCAGCAAAAATATTTGGTATTTAAAACTGCAAGGCCCATTGTACAGTTGACATTTCAGTTTTATTTGTATTATCACATGATATATGTGATATACGAAAACTGTCTATTTTTCAATATATGGCTAGTGAACCTATAACATCAGAGTTGTTGGATGTTATAAAACTGATTATTACTCAGTTACTTTCCGATGCAGTTATTCTTGTACCTGGGATTTCTTTGGCATCCAGCCAGGTTGGAATTGAACCAGTCGAGGACATTGTCTATATATGGGCAAGATTTCTCCTGCACATAGATATTGTTGCTCTTCCACAGGAGAGGTTTTCAAGGCGATGGTAATGATAACAGTGGATGTTCTGCTAAGGAAAGGCTATGTTAGAATTGGATGAATCACGCTATTGCTGATAGGGTCACTCTCGATCTGGGTACAAATCGATATATTAAATTGTACCCAGACTTTGGTAACCATGTCGTTTTGTACTCTGTCCATATCTATTTGTACCCAGATTTCTGAAATTTCACAACAGGCTATGTCATAAACTCATACATGTCCGGTTCAATGAGAAATACTGCCATTGCTCTAGTTTATTCCATAAGCAAATGAAAACAAATGACGCCATTCTTTGTCATTGGATTTATTTTGAATAAAATGTAGAAAAAACATGATTTGAATTTATTCCCTTTTTCTAGTAATAAACACAAGTGAGGCTGAAACTGGTACTAGAATGTTATGTTGAGTGTTGGGTTATGAGCTAGGAAGTTTTCAAACTCATCACTGCCTAAGTTGATAAATACGGCATCTTCTTGGCCCTGGGGTTCCTCCATGCTTAAATTAAGTTCGGCATGCTCAGTGGCTGACATTATATTATAAAAACAAGCCCCTTCCTGCCGTTAAGCGTAATGATGTTGTAAATGTCTCTCGCCACGAAATGAGAAAACAAAAACATGGGTACAAATAGATGTGGACAGGGTACAAAATGACATGGTTACCAAAGTCTGGGTACAATTTAATATATCGATTTTTACCCTGGGTACATTTCGATGGTACCCAGATCGAGAATGACCCTATAGGCCACACTATTCAGATGGGTTGATTCAACCACCAGCCTACAGACTCCTGGGTGTGGCTCTCCTACCACAGGGGGCACGGGTGGCCCAGTCGTTTAAGGTCTCTCGCCACGAAATGAGAAAACAAAAACATGGGTACAAATAGATGTGGACAGGGTACAAAATGACATGGTTACCAAAGTCTGGGTACAATTTAATATATCTGATTTTTAATATACCTGATTTTTACCCTGGGTACATTTCGATGGTACCCAGATCGAGAATGACCCTATAGGCCACACTATTCAGATGGGTTGATTCAACCACCAGCCTACAGACTCCTGGGTGTGGCTCTCCTACCACAGGGGGCACGGGTGGCCCAGTCGTTTAAGGTGCCGCGATTCGCTGTGCAGAGTTGCGTCCCTTGGCCACGCCAGAAACCTATGATTGTGGGTTTGAATCCCGGTTCGCCCCGATTATGTTTCTAGGTTTGTCAACACCATACCCGTGCTAGTGGGTTTCACTGAAGTGGTAAACGTCTTAGACCTGCATCAGTTCGGGCTTTCCTCCCACATTAAGCTGACACGCCGCGATATAACTGAAATACTTTTAAAAGCGGCGTTAAACCCAACTCACTCACTCACTCACTCACTCTCCTACCACAATATCATTGTACACATTCCCTTCATTTTTCCTCCCCACTACTTCACCTGAACACTGATGGATTGAACACAGGTTGGGAATAATACCATCCAGAGAGAGTCACAGGAGGAGTGAGTGATGGATTGATTGAGTTTTAACAGTCTTCCAGTTGTATCACAGTGTGTCAGCTTAATGTGGGTGGAAAGCTGGAAATGATGCAGGTATTTCTGGCATGCCCAAGGGACATAACTCTGCACAGTGAATTGTGGTGCCTTAGACAACTGGGCCACCTATGCTCCAGGTAATAGGAGGACAAGGCACTTCACATCAATTGTCAGGAAACAAAAGCCATATATCTCAACCCCAAGAGCACAGCTACATCATTCATCAGTACTAGAAGCAACAGACAACACCTGTGGTAACATGCATCCAGGCGCAGAGAGAGACGAGATAAAAGAATTTCCCGAAGGAGGTTGTACGTTTATTGGACTTGGAAGTTATCATGTCCAAGATTCAGGTGTCAGGATCCTCAAAATCTATCTCTGCAGCAGTGGTTCGCTCTTGAAGAGCTGCTGCTTGTAACGTGTATGGGGGCGGTCAGGTAGCCTAGTGGTTAAAGCGTTCGCTCGTCACACCGAAGACCAGGGTTCGATTCCCGACATTGGTACGTACAATGTGTGAGGCCCATTTCTGGTGTCCCCCTCCATGATATTGCTGTGATATCGCTTAGCTGCGTAAAACCATACTCACTCACTCTAACGTGTACAATACTAGGTGGAGTATGTTCTGGCAGTAGGGTCAAGCAGGAGAATTGGATAATAACTTTTGGAGATATTCAAATAGATGCAGATTTTCTGCTACACCTGAGACAGGAAGCTATCCTTGGCGTCAGTCCAACCAACAAGATGGGCTGTCAGTAGGTACTCATCCAATCCTAAGACGCAATATGAGGCCTTTACAACATGAAGACATTAAAACTCCATGTATCCATGGTAATCTATCCATCGTGATGTCTGTGCTGTTAGAAGCACCTTATGAACCGATGCATGATGTAAAACTACTCTTTTAGATGGTTATCCCTTGGTAATTGGGGGTGATGTCTAGACATTGAATACAGAGGTAATTAAGTGGTGGAGACAATGTTATTTTAGGGTAATGTTTTTATAGTTGGATTATGGGGATTAAGGTTTGTTTACATTGACATACTTAGACACCCCAGTTTAAGACATAGCTTACATGGCATTTAGATAAAACATTGTTTCAAAAGAGGTAATTATTGAATGGTTCGGTTTATGTGCCAAAAAGTATTTATGGTTTAATATTTACACATGGGAGATCCTCCTTTTCTCAGTGTAACCATCGGGGTCCTTCATTTGGAACTCCTGTTAGCAGTTATTTTATCATCAAGGCAAACAATGACAACAAAAGCTTTAAAATATCTGTGTTAGTAACATTGAATGTTCGTAATTAGTGTTTTACCAAGTAAACTAATGGTTCACTATCAATCAACTCTAGGTGTCAAGTCAGTATCTGAAATATTTCATTTTGTGTAGCACAATACAAATTTGTTGGGTCTGTACACGCATAAGAAAGTTTGTCACCAATTTTGTCTATTTAATTCAGTTGCATTGTTAAATTTAGTTGTACTGGTTGTAACAGACAGAAGGTACTTTTAGATGATGCTTTTATCATACTGAAATGAATTTATAAGTTAAAAAGTGCCATGTTCCTTTGTGAAGTTATACCACTCCCATGCTCTTGAAAATGACAATGCCATGTTTCTCATGGACTTGGACCACAGAAATGTGTGAAGTGTCAAGCTACATTTCCCCTTAAAGATGATTATTCTATTCATGTAACAATCAGTGGCATAAGTGCTAATTTGGAGCCTGACACCTGCAAAAAATCATTGAAGCATCTAATAAGTATAGATCTGATGGATGACATACATCTATGTATTCCACACTATTCCACCAGTGTGCTTTTTGGGGCAGCATGTATCTAGGTGTGCTCATGATATGTCTCATTCTGTTAAGGTGTGTACATATTGGTTTTATGATCTGATTCAAGGATTCTCATCTTTAATAAAATCAAACCTCCCTGTGATTAACTTTAGGATTATTCCTGACTGGTTACATGCATCATTGACTGGCTCCTTTACTAAATAAAATACAAATATACTATTTTGATTGTTAACACATATAAAGTTACACATCAAAATTTATGTATTTCCAAAATATACTGCTTTTTTTGTATTGTTCAATTATTTGTATAAGAATTTATCCAGATACTTTACATGTTTAACATTTCTTTTAAAGAATAAGAATAAACAAGGAGTTTTTACTTTCATTGTTCCTGAACAGATTTGTATTTTCGATTATGCTGAGAGGGATAAACAGATTTTGGGGCCCGTGCAAGGTTACCCTTAATGTACACAAGGGTCTGGGAATGGTTATAATTCATGTTAATGATGTTTTTATCAGTTTTAGTTATGGATTTTACAGAAAACATCGCCTAAAGTTGGATAATCATGCATGCCCACTGCTCTTCAAACTCAAGTGCATATTTGATGCAATGTATAAACGATGATTAACCTGATACATTTGCATAACAGGTAAATACATAACAAACATTCAAATACCTGGAAATATGTTCATCAGACATGTTGTACGACTGCACATGGGCTCGTTTTCCATTCTTACTCCTGAGAAGAGGAGTTCCACTGGATGTTTACATTGAGAAAGAGAGGATCGATTTTCCATGTGATTTATGTGATTTAGAACACTGCAATGATATTTATTTTAATACTTTATGTATTGATGTATAATTTATAAATAACTACGACTAAAGCTTTTCTGACAGTTATAATAGCATTAAGCATTATTTCAAAACTTCATATTCAATGCCCATGATAACAAGATGCCAGATCAAACCTCTGATCTATTCTGGTTGTGATGTAATAGAAATATTGTTATGCAAAGGAACATTTCATCGTCAAAATCTAGATCCATTCCCTGAAAGCTGCTAGAGAATTTAATTGGTGCTTGATATTAGAATATAGACTATGACCACAACTCTCTTGCATTGTTCCTGGGTGCAGGTTTTTGTGTGGTCTGCTGTGTTCCTCAGCTGCCAGGATTTGCTGATGGTGAACTGCATTCCCAGATCTACAAAAATTATGATCCTTTGTCTGACAGCATCATGCCCTTGATTTGAAGGTTTCACCAAAGTGGTCAACTTCTACATCCTTCATCACTTCATCAAGCTGACACACCATGAAATTGCAAATGTATTTTTTGAAACATATAAGGCTTTAAAAAAATAGAAAGAATTGGTTCTCAGGCAATTGCTTTTGAAAATATAGTGCGGGCGGGCAGCAGTTGTTTTTTTTGGTTGTTCAAACTAGTATGTAACCAAATATGGAGTTGTGTACAGTCAACCTTGGAAAGGGCCTCCCATCATAACTATTCCTTGAAGCATAAAATACTGGAATACAGCATTTGATAACCAGTGTGTGCATAATACATGCATACAATGAGCTTCGATTTTATTTCGCAGTGGGAAGCACACAACACAGGAAGTAGCATGTCAACAAATCTGTACTGAAGTAAAGCCTCAGTCACACAGACAATGCGACACGATGCAACCTCCTTGCAACCAAAATATTTGACAATCGCAATGAGGTTCCAGGGGTCTCTGAAAGGTTTCACTGAGGTCGCTACAAGGTTTCAGGGCAGCTGCAAAAACCCATTGGTCGCAACCAGTCTTTAAAGCTCACTCGTCACCGATCGGTCTCAACTAGTTGCAAACATTTCGACATATATCTGTGGTGAACAGTTGCTGATCAATCACTGATAAGTTGCAAAAGCTATCGCTGATTGATCGGCGATCATACCCTTATTCCAAATATGGGCAGAAGTAGTTGCACCGGTCTCAGCGATCGCCAGTCGGTCGCAAAAGAAATCAGTCGCCAAGAGGTTGCATCACGTTCTCATTGTCTGTGTGACTGTAGCTTAAGCAAGTTTGTCCTATTGATATACCATCGGGCAATAAAAGTGTTCATTGCATATCTGGACTTGCGTTTGTAATTTACTTTTAGCCATGACTTCATTCAATTTTGTTTACATGAATTTCGGCGAAATCATGTACCAGCTGATCGGCAAATCACTTGGTTGATACATGTCATCGATCCCAATTGCGAGGATCGATGCTCATGATGTCAATCACTGGATTGCCTGGTCCAGACTCGATTATTTTACAAACCGCCATCATATAGCTGGAATATTGCTGAGTGCGGCGTTAAACAACAAACAAACTTCAACTCACCATGAACTTACCTTGAAACACACATTAGTCATTAGAGATACAAAGTCTTAGGTCTTCCTATCACTCTTTAGGGGCGGTCGGGTAGCCTAGTGGTTAAAGCGTTCCCTCGTCATGCCGAAGACCCGGGTTCGATTCCCGACATGGGTACATTGTGTGAAGCCCATTTCTGGTGTCCCCTGCCGTGATATTGCTGGAATATTGCTAAAAGCGGCGTAAAACAATACTCACTCACTCACTCACTCACTATCACTCTCTTGAAATTTCTTTTCAGTCATGATATTGACCATGAAATTAAGTATTTTAAAAACCAACTCACCAATGGATTGGGTAAAAAATGTGTAAAACAGATGATCGCTATTTCTGGCTTATTCTATGAGACAAATATACATGTAATCTTAATCTCTGCATATGAAACATTGTCTCAAATACAGTATACAAATACCATTGAATTTGTAAATTATTATGTCTGGTGATGTTTTATGGATATTTCATTGGCTGAATTTGCAAAACAAGCACACATACTCCTATTGCCACCATGACAATAAAGGAGATGCACATTAAAGCAGTGCGCATGTAAAGGTAAGGAACTGCACGCAATATCGGATTGCATTGTTTTTAAGTATTGTAGCATTTCACTGCCGGGGGGATGTGTTCAAGACATATTTAAGGATTTATCTTTTTATGAAAATGAAAATAAAAACGAAAGGTGCGTCCGACTTTGGGATGATGTGGTGGTGCCTGAGAACCAAGAATATTTTTTTTAAAGCCTAACTGGTTTTGCTGTTTTTTTCAAGGTGTTAATAATTTTCATTGTGTTAACTCACAGGGCTGTGTGGCAAGTTTTTTCATCCCTGAAACCCTTGGACCAATAAAACTGAAACTTTGCAAATTACTTTTCCATTTGACCATTACTTTTCCATTTATGTATGTAGAGGTGTGAATTGTGTTATGTAGTCTGTCAGATGATTAACTAAATGTATTATATGTTTGATCCCATTTTGACCTTTGAACAAAGACTGCCGAGTAAACCTGGTGATGACACATAATGAACGGTGTAGAAATCTATGCAGCTGAATGTTTGCAATGGTTTTTCTTATGGCTACCATAGTATTGCAGTTTAATACAAGTCAAATGATTCTAAATGTGCATGTTGACATTTCTAGGTATGACAGCAACCAATGCAACAAACACCACAGATTTCATCAAGGAAAAGGCCTGTGATGGACTCGAGTACCTAGGGATAAGGGAAGACTTCTGGAGACAGCAGAAACCAATGTACGCCAGGAAGAGAGACAAACAGAAACAAGCCCAGGTACTCAGCAGCAGTGGCAGCAAGATGAACAGTACAAGTAGCACTGATCCTATGAAGTACATCCTTATCAGACTGGAACAAATTGATGAAGGTTTGTATGGCACTCTGTCCTCTCAATACAGACCACACATGTAAGGCCATATATTTTCACAGAATTTCAACAGCCTCCACTACACCTGCCCTGGGCATTTCACCATTGTCTGTGAATGTGCTCTCTCAGCCCTAGGATCAGTTAAAGCTGAAATGTAGCATACCTTATTTTCAAGTGTATAATGTGAAAACTATAACCTCTATAGCATTTAATATATGCCACTCAACATGACATTACATAGCCATGTGCGCTTGTTGAGAAAGCAAGGGGACACACAGACAGACTCTCTACGTCACATACAAAGTTAGTTCTAGCACCACGTGATACCGGTAGTTTCGTGTCTTATATAGGTATGTTGACAGATTCCCCCTTATTTTTTAAATCTTTTTTAGTTAAAATGAAGAGGCATAACATTCCTGTGTTATCTCATCAACCAATGCCTGATAAGTATCATCCTTGATCCTCCAGCAGCATCAAGAATTGTCTACTTGATGGATGCGCAATCTGTCTATGTTTTTTCAAAATCTTTTTCTTTTTCTCTTGTGGGGGTGGTCGGGTAGCCTAGTGGTTAAAGCGTGCACTCGTCACCCCGAAGACCTGGGTTCGATTCCCAACATGGGTACAATGTTTGAAGCCCATTTCTGATGTCCCCCGCCGTGATATTGCTGGCATATTGCTAAAAGTGGCATAAACCATACTCACTCGCTCACTCACTCACAAGTTATGTTTTCTACCAAATCTGAAACAATTTCGGTTTGCAACAGATAAAAGACTCCTGTAAGTGTTCAAATGGTTTAATTTGCCATACTGACTTCAGAAAATGCGTGATTTCATAAAAAAACATGAACATGCCAAAATGTCAATTTACAAATCAAAAGCCTGTGTGTCCACCTCTGGTTGCGATGCAAGCAACACATCTTCGTCTCATGGAATAGACCAGGCCTCACATAAAGTCCTGTGGGATATCTGTCCATATCTGCTGGAGCATGTTTCGAGGTTCCTGGAGTGTCGGTGGCACACGTGGTTAACGTCGAAGGAGCCGATCCATCTCATCCCATATGTGCTCGATTGTTGAGAGATCAGGGGAGCGAGCCGACCAGGGGATGACATTCACGATGTTTTGTTGAGAATCCTGAACAAGTCGAGCAATATGAGGCCGGGCGTTGTCATGTTGAAAGGTAATGCCTGGGCCATGACGACACAAAAACTGGTAGAACAACAGGGCCAATGATCTCGTCGCGGTAGCGCAGTCCATTGAGATTTCCCTCTACCACAATCAAACGGGTCCTCTATCTTGCTGTAATCCCACCCCATACCCTAACGCTGTCTGCACCACTGTAGACATGCTTGATTGTGGTTTCCTGTCAAAATGGGACGTCTGATGGGCCTTCTGGCGACAATCCCTGCATATCTGAGGCGACGACGTACGGTTTGTGAAGATATTCGTTGTGGTAAAAACATGCACATTATTGAAAGGTAACTCCAATTATGTTTCAACAAAATTCATAAATGGTCACTTGAAAATGGTTTTAAGTTTTCAAAATCTAAAAGGAATTGCATTCAGTTTTGTCGAAAATGTAAGCCACATAAGGACCCTGATTTAGTTTTGGATGGAGCTCCTATCAAAATAGTAAAAGAAGCCAAGTTCCTTGGTATTATATTTGACCATCACTTGACCTTTCCACTACATATCAATTACTTAAAAAATAAATGTTAGAAGGCGCTTGATCTACTGAAAGTTGTTTCAAATTCGAAGTGGGGAGGGATCAGAAAACCCTCCTCCAACTATACAGAACGCTCATCCGCTCTAAATTGGATTATGGCTCCATCGTATATGGTGGAGCTTGTAAAAGCAATTTAAAAAAACTAGATGCTGTTCATCATCAGGGCCTTGAACATGCCAAAATGTCAATTTACAAATCAAAAGCCTGTATGTCCACCTCTGGTTGCGATGCAAGCAACACATCTTCGTCTCATGGAATGGACCAGGCATCTCACAAAGTCCTGTGGGATATCTGTCCATATCTGCTGGAGCATGTTTCGAGGTTCCTGGAGTGTCTGTGGCACACGTGGTTAACGTCGAAGGTGCCGATCCATCTCATCCCATAAGGAGTTTTTAGTACCTCTCCCATACAAAGTCTGTATGAGCTGTCCCTTATGCAACGCTGCATTAAATTGTCTTTACAGTACATTTCTAAATTACGTTCTTTGAAATCCAATCCAGCGTACAACTGTGTTTTTAATCCTCTTTATGAAGAACTTTACAATAAAAAATCATCTCTTATTCCACCTCTTGGAATAAGAATACAATCTCATATTTCTGCTGCTAAAATAAATCTTGATGATATTGCCCCCACTCAGCTCTCCTCTTCTCCACCATGGCAGTACAGCCAGAGGTGGACCTAACATTAACTAAACTAAAGAAATCTGCCACAAATCAACTAGTTTATCAACAACAACATAATGAATAACAAAAAACATATGACACTTACAAATCTATATTTACAGATGGATCCAAGGATGGTGACACTGTTGCCAGCGCCACTGTCATTGGATCCAGGACTATCTCATCCAGATTACCTGATAACTCTCCTATTTTCACACGGAAGCAAATGCTATTTTAACAGCACTTAAATATACTCACATGCAAAAGAAAAGCAAATAAGTAACAAACACGGAACCATAAATTGATACGAGTTTTAGCGTGTAGTAAAGCCTGATGGTGTGATCAATATTTTTGGTTGCATTTTGGAAGCCCCGAGTAAAAACGCAACATAAAAAACAAATTGCCAAAACTCACCATTTCAATGAATATGTGGGTATCATGCACCCATTTCTTGCGAAATCGAAAATGCACAAACTGTCACGAACTGTAGTGGGTATAAAACTGTGGCCGATTCTTGGACCTACCACTTCTTGGTCAACAATGCCACGCCTAACTCAAATTCAGAGAAACCAGGCTATCGGACATTTGGAAGCTGGAGAGTCTGTCCAAGATGTTGCCTGTCATTTCAACGTTAACATAACCACAATTTACCGTCTCCTGCATCGATACAATGCTACACAGACCACAGATCACCTTCCTCGGAGCAGTCTTAGGGTCACCGCACCTCGACAAGATCGGCAGATTACCCGTCAACACCAGCGACATCTGTTTCTAACTGCAAGTGAAAGTGCTCGACAGACCATAGGAACACATATGATCGACACATTAGCCAGGACACTGTGATCCGACGTCTTCGTTCCAACAACCTCAGATGTCGCCGACCAGCACGTCATCCTGTTCTCCAACCACGGCATCGACAAGCACGACTTCAGTGGGCACAGGGTCATCACAATTGGTGTCATCGTGAGTGGAGGCGTGTCATCTTCTCTGATGAAAGTCGCTTTTGTGTCTCCCATGCAGACGGAAGAGTCAGAATTTGGCGGCGTTGAGGTGATCGTTTCGCTGACAGAAACGTTGTGGAAAGGGATCCATGGGGTGGACCTAGCGTCATGGTATGGGTGGGGATTGGACTTAATGCGAGACTTGGACCCATGTGCTTTCTGAATGTTGGTCAAGGTCGGGGACACGGCGTCACTGCTCAGCGGTATATCGACCAAGTGATCAGACCCAACGTTTTTCCATTTTTTGCACAACACCAACAACACATTTTCCAGCAGGACAAAGCTCGTCCCCTTGCTGCCAGAGCTACCATGGCCTTTCTGCAACAACACAACATCCGTGTTCTACCGTGGCCAGACCTCAGCTCTGATCTGAACCCCATTGAACACTTGTGGGATGAGGTTCAAAGGCGTCTGCACAATGTGCGCCCAGTCCCTACAACTGCCGATGAACTACGCACAGCTGCTCTGGATGTGTGCAGGAGGATCCCTGCGGCCTTCACAAAAAGTCTGATCCACTCAATGTACAGGAGATGTGTGGCAGTGATCAATGCTAATGGTGGTCACACCAGGTATTGACTGACATTTTGGGTATTGGCTGTGTAAGCCCTTAACATTTGAAAAAAACCAATTATGTCATCTGCCTTTTAATCCAATAAACTGTCTTCAGTCAAATTTTTGTCAATCTTGCCCTATTAGTATTTCTTGTCTTTACTGTTGAAAATAAATAAAATGTATACTGCATACTCGACTTGCGTTTCTTTTGCATGTGAGTATACAATAAATATGAGAAGTCTTCCTCCCCCAAACTTGAAGATAGAGTCACTTTTGTTTCTGTTCACTTGTCTTACTTTGTCACCATCAAGGGTATCTGTCAAACTGCATGCACTGTCCAAGACTGCAGAGTTTAAAGATTCATTAACTAGAACTTGCAATTCCTCTCCTTTATTGCCAGTAAACAACACAAATTCTTCTTGTTTGTCTTGAAACTTTCTCTTTTTCACATTTTTTATACGAGTTGTGGCAGTTTTTGCATAGAAGAGGAGGTCCATCATGTCCAGACAGATTCTGTACTTCCTGGTTGTCATATGGTTCACTTCGGAACCTGCGTCAATGATTATTTCTTGCCTGTGATCTGCTGGAATGATTGTTGTTTCCTCTGCCAAAGAAAACATATCCACATCTACCCCTTTTACATTGAGGAAAGTAAGCAGTTTTCTCTTCCTCCACATTGGTTGTGTTGGTTGCCACATATGTTGGTTCTGTCTTTATCTGAATACCACAATACCCCTCAGATGGCGGCATCGCTTGTTTGCCAAAAAAATTCTTTAAGGACATTGCTGTCTGTGTGATTTTTGTAGTTGACACCAGTGATAACAAATTGTATGTCCTCAAGACAAGCGTTTTTAAGTAACTTGAAAGCAATCACAGGGCCCCTTTCCACAAAGCTATCGTAACTACAATCAATCTTAGAGACTTACGTCAATTTTAAAATTGTCTTAGCTTAAGTTTACAACCGTTCCTCAAAGCGATCTTAGGGCGATTGTAACTTTACAAGTTCTTAAGTAGCCGATCTTAACAAAGATCGGAATCTTCAGCCATGAAGATGCGAAAGTTTCCCTTAGAGTGGCCTCCCTTGGTCATGTTAAGCAGACGACGCATTTCCTTGCACACCATAAGAAAAGTCGCCATCTTTGTTGTTATGGTACAATATTTAAGATCGATTTTAGCAATCCTACGTTAGTCCGGAGCAACTAAGCATTTTGATCTTAACTTACAAATCTCTTAGTTAAGATTGCTTTGTGGAACGGGCGGCTGATCGTAACAAAAATTTAAGATCGCATACTCAGTGAGTTACAATCAACTTAGCCTTAAGATTGCTTTGTGGAACGGGGCCCTGGTTCTTAAAGGGTCATATTAAATTTCTTTGTTTTAATGTATAATTTTTCAAATTCAGTGACATATGATTCCATCGACTGATCTTTCAATCTCTTCTACCTGTCAAACTCTGTGTAAACATCATATGCTTCTGAAAATTCATCTCATGTAAATACCATCCATAAAAGTTATCAGTGTGTTGACCGCTTCCTTTTTCTTCAACATTCCAACACCCAGTTCATTAAATACCTTGTCACGTATGAAAATAACACCCTCATTCTGTCATGGTGACTGATTTACGACACCCATTGTCTGAAGAACATTTGATTGCAAAGGCTCATTACCCTGGAGCCATGACATCTATATGCCTTGAAACATTTAATTGCTGTTATTTATAAGATGCTAATCCTATTTGTTAATCCCCATTTTTGTGTACATCGACCGTCTGCCATCCTGAACAGGATGTGCAAGTATGTCGCTGATGATTTACTGTTTACATTTATATTTATTACTTACTAAATGTCAGGTGACCTTGGCTATATAAGCCTTGGTCCAGAGAGAATAGAGGAAAAGAAAGGTCTTACCCTTAGCCTAGCTAGTGTTAGGCTGGGTACTCCGGGGCACCTAGACACCAACCACTACCACCATGTGCTGACCTGGCACATAGTGTCTTCTGTATGTTTATATCTAGATGTATAAAGTAAAACTGTATATACCGCAAGCCATCGTCTCCAAGTTGTCACTTCCTACAGGAACCATACGTCGGCCCCTTGCATATACGAGTATGGAAATTGTTCATTAATCAATGTCAGACCGACACGCGTTGTTAGCTGACTAATTCCCCAAGAAAATCAGCACGCCATTTGGAAGGTATTGTTCACCCAGAACAGTTCCATGATAATTCTCTGGTAATGATAAAGCTATTGCTGGCCCTTGTTTATCTTCAGGCAAGTCTGTCATGGATCACTGTCTGCCACACACTGTCTTTTTCAACCCACCACCCATATGGCAAAGATTCCGTAAACACAGGCACTCTGTAATTACCCGACGCCATTTTTCTTGTTTGTTTACTCAAGCTGTCGCTTATCTTCTCACAGAACCACTCTCTTCTGTGCTTGTCGGCACAGCGAGGGGGATGTCACAAAGTTAGTTTGTGCAACTCAAGATACCAGTAGTTACATATCTGAGGTATGTTGACATAATGCTCATCACAATGTTTAAAAAAACATACAGGGAGTGGAGGAAGGGGTAGGTATTGTTCATCCAGACAATGAGTTACTTCTCTTCTAAAGCTGTTTGCTTTACTGTCAACTTACAACAAATCTGTATGGAGCAGCTGCTGAAGTTTGCCAGTTCATCCTTTTATTACATTAACCACAATCAGATTACCACTAGCGATGCCTTGAAACAAAGCACTGACTCATAATAAATGATAGTGGTAAAAAGACTATTGTCTTAAGTTTGTCTCTAGTCCCTGCGAGTTATTCATTCTTGGATCTGTCGTACTGGATGTTTTGAATTCCCGGTTGTATTTTACTATTTTTAAACTTATCCTATGTCACACGTTGCATTTCTCCCTTCTTTTTCGATCCTATGTGGGAATGTGCTTGAATCATGTTTCCAGCTTCTGAAAATAAAAATAGCCACCCAAGCCCCCCTGCATCTCCATGCTTGCGTCCAAAAGCTAGGTCAATTACGTGCCTCTCGTGCACGCAGTGCCTGCTTGAACTGACCACGTGTGCACCTCTACCAATTCATTCTCTTTCTCATCGCCACTGTGTGGCAACATGTTTGAACATCACAGAATTGTTTGTCCTTCGCCAAGTTGTCGAGTATCCTAAATAATATGGGAAAAAGGACAAACAACGTCCTGCTTGTAAAGAATGCAGATGTACCTATTCCACGTCGGATCCCCACTCATCATGTTGTGACTGTCGGGGACAGTGCACCCTGGGTTCCTGATGTCCGGAATGTCATTTACTAACTGACTTAGGGTTTAAAGTTTACCTGCACCATTGTCGTCGTCGTATTGCCAATCCCTGTTACGACACAACAGTCGGTTGGGAGTTTTGAACCAGCGGACCCTGAATCGGTCATGTAGTGGATAGCTGATAAATTGCAGTTACAGCAGATGACCTCAGCTACGAATAGGTTCTCCGGATTCGCAGTTCCATTGGCTAGTTCTTCCAAGATCACGCTCCCTCCCAGACCGGGTTACCAGACATTAACTCTAACCTAGATACAGCTTTTGTGCTTTTAGTCGATTACGGGATCGTCTACATATCCCCCGCTACATCCTTGAAGACACAGGCACTCATGGCATGTCTACTACTTTCGCCTCCCCCGATACTGACAGTGACGTTTCTACTGTGTCTCAGAAGCACCCAACCTCATCTAATGTGGTTGAAGATCTGAACCTAGCGCACTTGGATGCCATAGTCTGCTGTACTCTCCCACTTGTGTCTACTATTTTGTCAGCCATGGACACGCTTTCAGTCTCTCTCTTCACTCATTCCCAAGAAGAGGCCTTTACTTGGGGATTAATCAACCTTACACAAGACAAAATTTATGCAGATTTTGGACTTCTTCACTCACCTCAAACTGTATCAGCAACCCTGGTCTTCCAGCTCCTTATTTGCTGAAACAATACAACAGGTCGTACAGGACGTGTAGAGAGATTCTAGCCTTCAGGTCATGGTGGACCTTCTACGTCTCCAGAAAAGACAATTAGAGGATCAACAGAAAAAGGATCGCCAATCTCCCCAATTTGTTCCTGCCCAGTGTGATTTACGTGAGCTTATTTCTTCCCATGAGTCTACATGCAGACTTTCAATGCTACGTACCTCGAAACCCCAACACATTTTCGCATGACGTTGATCCTGTTCCTTCGTACGCTTATTCATCCTAGTGATTATATGGTCAGTCTCGATCTCCAAGACGCTTATCTGCACGTTCCCATCCATCGGGAACACTGTCACTTCTGCAGGTTCATTTTTCAAGACCACCATTACCAGTGGAAGATGCTCCCGTTTGGAATTTCTTCGGCCCATGGCTTTTCACCCGACTGACCAGACCCATCACGAAGTTCCTACATCTTTGTGGGATCGTGTTTGATTCTTATCTAGAGGACTGCATTCAAGTTTACGCAGATGCCGACTTCATCCATCTACAACTCGCCTTCACAATGAGTCTTCTCAGACAACTCGGTTGGCTATTCAATGAACTAAAGTTGGAACTTATTCCCACCAAACGTCTCAAATTAATAGGAGCCTTGTTCGACACTCAGCAAGGTCTGATGTTCGTTCCCCACGACCGGTGGGTGAAGATTCAATGTCTCGTACCGTTAGCACTCAAACAGCCGCTTCAACTGCACCAATGGCAACAACTCCCGGGCCTCCTAACATCGGCAGAGGCGATCACTGTACGGGGTTGACTTCATTTGCAACCTCTTCAATGTTTTCTCGCGCCCTTTATCAGGATCAACAATTGTCTCTCTACTGCTCATCTCCACCCTCATCTTCAATGGTGGCTGGTCGCGTCAAATGTTAGCGACGGGGTCTCCTTGATGCCATTCGTCACGTCCCTCCATCTGTTCCTCGACGCTTCAACTGTTGGTTGGGGAGCACATTTTCAAGATCAGCAAGTAACAGGGTGGTGGTCCGATGTAGAACGTTGCCTTCACATCAAATACCTCGAGCTCAAGGCAGCACAACGCGTTGGCAATCTCGTGGGAAGGTCACCCACAGTTACGGAGCTACATTCGCACATCCGTTCATACAAATTAGCCAACCAAGCTGCTCGTTTTCGGCCTCCTCTGTGGGACCTAAACGTTAATCTTCAACACCTAATTTCCGGCGATTACGAAACACTGACAGAGAAGGACTTCGACATAGTTACGCTGAAGACTGTCTTTTTGTTGGCTTTGCCCACTGCTGCACGGGTTAGTGAAATTCAGGCTTTGGATGTCACTAGGGTCCAGTTTGACATATCCGAAAGTGGCAAAGTGTTCATGGTGCTTTGTTGGGATTTCGTGGCAAAGAACCAACTTTCCGGACAACCGCACCGGCTATTTACGATCGAAACGACCATGAAGACCTCTCCTTCTGCCCGGTTCGGGCACTTCAAATATATCTCGATGCATCTCACCTCCACAGACGTTCCTGGAAGAGACTTTCCACCCCATTGTCAATCACTTCTTTTTCTGAAATTTCTCGTACAACACTATCCTTCTGGTTCCGCTCCATCATTCTGCGAGTGTATACATTCACCGGGCTGCCTCCACTTACAGCGTCACAATCCTCACGAGACTCGTGCTGTTGCTTCTACCATGGCCCTTCACAGTAACTGCACCTTTTCAACCATCATGGAAGGGTGCTTTTGGAAGTCCGATACTGTTTTCTCTTCTCACATAACCTTCGCAACATTTCAGTCACAGACGTACAAGGGCTCCACAAGTTAGGTCCGTTGGCGACGGCACAACAACTGTCTCACCCCAGTTCACACAGATAATAAACTGCTATACTTTGTAATCCTTGCGGGTTCCAATTGTATATACAGAATAAATCATTGAACATTTACGTGGTATTATGTGGGTTTTTTATGTTTGATTTTTCCCAGATGGAGTCCCTTTTGGATGGTGGATTAGCTCGTCTGTAGAGACCTATTAGTCTTAATTTATGAAGTGACCAATCGGTGCGGCCGATCATATACATTCAGTCACAATGGTACAAGGGCTCAACAAGTTCGGTTCGTTGGTGTTGGCACAACAACTGTCTCGCCCCAGTTCATGCAGAACATAAACTGTTATCCTGCGTAATCCTTGTGGGTTATAATTGTATATACAGAATAAATCATTAAACATTTACGTGGTGTTACATGTTTTTTGATTGTTCGGGTTTCCCAGATTGAGTCCCTTTTGGAGGGTGGATAAGCTCATCTGTAGAGACCTTTTAGTCTTAATTTATGAAGTCACCATTTGGTGGGGGTCAATGAAAAAAAAAAGCAAAACAAAAAACAACAACAACAACAACAACAAAAGATCGATGTCCTGAACCTTTATTCTGCTCACCTCTGCCTCAGGTATCTGTGATGTAGGGTTTTGGTTCGAAGGTTCCAAATTTCCTCTTCTTGTTTTGGTTCACTTCATAGACTCGAATGTGTTAGATAACCATAACCAAGCATTAAAAGAGTTACCAAACCTAGTTCACTCTATGGTCTGTGGGAGATAATTGCTGTGTTTTGTTTGACGCTTGACAGTTTTAGACGCTTGACAGTTTTAGACGCTGGACAGTTTTTCAGAATTCTAAAACAAATTCAAAATTACACTGTCTAGACCCAGCTTCCTCGTGCATATCTCACGGTTGTAGTCTATACAGGCTAGGGTATCTGCAGCCCACCATTCAACCGTGGGATAAAATGCAAAGTGTGAGATAGGATAAGTTCAAAAATTTGGAAATTTTAGTATAAATTGTATTTATATATATTTATCTCACACGCGATAGGCCCACCCGACCATCCCCGCATCTCATTTACTCTAGCCTTAAAAAGCTCTGTGAAAGAGAATGAAGTGGTAGAGGCGCACACGTGGTCAGTTCAAGCAGGCACTGCCTGCACGAGAGGCACGTAATTGACCTAGCTTTTGGATGTAACCAAGGAGGTGCAGGGGGGCTTGGGTGGCTATTTTTATTTTCAGAAGCTGGAAATATAATTTAAGCATGTTCCCACATAGGATGGAAGAAGAAGGGAGAAATGCAAAGTTTCAGATAGGATAAGTATATAAATATACAATTTATGCTAAAATTTCCAATATTTGAGTATCCAAATTGAACATCAAATTCCCCGGATGATTTGAAGACTCCAAATAATAAAATGTCCATGCATTCACACTCACCAACTCACTTCAAACAAAACTTCACTGACCTCACTGCGATTGACGCAATTATGTGAAATGCAGGAATACCTTCTAACAACATGCAGATTTCCAAGCTGAATTAGGGGCAGTCGGGTGGCCTAGTGGTTGAAGTTCATCACGCCTAAGACCCAGGTTCAATTCCTGACATGGGTACAATGTATAAAGCTCATTTCTGGTGTCCCCCACCATGATATTGCTGTAACATTGCTAAAACCTCACTCACTCACTCACTCACTCACTCACTCACTCACTCACTCACTCCAAGACAGCTGATTTGTGTGTAAACAGCAGCAAGTAACTGAAGTGTTCTCGCTTGACTGCTGATGACACGTGAAAACTGAGAATGAGTAAAACCAGACCAAGATTATGTTATGGAATCTCAAACAATGACACCAATCCAGATGAGGACAGTGAGATTGATGATACACCTGAGTTGGTATCCCTTCTCTACCAGCAGCTTGGACACTGAAAGTTATTCACGCCTAGAAATCTAGTGTTGCATCCTGGCCCGGTAATAACCTCACAAGACTATGGATAATTGCCAGTGAAGATGACTTTTTTTGAAAATCTGAAGATTTTTTGTTTTGTGAAGTTAGCCAAAATACAGGATTTAGGCAATGATGTATTAAAGGTTGCATTCTTTGAATTATTAACAATGATAACTATTGTTTAGTGTTTTGCCTACCTGGACTGTTATATTCATTTATAAATTCTTAATCTGAGATGACATTTTTATTGTAATGTCTATTCTTACAGCTCAGGCTGAGGGTCACTACCAAGAAAGTTTGCAGAAGTCCCAGAAAACTCTGAAACGTGTTGATGAATGGAGTGAAAATGAAGTAAAGAACAAGAAGGAAGTGATTGCAAACCTGCACAGTTGTATGGGCAATGCTTATCTGGAAATGGGCAAGCATGTTGAGGCACTTAAACATCATGAAATGGATTTAGATATTGGGAAAGCTGAGTATGTATTTACAGTATAATCTGTTTGGATAAGTGTATTCACATTATCCTTGTATCAGTGTTGCTTAGATTGATGTAACCATTCAAGTAAAGATGACATCAATAGAGCATGTATAATAAGCCTTTCATTTCACTTTATCTTTTCACCTTCTCTTTTAATTTTACTCAAAACTTATCACTGTGATGAGTGTTGAATTACACAATTGTGTCTATATTTTTTTTACAGAAATTTAGAGGAAGTGAAATCCCGCGCCCTTGATAATATGGGTCGTGTCTTAGCAAGAATGGGAAAATACGAAAAAGCTATAGAAGTGTAAGTATTAAAGAAATTTTTTACTTATCCTGCATTACTCCTTAATGCATTCACTGCTTACTTACGACAACTAGAAGGACAGCGCTGCGAAGGTCCTGGGTGAAGAAATAAAGTTGTTGTTCTCATGTCCCAATCAGTGGCCTTCCGTCGCTGTCCTGTGACCTTGATGACACCTAAGGTCATCTTCACATCACTGCTTGTCGCAGCACAGCTAGGACGTGTCCCAGCGGAGCTCTCCTTTTGGATTAATTATAGACCTTCAATTTGTCTACAATCTTAAAAATTGATCTGCGATGGGTGATGTATTCTTTTTTATATTACTTTCACCATGTTGTGTAGTTTTATATGAATTAATTAGGCGTGAAAAGACTCTTGTCTTTTTTTCCAGCCAAAATATTGTTGTTCCCCACCATTTTGAATTGTGTTACAATCGTTTGCCTGCCAAGGTAGTCATATTGTTTACAATTCTCAGCTACGTATGTATAACATATTCTTATGTTCTTAAATACTACTAGCTTTGGCGTAACAGTGAGTTGCGTATACTCAAATTATTGTATACTTTTTCAACTCGTTAAAAATATGGTTGCCGATAGATTATATCAAATCTACGGCTTTCTTCCAGTCCCGCTTCATCAACAATTCTTTTATTTCGTACCTATGTTTATGCGATTAAATAGGTTATTGTTGGTCTTTTTGGTTTACATTGAGTTGCGTATATGAACGATTGTATACTCTTGCAACTCGTAGTTTTGCCGATAGATTATTGTTCAATTCTATGGCATTCTTCCAGTACCGCCTCATCAACAATGGCGTAATTGTGTAACTTATGATTGAGCGTGGTACTAATTGTCGTGGGAAAAATCTTACAAAGATTATCATCCACGTTGTTTGGTTTGTACGCAGATGTGCTCTCCAAACCCTAAATGAAAATATAAATACCCTTGGTTTACATTGAGTTGCACATACAAAAATATTGTATACCCTTGCAACTCATAATTTTGCCGATAGATTAGTGTTCAAATTCTTCGGCACTCTTCCAGTATTGTCTCATCAACAAGGGTTTAATTGCGTAACATACCTTTGAGCATTGTACTAATATTTCGTGGAAAAAAACTTACAAAGATTATCATCCACGTTGGTTAGTTTGCACGCAGATGTGCTCTCCAATCTCTAAATGTAAATAGCCTTGGTTTACATCTCTAATCCAACGAGTTTACTATATAAAAGCAGATTACTCACAATCATATTTTGCAGTTATTCCGTCATGAGACGGGAGGAATGTCACTATCGCAGAATAGCGAATGACTTGGTTCGGTCATTACCACCCAACCGTTATTATCGGCAGGTATTATGATGCCTGTGACTGCAGAAGTACACCATCCACCGAAATCAACAATACCGGAGGATTTTGTGAGTATCGTAACTGCTGCTATTTTTTCAGCCGCCGGACTCTTCCAGATACATGTATGTTAATCTGTGACGTCGGCGACAGCACCAGCGTATCAAGATGCCATGATGGGGGTAGATTAGACGCAAGCCTTGATCCAGTCAATACCTTTGAGCTTTGTGTCTGATTTATCTGCGCCGAGCGCAGCACTTGACTACAACCCAAGCACTTCTATTACGCAAGCGATGCACGATCAGCTTAGCGCTGTTCCAACATATCCAGCATAGACCTGCGCCGAGCGCAGCGTCTGACTGCCACACAAGCGCTCCTATTACGCAAGCGACGCACGATCAGCTTAGCGCTGTTCCAACATATCCAGCATAGACCTGCGCCGAGCGCAGCGTCTGACTGCTACCCAAGCGTTCCTATTACACAAGCGTCGCACGATCAGCTTAGCGCTGTTCCAACATATCCAGCATAGACCTGCGCCGAGCGCAGCTTCTGACTGCTACCCAAAGCGCTCCTATTACGCAAGCGTCGCACGATCAGCTTAGGGCTGTTCCAACATTCCAGACCTGCGCTGAGCGTAGTGTCTGCGTACCAATCAAGGTCTCTACAATGACGTTAGCCCAAAGGCTTACAGTGTACTCGGTTACGTAACCGGCACTTGATCAGCTTAGCACATGTACCCGATTGGGTAGCAGACCATCCCGTGTCAGTAACACCCTCCCCCGATAACGGGGTAAATAAGAGGTCACCACGAGGTCATTGGAGGAAGACTTCTCCAAAACTCACATTTGCTCCGTCATTTAAGCGACCAATATCGTCAATGTTTGCAGTGGATCAGAATCTATTAGAGGATAACCCTATCTGATTAGATCACCTCCAAACTATGGTGTTTTTCCTACAGCGTCAGTTTGACCACAGGAAAATTCATCTTGAGACCGTTCTGACGGAGATTACCGTTACACCCAAGAGTCTATTACGTCAATCTTGGTCATCTACTCCCCTGTTTAACGAACAGATCACAGACACGCACGTCAAGTTCCCAAAAAGCTTGGAAAGTCCAAGCGGGCTGGCAAGTCAGGGAATTATAAGTCTAGACACGCGTTTCTCAGGGAAGGCCAGCATTCCCTTACTGGGAAAGGGATTGGCAGAGACAAGTCTCAAGGACGATTTCCTACTTATCGCACTATATCATGGTGTCCGTATACAGGTAGAGATAACCCCAGCGTTGACCACAGTTTGATTGGGAAAATCCAACATAGACATACTGTTGGTAAGAAGAGCTGTAGAGTGGGTTCACAACCCAGTCTTTACACCGGGGTTTTATCCTCACACCTACCTGGTACTCATGAAGGACCCAGACAAGATGAGAATGATCCACAATCTCTCTGTGTTCAACGAACGTTTGATTCTTGATCAGTCTCGACTATCCATCCCAACGGTAGACTTTTCAGGTCCAGTTCATTGGGGTTCACTACCAATGGTAGTATTTCCCATTTGACATGTCAGTGACACTTATGGCTATTTACAGGAGTAATGAAGCCAATAACTATCTACACTTGACGAACACTTGGTTCGAGTCGTAGATGGAGGGCGATCTACTGTATCATCAACACATGTCAATAACTGGGATAGACAATCAACGAGGCGAAGTCGGGAGTATTCTCCTTCCTATTGACTTCAGTTCATAGGAGACCTGTTCAAAACAGACCAGGATATCCTATCTGTACCGAGGGACAGATGGCACAAGTTTCTACTTCTTTTTGTCATCTACTCTACACCAACCACACACACTTCACCAGTGGAAAGTGTTGCTAGGGTTAATCACCTCAGCAGAGGGGTTAACTAGGATGGGCCACTTACAACTGCGACCAATTCAATTTTTTCCTGAACCCTTACATCAGGAGTCAGGATCCACTCAAGGTCATCACTCTACCGACTAAGCTAGAGCTTTGCCTCAATTTGTGGCGTTGAATGTCTGCGGAGTCTCTTTATTCGGGTTTTCCCCGAATACACACCTGTTTGTGGACATCCCCTTTCAGGGGTGGGGTCTTCACTTACAAGACCAGATAAGCTCAGGGCTATGGCCCGGCGCTCAATGGAAGTGGCACATAAACAACTTGGAGTTGGAAGCTTTAATTCTAAGTAAGGATAAGAATTTATGGATGAACAACTTCTTTATTACAATTAAGAGCGACGTTTCGTTGTAGGTTCTAACACTGTTATCAAGCAAGTGTTTTACAGAGTTACTTACTTATATTGGAGATTTAACGTGCGCTTTCCGACTGCAAGCGTATATCGCACATGGGCCCGGCCAGGCCTTTTACTGTGTTTCCAAAAAGGGGAAAAGTGAGTTTGTGCAACCCAGGAGGGAGGCTGTAGGGGTTGCTTATTTGAGATTTGGAAAGAATGCCAAGAGTGGGTGGGGGACGAACTAAGGGAGCTGTGTGTGTTGGGTGGTTATCAAATAAGGTAGTTTTGGTTTTAATATTTTATTTGGGGTTTAAATGCGGCTAACTAGCCCTGTTTTTATTAGGTATATGCCTAAGGCTTTGAATTTTTCTAATTTATTTTGTGGATTTAGGATTGATTCTAGTGTAAGTCCGGTTTTAAGATTTAGGGTGGTCTGTAGTATTGTTCGGTGTGTTTGGTAGTGTGTGCAGTGAATGAGTACATGTTCTGGTGTTTCTTGTTGTTTGCAATGTGGGCAGTTTCCTGTTGTGTGTAGTTTAGCTATTTTACGGTGATTATTTAGTTTGGTATGACCTGTTTGTAGTTTGGTAATTATTCTGTCGATTTTTTTGGATGGGTGTAGTATTTGGGGTTTATTTAGGTTTTTTTTGAGTACTTTCCTGATTTGGCTCTTTGAGTTTTGCTATATATTTTGCCATTTTTTGTTGGTTTTTTGTTTAGTGACACTTTTGATTTCTGATTTTGAGCTGGGTAAGTTTAAGCTTATTTCTGGGAGTTTAAGGGATAATTTTGCTGCTTTATCTGCGTTTTCATTTCCAAAGATTCCTATGTGAGCGGGGATTCAAATGAACTCTATTTGTTTACCTGCCTTTATTTAAGTTGTTTGAGCTATTGAGTATTTGATTTATTAGTTTTGGGCGGTTTTTAGTGTTTTTATTTTTGAGGGCTTGTAGTCCACTGAGGGAGTCGGTTAGGATGAGGATTTTTTGGTGTTTTTTAGATTGCTGATTGTGTAGTGCTGAGGCCATGCCCATTAGTTCGGCCGTGAATATGGATTGGTTGTTTGGGAGTCGATAAGATTGTGTGTCTTTGGTTGGTTGTGCGATGTGGACTCCGAAACCTGTGTGTTTTGAGATCGGATCTGAGGATCCGTCTGTGTATATGTGACACCAATTTGGCCAATTTTCATGTATGTATGCTAGTGTGGTGGTTTTAGCGATGTTAGGATCGGTCTGTTTATTTAGTGTATCGGCTAGTGTTGTGTCTATTTTTGGTATTTTAAGTTTTGGAGTGAAGATATTGGATGATTTATTGTTTTGTTTAAGATTATTTATTTTGTGTTCGTTTAGGTAATTTGTTATTCTTTGGGAAATTGGAGTAAGTAGTGGATGTTTCCGGGCTAGGGCTTGGTTTCTAGGGCTAATATTTTGTTTTATTAAGTTTTCAATTAGTGGGTTTGATTGGGACGCGGCCCAGAAGTTTAGGGTAAGTTGTTCCCTACGTAGTTTAAGTGGCATTTCTCCTGTTAAGGCCTGGAGTGAGGTGGAAGAGGTGCCATGTTGAGTTCGTGTGATTAGTTTTAGGGCCTGATACTGGATTGAGTCTAGTTTTTTAATGAGAGAGTTGTTTAAGGTGTCGTAAATGGCACTGCCATAGTCTAGTTTGGATCTAATTAGTGATATATAGAGTGAGAGAAGGATGTTTTTAGAGGCCCCCCAGTTGGAGCCGGTTAGGCATCTTAACGTGTTTAGGTCTTTGCTGCATCTGGTTACAAGGTTTTTAATGTGAGCATCCCAGGTGAGATGTTCATCGAAGATTAATCCTAAGAATTTGGTTTGTTTTTGGATTTGATTGGTTTGTTGTTTAGTTGGAGGTTTAGGGTGGCGGGTTGCATATTTTTGTGTTTAAATACTATTCCTGTGGTTTTTTCTGAGTTTAGGGAGAAGCCCCATTTGTCAGCCCATTTTTGTATTTTATTTAGAGATTTTTGTAGTAAGTTTTGGGCCATTTTAATGCTTTTAGTGCGGATCCAGGGGTCTCCATCATCCGCGAATTTTGGTGTGTTTACTTTGGGGGATAGTACCTCGAATAGATCGTTAATCATAATATTGAAGAGTGTTGGGCTTAGGATGCTGCCCTGGGGAGTGCCATTTTCTAGGGGACATTGGTCCGATAGCGTTTGGTCTATGCCCACGGTGATTTTGCGGTTTGTTAGGAAACTTTGGATGTAGTTAATTATTTGACCTTTAAGTCCTATTTTTTGTAGTTTTTGTATTAGCCCGTTATGCCAAACCATGTCAAATGCTTTGGAGAAGTCTAGAAAGATGCCTGTAGTATATTGTTTGTTAAGTTGGCCTGTTTTAATGTCCTGCTCTAGTCGGGCGAGGTTATCTAAGGTTGAGCGTCCAGGAGTGAAACCGCTTTGGTCTGGATTTATTATGTTGTTTTGTTCTAAGTAGTGTTGTAACCTGTTTTTGGCCATTGATTCCATTACTTTGCATAAGTTAGAAGTTAGGGAGATTGGTCTGTATGAATTAGCCTGGTCAGCTGGTTTATTGGGTTTGGGTATTGGTATGACCAGGGCTTGTTTCCAAGGTGATGGGACCTGTCCGTTTAGATATATGAGGTTATAGAGTTTCAGAAGAGTTTGGAGTAGTTTGGGTGGTAGTTGTTTAATTATCTGGTATGAAGTAAGGTCTAAGCCTGGGGCTGTGCCCTTTTTCCTATTTTGTAGGACGTGGAGTAGTTCTTCCATTGTGAAATGGAGATTAATTTCTAGGTTATTATCTTTTGGCTCTTTGGTAAATTTGGTTTCTGCTTTTAGTTGTTCCTGGAATTTTTGGTTGAAGTTGCTATTGCTACTGACGGCCGAGAAGTGATTTGCTAGGTTATTAGCTTTTTCAGTGGGGTTTGTTGAATTGTTTACGTTGGGAGTTTTTTTATGACGTTTAATGCCCCTAATGGCGTGGATTTTGTGCCAAACTGTTCTGGCGTCTGTATGATGGTTAATTTCTTCGCAAATTTTTTTCCAGTCTCTTGTTTTAGCTGTTTTAACTAAGCTTTGTACTTTGTGATTTAGTTCATGTGCTATCTTTAGGTGTTTGAAGTCACGTTTGGCTTTATTGAATGCGGATTTGCGTTTACGCCTAGTTTGTTCTATCTCCTCGTTCCACCAAGGAACCGAGGGTTTGCCTATGCTGGTTGTTTTGAAAGGAATGGAGTTTTTAGCTGCGTTTATTATATAGTCAGTGAGGTTTTTACAGTAGATTTCGGGGTCGTTACTTTCTAGGTCAGCTAGGTTAGCCTGGTTGCAAATGTCCTGAAATTTGTCCCAGTCGGCTTTGTTGTAGTGGAATTTAGGTTCCTGGTTTTGGGCTGGTGTTGGGATGTTTACGTCTCCTATAGTTATATTTATGGGGAAGTGGTCACTACCTAGTGGTACCCCCGTGTACTTCCCATTGAATACTTTGTGCTAAATCTGGGGTGCATATGGTTAAGTCGATAGCCGACATTTTGTGGTGTATTTTGTCGTATCTAGTAGGTTGGTTGTTATTTAGTAGTATTAGGTCATTTTGTTCTATCCATTCTGAGATGAGTTTTCCGTGTTTATCTATTTTATCTTCTATACCCCAGGTAGGGTCTCCTAGGAAGATTGTAGATTTATTGCCTATATGGAGGAGGGTGTTTAAATCCTCAGGTTTGACCTGTTTTTCTACCCAGTGGTATATATTTATGATATTAATTTTTTGGTTGTTATTTGTTATTTGGATACCGTTTGCTTCTAGGTTTGGTGTGTTTATTTTTAGTTCTTTGTAGCTTAAATCTTCCCTGACGTATATGATTAGGCCGCCTCCGGCTCTACCTGGGTTTGTTTTGGCTCGGTCAGTTCTTATTGAGTTATAGTTTGGTAGGGTGAATTTAGATCTGGTGGAGAATTTAGTTTCCTGTATACAGACTATGTGTGGACCTTTGTCTCGTTTGAATTTAGCTTTTAATTCCTGGCCGTGGGAGGCTAATCCGTTGGCGTTCCACTGAAATATATTTAGTCCTTCCATTTTGGGAGATGAGAGGTTATTAGTTTGTTTTGAGTTTTAGGTTTTGTTTAATTGGTAGCTTCCCTAAGTTCGGAGAGAAATAACTCAAAGGAGAGAGTTGTGAGTTTTAGTTTTTGCGCTACTGAGTGAAAAGCTTTAGTACTAGCATTTGGTGAGTTTATAGGCTAGGAGTAGTGTGAGGTTATTAAGAGTTTTAGTGCTGGTTAATTGAGGATTTTTGCGCCTGAAGTTTTTGTTGGTTTTAGGGGCTGAGAAAGTGACTTCATTTATTTCCTCGGTGGAAGAATACTCGTCTTCGTCGGTTAGGTTGGTTTTTATTGTTTGAGTTTTCATTGGGGAGGCTTGTGGAGGTGTTTGTGGTGTGGGGTGTTGAGTTTGTGCTTGCGTGTTGGGTGTAGCTGTGGTTTCCTCAGTGTTTGAGTTTTTTTGTTGTGCTTGCTTGTGGGGAAGTGTTGTTGCCTTGCGGGCTGTGGAGTGTCTGGCTGAGGGTCGTTGTGTGTCTGTGGTTTTGCTGTTTGCTTTGCATGCGGATGTTACTTACTTACTTACTTACTTTGGAGATTTAACGTGCGCTTTCCGACTGATGCGTATTTCGCACACGGGCCCGGCCAGGCCATTTAATGTGTTTCGGGGGTGGGGTGGTCTGTGCAACCCAAGAGGGGGCTTTAGGGGTTGCTTATATAGAATTTGGGAATTTTGAGATTTGGAATAGATGCCAATGGGGTTGGGGAGGAGAACTAAGGGAGCTGGGTATGGTGGATGATTGTTTGTTTATGTGATTTTGATTTGGTAGGTTATTATGCGGGTGTTGATGTAAGCAAGTATATATACACGTAGGAGGCAATGTTTATACAGTAGGGTAGATATACTGGAGTAGTGAAGCCTGCTGTGTACACACAAGGGCAGTGATGATGACCATGGGTGAAGTCAGTGCCGTGATACAAAGGATGAGGCCAGTAATGTAAACAACGGGATTATGGCTGATTGGGGTCTTTGATGAGTTGATGGTACGCCAGGGGTATGTAATAGCCTTGGTCACGGTTGATTGAGGGCTGAAGTCTTTTGATGTTGATGGCTTCTTGTAGTTTCCTGATCTTGAAGTCTTTGAGGTTGGTGGCGAGGGTTGTGACTCTCTCCCACTGGATGTTGTGGCTTGGGTTGTCACGGATGTGGTCTGATAGAGCTGATTTAGAGTCATCTTTGGAGACTGAGCTTTGATGTTCTTTAATTCGGGTTTTGAGGGGCCTGGATGTTTCTCCTATGTAAGCTTGTCCACAATTGCACGGAATGTGGTACACTGCTCCTGATGGTTCTGGCTTGTGGCTGGATGGTGGTTTCCCTGTGGCTTTAATAGAGTTCTGAATAGTCTGACTTCTTTTGAAGACTACATCAATGTTGGCCTGTTTCTTTAAGAGTCTCTGGATTTTGTGGCTAAATGTTCCAAAGTAGGGGAGGCTGATCACAAAGGGTGCAGACTGTGGACGTGGGGATTTCTGGGATTTCTTGGTGATGGTCTTTATCGTCTGTTGTACTAGTTGCTCAGGATAGCAGTTATGCTGTGTGAATACTTGTTTGAGGTGGCTAAGTTCAGTAGTTAGATGTTGCTTCGTGGAACAGATGCTGTGGGCTCGTCTTGCTAGGGTTGACACAATTCCTTTCTTGACTTGAGGTGGATGGTTGGATGATAACAGACGATAAAGACCATCACCAAGAAATCACTGGCCGATACTTTATCACGTCCAGACAGGGTGGCTCCCACCGAGTGGAAATTTCTCACAGAAGCATTCCAGTTGCTGCTTCAGGAATTCAGGCAACCAAACATTGACTTGTTTATTACTTGCCTAGGCCACTGAACTCATGACGTGTATCTCCCCGTTGCCGGATCCGCAGACTTGGGCGGTGGACGAGTTCAGTATCACTTGGGAAGGGCAAAAAACTTACTTTTCTGCCACCACTTTTACTTCCCAAGGTGATACAGGGGATCAAGGAGACAAGGTATCCCGATATCTCCTTTGGTCGCACCCTGGTAACCAGCGAGAGGGTAGTTCGTCAAGCTCGGAAAAATCTAAAACGATTCACTACCCCTCTCACAGTGGTCCAACCTACTCATCCACCCTCAACAGAAAATTGCCTCACCCAACGTCTGCACGCATGGTTCGTCTTTAAAAGGTGTTTAAGTGCGAAGGGTTATTTTTGACAGGGGCAGCAAAGCTATAGCTTTAGTTCTCGTTACTCTCCCAGAGACGACGATGACAAGTGGGGATCACTTGAGACTTTTTACAGGGAAGAAAAGAATCAAGACCCTACGATTGCGTCACAATTCCTAGAAGAATACCTCCTACATTGCGTACCCAAAAACACTTGGAGGGTAGCACCATTACTACGTAATTGGCTGCAATTATCTTAGTGTTGGCCATTTCCGGAAAATCACAATGTGATTAAGTTCACGGAACTACAGGCAATATTATGCTCATTCAGGCTTGAGGATCAGAAGGCCAAGTTCCACCCACCTGATTGGGACTTGACGCGGTACTTCGAGGTTTGCGAGGACCCCCTTCGAATCCCTCATTGCATCCTCATTTTCAAGCTCCTTCCCAGCGCGTGACACCTTCGTTACACTCTCGGTATAGTATAGAGAGCTCCGCGAACGGGCTATCGCTGTGAGGAGCTTGCCTCATTTCATGACCTCACCAAGGAAACAATGGTTTCTCTTGGCATTAGCAATGGCGGTACGGATGAGCGAACTACATGTGATCGACTCAACCCGGATCCGTTTTGAGCATGGGACGCACGGAACGGGACATCTAGGATTATGCTGTGATTTTATTGCTAAAATCTACTACCAGGCCAACCCGACCGTTCCTTCACCATCCCACCGATATCGACTATTGTGGGAATCGTACATGGTATAGTTCTCCTGGGTTCGGTGCGAGCAGTTCGAGTTTTCATTCGACGCTCCAAGACTAGGCGTGATTTGTCCACGATAGAAGTTAGTCGCATAATCGCAAACACCATATCTCTATGGTTACACGCAGTAATCCTTCAGGCCTACGAGATCATCAAACGGAACTCGTCGAGAGCGAATTACCCTCAAGATCTCAAGGTGTCAGCCTTACCAGGGCTCAACACGGCAATTGTGGTTTTGGAACAATCACGGAAGGATATTTCTGGAGATTCGACACATATTTTCGTTAGTCATAACCTTCGCGTTGGGGCTCTCGAGGATGTCGAAGAAGTTCGAAGTTTGGCCCTCTGGTTGTTATCCTGCAGATTGCCAACTCCTGACGCAAATAATGAACTCGCCCTATACAGAGCCAGTCGCCACCAGTGGAAGAATATTAGACAATCTTGTTTGTCAGCGACGGCTCTATGACGCAGTAAGTAAAGAATTAGCTGAATAGCTATTATTTTCTTTATTACTAAGCGTGTATAGGGAATTTCTCTTTAATTCCTATGTTCAATCTTTTTGATTTTTGAACAACCCTACCGTAATGGCGTTTTTGTCTGAACTTTTCCGCTTCACGGTTTATCAACCAACTGGTGTCGTATTGTAGGGTGTGAATTATTGAGGTTTCTGTATTCTGAAGGTTTACCCACCTCCAAACCGTCCGATACAGATGCATTAAGGAGTAATGCAGGATAAGTAAAAAATTTAGTAAAATCTAAATATTTTTTACATATGTATACTTATCCTGCATTACTACTCTTAAGGCCCACTCGTCGTGAGACTTGCCTCCCCACTTTGGCTTCAGAAACCTCAAAAGTATGTTTTTCTAAGAGCTTGGGCGACAGGCAGTGATGTGAAGATGACCTTAGGTGTCATCATGTCACAGGACAGCGACGGAAGGCCACTGATTGGGACTTCGCAGGGACACCCAGGACCTTCGCAGCGCTGTCCTTCTAGTTGTCGTAAGTAAGCAGTGAATGCATTAAGGAGTAATGCAGGATAAGTATACAAATGTAAAAAATATTTAGATTTTACTAATTTCATAGTTCATATTTAATTAAAATAAATGAGTTTGTGACAAGTAATGTTGCATCGATATGTAAGAGTTGATTAATAAGTTCTGAGCTTTACACAGAAGAAATTGCTTTATAGTGAAATCCACATAAAATTTAGTTAATAGAGCAAATTGTCGCTGAGAATCTTCGAACCAAAACCCTACATGACCTGCAAGAGTCTGTGACCTTTAGTGCAGTGATTAAGTACTTGCAGAAAAAGGGCTTAACACCAATAACCCCTTCCTATGTACTGTAAAGATGTTGGATGCATGCAGAGCTTAAGTGTGGCAGGAGAGCATTTAAGATGACCCCTTTCCTGGAAATCCAGTCATGTCAGCAACATTAGAAATGATTTAGAGAATCCACGATTAGGCGATGACTGACCAGCGAATATTGTCATGTTGCTAGTTCAGTAGTCATTACCCAGGATGGAGTACAGTCCATTATCACAGAAACCTTTACTCAGTTTGAAAGCTTCTGACATCTGATAAAAAACTCAAAAAGCACAACAAGTCTTGTGATGATCTAGCTCTGTTTGAAGCTCATCCAGAAAGGTTCTTGCAGTGATTTGTGACTTTGGATGGAACCTAGGTTCACCACTTCAAGTCCACAAAAACAATCGAAAAAGTGGAAGTATTTGACATCACCATCACCAAAGAAGGCAAAGATTGTCCAATGACCTATGAAGGTTATGCCCACTGTGTTCGTTGATGCTGAGGGTGTCATCATGGTTTACTAACTTCCAAAAGGCAAGATAATAAACAGTGCATAGTGTGCTGCACTTTTGAGGCAAATTTCGGGATGAAATTAAGACTCAGAAGCTATGGCTTCAATTCACATGTATGTGTCACACATTTTATGCAATGAGCTGGAGGCATGCGTAAAATCACATAGAACCCAATATTAATGTGTGGATACGAAACTTCCCCTCGAATACGAAACTGCTGTATATGATATGAGAATGACTTTACGGTGGCCATCTTGGTTTGCTCTAGACAGGCAGTTGAGTGACAACCTGTGTGGGTGCAGGAGGTGTATTGTGTTGGCAGTCGGATTTTGAATACAAGTGTATATGAAGAACCTGTGTCTCTCTATTTTATCACCCGAGTGATACTGCTACAACAAATTTATCTTTCTGACATATTTCAATTTGCCATTGTAAAAGAATTTTTAGAAATTGAAATTTGATAGAAAGCAACTGTTCTATTGAACTGAGGTTAACTTGTACTTGAATCCAATCAGAAATCCATGTGCAGCCTGTTTTCACAGATTTATTCTCCCGCTAAGAAATCCATTTGTGGCTTGTTTTGTTCATGGTGGGGTATAAAGGATTTATTATATATACCATGAAATATCACTGAAAAGAGGCAGAAGTGACATCTTCAGTGGAAATGACGTCCTCATTATCATTCCATACTGTTGGCAAGAGCGTAACATATACAATCTACCAGAAGTGATGTCACAAATGACATCAGAACCGGAAGTGATGTCTATATCACCTAATGGAACTGAAGTGAAATGTAAATACTTGGAGTCAGAACAGCGCTCCCTCTTCGGTTTCACTTTTTCGAACAAAACGTTCTGTTTTCTCCTATATGTTCAGACACACTCTTCATATATATATATATATATATACATATATATATAGCTGGTAAGAAACCGTTTATTGGTGCTATTTGTTAAAGTGATGCAATTATTGTTACTGTTAATCCTCTACTGTTAATCCTCCACCTACTGTATATATTCTGTACTAAGTCCCTCATTCCGTCTATTGTTTGAGTTTTCATTGGGGAGGCTTGTGGAGGTGTTTGTGGTGTGGGGTGTTGAGTTTGTGCTTGCGTGTTGGGTGTAGCTGTGGTTTCCTCAGTGTTTGAGGTTTTTTTTTGTGCTTGCTTGTGGGGAAGTGTTGTTGCCTTGTGGGCTGTAGAGTGTCTGGCTGAGGGTTGTTGTGTGTCTGTGGTTTTGCTGTTTGCTTTGCATGCGGATGTTGTTGTTATGGGGGAGTTGGTAGGTAGCTGTGTGAGGTGATGTGTGGAAGTGGTGGGTGCGGTTTCTGTGTGGTTGCCCCAGATTGAATCCGAGAGTTTGTGTGTGGTGTGGGGAGGAGAGGTTTGGATGTAGGTGGTGCATATTTTCTTGTTTGGATTTTGGCCGAATCTATGTTTATGTGTTTGTTGGCCTGTTGTGTTAGGGCATGTCTGTGCGGACACTGGTTTGAGAGTGATGTATGTTTTATGCATTTGCAATGGATGCACCAGGGAGAGCATGTACCTGGGCAATCGGTTTGGGCGCATTTTTTACATTTATTTTTTTTTAATGTACATTGGGTGGCCGTGTGGTTATATCTAAGGCAGTTAGAACATTGTTTGACCTGTTTGATGTATGGTTTAACTTCTAGCTTAGTGTGGGCACCGAAAGAGATGTGATTAGGGGCTTCAGGAAATTTAACAGTTTTTTTTAAGTTTACAATAACAATTGATGTAGGGACCGTTTTGCCGTTTCTGTTTGTTGTTATCCTGGTTATTGGGGATTGAGGGTATTGATTTGTGTTTGCTTCTTGGGTGTAGAGTTCTAGGTCTTCAGCTGTTTCTCTAGGGTTTACTCTTATTACCCCTCGGGTGAATTGATGCCAATTTGGAATTTGTATTGTTACGGTTACGTGAAATATTTGTACTATTTTTTTAGCTGCATTGAATGAATCTTGATTTGGGAATATTATTTGGTAACCTTTATTTGCTTTTTTGATGTTGCTGTAATGGATTTTTTCGCATTTAAACCATAAACCTATCCTGTCTGCTGAGAGTTGTTTAGTTAGGATTGATGCTGAGCCTGCGGCGAAGAAGTATAGTGCGAAGGTCGTGATGAAGGAAGCCGGGGTGGGTGTGGGAGAAGGTGGTGGAGTGGATGAGTCGAGCTTACGTTTTTGGGGGTTTGTGTATTGTGGAGGCGGAACAATGTTTTTGACTGCCCTCCCGGAGGTGTTGTGCGCTTCCGCGGGTGTGGGTAAGTCAGGATCTGGGGTGTCTGCGTGTGAGATGATGCGTGTGTCTGTCATGTTTTGGGGTGTTTGGTTTGGGTGAGTTGAGATGTGTGGTGCCTGAACCACAGAGATTTATTTTTTGCTGGAAGGCTGGGGGTTGGTGAGACAAGTGGAAAGCTGGGATTAGGAAATATTTAGTCGAAGGAGTGGAGTGACAGGTGAGTTGAGATGTGTGGTGCCTGAACCCTAGAGATTTATTTTTTTGCTGGAAGGCTGGGGTTGGTGAGACAAGTGGAAAGCTGGGATTAGGAAATATTTAGTCGAAGGAGTGGAGTGGTAGGTGAGTGGTGGGCTGGGGTGGTGAGTAGGAAAAAGCGTGTGTTGTGTTTAGGAGAAGGGGGGATTAGGTGTTTTTTGTTTTTAGGAGTTGGGTCAAAGGGTGCGTTTGAGTGGTGGGCGTGGGTAGTGAATAGAAATGAGAGCGTGCTGTGTTAAGGAGATGGGGGAGGGTAAGGTGTGGGTTTGAGACGAAAGGGTGTGTTTGAGTGTTGTTGTTTTTTTTTAAGGATTTAGGGGTTTTGTGATTAATTTGGTAAGAGTGATAAGAGTATGTGAGTAAGGATGAAAGGATAACGTGATGATAATTACCGATGATGGAGTTTCCTTGGCTGGCTATCAGGCAATGCTCTGTGCTGGCTTGGGAAGTGTTGCTCGCTCGGGGTACAAACTGCAACTGATTGTCTGGCCAAGACTCGAATTTTTACAGACCGCTGTATTATAGCTGGAATATTGCTGGTTTCGGCGTTAAACAACAAACAAACAAACGGTGAGAGTGATTTTAAGAGTATGTGAATAAGGCTGAAAGGATAACATGATAATTACCGATGTTGGAGTTCTCCTGGGCTGGCTATCAGGCAATGCTCCGTGCTGGCTTGGGAGGTTTTGCTGCAACTACAGTATGTATTTAACAAAAATTTGAACAATAAAAAGAAATGTGATTGGTTGATACACGATTGGTTGTGTCCTAAGCTAAATGGATGGCTAGACAGAGGGGAATACTAAATCCTGTTAATCCTGTTGGACTGGCACTAATCTTGTTGACATATTTACTGGATGCTTTGAAAGAGATTATGGTGTCACTATAGATGAGCTTGTGTGGGGGCTAATCCTTAATGCCCTATAGACGAGCTTGTATGGGGGCTAATCCTTAATGCACTATAGATGAGCTTGTATTGGGGGCTAATCCTTAATGAGTCTTAATTGAAGTAATGTTATTCTAATATACCCCGGTAGGTGATGACAGATATACTTAAATAAATATCCTTTGTCTGGGAGATGGAATCTTGATACCTTAGGCTAGCATTTATCTAAAAGCTTCAAATCAATTAAACTATGTAGACGTAACGCTTGTTTTATTGAATAGTATGTCTAGAAGATGCGCTCCCATTACCTTAGGCTAGCAACTATCTAAAAAGCTATAACTGAAACTACTGATATTTTATATATGCATTTTACCTAATGATAATTATTACTGGTTAAACTATAATTATATGAAATGATGTATAAATATTACACCATGATAACTCATAAAAGCACTTGATGTAGATCTAATTATTATAAGATAACTTAGTATAAATGTTAACCATGATAATGACTCACCAGTGGAGATGTTAGGCTGAGCAGGACTCAGCCGATGACATGCATTTAGACAAATGATACTAGAAGTGTATATTTATCACAATGGCGAGAGGCACATCAAGATGTAAATTCATACGCTTGGGCCAATCACAAATTTGTGGAAAGAGCTGTATGGCGGATTTTTGTGGAATCCATTCCATTGCAATTAGAAAAGGGCACATTAATTATTCGTGTTCTGTATGTGGGATTGGGGTCAAAGGTAGTTACTGTTTATATAAGAGTCACGGTGCTGACAAGAAACGGTTTCAAATTATTTATGAGAGGAAAAAGGCTTACCGAGGCTTAATGAGATAAATAGATTGGGTAGAATTCAAACCAATTAGACATTAGTTCACATGTATTTATATATCACAATGACTTATGTTGTCAGAGAGCTTAAAGCTTTGGCAAAGCAACGTGGTCTACATGGATATTCTCGAATGAGAAAAGCTGAATTGATTGATTTACTCGGTTTGGAATACAACAAACCCCAGACTGTTAGAGAACTCAAAGCTCAAGCAAAAAACAGTGGGCTGAGAGGTTATTCTCAAATGAGAAAAGCTGAATTGATCGCTTTACTAGATGATAATCAATCCGATGATGTTGATAAACCCACTGTTGATGAGTTAAAATTTGTACCCACAGCCGGCATTGGTAAATATCTAAGAGGTTGGAAGATGGATATTAATTCCAACATGGATGTTAATGATGTTAAGCCTATAATATCAAGCAAAATTAACGAGGAATTAGATGATTTACATAGTATAAAATACCAGCTGACGATTAAAATGTCATTGAGTAAAAGTAACACAGACCATAGCACTGAATATACCTAACCATATTTCCGGAGCAATCAAGAAGTTATAACTGAATCCGATACTATAAGCACATCATTAGATACATCAATTCAGAGGATAGAGGAAACTTAAAAACGCTGGACTAATAGAGGTTCGGGTTGGGGTGTGGATAAAATCGATAGTTTATATTTAGGCGACATTTTTTTTATTTGTTGGTTTACGGATGCGCCGCTCTTTCAAAGTCCAAATGTTAAAAAAAAAAAAAAATGAAAATTACCCTTTTTTTTATTACCGCCGATCTTTTCGACAAAAAGTTCAAACAAAAAAAGATTTCTTTTCCTCGTCGAGCTTAAAGCAAAGGGAAGTCACTCTGATATTTCTTGCTGGGATCCTTCTTTATACCATCAAAGCTTGTCAACGCAAAGGGCAGTGGTGACCAGTTTAACTATTTCAACACTGTTGGCCGTTCAAAGCCACAAGTCACACCGCACGGTAAACCGTCCAAGCCACGTCAAAATAGTTTATAATTATATTAACCTACTTGTCATATCATTCATTTATTAAATCTATCACATTTCACAATGTCTGAAATACCTATTCCATTTGATTTTATCATTTTTTATCTATAGATTAAAAATATATTCACTTGACACTATTTCCCGCAATGTTATATTGAAAATAAAAAATAAAATAAAAAAATCTCGGACACACCTCGACAACGGGTCCTCACGGGCTGAAACGTCTTTATTTACAAAGTAATAAAATCATCAAAAATGTATCTATAAAAGTTGCCAAACTGACATCTTAGTTATTATTTCCAACTTTTCGTGCGATCGCATATCGTAAGTCAAATGACATCTCGGCTTTCGTCGCCTGGATTTCTCGGCTCGGACACGATGTCTTAATGCCAAAATATATGCATTAGAAATCTTTGTCACAGCTCGTAACCTAGCTCTATGCATCCATAAAGTTCCATATTTTTAATATAGATCGCGATTTCATGCTAAAACGTTCAGAATAACATGATTTAACACAAACCTTTCGCCAAAGTCTGAAAATTATCTTTGCTGTAATTTGATTAGCTGCCTTAGGTCACGTGCTTAAATTTGACCAATCACGAACCTTGTAGCTGATTTTGTCGGTGAAACAATATAAGTTTTTTTAATGTATACTGACATGGCAGGACGTATGTGTTATTCATACGAAGCTTTGAAAACCGAGGTATTTCCTCATGTTAGTGAGCGGACAGCCACTATCATCGGGAAATGGGGGATGACAGATATTATTTGTAATTCTTTTTAAAATAATGTTCAACGTAAACAAATGAAAATTAAAAAGAAATAGGTAAGTGGATTTTATGAATTCTTATATTTGCAGAAAAAATCGTTAGATTTGCGCTAAATTTGGACGTTATGAATGTTTTAGCTTACATTATTATTTATTTAAAACGAACTTTATTTAGTTGTTCATGAATTATTTAAATAATGAAATACACATAACTTTCATATTTATAAACAATAGGATTAATTAGACCTTTCAAATAGTGTATGGCCAAACATGTAGTAGCAAAGATGTTAATTTCAGCAGATAATTCATTGATAAATGTTGGTTTCATTTATCACACAACAGTCTCTGGGAACTTGGTGTCACAGCAGTAATCTTCTGGTTGGCTGGTGTTGAAAGAGTTAAACGTTGCCCATGCATTTGCAGCCAAAATAGCAGCGTTTTTCATGCATTTCCACTCATGACATGAATAAGCTGAGTGCAAGGGATATAATAAAATGTTCTTGAAAAATTGAGTTATTTTACTTTTATTACGACAGGATATTTTTTTCATACCTACCTAACTTTTTAGGACATAATTCAGGTAAAAAAAATGTGAGAGGCTTTTTTTTTTTTTTTTTTAATTGGCCTGCCTCACTTTTGAAATGAGTTTGAAATCCGTAAACCAAGAAATAAAAAAAGTGTCGCCTTAGATATAGCAAATTATATGCCTTTCAAAGGTGGATGTTATATAGATTTACCCCCGTATTATAAAAAGAAAAAAGCCATAATTAATGTAAAAAATAAAGGCGATGACTGTTTCAGAATGATGATAAGATCTGCATTGTTCCCCGTAGACAAACATCCGGATAGACCTTCTAGCTATCCCCAAAACGATGGACTAAACCTTGATGGTATAGACGAACCTACACCAATATCACAAATTGATCAGGTGGAAAAGCAAAATAATTTAGCTATAAATGTTTTCGGACATTCTTCTAAAGGAATTGTTTTTCACAGAATAAGCTCTGCTCCGGAACATATTCCCAGAATCTATTTATTTCTGATCGAAAAAGATGGTAAATATCATTATACATGGATAAAGAGTTTAAGCAGACTATTATACGATCAAACAACCCATAAGGAAAAGAAATATTTCTGCAAAAGATGCCTACATGGGTACAGCAGACAAGATCTATTAGAAGCGCATAAAGAAGACTGTAGAGGTGTTGGACAGACCGCTATCAGGATCAATATGCCTAAAGAGTGAAAAAATATGTTAAAATTTAAACATTATTGTAATCAAATGCCAATACCGTACATAATTTACGCCTACTTTGAAGCGCTTATCAAACCTATAGAAAATACTGAACGCAATACTGATAGTAGTTTTACGTACAAAACTCAAGAACATATTCCTTGAAGGTTTGGACATATAGTTGTAAGGTATGATGGGAAAACAAACCCGCCCGTGATTTACAGAGGTCCCGATGCAGCGGGAAAGTTCCTAGAATATCTACAAAACAAAGAGAGAATAATCAGGGAAAATTTATCGCGTAAGAAACCCATGTGTATGACGAGGGATGATTGGAGGGCCTATAAGAAGTCAACTAGTTGTCATGTTTGTAATAAACCCCTGAATGGGGATTCTGTAAGAGATCATTGCCACGTCACGGGTAATTATGAGGAGCCGCGCATAACGAGTGTTACTTGAAACTAAAATGAATTCTCAAACAATACCCATCCCCGTTGTGTTTCATAACCTTAGAGGATACGATTCTCATCTCATTATGCAAGCTATCTCAAAGACCGACGGCGGTTTAACGTGTATTCCTAATAATATGGAAAAATACATATAATTCTCGTTGACTAAACCTATACATTATACAGACAAGGATTAGAAACCTAGAATAAAGCAAAGTAATGGGCTTAGATTCATAGACTCCGTACAGTTTCTATTATCTTCCCTGGACAATTTAGCTAATGCGAACAATCCCGATGACTTTGCGATAACAAAACAAAATATACTGATTGGTTAACTTGTCATTTGTTGCTGAGAAAAGGTTTATATCCTTACGAATATATGGATGATTGGTCTAGATTCGACGAAAGATTCTATAGTAACTTATCAGAATCTAAAATAACAGCTAGATGCCGACTTTGAACACACTCTGAATGGTGTGGGATAAATCAGATTGTAAGAATTTAGGCGATTATCATGATCTGTACTTAAAAACCGATGTACTGTTACTCGCCGATATATTCGAGATATTTAGAAAGACATGTTTAAAACAATACGGCTTGGACCCGGCATGGTACTATTCCAGTCGTGGGATGCATTGTTGAAGAAGACAGGTGTAGAACTAAAACTACTCATCGATTACGATATGCACTTGTTTATTGAGAAAGGATTAAGAGGTGGTATATCGATGGCGGTTAAAAGGTATTCTAAGGCTAATAATAAAATAGTGGAAGGATATGATCCGAGTAAACCCGACACCCACATATTATATCTCGACGCCAACAATTTATACGGATGGGCTATGAGTCAACCTTTACCCACAGGTGGTTTTGAGTGGGTCGATGATATCGAAGTGAATGATATCCATAATATCAATGTGAATAAAGGGTACATACTAGAAGTTGACTTGGAATATCCAAATTCGTTACATAAAGACCATAACAGTTATCCGCTAGCTCCCGAAAGATTAATGGTGAATAAAGATTGGATGTCGGAATATCAACACTCCTTGATGGGTAATACAAGGTTAGCCAATGTAGAAAAACTCGTACCAAATTTGATGGATAAGACAAAATATATACATGTAGTTCACAACAGAAATCTCCAGTTATATCTATCGTTAGGTATGAAACTAAAGAAAATACACAGTTCTAAAGTTTGATCAAAGCCCTTGGATTGAGCCCTATATAAGTCTGAACACAGATTTAAGAAAGATAGCTACCAGCGATTTCGAAAAGAATATGTATAAGCTCATGAATAACTCAGTATTTGGTAAAACTATGGAGAATCTAAGGAAGCGTGTTGATGTTAAATTAGTCAGATCTAATGAGGAAGAAAGACTCGGGAAACTTATAGCCAGTCCGGCTTTTAACAGAAGCAAGATATTTGATAACGACTTAGCCGCGTTGCATATGCAGAAGAGTATATTAAAAAGTTCAACTGACAGGTGTATGTTGGTATGAGTATTCTTGACTTGTCAAAACACTTAATGTATGACTTTTATTACAACGAACTTAAGAAGCAATACGGCGATAGATGCGAGGTGTTATATACCGACACAGATTCTTTGTTGATGGAAATACAAACCGAGGATGTGTATAAAGATATGGCAGAAAAAATAGATATGTACGACATGAGTGATTACCCAAAAGATAATCCACTGCACAGCGTAGTAAATAAAAAGGTGTTAGGTAAGATGAAGGATGAATGTGCTAGGACCCCTATAGCGGAGTATGTCGGATTAAGACCTAAGATGTATTCTATAAAGAAGTCCGATAATGGAGAGATAAGAAAAGCTAAAGGCGTCAAGAAGTATATGGTAAAAAAGCATATCAAACACGAACGTATAAAGAAGCATTATTCAACAGTAGAACATTCAAACACGAGATGAACTCTTTAAGAAGTTACAATCATAGGATATATGGATTAAGAATGAACAAGACATCATTATCCCCCTTAGATACAAAGAATTGGATTGATAAGGATGGTGTAACTACCTATGCTTATGGTTATGGTGGTAATACTGTATCGTCGGGAACTATGAACAACTTTTCTCGTAAGAGTGCCCTGCCCGGTCCATCTTTAAGATAATAAAGAATAGGCTCTCCTTCTTTCATAACCAGTCGACTAATGTTATATGTCTTAAGGGACCAAATCGGATCGGTTGCGCGACGTAGGCCTCCTTCGAGTTCACCGGGCTGGTATAAATATCTTGCGCTTAATCTATCCGGAAGTTTTTGTTCTTTGCCTCTCCTCGGTGCTGAAGATTCGGAAGTAAGGGATTTCATTTTAATCACATCTGATGGTTTCTTCTCGATTAATCTTGTTACTTCATTATTCAGCACTGATACAACAGCTGATAATCGTGTCACAAATTCGGTTGATCTTAATCGTTCCGATTTCATTTCGATCCCATACTGATAGCCAAACAAACGTTCCAATCAAATCTTTCAACGATAGCTTGACTACGATGGGCCTCTTTTTCACCACACCTGATTTCAACATCGTGCTTTGTTAACAGTTTAGTTACCGATCCCATAAACTCGCGTCCAGGATCTACTTGAAATAGCTTAGGCCATTTTAGTGGTCCGCGTTTATATATGCGACTCAGTGCATTAGCTACTTCTGTTGAATCTTTCAAGGTTAATGGCTCAGTCTCTTTGTATCGACTAGCCACATCCACTACGGTTAGAGCGTATTTATACATTTTGCGTCTTACCTTATCATGGGGAAGAAACAAGAGGTCAGCCTGATGAACTTCATTCGTTGTAAAAATATCAAACTTCTTCCTGGGAGCCAGTTTTGGATGATAAAGTAAATTCTATCCATTATTAATTAATATTGATGTTTCTTTTAATACGAATCATGACGATCATTGAATCGCATTAGTGTTTACACATAAAAATTCACCCTGTAGTGGTGGTATAGGTATTTATCATCCAAAACTGGCTCCCACAGGAGATATCGCTTGGATGAGATCAAGCGATATCTACACTGTAGATATCGCTGCAATGAAATTACATCACAATGCTTTGCAGACCATTGTGACATCACTGGTTACCATGACGTCACAATCAAATGACATCACTAATGGCTCTGCTACTGAAGCTGTTTGCAGTACTTTTTACACTGAAGAAACTGCTAATTACTGTCTACAAATTGAAAAAGTTGAAAGAATGATGTTGGATGATAAATAAAATCTCACCCTCGTGTCTTTTGATATCAAATATATGAACACTCGTTGATAAAAGTGGCAAAAATCCTCGGCAAGCCTCGGATTTTTCCACTTTTATCAACTCGTGTTGATATATTTGATATCAAAAGACACGAGGGTGAGATTCTCTATATAAATCTGGTTCCAGTGGAAGTGGCCCAGAACCCCCATTACCTATACTACTTCTGGGATCTTTCAGAATTTCAGTTTGTACGTTGTGGCCGATGAGCCATCACTTAAACAGTGCCGTACTAAACTATCTTTACAGTATATCACAAAGTTACATTCCAATGACTCCAACCCTGCATACAGCCGTATGTGTAATCCCCTTCATGAGGATTTGTACAGTAAAATTAACCTGGAATAAGAATTAAACCTTATATTTCTGCTGCTAACATTGAACTTGAAACTACATCTCCTTTCCGGTTGCTGTCTTCTCCTCCTTGGCAATTGGTAAAGCGACAAGTAGACCTCTAATTGACCAAACTTAAGAAATCATAAACAAATCAATTACAGTACCAACAAGAATATAATCAGTTAAAAAATACATACGATACTTGCCAGCTCCACTGTCGTTGGATCCAAAACTCTATCGACTAGATTACCAAGTCACTCTTCCATTCTACAGCTGATTCAAAGGCCATTTTAACAGCTCTAGGAAATATCAAACTGTCTAAACATCAGCAATTCATTATTTTTTCAGACTCTCTGTCCTGTCTTCAGGCTTTTAAAAATAATTTGTGTCAGCATCCAGTTTTACTCGACATCATTGAATTACATAATATCCTTGCTACATATAGAATACTAAATGAGCTTCCGTGTAATACCAATTTTATGAAACGAATGAATAGTTGTGGTATCTGACGAGCGAAAGCAAGGCAAGTAATAAAGGCCAATATGACACAGTCTTTTGCTGGTTACCCAGCCATGTTGGATCGAATTGTTGGTAACACAATGGCCGATGCTGCAGCTAAAGCAGCACTCAACAAATCTGTGACACCACTTCAAATTCCATACAGCGATTATAAACCTGTGATCAGATGTTACATCCGAGATCTAATGAAAAAGAGGTGGGACACCCAAGAAGGTATCAATAAATTACATTAAATTTCAGTTACATGTCCTACTTGGGTTTTGTCAGTCCAGATTTGAAGAGGTTGTAATCTGGCGATGTGGTTTTGGCCACAGCAGATATACTTATGATTATGTATTGAAAGGTGAGGATCCTCAATTTTGCATCCCTTGTGATGAGAGAATCACGGTCAAGCATCACAAGGGTTGAATATTTCAAATCATCATCTGCCTAGGATCTTTTTAATTGTATTAGTTCCAATTTAATTATTGTTTTTTTAAAAGAAATAGAGTTATGAAATGAATTTTGAAACATATGTTTTGTAATTAATAAATAATCTTTTTAGACTTGGTAGAAGGGAATTAGTTAACTTGGATTATTAGTGGCTGTACCCTTGATGGGGTTGAAGTAGTGTAAAATGATTGTCCCACTGAGAAGGTATATAAGACTACGTCATTCTGAGAATCTTTTTCCTGCCACATTTTTAATTGTAAAATATGTGTTCATTTAACTTGGCTAAATGTGACAATAATTGCCAAAACCTGAAGGGATGATGTAAATCCGGCTAGGGTCCATGCAGGTAGCAAAAGTACTGTAAGTCCCCATGGACCCTAACATGTTGATCCACCTTCAGCTACAGGCGATCTATAGCCCTTTTTTATTATGTATTGTTACATATAGTGATATGCTAGTTTTAAATATTAATCTGTGATTTTCTAGTTATTTTACTGTCCATCAGGTTTTTATCTATTAAAGCTGAATATATGTATTTTTAAGAAATAACTTCTTGTCACGATATGGCTGAAATATTTACTCACTCACTCTACACTGCCAGCAATGTAATAGTTGGGAAGGAAACTAGTATACGGCAATCAAGGCAACTGCACAAGTGCAAGGTGGAAAAAGGTCACATGTTTCCTGATATAAAGAAGAATTCTTTTCTCTGTGTTTAAGCACATGAGTGTTTGGGTTTTTATAACTGTCATCGTTACTAAGGAAAGGATATTTTCACATAAGTAGATAGTTTGGAATGTATAATGGGTCATAGCTCAAGTTGAAGGAAGAGGTGGTGAGCTCTGGGGTCTTGTCTCCCTCAATCCAACACAAGGATCTGAAGGTAAGGGTGCTGAATGTTGGGGTTGCTTATTTATCCCGAACCCCCCAAAACCTTTGACCCAAGAGTTTCTCCATGAACAGACCAAGTTAATACAATCAGTCATCACCTCTTTTATGACAGATGTTCTAGATCATCATTCATCTGCTATGAGAAGTTATATTACGGTCTACAAGAAAGCTGTTTGCTAAGAGTGACACATCTAAGCAGAAGCAACCCGAGTTTCCTTACGCATTCCAACCTTTGTCTCTCTCGAAGCAGCGGGACGCTCTTGGAGACCTTCATCATCTGTCATATACAATACTAGATGGAAGTAATGTCATAGGTGGAAGTGATGTCAGAACTGGAGTGATGCCATCAGAACAGGCAATAGATAAAAAAAAAGTTATCATTGTGTATGATTCTAGGAAAATTACCTCTATTACATCAGGTGAAGTCCCTCCCTACCTCCCCAATATATTTGCATCTGCATAGGTTTTTAGAAAGAAGTTCCTACCTTGTGCTTGTCCAGTTGCCTTTATTGGTGGATACTCTTTTCCTCTAAACTATTAGATAGCTGGAAGTGAAGGGGATTTCTAAAGATTTTATTGTGTGATTCATCCTCAAAACAGGATTTATGGCTATGAGGTAATAGAAACTCTTTAGAATTATGCACAAAGATAACTATTGTTTGATTTCTATTTGTTTCCTTCTTCAAACTCATCAGTCCAGAATGTTATATGACATAGAACTGATCACATGTGTTATCAGCATGAGATGACTCAACCTCGTCCTATTGATCAGAATAAGGTCTTGCCAAAATGTTTATAAATCTTGGTAATTCACATTACTCTGTTAACACTTCATGTATGTCCTTGCAGATGGGAAAAAAAACTGCCTCTAAGTAAAACTGCTTTAGAAAAGACTTGGCTGTACCATGAAATAGGGAGGTGCTATCTGGAAGTATCAAGATACGAGGATGCCAGAGATTATGGAGAGAAGTCACTTGCAGCTGCAAGGGAAGCTGACGATGAGGGTTGGCAACTACATGCATGTGTATTGGTGGCACAGTCAGAAGGTTAGTCAACAGATGCACACATGTGTATTGGTGGCACAGTCAGAAGGTATGTCAACAGATGCACACGTGTGTATTGGTGGCACAGTCAGAAGGTATGTCAACAGATGCTCACGTGTGTATTGGTGGCACAGTCAGAAGGTAAGTCAACAGATGCATACATGTGTATTGGTGGCACAGTCAGAAGGTAACGCAACAGATGCACATGTGTATATTGGTGGCACAGTCAGAAGGTATGTCAACAGATGCTCACGTGTGTATTGGTGGCACAGTCAGAAGGTAAGTCAACAGATGCATACATGTGTATTGGTGGCACAGTCAGAAGGTAACGCAACAGATACACATGTGTATATTGGTGGCACAGTCAGAAGGTAACACAACAGATGCACACATGTGTATTGGTGGCACAGTCAGAAGGTAACGCAACAGATGCACATGTGTGTATTGGTGGCACAGTCAGAAGGTAATGCAACAGATGCATACATGTGTATTTGTGGCACAGTCAGAAGGTAACGCAACAGATGCACATGTGTGTATTGGGGGCACAGTCAGAAGGTAATGCAACAGATGCACATGAGTGTTTTGGTGGCACAGTCAGAAGGTAATGCAACAGATGCACACATGTGTATTGGTGGCACAGTCAGAAGGTAACGCAACAGATGCACATGTGTGTATTGGTGGCACAGTCAGAAGGTATGTCAACAGATGCACATGTGTGTATTGTTGGCACAGTCAGAATGTAAGTCAACAGATGCACACGTGTGTATTGGTGGCACAGTCAGAAGGTAATGCAACAGATGCACATGTGTCTATTGGTGGCACAGTCAGAAGGTATGTCAACAGATTCTCAGGTGTGTATTGGTGGCACAGTCAGAATGTAAGTCAACAGATGCACACATGTGTATTGGTGGCGCAGTCAGAAGGTAAGTCAACAGATGCTCAGGTGTGTATTGGTGGCACAGTCAGAAGGTAACACAACAGATGCACAAGTGTTTATTGGTGGCACAGTCAGAAGGTTATGCCACACATGTGTATTGGTGGCACAGTCAGAAGGTAATGCAACAGATGCATACATGTGTATTGGTGGCGCAGTCAGAAGGTAAGATAACAGATGCACATGTGTGTATTGGTGGCACAGTCAGAAGGTAACGCAACAGATGCACACATGTGTATTGGGGGCACAGTCAGAAGGTAATGCAACAGATGCACATGTGTGTATTGGTGGCATTGTCAGAAGGTAATGCAACAGATGCATACATGTGTATTGGTGGCACAGTCAGAAGGTAAGTCAACAGATGCATACATGTGTATTGGTGGCGCAGTCAGAAGGTAAGATAACAGATGCACATGTGTGTATTGGTGGCACAGTCAGAAGGTAACGCAACAGATGCACATGTGTCTATTGGTGGCACAGTCAGAAGGTAATGCAACAGATGCACATGTGTGTATTGGTGGCACAGTCAGAAGATATGTCAACAGATGCATACATGTGTATTGGTGGCACAGTCAGAAGGTATGTCAACAGATGCACATGTGTCTATTGGTGGCACAGTCAGAAGGTATGTCAACAGATGCACATGTGTGTATTGGTGGCACAGTCAAGGTAATGCAACAGATGCATACATGTGTATTGGTGGTGCAGTCAGAAGGTAACACAACAGATGCACATGTGTGTATTGGTGGCGCAGTCAGAAGGTAACACAACAGATGCACACGTGTATTGGTGGCACAGTCAGAATGTAACGCAACAGATGCATACATGTGTATTGGGGGCACAGTCAGAAGGTAATGCAACAGATGCACATGTGTGTATTGGTGGCATTGTCAGAAGGTAACGCAACAGATGCACATGTGTCTATTTGTGGCACAGTCAGAAGGTAAGTCAACAGATGCATACATGTGTATTGGTGGCGCAGTCAGAAGGTAAGATAACAGATGCACATGTGTGTATTGGTGGCACAGTCAGAAGGTAACGCAACAGATGCACATGTGTGTATTGGGGGCACAGTCAGAAGGTAATGCAACAGATGCACATGTGTGTATTGGTGGCACAGTCAGAAGGTATGTCAACAGATGCACACATGTGTATTGGTGGCACAGTCAGAAGGTAATGCAACAGATGCACATGTGTCTATTGGTGGCACAGTCAGAAGGTAACGCAACAGATGCACATGTGTGTATTGGTGGCACAGTCAGAAGGTATGTCAACAGATGTATACATGTGTATTGGTGGCACAGTCAGAAGGTAACGCAACAGATGCACATGTGTCTATTGGTGGCACAGTCAGAAGGTATGTCAACAGATGCACATGTGTGTATTGGTGGCACAGTCAAGGTAATGCAACAGATGCATACATGTGTATTGGTGGTGCAGTCAGAAGGTAACACAACAGATGCACATGTGTGTATTGGTGGCGCAGTCAGAAGGTAACACAACAGATGCACACGTGTATTGGTGGCGCAGTCAGAAGGTAAGATAGCAGATGCACGTATGTGTATTGGTGGCACAGTCAGAAGGTAACACAACAGATGCACATGTGTCTATTTGTGGCACAGTCAGAAGGTATGTCAACAGATGCTCATGTGTGTTTTGGTGGCACAGTCAGAAGGTAATGCAACAGATGCACATGAATATATTGGTAGCACAGTCAGAAGGTAAGCCAACAGATGCACACATGTGTATTGGTGGCACAGTCAAAAGGCTAAGCCCTACCTCTTAGGGTAGGGATACATTAATGTGTTTGTGACATAGCTTTATGGTGATAAAATGAACTCATTTTTCTTATTAAGTGTATGTTTTGCAAATTGAATAACCTGCAATTTTCATTATAATGTGAAAAAGATGCTGGCACTCTAGGTAATATTTTAAATGTGACTGTAAATAGGTCTACCACAAACAATATCAGGCTAGATATTTCAGTAAATCTTCCTGTCGTTATCCGAGTTAATTATTTATATAATTTTTCAGTGAAATGCAACGAGTTCCAGGCAGCAGCTGATTCCTTTGAGCGAGCGCTAGAGATGGCAGAGGCTCAGCAGGATTCTGCTGCCGAACAGGCAATTAAGAAAGCTTTAGAAGATGTTAATGACAAAATAGTTAGAGGTGTGAAGGATGAACCAGATGAAGATGCAGATGAGAGACAAAGGAAAAACAGCCAGGACAAAGAAATGGGTGAGACAGACAAGTACACCACTAAATATCTACCATTGTGAATATCATGCACTTAGATAACCCAACTCATCATGCCTCATTAAGACATTCAAACAGCCAGCACTGTACACTCCAAGAACTTATTCCAGGTCTGAGAAAAAGGGACGATTGCACAAGAATACCATACTTATCATTAAAGTCTGCCTCCGTGGTTTAGAGGAATGATTGTCTCTTTTGACCTCATGAAATAAATTTGAAATGATGTAAATACAATGATACTTCAAGAGACAGATGATATGCTATGTGTGATGTTTTTCCACTCTGCAGTCAGTGTTACATCAGCATAAAACCTATCAGCAATCATGTCAGATGATGATTCTCACATACTTTAACCATTTCAGGTTCTAGATCTTGGTTAAAATCTAAATGTGATAGCATATACCATATACAATTACTTCACTTCATGCTAATACATGAGACTGTTGTAACTGTCCTGAATCAGTCAAGGCTTTTTGTCATCTGTACTTAATAACTAACACATCAGCTGAGCTGCTACAATAGGTCTCCATACTCCAGTCTGTAGTGTTTAAATATCTGATGAGTTTTGACCCTTCAACTGAGCCCAGGAAGTGATAAAAGTGCTTCAATATACATGGTCAATGATGTAACTTTGTCTGATAATTGAAAGGCTTGAAGCACTATTGTAATCGGCCGAAATATTATTTATTATTAATATTCTGCCGATTTGTGTACCAGAGCTAGCAAAGTAACCACTTCCTCGATTCCGTTCAAATTTTGTATGTGTATATGTAGACCGTTGAGTTCTAGTTCCCACAAAAAGTCCCAAGGCCGCAGGTCCAACGACCAAGGGCAGATAACTAAAGGTTTTGAATGTTTATTCTGCCCTATTGCTCCACAACCGCTTGTCCGATTACTTTCACACTTTGCATGTGTCTGCTGCTTTAGGTGATTGACATTTTATATTCTTTAACTTTGGTCATTGGTTAGGTGGTTTGGCAGTCATATTGGATTCAAGGTTTTCACAATGTGTTTTGGGACATGTCTTCAAATCCTAACTCATCTGAATCAAATGCATGAAATGTTTTCAAACTTTCTGAGAATTGTCTCCATACATTACACATCAAACCCTGTTAGCCGATTTTGGATATCTTTTTTAGTTACAGATATATCTTGTAAGGTTCTTGATAGAAACCGTTGAAAGTTAACAAGTTAATGTTCTATATGTACTTCATTTTTGTCCTTGGTTTGCATGGTGAAAGTACCACCGCTTGGTGGTAATATTTGATTTTTAGGCAAAAACTATCATTTGAGTACAAAATACTGAATGAAGCGCTCAGAAATTCTAGGATTATTCCCCTTTCACTGTCTACTGACCTTGAAGATGAGGGTTAGAATTGGTCTTCAGCAACCCATGTTTGCCTTCAGAGGCAATTATCGGGATTGGGCAGTCAGGCTCCCTGACTTGGTACTTCATTTCCCAATTGCTAAATGCTACCATAACTCACTTTTGATGGCATTGTTAAAAGCAAACCATTTGAGGATTTGAACATTGTCTAGGTGGGAAATGGGTTTAGAACACTCTGGTTCACTCTGGCACTCACCTATTTCATTGGGGTGATGGTACAAGCAAACCCCTGGAGGATTCAAGGTCGGGGATGGGTTCAGAACAGCCTTGGACACCCCGGCACATGCAAATGTCGTAGCGGCGATGTCCGCAACCAGTGCCTACATTTGACAGCATTGGTACAAGCAAACCCTTTGAGGATTTGAACATGGTCCAAGTTGGAAAGGGATCTAGAACACCCTGTGATGCTCCTGCACATGTCAATTTCATAGCGACGATGTTGGTACAAGTAAACCATTTAAGGATTCAAACATGGTAGAAGTCAAACATGGTTTAAGAACACACTGGGACACATGTGGTGATGTCTCGCAAGCGGTTCCTTACGTTTGACGTCATTGGTACAAGCAAACCATATGCAGATTCGAAATATGGACGACGTCTGAAATGGGTTTAGAACTTCCCGGGACGTTCTGGGACACGTCATTTTCGTAATACTACAGAGCTATTCATATGCGAATCTGCGAAGTTATTGTTATTACAATTTCATGAGATCATCAGAAAGTGAGCTACATGAACCAATATTTAATAACCTTCATTATATTTCTAGTTCGGGCATCAAGAAAAAATATTTCCTTGCCAATCTAAATACATTTGAAGGTACACACAGTTTACCGACATGTCATGTCGGGGGGATATGTCATCTTCGGATGACTCTTGTTTACTAGAGCTAGCTTGATAACCACTGGCTCGATTTTGTTGAAATTTTGTATGTGTATGTAGACCATTGAGTACTAGATTCCACCCAAATCCCAAGGCTGTAGGCCCAATGTCCAAGGGCAGATAACTGAAAAGTAATTTTTGAAGATATATTTCGCCCTATTGCTCCGCAACCCCTTGTCCGATTACTTTCAAAACTTGCATGTATCTGCTACTTCCGCTACTTGACATTTTATATTCTTTGACTTTTGTCATTGGTCTTATGGTTTGGCAGCCATATTGGATTCAAGGTTTTCACAGTGTCTTTTGGGTACCTGTCTACAAAGGCAAACTCCTCTGAATCTGTTAATGTGTGGATATGAAACTCCTCGAATACGAAACTGCCCTCTGTGATTTGAGAATGACTTTACGGCACCCATCTTGGTTTGCTCTAGGCAGGCAGTTGAGTGACAACCTGTGTGAGTGCAGGAGGTGTTATGTGTTGGCAGATGGATATTGAATACAAGTGTACATGAAGAGCCTGTGTTTGTCTATTTTATAACAATCTACTGCATGAAATGTTTCCATACCTTCTGAGAAATGTCTCCACACACTCTAATAGCCATTTTTGGATATCTTTTTTTGTGCCGGTCATATTGGATTTTAATTTTGATCATTCTTTTCACAGAAATTTTGCTTTAAAGATCATATCTTGTAAGGTTCTTGACAAACTATTGCAAGTTTACATGAAGTTAGTGTGCGATATGCATCTCATTTTTTAACTTATCCTGCATTACTCCGTATTGCATTTACTGCTGTCTTTTGACAGAGAGACGAACTGTGTGAGATCCAGCTGCTGAAGAAAGTTGTCCCAACCAGCTCAGGAGGCAGTGCCCTCTCACAGTCGGCACGTGACCCGGAAGTCATGACGTCACACCAAAACACATAACTGCTTTGTCACCTCCACGGACGGACGTACTTTGTATCCCTTGTGGAAATTAAAGCTTATTGTTTTTATATTTTGCGATCGTCTTCAGCATTGCCCGTAATGGGTTTCCTGTCTCCATCTTCGTCGACAACGCTGACTACTCCGGCGCCTCAAGAGCTCTGGCGCCTCTCCAGTTACGGCGCTCCCAGTTTCCTGTCACCATCTTCGTCGACAACGCTGACTACTCCGGCGCCTCTCGAGTTACGGCGCTCCCAGCGCCTCTAGAGTTACGGCGTCTCCGGCGCTTCCGGCACTCCGGCGCCTCTGACTTCTCCGGCTCCTCCAGAGTTACGGCGCTCCCGGCGCCTCTGATGTTTCCGGCGCCTCAAGGGCTCCGGCACCCAGATCAGTAAGCTTTAACAAGCTCAGATCAACAAGCCGAGTATCTCATCCGATCTTCTGCTTCGGCATAAGGGGCACCATCGGCAATCGCCTCCCCGGCGCCACTGCCATCTACTTCTTTTACTGATGTCTCATCGTTCGTCACACGGAGAGGCATGGTGAAACAATTGTCGCCGCTCCAGTCGATACTCTCCCGTCGGTCCTCATGATCGTGACTATCGTTTTACTTCCTGGGAGGAATCTTTTCAACCAATAGACAGTTGGTCTGATTCAACTTGCCCACTGAGACGTTATCCTTAATCCCGTCGTTTAAAGCGCTATGGTTCCGGAGAAATAACCTGCGGGTTTCCATCGAAACAGAGCGTCTTGTGGACAGCGTCTGTATCAGATTCCACGACGACATCCACTAAAAAAGAGTCTACTTTGTCGACATCGCCAACACCAACGCTGTTCTACCCTGCCCTAGCGCCAGCGTTCCTGAAAGAGACTCTTCCTCGGCGCTCCCCGGGTTTTCAACGATGCCCCCGGTGCTTCCGCGTTTTTCGCAAAACTCGGGTACACCACTTGTTCGTCTATCACACAGTTCATTGAGGATTGTCTGTGTGTGGGGTTTGCACCTCAGTTCCGACTCCAATGCTGCCTTCTCGGCTACTGTGCAGAGTGATTTACATGTCATGTGTCAAGTACTCGGACTGTCAACAACTCCGACCGGAATTAGGTCAACTTACCATGGCAAGAGGTGCAATGTATTTCTACAGATTGGCTTACATGTTTACCTGTATGCTTGGTGCAACCACTCAACCAGGCGCCTGACGCAGTCCATCAATGCACAGATGATCGAAACAATAGACCTCCTCTGCCAACACGGCTGTCACGAGGCACCTTGTTTAATCAGCCCCTCGCTATAAGAACGATAGCTCCTATACGGCGTTCAAGGGATGGAAATGATTGCCTTCCTTTGTCCGGTTTGATCTTATAGACTACGACACCTTCATATCTTCCGCCTTGACTACCGGACACAGTGTCGATTTGATACTTCATCCCTCGGCCGTCCCACCGACCCCTGTTGCATACCTGCCTTGTGTCGTGTTGTAGTTCTTCATCATCACCTCGATATAAGAACAGGAGTGCTTATACGACACTCAGGGGATTGAAACGATCTCATTGCTTCGTGCAGTGGACATATTGCCTCGACTTCCTACTACCCGGTTACGTCGATGCCCCGGCAGTCGATTGTGAAGCTGGTTTACTTCGTCTACATGGGGTTTGGTTCGCAGGCGAGCAAACCTCTCCACGTATCGTCCCGACGGTACAAAATCGCAGACCCCTGTTGCTGGCTTCTCAACTTTGCAGTTTTGTAGACGACCTCATTTACCATGACTTCCCACTCTTCCACTGACACCTTGTCAGTGGCTAGTGGTCCACACCAGCCCACGTTGTGACCAACTGTGATCCGGAGAGCAACAGCCTCGAGATACAGGCTTATCCAGGACGTCACTTGCTGGCAATGAATTCTCGGTCACGCCCTGTTGATCATGTCACCATAGTGTGGTGTTTGAGGACTCAGAGTACACTCTCCCGGCGCTACCAACTCCACCGACGCCCCCGCGTTCCCGGCGCCTCAAGCTCTTTGGCGTCTCCGACGCCTCCGTCACTCCGGGCGCCTCAAGCTCTCTGACGCCTCACGCTCTCCGGCGCCTCTGTCCAGACTATGTCAAACGGTCGACTCCCCAAACATAGATCTGTTTGCCACATCCCTGAAAGACGCCAGCTGTCGTCTTACATTCCACCAGTGCCGGATACGGCCGCTGTGGCAGTCGGCGCCTTCAGCTGTTCCTGAGCAGGATTACGCGCGTAGGCTTTTCCGACTCCGGTTCTCCCTCCCCCGGTTCTCCCTCCCCCTGTTCTTCAGAGATCCAGGCCCCTTGGCACCTGACCTTGAGTTTGGTCGCGCCTTGTTGGCCAGCCCCAAGTTGGTTTATCGACCTCCAAAACATAGCCAGAGACTACCCCTGGAACTTCCGGTGTGGTCCAACCATCTGCTCCATCCACACAGTCGGTTGCCACACCCTAATACCAGCATGGTTTCGTCTGCACGCCTGTCACATCTGCAGAAAGCCCCATGAGCCAAGGGCTATTCGGCTAGAGCTCCCAAGGCTATTGCTTCAGCCCACCGTCCATCTGCACGGGGACTGTATGCTGATAAATGATGCTCGTTCCAGGCATTTTGTTCAGACAAACACCAGGATCCGATGACAGCGTCACCGCAGTTCCTGGATCAGTTCCTTCTGTACTTGCACAGCACCTGTCGGTTGAAGGGCTTTACCACCCCCACATACCTGGTCGCCATCAACTCAGTTCTTGCCATCCCGGACGATCGGAGAATGATGAAAATTCCCGAACTACGGGCCTGGCTGCACTCGTTCAGTCTTGAAGACCAGAAGGCCCAGTTCGACCGCCTACGTTGGATCTGAATGTGGTCTTAAACGCCCTTTGAACCACTCCCCTCATCTTCCTTCTACGACCTAAGGAAGAAGACGGTGTGCCTACTGGTTTTGGCTACTACCGCTCGAGTCCATGTACAGCACGCCCTCGACGTCTCCCGTGTCCAGTTCGAATGCGGTACCCTGGGCGCCGTTCATCATGGACCGTCCTGGGACTTCAGCGTAAAGACTCAACTCCCAGGACAGCCTGATTGATTAATCTTTATCCCCTTCCCCCTCGTCCATTGTGGGTGCCGAGAATGAGGAGGAGCGTCATTATTTTCTGCCGGTCTCCCCTTCGTCGCAGTCGTTGGTCAAACGGAATACTTTTCCCTCTGGCTCCGGGTGGTCATCCTTAAAGCTTATGAAGCCGCCAGATTGGACTCTCCCCCCCAAGGCTATCAACCGACACGAGATCAGGGCGATCGCATTTACAATGGCTCTTCACGGTATACTGTTCCATCCAGTCGTTCAGGGAAGCCTGTTCTTGGCAATCGGACACCGCCTTCGCCAACCACTACTTCCGTGATGTAGCCTTGAAAGATGTCGCCGGCGTTCAGTTTTGGTCCCTGGTTGTAGCCCAACAGGTCATCTATCACCGATGCCACTGATTCTCCGATACCTTGAGCGGGGCCCGTCGAACTCTCTGGTGTTTATCACCTCAGATTAGAGGGCTCTACTGCGTTTCGCTTTCGCTCTTCGGTAAGTTCTATTTTTTGGCTACCTGCCTCATTGTATTTCGGTTACTTATTCGGGCGTTTCGTTTTTGCATCGACTCTTGTTTCCTGAAGACAGGAATGGTCGTAGATGTTCCGGTCATCACTTTTATGCGTGCGGATTCATCGGACCTTGACGAGGGTTTATTATGGATCACATCTGAAGGTATGCCCACCAGCCATGCCGTCTGATAAAGATGCAATACGGAGTAATGCAGGATAAGTTAAAAAAATTAGTAAAATTTAAATATTTTTTACATTTGTATACTTATCCTGCATTACGAAGTGTAAGTGCCCTCCCTTTCGCTACGCTACCTCCCCACGAAGTTTCAGATGTTATGTTTAAAGCAGTTATGTGTTTTGGTGTGACGTCATGACTTCCGGGTCACGTGCCGACTGTGAGAAGGCGCTGCCTCCTGAGCTGGTTGGGACAACTTTCTTCAGCAGCTGGATCTCACACAGTTCGTCTCTCTGTCAAAAGTCAGCAGTAAATGCAATACGGAGTAATGCAGGATAAGTATACAAATGTAAAAAATATTTAGATTTTACTAAATTCTTTGTTCTTGGTTGTATGCTTAAAAGCAACACCGCTTGGTGGTCATATTTGATAAAAAAATTGGGTCTCTCCTGGAGCATGCCAATTTCGTAGCGGCGATGTCCTGCAAATTGTGACTATCTTTTGACAGAGTTGGTACAAGCAAACCCTTTGAGGATTGGAACATGTTCAAGGTCGGAAATGGGTTTAGAACAGCTTTGGACACCCCGGCACATGCTAGTTTTGTAGCAGCAATACCCTGCAAATGGATTTTAGGGCTTTGGTACAAGGAAACCCTTTGAGGATTCAAACATGGATGTTACTTTGAGCCCGCCATTGCTGCTTTGCAGCTATATTTCTTATTAATGTTATGTTCTATCAAACTTACCTGTTCATTAATTAGATATCAGCATATTTCTTAACTTATCCTGCATTTCTCCTTAATGCATTTACTGCTTGTTCTTGACAGAGAAAGGGCTGTGTGAGGTCTTGCTGGATGCTCAACTGGTTGAGTGGCTAACCCTATCACACAGTTCCCACATGACCATGGAAGGGGTGTCATCACTGATCAGCACATTACTGCTGTCATCTCAACAGAACAATCACCATTGCATTAATATTTAATGCTTTGAGGTTGTGTTTGCCAAATAAATATGAGGCGTGTGGTTAATCCAATTAGCCATTTAAAATTAATTGCGTGGTCACATATGTTTGTGTCATGCGTTCTGTATTCTTTATAGTGCTTGGTACGTCAATTCATTGGCGTACCCTTGCGATATTATCGGTATTGATATTACAGGTATCACGAAATGGCAGACACAGCAATCCTGGAAATGTCGCTTAAAAAAGATGTCAGATTCCTCCGAACCTACTCAACCTCCAACAGCCATGACCTCAGGAGGGAACCCTTCGGCGACCACTACAATGCATATGTCTTCATCGGGGATTACTTCCACCACCTCTTTTCGCCTGTACAGACCTTGTTCTGCATCATTGATAGGATGCTGACACCCATGTCTTCATAACCCACAGCATTGATTTACTCTGCCTCCTCCTCCACAGTGATGCCTGGTGGAGCTGACAACCCTGTGTTCGTCCCTCACTCGGACAAACCATCTATCTACCGTGGCAAAGGGATTCGGACACGCAGACTTTCATCCGGCGCCTCCCCAGACACTTGAGGCTATGTGGACCCATCGTGGATTCATCTGATGCAGATGATGATACAAGCAGGCGGTGCCAGTCTCCAGCCTCTCTGACGCTCTCAGCACCTCAGGTAGTGCCTCCAGTGGATCTCTGTGGCACCTCTATGGTCTGCTCCCCCTCATCATGTGGCTCTGCTTCTCCTGGTTCTTCAATAAAGCACAGTAGAGCAAGTCATTCTGTTCTAGATGCCACTCCCGGAGAAGCACTCCGCTTCAGCGCTCCAGATATTACCACTCTGACTCGTTTGAAGGCTCCCTCGACCATGTGAATGATGGATCTCTCTCGGATGTGGACTCACACCTCAGTGTAAACCCGGTTCCTGATGGTTAGCTGACCGCCTCGTCTCCAGGACCCTCCCAATCTGATGATTAAGATATGACCAAAGCATTAGACAAAGACTTCGCCAAGTTGTCAGTCGCTCCCTCATTCAAGGCGCCCAACAGCACAGCAGACAACACTCACACTCTCGATGATCATTTGCATCATATGATGGTTTAACCACTCTACGACAATCTGTGTACCGGACACTAAACTAGCGTTCATCAAAATGGAGATACGTCTCTGTGTCAAGCCTCTCTTTGTTATAGTGTCTTCCTCCAGAGCCATTATCTAAGACATCTTGGAGGATAACCCTCACCATCAAGACCTTCTCGCCACTGTCATGTTCTTCCAACAGTGCCAAATTGACCACGTCAGCTGACGTGTGTGGTGTTGATGGTGCTAACCACTGCCTGACGACTCAGCTACCTGGCACTCACTGACTGGGACTCGGAGTTCAAAAGGTATCTTTTGCGTTCGGCTTCCACCTCCCTCCTCAATGGCCAAGTTCCCGTCACGCACTCCCATGTCTCCAACTTTGCCAGGCAAGAAATGGCCAACGAGGCCCTGGTGCAAGTTTCTCACCCCACGTCCTTCAAGCTGTAAGGATCTGGTAACTATCAGTTCCGTCTTAACTCTCTCAAGTCATGCAAACAAGACACCTTGGTCTTTTGTGGCAGGAGCCGTGGCAAGGGAAAATCAACCAGGAACTACCAGCTGCACCGTGACTGTCTCATGGACACCCAAATCTGTAGATGGGAGAATGGGACATCCTGGGGGACCATTATGTAGTCAACATCCTGCCCCACGGGTATCAACCCACTCTGAGACAGAACCTGCCTCTGACATCATTGCCAATAGCAGACCCTACCCCATTCACACGCAGCTGGCCAAAGAGGTGAAAGAGATTGTCCACTCTCTGCACACCAAGCTTCTATTTGCCAATATTCCTAGACTAGGACCAACTGAGAATGATCAACAACCTGGCCACATTCAACACTACTTAGAGCGCCTTCTGTATTTCTGGATGTCCTTCTCAGGTCCAAGATCCAGGCCAATGACTCTTTCATCAGCCAAGATATCAAGGACACCTTCCTACATGTGCCGATCCATTCCAGTGACAGGAAATTTCTCTGTTTTATCTTCAATAGAATCCATTATCAATGGGCGGTGCTCCTATTTGAAATTTACACAGTCCCATGCCTATTTACACATATCAACAAGCCGATAGCCACCTTCCTTCATCTGAGGAATGTCCAATTCAAGGTATACACTGACGACTGCCTTCTGAACAACCAGGACATGGCTATACTCAAAAGCTACCGGGATTTCACATGCGGCGTCCAACATCAGCTGGGATCACCCTCAGACCTCACACCTTAGTTCAACCTCCAATTCATAGGCGGCTTCTTCCAGACTGACCCAGACCTCCTTAACTCCTTGCAGTTCCGGAAGATCGAATGATGACCAAAACTACGGAACTCCAAGCGTTGTTACACTCTTTTCGTCCAGAAGACCAGAAGGCGTCTTACCACATCCGTATCAAGAAGACGGTCTTCCTCTTGGCTCTTGCTACAGCGACATGACATGCTCTGGACATCACCCTTATTAAATTTGAGCACGGAGCTCATGGAGCCGTTCTAGCTTGGGCTGTGCTGGGACTTCGTAACCAAGAATCAACTTCCAGGACAGCCAGACAGATCCTTCACCATCTCTCTCTTCAAATTCGATAGTGGGGGTTGAAGATGAACAGGAATTTCTACTATGTCCTGTGCAGGTGCTGCAATGTTTCATTCAACGCTCCAGTATCTACAACATTGCTTCGCGTCATCATCCCTCAGGCTTATGAGGCCGCTGGACTGGACCCTCCTAGAGCAAACAACTTGCATGAGATCTGGGCGGTTGCCTCTGCCATGGTGCTTCACAGCAACTGTTCCATCCAAGTCATTATGGAGGGCTGCTTCTGGCATTCTGATAGTCTTCACCAACTACTACCTGCGAGATGTCGTCTTGGAACACGTGGAAGGTGTCCGCAGCTGTAGCCCTTTGGCCCTTTGGTGGTTGCCCACCAGGTTGACGCCCCAAGACACAACTGATTCTTCGGCATATCCGGAGCTGAACTTTCGATCTCCAGTGTGGTCACCCCAGACTAGAAGGTTACATGTTACGGCCATTGGCTCGGTACGACAGTTCTAGACTTTAACCGCTTAATTTCTATTACTGCAATGATACCTATACATCACGCGTACCTCAGTCTCTCATTTCCTTCTGACAGGCGTGGTCACTCGATGCCAGACATTGCTGTTGCTGATTGGTCTTCATATACTCTGTTTTTAGCAGTAATGTGCTGATCAGTGATGTCACCCCTTCCATGGTCACATGGGAGCTGTGTGATAGGGTTAGCCACTCAATCGGTTGGTACAACTTCTTCTTCAGCAAGACTTCACATAGCTCTTTCTCTGTCAAGAACAAGCAGTAATCGCATTAAGAGTAATGCAGGTTAAGTATACAAATATAAAAATTATCTAGATTTTCTAGATTTTACCATATCCTGACTCACGAATTGCTTGTCTCATCTCGATCCAAAAAGGTAGTGGAAACTTCTGCGCTGTCTTCCCAAGAACAGAGAAAAACATTCACCCGAATGCACCCTCATCTGCACAGCCGCGTCAGAAGCATGTAACCGAGCCTATATACTCATCACTCTCTCATTTTTTGTGCCAACTGGGGAAAGAAGACTTTGCAGCCTACTTGTACGTAGCACAGAGGGAAGAAGTTTGGCCAAAAAAGATGTGATTCCGCCTGGTCATCTTTCTCAGCTGAAGAAGCAAGTATTATCACATCTAAAAGAAGAAAAGTAAGGTAACAATTTCTTTTTCAGGTGACAACAGATTCTGTGAAACAGATACTGTGGTTGTAGCTGAGATGGCTGCTGAGAACCCTTCCCCGTTTCTATTGTGCAGCCTCCTATGTTCATGCAACCTGCCTCTTATCAAGGTTCTATAGTCTAAAGGTACTATACCTCCTTCATCCAATGACTTCGTAGCTAATGTTACACACCAAGTGATCCTTGCTATGCAGAAACAACACACACTCAGCAAACCACCTACGCCATCTACTCCCATCTCTGATGATGTGTCTCACACTTCTCTGCTATGGTTCCAATCCCTCAGCCTCCTTCCTTTTACAGGAAGAGGATGTGTTTGGCCTTCCTTTGCTGATACATCCTCATCATACCTTCCATCTTTGACTACCAGAAGTCTTCCCAATCTCTTCTGCCTCCAAGGATCAACCCCTCAAATCAACCCTAAGAAATTTCCATTATATGGCATAATACAAATTTACAGGCTCTGGACAAAGACTACAACTTACTATCGGACTCGAGGATGAAAACCTACAGAGTCGAGGGGAAGAGGCTCGAACAACTGGACAGAACAATTAGCTTTCCTCGGATTGAGCATGTTGCGAACTATCAATGAAGCAATGCTCTCTCACCTCAAGAGCCTCAAGAGCCCTCAATCTAAAATATCATGGTAACACAGTTACTGTTTTTGACCTTAGACAATACCTCCAAAAAGTATGGAGCTGCAGGATTAAGTAAACGGGTTAGGTTTAATGTTTCATGTGAAAATGTTCCTTAAAGTCTCTCCATGACATGACACATGACAAACAGATCAGTAGCGGGTATAACCGCCACGTGCCCGGATGACGCATTCCACCCCACGTCTCATGCCTCCAGTCAGATGTTGGATCTGTTGATGGGTCAACAACAACCACTCCTGATGCAATGCTGCTTCCAATGGTGTTAATCTTGTACAGGAGGATCTCGTGCCTGTAGGCACGGCTCCAGAATATCCCAAACATGTTCAAGGGAGTTCAAATCTGGACTCATTGCTGGCCAGGGTAGAGTCATTATTGCACTGGCACTCATGTAATCCACGACTGCATGCGAACGATGAGGCCTGGCATTGTCATCCTTGTACAGAGGTCGAGTAGCAAGTGGATGGATGTCAAAATGAGGAACAACAGCTGGCCACAAAACGTCCCACGGATGTACTGAGCCCCTGTTAAGTTGCCCCTTATGGTGACCAAATCCAACTTGCAATCATGAGAGATACACCCCCAAACCATTACCGAGCCCCCAACATATGCAACAGTCGGTTTAATGTTCCTGGTGGTGTAGGCCGTGTTCAGGTGCCTCCAAACTCTCATTCTTCCATCAGTGAAGTGGAGCAGTAAACAACTTTCGTCTGACCAATGGATCCGTCTCCAAGTTCTCAGATTCCAATTCTGTCGCGCAATACACCATGCTAAACAAGCAGCTTTGTGATGATCTCTCAACAAGGGATGCTTTATGACTCATCTAGCCCTCAGTCCTGCTGCTTTCAGGCGATTCCTGACGGTTGTGGTGCTGAAACGACGATTGGGCAACCACAGCTGTTTCAGACGAGTACTTGTTAAAAAAGGGTCCTCGGCGTATGAGACGAAGAAGGTCCCTGTCTTCGGGATGTGTCGTCACAGGAGGTCTTCTGGATGTGGGAAGGTCCTGTACATCTCTGGTCTGAGCATGTTTCTAGACTAAATGGCTTACAACAGTGTGATGTACCCCAAATTCCGACCAAATACAAGACATTCCTGCGTTATGCTTGCCGATTATTTGCCATCTTGTGGCGTTTGATAATCGCCTTCGCGCCATGGTCACACAATGTCATGGAATAACTGTTTAAAACCGAGCTTAAGAAAGCAATTTTCTCGTTTGGATATACTGCATTTAGAGATACACAAGGGTAGCATGCTTCACGAGCATGTCACGTGAGCTTTCGTCACGATTACATCATCTCAATCTACCTATCATCTACCTGACTGATTACATCATCTCAAGAAAACTTCCCATAATTATATCTTTCATGACTGTTACAAATATTGGGACCAAACAATAATGAAATTTATTAGGGCGTGCTTAACTTTTTTCTTTGTGTATATATTCAATGGTCAGATCCATGGCATCAGTAATGAAGTTGTACAGGATTCCAAGGACCAAATGTTAATTAAATCCGTCCAAACCATGAACTCAGTCAGTCCATACAAAATACCACTTTTAAAAGCCGTTTCTCTTGAATACAGAGGATTAAGGACAAGAAATTCTCACGTTACAGGGGAGAAAAGTTGGCGTCTTTTTGTAAGTCAGACGAGAAATCACGAGATCAGTTTGGCTATGGCTGTGGTTCCAGAGGAGGCCTTCCCTACCAATGAAGAGGCGCTTTTGTGTGGTTGGGCACAGTAGGTGGAAGGCTTCAAGCATATTTGAGAAATTGGGACACCCTAAACGACCCATTCATCGCAAACATTCTAAATAAAGAAAGGCTACAGTCTCTAGGTACCTAAGGCACCCCCTCTTACCCTCAACACTCCACAGGTACAATACTTGGAGGTACTGCTCCCCAAATTAACAGAGGCAATAGATTCACTTCTTGCCAAAGGAGCAGAAGGGGTTATTCCGCAGTATGTCTTCACCCCAGGCTTCTATTCTCTGATTTTCTTGGTCCCAAAGAATAATTGAACTGAAAAATGCAGACAATCTACAACATGAAGACTTTCAACAAGTACTATCTACAAAAGCCGAAAAAATTGGGGATGCTTCATAATTGATAATTGATGCGCAAACGAATGATATCTGGTAGTTCACACGTTGCTAGTTTCGACCCTTTCGTCTTTTTGTGCTGATATCCAAATTTGGAAAGGAGTTTACAAATGGTCCATTTTGAAATATCTTAGTCATGCTGTCTAAGGAGAATTTGTTTTAGTTTTCGTGTTGAAATAAATTCATTTTCTCGTGTTAACAGCTGATTCACGTCCATGACAACTTTCTTATCAAAGGAATTTTACTTAAATTTCTTATCCTGTTTTGAGATGCCCCCTAAGGGATGTGCAGGGGAGCATGTGTTTTTAATGAGAGTTCAAAATCTTAACTAAGGTTTGTTTGGGAAGCTATAACGCATGAATTGTTCTTTTCATGTACTTTGAAATGTCAAAGAGGGCGAACGTGTTTCACTTTCAGGCTTAAAGTATTCAAATATTTTAACAACCAAACCTTTCGCATCAGCGGAAAGATGCTTGCGCTGAGACATCATGAAATCTAATGATGATCTATAACACCGTATTCGTGCATGCGTGATCCCCGTGCAACCTTTTGAGTTGAGTTGATTGGTTCAACTGTGTCATATGGCCCTGTGACGCAGGGGTAGCATTATGCAGATGGCTGTTACAATGAATGCTCGTTCCACCCGTGACGAACAGGTCTGGAGGGTTGTACCGACTCTCTGTGGCACCCTCAGCTCTAAGTTCATTGTTAATTGTTCTTGTAAATAAAATTGTGATTAGTCTCCTGTGACTCCGGCTCTTTGCTGACGAATTCCCCCAAGAAAACCAGCTTGCCATTTGGAAGGTTTTGTTCATCCATAATAGAACCATAATAACCTTCTGAAAAAAGGTGAAAATTGTGAAACAGTGGAATATTTAACATGCGGCTACTTTCAATAGCTATTTTTGAAGTGAATCAATCTGAATGTTTGTTCAGAGACAAAATACTTCAATTCTGTAACAAAACCTTGATATTTTCCATAAGGTCCAGGTCAATATCGAAAGTTGGCAAATAAGTATTTTTACAATAAAATATTCTTTCTATTTCTGGCATTTATGTGTGCCTTTTTTTCAAATAACAGTGTTTCTACATGATACACAATATGGTCAACCGGCTATGTACAAGTAATATATGGTCATATATGAGTAGACAGGATACTTCATAATAATGTAATGTATATTCCTTCACTCGCATTCCAACATGCATCTGCAAAGTTTGACTTAACATATCTCAAGATATCTCTAAAACAGTTTCTAGGTAAACATTAAACTAATTAAAAAAACATTTCTAGAGAGACTTCATGTTTACATTTCATATCAATCCTAAAGATCAGAAAAGAACATAGATATTCTACATATAATATAATTGTAATACATAGATTTAAATGTCAACATTAAGCAGAGCACATATTAAAGAGAATCATGTATTAACAAAGAATCATGTAATGATTTATTGATCTCAAAATCAGGACAGTTGTCTCTGCTTTGTGCTCTAATGGAAACATTAGAAACTTAAACTTTTAGGGTGGGTGTTTTGTACGGCCCATATCTTTTTAACTATGCACCCTAGCTTCACCAAACTTGCTACACACATTTACCACAATGAGTACTTGTGCCTTTTGCTAGTTTGGAGATTCTGATTTTTTTAATTTTTGCCGTTTCCATGGACAAATTAAAAACTTAAACTTTTAGGGTGGGTGTTTTGTATGGCCCATATCTTTTTAACTATGCACCCTAGCTTCACCAAACTTTCTACACATATTAACCACAATGAGTACTTGTGCCTTTTGCTAGTTTGAAATTGAAGATTCTGAATTTTTTTATTTTTGCTGTTTCTTGGGAATCATGGTGAAACATAAATTTTGGGTAGAGTTTTTGTACGATCCATGTTTACAATATTATGTATCCTAGCTTCAGCAAACTTGCTCCATTAACCACTATGATTGTTTTTTATCTTTTATAAGATTCTGAAAGTTTTCTCTTTTGCTGTTTTCATGGAAACATGATGGAATTTAGAAATTTTGATGACTGGTTTTGTATGGCTAATATATTTTCCAAAATTGTTTCCACACATGTAGATCATCATAAGTATCTGTGCTTTGTGTTTGTTTGAATTTATGAATTCTTTACCATATCTGTTACGGCTAGATGGAAATTATTAATTTATTGATTTTCTTATATGATATTGTTCCATTTTTTAAGTCATAAATCTCCAATTATGTGTTTTTATATCAACAATTTTTGATAATTCTTCTTATGTAACTCCTGAATCAAATTTGTATTCAAAGGTGTTCATGGTGATCTACTTCTTCGTAGTGAACACTGGTAACATGGGAGATTGGGGGGAGGGGGGAGCAATTGTCTCTGGAACTCAATCTTAGTTTTTAAAACATTGAAGTTAAAACTATTTGCTATTTGTTGTTGACCAGCGGGGATAACGAGGGTATGTGAGCTTTGCTTACTTCTTTCTTGTTTATTTGGTGAAAGCAGTCATTTTATGTTGTGATGAAAAAGCTGCAAATTCCATTTAAAACAACAAAAATCATGGGAGATATATATTACTCAGTGTTGTCTTTCTCCGACATTATCAGCCATGACGTCAAAAGGAATGTTATTTTTGGGGGTATTTCATTACATTTGGCTAGTGCTCCATTAATAATGGTGCAACATTAGTCAAATTACACTTACACAATCAGGAGAATGTTGGAATCTAAGGACTAAGTTATAGGTTAGATAGGGCCATCCATTTCTCTATTACCTCTTTTTTTATGAAGCACGATTTCATCATTTCTTATTGGGTTTTTTTAATTACTAAAGTATAGTTTCTTTATCGATATTTGTGTTGGAATAGTTTGGTTCCTTGTGAACAAAACACCACGAAAATATATTGTCCTTACCCACAGCTAATTCTCACCAATTGGCCTGAGTTAAATAAACTAGTGCTAAGCATAGCGGAGTTATGCCCCCTTTTCTTTTTACGTGTGTCACCTCTCTGACGCCTTTCGACGTCATAGAGAAAAATCAGTTTTCGTAATTTTTGGCATGCTATTTTTGGCATTGAATGTATGTTGTCATACATAAGCATATAACTCCATTTGATGAATAGTTATGTCGTTCAGATATTAGGCAGTATTTTGTTTGCTGACAGTTTCCATAAAGCTTCTAAATTAAAAAAATCGTCGCACAGTACTTTTATCAGTGTACGATAAAAAGCGGAGAAATAAACTGTTTTTCAACGCAGAAGAAAATCTCGGACAACAATTAGAAGTGTCTTTTTTAAAACCTGTTTAATATTTGCAGTTATGTTTCCACCATCAAAAAGGAAATTTGATATTCTCCGCCTCTGCGTAATTTTATAGCCAGAGGTAGATCCAGTGCCGCGTGAGAGCAATTCTCACACAACCTTCACTTTTCCGATCTTAGGAAAATGTGCGCCGGAAAAAAAACTCGGCATCCAGAGGGTTAAAAATCCAAAAATCAGATATTTACTCGAATAATTAAAGTAGAAAAATAGCATATTAGTGATCACGGGTATCAAATCACTAATGATAACTCTGAAACGTCGCTGATAAGCATAGAATCATTTAGAATGTTTTGGAAAATACGCATACACGAACGCCGAAGTGTACGTTGGATTGTGTTTACAAAATGACGGTTATGAGACACCTATTCGATCAGGTATATTTCAAACTTAGCTGCTATACATGCATCCCTGAATTCCTGATACATTTAAAAAAAAAAGAAGAACAAATGGTCTTTGTCACCAATGCAAATTATCAAGATGAAATCATGCGAAATAAATTAGGTGTGGAAACGAACACTGTGCTCGGGAAACTGTACTTGCTGAAATGTAAACAAAGCAAAATTCAGATTTTACGCATTTTTAGAGGTACTTTCATCTAATTGTTGCATACATTGTCTCGATCATGCATTTGAGAATCTTCATGGGAAGAGTATCGTTGCACAAATTATGGAATTTCAAATATATACATTACAATGATGTGGTAAATTCAACAGAAAATCCTTTCTGTGTGACACTATGACTGACGCTAAATCAGAAGTTATCTGCATTTCTGACTAATCCTCTTTGTTACATTGGAAAACATGTTAATCAAATAATAGTACGCAGATTGTCAGAATGTTTCTGATTACTTACGTGACACATATTTTTGTGTATATACGATCCCTCAATCAACGAAAATCCTCCTCTTGAAATCCCGCGAACTGTTGTGAGTGAACACACCATTTGTAAAAGTCTGTCACCGGTAGTGATGTCATACGGAAGTAAACATTGTTGTACATGTTTGGTAATTTCTTTGAGGTGTAAACTTTTAACTCGACATCCAGCGTGTTCTTTCTTTTTGTCTAGTTTGCATTATCATCATCGCCTTGATAATCCACAGACATGGCGGAAACGTTTTTGTGTAGGGTCACATTATTTATGAGTAGTAAGCAGTACATAGGATGACGTCACTTATGACAGTGGTGTTATGTATTAATGTGCTACTGCGATCATCAGAATAGACAAAATGCATTGATTCGATGCTAAAAAGGTGCGATTTTAGGGTATGTAAGAAACAGATTACTGCACTCGTGCCTGTTAGATACCATTGATCTTACAACTCATTACAAAGCATATCTAATTTGCTTTCGCTCGATAGATACGTTTTGAAACAACTCGTTGTAAGATCAATGGTATCTGACAGACACTCGTGTAGTAATCGCTATAGGAGTGGCATATTTCCTCTGGATATATAGGAGAGAACCACCGTCAAGTACATACTGCATGTTTTCCTCAATTTGTGTTGGCATGACTGATCCTTTGACAGTGTTCTATATTGCATTGACCTGTTGAGGTTTGTTTGCTGCTCTTATTAGTCCTGATGTCTCAAATAGAGAGGATGAATGCCTAAAGAGCTCATATTTGAAAATTTCTGCAGGATTCCCTAAAACTATCTTAGCAGCGATAACCAGATGTTGGAACAATAATTGGGGATCTACATGGATAGAAAAGCCATCAACCTGTGTTGATAATTTCTGGTTCCAATTAATGACTTGATTTTTCTTCTTGAAAGTGTAGTCCAACACTTTAGCACCAACCATTGTATGAAAAAATGCAGTTTCACGGTTGTTGTCTGTGGGTCAGCCTGCTTGAAGTACCTTAGCTGGTTTTGTAGGCCTAAATGCTATTGGAATGTTTTTGCCAGTTCATGATCTGAATCACGTATATGGTGGATCCAACCACAAACCGTGGGTTTGAAGTAATGTTAGTGTAATGAGTCAGGATAAGGTAAAATATGTATTCTTTAGGGTTAAAATATAATTTATACTAAACCTGACTCCTAAGCTATAGCGCCCCCGGTTTCCAGAATATGTGCTTCGGATGTAAGGTAAAGCGAAATAAGAGACTGACCAATATACCTGCTTGGTCACGTGCTCCGGCTGAGGGTTGTGTCCGGGTGGGATGATTTTCTCTGTTCTTGGGAGGACAGCATGGGAGCTTCCACTACCTTTTTCGGATTGAGATGAGATAAGCAATTAGAATGGGTCAGGGTAAGTATAAATACATTTTTAGGGCTCCAAGCCGAAAGGCTGTAGAGCCCTATTGTAATCGTTCGATTTATTATTATTTATTATTATTATTATTTATTATTCCGCCGTTTTTTGTTCCAGAGATAGCAGTTTAGCCACTGGCTCGATTTTGTTCAAATTTGGTGTGTGTGTGCAAGTTGTTAGGTACCAGATACCACAAAAAACCCAAGGCCGTAGGCCCAATGGCCAAGGGCAGATAACTGAAAAACAAGTATTTTTTGAAGATATATTTCGCCTTATTGCTCCGCAACCGCTCGTCCGATTACTTTCAAACTTTACACATGTCTGCTGCTTCGGGTGCTTAACATTTTCTGTTCTTTGATCTTGGTCATTGGTCACGTGCTTTGGCGGCCATATTGGATTCAAAGTTTTTACAGGGTTTTGGGGGTACCCGTCTTCAAATCCTATCTCCTCTGAATCCAATGCATGAAATGCATCCAAACTTTCTGAGTACTGTCTCCATGCATATCACATCAAACTCTGTTAGCCGATTTGGGATATCTTTTTTAGTTGCTGCCATATTGGATTCAAGGTTTTCACAGGGTTTTTTGGGTACCTGTCTTCAAATACTATCTCCTCTGAATCCACTGCATGAAATGCTTTCAAACTTTCTGAGAATTGTCTCCACACACAACACACCAAACTCTGTTAGCCGTTTTTGGATATCTGTCTTAGTGACGGCTCTATTTGATTTTGATTTTGATGATTTCTTTCACCGATTTTTTCCTTTATATAAAGATCACATCTTGTGAGGTTCTCCACAGAAACTATTGAAAGTTTACATGAAGTTAGTCGGGCACATGTATCTCATCTTTTGTTCTTGGCTGCATGCTAAAAGTAACACCACTTGGTGGTAATATTGACAAAATTCCGAATATATCGCTCAGAAAACCTAGGGTTATTTCCCTTTGACCGTCAAGTGTCTTTTGCAGTATGTATGCTGCCCTTGAAGATCGGGGTTAGAATTGGTCTTCGGCAACCCACGCTTGTCTTAAGAGGCGATTATCGGGATTCGAACATTGTCTGGGTGGTAAATGGGTTTAGAACACACTGGTTGACTCTGGCACACGCCAATTTCGTAGTGGTGATGTCCTGCAAACGGTGACTATCGTTTGCATGAGTTGGTACAGGCAAACCATATGCGGATTCGAACATGGTCAATGTCAAACATGGGTTAAGAACACACTGGGACACATGTGGGGATGTCTGACAAGCGGTTCATTACATTTGACGGCGTTGGTACAGGCAAACCATTTGAGGATTCGAACATGGTCGAAGTCAAACATGGGTTAAGAACACACATGGACACATGCGGGGATATCTGACAAGCGGTTCAATACATTTGACAGCGATGGTACAGGCAAACCATTTGAGGATTCGAACATGGTCGAAGTCAAACATGGGTCAAGAACACACTGGGACACATGTGGTGATGTCTCACAAGCGGTTCCTTACATTTGACGGCGTTGGTACAGGCAAACCATTTGAGGATTCGAACACCGTCGAAGTCAAACATGGGTTAAGAACACACTGGGACACATGTGGGGACGTCTGACAAGCGGTTCATTACATTTGACGGCGTTGGTACAGGCAAACCATTTGAGGATTCGAACATGGTCGAAGTCAAACATGGGTTAAGAACACACTGGGACACATGTGGGGATGTCTGACAAGCGGTTCATTACATTTGACGGCGTTGGTACAGGCAAACCATTTGAGGATTCGAACATGGTCAAAATTAAACATGGGTTAAGAACACACTGGGACACATGTGGGGATGTCTGACAAGCGGTTCATTACATTTGACGGCGTTGGTACAGGCAAACCATTTGAGGATTCGAACATGGTCGAAGTCAAACATGGGTTAAGAACACACTGGGACACATGTGGGGATGTCTGACAAGCGGTTCATTACATTTGACGGCGTTGGTACAGGCAAACCATATCAGGATTCGAACATGGACGAGGTCGGAAACAGGTTTAGCACTTTATCTCAGCAATACGACATAAACCCGGGGCCCCGACGAACTCAGAACGCTCATCCATTTGACTGGAGCTCAACTGACAAAGACGTTACAGCCTGTTAAAGAGTCACCAAGCCGAAAAGCTGAAGAGTCCCAGTGCTATCGTTCGATTTAATATTATTATTATTCCGCCGATTTTTGTTCCAGAGCTAGCATAATAACCACTGTCTCGATTCTGTTCAAATTTTGTATGTGTATCCAGATACTTATGTACCAGATACCACACAAATTCCAAGGCCGTAGGCCCAAAGACCAAGGGGAGATAACTGAAAAATAAACAATTTTTAAAGCTATATTTAGCCCTGTTGCTTCGCAACCGCTTGTCCAATTACTTTCAAACTTTAGATGTGTCTGCTGCTTTGGATGCTTGACATTTTATGTTCTTTGACTTTGGTCATTGGTCACGTGGTTTGGCAGCCATATTGGATTCAAGGTTTTCACAGTGTCTTTTGGGTACCTGTTTTTAAATGCATACTCTTCTGAGTCCATTGCATGAAATGTTTTCAAACTTTCTGAGAATGGTCTCCTTACATAGCACATCGAACTCTGTTAGCCGATTTTGGATATCTTTTATATCGACGGACCTATTGGATTTTGATTTTGATCATTTTTTTCACCGAAACTTTACTTTGAAGATCATATCTTGTAAGGTTCTCCACAGAAACTATTGAAAGTTTTCATGAAGTTAGTGTGCCATATGCATCTTATTGTTTGTTCTTGGTTGCATGCTAAAAGTAACACCTTTGGTGGTAATATTTGATTAATATTTGGGACACCCCTGGAACACGCCAATTTCGTTGTGGCGATTTCCGGTGACTATTTTGTTACGGAATTGGTACAAGCAAACCCTTAATGGATTCGAACATGTCCGAGGTCGGAAATGGGGTAAGAACAGACTTGGACACCCCGGCACACGACAATTTTGTAGCGGTGATACCCTACAAGTGGTGCCTACATTTGAGGGATTTGGTACAAGGAAACCCTTTGAGGATTCGAACATGGACGTTTGTGCACAGTATAGCTTGGAGCCCGCCATTGCTGCTTTGCAGCTATATTTTAATAATTAGTTTTGTTGCATTAATAACTTTGGCTACAGACTAACACTGACCAATCAGAATTCAGTGATGGTATTTTGCTCAGTCCTTCGACATGGTTGCACCCATGCTGCAATCTGATCGTCATGTGTCACATCTTAAAACAAACCTCTATCTGTATTTGCTGATGTGTCTTGAAGTAGAACTTGTGAACATATTGACATATGGATAGATCTGGATAGTTTCGAGAGGCAGACAGCAATACAATTTGATAAAGCCACTTAGAACATAGCTGGCTGCCATAGTGATTCTATCAATAGTTCACCGAGAAGTACTGAGTACAACTAAGCCTCAGCCAGAAAGATAAGGGGTCTTTGCAGACTGATGATTATTTATTAGATCCCAAATTAGTGCAGCTATGAGTAGTTGCAGAAGGTCATACATGTTTTTCAACAGGAATGCATTATTAAAACTAATAGCCACTTATGAAACACAAGCTGAAAAACTGCTAGAACTATCTAGAGAAGAAAGATGACAAGAATTTTACTGAAAATAGGTCAGCTATACCCAGTGAATGCGTATTGAGGTTTGTTATGATACGAGTACCTCACTTTACAAGCAGTATATCAAATGTGTGTATAAGGTTGAGAATGCTCTTGATGATACTGCTGATTCATAGGCTACATTTTTTGAAGAAGTGATTGAAGATGGAATTATTTTTAAAGGAGAGGTCATTAAAGTTGGTACTCTATATAAGTTTTTACGAATGCTCTATCTCAATTGCATAATTGCCATAAATCCTGTATTTAGGCTGCAATCATATTAAACTAAACTCTCAGATTTTCAACAGAAGTCCTCTTCACTGTCAACTATACATAACTAGTTCCCGCAATAGCACTAACGCGTGTGGTCTGACATTGATTAATGAATAATTTCCATACTCGTATATGCAAGGGGCCGACGTATGGTTCTCAGTAGGAAGTGACAACTTGGAGACGATGGCTTGCGGTATATACAGTTTTACTTTATACATCTAGATATAAACATACAGAAGACACTATGTGCCAGGTCAGCACATGGTGGTAGTGGTTGGTGTCTAGGTGCCCCGGAGTACCCAGCCTAACACTAGCTAGGCTAAGGGTAAGACCTTTCTTTTTTCCTTCTCTTACTTACTTACTTACTTACTTATATTGGAGATTTAACGTGAGCTTTCCGACTGCAAGCGTATGTCGCACACGGGCCCGGCCAGGCCATTTAATGTGTCTCCGAAAAGGGGAAAAGTTAGTTTGTGCAACCCAGGAGGAGGTCTTTAGGGGTTGCTTATAAAGTAATTTTGAAATTTTGAGATTTGGAATGAATGCCAAGAGGAGGTGGAGGACGAACTAAGGGAGCTGTGTGTGTTGGATGGTTGTTAGATAAGGTAGTTTTGGTTTTAATATTTTATTTTGGTTTAAATGCGACTAATTTGTCCTGTTTTAATTAGGTATATCCCTTAGGCTTTGAATTTTTCTAATTTATTTTGTGGATTTAGTATTGATTCTAGTGTAAGTGCGGTTTTAAGATTTAGGGTGGTCTGTAGTGTTGTTCGGTGTGTTTAGTAGTGTGTGCAGTAGTGTGTGCAGTGAATGAGTACGTGTTCTGGTGTTTCTTGTTGTTTGCAAAGTGGGTAGTTTCTTGTTGTGTGTAGATTAGCTATTTTACGGTGATTATTTAGTTTGGTGTGGCCTGTTTATAGTTTAGTAATTATTCTGTCGATTTTTTTGGATGGGTGTACCGTAGTATTTTTGGTTTAGTTAGGGTTTTTGGGAGTACTTTCCTGATTTGGCTATTTGAGTTTTGGTATATATTTTGCCATTTTTTGTTGATTTTTTGTTTAGTGACACTTTTGATTTCTGATTTTGAGCTGGGTAAGTTCAAGCTTATTTCTGGTAGTTTAAGGGATAATTTTGCTGCTTTATCTGCGTTTTCATTTCCAAAGATTCCTATGTGAGCGGGGATTCAAATGAACTCTATTTGTTTACCTGCCTTTATTTAAGTTGTTTGAGCTTTTGAGTATTTGATTTATTAGTTTTGGGCGTTTTTTAGTGTTTTTAATTTTGAGGGCTTGTAGTCCACTGAGGGAGTCGGTTAGGATGAGGATTTTTTGGTGTTTTTTAGATTGCTGATTGTGTAGTGCTGAGGCCATGCCCATTAGTTCGGCCGTGAATATGGATTGGTTGTTTGGGAGTCGATAAGATTGTGTGTCTTTGGTTGGTTGTGCGATGTGGACTCCGAAACCTGTGTGTTTTGAGATCAGATCTGAGGATCCGTCTGTGTATATGTGACACCAATTTGGCCAATTTTCATGTATGTATGCTAGTGTGGTGGTTTGAGCGATGTAAGGATGTTCCTTCTCTCTGGACCAAGGCTTATATAGCCAAGGTCACCTGACATTTAGTAAGTAATAGATATAAATGTAAACAGTAAATCATCAGTGACATACTTGCACATCTCGTTCAGGATGGCAGACGGTTGATGTACACAAAAATGGGGATTAACAAATAGGATTAGCATCTTATAAATAACAGCAATTAAGTGTTTCAAGGCATATAGATGTCATGGCTCCAGGGTAATGAGCCTTTGCAATTAAATGTTCTAAAGACAATGGGTGTCATAAGTCAGTCGCTATGACAGCACTATCAGCTAACAGCTCTCCTGTGTGCAAAGGCAGGGATCAACATTTCCTATATACAGTCAAGTCTCGTTAATCCGACATCGTTGGTTGCACATGATTGTGTCGGATTAACGAGTATGTTGGATTAACGAAATTAAGTGATTTGTGATCGAAAATCGGACATCTTCACGATAGATAATAACCGTGTGTACCTTGTAATAAAATCATTAAAAATGAATTATTTATATTGTTATGTTGTTTATTCATTCATTCCTTAATTTAGAATTAATGACATTGCAATAATAATAATAATTTTCCCATTTATACGTAACAATAGAGACATTACTCACTGAATATATCACATCAACCACACACGTTTCCTCGTGTAAATGCAAGTGCTACTGTCTTAACAACTTGCTTCATCTACTTAAAATAGTCTGTCAGTGTTTTCTGTTTCTCACATTTTGAAGGCACATTTCTCAAAGTCCCATGTTCGCTTGACGTCTAGGGCTTGTGGTTCTTCAGCATTAACATTGTCGAGGTGTAATTTCATTTGCTGTTTCTTATAATAAAGCTTATAATTCTTTATGATCCCGGCATCTAGTGGCTGAATGTGCGATGTGGTGTTTGGTGGCAAAAAGTGACATTTCACATTAGTTGTGTCGACAGTAGCATGGGATGGGGCGTTGTCCAACAGCAATACCACGTGGCGTGCTCCAATCGCATTTGCCGATCCAAGATCAGTAGCCAGGCTTTGAATATTGATGAAGTCATCCATGCTTTCTTGTTTACATACCAGTCGACCATGTTTTATATACCTGTTTGTATTTTAAACTGGCTTCATGCACATTTATCTGGCTTCAATGTGTAAACTACATTTGTATAGCTTTGTACATACAGGTTTGAATAGCTTTTCCTGTTAATTGTTAAAGTTAATCTGTGCAGCCAGTGCGTGTCAAAACACGGGGTTGTGTACTCGCGGGCAGATGACCACAGAGTACGCTGACCACTGTGTCGGATTAACGAGACTGATTAATGAGTGATTTCGGTAATTCGTTGCAAATTAGGTGTGCCAGAGTCGGAGTGCGAGAATGTCGGATTAACGGGACTAAATAGCGCTGAATCAATCGGTTCCCATCATTTGTGTCGGATAAAGCCGAGTGTCGGATTAACAAGTGTGGGATTAACGAGACTTGACTGTAGTTGCTTCTCTCTGGCACATGGTTATGTCGTCACACTAATTCTAGTACGTTTTCAGTTGTTTATTATTACTTTCTAGAAGCAATTTATTTGGCTGTTATTTTGGGGTGTTTGGTGTTGTGAGTTCTACTAGGGCGGCATCTGTCTGCATCTTGGTGCCAATTAAAGAAGAATTCTACCAAAATGAAGATGATAATTGACCTCAAGGTCAAGAACAAGTTCTTCCTGGTACCTCCTCCAAAATTCCAGATAAAATCTGTTCAGACAAGGGGACCTCCAGGCGTGACAATCAAAATTGATTAGGAAAATGATGTCTTAAAAGATTTGGAGACGATCTCTGATGAAAATATCAGCACTATTATGGTAATTCAAGGGAAGGTTTCACATATTGACTGATTATTCTGCTGTACGATTTTAAGTCCTTTGGAGGAGCATAGTTTGAAGCCATCTCCTCAGGATCTGAAGCAGTCTCAACGATGGTTTACAAGGATTTACTGTCAACTATACAGGGAGTTTACTAGAGGCAGAATCCGCCTTTCCCTCAGGTATATTCTGGCAATGATGTGATTGAGGTAGATGATTTGTATGAATTATCAAACAATAGTTTGGCCTTTTTTTCAAATTTAGGGGCTAAAAGCACAAGGCCCCACCCTAGAATTATCCCTGTTAATAGATATCTGAAGCTGCAGTTTTCCAAGCCAACAGACCCTGAAGATCCAGGGTAGAATAGGTCTTCAGCAACCTATGCTTGCTGTAAAAAGCGGCTTTGCTTGTGGTTAGAGGTGACTAATGGGACTAACTATTGAACTCATTTGGACATTGTGTTACCTATATGTTTACATAAAATAAAAACATTGCAAATTTTGCAATTTACGTTATTGGAGCAAGATACTTTGGTTTACATGGCCAGTGATGGTAGTGACAGACTCCAGTGAGTGTTGAATGTTACCTAGCACAAAGAACTGGGTATTAACTTCTTAAAAGTGACAAGACTTCTTGAGTTATTCAGGAAATTCTTTTATTGTGCCACCCCTTCATATGTTCAGCAAGTTTCAAGTGATGGTTTAGAATTTGACATGCTCATGCTTATTTCTTAAAATAAATTGAAATATGACTTAAAACATTTCTGTTGATACTAATTTTCTTCATTTTTAAAAATTTTATATGTGGAAATACTGTGTTTAATCTATATTGAGAGGAGCTAAGCTTTTAAGATTACATGCAGTTTTATTAGGAGCATATGACAACTGAAAAGGATGTTCTGCCATGACGTCTTAGTCAACTGATCGGGCCCTATTATTTAAAGTCATGCTATTCAGTAATGAGCGACCCATGAAGGTCCGGGCTAGAATAGGTCTTAAGCAACCCATGTTTGCCTAAAAGGCGACAATGCTTGTCGTAAAAGGCGACTAAAAGGATCGGGTGGTCAGACTCGCTGACTTGGTTGATGCATGTCATCGGTCCCAATTGCGTGGATCGTTGCTCATGATGTCAATTACTTGATTGTCTGGACCAGACATGATTATTTACAGACCGCTGTCATATTGCTGGAATATTGCTGAGTGCGGCTTTAAACAACAAACAAATAAACAGTAATGAGCACATATTTTCAAAAGAACTTGATGACTTTACCTTATCTTGACTCATATTATATTATCTTGACCCTATTATTTAAAGTCATGATTTCAGTAATGAGCACATATTTTTAGAAGAACTTGATGATTTTACGTTATCTTGACTCATACTAATTGCTGATCTCATCTATTTCCGAAAAGGAAGTGGAAGCTTCCTGTGCTGTGTTCCTGGAGAACAGAAAAACATCTCTTCCGAACGCATCCCTGAGCCATGCAGGTGCACCAGAACCGCTGGTAACTCATCACTCTCTAGTTATCACGCCAACTGAGTTGCTGCGAAGTATTTTTGTGCTCCGTAACCAGAGCCATCCCATCAAAATTAAACATCAATTAAAAAAATTGCTCTGATTACTTTCTTCTAACCTTTATTCATCATATCTAACAATTAGTGTTTAATTTTGGCTGAAGATTTTTCACATTTTTGGACTTCCAAAGCAACCTCTGTTTTCATCATGAAATCTGGTACTACATGCCATGTGCGTGTTTCAGATCAGGATCCTCACCCCATATGTTTGTCCTATGTTCCTCAACACTACACCGAGGAGAGGAGATGTAGTTTCTGCACTCCCTTAGGAGAGGAAGACTTTGCACAATACATCTTCGTGGTACAGAGGAAGAATATGGCCGAAGGAGGGGAGAATCATTCTGATCTACATCATCCTTTTCGGAGACGGCTTCAATGAAGAAGAAGAAATGGGAGATTACACCAAAGCCTTCTTCAGATGAAGAGAGGGATTCTGATTTTGAAGAGGAGATATTCTTTCTTCACAGAAGAACCCATTCATCCCTACAAGTTCTTCGTCGACGACCTTTTTAAGGGTCCTTCTAAGCTTAAGAAGAAATCCCAAGCTGTCTCTGCCGATCCCAAGAATAATCTTCCGTCCTTGGCGAAGAAGACATCCACAAGAGAGAGCATGTCTATGCAAAGGTGATCACCACCACAAAGCTGATTGCTTCATCATCCATGAAGGGGTCCATGAAGCTGGCTTTGCAGATGCAGAATAAGTAATCCTGGATGCAACAGAGCTTGAGCTTTTTTCGCAGATTGCAGTCTTGCACGATGGATCAGTCCTTCATGCTTCCACAGACCTTCAAACAGGTTCCGGCCTGTGTGCATCCTCAGTCCTTCACACCACCACTAGCTTTCATGCAGCAACCAGTCTGCACAAGCCTTCAGTGTTCACGCATGCTCCAGTGTTCATGCAGCCTCCAACAATCACGCAGCCAGCAGGGGATGGTACCAGCTTCATTTACTAATGCAGATTTAGTAGCTAGCATCGCACAGGATGTTTTACTTGCTATGTAGCAGCATCAGAAGATGAATAAAGACTCCACCAAACCTAACCCTTCAATTTCATTCTCTGAATTTACAGGTATCTCACCAATCCTCCATGACTCAGAACCCTAATGCCTCTTATCTGATTCAAAATGAACATGTGTTTGAGCACATGAGAAGAGGAGTCATCCCATTTTGGAGAATTATCCCTCCATCTACAAAGACCATGAACTATTAACTTGGATCACAGATGGGTTCCCCATCACTTCACCTTCCAGAGGTTCTTCCCCCTGTGATACTTATTTTATTAAGGGTGAAAATTTTGATATTATTCTGCCTATCAAACCAATTTCACAAGTTGTAAAAAAAGTGGATGCTTCCTTCGCCAAGGCTTCGCCAAGAACTCAAGGGCTACCAACTCCGGATTTCAACCCCAAGAAGTTCCCTCCACATGGCAGGACGGCTTTCCTCCAGGCTCTGGAGATAGATGAAGATTATACTCTTATGTCAGACACTAAGAGTAAGACCTACAGAGTCGAGGTTAAGAAGTTGGCTCAACAGGATATGACTACAATGTGTTCCTTCTTTGGCCTTACAATGTCACCTTTTATCAACAGGGTAATGTTAAACGCTCTCAAGAACCCACAGACGGACCAGAGAGAAATGTTCCTGTCAGCAATGGTCGCCCAAAAGATGAATCACATTAGTTCTATCTAAGCTGGATTTACACTACTTCGTTGCCAAGGCCTAATAGCTAATTCACATTGGTCAGATTTTTGTATAAAGCCTTTATTATGTCAATCCTGGGTAGCTTCAACCATTATTTTATGTCCGCATCAGGAATGTCAAAAAGGACAATGAACTCCATGTACAAACAATCCGTACAGAGGACGCAGTTCAAAAGCTAATTTTCTTGCATCTAGAAGGCGAAAGACAAGCGATCTACCCACAGAGGAGGAAAGACTTCTGCCTGTGGTTAGCCACAAGACAGACCAAGTGATCAGTCTGGCCATGGCCAAGGATCCAGGAAATCCCATGGCTACAGGTTAAGGGGCACTTCCTCTCCCAACCAGTTATATACAGCAGTCAACTGTAGATGGAAGGCTGGCAAGAAACTGGAGGAATTGGTACATCATGGATGACCTTTCGTCACAAATATACTCTAGAAGGGTTACAGTCCAGCCATACGCAAGGAACCACCTCTCTCACTCAGCCCTCCAATTATATACTGAACAACAAATGTTCCTGTGACATTGAATAAGATTTAATGCAAAGTGATGTTTTTTACCAAATCTGAAACAATTTCGGTTTGCAACAGATAAAACACTAAGTTCAAATGTTCAAATGGTTTAATTTGCCATCCTGACTTCAGAAAATGCATGATTTCATAAAAAACATGAACACGCCAAAATGTCTATTTACAAATCAAAAGCGTGTGTGTCCGCCTCTGGTTGCGATGCAAGCATCACATCTTTGTCTCATGGAATGGACCAGGCGCCGCACAAAGTCCTGTGGGATATCTGTCCATATCTGCTGGAGCATGTTTCGAAGTTGATGTCGAAGGTGCCCATCCATCTCATCCCACATGTGCTCGATTGGTGAGAGATCAGGGGAGCGAGCCGGCCAGGGGATGACATTCGCATTGTTTTGTTGAAGAGAATCCTGAACAAGTCGAGCAATATGAGGCCGGGCGTTGTCATGTTGAAAGGTAATGCCTTGGCCATGACGACGCAAAAACGGTAGATCAACAGGGTCGATAATCTCATCGCGGTAACGCTGTCCATTGAGATTTCCCTCTACCACTATCAAACGGGTCCTCTGTCTTGCTGTAATCCCTCCCCATACCATAACGCTGCCACCCCCGAACCGATCTTCTTCCATGACTCAACGCCGGTACACTCGAATCCATCCATCACTGTGGCTGTGGTGAAAACGAGTTCAGTAAATAGAACTTGTCCCCACTGCATGGCTGCACCACTGTAGACATGCTTGACAGTGGTTTCCTATCAAAATGGGAAGTCTGGCTGGTCTTCTGGCAACAATCCCTGCACATCTGAGGTGACGACGTACGGTTTGTGAAGATATTTGTCGAAGGCCAGGGATGCTTCTTGCAGTCACTGTTGCTGCCTGGAATCGATTTTGTAGGTGTGTTGTTCAAATCCAGTTGTCTTGTCAATTATTGGTTACGCTTGGCCTGGCACTGCGAGGATGTGTTGCCAACGTTGCCATAAACACCAAATGGTGTTTCTGTGGACGTTAAATTGTCTTGCAACATCACGTTGACTCGATCCTGCTTCAAGCATACCAATGGCTCGCAGATGCTCATTTTTGGACAGGCGTGGCATTTCGTAATGTTGAATAATTGTGTAATTGTGTTGTTTTTCTGAGTGGTTGTTGTCAGCACGATGCTAAACAATGCTTATGGAATCCCGTTAATGCACATGTTTTTATACCTATTCTTGGGTAGTGAAATGCATGGGGCTTGCATAAAAGTCAACTTTTGCTTTTCTGTAGCAGTTGCTTTATTGTGACTTGATTCCATACATGTACTACAATATTGAAAACCAAACTTTACTTGTTTGAAAAATACACTAAAATATTGTTGTCACAGGAACTTTTGTTATTGAGTATAGAATATCCGAAAGTACTGCAAACCAAGCAAACAGAAGCTAACTACAATCTTATAGTCATAGGCCCAGGAGAGATAGTACAGCCATACGTCTTAACTCCATTCTTTTATTCACCAATATTCTTGATCCCTAAAAAGAATTCAAACAAATTGTTTTGTTTAATTCACAATATGAAGGAGTTCAAAGTAGACAAAAACATTATGGATAGCGACTTCTTTATTATACTGTGATGACAATGTTTCGGTATAGATCCTTTTACTGTTGTCAAGCAAGACTATTATCCCATACATTTTTGTCTTCTTTGTCATCCGTCAACTTCTAAGAAATGCTTATCAAACAATTTATGAAGGAGTTCAACATGAAATAATTTTTTAATGGGAAGTTCACTGATATATGGCTTTTCCGTTGGACGAGAGGTCAGTCACATGACTGCGAACTTGACGTTCATAAGTGTATGAACACTTTCGAGGTAAAAAATAGTGATATTAAAAAAATTATAAGAATTGACTTTCATTTCGTGTGAGTTCATTGGAGTATGAACCTTCATAAAGTGAAGGCCAAACATAGCATGAATGTCCTCACAAGCTCCGACGTTCATACAATGCATCAGCTCATCTGGGTTTGGTTAGGTTTTATTGCCAAGAATCAACTACCTGGACAACCACTCTCCCGCCACTCTCATCCATTCTGGGATCAGAGGATGTCAAACATTTATCATTATGCCCACTCAAAGCCTTGCCTATATACTCTCAAGGGACAAATTCCGGAAGACAAAGGTAAAAAATTATCAAGGAATGCATCAGCGGATTCAGCACAGGTATTCAGAACAACAATCTCCTTCTGGATGAGAGCAGTCATCCTCGGAGCCTACAAGGCAGCAGCACTGGATACACCATCAGCATCCAACCCAAACGAAGTCAGAGCTATAGCACCAACCCTGGCACTTCACAGTAACCTTCTCTTTACAATAATCGTTTTGAAAGTAAGCTGGAGAATCTTTTTTCTATGCACACTTTATCAAATCCACAGAATCAGCTTCACTCCTTATCTCACCAATAAGGAGGTGGTACCCTACTAGATGTAAGAAGATCATCAAGATGATTTCATGTTCTCATAGGGTTATTCAACAGATCACAATCTGAATCACACACGTAGGTGGAGCCCACCACCTTCCGTGTGATTAAAGCAATTAGTTTGAGTTGGGATAAGGTCAAATATGTAAAGTAAAGTTAAAAAAGTCTAAAAAATTACATTTTTCCACCAAGGCAATGGCACATAGAAAATGCACATTAATGATTTTCAAGGAGATGTTGTCCTAGGGTTCATTGTTCAGGAAGTTATTACTAAGATAATGCTTGTAAAGGTATATATGATGTACATTTGCATACTAATAATCACATTGTCATCAACTATCACTTAATCACCACCCACACGTTCAAACTGGAATATGCACTTGTTTGGTTTTTTTGTTTGCTGCATCAGCAGGAACTACGGAAGACGTTTATGAGGAGGATTTTAAGGAGAATGAAGGTAGTATGTTTGAGATTATGTTGCAGTGTCTGTGATCACTAACATGTGCATCCTATCACACCCAGACATCATGTCACATGCCTACCGTTCAATAACCACTTCCTTTGGAATTGTCAATATGCAGAAATAGCCAGTTAGGCACTTTAAATAGTCCATGTGAGCTGATGGTACATTGTCTGTTCTTTTAACTTTGGATTTTTTCTATGAATAGATGAAGAGATGAACCTAAAACTTCAAGTAGAATGTTCATGTGAGGTGGCACATGAACCTGTTTACAAAATGCACAGTCCGAAATTATTGAACTGGAGATGATGATGAAAGCCAAAACTTTAGGTTCTTAAAAAAATTAAATGAAAAAGATATCAATTTGTTGAAGTAAGATCCTTATATCGAGTATAATGTGTTGAAATGTAACTTTCTAGACTGATAATAAATCAACTTTTAAAAGACAGTGAAAGGGCGGGGGGAACTCCAGGATTAGAACTTGTCATTCATGCCTTGCGGGTGGATAGTTTTAAGATCGAAGATCCATTATAGTTCAGTGGATGGGCGTTAAGCCGTGCGCCAGTTGAACCGTTACTTATCACCCAATGCGATACCTACACACCAGGAACACGCTTGTCAAACTTCAGCGTTTAATGGCAGACGTTACAGAGGCCGGACAAGGGAGATAACTCTGGAGACTTGCCATTATAATAACCAAAAAAAATAATGTTGGCGTGACCACCTTTTCTCCTTCTCTACAGGAGGATAATGAGGTTAAACCAATGGATGGACAATCATTGACATTTATAGTAGTAAAAATTGCGAAATAACTGCCTGTTTTATAATGTCCAGGATTATTGAATTTATTAAATACTTATTCATTAAGCACTGTAAGTCCCTTTTTGTTCATAAAGTCACAACCACAACAAAAGTCAATGTTTTGAAAGAAACTGAAAAAGAAGAGTACTGATGAACCATCATTGGACAGATTTACCTCAGGTTCATGGGGATTAATATTCTGCCCCTTTTTGTGTACTCGCAAACACAAGTATTTATGTTTAAATCATTTGACATTGTAAGCAAACACAACACAGTATTAAAACCATCATAGGACAGACTAACATCAGGTTCTAGGGGATTATTTTGCCCCAATGAAACAAAACATTAAAAAAATCTAACACAAAAAGATATGAGGGTCTCCTTCTTTCCCGTTTTGGACGGCTAGGTGTAAGTGTTTGGCTACTGTCCTGTATGGGTTCTGGAGGCTGGACTATCTCTGAGGGAGGATCTGGATATTGTGAAGGTTCGCTTCCATTTCGATTGAATAGGGGTTGAGTGTATTCCCTTTGCTTTAGTAAAACCTACACATGTAAACACTTACTTTTGACATATCCACTGTCCAAGATAACAGTGATTAATCAATCAACATATTTTCTGTTGATCCGTTGATTTACTTGCTGGGCTGCCACGTGCATATTACGGTACACAACACACACTTCACCTCACTTCAAACCTGGATTTAGATTGAATAATTACCCCAGACACAAGAATTGCCGCATGGGAACCTTTATCAGGTAATCTGAGTGGTGTTACCACTAATTAAACCTGTAATACATTCATTAACTGAGCATCCTGTGAATGATGACAAATACACAAGTGTAGGGTTATACCAGAAAATATTCATGACAACAAGGGAGTAGAAATCGTATTATCCACGCAATCCGAAATTCAAAAATAGTAGTATAGGTAATAGGGGTTCTGCCGCAACTCCACTGGAGCCAGATTTATATATACCACCACTACAGATGGATTTTTTTATGCCAAAACGCTGATGTGACTCAACGATAGTCATGATATCATATTAAAAGAATCATCAATATTAATTAATAATGGATAAAATCTACTATAGCCCACGAGGATATTGGAAAGGTATAGGAGCAATACAAAACTTAGCCACCGCGCCTAAGGTATCTGAAGATGTGGCCATGGATTGGTTAAAGAAACAAGCGATGTGGCAAATATATTTACCAGCACCGCGTTATATACGGAGGAAGAAGTTTGATATTTTTACAACGACTGAAGTTCATCAGGCTGACCTTTTGTTTCCTACCCACGATAAGGTAAGACGCAAAACGTATAAATACACTTTAACCGTAGTGGATGTGGTTAGTCGATACAAAGAGGCTGAGCCATTAACCTCGAAAGATTCAACAGAAGTAGCTGATGCACTAAGCCGTATATATAAACGCGGACCGCTAAAATGGCCTAAGCTATTTCAAGTAGATCCCGGTCGCGAGTTTATGGGACCTGTAACTAAACTGTTAACAATGCACGATGTCGAAATCAGGCGTGGTGAAAAAGAGGCCCACCGCAGTCAAGGTATCGTTTAAAGATTTAACCGGACATTAGCGGAACGTTTGTTTGGCTATCAATATGGGATCAAAATGAAATCCGAGCGATTGAGATCAACCGAATGGGTGACATGATTATCAGCTGTTGTATCAGCGCTGAATAATGAAGTGACGAGAAGAAACCATGGGATGCTATTAAAATGAAATCCTTGACTTCCGAATCTTCAGCACCGCGGAGAGGCAAAGAACAAAAACTTCCGGATAGAGTAAGCGTAAGATATTTATACCAGCCCGGTGAACTCGAAGGAGGCCTACGTCGCGCAACTGATCCGATTTGGTCCCTTAAGACATATAACATTAGTCGGCTGGTTATGAAAGAAGGAGAGCCTATTCTTTATTATCTTAAAGATAGACCGGGCAGGGCATTTGTACGAGAAGAGTTGCTCATAGTTCCCAACGATACAGTATTACCACCATAACCATAAGCATAGGTACTTACACCATCCTTATCAATCCATCTCTTTGTATCTAAGGGGGATAACGATGTCTTGTTCATTCTTAATCCATATATCCTATAATTGTAACTTCTTAAAGAGTTCATCTCGTGTTTGAACGTTCTACCATTGAATAATGCTTCTTTATACTGTTCATGTTTGATATGCTTTTTTACCACATACTTCTTAACACCCTTAGCTTTTCTTATCTCTCCATTATCAGACTTCTTTATAGAATACATCTTAGGTCTTAATCCGACATACTCCGCTATAGGGGTCCCAGCACATTCATCCTTCATCTTACCTAATACCTTTTTATTTACTACGCTGTGCAGTGGATTATCTTTAGGGTAATCGCTCGTGTCGTACATATCTATTTTTTCTGCCATATCTTTATACACATCCTCGGTTTATATTTCCATCAACAAAGAATCTGTGTCGGTATATAACACCTCGCATCTATCGCCGTATTGCTTCTTAAGTTCATTGTAATAAAAGTCATACATTAAGTGTTTTGACAAGTCGAGAATACTCATACCGACGTACACCGGTCTGTTGAATTTTATATTACTCTTCTGCATATTGTAGTGCGGCTAAGTCGTTATCGAATATGTTGCTTCTGTTAAAAGCCGGACTGGCTATAGGTTTCCTGAGTCTTTCTTCCTCATTAGATCTGACTAATTTAACATCAACATGCTTCCTTAGATTCTCCATAGTTTTACCAAATACTGAGTAATTCATGAGCTTATATAGATTCTTTTCAAAATCACTGGTAGCTATCTTTCTTAAATCTGTGTTCAACCTTATATAGGGCTCCATCCAAGGACTTTGATCAAACTTTAGAACTCTGTGTATTTTCTTTAGTTTCATATCTAACGATAGATATAACTGGAGATTTCTGTAGTGAACTATATATTTTGTCTTATCCATCAGATTTGGTACGAGTTTTTCTACGTTAGCTAACCTTGTATTACCCATCAAGGAGTGTTGATATTCCGACATCCAATCTTTATTAACCATTAATCTATCGGGAGCTAGCGGATAACTGTTATGGTCTTTATGTAACGAATTTGGATATTCCAAGTCAACTTCTAGTATGTACCCTTTATTCGCATCATTCACATTGATATCATTCACTTCGATATTATCGACCCACTCAAAACCACCCGTGGGTAAAGGTTGACTCATAGCCCATCCGTACAAATTGTTGGCGTCAAGATAAAATATGTGCGTGTCGGGTTTACTCGGATCATATCCTTCCACTAATTTATTATTAGCCTTAGAATATCTTTTCGCTGCCATCGATATACCACCTCTTAATCCTTTCTCAATAAACAAGTGCATATCGTAATCTGTGAGTAGTTTTAGTTCTATGCCGGTCTTCTTCAACAATGCATCCCACGATAGTGCGGGACTGGAATAGTACCATGCCCGGTCCAAGCCGTATTGTTTTAAACATGTATTTCTAAATATCTCGAATATATCGGCGAGTAACAGTACATCGGTTTTTAAGTACAGATTGTGATAATCGCCTAAATTCTTACAACCTAATTTATCCCACACCGTCAGAGCGTGTTCATAATCGGCATCTGTTATTTTAGATTCTGTTAAGGTACTATAGAATGATTCAAGAGGTGGTAATTTAGTTTCATTGAATCTAGACCAATCATCCATATATTCGTAAGGATATACACCTTTTCTCAGCAACAAATGACGTGTTAACCTATCGGTATATTGATTTGGTATCGCAAAGTCATCGGGATTGTTCGAAATTAGCTAAATTGTCCAGGGAAGATAACAGAAACTGAACGGAGTCTATGAATCTAAGCCCATTACTTTGCTTTATTCTGGCTTTCCCATCCTTGTCCGTATAATGTATAGTTTTAGTCAACGAGAATGATATGTATTTTTCCATATCATTAGAAATGCACGTTAAGCCACCGTCTGTCTTTGAGATAGCTTGCATAATGAGATGAGAATCATATCCTGTAAGGTTATAAAACACAACGGGGATGGGTATTGTTTGAGAATTCATTTTTAGTTTCATGTTACACTCGTTATGCGCGGCTCCCCGATAATTACCTGTGACGTGGCAATGATCTCTTACGGAATTCCCATTCAGGGGTTTGTTACAAACATGACAACTGGTTGACCTCTTATAGGCCCTCCAATTATCCCTCGTCATACACATGAGTTTCTTACGTGATAAATTTTCCCTGATTATTCTCTCTATGTTTTGTAGATATTCTAGGAACTTCCCGCTGCATTGGGACCTCTATAAATCACGGGCGTGTTTGTTTTCCCATCATACCTTACAACTATATATCCAAACCCACAAGGAATATGTTCTTGAGTTTTGTACGTAAAACTACTATCTTGATTATTATCTTGATTATTTTCTATGGGTTTGATAAGCGCTTCGAAGTCGGCGTAAATTACGTACGGCACTGGCATTTGATTACAATAATGTTCAAATTTTAATATATTTTTCCCCTCTTTAGGCATATCGATCCTGAAGGCAGTCTGTCCAACACCTCTACAGTCTTCTTTATGCGCTTCCAATAGATCTTGTCTGCTGTACCCATGTAGGCATCTTTCACAGAAATATTTCTTTCCCTTATATTTAGTTTGATCGTATAATAGCCTGTTTAAACTCTTTATCCATGTATAATGATATTTTCCATCTTTTTCGATTAGAAATGAATTGATTCTGGGAATATGTTCTGGAGCGGAGCTCATCCTGTGTACAACAATTCCTTTAGAAGAATGTCTGAAAACATTTATAGCTAAATTATTTTGCTTTTCCACCTTATCAATTTGTGTTGTTGGTGTAGGTTCGTCTATACCATCGAAGTTGAGTCCATCGTTTTGGGGATAGCTAGAAGGTCTATTTGCAATTTTAGAATCTACGGGGAACAATGCAGATCTTATCATTCTTAAACAGTCATCGGATATATTTTTTACATTAATTATGGCTTTTTTCTTTTTATAATACGGGGGTAAATCTATATAAGATCCACCTTTGAAGGGCATATAATTTGCTATATCTAAATATAAACTATCGATTTTATCCACACCCCAACCCGAACCTCTATTAGTCCAGCATTCTAAAGTTTCCTCTATCCTCTGAATTGATGTATCTAATGATGTGCTTATAGTATCGGATTCAGTTATAACTTCTTGATTGCTCCGGAAATATGGTTCGGTATATTCAGTGCTATCGTCTGTGTTACTTTTACTCAATGACATTTTAATTGTCAGCTGGTATTTTATACTATGTAAATCATCTAACTCCACGTTAATTTTGCTCGATATTATGGGCTTAAAGACCGAGAACGGTGGAATTTGCTTCAAGTTGTTGCTAATAGTTTATCAAAATGTAAGTGACAGGCGGACATGAGATTTGGAATCTACTGATAAGGGCAAGGGGACTATGATGGCTGGAATGACCTCTTTGTTTATACACAGTGGGAGCTTGCTTCTGCTGCCTGTCTCCCAATCTCAAGCATCTCCCCACTGTTAGTCCTACACCATGACTGTGGAATATATTTATTTTATGAAAAAAATAAGTTAGGCAGCTCCAACTAGCTCTATTCCACAGCTAGAGTCAAGAAGGATATTGTGTTATATAAGATTTCAGAGACTAAATGTTAGTCTACCCCACTGTCTGCTGTTAGCCTTGCTCCTTATATTGAATGATAAGTCCATGGGTGTAAAGTTGTTCTATCCTTATAATAGGCAAGTCTAGATAATCGGTCAGTATGAGGATGCAAGTCTTTTATAGGACAACTTATTATTATTTATATAATCTAGAAATTATTATTTAAAAGATTGATTACTTGATTACTCTTGTCTACTTGCCACTTTGGTATGGAAAACAAGGAAAAACTCACAATACACTTTATACACTATAAACACTATATGCATGTCATTATGTCACCGAGTCAGTATCATGTAGTCAGTCACCAATAGACAATATGTACTTACACATAATTCTATATAATTATAGATAGCAGGGGAAAGTTTATCAAGTTCAAAATATGTATTATGTTTGCTGTTCAGAGCGGGTTTTTTATACGAATGATCAATTGTGCCAAGGTATTCAGCATGAAAACAGTAATATTAATTACCACTGCTGAAAACACCTATTTCTACACGATATATGTTGGTTGTACAGTTCATGTTCTCTGGGAATAATCATACGTAAATATAAATATTTGCAAGTCAGCAATATTATGAACAGTTACTGGAAATATTCAGCAAAACTACAATGAACTTTCTTCAAAGAAAAAGTACTACCTCCACAATAAAATAAAGTTGTTTGTTATTCCAGCTTGACGTCTGTGGCAATAAGGATTCAATAGTACCAGTAAATTAATATTGGTACATCAGCATTATAATGAACAGTGTCTCAAAATGGCATCTAGGATTCCGACAATATGCATTTGTCATTGCAGATAACTACTTCCACACTACATTTGCTACTCATACCACTTCTGTTGTGAAAAATATACACAAATACACATCTTTCATAACTCGAAATTCGAGATAAAAAATCAACTATACACAGGGTACTGGTGGGTTATAGCCAACAAGGGAGGCTGAAATGATGAGCGATATGTTGGAAAGAAAATGAATGTTGGTGGAAGAGAATGGGCAGTAACCCACAGAAGAGAGATAATGCCACTCTGTGTCTTGATGAAGACAAGAAGTTTATACCCCAACATAGAGGGGCAACCATACCTTGGACATAAGTGGGAATAGGACGACATATATTCCAAGGAATAATACCTGTAATGTTCAACATGTAAGATTATGTTTGTTTGTTGTTTAACACCGCACTCAGCAATATTACAGCTATATGATGGCGGTTTGTAAAATAACCAAGTCTGGACCCGACAATCCAGTGATTGACACCATGAGCATCGATCCATGCAATTAAGGTCGATGACGTGCATCAACCAAGTCACTCACATTAGTGTCAAAAGGATAGAAAATTCAATGATATAAATTATTAAATTGGATTTATCAAGGACAATTATAATATTTTTTATATTATTATTATTATTATTATTATTATTATTATTATCAGCAGATAAACCTGTGTGAAGACTTTGCCTAGTTGACCTGATTAGACATCCTGAACATTTGTGTGTTGACTGTTGAACATCTGGTATATAGCAGAGTATCAGCATGGTCATTTGTTGGACACAAAACATGGTAAGAGACCTTATCAGAAGAAAGTCCTGACAGGGGGAGTGTGCCTGCCAGTTGGTTTCCCAGGGAAACTAATTTCACCGTTCACGGTCTTTAACATCATTAACATCCATGTTGGAATTAATATCCATCTTCCAACCTCTTAGATATTTACCAATGCCGGCGGATGTGGGTACAAATTTTAATTCTTGTTGATTATTATCAACATCATCTTGTTGAACATCATTTTTATCTAGTAAAGCGATCAATTCAGCTCATCTCATTCGAGAATAACCTCTCAGCCCACTGTTTTTTGCTTGAGCTTTGAGTTCTCTAACAGACTGGGGTTTGTTGTATTCCAAACCGAGTAAATCGATCAATTCAGCTTTTCTCATTCGAGAATATCCATGTAGACCACGTTGTTTTGCCATAGCCTTCAACTCTCTGACAAAAACCATTGTGACCATGGTATATACAAAATGTATAAAACTGACTCATTGTTGGTCTCGGCATAGGGTCATGTTTTCTCCCATAAACGAGGAAGTATTCGTGCATGGCAGATTCGACATTCTTAAACGTTTGAATTGAATGTCCCTGTCTACGCAGTTCTTCATGAATAAAATCTAATCTCTCTATTCTCCGTCTGGTCCATTGTGACTGGGCTGCTTCGAGTTGTTCTAATGCTTTATTATGTCTTTTCTGCTCTGAACCTCTCATACTAGAAAATAAATAATTACTCCCCGAAAAAGCTAGAGCATTAACAATAGCTCCACCGACCATCATCGCAATTGTTGCCATGTTTATATGAATATAAAATATTCAAATGTTCAATAATATAAAATATTCAAATGTTTAATTACTTCATTATATCTTCCAGGATAAGCCCTTGTTTGATGAGCATATCTTTTGTTGCCATTGCTAATCCAATATCGAGAATCATCATACCGATATCATAACCATTAAAATCTAGCTTGGGAGGTGTGGCTTTAGTAATCATTTTAGCTATACGAGCATAGCCAATGGCCAAGCCGGTGACCACCGCTGAATGATACGTTGCGTTTACCAACATTTTACCGTCTGTAACTGGAGTAGTCATGCTTCTTATAGCATTATATGATGGCTAACCTCTAATTGAACTTCTTGTTGTGACATCAGGGGTGACATTTTCTCTTCTCCGGTCTTATAAAACAACCATACAGCCGCTATAGCAACAACTCCTACTAGAGCCCAAGTTTTAATCGGATCAATATTTGAATTATTCATTAGTTTCACTTTCCGCGCCAGTCCGCCCTTTCTACCAGCCGCGATTTTTGGGGGGTTCTTCCTCGTCACTCTGGCTTCCTCATTCACTATCTGTTGTGTTTGTGTTGCAATCAGGGTTATTATTTCCTCGTTCACAATCTGTTGTGTTTCCGCAATCTGCTGTGGTGTCACTTGAGTCTCCATTATTATTAAGTGGGCATGTATGTTTAAATTGACAATACCTAGCCATTATTAAAGCTATGGTGAGTGGAGCTAAGAACATTCCGTATCTATGATAAAATTCACAGCTCACTGAGCTTATAGCGTGTTCGATGAATGGGTCTTTCTCGAGAGATTCACATAAATACATGCGATGTTCTGCCGGGATAGGAAAAAACATACTAGCTACGACTGTGTATAGTTGTAAAATAGCCGACCCTATCGTTTTAGTCATGGTAGCTCCCAGTCTAGACTCGTAACGCGCGTACAGTTTTTTAATTTCTTCGTCGGTCATGTTATCAATTTTTTCGATGGTATAATTTTCCCCAAAATATTGGAAACATTTTCAACCGGCTACAAAAGCCAGGAGTCTTTCTCTATGTTTATCTAAAGATTTATCTGTCATAGGTTCTGGCTCATCTTTGAAGGAGATATTTAAGTCTAACATAATATAATATGGCATATCCAATACAGCCCATAATAATAAACTGTTGCGAAAGAATGAGGATTTCAAACCACACTATGTCATATTAACCGCTAATGTTCAATTTATCATATTTTTGCCATACTTTTCCTATAATTTTGCTACATTTTGCTATAATTTTGCTTAGCAGTTGCTATATTTGCTATAATTTTGCTTAGCAGTTGCTATATTTGCTATAATTTTTCTACATTTGCTAAGTAATTGCATAAGCAGCTGGTTGATCGGTTTTTAATACGAGTTTACAGTGCTTCGTTGCTGCTAACAGTTTTCTGACTTTATCTTGTTCGAGCTTGGTATAAATAACATCATTTTCACGTAACCATTCCTCGAATGAATCTCGATCTTTGCAATGAAACAGGGCTACCCATTTGGTCTGCTCTCTGAGATCTTTCAGGACAGAGTTGTATTTTTGAGTAAGTACCCAAACGCCTTGCTGAGTATGCCGACCGGAGAATGCTAAATATGAAAGCATATCTTTCTTTTTGGTGAGAATAAAAGCTGTTTTTCCACAACCCGTTTGTCCGCATATGATAGCGCCGTGTGGTTCTTTAGGTAAAAGATTATCAATAGATTGCTTGCACGAATCGTCCATTCTGTATATTAAGTTGCGCATCTATAATCACGTACAAATATATGTTTAATTTACCAGCTGATTCCTGGAGTTTCGTTATCTGTATAGTGACACCCTCACTAGCATTTTCTATTCTCCGCCCACTACGGTGTAGTTGGTCATCGTCCGTTGTTCGCATGTCGAGCCATAGCGCATACTTCATGGTGAGGTATTCACCCATCGATACATCCCCGAGAGACAGATCTTTCAAGACCACGTTAACTTCTGGGCTTTGTTTTATAAAAGGAAGTTTTTTAATCTCATCCCATTGTTGATACGCTAGCATTCCTTGACTATATAGTTGATTAGGAACGCCCTCGATAGTCAATTCTACTTTTGTAATCTTGGGATTGTAGAACTTCTCGGTATTTCTTTTAAATGCATCAGAGGGGTCCTCGAACAACATTAAAATACCCTTCAACGACCTCGTGGGGACGTTTAGATTGAAATTCTACGTCATATCTCTTTTGTTCCTCATGATCTTTCGATGTCGTACAAAATGGCTAAACTTCCTGTATATTCCTCTTTATCCGTTCTCCAGAGATCCATGTAACAATAGTATACATCGCTATCGTCGATACTCAAAACCTCATTACCACTAATTTTAATTGCAATTTTCTTAACGATAGCACGACCTATGTTCTGAATAGGCTCCCTGTTAATGTCGGTAGAAGTCAAACTAATCGTAAATGCTAGTCGGACAGTTCCCGGAACTAACACATCGTGGGCGCCAAGATTAGGAAAGCGAACCAGAAGCATTTGATTCTGATCAATGGTACTCGGGTTATTAGTTATAGTTACAGACTGACGAATTGCTTTGACCCCTAATGGATCTCGAAGTCTACGTTGTGGGTTTAACTTGTGTCCGTATTGCGAAGACATTGTTATATTGAAATTATGTAACCTTATGTTTAATATAAAAATGGATGATTTTAATCTAGATGATTTTGATAACCCTAGTACAATCGAAGAGGGTACTGATGAAACCAGCTTTGGTGGCATGAATCTAAACGATGAACTTTTACAATCAACCGTTAATGATTATTATGATACCTTTAAAGATGTTAGTCCTATTGTTCGTGACTATTCAAAGTTTACGATAGATAGTAAAGGAATATTGCGACTGCGTGGCGCTCCGGCTATTGATCTTATGAATTCTCGTACTCGTAAGCCCCTAGCTTTGTCTACAATAGCCGCTAAACACGGCTTCAACATTGTTCGTAATGAATTAGGTTTTGTAGACTACTCACGAGGAGCAAAACTTTCCGAAAAGACTACTAAGGTTCTTCGGACTGTGCGTGATGAACTAGGTACCATAGATAATTTGGAAGAAAGCTCGAAGGTGGCCTCAGACAGGCTCGGAGAAATCTTGGGTACCTACTACGATAATTCCACGGTCAGTGTATCACCATATTCAGAGTTCAGTATTAGGGAATTACGAGGTCTTGACAAGGCAATGCGAACAATGCGGGGAGAACTCATCAATAATATAGCCAAGCTATCCGAACTCGACGAGCATATAGCTTATGAGAAAACAAAACTTGAACAGGCGGGTGATGAGTTCAATAGACGTCGCGTTGCAGAAAGATTGTGTACTTAGAAGACGAAAGATCGGCCCACCTCGAAGCTGCTTCCAGTAATAGAAAGTCACACAAATCGTCCTCAACGATGACACTACACTGGCCGATAAAATCAAAACAATGTTCAGAGAACAGGGAATAACCATTTCCAGTATTTTAACCGCATTGGGATTCATTATATCAACTTTGACTCTCGCGTTAACCGGTGGTGGTACAGGAGGTGGTACACCACCTAGGTCGGATGGTATAAAAGAGTGGATAAAAAAGCATTTAAAAGCATTAGGTTCAGCACTGGGAAAGCTCGCTGGGAAAGCCGCGTCTGCACTTCCTGGTATTATAGGGAGTATAGTTTCCTGGCTCTTGAATTTATTAGCTAAGACCACCACTTGGCTTAGTCAAAATTTGTGGGCACTGATCATAGCAATTGCAGGGCTGTTGTATGTATCCGCTAAGAACTATTTAACCAAATCATGTGTTTGTTTGCGTTATTAATTTGGTGTTAATATCTGAATTTATACCTGGTTTTTGTTGATCGGTAGCAATAACAATTTTATTATTATAACCTATCACTTGACCGATCTTAAGTTCCATATTACTCGGAGACATGTATAGTCCCAGCGCATAAACGTAGTCTACCTTGGATTGAGCGTACTGTAATACATCTTGATAACGCTTTATAGAAGATGGTATGTCAACCGGTGAATTAATGGCATCCTCCATGTTTGCAACAAACTGTTTTTGTGCATCGATTGCCGTCCCAGGACCAATAATGGACGTTTGTGTTTGCGATGGTCACCGAGAATTGTCCATACATAAGTTCTTATTGATTCATTAACTCTTACAAATCCTGGGTTAGTATAATTATTTTCTGTTTTATCATTAAGAAATTCATTCCAAGCGTTTGCGGTATCGTTCAGTTGTACAAATTTTGTAACAATATAAGCTAAACCACCCTTAAAACTCATAAGAGAACCTCTCCAATCGTTACTCGAAAGTTCCCAGCCATGATAAAGATTATGTATACTTACAAAAAGATGTTTTTCTGTAACAAGTTAAATGGATTGAATGGTTGATGAGGTTTTTTAACTAAATCATCACTTTCTTCTTTAACAGTTCTTTGTCAACTGTATGGAACACCTAGACCATGGTTAATTCCTTTAATGCGCCAATCTTTACTCGTAGCAATATTAAATTCCTGACAAATACGTTCGAATGCCCACCTATTGTACGGATTATTTGTGGAATTCCATGCTCGATCCTGCGGTAATGGAGCACTAATTTCTTTAAGTATACGTCTAATCTGATAGTACACATGAAATGATGAAACAGACTTATTTAGTTCAAATCCTGGGACATAAAGAGATACACCACATCCTGTTGTGGTACACCATATGGCAAAATTTAACTGATTCTGCCAAAATTGCATGTGATTGTGTAACCAATTGTGCACCATTTTATCGCTAGTTGCTGTGACCCTGTATTTTTCAAAGATATCAGGGAATTTAACGAAAAACTTAGCACCAGAGGCACTTACTAAAACCTGATTAGTAATGTAAGTTGATTTCATATTTAAGTTATGATATAGTATCATTGTATATTTAATATGTATGTTACACTCCCGGGAATAACAAATGGTCAGTCTATTCAACTGCTTCATACTATCGATAACTCGGCTGGTCAACTTGAAGTCGCTGTCTGCGATGTAACATATTACCCGCGGTGGATCAATATAAATGATGCGAAAGGAAATAATCAGATAATGATAAATAGAAAAGGACACATTATACCTGATGGGTATTACAGCTCCTTCAATGATGAAATTTTTAAGCCTAATGGAATTTGTCTCACACAAAATGAGTCGAATGGGATGCTGATTTTAAGCGCTGGAGAAAAGCTTGTAATTCTTGCCCAGAACGTAGTAAAAACACTTTGACTACCAACGAGGATAATAAAACCCCACAAAACATTGCAGGGAGATGAATTACCAGATTTAGTTCCCTATAAAGAGTTGTGTATCCATCTGGATCAGATAAGCACGACGGATAATATTCAACTTGAAAGTCCTTCAACTCTACTCAGAGCTATTCCAGTGAAAGATGAAAAATACAATAGCGGTAGAACAGACTCTTTCTCATCATTACAAAATAAAAAATTAAAGCGTGGTATTATTTCAGACCTCAAAATTTCTGTATTAGATGTAAAACACCAACCTGTACATATAGGATACTTAAGTGTAACACTCCATATTATAAATAATGGTTAATTCATCAGGCCCTGGAACACTCAGACAATGTAATACAATTGCGCTTTCTGATCTCGGAGACAAAGAAGGATCTGGTAAACCCGGTACTGATGGTAAGTTATACGCTTTACACTTACAAGATAATGTATACAAGGGGAAAGAAGTTACATTCACAGGTAATCTAGGAGATTTAAGCGATATCGACGTTAGTAGACTCAATAAAAACACTTCGTACAATCTTATTCTTAACGGTGATAATAAATGGACTATGGTCGAAGCAAACATCGAGTGGCTATTGAATATCGTCATTACCCCACTGTATGTGATTATGGGTAAGGCACATAATATAACTAAGATAATAAATAGTGGGATTGTACTCGGGGCTTACATCCCATCAAAACGAAAAAGGGTGTTAGTCACCCCCCTGCCAGAAAACCCAGGTCATGTTATATAGTCGTCCGGCAGTAAAAAATGTTAGTTTAAATTTGGTTACTGAATTCAATGATATTAAACAGAACTTGAGTGCAATACCTAATATTTCTACGCTTATTATTGAAGTCTTGTTCGGAGATGCACCGGTAGATGCCTTCGAAATATTACCAGGACTATCGATTAAATGGCTAAAGAAACACCAACGTCAATGTTGCAGTATTATTCATATTGGAGCATCACCCGTTGCAACCCTTGAGGGGGTCCAAATTATAAAGTGGTAGTATTTCTCTTACTAAGATATTCCTGCCGTATAATATTCATTTGATAAGGTTGATGTATACTCTCAAAACATTGAAGCAAGACCAATTAAAGACTATTGTATGACCGTAATATACACTATGAGTTTATATCCGGCGCTCGATGAGGCATCTGAAAAGATGGATACTGTTGATGGATTTAGATTACATCAAATAAGCGACATAAAACATCGAATAGAAAAGGAGTGGGAGTTTAGACTTAGATTGTATAAAAAGTATCGGAGAGCCGTGAATGCTCTCGACGGAGTTGACACCGCGCTTGTAACATCTGGCATGGGACTCGGTGTAGCCGGTGTTGGTTTATTATCAACTATAATCGCCGCGCCTATCGTACTTGGCATGGAAATAGCTGCCGGAGTCTCAGGACTGGCAGGAATAGCGATAAAATTCATTTCTCGTAGGTTGGAAAAGAAAGCATTAAAACACGATAATATTAGGATACTCGCCGAAGCAAAGTTGAACAGCATTGAGGATCATATTTCGACAGCAATGGCTGATTGTAAGATATCCCAGGAGGAGTTTCGTTTAGTGCTGTTGGAACTCACCAAATACAACGTAATGAAGCAGGAGATTCGATCCAATTCTCGTAAGACCAGTGGTAATAGCGAAGACAAGAAAAAAAAGTTCATAGAACAGGGGAGACAACAAGCGCCTCAATTATTCCGTGCCAAAACCAAAGAACTGGTTGGAGATTAAAAATAGATTGCTTCCTATCATTAGATCACATTTAAACGAATGCTTACATAAGTATATGATAATGGAATTTATGCTCAAGGACAAAATTATCAAATGGAGAGAATTACCACAAGGTATATATTATATCAGTGATGTCAAACCAACCAAATACGGTCATCAATTGTTTCTTACCAATTACCAAGAAGAATATATAGTCTGGTCTCCTAGTAAAATGAACGAAGAACTTAGTAAAAATGTTGAATATAAATATGATAGAGAATATTTTAATTACAATTTAGTTTAGTCTCATCATCGTTTTTGTACTAAAAATTCCCTCTATGGTATCATTGATTGGCTCCAGGTAGTGGTGAGCTAGAGCCAATTTAACTTAAACTCATGACTATCGTTGAATCGTATCAGCGTTTTGGCATAAATAATTCCCCCTGTAGTGGTGGTATAGGTATATAAATCTGGCTCCAGTGGAGTTGCGGCAGAACCCCTTTTACCTATACTACTAAAATGCTTTCACTGCAAGGATACTTTTTTTATTATTAAACTATAACCATCAGGGATATTTCCCCAAAACGACATCTGATGAGCTCTGACGTTCTTTTTGTCTGTTTGTTTAGGCTGAAGAAATTAATTGATGTGCACCCTTTGTTGAAATCTTCATAGATCACGGGTAACCAATCAGTGTTCAAAAATGCGTAATACAAATATTGCCTCCAAGTTTATTCAGCAGACGGTAGCCCAGTCTCTTGACACGCTCAGTTGCGTTAGCAAGCAAATCATCTCACGGCAGCAAGTGAGCCCTAGCAGCCAGTGTCAGACAGCCGAGAAGAAGCCAGAGATTAGTGCCACTTTAATCACCACCAGCTCATCACGGACGCCTCAAACTAAGGATAGGGAGCCAAGATGGACGACTTCCGGATACTGGGATCATGGACCTTAGTGGAACAGTCCCTCCACATCAATTGATGAAAAACACATTTTATGCTCTTTTGTCCTGGAAAGATCTAATCCACAACTCATCAGTTCTAGCAGCCACAGACAACACCACAGTGGTGGCGTATATCCAGAAACAGGAGTGAACCAATTTCCTGATGATGAAATCTTCTCAGCTATGTGCCTTGGCAGACTTGCAATTGCCAGATGGAAGGGAGTCATATTCTTCTGAAGTTAAACATCCTAGCCAACAGTCTCTTCCAGGCAGGATTGTGTCCACAGAATGGACCCCCCATCCCAATATCTTTCATTAGATCATAGTGCTGTGGGACAATCCACATTTTGATTTGTTTGCAATTTGCCTGAATCATCAGCTTCGCACTTACGTCAGCCTTGTCCCAGACCTGAGGGCATTCCATCTAGATGCCCTGTCGATTGATTGGACCTGCCTCTTTGCCTTTGTCTTTCTCCCCTGAGTTCTTCTGGACAAAGTGATCTGAAAAATAGAAATAACAGATTGGTGCAATCAGAATGATGATACATTCTGGCCCAGTTGACTCTGGTTTCCCAGATTTTTGTCTCTTCTAATGGAAGATCCCCTCCCATTACCATTTTGCAGAGATCTTCTTTGACAACCCTGGTCAGACTTACTGTACAACAGTCTTCACAGTCTTAATCTAAATTTTTCTAAATCTGCCTCATCAGCTGTTGCTTGTCATTGAGACCATCTTCCTCCCTTCTTAAGACTTGACAAGTTTGTCCAGTGGAGAAGCATGGGTACTGATTTTCTACACCATCTTAGACAGGATAATAAATTCCGTCATGGTACGATCAAGGGATATCACTCGTGTACTTCAACATGACAGATTGATCATTAGCAACCACCACATTTTGAATAGGCCCATGCAATCTTTTCTTCTGGAAGATGTTCGCACTCCCAGGATTTTTCTAAAATGGAATTTATCTGTAGTTCTGTCAGCTCTTCTGACTGACCCTTATGAGCCCCTCACTAATGCCACTTGCTTCAGAAGGCAAAGAAAGCAACTTTTCTGTTAGCCATGACAGAATACTGCTAGGGGTTCAGAATTACAGGCCCTGGAATACTGAGCCTTATTCATGAGATGGACTGGAAATCAATCACATTACATACTCTGCCTGACTTTGTAGCCAAAAAGCAGTCCACTGGACATGGGGCCTTTAGGCCATTACACTATTCCTGCACTTGGACCTGAGGTAGATCATCCAGATCGCTTACTATGTCCTATCTGTGCTCTCAAATTCTACCTGGCTGTTCGTCGGAAAAGACTCTTTATATCTTAAGACCGACTCTGACCAGGACTTTACTAAAGCCACAATAGCTGGCCACCATAGATTCAAGCTGTCGCTGAGCTCAGAATGCCCCTCCTATTCTTGACTCCAGTTCAGTACATGAGATCAGGGCTCAGGTCACTGTTTCCGTTGAACAGGTTGTTGCAGGATGCCAGTTGTGTTCTTACAACACCTTAACTCACTTTTACTTACGAGATGTACAGCCAGATCTTCAGGGTATATGCTCGCTGGAACCTGTCATAGCTGCTCATGCAGGAGGGGGTTCGAAGATTTTACCAGCAGCTACTGAAGGTGAGTACACCTTTATTCATCAGCTATAGAAGAACACATGTTATTGTCTACATGTATCACAGAATGATCGGAAGTGACGTCACCAGCAGAAGAATTGAGACCAGAAGTGATGTCAAGACCAGAAGTGGAGTCATTAATGACATAAACAATGCCGGAAGTGACATCATTGATGATGTCATAATGACTTTTTGGATACCAGAAATGACATCTAGAAACGAAATGAAGTCATAAGACTGGAAGTGATGTCACACCCAGTAAAACTGGGCCCAGAAGTGATGTCAGAACCTAAATTTACCAGATTTTAAGGTCTTAGAAGGTTCTACAGACAATCATTAACAAGAACATAAGCAATATAATGGTAGTTCAAAGTGAAGGTATCATGTATTGTCTGATTATTCTTCTGCAAGATTTTCAAGTCCTGTGGAGGTGAAGTACAGAAAGAGAACTCCGAAGCAGTCTGAAGATGTTAGAATATGATTCTACTAGATTACTGCCAACAAAACAAGAGAGTGTTCTATGGGCAGAACCTGTTCCCTCTAGTATATATACTCTGATGTAAAAGAGGTAGAGGATTTTCTAAAATTATCAAAACAATAGTTATCATTGTAAATAATTCAAAGAATATTACATCAGACTTACTCCCTCCCACCTCCCCAATCATCTGTCTTTAGTGATTGATGTTTGGAAAGAAGTGAGGATTTGTAGTGATGTGTAGTTGACAGTGAAGAGGACTTCTGTTGAAAATCTGAAAGTGTAGTTTTAGTGTGATTGAAGCCAAAGTACAGGATTTATTGCATTGATGTAATAGAGGTTGTATTCTTAGAATTATTAACAATGATAACTATTGTTTTCATGTTGCTGGATGTTCTTGTTAACTGTTGTGTAGTGTTATGTACCTCAATTCTGCATCACAGACTGATAGAATGACTATTAACAGAATATGTAAACCACTTTTTTAGTTTCAGTTGGTTGAATTATAGGTATAAGTGTGCCATCTATGCAACCAAGTACCAGGGCCATAAAACAATTCCTTGGTGACTATTTGGTGAAATAGTGTCTTAGATTGAACTGGTTAATAGCTTTGTTGTCCTGTTGAATACATGGGCCTTGCCAGACAAGGATACACCATGTAAATACACTCGTTCTGAGAAAGCCTCAAACATCTGAGGGCAATGAAAACCTGTATTTCCTTGGACAGCGCTTGTGAAAGCAAGGGGTGTTGACAGTGTGTTGATAAGATCAGAAATGGCATGACCTAGTAGCTGGTAGCCTGGATAATACTGTCAGGGTTAAGTGTGTCAAGTTTAACAAGTGTATTGTGTCAGCCCTTAGCAACAATTTGTTGAATAGCCAGTATGCTTTATGCATGTTTGAATAAAAAAATAGATAAGATGGACATGCATAATATGTATACCGTCATTGTAGAATTTGGACTACTGGTGTAATAGATTACTACTGGTCTGATTCTAATATTAAATTTTACCCTTGTAGCCATTGTGGTCAATTTTGAATAGATAGTGTAATCAGAGTCATGCATGGCTCTGCCAGTAATTCTCACCGAATGTTGTGTATGTTTCAGGCACAGACAACGATGTTGATGCAAATGAAAGCGAAACAACAGGGACAAAGAAATAGACAGATCAATCTCAGTTCATGTTCATCATGGAAGATGATTGTCTTACCAACATCCATCAACTGCTTCACATCACCTAGCTATTGTCCACTGCTGTTTCTGTTAAGAATATCACTTCATCCTTAAAGACATTTATGCCACATATGTCAAGAGTTTGTTACTATGTACATTAACAAATTTAGTGACATATCTACCAATAGTCATATATTTCTGCTTTCACATGTTTCACATTAAATTGATCATGCCATCAAAGTCTGAATTCAAAACAGAAACAATTCAAAGGTAAACAACATACATAACTTTTGCACTACCAGTATGTGATACAAAATCATTTTTTAGGACGGGAGATGATTACAAAATGACAGCACAAATAAATGAAAGTTTTATTTCTTTTAGGGACTTTCTAGCAAAATATGACACAGTCTTATGACCAATCCCACTGCCTGTTGTAAATGAGCAGTCCCTTATATTCCAGATATTGTTTCTGTATTTCACTGTTAAATGAAAAAGAATGACAGTAGTGCAAAAGTAAAGTGTGCCTTGTAACGTTAACAAGTTACATGTTGTGTGCGATCATTGGAGTGGTAGTTATAGTCATAGGGAACATATTGCTACCAGAGGTTCTGGTAAATATTTCCAAAAGTCACTAAATAAAATGAAGAATAGTGATTTGTTTTCAAGTGTATATTTTATTTGCCCAAACATTTATATTGCACAAGGTTCACTAACTTACCTGAGAGGGAAGTTTTCCATTTTGAAGTTTTTGACTCTCTAGTGATATACATATTTTTTTACAAAAAGAAGATTTCACTGACAAGATATTTTGAAAGTCTTAAAGTGTCATAAAACATTGTTATTTGACGACCTTAAGATAATGGTTAACAATACCATTGTCCATGCATATTGATAAACAGGTTTCTGAAAGCATTTGACCTCTCAGAAATTTAGTTGTAAGGGTTTAATATATTGGAAGTTATGAAATAACTATATGTGGTCATCTGTACCTAATGAAATCATAAAATGTGTTTATATTTGTTGTAATAAAACTATTTGAATAGTTAATTTCACTCTAGAACAGACACCATTTTGTGAGGCAGATGTAAGCTACCCAAATATAAATATATGTCTCCATTTTCTGACAGCCATGGGGGCGGTCGGGTAGCCTAGTAGTTAAAGCATTTGCTTGTCACGCCGAAGACCCGGGTTCGATTCCCGACATGGGTACAATGTGTGAAGCCCATATCTGGTGTCCTTCGCCGTAATATTGCTGGAATATTGCTAAAAGCGGCGTAAAACCATACTCACTCACTCTCACTCACTCACTCACTCACTCACTCACTCACTCACTCACTCACTCACTCACTCACAGCTATGGTTCATTTCAAGGTGTTGATAGCAGTATACATCTGTTCCCACACAATATCGCAGAAATTAATGTAATGCCCATGGATAACTGCATTTCAGTCACAGTATTGAATACAATAATTGTATTTGATGTCTTTGTATAATTGTGTAGATATAAATATGTTTTAGTCTGTTTTCAGTCGTACAAATGGGTACAAATGGGTATCTCTCATACCTCTAGTCGCACATTTAAAAGGAAGCCAGAAGCTGGAATGTTAACATTAAACTTGTTTCTGTCCGGTTGCGCACGCACCTCCCTATGACATGTCACAAATCTCTCAGCGCGCATCTGAGCTGGTCGCTCGAGAAAGACTTTCGAGATAGACTGCTAGTTTGTATTCTACTAGTACGTATCGTGTGTCTACAGTTGTTGTTCTAATACAGTAATAATAATATGTCTTACCTGTAGACTCCTGGAATGTAATCCTTGGTAATCCATTGTTTGTGTTCAACACGTGTTTCACTGTTTGACTTGATTATACACGTGGCAACATGTCGGGCTTTTCTGCCTCGTGTCAAAGTATACTGTCTGAAGTAGATCCTCACAAGTATTGTCCTTCCTGCATAATTAAGGACGGATTTTCAACGTGTTCGTGGGATGAACGTTGTTAAGAATGTGAGCACTTTAATAAACTTTAATTGGTATCTTCGTGCGTTGGCGAAGCGGGCTACTGACCAGCGCTACAAGCAGAGTAGGTCATCGGGTGGATCCCTGGACTCTGCAGCCTCTACATCTGGCCCTGGGGATGGCGTGTCGGCATCACCCAAGAAATCAGTTGATAACTTATGTTTTCGACAAGACACGTGACCGTTCGCCTGCTGATGATACTACCCGCACGACTGATCTTCGTCAATCGGTTGATCGAGAGCGTCACTCAGCCACCCCCGTTACGACGGGACCGGCTCGTGATGAGGACCATGAGGGGACTACAGTCCCCAGTCGGTCCGTCTCTCGTCCTACCAACGACGATAGGGACGTCGTGCAGGTCGACAGTGAACACAGATGCCACTCTACAAGTGGTTCCCGCCCTGTGACGACAGGTCGAGTGCCTCGTCAAGAAACAGTAAACGACACGAGTATGTTCGTCGCCTTCAAGGTCGTCGGGAGTTCGATTCGGACGATAACTACGATGGGGATCGTAGTACTTCTACAGTTAGAGATTGTAGCTCTCGTCCCTAAGGGGATGTTCAACGCTCTCGAAGTGAGTTTTTGGGAGACCTGGCTTTGAAAGGCCAGATCACGGCGGCGGTACTCGCCTTGACGGCGTCGACCGAGAAGGTTCGACCACATCAACTCCGTCCATGGACCATCGACCTGTACACCAGTTCCTTCATCTACGATTGATTGTGACGACAGCGTCGTAGAGATAATGACCGATCGACACTTTCATATCGACCCGGCTTGGATAGCCCAGATAACGACGGCGGTACTCACCTCGACGGCGTCGACCAAGAAGGATTCGACTACGTCGGAGGTCCATGGACCATCGACCAGTACACCAGTACCTTCATCTACGTCTACGGGGCGGTCGGGTAGCCTAGTGGTTAAAGCGTTCGCTCGTCACGCCGACGACCCGGGTTCGATTCCCGACATGGGTAGAATGTGTGAAACCCATTTCTGGTATTCCCCGCCGTGATATTGCTGGAATATTGCTAAAAGCGGCATAAAACCAAACTCACTCACACTCATCTACGTCTACACAATCGACGTCGACGATGGATTGTGACGACAGCCTGGCTATGGCTTGGCTATCTCACTGAGTTATCAAAAGATGATGACAAACCGACGTGTGCTGGCTTGAAGGTCAGAGATACTCCCCAGTCTCTTCAGTATTCTCCTCCCGATGTCTTCAAAGCCATGGCTCGCGATATGGACCAGAACTTTGCCTCTGCTCTGCCGGGCAGAGTTTCAGCAAACCACCTGTTCGATCGCGTTACCCGAGTAGGGACTTGGATTGGGGGCTACTCTTCAAGAAACCAGCGCCCTCCAAGATTCTTGTAGTAGACAGGCATTTGGAATCCATGGACACTGCTGTTCGTCACCAGCTACAACCGCTTGCTATGCTGTCGACAGCGTGCCAGCTGGGGAGGTAGTGAGGTCCCTTCCCCCGCCCTCATTGTCTTTGGAGTCTACTACCTTTAGACGAGCTACCGGTAGGGGGGAGACCTCATCACACAGATCATGAAGACGGTCGTAGAATGGCTCTATCGGCAGGCGATCAGGGTCGCCTTCTACCTAGACGACGGGCTCCATGCTCACCAGTTCACAGAAGCCCTTCAAGGAGAGTTAACGACCACCCTGAATCTACTACTGTACCTCGGATGGATCATCAACCTTCTAAAGTCGGACTTGGTACCAACTCGGGATCTACAGTACATCGGAATACGCTTCCAGACGGGAGTCAATCTGGTCAAGGTACCTCAAGACCGTGGGGACATGATTGTCAGCAGCGTTTCAAGACTTCTACATGCCCCGGCGTCGGTGCACACGTGGCAGGAAGTCCTCGGTCTGTTGACATCGGCTCAAGACCTGATTCACCGAGGTCGTCTTCAACTTCGTCCGCTGCAGAGATTGCTGTATCCCCACCTGGAGTTTATCAACCGTCTGGTTCCACTTCCGGCGCAGCTACGTTGTCATCTGGAGTTGTGGCTCCAGCCGTCGAACGTTTGCGATGGCGTCTTTATGAGCGAACCTCCGTTCATACTACACCTATTCGTAGACGCCTCATTGGAAGGCTGGGGAGCGCATTTTGGTGGCGACCAAGCGGCCAGGCTGTGGTCGCCAGAAGAAAAGGTCCTCCACATCAACTGCCTCGAGATGGAAGCAGTGATTCGGGCGGTCATGTTCTGGAAACTTCGACTCTGTTGGAAACGGCTGATGATACAGTCGGACAACTCCACAGTCGTCCACTGCGTCAACAAACAGGGAACGACTCAGCCGGCAGCCCTTCTGGGACCGCCTCCGTGGCCTAGTGGTAGAGCATCCCCCCGGAGAGCAGAAGGTCCGGGGTTTGATACCCGGCCGCGTCATACCAAAAGACGTTAACAGATGGTACTTGTTGTTACCCTGTCTGGTGCTCGGCATTAAGGGGCTAAAACAAGGACTGGTTGGCTCGGACAACTAGCCGACGCCCTGTCGAGACCATCGAGGCCATCTCCTATGGAGTGGATGATCCATCCGACAGTCTTTTCATCTGCTGACAGATCGACTGGTTGCCCCAAGTAGATCTCTTCGCAACCCGGTACAACAACCGCCTTCCTCGATTTGGGTCGCCGGTTCCAGACCCACGGGCATGGGACCACGACGCTCTAGCGATATCGTTGGAGGGTCTAGACGCTTACGCGTTTTCGCCAATGGTGCTGTTACCATCGATACTGGAGACAGTTCGTCAAACGGCCAACCTACGTCTGCTTTGGTCGCGACTTATTGGCCGGCCAGAACGTGGTTCCCGGAACTTCTTCAGATCATTGATCAGCCACCGTTCCCGTTGCCAGATCGAGACGACCTCCTTTTTCATCCTCTAAACGATCACTCGGTCATCTCGGCGTCTGAAAGGGTCAACGATCACAACTTATCTGGCAGCTTTGGCTTCCGTGGTGCCGTCTCCTACGGGCGACAGGCTCACTAAAATACCGGTGTTGCAGAAACTTCTACATGCCTTCATGGTTGAAGATCAGTCACATTAATTCCGACTGCCGGCCTGGGACCTCGATATCGTTCTGCGCAACCTATCTAGTCAGACTTACGAGCCTCTCGATCAGGTTGCGTTCGACATTGTCTCAGAAAACGGCTTTCCTTTTCTCGCTGGCTACAGCAGCGAGATTATTCGGAACTACATGCCAATGACGTCGATCGGATTACGTTTGATCAACGTAACCATGGCAACGTCCATCTTGGTCTCAGATGGGATTTTTTTAAAGCGTAAATCAACTTCCTGGCCAAGATTTGAGAATGTTCCACATTCTTTCCTTGTCTGCCATTATGGGCCCTCATGATCACGCTGTTCTCACCCTGTGCCCAGTTTACCTGCAGCAATCTGAACAGCGACGACAACATTTTCAACGGCTGTTCATACCGTTCTCAACCAATGCAAGGAAAGAGATTACACGTAATACTCTCTCCTTTTGGTTGAGAGCAGTCATTCTCAGAGCTTACGAGGCGCAAGGACTCGCACCTCCCACCTGCTTTCATCTGCACGAAGTTCGAGCCATAGCTTCAACATGAGCACACAGTTTGGTCCACTCGTAGTGGCACAACAGATCTCCCAGAAAAGGCAGTGAATTTGGGCTTTATTCACTTTGGACTTTTTGCTCGACACTTCGTGCCAGATAACAGGTTACAATAAAAACTGTTGGTGAATGTATGCATTCTTATGGTTTTTGTTGCGTGCAGTGCTTTTTTATTATGGTTATTCGGTGTATGCATCGTCTTCCCATACTTTATAGTACTGCTCATATTTTTTAGTTACCTTGTATACTGCGAGTTGCTCTGTAACTAAATTATACGCTGACCACACTTCGATCGCAATTCAACTGACGTGTGCAGTTGTCCTGTCGCATCGATAATTAGTTGTGTGTCGAAGAGCATTAACCATGCTACTTTTAGTAACCTTGGATACGACGAGTCGTTCTGTAACTAAATTATAAGCCGACCACACTTTGATCGCAGTTCGACTGACGCGTGCAGTTGTCCTGTCGCATCGATAATTAGTTGTGTGTCGAAGAGCATTAACCATGCTGTGCGTTCGTGATAAACAACTTGTCTCGTCCGTGCATCTGGTCGAATGTTCTATTGTCACTACAGGGGTGAACGAGGTCACTTCCTGATTATTTTCCCGACCCTCCTTCCAGTGTTCCGTCGAATTCTACCCATTTGTACGACTGAAAAGAGACTAAAACATGGGGTTTTCAGATTAAAAACGATGTTTTATTGGTCTGTTTTCAGTCGTACGTTCCCACCCAGCCATCCCCACAGGGAAGTAATCCAGTCCAGTCCTGCTTGATGGCTTATTCTTCGAGATTTGTGACATGTCATAGGGAGGTGCGTGCGCAACCGGACGGAAACAAGTTTAATGTTTACATTCCAGCTAGGCGACTAGAGGTATGAGAGATACCCATTTGTACCCATTTGTACGACTGAAAACAGACCAATAAAACATCGTTTTTAATCTGAAAAACCCATATTTCATTACAGATACATGTTTATTTAGCAGTCATTGTCACTGTAATCAATTATGTTAACGAGAAAGAAATGTAAATAAATTTAGAATTTAGATGAAACTCTTGGGAGAATTGTAAGGCTCCAAGTTGAAATGCTATGTAGAGATGATGAAACTGCTATGTATTGCAACAGGATTCTACAACAGTAACACATTAATTCTTGCAGATTAAAAAAAATGTGAAAAAAATAGTTACTTTTTTAATTTTTGTTAATGCTTTTATCCACAGTACTTGGGCAAAATTACTTGAATTAATTGTGTTTGTGGCTGTCTTTTTTTAAACTTTAAACTGTTGAGTACATATCCAGGTGAGCTACAGTGCCATAGCAGTATTTTTATACTTTATAATTACATGTACACGCATATCTTTTGAATTGTATTTTACTGCTGTGATAAGCTGTTGTATGGGACATTTAGTTATAGTGATCATATTGTGCTGAGGAAAAAGACTACACAAGATCATTCAGTTTTTTCTATAAACTATTTATTGTTTCAGGCTTTACAACTGAAATAAATGTGTTTTGTATACTTGTTTTTCTGTCATGTTATTAACAGATTGGGATATATATTTTTGCATCAATTAAATCAGTTCTATAAAAATATTGTTTTAAGGCCAGATTTAATAGTTAACAGGGTAACTCAACGATCAGTGGCAGTCCTCTATACATTTTTGATGCACTAATCAGCAGAAAGTAGTCTGTCTGCCAGACCAAGTCATGTTAACTTATAAAAGCAATCAAACATAAGTTTCAAATTTTTGTAGCATTGCAGACAATAGCAGGACAATTATTATGAACCCTTCCCATTAGTTCTACTTCCTTTTTGGCATTCCCCATATCTGCTTCAATACGGATAATGGAACAGCCTCATATCTGTTATATGCCAGTTGTCAATTTACATTTGAAAGAGCTACTTATCAGAGATGAAATTAACAGAGGAAAAGTTACATTAGAGATGATTTATATTGTCTATCTTCATATTCATCTTTAACATGTAATATACTCAAATTTAAAAGAAAGTGTACACAAATAGAATTGGAATAATTCCTGCAAATGCCAACCATTGGGCAATAAAATGCTGTTGTCTGCACAACTTATTATAGATAGTTGACAGTGAAGGGGACTTGTCAGCCTGGTTCCCTTGGTATGTTGCGCTGGCGCTACACTGACCCAGGCAATGACAGCACAATGGCCGCTGTGATATGATCCTATTTCGTTTTAGATCATAGATTAATATCTGGTTCGTTTCTGGACGAGTTACAATTTGAGTAGGTTATCATCTCGCACATGTTGATGACGCCATGTTGCTCACGTTTATTAAAGTTTGAAATGAAGACTTGTTGTGTTCTGCCATGGACTGAAACTATTACATGGTGGCAGCGGTGTAAAGAAGTCTACGCATCACCGACTCGATCTTGTTCATGCCTTTTGACATGTTTTGAACTCTATCTACGTATCTGACAGTCAGCGTGCTGTTTCGACTACGCGCCATGTGGACTGAATCATGGATGTCACTGTGACCGTAACTATTCCCAGCTTTGTGCATGTAACCAGTAACTATCATTATTTTGTATACAATCAGAACATTTCACGAACGAACAGTATACCGTAGCATATTTCTTCTGATGTGACTGATGAACTTTTCACTGAGTACACATTCCTTAGCGCCAAGTTTTCTTGTGAAGTGATCGTAAAATCACCATGGCAGAGTCAATAGCGTCAACTTGCATGGACTGGTCACACCCGGACAGAGGTCAAGCTTTTAAGGAATTTAAGCAAACTAGTGAACTTTGGTTTAAGATTAAAGGTATCAAGCCAGAAGATCAACACAGTTACATTATTTTATGGTCTGGCAAGGAAGGTCTTAGAATGTTCAACACATGGAATCTGATGAAAATTTATACAATCCAGAGAATTTATGGCAAAAGTTTTCTTCTCAAATTGAACCTTCTGAAAATTTCAGAATTCATAGATTAGAGTTTCTTCGTTACAAACAGAAGGACAATGAGACTATTGATGACTTTATCACAAGATGTAAAGCTAAAGCTATGAAGTGTTTGTTTAAAGACAATGATGCATTAGAGGAGAGAATGATTGAAGTTCTCATTGCTGGTGTTCCTTACCCAGAGGTACAGAAAACATTGCTAGGACGTGATGAAAAATTAACCCTCCAGGAAGCCATTGATATTGGTAGGAGACATGAAGCAAGTGTTAACCATATGTCACAGTTTAAGAATCTAGATGGTAAGGTTTTAAAAGCTGATGAGATTCAGCATGTTTGATGGTTTTGTGGAACAAAACACTCTTTCAAATCTAGAAATGTATGTCCAGCAGTCAACAGTAAATGCAAAATGTGTGGTAAAATTGGGCATTGGCAGGAAATGTGTCAACAGGGAAGAGAGAGACCGCACCATAGACGAAGACAGTCAAGGCCCCGTCAACAGTCTAGGTCAAAGAGTCGTGGACGACAGTCTCGTAGGAATGATGAACATACGTCATGACAGTCTCAGCATAAGCAAAAGTCATACCAACATTCAAAAAAACAACATGATATTGACTATGTGAGTAAGGAGTTTGAACATTTCCATTTTGAATCTGTTACTTTTGTTGATGAGGTAGCCAAAGACAACGTTGATGAACTGAAAGTAAACCTAGATGTTAAGCTGTGTAACCGTCAAGGCAGCCACACCTTAAAGGTTAAAGTGGATACAGGCTCACAAGGAAATCTACTACCACTTTGTGTATACAGAAGAATATTTCCAGAATTTCTTGATGCATCAGGTTTCCCTAAATCTGGTACTACAAAGGCTAGACATGTCAAGCTGAGTGCTTATAATGGTACTGAAATTTCCCAGTATGGTAGTATTACTTTACCATGTGGATTTGATGGTAAATGGTTGGACACAGAGTTCTTTGTTGCAGATGCACCAGGGCCTATTCTGCTTGGATTACCTTCAATCCTTGCTCTGAATGTAATCACACCATATTGTCCGAATTGAGTGCATAGCGTGGAGAAGTCTGCACCTATCCCTAACAAGGAAACCCTACAGAAGCTATACCCAGGCAGATTTGAAGGCATTGGTCAATTTCCTGGAAAGTGTCATATAGCTCTGAAGGAAGACGCTGTACCCGTCATACATCCAGCCAGAAAGTATCCTATTCAACTTACGGATGAGTTGAAATCTGAGTTGGAAAGAATGGAGTCTTTAGGTGTGATAGCTAAGGTAACTGAACCTACCGATTGGGTGTCCTCACTTGCATTCAGTAGGAAGGAAAATGGCAAGTTGAGAGTGTGTCTTGATCCTAGTGACTTAAACCGTTCCATTAAGAGAACTTACCACAAGACACCGACCCTGGAAGAAATAACACACAAGTTTAGTGAAGCAACAGTGTTTAGCAAACTAGACGCTAGGCATGGATATTGGAGCATCACCCTTGATGATTTTTCGAGTTTACTTACAACATTCAATACACCTTTTGGAAGGTACCGGTTTCTTAGACTTCCTTTCGGACTAGGATATCACAGGACATATTTCAGAAGAAGATGGATTTGATCCTTGAACAGTGTCCTGGAACACTTGGTATCAATGATAATACCGCAGTCTATGCAAAGACTTTAGAGAAGCATGATCAAAACCTGCATCAACTGATGAAAGTTGCAGCAAGATATGGTCTCATCTTCAACATTGAGAAGTGTGAGATAAGAAAAGAAAGGATCAAGTTCTTTGGAAACTATTATGATGCTCAAGGTGTACATCCTGATCCAGAAAAAGTTCAGGAAATTCACAGTCTACCTCCACCTGCGAACACTGTTGAACTGCAGCGGTTCCTGGGGATGATACAGTATATGTCATCATTCATACCCAAATTGGCTGACTTCACGGAACCATTAAGGATGCTGACCCACAAGGACAGTGTTTGGCAATGGACAGAATCACATCAAGCAGCATTTGACAACCTGAAGACTATGATCTGTCTTGATGGTACTCTGAAATACTTTGATCCAAGGAAGCCGTGCAAGTTGATGCATCAATGAAAGGTCTAGGTGCTGTGATCATGCAGGACGGATACCCAGTTGCTTATGCCAGTAAGGCACTCACAGACACAGAAAAGCGATATGTTAATATCGAGCGTGAACTCCTTTAGTCAGTTGGCCAGGGGTGAAAAACAAGATTTTCGTTCCCACATTTTCCTATATACCTTAAACCTTTTCTATTGCATAAAGGAGGTATCTGTACATAATTTTCATTAGGTAGTAAGCTTGCAAGTGTGTGCAGGAATTTTCAGGGGGTCAAAATTGCATAAATTGGCTGTAACATTTTTATTAAGTCAGTAAACTATCCAAATCATGTCTTTGATTACAGGTAATATGTTCGGTTATCTGAATTTGGCGCACATTTTGTTTCATTTTGCTGTTATTCTAATTCTAGGTGGAAACATTGGTAAAAATCATGTATTTTTACTTCATTTTCAAATCTTGTGAGTAGGTAAAACACTAATTCCATTGAATTGTCACAATAAAACCACTATAACTGGGTATTAAAATCTGCCTTAACCATATGAAAATATATTACATAGGGGTTGAGATATTGTATACAATGTTACCCCACCCCCCAAAAAACAATTTTGACGAAAAATTTCTTATTGAGATATGTTGGTAGATGATGTTGCTGTAGTGGATGAGTTGGATAATTGCAACAATGCTTACAAACACCAAAATTGCCATTTTGACTTGTTTTCAAATTCAAGATCTTATATAGTTCTTCAACAAGGTCATGTAATATATCATATGAAAGCCTTTTACATTGTCTTTTCAATGATGTACATTATTCACTGACTCCTGTGGTAAATTGACACCCGACAATGAAAAAAAGGAAATATTGAAATCTAATTTCCCTCGCCACTTTTCACTCAAAATTGTAGATATACTGCACTTTAGTTCTTCAACATGGTCATGTAATATATCATATGAAAGCTTTTTTACATTGTCCTTCAATGATGTACCTTATTCACTGACTTCTGTGGTAATCTTATCCCCCAATACAACAAATGATATATCGAAAGCTAATTTCTCTAGCAACACCAACCAACCTCCAAAGTCGTATTTTAATAAAATGGACATCGTTTCACTCAAAATTGTAGATATACTGCACTTTTGTCTGAGCATTTCACTAGTTTATAATTTGAGTGAAGAAAAAACATGAGAATACTTGTGAGTGAGTGAGTGAGTGAGTTGGGTTTAACGCCGCTTTTAACATTATTCCAGTCATATCGCGGCAGAGAATACTTGTAGTATTATGAAGTATTAAAAATAAAATGTGAAATAATGTCATCTCTAGTCACCGTCAGAGTCTGTCTCATCTGGAGAGGTAGGTAAGTTGTTTCTGTTTAGGCATGACGGTTACATCCCATTAGTAAGACATCCCATTAGTGAGACACCCATTGTAAGACAGTGGAGTAGGTGGGATTAATTAAACAAACACAGCCAGCCTACCCACTTAACAATGGTCACAGCCTATGATTAGCAGATTAATTAATAAGTGTAGGCCAGTAATTCTGTTTGAATATTCTCAGGAAATAAATGAGTTAGGAGCTAGTAGGAGCTTACTCAAAAAGTTGAGATGCATGTTTTATTAAAACTTATTTATTACACATATAAATTCCCCCTAGTCTGTGAACATTTCTCACACACAGGGGTCCCAAAGAGGGACAGGTCAGCCAAAATTGCCTAGGCAGAAGGCGACCTCTTAAACACCTAATGCAACAACAACGAACATTTCATGCACAATCATGGCAGGTTTGCAGCAGGTTGAGTTCATTACCAGTCAAAGAGGTACTCTCCAGGTCCCCTTTCAGGAATATCTCCTCTACAAGAACAAAGTAAGACAAACTGGTACTCCCTGGCGATGTACCGTTAAGACCTGCATTGGCAAATGTACAACAGTTGGAAATTTTGTCAGAAATTTCACTGTACACAACCACCCACCAGAAGACACCAGCAGAATCCAGTTCCTTGGCAGCTTAAGGAAGAGAGCAAGAGAAGAACCAACCACTCCTATGCCAGCCCTCTACAACGACGAGGTCTTGAGACATGCTCCGGAGGCTGCAGCTATATTTCCCTCCTTCAGCTCAGTCGGCAGAGCCATGTACAGACACCGCACACACCGTCCTGAAACTCCCTAAAACCAGAGCTGAAGTCGACATTGCAGCACCCTGGAGAGAGACCCATGATGGTGAGCGGTTTCTGCTTTTTGCCGACGGTGAAGAAGACAAGATGCTGGTATTTGCCCTCCGGACAGAGTTTCAAGGTTCAGACATCAAGGGGTGTTTCTTCCACTTTACCCAGGCGATTTGGCGGAAAACGCAGGAGCTTGGTCTTGCTGTTGGATTACAGAGATAACCCCCCTGTGGAACAGTGGATCCGACGAGCTGCTGCCTTGCCTCTGCTGCCTCTTCAACAGGTTCAGGATGCATGGATTGACTCCATGAACCAGTCTCCTGATGTACCGAATGCTGACGAATTCAACGACTACATAGTCACAAACTGGGTGGATTATGAAGCCAGATTCCCTCTTTCACTGTGGAACCATCACCAGACATTCGGCCCAAGTACCAACAACTTGAAATTCAAGATGGCCACCATAAATGCTCACAGAAAAACTTGAAACATCTTTTTTCTTTATGTGTTTACAATTTTGGTGTTTGTAAGCATTGGTGCAATTATCCCACTCATCCACTACAGCAACATCATCTACCACCATATCTCAATAAGAAATTTCGTCAAAATTGTTTTTTGGGGGGTGGGGTAACATTGTATACAATATCTCAACCCCTATGTAATATATTTTCATTTTGTTTTTTGTATAGGATAGTACAAGGGTTAAGGCAGATTTTAATACCCAGTTATAGTGGTTTTATTGTGACAATTCAATGGAATTAGTGTTTTACCTACTCACAAGATTTGAAAATGAAGTAAAAATACATGATTTTTACCAATGTTTCCACCTAGAATTAGAATAACAGTAAAATGAAACAAAATGTGTGCCAAATTCAGATAACCGAACATATTACCTGTAATCAAAGACATGATTTGGATAGTTTAATGACTTAATAAAAATGTTACAGCCAATTTTGTTAAATTATGCATTTTTCCTTCAATTTATGCAATTTTGACCCCCTGAAAATTCCTGCACATACTTGCAAGCTTACTACCCAATGAAAATTGTGTACAGATACCTCCTTTATGCAATAGAAAAGGTTTAAGGTATACAGGAAAATGTGGGAACGAAAATCTAAACTAAGCCTCTTTTCTGCTGGTGGCCAACTGACTACTTGCAGTGGTGTTTGGATGCAAGAGGTTTCATACATATGTGTTAGGCAGTCACTACACAGTTGAATCGGATCATAAACCTCTAGAGAACATTCAGCACAAGAATCTAGCCAGCACTCCTCCTTGACTCCAGAGAATGATGCTACAACTTCAGCAATATGACTTCGAGATTAGATACAAACCTGGGAAGGAAATGATTCTTTCAGACATGCTGTCTAGGCAAAACCCAGCTCCAAGTCCAACTATCAGTATCGACAAAACCATTCACCAAGTTCATTTCTCAAGTGAAAAGCTTCAGATGATCCGCAAGGAAACTGAAAATGATGAGACATTCAGTGCATTAAAGAACATTATTGTATCAGGGTGGCCAGAAGATCCAAAGCAAGTGCGAAAAATCGTTCGCCCATTTTGGTCTTGTCATCATGAACTGTCTGTGGAGGATGGGCTGTTACTGAAAGGCGACAGGATAATGATACCACCTGCGATGAGGCGTGAGGTGCTTCAACAACTTCACATTGGACATCAAGGTGTTACAAAATGCCAACTTCGTGCTAAATCGTGCATATACTGGCCAGGTATTAACAAGGAGATTGAAGAACTATTGGCAAATTATAATATTTGTCAAGAAAACCAAAAGTCCCAATCACATGAAACATTGCAACCCCATGATATTCCACAGAGACCATGGCACACAGTAGCAATGGATTTGTTTCACTTCGATGGATGTGAAAATCTTTTGATAACAGACTACTACTCCAAATCATTCTTTGTACGCAGAATTCATGGACAGTGTACAAGTAGGGCTGTCATAGATCACTGCAAGCAACTGTTTAGCGAACAGGGGATACCCAACAAAGTTATCAGTGATAACGGTAGACAGTTTGACTGTGAAGAATTTAGACGTTTCGCTGATAAGTGGTGTTTCGATCATGTAACTTCTAGTCCGCGATATCCACGAAGTAATGGATTCGTAGAGAGAGCAGTGCAAACTGTAAAGCAGTGTCTTACCAAAGCGAAGCAGTCTAGAACTGATCCAGATCTAGCACTGCTGAGTCTCAGAACAACCTCGATTGACAGTACCATTCCATCACCAGGCAAACTTCTGAATGGTCGTAAGTTGCAAGGTAACTTACCTGTATTAATTGCAAATAATCTGCCGCAGAAGGATATAATCATGAATAGACTTCAGTACAGACAACAGTCGCAGAAATATTATCACGACAGAAAAGGGGTGAAAGATTTACCTGCTTTGAATATAGGTCAGAGAGTTTTGACTCAAGAACAAGACAGTGGAAGATGGGTACCTGGTAGGATATCAGCTAAGTGTATTGAGCCCAGATCCTATTTGGTGGAAACCCCAAATGGCAAGGTGTTAAGACGAAACAGACAACATTTGCGAGAGATGCTGGGAACGCCCAGAAAAGTGAGATTTGCGCTGGATGATCCCAGTGTCGTTGATGAGACTCCCCAGTCAAGTATATCTGATGATGACAGTCAGCATGCAAATAGCGGTAATGATCTGACCACTAGAAACATTGATGGACAGTACAGGACCAGGAGTGGGAGAATGGTCAAGAGACCAGACAGATTCCTGGAACAATATTGACTTTTAACTATTGATTTCATAGTTTCAACAGTTCAGAATACTAAATAAACAGTGATTTTTATTATAATATTGGAGGAGTTAAAACTCAGTTTATCTTTAAAGTGTTGACTGTGTGGAAGAATTTAACTGTGAGTTAAGGCAAGGATTTTCTGCTAGTTTCATGAGTTTGTGTTGAACAAGTATTCAAGAATTTCAGTATTATTTCCAGATATTTAAATTGTGGAAGTAGCATTTTACATGTAGGATAATTTGCTTCAGTAACAATAGGTCAATTATCTGATGATAGTACAACACATAAGTGTGTTTCAAATTATTTTTGTATAAAAGTAACTATCACAGTTCCTTCTATTCAAAAGAAAGGGGATGTGATATGATCCTATTTCGTTTTAGATCATAGATTAATATCTGGTTCATTTCTGGACGAGTTACGATTTGAGTAGGTTATCATCTCGCACATGTTGATGACGCCATGTTGCTCACGTTTATTAAAAGTTTGAAATGAAGACTTGTTGTGTTCTGCCATGGACTGAAACTATTACAGCCGCCTCCAATAGATGAACAAACGTGGTGGACACAACATCTATTTACTCTCAAAAAACAATGGAACGGGTTCTTAATGGCCGCCTCCACTAGATACACTAAATGCACAATGTATTTACTCTAGAAAAACGCTAGATCAGGTTCTTAAAATTTTTCTTAGCATTTTCATCAATGCTCTTGCAATGTACCGGTATACGTCATGAGAATTAAGTCAATTGTTACTTTTAGCGAAGGAAAACATTAATTAAGCTGTTTCAAGACTCGAAAGTGGTTGTCACATCAGTGAAATGTAAACAATGACTCACAGGCCATTTTCAACAGTGATGTGTGCGTTAATATTTTGTGTCAGCTCACTGTAGTCACGAAATCGTATACATAATACATGCAATTAAACGACCACGTCAGTGAAATACTGTTAGCATCTTTTTTTTGGCAAATTTGATGAAGCAAATGACCCTGATTATGCCCCGTTTTCTCCCATTGTGAAATGATGGTGGTTTAGCGGAATTATTGAACGCCCAGTATCAGTAATAATGGTATTTAATGATAGGTTCTGTCATTGGTTCTGATATTTGGCCTCTGGATTTTATTCACATGAAAAGCCATTTATTTGGCATTTGTTTTCTTATTACACAATGAAATTAATCATGAATAGATCTAATAATTTTGGAAACATATTGGATTAATTTTAATCCAGTGTTTCTGAACTGTGTGTGTGCTTGTTAAAATGTCAGGTCTGAAAAGGATAATAATAAAGAATATGTTCTTAATATTTAATTAATTTGGTAGAGTGGCATACACATCCATGTGTATTCTATATGATCCAACATACACCCTGGGGAATCTGTGTACAGAACAACATGAAGAAGTGTGCATACCATTATTATTATCCCCCCGCCACGAAGTGGTAGGGGAATATAGGAATGGATGCAGTCCATCCGTCCGTCCTTCCATCCTTCCGTCCGTCTGTCACATTTCGTTTCCGGAGCAGATCTTGAAAACCGTACCTTTTGATAGTTTGGGATTTTAAAAAAAATTGTTTTTCAAGTTTCCATGGCAACAACTTTGATTTAGACTGAAAATGCAGTAGTCCTCATTTCAGGAGCAGATCTTGAAAACTGTACCATATTTCTTCACCAAACTTGGCACATAGATAGGTCTAGTGGTGAACTGGTGCCTTTTGCTAGTTTGGGATTTTTAAAATAAAATTCTTTTTGAGCTTCCATGGCAACGACTTTGATTTAGACTGAAAATGGTGGTAGTCCTCTTTTCCGGAGCATATCTTGAAAACCGTACCATATTTCTTCACCAAACTTGGCACTTAATGTCATCTCTCAGTATTGAATACATTTCCATTCTTGTTGGTAAGTTCTGCATTGCTTGTGTGTATGTTCCTCCAAAAGTGTCATGGACATTGTTGTTGCATTCACTGACTAACTTCATGCAGAAACACAACTCATTACAAATACAACAGTGTAACTAATCTTAAACCTACTCAACTGTATAAACACTGTCTCCTATCCTGTATATATTCTTATCAACCATACTTTGTACTTCACTTGCTTGATAACGGTGTTAGAACCTACACCGAAATCATTGATCCTAATTGTAATAGAGAAGTTGTTTGTCCATATGTCTCATCCTTACTCATTACAAATACAGTGACATATTCATATCATAAACTGCAGTTGGCAATACAACACCAGTAATAACTTTTTTTAATTGCTGCAATTAGGCCATTTACAAAAAGGCCAAGTGAACATAGTTCACAGGAGCTAATCCATTGCACACAACCGGACATGTCATATTGGCGGGGGATATGAGTATTTCATGCTTGTTTAAAAATAGTCAGGATTATAATCATCATGTTAGATTAAATATCTGTGCACAAAAGTATCCACAAATAAACTACTCAATAAAAGAACTTGTACTGAACTTGTTGACCAAATTTGCATTGTAATTTACATACTAACAAGTTCCAAAACTGATTATGTTATTTTTGTTGTTGCTTTTATTCAGGACATCATGTTCATCAGCTTTGCATGTTTTTAGATTGTTCAATTTGTAGTAGAAAAAAACAAGATGGAATTTTCTCAGATCTCCGATTGTTGAAAACCCTTAGGAGTTAATGTAGATTGGTCAGTAGATACTTCTTAAATTACAATTATTTTTAATTTGCTTGAAAGTTATGGTTATTTGTTACTTGCATGTGTGTTCCTCAGAATGCATCATTTGAATTTTGATAATAAATGATATGTATCATCATAACTTGGTGACAACCCCCACCCCAAATAGACAGATGGGAACATTATTAAAGTGTAACAACTGCTTAGCTATTTGCCAAATATGTCTTTGATAAGCTAAAGCCCTTGAAAGTGTGTTTCACACACAGTTTCCTCTGGTTTTCTTGACAAAATCAGTGGCCACTTTCAGGACAAACTGTTTGGGTGTCTGGATCTGAAACATGGCATTGGTATCTAGTAGATAATGGTATAGTGATTTTCCATATCAACCTGAAAACCTGCCAATGGTGTAATTTATAATAAAGTTTTCTACAACCTCACGCTGAAGTGTCTTCAGTTGATTAATTGCCGCACTATGACTACTATTACATATTATTTTTTTTATCCTGTGTAAAAGAGAATACACATGGATGTGTATGCAACTGTACCAAATCAATTCAAAATAATGAACATATTTTTTACTATTATGCCATTCAGACCCGACATTTTTATAAGCACACACATAGTTCAAAAACACTAGATTGGAATAAATCAATTATTTTTCCAAATTATAAGATCTATTCATGATTAATTTCATTGTGTAATTAGAAAACAAATACCAAATAAATGGCTTTTCATGTGAATAAAATCCAGAAGCCAAATGTCAGAACCAATGACAGACCCTATCATTAAATACCATTTTTACGGATCAACAGTGTTTGTTTTTTCTAGTTGTTATACTGGGCATTCCATAACTCCGCTAACCCCACCACTTTACAATGGGAGAAAACGGGGCATAATCGGGGACATTTGCATCATCAAATTTGCTAAGATAAAGATGCCAACGGTATTTCATTGACGTGGTTGTTTAATTCCATGTATTATGTATACGATTTCGTGACTACAGTGAGCTGACACAAAATAATAACGCACATATCACTGTTGAAAATGGGGTATGTGTCATTTTTTACATTTCACTGATGTGACAACCACTTTCGAGTCTTGAATGTTTTCCTTCACTAAAAGTAACAATTGACGTTATTCTCATGAAGTACACCGGGTACATTGCAAGAGCATTGATGAAAATGCTAAGAAAATTTTTAAGAAACCGTTCTAGCGTGTTTCTAGAGTAAATACATTGTGTATTTAGTGTATCTAGTGGAGACGGCCATTTAAGCTGGTTCCCGGCTCCCTATGCGCGTCGTCAACTTGCGCCATATTGTGATACTAGAGACGGGGCCCAGCTTACGGCTTGTGTATTGGGATATTAGAGACGGGGCCCAGCTTAGCGGCCATTGTGCAGTCATTGCCTGGGTCAGTGTAAGCTGGGCCCCGTCTCTAATATAACAATATATGAGCCGGTACAGGCCAATGAGACGATGGCTGTGAATGCCTTCGAAATATTAGACATACACTATGTTATATAATTTTTCATTGGTAGCTATTTTTAGATGAAGCGCTACCCTTCTACAAAAGCCTCCATTGAGAAACGTCACTTACAGCAGGAAACTGCCCACATTGCAAACAACAAGAAACACCAAAGCACCGTTCCACGAAGCGATCTTAGCGCTACGGATATCGTAAGCCAGTGTTAAAGGATGGGAGTTATGATCACCTTAACAGTAAGATGGCTTTATGGAACGGGACCCTGTACATGTTGTATTATAGTACCTTTCACCCATTGTAAGTGCATTCAGTTAAATTTTGCATCCCCTGTGTAATATATTCCGTATTTTCAAGGGTGTAAGTAGATACATGTTGAGTGGCTCGTCCACGGTCTAAGGGAAATCACTCTGTCAGTCATCTGGAAGTTGTGCCTCTTAGCGCACTGTCAAATTGAAAGCGCTTACGTCATTTGCTGACGTCATTGGCTGACGTATCTTTGTCAGCTATGTTTTATCAAATATAAAACAAACGTGACCCAAATTCTTTGTTGTTTTCAGTTTTCAGCCATTCTGAGTGAATGTGACCTGGGTAACATTTGGCGAGTGTGCCAGGATCAGAAGATTCTACGTTACCCAGCACTGAACAACATGGCGGAATGGGAAATCAAGTCCATTATATATGGGATGAGTCCAACCCGACTGGGTGAGATCCTCGATCGACTAGGAGTAACAGTCAAGTCTACTGAAGATAAAGGACAGTTGTTGACAACAATAGAGTCCTTCATTACTGATTGCAAGACAGATGAGAACAAAGGGGCTACCAAGTTAGGCCTACTTCTGACATTCTGTAAGGAAGACAGCATGCCTGTAGACACTGATTCTGGAGTTCATCGTTCCCAAACTCAAGCTTCTTGGAGGAAAGAATTCAAGGTACATGGACAAATCAACGGAAAACTGGGAATCAGCTTTGTTAATCTGGTTAGGCAAATAGATTCTGGGAAACAACGGGGCTATTCTGACACAGAGATTATTGATGGAGTTATCAGAGCAATTAGCACTACAGATCCGTTCCGTGGGTACCTGGAAGGAAACGACAAGTTATCCATACCTGTACTTCGTAAACTGTTACGATCATACTTTCAAGAACGAGGAGCTACAGAGCTATACCAAGACCTAAGCAATGGGGTACAGTCACAGAAAGAAGAAGCCCTAGACTTTGTTCTGAGGATGCTTGATCTCGGCCAGAAGATTCTTTTCTCTTCACTTGAAGAAGGCGCTGATGTGACATATGATCCGACCTTGGTTCGTCAGGAAGAAGAAGTATACTGACTGGTCTCAGAGATCCTATATTGGCTCAGGAACTGAAGAATTCATTTGGTAGGGACCCAAGTGATGAAGAGATTGTTACTCTGGTTAGTAGTGCAGTTTCTTCCCTCAACGAGCGAAATCGCAAAACCAAATCAGCAAGTGTGAGAGGAATTCAAGCAGAAAACAGAACTGAAAACCCAAGTACACCGGTGAAAGATGATGCAACTCAAAGCCTGATTAAGGAACTACAAGCTGAAGTGGCTGCATTAAAGATGAACAATACTGCTCAATCAAGAATGGCACAAAGGAGACCCAAGAGATTATGCGACAGTTGCACAAGTACCGGCAGGAGCTATTGTGATCATTGTTTTGCCTGTGGTTCAAGTGAACATCTGCAGATTGGATGCAAGAAGCGAAGGCAAAATCGTCGGTCGGAAAACGGGAGCGAGTCAGTGATGTCAGGGGCCCTCTGACTCGTGTGGAAAAGACCCTGAATGTTAGCTGTTGTCAGTGTGAAAAGAACCTTGAAGGATCTAGATATCAGAGATGTTCTAAATGCCATACTACTCCCTACTGCTCCTACAGCTGTCAAGCTGTCCGGGGGCACGGGTGGCCCAGTCGTCTAAGGCGCCGCGATTCGCTGTGCAGAGTTGCGTCCCTTGGACACGCCAGAAACCTATGATTGTTAGTTCGAATCCCGGTTTGACCCTATTATGTTTCTAGGTTTGTCAGCACCATACCCGTGCTCGTGGGTTTCACCGAAGTGGTAAACGTCTGAGACCTGCACCACCTCGGGCTTTCCTCCCACATTAAGCTGACACGCCGTGATATAACTGGAATACTGTTAAAAGCGGCGTTAAACCCAACTCACTCACTCACTCACTCAAGCTGTCCACTGGGACCACCACAAGAGGGTATGCAGTGCCATAAGTGGACTTGAGAGCAAAGCTAACAAGATAGATATGGGTGACACAGCTTCACTAACACCAACTCAGAAGCAGGAACTGGTCAGGCTAGTTGGTAACCAGTGCAAGGTACTCTGCCTATTCAATGGTATAAAAACAGAGGTCTTATGGGACACTGGTGCGCAGGTATCGATAGTATCACAGTCATTTCTCGACCAAAACTTCAGAGACAGTGAAATCAGGGACATTCATGAACTTCTGGGTGAAGACCTGACAGTCAAAGCCGCCAATGGGGAAAATATACCATTTCTGGGATGGACAAAAGTGCAATTTCAGTTGTTGAGGGGAGACCCTAACAAATCCCTGAACGTTCCAGTTTTAGTCACAAATCTTACAGATTTTGATTGTCCAATCATTGGTTCTAATGTGATAGAACAGTATCTTAGTGATACTGATGCAGATAGTGTTCATGTGATACAGTCTGGTCTGCCGACAGTAGCTAAATCTAAACTAAATGCCATTGTAAATCTATTGAAAGAGGAGAAATCTGATATATTGTTTGAAGTTTTCAGCAGCAAGCAGGGTATCACAGTTAGCGCAGGACATTGTATGCGTGTGAAATGTCAAGTCAAGTCCAACCTCAAAGAACCGATTACAGCTGTGTTTGAACCAAGTAATGATAACTCTTTGCATGAAGATTTAACAGTTTCAGGATCACTACTCCACATCAAGAGAGGCACTAAGGCCAGCATTCCAGTCACTCTGATGAACCATTCTAGTCGGGACATACAAGTTAAGAGTAAAACACTTCTTGGAACTATCCAACAAATACAGTCAGTGACACCACTGAAACCACCAGACAACCTTGAGACCCCACTGCAGGAAGCAACTGAACGTGCATCGGATGATCCTCCATCATCACAGATACCAGTTACAGATGGAGAACTCTGGCATCCACCAGTGGATCTTGACAACACAGATCTATCTGCAGAAGAGAAGGGGCAGGTACGTCAAATGCTGTATGAGGAATCAAATGTATTTAGTCGAAGTGATGATGACATTGGCACTATTACTGAACTGCAAATGGACATTCGCCTAACTGATAGCACACCAGTACAGAAGAGTTACATGTCTATTCCTCAGCCACTTTATCAGGAAGTTAAGACTTACCTGGAGGATCTTTTGCGCAAAGGGTGGGTGACCCCATCGTCATCACCATATTCAAGCCCACTTGTGTGTGTACGGAAAAGGGACTCGTCGCTGAGACTATGTGTGGACTTCAGGGCTCTGAATCGTAAAAGTATCCCGGATAGATACCCGATAATTCGTGTTCAAGATGCATTGAACAGATTAGGTGGAAACAGATGGTTTACTCTCCTGGATCAAGGAAAAGCATATCACCAAGGATTCATCCGAGAAGAGTGTCGACCATACACAGCATTCACCAGTCCCTGGGGTTTATATGAATGGACACGCATACCGTTTGGATTCAGTGGGGCGCCAGGTGCATTTCAGCGATTCATGGACCAGTGCCTTCATGGACTCAGAGATAAAATATTCATACCTTATCTAGATGACATAATCTGCTTCAGCAAGGATTTCTCTCAACACATAGAAGATGTTAGGGCAGTATTACATCGCCTACATGAGCATGGTGTGAAACTCAAAGCTAGGAAATGTAACCTCTTTCGGAAGCAGATACAATATTTAGGTCACATGGTATCTGAACAAGGAATAGGAATGGACCCAGAGGATAAAGCAGCAGTTCTGAAGCTGAAAACGAACAACCCATCAACTGTTGGTGATGTCCGTAAATTGCTTGGATTCATAGGCTACTACCGAAAGTACATTCCTAACTTTGCCAGACGAGCCCAGTGTTTATTTGAACTGTTACGGAAACCCGAAACAAAACCAGCAAAATCTGCAAAGAACAAGTACAAATCTAAGAAAGGATCTGGTCAAGTGTCATCCAACTACAAGATTGAATGGACTAAGAGACATCAAGATGCAATAAATGATCTCATTGATGAACTCTTGAGTGACAGAATCATGTGCTATCCTGAATGGGATAAAGAATACATACTCCATGTTGACGCTTCACAAGAAGGTTTGGGTGCTATCCTGTATCAACAAAGAGCAGATGGGCAGTTGGGTGTTATTGCTTATGGTTCAAGATCGCTATCCCCAGCAGAAAAAAATTATCATTCTCATTCTGGAAAGTTGGAGTTTTAGCTTTAAAATGGGCAATAACTGAAAAGTTCAGGGACTATCTATACTATTCACCCAACTTTGTTGTCTATAGCGACAACAACCCTCTGACGTATGTATTAACAACAGCCAAGCTGGATGGAACCAGACATCGATGGGTAGCTGAGCTAGCAGACTATAACTTCTCTATAAAGTACAAGCCAGGGAAACAGAACAATGATGCTGATGGACTAAGTAGAATGCCATTAGACTTCAATGAATACATGTCCCAATGCACAGAAGAAGTAAACCCAGATGTTATAGGTACGTCTATTCAGGTAGTGAATGCTAGGGAAACAAATGAGGTAGCATGGATATCTGCAATCACAGACAGTTACAGCAACTTAACAGATCTTGACTCATCAGCTGATGATTCAAAACCCTTCCAGTGCTTTACAACAAGAGACATTCGACAAGCCCAGAAGAATGATGATGCTATTAGTCCAACTTTACAGCTACTGCGCCGCAAACGGAGTAGGAGAGAAGGACGGGATGTTGTCCATGACAAGGCCAACCCTGAATTGAACTGTTTACTCAGAGAACTCAATAAGCTCATCTTTGACAAGAATGGTATATTGTGTCGCAAAACTTCAATGTTTGGTCTTCAAGAGAGAATTCAAATGGTGTTGCCAAAAGTGTACAGGTCATTGGTGTTGAAAGAACTCCACAATGACATGGGTCATCAGGGTATCGAGAGAGTGACTGACCTAATCAGGGAGAGATTTTACTGGCCCTTCATGCAGCGTGACATAGAAAGATATGTGACTAAAGAGTGCAGTTGTTTAAAGGACAAACCACCGACTTTCACTCAAAGAGCTCCGCTTACTCCTATCAGAACAACAGCACCATTCCAAATGGTATCGATTGACTTTGTACATCTTGAAAGAAGTTCTGGTGGATTTGAGTACATATTGGTGATATCTGACCATTTCACAAGGTTTGTGCAAGCATATCCTACACGAAATAAGTCTGGGAAAACTGCAGCTGAGAAAATATTCAATGATTTCGTACTTCGCTTTGGCTTCCCAGAGAAACTTCATCATGACCAGGGAAAGGAGTTTGAGAATGAACTATTCCACCATCTTCAGAAGTATTGTAGGATGGCTCGCTCACGCACAACTCCATACCATCCACAAGGAAATGGTCAAGTTGAGAGACTAAACAGAGCGCTGTTGGGAATGCTTCGAACACTACCGCAGGAAATGAAGAGCAACTGGAAGGATCATGTGAACAAAGTAGTTCATGCTTACAACTGCACCCGCCATCAGTCCATCGGTTTCTCTCCGTTCTACCTTCTATTTGGTAGATCACCCAGATTGCCTATAGACCTTATGTTCGGTCTGAACCAAGATGAAGAAAGTAGGGATCCAAGGAAGTATGTGGAAAAATGGAAATACTGCATGCAGGAAGCTTACGAGATGGCAAGCAAGAGTGCAGAGAAATCTGCTATCAAAGGGAAAAGGAACTATGATCGAAAAGTGAGAAGTTCTGTTCTACTACCAGGTGATCGAGTACTTGTCAGAAACTTATCTGAACGTGGAGGTCCAGGAAAATTACGAGGATATTGGGAATCAAGGATCCATGTTGTAGTCAGAAGAATGTCGGACGACAGTCCTGTATATGAACTGGAAGCTGAAGATGGAATCGGTCGAAATAGGGTGTTACATAGGAACCAACTATTGCCGTGTGACAGTTTGCCGGTTGAAGAAGCTGTCACAGCTGTTTTGGACAACCAGTCAAAAGGTAGCAGTGACAGTTCTAGCCCAGACAACATAGCAGTTTGCAGCACACCCTCTGGATCAGATAATGATGATAAATCATCACATGTTGGCAGTGAGTCAGATGAACAGAAGGAGGAGCATTCCAAACAAGTTACATCTGGAAGGGAAACTGAAGAAGAAAACAACTTGTCAACATCAGAAACTGAACATGGAACACAGTCAGACGTTAATGCGTCTGAAGGGACTGTACAACTAGACAGGCCGAGTGAAACAGTAAGTGACTCTGAACTGGCAGATGATGAAGAGGAAGTTGAAAGACTTGGACAACGTAGACGCATCAGGAGAACACCAAATATTCTGACATATGACACTATGGGCAATCCAAGATATGCACCAAGAAATGTCCGATTGCAACCTGTGCGAGTAACCATGTCACCGGCAACAAGATTTATGTGGTTCTGTCCAGCAAACCCATATCAGAACTTCAGTTCTCTTCTACAGAATTGTCACAGACCAGCGATGTACCCTATATGGTACAGATCAGCTATCCAGTGTTCCATGTGAATAACTCGAGAAACAGTAATGAGTTGTCTGCACATGCAGATTATCATGATTAGTCAGATGCTAGCTAGTAATATTTGTGCATAATTTAGAGATATAGTTAGCAATGCAAGTTTGCGTAATATGTTGTGAATGAGTCAATGAACATTATGTATATGTGTATGGCACATCTACCAATGTTGTAGTTATATACTATACTGAGGGTTTTGTATTGCCTTTTGGCCACATGGCAATGTCAGTTATCCATCAGATTAAGTCTTTAATGATGTCAGGTACTGCAGTACCTTTGAAGGTGAACACATATGTTCATAACTAATGTATCACATTAGTAGTTCACAGCAGATGTAAATACTTGATGTTGTATTCTCATTAGCTATGTTATGTACCCAGTTTGGTCTGTTGTTCAAGAATTTTGGGTCATTTTTTTATGGGGGGAGGGTGTTGTATTATAGTACCTTTCACCCATTGTAAGTGCATTCAGTTAAATTTTGCATCCCCTGTGTAATATATTCCGTATTTTCAAGGGTGTAAGTAGATACATGTTGAGTGGCTCGTCCACGGTCTAAGGGAAATCACTCAGTCAGTCATCTGGAAGTTGTGCCGCTTAGCGCACTGTCAAATTGAAAGCGCTTACGTCATTTGCTGACGTCATTGGCTGACGTATCTTTGACAGCCATGTTTTATCAAATATAAAACAAACGTGACCGAAATTCTTTGTTGTTTTCAGTTTTCAGCCATTCTGAGTGAATGTGACCTGGGTAACATACACGTACTCATTCACTGCACACACTACCAAACACACCGAACAACACTACAAACCACCCTAAATCTTAAAACCGCACTTACACTAGAATCAATACGAAATCCACAAAATAAATTAGAAAAATTCAAAGCCTTAGGCATATACCTAATTAAAACAGGACTAATTAGTCACATTTAAAACCCCAAATAAAATATTAAAACCAAAACTACCTAATCTAACATCCACCCAACACACAGAGCTCCCTTAGTTCGTCCTCCACCATCTCTTGGCATTCATTCCAAATCTGAAAATTTCAAAATTACTATATAAGCAAACCCTAAAGCCCCCTTCCTGGGTTGCACAAACTCCCTTTTCCCCTTTTCGGAAACACATTAAATGGCCTGGCCAGGCCCATGTGCGACATCAGTCATTTTGTTAGATGTTGATGAATATGAAATGGGTGTTCTGCATCAAAGGGACGGCATTCTGATTGGTTAACAAGAAGGGACATAGTAGTATAGAGAATGGGGGTTCTGCCGCAACTCCACTGGAGCTAGATTTATATACCTATACCACCACTACAGGGGGAATTGTTTATGCAAAAACGCTGATGCGATTCAATGATCGTCATGATTTGTATCAAAAGAATCATCAATATTAATTAATAATGAATAAAATTTACTATAGCCCACGAGGATATTGGAAAGGTATAGGAGCAAAAAAACATTAGCCACTGCGGCTAAGGTATCTAAAGATGTGGCCAAAGATTGGTTAAAGAAACAAGCAATGTGGCAGATATACTTACCGGCACCGCGTTATATACCGAGGAAGAAGTTTGATATTTTTACAACGAATGAAGTTCATCAGGCTGACCTCATATTTCTTCCCCATGATCACGTAAGACGCAAAACGTATAAATACGCTTTAACCGTAGTGGATGTGGCAAGTCAATATAAAGAGGCTGAGCCATTAACCTCGAAAGATTCAACAGAAGTAGCTAATGCACTAAGTCGCATATATAAACGCGGACCACTAAAATGGCCTAAGTTATTTCAAGTAGATCCCGGTCACGAGTTTATGGGATCAATAACTAAACTGTTAGCAAAGCATGATGTCGAAATCAGGCGTGGTGAAAAAGAGGCCCACCGTAGTCAAGCTATCGTTGAAAGATTTAACAGGACATTAGCAGAACATTTGTTTGGATATCAGTATGGGATCGAAATGAAATCGGAACGATTAAGATCAACCGAATGGGTGACACGATTATCAGCCGTTGTATCAGTGCTGAATAATGAAGTGACGAGATTAATCGGGAAGAAACCATCCGATGCAATTAAAATGAAATCCTTGACTTCCGAATCTTCAGCACCAAGGAGAGGCAAAGAACAAAACTTCTGTATACAGTTAGTGTAAGATATTTATACCAGCCCGGTGAGCTCGAAGGAGGCCTACATCGTGCAACTGATATGATTTGGTCCCTTAAGATATATAACATTAGTCGATTGGTTATGAAAGAAGGAGAGCCTATTCTTTATTATCTTAAAGACGGACCTGGCAGGGCATTTGTACGAGAAGAGTTGTTCATAGTTCCCAACGATACAGTATTACCACCATAACCATAAGCACAGGTAGTTACACCATCCTTATCAATCCATTTCTTTGTATCTAAGGGGGATAATGATGTCTTGTTCATTCTTAATCCATATATCCTATGATTGTAACTTCTTAAAGAGTTCATCTCGTGTTTGAATGTTCTACCGTTGAATAATGCTTCTTTATACTGTTCGTGTTTGATATGCTTTTTTACCACATACTTCTTAACACCCTTAGCTTTTCTTATCTCTCCATTATCAGACTCCTTTATAGAATATATCTTAGTTCTTAATCCGACATACTCCGCTATAGGAGTCCCAGCACATTTATCCTTCATCTTACCTAATACCTTCTTATTTACAACGCTGTGCAGTGGATTATCTTTAGGGTAATTGCTCGTGTCGTACATATCTTTTTTTTCTGCCATATCTTTATACACCTCCTCGGTTTGTATTTCCATCAACAAAGAATCTGTGTTGGTATATAACACCTTGCATCTATCGCCGTATTGCTTCTTAAGTTCGTTGTAATAAAAGTCATACATTAAGTGTTTTGACAAGTCAAGAATACTCATACCAACGTACACTGGTCTGTTGAATTTTATATTACTCTTCTGCATATGCAGCGACGCTAAGTCGTTATCGAATATCTTGCTTCTGTTAAAAGCCGGACTGGCTATAAGTTTCCTGAGTCTTTCTTCCTCATTAGATCTGACTAATTTAACATCAACACGCTTTCTTAGATTCTCCATAGTTTTACCAAATACTGAGTAATTCATGAGCTTATATAGATTCTTTTCAAAATCACTGGTAGCTATCTTTCTTAAATCTGTATTCAGCCTTACATAGGGCTCCATCCAAGGGCTTTGATCAAACCTTAGAACTCTGTGTATTTTCTTTAGTTTCATACCTAACGATAGATATAACTGGAGATTTCTGTAGTGAACTATATATTTTGTCTTATCCATCAAATTTGGTACGAGTTTTTCTACGTTAGCTAACCTAGTATTACCCATCAAGGAGTGTTGATATTCCGACATCCAATTTTTATTAACCATTAATCTTTCGGGAGCTAGCGAATAACTGTTATGGTCTTTATGTAACAAATTTGGATATTCCATGTCAACTTCTAGTATGTACCCTTTATTCACATTGATATTATGGATATCATTCACTTCGATATCATTCACATCAACCCACTTAAAACCACCCGTGGGTAAAGGTACAAATTGTTGGTGTCGAGATATAATATATGTGTGTCGGGTTTACTCGGATCGTATCCTTCCACTAATTTATTATTAGCCTTAGAATACCTTTTTGCTACCATCGATATCCCACCTCTTAATCCTTTCTCAATAAACAAGTGCATATCATAATCGGTGAGTAGTTTTAGTTCTACATCGGTCTTCTTCAACAATGCATCCCACGATAGTCCGGGACTGGAATAGTACCATGCCGGTTCCAAACCGTATTGTTTTAAACATGTATTTCTAAATATTTCGAATATATCAGCGAGTAACAGTACATCGGTTTTTAAGTACTGATCGTGATAATCACCTAAATTCTTACAACCTAATTTATCCCAGACCGTCAGAGCGTGTTCATAATCGGCATCGGTTATTTTAGAGTTTTTTAACTTACTATAGAAAGATTCAAGGGGTGGAAATTTAGTTTCGTTGAATCTAGACCAATCATCCATATATTCGTAAGGATATACACCTTTTCTCAGCAACAAATGATGACACCAATCGGTATATTGATTTGTTATTGTAAAGTCATCGGGATTGTTCGCATTAGCTAAATTGTCCAGGGAAGAAAACAGAAACTGTATGGAGTCTATGAATCTAAGCCCATTACTTGCTTTATTCTGGCTTTCCCATCCTTGTCCGTATAATGTATAGTTTTAGTCAACGAGACTATGTATTTTTTCATATTATGATGAATACACGTTAAGCCACCGTCGGTTTTTGAGATAGCTTGCATAATGAGATGTGAATCATATCCTCTAAGGTTATGAAACACAACGGGGATGGGTATTGTTTGAGAATTCATTTTTAGTTTCAAGTTACACTCATTATGCGCGGCTCCCCGATAATTACCCGTGATGTGGCAATGATCTCTTACGGAATCCCCAGTCAGGGGTTTATTACAAACATGACAACTAGTTGACTTCTTATAGGCCCTCCAATCATCCCTCGTCATACACATGGGTTTCTTACGCGATACATTTTCCCTGATTATTCTCTCTTCATTTTGTAGATATTCTAGGAACTTTCCCGCTGCATCGGGACCTCTATAAATCACGGGCGGGTTTGTTTTCCCATCATACCTTACAACTATATATCCAAACCCACAAGGACTATGTTCTTGAGTTTTGTACGTAAAACTATCTTGATTGCTGTGTTCAGTATTTTCTATAGGTTTGATAAGCGCTTCGATGTCGGCGTAAATTACGTATGTTACTGGCATTTGATTACAATAATATTCAAATTTTAATATATTTTTTCCCTCTTTAGGCATATCATTCCTGATAGCATTCTGTCCAACACCTCTGCAGTCTTCTTTATGCGCTTCCAATAGATCTTGTCTGCTGTACCCATGTAGGCATCTTTCGCAGAAATATTTCTTTTCCTTATGTTTTGTTTGATCGTATAATAGCCTGTTTAAACTCTTTATCCATGTATAATTATATTTTCCATCTTTTTCAATCAGAAATGAATTGATTCTAGGAAAATGTTCTGGGGCAGAGCTTATCCTGTGTACAACAATTCCTTTAGAATGTCCGAAAACATTTATAGCTAAATTATTTTGCTTTTCCACCTTATCAATTTGTGATATTGGTGTAGGTTCGTCTATGCCGTCAAAGTTGAGTCCATCGTTTTGAGGATAGCTATAAGGTCTATTTGCAGTTTTAGAATCTACGGGGAACAATGCAGATCTTATCATCATTCTTCAACAGTCATCTCCTTTATTTTTTACATTAATTATGGCTTTTTTCTTTTTATAAAACGGGGGTAAATCTATATAAGATCTACCTTTGAAAGGCATATAATTTGCTATATCTAAATATAAACTATCAATTTTATCCACACCCCAACCCGAACCTCTATAAGTCCAGCGTTCTAAAGTTTCTTGTATCTAATGATGTGTTTATAGTTTTGGTTATAACTTCTTGATTGCTTCGGAAATATGGTTCGGTATATTCAGTGCTATGGTCTGCGCTACTTTTACTCAATGATATCTTAATCGTCAGATGGTATTTTATACTATGTAAATCATCTAATTCCTCGTTAATTTTACTCGATATGATGGGCTTAACATCATTAACATCCATGTTGGAATTAATATCCATCTTCCAACCTCTTAGATATTTACCAAGCCCGGCGGATGTGGGTACAAATTTTAACTCAACATCATCGGAATTATTATTTTTATCCTCGGGTTGATTATTATCTAATAAAGCGATCAATTCAGCTTTTCTCATTCGAGAATAACCTCTCAGCCCACTGTTTTTCGCTTGAGCTTTGAGTTCTCTAACAGTCTGGGGTTTGTTGTATTCCAAAGCGAGTAAATCGATCAATTCAGCTTTTCTCATTCGAGAATATCCATGTAGACCACGTTGTTTTGCCAAGGCCTTCAACTCTCTGACAAAAACCATTGTGATTAAATGGTATAGGCAAAATGAGTCAAATCTCTAAATGGTTGTTTTTCATATATCTAAATATGTATTCTCCCCAACCTATTCCTCTCGTTCATGTAATCTCTCTTCCTAGCGTAAATAATCTGGTTCCTGACCCTATCAGAACCGTGTTTCTTACATAAACAATAACAACCTTTGACCCCTATCCCGCACACAGAACATGTATAGTTAATGTTTCCCTGCCTGATGTAATAAGAGTGGATCCCACAGTAAATACCAACACAACATCGGTTGCATTGAATTTTTTTTTTCCATGAGTGTAAATCTGCACAGATTCATGGTTATACATCTATCATATCATTTGTCTAAAATGCAAATCACATCTCCACTTGTGAGTCATAGCTGTCATCACTATTTATAGATTAGTTGCTACGTAATAGGCCATAGCTTTTGTGTAGCTACAAATAGACAACAGTCAGCCTGACATAACTTAACAGCCAGTCAGCGGTATTTATAGATTAGCAGTCAGAGTGACATGGCTGATAGATCATGGTTTATGTGTAGTTATTGCAGGGGTCCGGAAATCGTCATATGCGCCGGACATGTCCGATTGGGAATCTCAAATGTCCGGTTTAAAGGGGCACTGATCTAGCGCAATTCCACGGGACTGGTTGTTGCTTTTGTTATTGTTTTTTCCCAGTGAGTACCCGGATGTATAGCAGAAATCAAGACTAGTTTGCGACCTCTGCTGCGCCATTCGTAAGAGCATTAGTCACTTTTATGGGTAGTAATAAGGGCGTATGGTCACATTGATCAACAAAATGAAATACAGTTTTCGAGATAATAAGGAAATGTAGGTATCTTTGTGAGTAGCATCGGTAATGGTGACGAAGTTTTGATAAGTCACTTGCTTGGTAATTTTGCGATTTTCGTTTACACTATTTTGACTTGCAACACAAAGTAAATATTTCACCTGAGCATATGCTTTTTTTTATAGTGTGTATGTTTTTTTTACTGACAAATGTGTAACAAATTTATTAAACGTCTAAATATTCAGTTATTTTACAAAGTGACTGAAAAACATTTCCATCTGTATTATTATGACAACGAATTCCAAACATTTTGATGTTTAATGTCATCACCAAGAGACTGAAAATGTTACATTGAAAAGTACATTTCTAAGTTGTTTGGCTTTTAATCCTACATAATAATCTGTTGTGATGTTTGTAGGCCCTTTTGATCGTCTTGATCAATCTGGACAGATTTATTAGTCAAAATGACTGAAATATTTACACATTTTATAAATTGCCTGAGAGAATCACATTTTACAAATTGACGGTAATATATACACGCTTACAAAGGAAAAGACCTGTGACAACAACGTCTATCGCGCATTTCCCAACCAAGACGTAGAGAAACAAGAACAAATCGGTTGAAATGAAGGAAAACAAAATGCAAATATCATAATTACAACTTACCAAATTTATGTGTATAAGTTTTAGGCAGCTTCCTTGTTCGAGGAATGTATCCGTGAATATCCACACAAAGGAACAATATCCCACTCGTCTGCAGCTGTACAAAGAAACTTATTCGATGTCACGTGTCTCAGTAACAATCAAATATTTTAAAAGATATATATCGTTTCAGGATATTATGACCCGTGTTCATTTCTCAACTGATTGCTTGGATTGTTTCAGGTGTTTTACATAGGTGTCACGTCTCAATGGTCGACTGAGAAAGCCCACGTGACAACTATTTTCATAACGTCCATGGTTCCTAAAAATTCCATTGAGTGATAGATAACAATTATCAATCAATCAACGTATTATGAGTTAACCCTTTGAACAAAGTATGTTGTTTTTATGAGTGTATTCCCTTTGTTTTAGTAAACCTAGACATGTAAACACTCACTCTTGACATATCCACTGTGCAAGACAACAGTGATTAATCAATCAACGTATTTTCTGTTAATCCTTTGATGACTAGGAACGATCCGTTGATTTACAAAAAAATGTAAATCAACTGATCATTCATCTCTTGCTGGGCTGCCACGTGCATATTACATAACACACATTTCACCTCACTTTAAACCTGGATTTAGATTGAATAATTACCCCAGACACAATAAATGCCAAATGGGAACCTTTGTCAGGAAATCTAAGTGGTGCTACCACTAATTGTACCTGTAATAAATTCATTAACTGAGCATCAAGTGAATGACGACAAATACACAAGCGTAGGGTTATACCAGAAAACGTGGATGACAACAAGGGAGTAGTAATCGTATCATCGACGCAAGCCAAAATCCGAAAATGCTTTCACTGCATGGATACGTTTTTTAGTATTAAACTATAACCATCTGGGGTATTTCCAAATGACGACATCCCATGAGCTCCCTTGTTCTTTTTGTCTGTTCGTTTAAGCTGAAGAAATTAATTAACATGCGCCCCTTGTCGAAATCTTTATAGATCACAGTTAACCAATCAGTGTTCCAAAATGTGTAAAACAAATATTGCCTCCAGCCTCCAAGTTTATTTAGCTGTCCTTGCAGACGGTAGCCCAGTCTCTGGTCACGCTCAGTTGCGTTGCGTATCATCCGGGTACTCACGGGGGAAAAACAATAACAAAGGCAACAACCAGTCCGTTAGATCAGTGCCCCTTTAAAATATTGCTTACCGGACATTTAAATTTTTCTGTCCGAACATTTTAAAAAGTATTGTCCGCACATTCTTAAATTTTGAAAGGACATGATCAACAGTTAGGACTGAGCAGTTTCTGTCTACAGTTGTAACACAATGAAGATAATCTACACTGACAAGCTTTGTTTGTTTTGATTGCTGTAAATACATCGTACCTACATGCTAGTCCAATCGGTCAATCACTGTAATAGGCAATAAACTGAGTTGACACTGATTAATCGACTATTAATTACTGAAAACATCTTGTTAATTTGAGTCAAAGGTGTTTACAACTGTACATAAATACCTTGCATCATCGATGTACCTCATTATCCTCAAAATGCTACGATACGTAACCTCAGACAAGAAGCGAAAGCGTGACGACAGCCAGTCGACCGATGCAGATCAGTCGAGCGGATCTGCCAAACCCTCAAAGTCTGGACGATCATTTTGTAAGTCGTGGCTAACGACTTTCACTTGGTTGACATACAGTGAGGATTTGCAGATTTTATTGTTTTCAGTAGCTAGTTGTATATTGAATCTTGATTGACCGCCATTTTGCTTTCTGTGACGATCGATAGTCACATTTTTTTATGGTCAATAATGAAGAACAGATGAAAAAGTATTCAAATAACTATTGCTATCAAAGATATTTTAGTATTTGTGATTATGTCATCTATCTTGTTTATAAATATTCTTTAGTATTTTAAAAAAACTTTTCCGTGAGGTCACGTGATAACCAAATATGGGATAATAGTCTCGATCCAAATGTTACAACACATACACTTGAGCAGACTCATGAATATTAATTAGAGCATTCACTACGTTAACAGATCGTTATTATAACAGAAACAAACGTATGTTTTCCATGTATATCTAAAATGATATTATTTGTTATTAATTGTCCGGTGAATTAAACAATTTAAATTAACTCTTTAAACACCAGTCAACCAGAAGTGTTTACTGCTGGGACACCGAGTTCCCAGAGACTCATGTGTGATAGATGAAGCCAACATTTATCAAAGAAAATATCTGCTTGTTAAATATATTTGCTACTACATGTTATACACCATTTGAAAGGTCTGATCCTAAGGTTTATAAATATGAAAGTTATGTTTTTCACATTATTTAAAATTTAAGTTTGTTTTAAATAAAAAATGTAAGCTAACACGTTGTTAACGTCCAGATTAGGGACCAAGGAAGCGAAAACTTGACTATTTTCGGCAAATATAAGATTTCATAAAATCCACTTACGTATTTCTGTTTTATTTTCATTGTTTACGTGATTGAAAATCATTTTAAAAATAATTATAAACAGTATCTATATCATCACCCATTTCCCGATAACAGCGGCTGTCCGCTCAGTAACATGAAGAAATACCCCCGTTTTCGAGGCTTCGTATGAAAAGCATGTTCGTTGAAGAATGGCATATGACACATCGCTGGAAAGCTTATTCCTTCATCTACATGCCCGTAACATCGCCTGGTTTTTTCCGTAGTTATAACAAGCGATTTCACTGGATTAAAGTTGGTTTCTAATGACGCTTTCTTTCTGAAATCTGCAACAAGTTTCGTGATTGGTCTATTTTGAGCACATGACCTAAGGCAGCCAATCAAATTACAGCTGTGATACCAAGCTCGTATTTGATAAATTTCACAAGTTGGCGAAAGATTTTTGTTAAATCGTGTTATTTTGAACATTCTAAGCAGGAAATCACGATATATATTAAAAATATGGAACTTCGTGAATGTATCGTGCTAGGTTACGAGCTGTGACAAAGATTTTTCATGCATATATTTTTGCATTAAACATCGTGTCCGAGCCGAGAATTCAAGGCGACAAAAGCCGAGATGTCATTTGACTTACATTACACGCGATCGCACGAAAAGATGGAAATAATAACTTAGATGTAAGTTTGATTACTTTTAGATATATTTTTGTTGATTTTATTTATTACTTTGTATAATATATTTAAAGATTTGTCTAAAACGTCTTTATTTTGGTCTTTGACATGTTCGATGTGGACCCGTTGTCGAAATTTATGTCCGAGAATTTTATTTTCAATAACATCGCGGGAAATAGTGAATAATTTTTTAATTCATCGATAAAAAATGATCTATTGAAATGGAATACGTATTTCAGATATTGTGAAATATGATAGATTTAATAAATGAATGATATCACAGGTAGGTCCATAAAAATATATACTGTTTTGACGTGACTACGGCTTGGCCGGATAACCGGCCTACGGTGTCTGGGGACTCGATGCTTCTTGGCCGGATAACCGGCCTGCGGTGTTGAAAGAGTTAAAACAATTCATAATTGGTTATATTATGAATACGTAACAACTTGTAATGTGTGTGAAAAGTTGTACTAAAATACGCTATTTGAAGGGGGCGTGGCCTAAATGCAAATGTCCGATTGGGATTTTATATTTTCCGGACCCCTGAGTTATTGTATAACCTAAAATAGCCACACCAGTCAATCCCAAAGCTATAAATGCTATCTCGCTGACTTTTTGTTCCTCTGATGGTGTATAAAACTGACTTATTGTTGGCCTCTGTATTGGGTCAAGTTTTTTTCCATAAACGAGGAAGTATTCGTGCATGGCAGATTCAACATCCTTAAACGTTTCAATTGAATGTCCTTGCTTACACCGTTCTTCATTAATAAAATCTAATCTTAATATCCTATTTCTGGTCCATTGTGACTGGGCTGCTCGAGTTGTTCTAATGCTTTATTATGTCGTTTATGCTCCTCTTCAACTTCTTTAGCGTTTGATTCCCTCAGAGTAGAAAATAAAAAATTACTTCCCGAAAAAGCTAGAGCATTAACAATAAAATATTCAAATGTTTAATTACTTCAATATTTCTTCTGGGATAAGCCCTTGTTTGATGAGCATATCTTTTGTAGCCATTGCCAATCCAATATCAAGAATTACCATACCGATATCATAACCATTAAAATCTAGCTAGGTGGTGTGGCTTTAGTAATCATTTTAGCTATAAGGGTATAGCCAATGGCCAAGCCGCTGACCACCGCTGAATGATACGTTGCGTTTACCAACATTTTACCGTCTGTAACTGGAGTAGTCATGCTTCTTATAGCATTATATGGGGGCTAACCTCTAATTGAACTTGTTGTTGTGTAATCGGGGGTGACGTTTTCTCTTCTCCGGTCTTATAAAACAACCATACCACCACTATAGCAACAACACCTAGTGCCCAAGTTTTAATCGGACAACTATGTTCAATATTTGAATTTTGCATTAGTTTCGCCTTCCTCGCTAGACCGCCCTTCCTACCAGCTGAGAATTTTCTGGGGTTCTTAGTAACTCTGGCTTGTGATTTCGCAATTGCTGGTATTTCCTCATTCACAATCTGTTGTGATTGTGTTTCCACAATCTGTTGTGATTGTGCAATCGCTGGTATTTCCTCGTTCACTTGTTGTTGCGTCTCCACAATCTGTGGTGTCACTTGAGTCTCCATTATTATTAAGTGAGCACGTATGTTTAAATTGACAATACCTAGCCATTATTAAAGCGGTGGTCACCGGAGCTAAGAACATTCCGTATCTATGATAAAACTCACAGCTCACTGCGGTAACAGCGTGTTCGATGAATGGGTCTTTCTCGAGAGATTTGCATAAATACGAGGAACGCTTTATGCACAACATGTAAACAATAAACAACAATTGCACAATGAGCAGAATACCTGCTCTGACAACACAAATACAGCAATGAGCGGACCTTCCAGCTCAGGCATACAAGAGGTGAGCGGAGCTCCAGCTCACCTCAGGTCGTTTCCTAAGAGCGGCACATCCTGCTCGAGGTCGTCCCTATGCCAGCACTCGGAATACCAAGCCTGACTAACACCGTAGTAACTGTGTAATGGTAGCACATATATAGTAATGAACAACAATGGACAGACAAAGAGACAATGACGTTACTTTGGACATTGGGCATGTGGGCGTGATTAACCAACACAGTTCATGAGATGATCAATTAGGGCAATAAATGCCATACTATAAAAGCAGTAGTTAAAGGGAAGTGATATGGTAGTCCAGGCTGACTGACAGTCAAAATACAATGAAATGTTGGTGAGGATTAACAACAGGGATTAGTTCTTATAAATAATGACAATTAAGTTACCGAGACATATACATCTCATGGCTACAGGGTAATTAGCCTTTGCAATCAAATGTACTTCGCAATCAAATGTACTTCAGACAATGGTAGTCGTAAATCAGTCACTATGACAAGTTCGTCGCATTCCATAATGTAATACCTAAGGAGATATAAGTCTAACATAATAAAATATGGCATATCCAAAACAGCCTGTAATAATAAACTGTTGCGAAAGAATAAGGATTTCAAGCCACATTATTACATAATAATAACCTCTAATGTTCAATTCTATCGATAAAAATCTATAGCTATCTTTTTGCTATATTTTTGCTATAATTTGCTATAATTTTGCTACTTTTGCTATTTTTGCTATAATTTTGCTATTTTTTATATATTTTTCTGCTTAGTAGTTGCTATTTTTTGCTATAATTTTCCTTAGCAGTTCCTATATTTGCAATATTTTTGCTATTTTTTCCGAAGCGATTGCATAAGCAGCTGGTTGATCGGTTTTTAATACGAGTTTACAGTGCTTCGTTGCTGCTAACAGTTTTCTGACTTTTTTCTATCTCGAGCTTGGTATAAATAACATCATTTTCACGTAGACATTCCTCGAATGAATCTCGGTCTTTGCAATGAAACAGGGCTACCCATTTGGTCTGCTCTCTGAGATCTTTCAGGACAGAGTTGTATTTTTGAGTAAGTACCCAAACGCTATGCTGAGTATGTCGACCGGAGAATGCTAAATATGAAAGCATATCTTTGTTTTTGGTTAGTTCTTTACTCGCACTGCAATCGTCTATTACGAAAAGGGTTGATTCTCCTTTGTATTTTTCGTGACATACTCGTAAACAGTCTTGTAAACTATCGCCCGGATCAACTTTGTACACCCCGGGATCATTCATTACCCAATCTCTCGATAGGTATGTTTTATTAACGCTTATAGTCGGGCACAGAATAATAATATGGTCGAAAAAACATCGATCCCGATAATGACTTTCTAAAATATCTAGAATAAAAGCTGTTTTTCCACAACCCGTTTGCCCGCAGATGATAACGCAGTGCGGTTCTTTAGGTAAAAGATTATTAATAGAGCGCTTGCACGAATCTTCCATTCTGTATATTAAGTTGCGCATCCATAATCACATACAAATATATGTTTAATTTACCAGGAGATCCTGGAGCTTCGTTATCTGTATAGTGACACCCTCGCTGGCATTTTCTATTCTCTACCCACTGCCGTGTAGTTGGTCATCGTCCGTGGTTCGCATGTCGAGCCACAGCGCATACTTCGTGGTGAGGTATTCACCCATCGATACATCCCCGAGAGACAGATCTTTCACGAAGTCTGGGCTTTCTTTTTATAAAAGTGAGTTTTTTAATCTCATCCCATTGTTGATACGCTAGCATTCCTTGACTATATAGTTGATTAGGCACGCCCTCGATAGTCAATTCTACTTTTGTAATCTTGGGATTGTAGAACTTCTCGGTATTTCTTTTAAATGCATCGCAGGGTCCTCAAACAACATTAAAATACCCTTCAACGTTTAGGTTGATGTTCCACTTGGTATCTTTTTTGCTTCTTATGATCTTTCGGTGTCGAAGCACGCGATTGTACAAAATGGCTAAACTTCCTGTATCCTGATTACGAATTTGTCTGGCTAATTCAGGATCTGATTACTCTACCATAGTCATTAAAAGTGAGTTTGTATTCTAACCTATCACCTAGGGATGCTTGATAGAAGGGCATGTGACTATCTAGTAATTCAAAGTCGAGCGGAATATAGAATCGGTTACCTAATGCGCCGGCAACAGCGAGATCTTTTACGATGGTATTATCACCATTATCAGCACCCACACGCAGTCTCAATGTGTTCCGATTACAAATACCTTGGTACTGTAAGTAATAGAAGTATACATCGCTATCATCGATACTCAAAACCTCATTACCACTAATTTTAATCATGATTTTCTTAACGATAGCACGATCTATGTTCTGAACAGGCTCCCTGTTAACGTCAGCAGAAGTCAAACTAATCGTAAATGCTAGTCGGACAGTTCCCGGAACTAACACATCGTGTGCGCCGAGATTAGGAAAGCGAACCAGAAGCGTTTGATTCTGATCAATGGTATTCGGGTTACTAGTTATAGTTACAGACTAACGAATTGCTTTGACCCCTAATGGATCCCGAAGTCTACGTTGTGGGTTTAACTTGCGTCCGTATTGTGAAGACATTGTTATATTATCAAAATGGATGATATTAATCTAGATAACATAACTGATACTAGTACAATCGAAGAGGGTACTGATGAAACCAGCTTTGGTGGCATGAATCTTAACGATGAACTTTTACAATCAACCGTTAATGATTATTACGATACCTTTAAAGATGTTAGCCCAATTGTTCATGACTTTTCAAAGTTTGAAGTAGATGGTAAAGGAACATTGTGACTGCGTGGCGCTCCAGATATTGATCTTATGAATTCTCGTACTCGAAAGCCCCTAGCCTTGTCTACGATAGCCGCTAAACATGGCATCAATATTGTTCGTAATGAATTAGGTTTTGTGGACTACTCACGAGAAAAACTTTCCGCGAAGACTACTAAGGTTCTTCGGACTGTGCGTGATGAACTCGGTACCATAGATAATTTGGAAGAAAGCTCGAAGCTGGCCTCGGACGGGCTCGGAGAAATCTTGGATACCTACTACGATAATTCCACGTTACAGGTATCACCATACTCAGAGTTCAGTATTAGGGAATTACGAGGTCTTGACAAGGCAATGCGAACAATGCGGGGAGAACTCATCAATAATACAGCCAAGCTATCCGAACCCGACAAGCATATAGCTTATGAGAAAATTCAGTAGACGTCGCATTGCAGAAAGATTGCGTAACTTAGAAGACGAAAGATCGGCCCGCCTCAAGGCTGCTTCCATTAATAGAAAGGCACTTCATTCACAAATCAGTTGAAATCGAGAAACTATCGATCAAGTCCTCAACGATGATACTACACTGGCCGATAAAATTAAAACATTGTTCAGAGAACAGGGGATAACCATTGCCAGTATTGGGATTTTTTATATCGACTTTGACTCTCACGTTAAGCGGTGGTACAGGAGGCGGTGCACCACCCAGTGATAAAATGGTTGTAAAAGAGTGGATAAAAAAGCAACAAAAAAGCATTAGGTTCAGTACTGGGAAAGCCGCGTCTGCACTTCCCGGCATAATAGGGAGTATTGTTTCCTGGCTTTTGAATTTATTAGCTAAGACCACCACTTGGCTTAGTCAAAACTTGTGGGCACTGATCGTAGCAATTGCAGGGCTTTTGTACGTATCCGCTAAGAACTATTTAACCAAATCATGAGTAAACCAGACGCTACTCCACCTATTATAAGCGCTGTTTTTTCATCAATATGTTGTTGATTTTTAGCTGCAATATGTGGTGGCACTTGTGGTTGTGCGTCAGTAGATGGTTGTGAAACATGTAGTAACTGTGGTTTGACCCGTTTCGCCTGTGTTTGTTTGCGTTATTAATTCGGTATTAATATCTAAATTTTTACCTGTTTTTTGTTGATCGGTAGCAATAACAATTTTATTATTATAACCGATCACTTGACCAATCTTAAGTTCCATATTACTCGGAGACATGTATAATCCCGGCGCATAAATGTAGTCCACTTTTGATTGAGCGTACTGTAATACATCTTGATAACGTCCTTCTACTCTGCTAAGAGCTATTCCAGTCAAAGTCCAGAAAAATAGAAGCGGTAGAACGGAACCTTTCTCATCATTACAATATTAAAAGTTAAAGCGGGGCATTATTTAGGATTCGATAAACCCGGTACTGATGGTAAGTTATACGCTTTACACTTACAAGATAATGTATACAAGCGGAAAGAAGTTGTATTCACAGCTAATCTTGGAGATTTAAGTGATGTTGACATTAGTAGACTCAATAAAAACACTTCATACAATCTTACTCGCAATGATGATAATAAATGGACTATGGTCGAAGCAAAAATCGAGTGGCTATTGAATATCGTCATTACCCCACTGTATGTGATGATGGGTAAGGCACATAATATAACTAAGATAATGAATAGTGGGATCGTACTCAGGGCTTACATCCCCTCAAAACAAAAGAGTGTGTTAGTCTCTACCCTGCCAGAAAACCCAGGTCATATGTTATTGAGTCGTCCAGCATTAAAAAATGTTAGTTTAAATTTGTGTGCAATTTCTTTGCAAGATCTTTCTACAATTATTATTGTAGTCTTGTTTGGAGATGCACCAGAAGAATATTACCAGATCTATCAATTAAATGGCTTAAGAAACACGAGCGTCAATGTTGCAGTATTATTTATATGGGAGTATCATCCTTTGCAACCCTTGAGGGGGTTGAAATTATTAAAGGTGACAGCATTTTGCTTACTAAGATATTTTTGCCACATAATATACATTTAATAAGGTTGATGTATAGTCTCAGAATTTTTAAGCAAGACCAATTAAAGACTATTATATGATATGATAGTATACATTATGGGTTTATATCCGGTTGTCGATGAAGCATCTGAAAAGATGGATACTGTCAATGGATTTCGTTATTTACATAAAAAAAGCGACATAAAACATCGAATAGAGAATAGAGAAAGAGAGGGAGTTGAGACTTGGATTGTATAAAAAGTATCGCAGAGCTGTGAATGCTCTGGACGGAGTTGACACTGCGCTTTAAACAGCTAGCATGGGACTCGGTGTAGCCGGTGTTGGTTTATTATCAACTTTAATCGGCACGCTTATCGTACTTGGCATGGAAATAGCAGCCGGAGTCTCAGGACTGGCAGGAATAGTGAATAAAATTTATTTCTCATATGTTGCAAAAGAAAGCATTAAAACATCATAATATTCGGATACTCGGCGAAGCAAAGTTGAACAGCATTGAGGATCATATTTCAACAGCACTGGCTGATTGTAAGATATCTGAGGAGGAGTTTTCTTTAGTGTTGTCAGAACTTACCAAATACAATGCAATGAAGCAGGAGATTCGATCAATTTCTTGTAAGACCAGTGGAATTAGCGAAGACGAGAAAAAAAGTTCATAGAACAGGGGAGACAACAAGTGCCTCAATTATTCCTTGCCCAAACCAAAGAACTGGTTGGAGATTATAAATAGATTATTTCCTATCGTTGGACCACATTTAAACGAATGCTTACATAAGTTTATAATAATGTCAACAAAAACATTTATGATCCAGGACATAATTATAAAATTGCGAGAATTACCACAGGGTATATATTATATCAGTGATGTCAAACCAACCAAATACGGTCATCAATTGTTTCTTTCCAATTTCCAAAGGGGCCGTCGGGTAGCCTAGTGGTTAAAGCATTCGCTCGTCACGCCAAAGACCCGGGTTCGATTCCCGACATGGGTACAATGTGTGAAGCTGGAATATTGCTAAAAGCGGCGTAAAACCATACTCACTCACTCACTCACTCCAATTTCCAAAAAGAGTATATAGTCTGGTCTCCTAGTAAAATGAACGAAGAACTTAGTAAAAATGTTGAATATCACTTTGTTCAAAATAATAGTATGCATATGAGCAAAAATAATAGAGAATATTTTCATTACAATTTAGTTTAATATCATGATGATGGTTGAATCGCATCATCGTTTTTGCATAAAAAATTCCCTCTGTAGTAGCAGTATAGATATATAAATCTGGCTCCAGTGGAAGTGGTCCAGAACCATCATTACTTATACTACTCGTCTATTCATCACTCTATTGGGTTTTTCCCCAAATGAGCTAACATTTTGAGATTGCAAAAAATATAAAATAATGTTTTAGATGTATGTAAGGGTTCTAACTAAAGGCTTGACCCGGGGTTCGATATTTAATGCTCATGAGAACAGCATAGATCTACATTATGAACATAGCAGAAATAACGCAGTTCTGTAGCACTCCTAGCATTTATTTTGACGACCAGTAATCTGTGCTGAGAGATAGTATAAATGAATGCTACTCTTGAGCCCCTGGCCAGTTAGATATTTGACTTATTTGATTCATGGGTCAACATCATTATCGGTATATGGTCTCGGTCTTAGCTGCAGAATAAGTTCAACTTTCAACTTAATTTCAGTATGTAACCAAGTTTCTGGAGATGTTTTCTGATTATGTACATTTACATTATACAATCATGTGTTGCATTAAGTTATGTTTCCAGTTCTGTGTTACAGATCTCGATCATTTGTGATGTCGAATAAAGATATCTCAAAACATATAACACCTACTCATTTATGATGGAGATCAATTAACTCAACAAGATGCCAACAGTACAGTGTCCGGTCCCATCATGTGACTTCGTAACAGAAGACCATGACTCACCATGACTCACTCCTGAATGCACATGCAATGGTCCACACTATGACCACACATGCTAGTAGCTCAGCCAAAGTCAAGAAAGTAAAGCAACCAACTATACTGAACAACCAAAGTTCCTGTGACATTGAATAAGATTTAATGCCAAGTTATGTTTTATACCCAATCTGAAACAATTTTGGTTTGCAACAGATAAAAGACTCCTCTAAGTGTCCAAATGGTTTAATTAGCCATACTGACTTCAGAAAATGCGTGATTTCATTAAAAAACACGAACATGCCAAAATGTCAATTTACAAATCAATAGCTTGTGTGTCCACCTGGTTGCGATGCAAGCAACACATCTTCGTCTCATGGAATGGACCAGGCGTCGCACAAAGTCCAGTGGAATATCTGTCCATATCTGCTGGAGCATGTTTTGAAGTTCCTGGAGTGTCTGTGGAACACGTGGTTGACGTCGAGGGCGCCGATCCATCTCTTCCCACATGTGCTCGATTGGTGAGAGATCAGGGGAGCGCGCCGGCCAGGTGATGACATTCACGTTGTTTTGTTGAAGAGAGTCCTGAACAAGTCAAGCAATATGTGGCCGGGCGTTGTCATGTTGAAAGGTAATGGCTGAGCCATGACGACGCAAAAACGGCAGAACAACAGGGCCGATGATCTCATCGCGGTAGCGGTGTCCATTGAGAGTTCCCTCTACCACTATCAATCGGTGCTACAAAGGCACGGATGGACCATCATCTGTCTTCTGACGGGACACTTACTGGTGCGACTTAAGTGTCCTTCAGGACGGTGTGACAATACATGCATTGAAATGTCCCATCATGTGCCTTCGTGCCAAGAGTGTAGACTGGAAGACAACCTTTGCACATGATGCATTGCCATGGAGGCGATGGCAATGCTTCTGTCTTCGTGAGTTCCAAGTCCATATCCCAATTCTCTGTGCTGTTTTCCATGTTGATCTAATAGAATGCAGTGTGAGTGGCTTCGCTCTTATTTTTATAGGAGAGGGAGTGAATCGAAATGGTCCCTGTTTTGATTGGTCCAACACGCTCAACGCCGATTGGTCTGAAACGCAGCACGCTGATTGGTCCGTTTCGGGACCTGGTCTGAGCCTCGGTTTTTCAAACCGACCCGACCCTTCTGTTTCTGTTCCATAGGAACAGGCCTGTTTCGTGAGAGAGAAAGCACAACCCACTGTTCGACCCATCAGAGACCCGCACAGGTCAGATTGGTCAGATTTCGATCCTGTTCTTTTGGGTAGACATGTACACCGCCACCACGTCTGAATTCCAAAGGTGGACTGACACAGACGTGATGTAGGAATGCCTACGTGATGTACTTCGTGTCTCCATGCAAACGTGATGTCACTCGAGACTACAAACAGACGTTGTTTTGTTTTTGTTTTTATAGACGTACGTAGTGTTTTTTACTCGTGTCTCCATGCAAATGTGGTGCCACTCGTGACTACAAACAGTCGTTTATATAGGTATAGATCGATAGACATACGTGACGTTGTCACTGGCTCATCCACGCCTAGGTGTTGGCACTCGTGTATGCATACATGCGTGTTGTCATTCGTGTCTCCATGCAAATGTGGCATCACATGTGTCTTCAAACACTCGTTTATATATACTCTTAAAAAAAAAAACATATCTAAAATAATTACATTAAATGAGAACCAAATAAGTCAAACAGAAAGATGATGATGTGTCTATAATTCGCGAAAACACATGCAAAGCACATAAACGTAGCTTTTTGGGATCAATTTTACAGCTTCACCCAAACGCAACCGCCTGTAAAAACGTGCAGCACAGGATCCTGCATTTAGGCATGCAGGCCCCCCTGCTGAATGGGTATAAAAATCCACATCAACGGCTGTTCATACAGTCCTTATAATGGTAGTAGAGGCGGTGACAGAATGCCAAGACTGAATGCAGCTCAACGGAACAACGCCATTGAGAGATTACAAGCTGGAGCAACTCAGCAAGAAGTAGCCAGGCACTTTGGCGTATCCAGACAGACAATCTCCGCACTGTGGTTCCGATACAACAACACCAGCAGAGTTGATGACAGACCAAGGTCAGGAAGACCAAGAGTGACAACCGAAGCACAAGATCGATACATCCGGCTGCGACACCTCCGAGAGCGCACTACCACAGCCACGTCTACAACCACACAGATCCCTGGGGTACACAGAATATCAGATCAAACGATACGCAGGGAGGCTGGACTTTTTGCACGAAGACTGTTCGACGTCATGTATTGACCCCACGTCATCTGGCGGACCGTCTGCTTTGGTGCCAACAGAGGGTTAGATGGGCATGTGCAAAGTGGAGAAATGTACTGTTTACTGACGAGTCCCGTTTCCTACTCACACGTGCTGATGGGCGCGCACGTGTCTACAGACATCGGGGTGAACGTTATGCCCCCAACTGTGTGCAGCAGGTTGTCCCATTTTGCGGCGGAAGTGTCATGGTATGGGCCGGAATTCATCACGGTGGTAGGCCCCCTTTCGTGCATGTGGCAGGTGCATTGACAGGTGTGCGGTACAGAGACTTGATCCTACAGCCTTACGTTCTTCCTCAAGTCAACATTCATGGCGGACAGTTCCAGCTGGTTCCATCTCGACCGCATATTGCACGTGTTTGTCAGGACTTCTTACAGCACAACAACATCCAGACATTACCTTGGCCAGCCCGATCACCAGATTTGTCCCCGATTGAGGATCTGTGGGACGAGTTGGATTGACAACTTGATTGCATCTATGGGTCGTCGGTGTCAAGCGGTGATTGATGCACGTGGTGGGCACAACCGATACTGACATTTTCTGTACCCCTGATTAATGTTTTGAACATTGTGTACATTGATCTTCAAACAGTGTTTCAATTATGGTTTCTGTGTCCCATTTTGAAACAATTGCATAATATTACATTTTGAAAGTCAGTGTCAAGTTTCTTTTTTCGAAGAGTATATATATATATACAGTCGTGCCTCGCTTATACGGACACTTGCGTCATTTCACAATTCGTCCGTATAAACGAATTTCCGTATAACTGAAATCAGCTTCTTACTGGAAGAGTTACTTCCCTTAAATTATGCAACTCATGACAGATGACAGAGAAAACAGATACATCCACTCAATCTTTATTCATACACGTTTCAAAAAGTCTGTAATGGAAGTTTGGACTGTCACCAATTGTCGATTTTCCTATGGTATGTCCAAAATTAGTGCCATAATGCTTACTGTTGGTTTCTAAACTTGCTGACGGGTGTTTTTCTTTAAACCGACAACTTCCCTTTTTTCGCGTGCTGTAACTGCATGTCGCTTACGTTTCGCTGGTTGACAGGCCATACTTTCACAACTTTGACCTCTGACCTCCACAGACGCCATATTTATGGAAGGGGATTACATGTACAATAAACAAGCTCGTCTCAAACGTAACTCAGTGTCACTTGATTAATTGACTTCTCACGAATCAAAGGATTACCACCAGCGGAAGGATTACCGCCAGCGGAAGTGTATTGTCCGGATAAGTGAGACAATTTTGTGTGCATTTCAGTGTTTTGTGTATCAAAATGACCGTCCGGTTCCGGAAACTGAATTTCCGGATACATACGGGTATATTTATATAGCAATTATTTGTTTTGAATGAAAATCGTCCGGGAACCGAGGTTTCCGGATATCTGAAGTCAGTATAAGCGGGGCATGACTGTATATATATATACGAATGCACAAAAGTTAAGCGCCACCATATTCATAATCTCTTGATTTCACGTGTGGGAATCAGAAATACGAAATATGATGATGTATGACTGAATTAGGATTCCATAGTTTCATGAACCCAAATTTGTCAAGATACCACAAGGAAAGCGTGCTTTACATGTTGCTGCTGTTCCCCTACCCTATAAATAGTGAAATTCAAGTTTCAGACATGTGGTTGCATTTTGCTCCTGTGTGAGATTCCCCTTCCAATAGAGGTTGAAAATCAGCCATGGTGAGGAGAAAGTTAACGAATGCTGAAAGATGGCAAGTGATAGGCATGAAAAATGCTGGCATGTCATGAAGGGCCATTGCAAGACAAATTGGTCATCATCACAGTGTTATCACTCGTTAGATTGTCAACCCTGGTCAAGCCAATGATGTCAATGACAGGCATAGGTCTGGTAGGCCAAGAAAGATCTCTAACAGAGAGGATACACGTCTTTTCAGGATAGTCAGACGAAATCCATTTGCCACTTCAACAGATTTAAGACTGCAGTGGATAACCCATCAGAGACTCTCTACGATGACCGTAAGGCGTCGCCTCAGAGCGGCTGGTTATAACGCCAGAAGACCAGTAAAACGTCCTCAACTGACTGAGAGGCACATGTGGAATTGTCTGCTATGGTGTCGTGCCTGTAGTTGATGGAACTTGGCCAACTGGAGAAGGATCCATTGGTCTGACGAGTGTCGAATAGTACTACGAACTGTTGATGGTCGAATACGTGTTTGGAGGCAACATAACACTCGTTTTGCACCAAGGAACATCCAGAAGACCTTAGCATGTGGCGGGGGGTCTGTCATGATATGGGGTTGTGTTTCCTTCGACTGCAAACTTCTGCTGGTGACAATTCGTGGAAACCTGAATGGCCAACAATACCAAGATGCCGTTCTTCGTCCAGTGGTAGTCCCTCCTTTTGACAACCATCCTCTTCAGACAAGACCTGTTTACATGGACGAGCATCTCTGGGGCATTCTTGGCTGGAAAATCAGACATTGTGATCCCCCAGTTCAAAATCTCGCTGGACTTGAAGCTGCACTTCATGAAGAATGGATGCGTTTGCCTCAGAGAAGCATTCAACGACTTGTAATGAGTATGAGGCGTAGGGTAGAAGCTGTGGTCAATGTCCGTGGATCATACACACGTTACTGACGTTTCTGTCTTGCAATAGACTCTGCACTCACTAGGGTGTCTATGTGACACCTGATATGGTCTGCTGATATCATGACAGTTACATGACAAAAAAAGTTTTTCAATGTTTTGGTAAAATGTCTTTGGTAAAATTCCATTCTGCTCATATTCTTTTGGAACACAAGATAAACTTGCTTTGGGACAACTTTTGCATCACATTAGGTTTACATATACGGCTTATAACAAATGTACATCTCGTTATAATAGTCATCATTAAGTGCCAAAAGTAACAGCTCACAAATATGGTGGGTGGCGCTTAACTTTTGTGCATATATATATATATATATGTTACAGGAAACAAGTATAATCAGTGATTAAGTCTAATGACTGAAAATTTCAGTGATTATGTCTAATAACTGATTCACTCGGAGGTTATGTCTAATTACTGAAATCTCCAGTAATTAGACATAATCACTGAAATGAACCAAGGGATTTTATACTTGTTTACTGAAAGCATATCCCTGCCTTGTTTTTATAATGTGTGCTAGTTTTGAAATTAGATTAGCTATCAAAGTAAATACAACCTCCTGTAACCAGATACCTTACACAAAAATCACAGAAATAAGCTTAAACAGTTCAACAGGAGATTCAATGGCCGAAAGTAGATCATCTTCTGACTGCAGTCACTGAAGAACTTCCTCTGAAACTTGACGAACTTAAGTCCTACAGTCCAATCACTGGTGTCTCCAAGCCAAGCAACTAGAATGTCTTTAATGTCACAGTTCGCCCTCTCTACAGAACCTTGGCTTTGGGGATGTCGAGGCTTTCCGTGCACGATCACCAATGAGGGCCACATAAGTTTCAATTCAGTTACAACCTGTGCTGTAAATTCAGATCCATTGTCACTTTGGAGCACACAAGGAGTGCCAAGTAGGAGAAATATGTCCAAAAGTTGATAGGCGACTTCAGAAGCACGTTTAGACGTTAGGGGAGGCAACACAACAAACTTGGTAAGATTATCTTGGTAAACTAGCGAAGCCTTCTCAAATGTTGTCACAACACATGACTGTTTGTTTACAGGAGACTGGCTTACGACAGGATTATGAAGCCTTCTCTCAAGTTATTATAAAAAGGCAGGGATATGCTTTCAGTAAACAAGTATAAAATCCCTTGATTTATTTCAGTGATTATGTCTAATTACTGAAGATTTCAGTAATTAGACATAACCACCGAGTGAATCAGTTATTAGACATAATCACTGAAATTTCCAGTTATTAGACTTAATCACTGATTATACTTGTTTCCTGTAACATATATATATATATGGATAGAAAGAGATCGATAGACCTACGTGGTGTTTTACTCATAGGTGTGTGAAAGGGGAGGGTGTGGGTTCTTTTGGATTGTTGTTTGTGTTGGCAAAGCAATGATCAAAACGTTTCTTTCGGGAGAGATGGGTGGCCCTTAAAAGGGCCGTTGGAAAACAAACTGGAAACTGGAAACTGTAGAAAACTGCAAACTGGAAACTATTGGAAACTGAAAAAACAAAGCCGGCGATTTGAAGGGTGCTTTCTTGAGGGGCTTCTGCCATGTTTTAGTTTGCCTTGGCGTGGTGCGACGTCCGCATGGAGTTGTGTGATGCATTCTTTTAGGGCACGGACATCGATATGCATGTCTTCTATGAGATGGAGCACTTGTGTCATCTTTGTCGACATGGACGGTGTTTCTTTTGACTGGGTTCTGGGCAATCTGCAGCGAAATGGCCCACGGCTTGGCAGTTGTAGCATGGGCCCTAGGGAGTCTTCTGCATATCTTGACTGTTTATCTTTGTACAGACATAGTGGCAGTGACATTGAGTGTGGCACTTTGGTACATGTCACTTCAGGGCAGTACAGGTAAGTGTGACTGTCGGTCTGACACTTCATACAGTTGTATCGAGACAACATGGTTGATCTCTCATTCAGTGCTAGGATTGTGACAGTGTGCGTAGCTTCGCTCTTCATTTTTATAGGAGAGGCACTGAAACCTTGCTTTCTGATTGGTCGAAAATGCAGCGCACCGATTGGTCCGTTCCGGCACCTGGTCTGAGCCCAGGTTTCCAAACCGGACCGACCCTTGTGTTTGTTTTCCATAGGAACAGGCCTGTTCCATGAGAGAGAAAGCACAACCCACTGTTCGACCAATCAGAGACTGGCACAGGGCGTCAGTGGCCTGTGATTGGTCGAAAACCCAAGCTTCTGATTGGTCAGATTTCGATCCTGTTTTTCTTGATGTGCATGTCGATCCTGTTTTTCCCTCGGGCGTGCATGCCGATCAACATCCTAAAGACAACACAACACCTATTTTTTTTCAACTTTTTAATTCCCCCGCTCACATGAACCAACAAAACAAAAGCCACAGGATGAGGGGCGTCCCTGTGTTTTTTGTGAACAGGAAACTTTTTCACTAGGAGTGAACAAGACTCTCTGCTCTTCTCTTCCATGCTTCTTCGGACAACAGGCGCCTGTATTTTTCGTTCACTTCTCCATCAGGACAAAACACACACAAGTATTCACAGGCGACTTTGGCGTGCTTCAGATGTTCTTTCCAGGGTTTGTCTGTGGCTTCCCATTGGCAGAGTGTCACACAGCAGCAATAACAGGTAACACAATCCCCTTGACCATGTTAGAAATAGCCAGCCATGGCCATGTCATAAGGGGTCTGGCCATCTGTTTAGGCAACGTTTAAAAAGACCTCAGACATTGTTGAAATGAATCTTAGCCAGGATGAGAAGGATGACTCAAGGTGTAAGAAGGAGAAGGTTGTGCCTCCAGAATGTCATCGAGTTGCCATGTGTCGTCCATAAAGGGTGTGTTTTTTCTCGCTTGTTCTCTCACCTTTTCAGACACCCACTCGGTATCGGGGACATCTTGAGATGGTGGCATGGCATTCATAGACCTTCTTTGCCCCATGATGGCTGTGGCTCCACTGAAGGAAGGTCAGCGGGTTCGCATGCTTTTATGAAGTCTCTCCTCATCTCATAGGATCAGCACATACACGATGGGTCTTGCAACGTGGTGGGCTTCAAGTCCAAGAACAGGTAAGTATAAGGTTCTTTGGTGGCGTCTTCATAGGCTCCAAGCAGAAAAAGAACTTTGCCTGGAAACACCTGGTGAGACAGACTGTCGATCTGCGATGCATCTCTCAGATTTTTAAAGAGGACCATGTAGTGAGCATTCAGACTAATGGTGCGATGTTGTGGTGATTGGGCATACAAATTCTGAGTGAGGTACAACACAGATGTGTTTCAGTGATGACTTTTCTTGGTGAACCATCGCAACACTTCCGTTTCTTCTTCTCCTGTATTGTCGCCCAGCAAATCATCTATGACGAGCCAATGCAGGGCCACCCCTTTTTCTGGTAAGGCACAATCCACTTCTTTCATGCTCTGCACAAAATCAAGAGTGACCCCTAAGCGGTCTGCCATCTCTTCCGACGCATGATGAAGCGGTTGCCATTCACTGTACACCCACATGATGCGATGGGTTGGCGTATCCAACACCTCGGGGCGATGCATCTGCTCCAAACATGATTTCACAAAGGAACTTTTTCCTGATCCTATGGGTCCAGCAATTTACATCGTAAAAGGGTGGCGTAGGGTCAAAGGTGAGGTCATGACCTCTTCATCATCATCATCATCACCACGTGATGCCATCTTGTGTTCTGGGTGACTGACACACGGCAGTTGTGGCGGCGGTGATGTCGCTGGTCTCATAGGTGATGGTTTTGGTGATAACCCATGGGCGTGTTTTTTATGACGAAGTAAGGCATCTCTTCCTAGAAAATGTCTTACCACGGTCTGAACATGATGTGGACTCCTTGACGTGTTACATGTCATTAACGATGTGTTCTGGGTGACTGACACAAGGCAACTGATCTTTCAAGCATGGCTTCTCTTTTATCTTTTCTTTACTTTTACAACAAGCAAGTGCACAGACATGACAGACAGACAGCGTTGACTACATCTCAACTCAGCCTCTACCCTCGGTTTGGCACCCTATTGCAGTTGAGATAAATCAAGAGACAAAGAGTCAGTTCAATCAATTACTGTTTACTGATGAACAACAACAACAACAACATCAACCCAGATACATAGGAAATATGAAAAGACAACTGAGGAGGGAGTGTTTCACATGTCCCTCAAAGAATGCGAAAAACTTTCATCTTCCATCTTCAAGCTCTTCGAGTGAAGATGGGGTCACCATAAGATGTGGTCCTTCATCATACTGTCCCAAACAGGTCCCAACAATGTTTGGGACCCCTCATTAAAACAGGTACAGTCTATGGCCTCCCTGAAACAGACATGACACATCACTTGACCACTGTTGCAGCTTATGTATTTCAACATGTTGTTATGGCGGCAGACACTACATTCACGCTGTATGGTAGTGAGTTGAGCTTCTCCATAAGGATCATCATCGTTGTCGTCATCGCGAACTTCTGGCATACCTGAGGAGAAGACATCCTCCGGTGATGATGGTGACCAAAAAGCATCAAGCAGGGTGGGTGTGTCCAGCTCCATGGAAGGGAGTGCTGCCAACTTGTGTGCTTCATTATCATCGTCACTGATCATCATCACAGGCGGATAAGGCGAATAGGTTGGCTCCCGCGGGGTTTGTTCCCACCACTGTTCCAACATGGTCTGCGTTGAACTGACATCGGGGGAAGGGAGGATGGGTGTCCTGTCAATCCAACAAAAAAAGAACCCTTAACTATACCCATGATCATAGTCATACATTCGTGATAGTCATGATAATAACGGCATACACATCTCAAAGAATAGCATGGTACTTACAGCTGTTCTTGATGAGGGATCTTCAGAGACAACTTCTTCCGTGGTCGCCTTTTTGCAGGTGTTGCAGGTTTCAAACATTCTGTCACTTTCGTTTTGCTGTCTGCTACTGCTGTTTTTGTTGTTGTTATTGCTGCTGTTGTTGTTGCTGCTGCTGGTTTGCTTGTTTTTCTTCTTCTGGGTCTTCTTTATCTTCTTCTTCCGAGCTACTTTCTTGGGTTCAGTCAGTTTCCTTATCTTCGAACGTATCATGTCGCACATCACTTCGTCGGCTTTCGCACGTGACTTGGCGTACACGTCGTCGGTCCTTATCTTCTCACACATCACATCCTACACTTCACCCCACAGTTCAGCGGTCATGTCAGGGGTGCCCTTCACCACTCACTTTACCACCCATGTCACTCTGTGTCTTGGCATTCATAGGTTTGGACATGATGTTGCCGATTCACTTGTTTCTTCCAAGTCTTCACGGATTTGAGTCAACACTTGATGGTACTCTCTCCAAACACGCGTTTCTTCCAGGTAAAAGGCCAACAGCCAACACAACATTAAGAACATCAATCAGAGGGACGATGTTGTTTCTTGGACAGAGGTAGGAAAAGTGATGACAAGAGAGCGTCTGTGGGTTTTGAGGCACTGAAACCCTGCTTCCTGATTGGTTGAAAAACCCGTCCTTCTCATTGGTTGGTTTCTGTCCCACACGCCACCCAGTTTGGCATAGACGTTGTGTTTCTTTTCCATAGGAACAGGCCTGTTCCATGGGAGAGAACGCACAACCACTGTTTGACCAATCAGAGGGCCGTACGGGGCATGTGTGGCCTCTGATTGGTCGACAACCCTAGATTCTGATTGGTCAGATTTCGATCCACTTTTGGACTATTGTTTTTCATCCATGGCTTCACGGATGGAAGTGAACAGTGCATGGTATACTCTCCGAACGCGTCTGTCTTTAAGATAAAACGCCAACAGCCAACACAACGTAAGGAACATCATAAAAAAATGTCTAGCCTCTGTACAGGCAGACCTGTGTTTGTACTGTAGAGGATGTGTCGCTTGGTGTAGACGATGCGGTAGTCTTTTGTGGTGGCTTGGGTCAGAAGATCCAGAAGATCGTTCCCCTGGTGAAGTCCTGCACCCTTATGATGTTATCCCCAGACCGTTGTCCAACTATCAGGTCTTTCATGGTGTCAAAGTTGAGGTGTTGACGGGCTCTGTAATTCAAGGTGAAACCGCGCACTTTGCAGGTCGTGTTGCACGTCTTGGGTGCATTAACTCATAGGCATAGTTTTTGGGACCCTCTGACACAAACGTCTTGATGGTGTTTCCATAGGAAACTTGCCCCAGTGCGAATTAAGACAGGCCTTGCCAAGAGGGCAAAGTCCTGGGTTCTTCTTGATGTTGGCCTTGTTCAGGACGATGCCTTCAGTAGTATAGGTAATGGGGGTTCTGGACCACTTCCACTGGAGCCGGATTTATTACCTATACTGCTACTACAGGTGGCATTTTTTATGCCAAAATGATCATGAGATTCAACGATAGTCATGAGATTAAGTTAAATTGGCTCTAGCTCACCAATACCTGGGGCCAATCATTGCTTTAGATGAGCCTAAATGGTAATAAAAATATTCTTCATTATTTTTATTGATAAAGCGATATTCAACATTTTTATTAAGTTCTTCGTTCATTTTACTAGGAGACCAGACAATATAACTACACTCTTCTTGTAAATTGATAAGAAACAATTGATAACCGTATTTGGTTGGTTTGACATCTCTGATATAATAAAAACCTTGTGGTAATTCTCTCAATTTAATAGCTTTTTCCATTATTATATATATTTATGTAAGCATTTGTCTAAATGTGATCAAACGATAGTAAGCAATCTATTTTTAATCTCCAACCAGTTCTTTGGTTTTGGCACGGAATAATTGACGCGCTTGTTGCCTCCCCTGTTCTATGAACTTTTTTTTCTCATCCTCGCTAATACCACAGGTCTTATGAGATTTTGATCGAATCTCCTGCTTCATTTCATTGTATTTGGTGATTTCCGACAGCACTAAACAAAACTCTTCTTCGGATATCTTACAATCGACCATTGCTGTCGAAATATGATCCTCAATGCTGTTCAACTTTGCTTCGGCGAGTATCCGAATACTATCGTGTTTTAATGCTTTCTTTTGCAACCTACGAGTAATGAAATGAGTCCCGAGACTCCAGCGGCTATTTCTAGCTCCATTAGGCTTAAAAAATTCATCATTGAGTGAGCATACGCTGTAATACCCATCAGGTATAATAATGAGGTTTTTTTCACTTGATATCCATATCTTATTATTACCTTTCGCAGCACTTATATTGGTCAACAGCGGGTAATACGTTACATCGCATAGAGCGACTTCGAGTTGACCAGCCGAGTTATCGATAGTATGAAGCAGTTGAATAGACTGACCATTTGTTATTCCCGGGTGTGTAACATACATATTAAATATACAATGATACTATATCATAACTTAAATATGAAATCGAGATACATTACTAATCAATCGATTATAGTAACTGCCTCTGGTGCTGAGTTTACCGTTAAATTCCACGATATCTTTAAAAAATACAGTTTCACAGCAACTAGCGATAAAATGGTGCACGATTGGTTTCACAATCCGATGCAATTTTGGCACAATCAGTTAAACGTTGCCGTATGGTGTGCCACAACGGGATGTGGCGTATCTGTTAATGCCCCAGGATTTAAACTATATAAGTCTGTTATATTATTTCACGTGTACTATGAGATTAGACGTATACTTAAAGAAATTAATGCTCCATTACCGCTGGATCCAGCATGGAATCACGCAAATAATATTTATGATAAGAGGGCCTTCGAACGTATTTGTAATGAAGTTAATGTTTCTACGAGTAAAGATTGGCACATTAGTGGACCTAGCCATGGTCTAGGTATTCCGTACTCTGGACAAAGAACTATTAAAGATAAAAGCGATTATTTAATTAAAGAGGGTGTGATCCCTTCAAGCTTTGCTCTCTCGGATAAACAGTTTAGATCAGATCGTATGAACTTTGAGAGTGGCATTCCTTATATCATAACAAAGTTTGTGCATCCAAACGATACAACAGACGCTTGGAATGAATTTCTTAATGATAAAACGGAAAATGATTTTACTAACCCAGGATTTGAAAGAGTTAATGAATCGATAAGATCTGATGTATGGGCAATTCTCGGTGCACAATCGCAAACACGAACGTCCATTATCGGTACTGGGACGGCGTTCGATGCGCAAAAACAGTTTGTCTCAAACTTGGAGGACGCCATTAATTCACCAGTTGACATACCATCATCTATAAAGCTCAATCAAAAGTGGACTACGTTTATGCGCCGGGACTACACATGTCTCCGAGTAATAAACTTAAGATCGGTCAAGTGATAGGCTATAATAATAAAATTGTTATCGCTACCGATCAACAAAAAACAGGTATAAATTCAGATATTAACGTCGAATTAATAACGCAAACGATCACGGGCGAAAAGGGAATAGTCAAGCCACAAACACCAACTATCGCTCAACCATCTACTGACACACAAGTGTCACCGCATATTGCGGCTAAAAAGCAACAACATATCGATGAAAAAACAGCGCTTGTAGTAGGTGGAGTCACGGCTGGTTTACTCATGATTTGGTTAAATAGTTCTTAGCGAATACGTACCAGAGCCCTGCAATTGCTACGATCAGCCCCACAAGTTTTGACTAAGCCAAGTGGTGGTCTTAGCTAATAAATTCAATAGCCAGGAAACAACACTCCCTATTATACCGGTAAGTGCGGCCGCGGCTTTCTCAGCAAGCTTTCCCAGTGCTGAACCTAATGCTTTTAAATGCTTTTTTATCCACTCTTTTATACCGTCACTGGGCGGTGATCCGCCACCACCTGTACCACCTGTGCTGCCACCGGTTAACGCGAGAGTCAAAGTCGATATAATAAATCCCAACGCGGTTAAAATACTGGCAATTGTTATTCCCTGTTCTCTGAACAATGTTTTAACTTTATCGGCCAGTGTAGTGTCATCGTTGAGGACTTGATTGATAGTTTCTCGAATTCGACTGATTTGTAAACGAAGTGCCTTTCTATTACTGGAAGCTGCTTCGATGCGAGCCGATCTTTCGTCTTCTAAGTTATGCAATCTTTCCGCTACGCGACGTCTACTGAACTCATCGCCCACCTGTTCGAGTTTTGTTTTCTCGTAATCTATATGCTTGTCAATTTCGGATATCTTGGCCATATTATTTATCAGTTCTCCCCGCATTGTTTGCATTGCCTTGTCAAGACCTCGTAATTCCCTAATACTAAACTCCGAGGATGGTGGTACCTGTAACGTAGAATTATCGTAGTAGGTATCCAAGATTTCTCCGAGTCAGTTCGAGGCCACCGTCGAGGCTGCTTCCAAATTATCTGTGCTACTGAGTTCATTCCGCACAGTCCTAAGAACCTTAGTAGTCTTCGCGGAAAGCCGCGAGTAGTCTACAAAACTTAATTTATCACGAACAGTGCTGGTGCCATGTTTACCGGCTATCGTAGAGAAGGCTAGGGGCTTACGAGTACGAGAATTAATAATATCAATATGCGGAGAGTCACGCAGTCGCAATATTCCTTTACTATCTATCTCAAACTTTGAATAGTCACGACCTATCTTCTTTTAAGGCATCGTAATAATCACTGACGGTTGATTCTAAAATTTCATCGTTAAGATTCGTGCCACTAAAGCTGGTTTCATCAGTATCTTCGATTGGATTCTGGTTATCAAAGTCATCAAAGGTATCTAGATCAAAGTTATTAATATCAAAATTAGTCATTTTTATATTAAACATGGGGTACATGTTTTCAATATAACAATGTCTTCGCAATATGGACGCAAGTTAAACCCACAATATAGACTTCGAGATCCATTAGGGGTCAAGGCAATTCGTCAGTCTGTAACTATAACTAATAACCCTAGTACCATCGATCAGAATCAAACGCTTCTGGTTCGCTTTCCTAACCTCGGCGCACACGATGTGTTAGTTCCCGGAACTGTCCGACTAGCATTTACGATTAGTTTGACTTAACGTCGGTAGTTAACAGGGAGCCCGTTCAGAACATAGGTCGTGCTATCGTTAAGAAAATCGTGATTAAAATTAGCGGTAATGAGGTTTTGAGTATCGACGACAGCGATGTACACTATTGTTACATGGATCTCTGGAGAACGGATAAAGAACGGGAAAACTTACAGTACCAAGGTATTTGTAATAAGAACACATTGAGACTGCGCGTGGGCGCTGAAAATGGTGTTGATACCAACAAAAATGATAAGGCCGTTGCCGACGCATTAGGTAACCGATTCTATGTTCCCCTAGACTTTGAATTACTAGATTCCCACATGCCCTTTTATCAAGCATCCCTAGGCGATAGGTTAGAATACGAACTCACTTTTAATGACTACGGTAGAGTAATCAGATCTGCTGATGATGCTAGCTATTCCATTGACAATATCTCGCTCGAGTACGATATGATAACGGATCCCGAATTAGCCAGACAAATTCGTAACCATTATTCAGGAAGTTTAGCCATTTTGTACGATCGCGTGCTGCGACACCGAAAGATCACGAGGGACAGAAAAGATACGATGTGGAATATCAATCTAATCGTGCCCACGAGGTCGTTGAAGGGTATTTTAATGTTGTTCGAGGACCCCTCCGATGCGTTTAAAAGAAATACCGAGAAGTTCTACAATCCAAAGATTACAAAAGTAGAACTGACTATCGAGGGCGTTCCTAATCAACTATATAGCCAAGGAATGCTAGCGTATCACCAGTGGGATGAGATTATAAAACTTCCTTCTATAAAACGTTCTCCGGAAGTTAACACGGTCATGAAAGATCTGTCTCTCGGGAGTGTATCGATGGGTGAATACCTCACCACGAAGTACGCGCTATGGCTCGACATGCGAACAACGGACGATGACTGTGGGAGGAGAATAGAAAATGCTAGCAAGGGTTCCACCATACAGATAACGAAGCTCCAGGAATCAGCTGGTAAATTAAACATATATTTGTACGTGATTATGGATGCGCAACTTAATATACAGAATGGGAGATTCGTGCAAGCAATCTATTAATAATCTTTTACCTAAACATCCGCACTGCGCTATCATATGCGGGCAAACGGGCTGTGGAAAAGCTTTTATTCTAGATATTTTACAAAGTCATTATCGGAACTTTTTCGATCATATTATTATTCTGTGCCCCGACTATAAGTGTTAATAAAACATACTTATCGAGAGATTGGGTAATGAATGACGACGGGGTACACAGAGTCGATCCGGGCGATCGTTTACAAGACTGTCTCCGAGTATGTCACAAAAAATACAAAGGAGAATCAACCCTTTTCGTAATAGACGACTGCAGCGCGAGTAAAGAACTCACAAAAAAGAAATATATGCTTTCGTATTTAGCATTCTCCGGACGGCATACTCAACATAGCGTTTGGGTACTTACTCAAAAATACAACTCTGTCCTGAAAGATCTGAGAGAGCAGACCAAATGGGTAGCGCTGTTTCATTGTAAAGATCGAGATTCATTCGAGGAATGTCTACGCGAAAATGACGTCATTTATACCAAGCTCAAACGTGACAAAGTCAGAAAACTGTTAGCGTCAACAAAGCACTGTAAACTCGTATTAAAAACCGATCAACCAGCTGCTTATGCAAATGCTTAGCAAAATGTAACAAAATGTAGCAAAATTATAGCAAAATGTAGCAAAATTATAGGAAAATTATAGCAAATATAGCAAAATTACAGCAAAAATACGATAAGTTGAACATTAGCGGTTAATATGACATAAAATGTGGTTCGAAATCCTCATTCTTTTGCAACAGTTCATTATTACGGGTTTTATTGGATATGTCATATTCCATTATGTTAGACTTAAATATCTCCTTAGGTATTACATTATGGAATGCGACAAACTCATCGAACAAATGCTCAAAGAATCTGATACAGATCGAAATGTAGATAAATCTTTAGATAAACATAGAGAAAGACTCGCGGCTTTGGTAGCCAGTGGAAAATGTTCCCAATATTTGGGAAAAAATTATACCATCGAAAAAATTGATAACATGACCGACGAAGAAATTAAAAAACTGTATGGGCGTTACGAGTCTAGACTGGGAGCTACCATGACTAAAACTATAGGGTCGGCTATGTTACAACTATACACTGTCGTAGCTAGTACGTTTCTCCCTATCCCGGCAGAACATCGTATGTATTTATGCGAATCTCTAGAGAAAGACCCACTCATCGAACACGCTATAAGCTCAGTAAGCTGTGAGTTTTATCATAGATATGGAATGTTTTTAGCTCCACTCACCACAGCTTTAATAACGGCTAGGTATTGTCAATTTAAACATACGTGCCCACTTAATAATATAAATGGAGACTCAACAGGTGACACCACAGATTGTGAACGAAACTGCACAACAGATTGCGGAAACGCAACAACATGTGAACGAGGAACAACTAGTGAATGAGGAACCACCACAACATGTGAATGAGAAAAAACTAAAAGCCAGAGTTACTAAGAACCCCCAAAAAATAGCCACAGGAAGGAAGGGAGGACTGGCCAGGAAAGCGAAATTAATAAATAATTCAAATATTTATCCGATTAAAACATGGGCACTAGTAGGAGTTGCTGGTATAGCGGCTGTATGGTTCTTTTATAAGACCGGAGAAGAGAAAACGTCACCCCCAATGCAACAACAAGTTCAGTTAGAGGTTAGCCCCCATATAATGCTATAAGAAGCATGACTACTCCAGTTACAGACGGTAAAATGTTGGTAAACGCAACGTATCATTCAGCGGTGGTCAGCGGCTTGGCCATTGGCTATGCTCGTATGGCTAAAATGATTACTAAAGCCACACCTCCCAAGCTAGATTTTAATAGTTTTGACATCGGTATGATGGTTCTGGATATTGGATTGGCTATGGCAACGAAGGATATGCTCAAAAAACAAGGGCTTATCCCTGAAGACATAATGAAGTAATTAAACATTTGAATATTTTATATTATTGAACATTTGAATATTTTATATTCATATTGTAACCTTAGGTTCCGGGTACTTTACCCTTCTACCTATGGTCACTTCTACTTATCAACTACTCCTTCGTTCTAGGGATGATGTAGCTCTCTTTCAAAATCACAAGTCAGATGGTTTGCTCCAGTCCTTTTTTATTTATGATAGAGTTAATCATAAATACACACACATGGTCCTCAGATATATTCTTGTTGTTGCCTGATATAGATACAACACATACCTAGATGATGGTTGAAGAGCCTGATGGTTTTTCTGATGAACGTTAACTCTACTTCTTTTCTGACTCGGGATCCCAAAACCTACAGAGAACCGTTCTGTTCAGCTGTATGCTCCCGACTCCCCGCACCACTCTCGGACAACTAACAAAATACTATCGATGATAATTTTGGCTCCTCCCTCCAAAATCACCTTTGACATCATGAGAAATGAGTCATAATGGTCATTCCCCAATTTCCATAGTAATTAGTTTTATCATCAAGCCCTTCGGTCTAACCAATCTGATTACCTCTTCTAGAGTCATTGGTCAACTCGGACATACTCATATAATCAAATACCCTCAAGTACTCTGCTAGACTGGAAGGCGCCGAAAAGATACTTAATCATGTTATTTTGACATTCCAATCAAGCAGTAGTATTCAGAAATATTTGATCACCACCAATCTTAACGATTTTGTTCCATCCATCTATCTCCCTTCTAACATTTTCATTGCAAGACCGAATTCTACTAATCTCACACTAGTGACTAATAAAAGCAATATCCATAATCACTTGCCCTGGGGTTATGCCCTCACCCTGTTCAATCACTTCTCTCATATGCGTCTATATGTTACCCAAAAGCTTAGTTTAGTAAACTACATTTTAAGTAAATACCAAAAACCCTTTTTCTAAAATACCCTTGTTATACATGCCCTTCCCGTTGTAGAGCATGTCCCATGCGATTGACCAATGATAACAGAATATAAGATGTAAATACAATAGTACAATATCAAGATGTAACAACTTGTGTGTGTATGCATCTGAGGACCAGAAAAATCAATACAATGAAATTTTTACAGGGTAATGTCTCAGATAGGACCTGTTTTGGGTTGTACCTATCTGAGAATAATAACATGCCAAGACTTTTAAAGGCATAATCAAACAATTCTTCTTTGTAAAATTTACACTTTTTCAGTAGATGCAGATTGGTAATAAAAACATTTCGATCTTACATGTAAAGACATATGAGTCTTCAATAGTATCACAACATCAATAAACAACTGATGAACAGTTTCAGAGTTCTACGTGTCCAATATATAATCTTACTATTCTGTATCATCAACATGTTCCATGTCAGAATGTTCTATGACATATTCAACTTACTCTTACTCTTATGGTCTTGATCCAATGGGAAAAGTTCTCCATATCAAATGATCAAAAATGTCCTGGAAGTTTATTAAAAATGATTCTCTCCATCATCTTATAGAATGAGGTGTCTCATTCCTACATGTATGACAGTGAAATCTTTGACAGTCCAATCTCTGATGTCCAAAAAGGGTTAATTGTCCAAAAATTCAGTCATTTGTAAATCAAATAGGAAATTACTTTAAATTCATGCAAGAATTTAACTGAAGATTACAACAGTTTGTTCTTATAATTTCTCAAGTAAATGTTGAAATTTAGCTTCAGCATCTATACTCAGTAAACAAACAACATCTCACCTGACTCAACAATCACAATAGTTGTTTTTTTCAACATCAAAACAACATCAACTTATCATAAGGTCAATGAACATGCACCTATATAGAATATTGTCAAATGTCTCATTTGGCAGTGATCGCATGTGCAATATATCAACAAATATTCAAGTTATCAAACATGCCACAACATATATATTCCTAATGGTAAAACTCTTTACAAGTGTTATTGTAGAAGACTGCGGCATCTACCAATACAGTATCCGTTTTCAAACATCAATGAACTCCTGCGGTGCAATGTAATGCACCATATACAACATACTGGTAATATAACAGATAAATTTTCTCTCATGATATTCAACATATGTTTTTATCATATGGTAGGTGTACCCATTCATATATATTATAAATAAATGCATATAGGTCAGCACAAAAACATAAAATATGTAGTAAAAGTAACATCTTGAATACAGTATAACATCAACATTTATACAAGAGGACACTAGTATGTCTGAGATCACTTAAATTTCTAAAACTGTGACATTTCAATGCTCTCCTTATTTTGATAGAGTCCGCCTTAAATGTCGGAAAGGTATCAACTCGGGTGATAGTACATTTTCTAACAACTTATATAATAATGTGCTCAACTGATTAATCTTCCTTTCAACCATAGTAGCAAAATGTAACTCCTTTGCAACAAGTTGTATCCAATATGCATACATGGCCTGAAACCATCGTATCCTACCATCCTCTCTCTACCTTTATTAGTTCAGGCAATTCATTATGATTTGCAATTATACCTTGCTTCAAACCGTCCACTCTGTCATTGGCCTTAGACATGTACGAACCCATGTAATTAAAAGCTGCTTCTTCAGCTCTCATTCTGTTTGATAAGATATTGATATGTTGACGGATTATGTTCACATCACTGTCACGGCGGTACCAAATAAATTGGGTGAGAATTCACCAATAAAAGGTAGCAATACTCTCTTGGAGCAAGTCTGAGAACCAACAATTTGACCTTGAAGAATAATGTTCCTGATCAAAGTAACCCCTTCTAACATGTCTTCGAAAGTGTCATCATGTATGCGATAAATAAAATTCAATACAGCCCTCATATTCTCATCACAGTACGTATGATTCGCCTGAAGACTTATATTCTTACAAGTATCTCTAAGCAGATTTTAAATCTGATCTCAGTTCCTACTCTGTTATCCCTATAAAGCCATATCTTCCCTAAGTGAAAACAATAAACAACAATCCCAATTGATCGTCACCAATGTACCATACAACATATTACTCTCTCATAAATAATGTCTACCAACATTAAGTAAACCGCAGAACACAGCGCTTATGTTCATACAGTTCCAGTTCATGTGTCAATAATATGCTGTACTTGTGGGTCAGTTGAATATTTTTAAGTTAAAAGGTTAAAAGGTTGATTTGATACATCTTCAACCCCAGTAATATATAACCGAATGTCCCTTTTCACTCCTATCGTTGTGTCTTTATCTGTGTCAGCATCATAACTCATGAAAATACAAAACCTCTTTAATATTCCATCTGTACTCTCTTCAAACATTTCCTCTCCTCAACAGGAGGTATACAACAGCCTTCTGACTAGGCAAAACTCTTCTGTACAAATATGATTGGCCAATCATCTACATCCCACGACCGTTTTATAGGTCTTCACCCAGGCTACGAGACAAATCGACCCTCTGTCCTTCGTCCCGAGTGAATTCATTGTTAGTCTTTCGACTGTCCTCAGTATACTCAGCAACTTGAGGTAGAGACATATCTACCTCACCACTAGAGACTGTCAGGCATCTCTAGACTTGATCTTTCAAGCTTTGAAACATCATAGGCATGTCCTCATCTATGTGTTTATATTCAAATAACGTAGGCATGTCTCCTCTACGTCCTTGTCGACATTATTACTACGTGGGCATGTCTCCTCCACGGCTTGACAGCGTAGGCATGTGACCTCTACGACTTACTATCATTTCATATCTACGTAGGCATGTTACCTCTACGACGTTGTTCATCATCTCATATTTGTGTAGGCATGTTACCTCTACGACGTTGTTCATCATCTCATATCTGCGTAGGCATGTTACCTCTACGACTTTTCATTATCATCCTTGATTTCCTATCTGGGTACCCATTTGCTTTGACACATGACACTATAACTTGGGACTAAAACCAACTTGTTATCATAACCTTGGATCTACATATCCTCCGCATATCATATACCTATATGATTGTCACACTTCTTTACTTGCAGTTCTATTGTTTACTTTTTGTTGTTTACTTTCTTCACTTTCCCTGTCATTGTTCTTCTGACATGGAAATTCTCCACAATTTCTGAATTGAGAAACTCACTTAGGACCCCTTCTCTTTTCGAGACACCTGCTAATCGGACTTGGTATCGCATTCCTCTACGACTTATCAACTCCCATTTCATATTTGGATATCCATATTCCCGTCAATCAATGAGTCCCGTCAATATCAACATGGTTGAATGCTTTGTCACCTGTGGTGATAGGCATGGTATGTGTGTTGTCACTGTCTCCTAACTCTCCATACACATTGGCAATATTGACTTCTTCAATGACACCTATTGCTAACTGAACCTGTGAACTAGCAGGGTTCATCAACCTAAACAATGGTACTTGATTGACAGATGAAGTGAGATATCTAGCACCTCACACATGTAACCATTCTGCAATAGACTCAGTTGGCTCAACAACGCCTAACTTAATGTACACCGGCAACAAAGTTTCATGTGTGGTGGTGGTACCACATCACATATACATGTAACAAGGTTGGTATTAATCTGAATAGGCAATGAACTTTGTCTCTGTAAGTCCATCCTACAAAGTCAACCTATTATGGCTAATATCAATTTTAGCCTTCTGGCATCTCAAGAAATCTAAGCCTAACAACACATCAATTGATAAGGCTAAAAGACCTCAAAGTCCTGTACAACACATAGCTGACCAACTGTAAGAGGAATTTTAGATATGCCAAACACATTTTTCCTTCTGCACCGACCAATGACCTTGCACCTCATTTCGTTATAGGAAAACTACTCTCACCTCCAATAGATGAGAATACTTTTGAATTCATACAGCTCAAAGTTTCACCAGAGTCCCATAGGGCAGTGTAAGTCTTTCCAGATATCTTAACCCTAATACTGCTGTGAGATAAGCCCACACTACAAGTCAAAACAACAACCTCGCTCAAATCACTTATCATTTCTATGATGTGGTTCTGTATTATTTCTCATTGTAAAAGTATGGCCTATGATGTTACCAACATTATCAAAATCAATATTTGCTATATTGGCGGCAGGCTCAAATCCACATGTAGCACTGCCCTTGTTAACCCTTGCATATGTTTGGCTTAATTAGAAAAGTAGAATCTGCTTAGGTGGCCTATCCTACAGCATTGAAAACATTGCATAGATCTCACAAGACTCTCAGACATACTAAAATGTGTCCTACCTCATTGTCCATAAATGTTCCATAATAGCGGTTGTGACCAGAGACCATATAATAGACGGACGGCCCTCTAGCCTATGCGCGAAACCATCAGTGCTACGGCTTGTACTGCGCAGCCTGTCCGGAAGCGAGCAGAAACGCGTTCACTGCAGTCATCGTTGTCGCCTTTTTTTCCCATGCAAAAGATATATTTCACAATACATATTCACACTCATGTATTTCTTAACATTGTTAACATTACAACTGAGATTTGTTGGTGCCCTAAAGCATGTCGTTGTCACTGTATTTGATGGCTGTGATCACGCTTTGTCTTTGTCCGAGAGAACAAAATGGCGCACATGTAAAATCGGCAAAAGGGCAGATTTTGATTTTCAATAATGACCTCTAATTCGCAATGAAAGTCCTTGGTTACCTAGGTGTATAAGAAGGAGATATGTTAAAAATTGGCTTGGTGCCATTAACAAATTTAGGGCGGATGCGAAATTTCAGAATTTGACTCCAGAAATGGGACTAAATCTGAATTTTTCCGAAATAATTACACCCCAACTCTTAATTTTCGCATGCTTTCAGACGAATGTGTTCCTATTATCGGTCCTGAATTAAAAAGTTTTACATTCATCACGATTTCCCCTTTGGCTTGGTACCAAATACGATCCGTAGTTTTTTTTGTATGATTTTTGGCGCAAGGCCATATTTTACGTCACATATTTTAAGTAAATTACCTTATAGCAGACGACATAACATGAATTTTGTCTGTGATTATCAACCACATATATCGTTTGAAACATTCTACAATGTGACTTATAGTGTATGATATTAGAATTGTTTTTGCAAGACGCGTATTTTTTTTACCATTGATTTCGCCATTTCTTCGTAAGTTTAACTTTGTTTCAGTTAGGCTGATATCACATATCGCTCATATACTACATACTACAATACTACATATTTGTTATCTTCTGTAGATTTTGTCTGTATTCATCATGACTACATTTAATCAATTATTTATTTTATGCCGTGTAAATATTGATTATGAAGAAGGATTATATCGGCAGTCGTCGGGAGAGAAGTTCGAGACAACAAGGTCGAAGGTGTCATTCAGTAAAATAAAAAGATGGTCTATTGTCCTTTTCTATGAAAAATACATTTACATATGTCAGAGTTTGTGATGTTTTGTTTCGTTTTAATAGTAATAGTTGCATGCCTCGTTCAAGGTTAGAGTTTAAAGTTTGTTTTTCATTGATCAGATATAAATAGAAAACTATGATGAAACAATTTTGAAAACTACAAACGTTACAACAGTTTACGATATACTAGTATATATCTGGTACTATGCTCGTTGAAGCTATATTGTTACCTGAAATACCTAATTATTTGTATGCTGAAATATCAAACTAATCGGGTAATATTAAATAACGATTGTAAAATTACAATCGTCCTCTTTGCTTTGGAATTTAACAGTAGCCTCCCTTTGAAAAACCCCAATAAGGTTTGCTTCCTTCGAAGCACATTGTCGGACGCATCGAAAATTCATTGAACAACGCTCGTAGTTTAATGTGTATTTTTAATTCATTGGAACTATTAGCATTACAAAATAGTAGCGAATTTACATGAAATAAAAACATTAATATGGCGTCATTTGTTTCTGGCTAATAGTAAAGCATTTACACCAGGCGGTGATCATGCATTTTTGCAAGTAAATCTAGTCTGGACTTATTATAAGATATGAAGTTAATCTGGAGATATATTTTGTGAACATCGGGAATATGGTGATATGTTACAAGTGTCTTCCTTGCTTCTGGATGAGTTTTATTTACACTTCCTGAGTTCCTGTGCAATTTACCGGATCGTAGTTTTCTGTGGCGTTCGTAGTAGATTTGGTATATTTGTTTATATATAATAGTTAACAATTGCAGCATAAAATGAGGGATTATTAACTGATTGTTAAAACAAATAGAATACATTATAAAATACTTTTGATATCGGAATGCCCTCGAAAACTTACGCTTGTGGACAGACGTCATATTTTCATTTCCTATCTTTTTCTTTGAGTGAAACCTTTTGGGAGGTATTTACCAACGGCTTGGTAGTGGTAACATCACTGTCATTCTATTTAGACCAAGAGTCATCCGAAACCAACCCCTGATCGAAGAATGGGAATTCTTCAAGTGGCATATCTAGGTCCAAGACGAAATCATCCCAGTGAATGTTGTCATCCATGGCTGTGGCGAATGTAAATTGAAATAAATGTCCCGGAAGACACACATGTTCATCAAACAATTTGCAGCCAACTGACATGTGCTAATGAGAGATATCATAAAAAATCTTTGTAATCCGCTAAGAGACGTCCATTCATTCGATTTTCGCTGGTCGTAGTCGGAGAAATCTCGGCTAAGGGAATTAACTCTTACCCCGGATATTATGTAATATTGTTTACGTGGTTACCAGAATGGTCAGTCGTGAATGTCTGCGCATCTATTGCGTATCTGCAGCGGTACAGGGAGGTTGACAGCAGGGTGTCGGGGTGTATCAGTTACATGCCAGACCGTAGCGCTGATGGTTTATGATAAACTGTTGGTGAGGGCCGTCCCTCTATTATATGGTCTCTGTTGTGACACCTTATGCTCCTCCATGTTCATATTCCTTGGAGCAGGGCTCCAGTTTTGTCCACAGGGCACATCATTGTCACTCATGTCCCTGATATTAACATGTGTTGATGCACAACCACTTCTGTGATGTTGATGGAATGTTTGTGTCCCGTTCTTCACTGGTTGTTGGTCATCAGTACACTCAGTCCCAGTTTTAATGTACTGTTTTCTGTACATAGAGTCATCCTGGTGCTCATATGAAAAGTTCCCTCCTGTTCGAGTATTTTCAGCACTGGTCAATAAGGATACTTGTCCAACGAGCTCCTCTATAACAGACACAAGTCTGTCATTCTCTGATGTGGCCAGTCCAAATGCAGCATCTGCTATTCTTGCACTTTCCAGGACTTGATCCTTGGTCTGATGCAATCTTGTCAAAATGAACTGTTTAATGTGAGGTTGAGAATTCCTAATGATGGCATCCATGATAAAGTTGTCGTCCACTCTATCAAGATGTTTTGCCTCATATTGCAATTCTTGAAAAAAGTCCTCAAAATCTTCAGACTGTTTCTGTTTCCTATTATAAAGCTTGTCTAGTCTTTCATATCTTTTTGCTGAACCTATTTTGTACATTGCAAGGAAAGCTGTCTTCACCTCATTCCAGGAATTGTCTCTAAAGTCTTGAGCTTCATGCCACTTTAAAGCATTTTTGTCTAACCATAAACTAAATGCTGTCTTTGTCCATTCTTCTGAATAATGATGTAAAGAATTAAATTTCTCATATCTGCTTAACCATGAACTTGCAATTTCTGGATCACTTCCATTGAATTTCTCAAGAGAAAACTGACTTAGGGAAAAAGCCCTTGCTAAAGCTGCAAAACTGTTGTCTAATTTGTCCTTATTTCCAAGTCCTCTTGAAAATAAACTGCCATTTGTCTCTGTAATATCAGAGGCAGAACAAGTTTCATTGTCATGAAACATTTTGAGTCACTTTGGTTCTTCTCTGACAATATGTCCAAATTCAACATCATAATTTCAAGACTTCTCGTGCTCATTGTTGGTGATGAGAGATAATAACAGTCTTATAATACTGCAGAAAGTTCCTATGCACACAAGCGTGCAGCTAGGGTCCTCCATCAGTGTGACTGTCCCACACTAGAAAATCAATATCACTGTTATGGTAGTAGCCGTACTACCAAAGAAATCAATAACACAGTCTCTTCATGGGAAACTGACCACCCCGCGGCTTTCAAACAGTCAACCATAGTCCCGCTGGTGAGCATAGTTCACAAATACAAGGGCAAAACACATCTCTCACAATCAATTCACGCTTTACAGGACATCACCTACCGTGAATGGCAAATAGCATCGACTCGTTTCAGGCTAACAACCAACAAGTGTACATCAACTCAGCTGCAGATGCAAACTGTTCAAACTTGTGATGAGCATGGTACGGTGATCTTAGAGCAACTCCGCCATATGTAACCTTAGGTTCCGGGTACTTTACCCTTCTACCTATGGTCACTTCTACTTATCAACTACTCCTTCGTTCTAGGGATGATGTAGCTCTCTTTCAAAATCACAAGTCAGATGGTTTGCTCCAGTCCTTTTTTATTTATGATAGAGTTAATCATAGAGTTAACACATACCTAGATGATGGTTGAAGAGCCTGATGGTTTTTCTGATGAACGTTAACTCTACTTCTTTTCTGACTCGGGATCCCAAAACCTACAGAGAACCGTTCTGTTCAGCTGTATGCTCCCGACTCCCCGCACCACTCTCGGACAACTAACAAAATACTATCGATGATAATTTTAGCTCCTCCCTCCAAAATCACCTTTGACATCATGAGAAATGAGTCATAATGGTCATTCCCCAATTTCCATAGTAATTAGTTTTATCATCAAGCCCTTCGGTCTAACCAATCTGATTACCTCTTCTAGAGTCATTGGTCAACTCGGACATACTCATATAATCAAATACCCTCAAGTACTCTGCTAGACTGGAAGGCGCCGAAAAGATACTTAATCATGTTATTTTGACATTCCAATCAAGCAGTAGTATTCAGAAATATTTGATCACCACCAATCTTAACGATTTTGTTCCATCCATCTATCTCCCTTCTAACATTTTCATTGCAAGACCGAATTCTACTAATCTCACACTAGTGACTAATAAAAGCAAAATCCATAATCACTTGCCCTGGGGTTATGCCCTCACCCTGTTCAATCACTTCTCTCATATGCGTCTATATGTTACCCAAAAGCTTAGTTTAGTAAACTACATTTTAAGTAAATACCAAAAACCCTTTCTCTAAAATACCCTTGTTATAATATACTATGGCAACAATTGCGATGATGGTCGGTGGAGCTATTGTTAATGCTCTAGCTTTTTCGGGGAGTAATTATTTATTTTCTAGTATGAGGGAATCAAACGCTAAAGAAGTTGAAGAGGAGCGTAAACGACATAACGAAGCAATGGAACAACTCCAAGCAGCTCAGTCACAATATACGCGGCAGAGAATGAAGAGATTAGACTTTATTCATGAAAAACTGCTTAAGGAAGGACATTCAATTCAAAAGTTTAAGGATGTCAAATCTGCCATGCACGAATACTACCTCGTTTATGGGAAAAAACTCGACCCAATACCGAGACCAACAATGAGTCAGTTTTATACACCGTCAGAGGAACAAAAGAACCGCGAGGTCACATTTGTGATTATGGGATTGACTGCTGTATTGATTTTCAGCTATACAATTACACATAAATAACCACAGCTGTGGCTATGCATCAAAAGTGTAGATGTGATTTGCATTTAGACAAATAATATGATAGATGTATAAACCATGAATAATTGCAAATTTACACTCATGGGTAAGACGACTCTATGTAACCGACGCTGTGTTGATATTTACTGTGGCGTACACAATTATTACATCAGGCGCGGAAACATAAACTATACGTGTTCTGAATGCGGGATAGGGGTCAAAGGTCGTTATTGTTTATGTAAGAAACACGGTGCTGATAGGGTCAGGAACCAGATTATTTATGCTAGGAAGAGAGATTACATCAATGAGAGGAATAGGTTGGGGAGAATACGTATTTAGATATATGAAAACAACCAATTAGAGATTTGTCTCATTTTGCATATACCATTCAACCACAATGGTTTTTGTCAGAGAGTTAAAAGCTATGGCAAAGCAACGTGGTCTACGTGGATATTCTCAAATGAGAAAAGCTGAACTGATTACCTTACTCGGTTTGGAATACAACAAACCCCAGACTGTTAGAGAACTCAAAGCTCGAGCGAGAAACAGTGGGCTGAGAGGTTATTCTCAAATGAGAAGAGCTGAATTGATCGCTTTACTAGATAATAATAATGATGTTGATAATCAACAACAAGAATTAATATTTGTACCCACATCCGCCGGCATTGGTAAATATCTAAGAAGTTGGAAGATGGATATTAATTCCAACATGGAAGTTAACGATATTAAGCCCATCATATCGAGTAAAATTAATGAGGAGTTAGATGATTTACATAGTATAAAATACCAGCTGACGATTAAAATGTTATTGAGTAAAAACGATAGCACCGAATATACCGAACCATATTTCCGTAGCAATCAAGAAGTTATAACCGAATCCGATACTATAAACGCATCATTAGATACATCAATTCAGAGGATACAGGAAACTTTAGAACGTTGGACTAATGGAGGTTCGGGTTGGGGTGTGGATAAAATCGATAGTTTATATTTAGATATAGCAAATTATATGCCCTTCAAAGGTAGATCTTATATAGATTTACCCCCGTATTATAAGAAGAAAAAAGCCATAATTAACGTAAAAAATAAATCCGATGACTGTTTAAGAATGATGATAAGATCTGCATTGTTCCCCGTAGACAAGCATCCGGATAGACCTTCTAGCTATCCCCAAAACGATGGACTCAACTTCGATGGTATAGACGAACCTACACCAATATCACAAATTGATAAGGTGGAAAAGCAAAATAATTTAGCTATAAATGTTTTCAGACATTCTAAAGGAATTGTTGTACACAGGATGAGCTCCGCTCCGGAACATATTCCTAGAATCAATTCATTTTTAATCGAAAAAGATGGTAAATATCATTATACGTGGATAAAGAGTTTAAACAGGCTATTATACGATCAAACAAAAAGAAATATTTCTGCGAAAGATGCCTACATGGGTACAGCAGACAAGATCTATTAGAAGAGCATAAAGAAGACTGCAGAGGTGTTGGACAGACCGCTTTCAGGATCGATATGCCTAAAGAGGGAAAAAATATATTAAAATTTGAACATTATTGTAATCAAATGCCACTACCATACGTAATTTACGCCGACTTCGAAGCGCTTATCAAACCCATAGAAAATAATCAAGGTAGTAGTTTTACGAAAAAAACTCAAGAACATATTCCTTGTGGGTTTGGATATATAGTTGTAAGGTATGATCGGAAAACAAACACTCCCGTGATTTACAGAGGTCCCGATGCAGCGGGAAAGTTCCTAGAATATCTACAATATGAAGAGAGAATAATCAGGGAAAAATTATCGTGTAAGAAACCCATACGTATGACGAGGGATGATTGGAGGGCCCACAAGAAGTCAACTAGTTGTCATGTTTGTAATAAACCCCTGGATGGGGATTCCGTAAGAGATCATTGCCACGTCACGGGTAATTATCGGGGAGCCGCGCATAGCGAGTGTAACTTGAAACTAAAAATGAATTCTCAAACAATACCCATCCCCGTTGTGTTTCACAACCTTAGGGGATACGATTCACATCTCATTATGCAAGCTATCTCAAAGACCGACGGCGGTTTAACCTGCATTCCTAACAATATGGAAAAATACATATCGTTCTTGTTGACTAAACCTATACATTATAGGGACAAGGATGGGAAATCTAGAATAAAGCAAAGTAAAGGGCTTAGATTCATAGACTCCGTACAGTTTCTGTTATCTTCCCTGGACAATTTAGCTAATGCGAACAATCCCGATGACTTCGCGATAACAAATCAATACTCGTCATTTGTTGCTAAGAAAAGGTGTATATCCTTACGAATATATGGATGATTGGTCTAGATTCGAAGAAACAAAAATTACCACCCCTCGAATCATTCTATAGTAACTTAACAGAATCTAAAATAACAGATACCGATTATGAACACGCTCTGACGGTCTGGGATAAATTAGGTTGTAAGAATTTAGGCGATTATCACAATCTGTACTTAAAAAACGATGTACTGTTACTCGCTGATATATTCGAGATATTTAGAAAGACATGTTTAAAACAATACGGCTTGGACCCGGCATGGTACTATTCCAGTCCCGGACTATCGTGGGATGCATTGTTGAAGAAGACCGGCGTAGAATTAAAACTACTCACAGATTACGATATGCACTTGTTTATTGAGAAAGGATTAAGAGGTGGGATATCGATGGCAGCGAAAAGGTATTCTAAGGCTAATAATAAATTAGTGGAAGGATACGATCCGAGTAAACCCGACACGCACATATTATATCTCGACGCTAACAATTTGTACGGATGGGCTATGAGTCAACCTTTACCCACGGGTGGTTTTGAGTGGGTCGATGATATCCATAATAATGATGCGAATAAAGGGTACATAGTTGAAGTTGACTTGGAATATCCAAGTTCGTTACATAAAGATCATAACAGTTATCCGCTAGCTCCCGAAAGATTAATGGTTAATAAAGATTGGATGTCGGAATATCAATGCTCCTTGATGGGTAATAGTAGGTTAGCTAACGTAGAAAAACTCGTACCAAATTTGATGGATAAGACAAAATATATAGTTCACTACAGAAATCTCCAGTTGTATCTATCGTTAGGTATGAAACTTAAGAAAATACACAGAGTTTTAAAGTTTGATCAAAGCCCTTGGATGGAGCCCTATATGAGGTTGAACACAGATTTAAGAAAGATAGCTACCAGCGATTTCGAAAAGAATCTGTGTAAGCTCATGAATAACTCAGTATTTGGTAAAACTATGGAGAATCTAAGGAAGCGTGTTGATGTTAAATCAGTCAGATCTAATGAGGAAGAAAGACTCAGGAAACTTATAGCCGGTCCGGCTTTTAACAGGAGCAAGATATTCGATAACGACTTAGCCGCGTTGCATATGCAGAAGAGTAATATAAAATTCAACAGACCGGTGATAGATATGTACGACACGAGCGATTACCCTAAAGATAATCCACTGCACAGCGTAGTAAATAAAAAGGTGTTAGGTAAGATGAAGGATGAATGTGCTGGGACCCCTATAGCGGAGTATGTAGGATTAAGACCTAAGATGTATTCTATAAAGAAGTCCGATAATGGAGAGATAAGAAAAGCCAAGGGTGTTAAGAAGTATGTTGTAATAAAGCACATCAAACACGAACAGTATAAAGAATCATTATTCAACGGTAGAACGTTCAAACATGAGATGAACTCTTTAAGAAGTTACGATCATAGGATATATGGATTAAGAATGAACAAGACATCATTATCCCCCTTAGATACAAAGAGATGGATTGATAATGATGGTGTAACTACCTATGCTTTTGGTTATGGTGGTAATACCGTACTGTGAGGAACTATGAACAATTCTTCTCGTACAAATGCCCTACCCGGTCCATCTTGAAGATAATAAAGAATAGGCTCTCCTTTCGTAACCAATCGACTAATGTTATACGTCTTAAGGGACTATATGGGATCGGTTGCGCGACGTAGGCCTCCTTCGAGTTCACCGGGCTGGTATAAATATCTTACGCTTACTCTATCCGGAAGTTTTCGTTCTTTGCCTCTCCTCGGTGCTGAAGATTCAGAAGTCACGGATTTCATTTTATTAGCATCAGATGGTTTCTTCCCTATTAATCTCGTTACTTCATTATTCAGTGCTGATACAACGGCTGATAATCGTGTCACCCATTCGGTTGATCTCAATCGCTCGGATTTCCTTTCGATCCCATACTGATAGCCAAACAAACGTTCCACTAATGTCCTGTTAAATCTTTCGACGATAGCTTGACTGCGGTGGGCCTCTCTTTCACCACGGACGATTTCGACATCGTGCTTTGTTAACAGTTTAGTTACCGATCCCATAAACTCGCGACCGGGATCTGCTTGAAATAGCTTAGGCCATTTTAGCGGTCCGCGTTTATATATGCGGCTCAGTGCATTAGCTACTTCTGTTGAATCTTTCGAGGTTAATGGCTCTGCCTCTTTGTATCGACTAGCCACATCCACTACTGTTAAAGCGTATTTATACGTTTTGCGTCTTACCTTATCGTGGGGAAGAAACAAGAGGTCAGCCTGATGAACTTCATTCGTTGTAAAAATATCAAACTTCTTCCTCGGTATATATAACGCAGTGCCGGTAAATATATTTGCCACAACGCTTGTTACTTTAACCAATCCTTGGCCACATCTTTAGATACATTAGCCGCGGTGGCTAATTGTTTTATTGCTCCTATACCTTTCCAATATCCTCGTGGGCTATAGTAAATTTGATTCATTCGTTGAATCGCATAATCATTTTGGCATAAAAAATCCCCCTGTAGTAGCAGTATAGGTAATAAATCCAGCTCCAGTGGAAGTGGTCCAGAACCCCCATTACCTATACTACTCCTTCTTTCTGATAGATGTCTTCGATGTAAGCATTGAGATCGGTACAACCCTCGGCGTATCCGCTGGCTTCGGTCTTCAACTTGAAAAAATGGTCAACATAACGGGCGAAGAGTCCCCCTTCCCGGGTCTCGGGGTCATATGTGTCAAAGGTGTTGAAATGCCAAGCTTCATAGATCTGATTCACTTTGTAGCCACACTGCTTCACGGCTTCTTGGACTTTTAGGGTGGTGTACGTGCCCACCCAGGCCCTCTCTTCGTCCGTGTGCTCACAGGACATCTCTGACTGGGTTTCGGCACAAAAGAAAGAACAGTTTTCCACCCGATCTGAATGGCAGAAGAGGATGGTAGAGTTGTGCCGTGGTTGGACACGGCATTGGATAAGGCCATGCAGATCAAACAAGGTTTCCATAGGAGGATGGTCGCAGAGGGTAGGGTGTCCTTTGGGAAAGGTACCGTACTTGCAAATGTAGGGATAAAGCGAACAGACATCAACATACCGGATGGTTTCACCTTCTGAGGCCTTGTAGTATAATTGGGTGGCATTGGTTCGTCCACCATAGAAGGCCTCACGAGGGTCAGCGGGTCAGGTAAGTCAGGTAAGTCGTTACAGTGTGGTCCATGCAAGAAAGCACTCAAAGCTGGATCTGTCCGTTGCTTGGCTTTAAAGTCGCATTCCCACAGGGTGACGATATGTTTCACATCAGGGTGTTGGTTCAAGAGGGTCAGGTGATACTGGGTCTGGACATAGCGTACACCCATAGACATGCCCAGGACGGGATGAGGTGCTCCACGTTCGGTCTTGTAACAGGTGGGGCACCCATGCCAGAAACGGCCCATGAATTCAAAGACGGTGCCTGTTGCTGGATCGTATCCATCCACACTGTAATGATGGCTACCCTCTGCACACGTGAAAGTCACTTCACCCCCATTCCTGGCATGTTGTATGTGCAGATCCGGAGTGGTCTTCATGAGATAGCGTAACCAGTGCAAACAGGCCAGGGAATAGCCTCTCTCGGGTCGGTAGCCTTGAGGTGGGAGGATGGCAATGGTTTTGGGTTTCAGAAAGAGTTTATTGTAGGTTTTCTCACATGCTGAAGGGAGTGTCACTGCCTCTGCAAAGGGATCCACATCGCACTGCTCCATGAAGAACTGTCGGAAGGAATCACATCCACGACTCAAAATATCGACATCACTCTGACAGTAGGTTAAGAGTTCTTCTTGCAAGTCAATCAAGGCTCCTTCTTGAACTTTCTTGGTATGCCACTGGAGGAAAGTGGTGCGTTACGTGGGAGACACGCCTTCAGGATCGTACATGGCTGCTGGCGGATAGGGACCTCTGTAGGTCTGGTTGGCCTGGGCATTGAACAAGTGAGGAAAATACCCTTTCTTCAGTTAAGTCAGTGCAAAGGTCTGCTTTCAGCGTCATGGTCAGGAAATTCAAACTGTCTTTGAAACACAAGCGTCCCACTGTCATCTGCAAAATCTGTTGCCCTCTCAGGATCACGTCTGGGGTTTTCACCAGATGCGGGTGCATGGCCTTCATGATCACGTGTCCATCATACCCTCGCGCGTTATGAGCAATTGCATAAATGACGTCATCCTCATCAGGCGGCAGGGTGGGTGTGTCCACCTCCTCCTCAAGCAGGGTGGGCTTGTCCACCTCCATGGGAGGGTGTGCTGCTGCTGCTGCTGCCCCCTTGCGTGCTTCATCCTCCTCCTCAGGGTGTGTCTTCTTTGTTTTTTGGTCAGGGTCATCAACCATGCACACACATCATCTAACGTGGTGGGACCTTGAAACACTTTCACTCGGCTTTGACCTTGACCTTCTGGCTTCCATGGACACTTTTCTCACAACTCGCTTGTCGCTTGTCATCATCATCATCATCATCATCATCATCACAGGCTTCACGGAGGGGTGTGACATAGCATTGATGCTCTGGGGTCACAGGTTCTTGACACACTTGACATGGAGGGCGGTCTTCTGTGCATAATGTTGTGCCACCACAATGGCCCTTGCCAAACAGGATCGATCTTTGTTCTTGATCTGTACAATGCACTTTTTGCGTTCTAAAAATGCTTCCAGTCCAACCACATTATTCAGACGCCCACTGCCTGATCCTAGCCTGGGATCTGCTACATGTAATAATTTCACATTTCACATCTTTGTTGGACTGCTGGACTTTTTCCGAGGCATACAAGATATCCTGGACATGGAATCTGTATGGGGCAGTCGAAAGCAGGGTGACGGATACATAGACCAATAGGATCACCCTTCTGGCATGACACCTGTTGGTACATGTCCTCGATCACACTGTCAAATAAACGTTGCAGTTCTGTGGACAGGTGGTGTGATGGAATGTCTTCCAAGTAGTCTTGGTTCAATGTCAAACGATAAGTAAAGTTAGAGGTAAGAACTTCTATCTTCTCCAAGCCATATGGTTCATTCTGCTTGTCAGTCATGATGCCTATCAGTGCCTGATGAACGTCTGCTTTTCTTGATTTATAGACAAGTCTTCCCCAAAACAGGATCGAAAATCTGGCCAATCAGAAGCGTGGGTTTTCGACCAATCAGAAGACAGCACCAACCAATCCGAATGGAACAGGCCACTACTGTGGCAAGAAGGGGCACGGAAAGTCTGCAGCCCCCAAATCAGAAAAAAAGAATGCCCAGCCTAGGTCATACTTGCACGCTGTGCAGTCGATCCAATCACTTTGATTCTGTGTGCCGCAGCAGAAACAAGAAAAAATTGGAGAAACCCAGTAAAAAAACAGAGGAATATGAAGGTGCAATCTTTGATACACTGTGTGCAGTCACAAACCTTGGCTGGCATCGTGGTAAAAGAGCCATCACCCTTGCCCACCACCTCTATGACCAACTGTCTGACACATGGATAAGACAAGCCTCTCGACCCCAGCCTCTTACTCATCTCACTGCAAAGGTTCTTGGGGAAGACTATGAACAACTGGACTTGGGACACATCTTCACATTTAACCCCAAATCAGCTTCCCTTGCCATCATGGCTGACACTGGCTGTCAGAGTTGTCTTGCTGGTATCATGGTTATGTATCAACTTGGGCTCAGGAAGCGTGACCTCATTCCTGTGACAATGAAGATGCATGCTGCAAACACCAAGGGCATCACTATCCTCGGTGCAATCATCATGCAGTTATCAGGCAAAGACCCTGATGGTAATTCAGTTGAGACCCACCAGCTTGTATACATTACAGACAACTCTGACAATTTCTTCCTTAGCAGAGAGGCTTGCATTGCACTCTGCATGATTACCAGAAACTTTCCCATGATCGGTGAAGTTAGAGGAAGCATGAGTGAAGCAGTGAGGGCATTGCGACCAAGGCACACATTGAGAACTGCCTTAGTGTAGAATGTGAGTGTCCCAGGCGCAAGTTACCATCCCCCATTCCTAGCAAACTGCCCTATCCTGCAGCCGAAGCAGAGACAAATTAGAGCAGCACCTTCTTGACCTTTACAAGTCAAGCACATTCAACACTTGTGAGCACCAACCACTCCCCCTCATGGAGGGCCCTCCAATGAAGCTTATGGTTGACCCCGATGCTACACCAGTTGCTTACCAGACACCTGTACCAGTTCCTCTCTACTGGCAAGATGATGTCAAAGCTTGCTTGGATCAAGACGACAGACCAGGTGTGATCGAGCCAGTACCAATAGGTTAACCTGTCACATGGTGCCATAGAATGGTTGTTTGTCCCAAGAAGAATGGTAAACCAAGATGCACTGTTGACTTTCAAGCTCTTAACGCACATGCAATCAGAGATACACACCACACACAGTCCCCATTCCACTAAGCCAGATCTGTACCCACGGCAAAAAGAATACTGTATTCGATGCGTGGAATGGTTACCATAGCATACCCATTCGGGATGAAAACAAACATCTGACGACGTTCATCACACCCTGGGGAAGATACAGATATCTCACTGCCCCCCATCCCCCAGGGTACATTGCCTCAGGAGATGGTTACACCTGGCGTTTCGATGAGATTGTTGCTGATGTACCTAACAATACCAAGTGCGTAGATGATGCACTCCTCAGGGCTGATGACATTACACAGTTGTTCTTCCAAGCTTGTGCATGGCTTGACATCTGTGTTAGAAACGGCATCACACTGAACCCTGAGAAGTTTGTCTTTGCTCAGGATACGGTTGAATTTGCAGGCTTTGAGATAACACATGACTGTGTTCGGCCCTGTAAAAAGTACCTCCATGCCATCTTACACTTTCCCACACCGAGAAATATTACAGACATGCGGTCATGGTTTGGCCTACTCAACCAGGTATCTTATGCCTTCAGCATGGCAGAAAGGATATGCAACCATACCGTCAGCTAGTGAAGCCTGGGACACCTTTTCGATGGGATGACCACTTAGACATGTTGTTTCAGGAATCAAAGGCAGTCATTGTCAGTGAGATTGAGGGTGTATGAATATTTGACAACGCTACTGACTGGTCAAAAGGTGGAATTGGATTTTGGCTATTCCAAAAACATTGCAAATGCCCCAAGACAGTGCCTTTCTGTTGTCAGGATGGTTGGATTCACCCATGCAGCTGAATCCTGCTACACCCCTGTGGAAGGAGAGGCATCAATGGCAGTTGCTGATGCACTGGACAAAGCCAGGTACTTTGTTCTCGGCTGTAACGATCTCACTGTTGCGGTTGACCATAAACCACTCCTCAAACTGGCAGCCAATCCCTCGAAGATATCTCCAATGCACCACTGCGAAGCCTAAAGGAAAAAACATTCCGCTACAAATTCCAAATGGTTCATGTACCAGGTGCAAAACACCGCGCTGCTGATGCTGTGTCCCGCCATCCAACTGGCCACCCTAAGAAAATGGTGTTAATAGATGATGTTGCAGCCATCTGCCATGATGACGACTTGCTTGACCTCCCAACTTTCTCAAATGTCAGTCACATGATCCTAGCCTCAATAAGATGCAGCGAGAAGCCGAATGACAGCATTGAGGACTCAGTTATACACTCAGCCGTGTCGTCGTTCAGCTCCCTCCAGTCCATTACGAGGTTCGAGTAGCAACAAGCAGTGACAGGGATATGGTGAAGCTGGTGGAGATGATTGAATTCCGCCATGAATTACAATCATCACCTTGCGAATACTATCAATCTTGTGAGTATCTTTATACAGTCGATGGGGTTGTCATATACAAGGATCGAATCATGATTCCCCCATTACTACGACAGGATGTCCTGACTGCACTCCACTCCGCTCACCAAGGCGTGTCATCGATGATGGCAAGAGCTGAAGCATCTGTCTTCTGGCCTGGAATCACTCCAGCTATCACAGCCCTCAGAAAAGATTGCAATCACCACAACCGTATGGCCCCCTCTACCCATTTCAGCCTGTGCGTGCTGACTTTTTCCATTACAAAGGGATCAACTACTTAGTGGTTGTTGACAGATACTCCAACTGGCCTATAGTTGAAAGAACCTCCAGTGGTGCACCTGGCCTGATTGATTGTCTATGCCTAACATTTGTCACCTTTGGCATCCCGGATGAGCTATCCTCTGATGGTGGCCCTGAATTCACAGCCTCAGCTACCAGAGAGTTCCTTCGAACATGGGGTGTGCATCATCGCCTGTCATCTGTTGCCTTCCCACAAAGCAATTGTCGAGCAGAGGTCGGTGTCAAGATTGTCAAAAGATTGATAACGAACAACACTCAACCTAATGGGGAACTTGACACTGAGGCCTTCTAATGTGCAATGCTACAATACAGGAACACTCCAGACAGAGACAACAAGTTATCCCCTGCGATGTGCGTCTTCGGTAGACCCATAAAGGACTTTATACCCATAGTATCTGGTCGCTATAAACGACATGACACATGGCACGATACCCTTTCCATGAGAGAGGATGCTTTGAGAAACCGACATATGAGGATGGCTGAACGGCTTACTGAGCACACCAAACAGCTACGACCCCTTGTTGTTGGGAATCTCGTCCGAATCCAGAGCAAACAGGTCCTCGCCCACTGAAATGGGACAAAACTGGATGTGTGATTGAAGTTCGCCAATTCGACCAGTATGTTGTACGTGTGGATGGCTCAGGGAGAGTGACTCTACGCAACAGGAAATTCCTCCGCAAATACACTCCTGTATATCCACCGACACCAACAGTCACAGTTGCTGATCATTTACCAGGCCATATTCATTCAACATCACCAGCTTGTCTCAATGGTACACAATACCGTCCTTTCTTGCAGAAGGCCTCATCCAGGCACAGCAATGCCAACAGTAATCAGCCTGCTGCCCCCTCGCACAAGGAATTAAACTTGATGGAACCATCATCCTCAGCTGTGCCAACAACTACTGTGAGTCCCTCAGACCTGTCATCGGAACTACCAAGCTTTCAACACCAGACTGTTGCTCCTCAACAACCTGCCGCACCTTCGTTGACAACAACACCAAATACAGGAACACTACCGTCCCCATGTCCTGCCCCAGTGGGCGCTGAACCCTACTCAGAGAAAGATTGCACCCTCGTGGCTTAGTGACTATATTCATGCTATTTGGGTGGAAAAAACCCTCAGACATGACATACCTGTCATCCTTCCCTTCCATAGATATGGAGGACTGGAACATTTATAATATGTGACATCAACACACTTGAAGACATTTCAGTTCATTTAAAACTCAGTCTCTAAAGACTTGTCAAACCTTTTGCAAGATCTACCATTGACTTGGGTTGGGATAGAGGATTATGTACATTTACATTATACAATCATGTGTTGCATTAAGTTATGTTCCTGATCTCCATCATTTGTGATGTCAAATAAAGATATCTCAGAACAGTATAACACCTACTAATTAATTTACCACAATCACGAATTGACTAGAACCTTTAACTTTTAATACATCTGATTAAAAACTAGTAACAATATTGTCTTAGAATAACAGTGAAGATAGCTAGATGGTAAACATTATACACATGGTCATGTTCTGAAAACCCCCCACTTATTTTAACTGCAAAAAATACTGTAGCAGATATGGTTGTGAGTTTTAAACTTTAAGAATTCTATCAGTCATGATAAATATACTGTTCAACATTTGCTAAGGACTAAAAAAGTCTACTTTAGTCAAAGGTGTGGTCCTCACTCAATGTTGAGTAGTATAATAGGTTTAAACATAACATTTAAACCAAAAAAATATAATTCCTTTGGTTCAATTGGGTTTCTTGACACAAGACTGATGCATACATTTAAGGTATATGATATGATATGATATTAACCACGAATAACTATATGAATATTCAGACATTGTCCATTTTTCTATCACTCTTTCAAGACGCCCCTTGATCTTCCATGCAACAGGGGCCCTAAAAAGATATCATTTTTTAAATTATAATTTGTTCAGTTTTTCTTTTAATTGTACTTGGTATCAAAAGGAGGAAATTTCAGGTATTTTTGTTGTTGTTAATGCAGTAAATAATTCCTTTTTATGAATTTGCAGGAAATTTTAATTTTTAATTACATAAACAATTTTACAGATAGTCGAATTTTCGATCACCCAAGGGCCCCCCATGACACTGAAAGTCTTCAAACATCTTTCGCAAAATGAATAATTTTGGTTGTCTGACAACATTCTATTAAAAAACGGTCATACTTTCGATGTATTGTGGCCAACTGTTTAGATTGCTTGTTAACATTTTAACACCTCTGGGTATAAGTCTGCATTATCAACAGTACCTATTTGACACCTATTTATAATCATTTCTAAATGACATTGACCACCATCACACTACAAAAAGACATCGTTTTGAATATTGATTTCTGCAATACACTTGGTCATCAGTCAGCTGTGTAGAAGTCACACAAAGCTGTGTAGAAGTCACGAAAAGGCGGAAATCCTGTGTAAAAAGCAAGTGATGTAAAACATAATAAGATCAAATTTAACTTCATGAAAGTTAGAATTCATAACTGATCAACATGCACAGCTGAACTACCACCATCATAACACTCATACTCTTAGATTGGTTACCTCTCACTGTCAGATGACATTCATGCTCTTAGATTGGTTACCTCTCACTGTCACATGACATTCATGCTCTTAGATTGGCTACTTCTCACTGTCACATCATATTATTCATGCTCTAAGATTGGTTACCTCTCACTGTCACATCATAACACTCATGCTCTTAGATTGGTTACCTCTCACTGTCAAATCATTACATTCATGCTCTTAGATTGGTTACCTCTCACTGTCACATCATAACACTCTTAGATTGGTTACCTCTCACTGTCAAATCATTACATTCATACTCTTAGATTGGTTACATCTCACTGTCACTACAATAATGTCTAATATCATCAGGTCTCACCCAATTTGGATGGGATTCAAAATACAATACACATGGAAGTGCAGCTGGTGACATGGCATGTTTCAGATAATCCTAGCCATATAGCTAGTCTTATGCAATACATCATGACCCGTGAAGATCCGGGGTAGAATAGGTCTTCAGCAACCCATGCTTGCTGTAAAAGGCAACTATGCTTGTCATATGAGGCGACTAATGTGATCGGGTGGTCAGGGTCACTGACTTGGTTGATGCATGTCATCGTATCCCAATAACGTGGATTGATGCTCATGGTGTCAATCACTGGATTGTCTTGTCCAGACTCGATTAATTACAGACCGCCGTCATATAGCTGGAATATTGCTGAGTGCAAACAAACAAACAAACAAACAAACAAACAAACAAACATCTTGCTATCTTATATGATAACATTTATTAACACATGAGGGGCGGTCGGGTAGCCTAGTTGTTAAAATGTTTGCTCGTTATGCCAAGGACCTGGGTACAATGTGTGAAGCCCATTTCTGGTGTCCCGCGCCGTGATATTCCTGGAATATTGCTGAAAGTGGCATAAAACCATACACACTCACTATTAACCCATGATGCAGTACAACAATAAAACAAAACGTATCATGTCTCCAGCTTCCTTTATAAGATACTAATTGTTTTTAAATATGACACTGCATAAATAACTAAATTGTGTATACATTAGCTTGGTCTCGTCGCTATATGGCTGAAATAATGCCGATGCGACGTTAAATTTTAACTCACTCACTCATAAGATACTAGTATTCATATGCCTAATGTCCCTAATCTTCAGTCATGGCTATGAGCTGCCAGATAATGTCAAATTGCATGTATATATGAACAATGAATTAGTCCTACAAGGTAGACACAATTTTATGGATAAAATTAGTCCTAGGTATCAAATAGTGCAGGGGAATAAAAATTCATAATATGCAGAAATTGACCATGGGAAGGAAATACAGTCCTCATCCTGGGTTTATTGTTGTACAGGAACCAATACTCCTGGTATATCGATCTACCAGAACAATGGGTTCATAACATATTTACGTTCAGATATACATGTTGGGTTTTCTCAAAGTAGTATTTAATTCAGTACAATGTTTGACACTACAGTCCGTTTGACTCCAAATGAGAACGATGAATTACAAAATAACTCGAAATCCAGGAAAGTGTATGAAACATCAATACGGTACTTGACCATGATTACCCTGTACCCAACAAAATCTGAATTTTGTTTATTTTAAGACCCATGACGGATGAAGTTCTTTAAGAAACTATCATGTAATTTTGTATAGAAATGTGTACATGACACGTAGTGGGATGAACCATGGAAGGAACAGCGCAAGCATGGTCTGCACGTGCTACACAGTGACCGTGTTCATTCAATGACAAGATGCGCTACTCAGCAGATGTTAAACAGTTGATGTTGAATGTGTATGATTTCTTTAGAAGTGAAGCAGAAAGAGCAAAGCCTTTTTATGCAATTAATAAATTCTTGAAACGAGCTTCAAAAGCTCTTGGTATGTCCCCTCAGAAACTTAAAAATGTTGTTAGTCGACGAGATACAAATGGTCAGGCCAAGGAGGTAGGGAACATGTCAAAACCACGGAAGGTTGATAAATTAGACAGTTTTCAGAGGGATCAAGTCAGACGTGCAATTGTTAAACTGCACTCAGAAAATAAGTACCTGTCCCTAAGAATTTTGAAGAAACACCTTGAAACTGACCATGATTTACGTGTTACAAAGTACAAACTATGGCAGCTGTTGCATACATTTGGTTACAAATACAAAAAGATAACTGGAGAAAATAGGGCTGTGTTGTGTGAACGGTCTGACATTGTTCGTTTCCGAAATCATTACCTTCATACCATCAAGCAGAAACGTGAAGAAGGATATGAGCCCGTCTTTTTAGATGAGACATGGGTAAATGCGTCACACACAGCCAGCAGTCAGTGGGTACCCAGTGGTGACTGTAAGGAGTCTGGTAGAAAGTTACCAATGGGAAAGGGTGAAAGACTCATAGTTCTCCATGCTGGTTCTGCTAGTCAGGGTTTTCTCCCAGACTGTGACCTCATCTTTAGAGCCAAGGCCAAAGACAACAGGGACTACTACACAGAAATGAACGGCAATGTATTTCTGGAGTGGGTGAAAGATAAATTAGTCCCTGCTTTGCCTACCAAGTCTCTCATTGTCATGGACAATGCACCGTATCATAGTGTGCAGGATCCAGAAAGCAAGACTCCAACCTCTAATAACCGTAAAGGAGACATGGTTACTTGGCTGCAATGGAGGAACATTACCTTTCCTTCTCGAGCGACGAATCCACCGCTCTATGAAATCATCAAAACTATGAAACCTGACCCCGTGTATAAAGTTGACAGTTACATCAAGGGTCAGGGTCACGCTGTCTTACGACTGCCACCTTATCACTGCGACCTGAATCCAATCGAGTTGGTATGGGGCATCGTCAAGGGTGACGTTGAACGATCGAACACAACGTTCAAATTACGAGACGTTGAACAACTCGTAAAGGAATCCCTTGGTCGGGTAACAGTAGAAACATGGAGGTGTTGTGTGGCCACAGTCATTGACGAGATAGAGCCACATTATTGGTCACGAGATGGACTACGGCCAGCAACAGTCCAACCTATAATAGTGGCAGTCGGTTCAGGCACCAGCAGTTCCGACGACGAGATCTATGGCATGAGCGAGTCAGATTGCGACTGAAATTATCATGAGATGGCCCCTCTAACGCTCTGTCATTTCCCCTACCACAGAACGTGCAGTGCATTCATGCTTGCGCTGTGCCTTCCACGGTTTGTCCCCCCTACGTGTCATGTACACATTTCTATACAAAATTACATGATAGTTTCTTAAAGAACTTCATCCGTCATGGGTCTTAAAATAAACAAAATTCAGATTTTGTTGGGTACAGGGTATTCATGGTCAAGTACCGTATTGATGTTTCATACACTTTTCTGGATTTCGAGTTATTTTGTAATTCATCGTTCTCATTTGGAGTCAAACGGACTTTAGCTGCCAACCCATGGCCTTGAATTGGTCACACTTTAGTGATCATGCACGTCATGTCTATTTTCCTATTAAAAAGAATCAAGCATAGTTACCAGGGGTTTGGATGCTTATTTCAAAAGGGGTGACCTTGACCTTTAATTATCACTAGTCACATGTAAAAACATTTATGCACATTATACTGCCATTTCTTTAGAAATGAAACTGTTTTCAAGTAGTTTTAGGAGTGATTGTCCTTAAAACTGACTTTGACATATAGGCATAACTCTGACACTGTTTGAATTATGCTTGTTTCTCATGAATGGAACCAAATATTCTTGAGGCTTGCGTCTTGACCCTATCTTATCACGTCCAGACCACACCACAGAGATTGTATATAAACTTTCATCACACTAAAACAGATGGGTGATCTCTAACTTTCTGTCAACAAGTACAAGTGCAAATAAAAGTCTTGTTGGAACTCAGGTCTGTTGTGACACTTTTTCTTTTCTTATACAATGAACTCATCATCACTTATTTCCACCTCTTCATTGGGAATATTATCATTCTTCAATCTGTTAGTAATAGTAGACACTTCTTGCTGCCATGGGCACAGAGAACGCATGTCCCGAATGCATGTATCCCGTTGTGCAATCTGGGCACGGAGGAAATCTATTTCCTTTATCATTTGGTCCATTTTCTGCAAAAGAAGAACATTGCTTGTTACCAATGCAACAACTGAATGAGACTTCTCAGCGTTGTGTCTTGACTTCATACAGACTTAACCCATCTTAAAGTAGGAGGTCTTTGCATGACATGCAAAAGTTGAAGCAGCCCAAGTCCATCTTTTCTTGAATGTCCCAAAACTTTCCCATCAAAAACATATTTCATGATCCATTATAATTTTATTATATCAGGTGACAGCTAAACTCACACATAACCGATGCATGTATAACTACTTTTAAACACAGAGTCCCATGCCTCTAACGACCCTAATAACAAAATTAAGAGCATGTTCGGTTCTAAAACATCACTTTTAGTTTCAGGTTTTTCGAGTTTGGTCTAACGCATATCCAATGAAAAACAATTTGTAACAGTAAGTCTCATGTCTGAAGATACCTTACAAATAAAGTTATTAGCTCATGTGGTTATTAATTTTCTATATTATCATTCTTTTACTCTGATGTGACACCTGCCTCTGTGAAGATCTGAGGACTCGTCAATTTGATATCATGTCAAGTAACATTCTAATCTTGTGGAGGCTTCTAAATTCTCGGTAAGAGTGAGCGAAGCATTGAGGCATTGAAGATTTCTGGATATTTTATACATCATATCATTTGGTGAGTTCCATGGCATCTCCAACCAAACGGTTGTACTATCAAGGGTATATTTGCGTTAAGATCGAAATTTCCAAATTGAGTTAGTAAAGAAATGAAGCCGATTTTCTATAGAAAGCTGACATCAGATTGGTTCAAGATACCATGAATCCTTCATTTTTAGATTGGGTGGCCAAATTCGCTCAGGATTCACCTGATGTAACTGTGACAGAGTTTTCCTCAGATCTTCATGCAACATGTCACCAGTCAGGTGATGATTTAATTAGACTGGCAATGGCATCACTTCCAGTTTGGGAAAACATAGGCTTAATGCAGTAAAACTTTAAGAAAAGGAAGTCCTAAGCCTCTAGCTACCTTACCAAAAATGTTGCCAGAAAAGGTATTAAGTGACATGCAGTGTTACAAAAGAAAACCTCCTGTAGCATACTGGAAATATACAATCTGAATTATAGTGTTTGCAAGATGTTTTACAATGTCACTGACTGTAACATTTGATATGACCTTGCCACATGGTAAGAATAGAAGAAAGTGATGATGTATTATTTATGATATAAAAATGTAAGGCATAATCATGAATTATATTCAAATAGTCCATTTCTTTTAAAGAATTCAGTGACCCCATGCATACTAAGCTTTGTCAAATTCCATTCAAAAATACTCAAATAGTTGTACACACAAGTGTTTTTTATGCTGTTATATGGTAGTCTAATTTATTGTCAAACAATGTTATAACTGTATTACATTGTTTGATGAGATTCAGAAGAAGCTCATAGCATTATGTTTTCAAAATGGTTAATTGTCAGGAATGTAGTACTATTTAATGTAAGCAGTTGTGGGGAAGTTACTATATTTAGATGCCAGTGTCATCAGGTGTAATCTAGAAATTTCTGGAGACGTCTATAACAGCATTGACTGACAGAGCATTGTGTAGAAAGTTCTGGAAGCTAGTTAGACTATATACGGGGACGAGTGTGTGCCTCTCTCACCTCACCTTTCATCTCACAAATCATCAAGACAAGATTTTGTGTGAAGATCACATTTCACCCTGGATATCCATCTAAGGCCTATCTTGGAAGCTTAACCAGTGTTACTGCAAGGTGAATATTATTTCTTCTGCTCTTATAATGCCATTGTACTTGTACTGCCAATCTGTTGTGTACTGCCATTGTAATTACTGTGCAGTAATTTGAAATGGATTCACTTGTAACCCTAGTTCATTTTATAATACAGTTGTTAGTTGTATACCATTTGTTTTTTTCATGTACAGATTTCTTGGTTAAAGTTTTGTTTCAATTTGGAAGTCAGCACGGAACAGAAATTAGGGGCCTTGTCCAGGGGGCAAAATTTAATATATCATAAAATTGTTTGTCATAATGTATGGATAAACATTTTATTGTCTAAACTGCATCTCCCTCTGTAGGTCTTGGAGAGATATAAGTGTGCCCAGACATGACATCCACCAATTTGATGGTCAAGTACACTTGGAATAATTACTCTTGTTCTCCCATCATCTTTTGTAGTTGAAATCTTGCCCCTATATAGACGCTGTCTTGAATGGGTACTATCTCTGACTTGTTGGTGTGAACCAGAATGCCCAGATACAACAGTAGTTGTGAGAAGAAGACTAAGTTCTGCTTGGTCTGTGACTGGTCCAGATCGGCCAGTAGCAAGTTGCTGATGTAGCCGTGCTGTCTTACAAGCATTAGATGAGTAAACTCAATAGTTCTTGTGAATCCTCTACCTAGGTGCAGATGACCAGAAGTGACATCTGAGCCGGAAGAGATAGAAACCAGAGTGAGTGAGTGAGTTGGGTTTAACGCCGCTTTTAACATTATTCCAGTTATATCACAGCATGTCAGCTTAATGTGGGAGGAAAGCCCAAAGTGATGCAGGTCTAAGACGTTTACCACTTCGGTGAAACCCATGAGCACGGGTATGGTGCTGACAAACCTAGAAACATAATTGGGGCGAACCGGGATTCGAACCCACAATCATAGGTTTCTGGCACCCAAGGGACGCAACTCTGCACAGCAAATCGCGGCGCCTTAGACGACTGGGCCACCTGTGCCCCTGATAGAAACCAGAAGTGACGTCAGCACCGGAAGTGACGTCAGCATAGGAAATAGCAGTACAACGTCCATCTAATCAGGAAATTATGTCTTTTGGTAGAAATAGACCATAAGAGATGTCATTATCCAATAAAACGGAAGTGACAAACCGGAAGTGACCGGAAATAGTGTCACAAATCCATTTTAACAGGAAATGACGTCATTTGGTAGAAATAGACCAGAAATGGCGTCATTATTACTAACAAGATCAGCAAATATAACAGTAATTCTAGTGAAGTTATCACATATTTGACTGATTCTTGATACATTCTGATTTTCAAGTCCTCAACAGAAATTTCAGAGGAAATTATCAAGGGTAAGGATTAGAATCAGTAATCAAATGGTTTCCAGAAGAGGACTACTGTCAATTACACAAGGGAGTTACTGGAGGCAGATCCCACTGGGTTCCTCTGGTATATTCTGGCAAAGGATGTAGTAGGGGTAGAGGATTTGCAACAATTATCAAACAATAGTTATCATTATTAATAATTCTAAGAATACTACCTCTATTACATCAGAAGTACTCCCACCCATCTCCCGAATTCATCTCCCTCAAGTGGTTAGATGTTGGAAAGAAGTGAGGTTTCCTGCCATTGCACATGTCATAGCTTGGGTTGCTATAGTGCTATTAGGGAACAACTAATTGTGTGTAAATGACAGTAAAGAGGACGTCTGTTGAAAATCTGAAAATTTAGTTAGTTTGACTGAAACCAAAATACAGGATTTATGGCAAAGGATGTAATGGAGGTAGTATTCTTAGAATTATTAACAATGATAACTATTGTTCGATGATTGGGTAGTGGTCAGGGAAAACAGCTATGGAGCAATTGATATGCTTCTGCCCTTTGGCTTCAAATAGGAAATAAGGTAGACAGCTTGGATGAATGGGAACATGAAGATAGGCCTCATGTTAGTCTAGATTTATCATCCAATCTCCCAGTCTGAATGACTCCATTTGGAACTTGGGAGGATGTACTAGATAGTCCTTGTTGAGTACTTTTATGTTGACAATCATGCTCATTTCCAATGTATGGAGAGTAGAAGACCTTAGTGGTGTCAGACTCATTTAATGTGCTGATAGCTCCCTTGGGATCAGAAAGACTTGTCATATAAACAGCCACCTAAGAAGTGGCGAGTCGGGGATACGACAACCATCAGTCTTCTCCGGATTCGTTTCATCAGCCTGACTACAAGAAACGAGGAGCCTATTGCCGAGACAATTCCAGGGGCAGAGGTGAATGCAGGTTCTGACTTCCTTGCCACCTTTTCGCCGTTATAGACCCTTTCAACCTGGTTATGTCTATGGACTGTGATTACCCCTACCATCTTTCAAAATAATGCTGACTCCGAGGCCATTAGGAGGGCGTCCTCTGTCACACACTGAAAATTGGAAGCAGATTACGCCCGACCGCTGGGTCCTACACGTCGTGTCTCATGAATACAAAATGGCATTTCAAGAGGCATCCCATCCTGGCATCTCAGGCAGCCAGCTGCTGATTCGGCTAGTAGGAGTCAAGCTAGCGGCAGCAGATCTGGCTGTCAGCAAAGGTTTTTATTCTCCAGTAATCTTAGTTCCGAAGAAGAATTTGCCGGACATGAGGATGATAATAGACTTAAAGATCCTCAAGAATTCATTTCTGGTACCTCCTCCAAAGTTCCAGATGGAATCCGTACGGAAGTTGCAGTCAACTTTGAGGACAGGATATTGGATCATCAGCCTTGACCTGCAATCAAGGATAGAGTTCCAGGTCTTACCATTGGGGAAATCAATAGCCCCTTGGCTGTTTACCAGGATTACAGCGCAAGTCATCAGGTTTGCCCACCTCCAGATAGTACGAATGCTTGGGTACCTGGACGATTTCCTGGCAGCAGACCAAAAAGAAGCTCAGTTAAAACAGAACAGGCTATTTCTGCTTCAGCTTATGACCTACCTAGGCCTCCTAGTCAATCCCTCGAAGTCAGAGACCACTCAGGTTCAAGACATCATATACATCGGAGTGTGTTTCCAACTGCACAAGGGATATTTATGTCCACCAGAGGATCAATTTGTCAAGACTAATACGATGATTCAATCCCTATCAATTCATCCCAGCAGGTCTCTAAGGTGGTGGATGACTCTTCTAGGCAACCTAAAGTCTCTACAGGATATGACCTTCAGAGAAAGGTTGATGTTATGTCCTCTACAGACATGGATCAACTCACTATGTTCCACACCTTAGGGTTCAAGACTCATTGGTGGACTCACAGAGATTACGTGATGAGCGACATTCCTTTGACTTCTCCTACGCCCGAACACCATCTATTTATAGATTTGTCAGATTTGGGATGGGGAGTCTATATGGACAATCTCATGGCACAAGGATCTTGGAACACGGAGAGAGGATCCTACATATTACCTGCAGGGAAATAAAGGTAATTTATTACGCCATCCTGGCATGGAAGATACATCTCTTCCAATCGTCCATCCTCATAGCAACGGACAACACCATATCAAGGAACACCCAGATACAGTTCTCTGATGATAGAGACTACACGATTGTTTGCCTTGGCAGACTCCATCATTTGCCGGATGGAAGCGAGACATATTCCGAGAAAGCTGAACATCCTTGCTGACAGCCTTTAACGTCAGGGGAGAATGGTGGCAACCGAATGGACCTTACCAGTGCTGTAGCCAGCCGGGGGGAAGGAAGGGCAGTTGCCCCCTGGATTTTTTTTATAGAAAACAGTTTTATTTGAATCATGAAAATACAAGTTGGAGACAAGTGATACTTGTACAAATATTTGACCCCCCTGTCAAAAAAGTTAACTACGGCCTTGCTTACATCCCAAGATCTTTACTTGGATAACCAAGTTATGGGACACACTGCATCTAGATCTCTTGCACCTGCCAAAACCATCAACTTCCGGTTTATGTGCAGATAGTTCCCTTCACAAGAAGTTTCTACATGACCATGTTTGCTGCAGTTACCCTGGCCCCTGACAAGATGTTGAATATTGGTCGTCCGCAATCAATGTCCATGAGATGAATCAGGTCAACAGGATTTGGAGGAATATAGTCGAGTAGTATAGGTAATGGGGGTTCTGCCGCAACTCCACTGGAGCCAGATTTATATACCTATACTGCTACTACAGGGGGGATTTTTTATGCCAAAATGACTATGCGATTCAACGATAGTCATGAGACGTATTAAAAGAAACATCAATATTAATTAATAATGAATAAAATTTACTATAGCCCACGAGGATATTGGAAAGGTATAGGAGCAATAAAAAAATTAGCCACCGCAGCTATGGTATCTAAAGATGTGGCCAAGGATTGGTTAAAGAAACAAGCGATGTGGCAAATATATTTACCGGCACCGCGTTATATACCGAGGAAGAAGTTTGATATTTTTACAACGAATGAAGTTCATCAGGCTGACCTCTTGTTTCTTCCCCACGATAAGGTAAGACGCAAAACGTATAAATATGCTTTAACAGTAGTGGATGTGGCTAGTCGATACAAAGAGGCTGAACCATTAACCTCGAAAGATTCAACAGAAGTAGCTAATGCACTGAGTCGCATATATAAACGCGGACCACTAAAATGGCCTAAGCTATTTCAAGTAGATCCCGGTCGCGAGTTTATGGGATCGATAACTAAATTGTTAACAAAGCACGATGTCGAAATCGTCCGTGGTGAAAGAGAGGCCCACCGCAGTCAAGTTATCATTGAAAGATTTAACAGGACATTAGCGGAACATTTGTTTGGCTATCAGTATGGGATCGAAATGAAATCCGAGCGATTGAGATCAACCGAATGGGTGACAATTATCAGCCGTTGTATCAGCACTGAATAATGAAGTAACAAGATTAATAGGGAAGAAACCATCTGATGCGATTTAATGAAATCCGTGACTTCTGAATCTTCAGCACCGAGGAGAGGCAAAGAACGAAAACTTCCGGATAGAGTAAGGGTAAGATATTTATACCAGCCCGGTGAACTCAAGGGAGGCCTACGTCGCGCAACCGATCCCATATGGTCCCTTAAGACGTATAACATTAGTCGATTGGTTACAAAAGAAGGAGAGCCTATTCTTTATTATCTTCAAGATGGACCGGGTAGGGCATTTGTACGAGAAGAGTTGTTCATAGTTCCCGACGGTACGGTATTACCACCATAACCATAAGCATAGGTAGTTACACCATCATTATCAATCCATCTCTTTGTATCTAAGGGGGATAATGATGTCTTGTTCATTCTTAATCCATATATCCTATGATCGTAACTTCTTAAAAAGTTCATCTCGTGTTTGAACGTTCTACCATTGAATAATGCTTCTTTATACTGTTCGTGTTTGATATGCTCTTTTACCACATACTTTTTAACACCCTTAGCTTTTCTTATCTCTCCATTATCGGACTTCTTTACAGAATACATCTTAGGTCTTAATCCGACATATGATAGGTTAGAATACGAACTCACTTTTAATGACTACGGCAGAGTAATCAGAACCGCTGGTGAAGATGCTAGCTATTCCATTGACAATATCTCGCTGGAGTACGATATGATAACGGATCCCGAATTAGCCAGACAAATTCGTAACCAGTATACCGGAAGTTTAGCCATGTTGTACGATCGCGTGCTGCAACACCGAAAGATCACGAGGGACAAAAAAGATATGATGTGGAATATCAATCTAAACGTCCCCACGAGGTCATTGAACGGTATTTTAATGTTGTTCGGGGACCCCTCCGATGCATTTAAAAGAAACCTGAGAAGTTCTACAATCCCAAGATTACAAAAGTAGAATTGACTATCGAGGGCATTCCTAATCAACTATATAGCCAAGGAATGCTAGCGTATCACCAGTGGGATGAGATTAAAAAACTCCCTTCTATAAAACGCTCCCCGGAAGTTAACGCGGTCGTTCGGAAGTGTATCGATGGGTGAATACCTCACCACGAAGTACGCGCTATGGCTCGACATGCGAACAACGGACGATGACCAACTACACGGCAGTGGGAGGAGAATAGAAAATGCTAGCGAGGGTGCCACCATACAGATAACGAAGCTCCAGGAATCAGCTGGTAAATTAAACATTTATTTGTACGTGATTATGGATGCGCAACTTAATATACAGAATGGGAGATTCGTGCAAAGCAATCTATTAATAATCTTTTACCTAAACATCCGCACTGCGCTATCATATGCGGGTAAACGGGCTGTGGAAAAACAGCTTTTATTCTAGATATTTTAAAAGGCATTATCGGGACGTTTTCGATCATATTATTATTCTGTGCCCGACTATAAGCATTAATAAAACATACCTATCGAGAGATTGGGTAATGAATGACGACGGGGTACACAGAGTCGATCCGGGCGATCGTTTACAAGACTGTCTCCGAGTATGTCACAAAAAATACAAGAGAATCAACCCTTTTCATAATAGACGACTGCAGCGCGAGTAAAGAACTCACAAAAAAGAAAGATATGCTTTCCTATTTAGCATTCTCCGGACGGCATACTCAACATAGCGTTTGGGTATTTACTCAAAAATACAACTCTGTCCTGAAAGATCTGAGAGAGCAGACCAAAAGGGTAGCACTCTTTCATTGTAAAGATCGAGATTCATTCGAGGAATGTCTACGCGAAAATGATGTTATTTATACCAAGCCTGAACAAGATAAAGTCAGAAAAATGTTAGCGGCAACGAAGCACTGTAAACTCGTATTTAAAACCGATCAACCAGCTGCTTATGCAATTGCTTAGCAAAATGTAGCAAAAATGTAGCAAAATGTAGAAAAATGTGGCAAAATGAACATTAGCGTTAATATGACATAAAATGTGGTTCGAAATCCTCATTCTTTCGCAACAGTTCATTATTACGGGATTTATTGGATATGCCATATTATATTATGTTAGACTTAAATATCTCCTTAGGTATTACATAATGGAATGCGACGAACTCATCGAACAAATGCTCAAAGAATCTGATGCAGATCAACAAGTTACAGATAAATCTTTAGATAAACATAGAGAAAGACTCGCGGCTTTGGTAGCCGGTGGTAAATGTTCCCAATATTTGGGAGAAAATTATACCATCGAAAAGATTGATAACATGACCGATGAAGAGAATAAAAAACTGTACGGGCGTTACCAGTCTAGACTGGGAGCTACCATGACTAAAACTATAGGGTCGGCTATGTTACAACTATACACAGTCGTAGCTAGTACGTTTCTCCCTATCCCGACAGAACATCGCATGTATTTATGCGAATTTCTAGAGAAAGACCCATTCATCGAACACACTATAAGCTCAGTGAGCTGTGAGTTTTATCATAGATACGGAATGTTTTTAGCTCCACTCACCACAGCTTTAATAACGGCTAGGTATTGTCAATTTAAACATACGTGCCCTCTTAATAATATAAATGGAGATTGCGGAAACACAATCACAACAGACACCACAGATTGTGAACGAGGATCCACAACAGATTGCGGAACAACATGTGAACGAGGTACAACCAGTGAATGAGGAACCACCACAAAAACAACCCAGAGTTACTAAGAACCCCAAAAAAATAGCCGCAGGAAGAAAGGGAGGACTGGCGAGGAAAGCAAAATTAATAAATAATTCAAATATTTATCCGATTAAAACATGGGCACTAGTAGGAGTTGTTGGTATAGCGGCTGTATGGTTGTTTTATAAGACTGGAGAAGAGAAAACATCACCCCCAATACAACAACAAGTTCAATTAGAGGTTAGCCCCAATATAATGCTATAAGAAGCATGACTACTCCAGTTACAGACGGTAAAATGTTGGTAAACGCAACGTATCATTCAGCAGTGGTCACCGGCTTGGCCATTGGCTATGCTCGTATGGCTAAAATGATTACTAAAGCCACACCTCCCAAGCTAGATTTTAATAGTTATGATATACCAATGATGATTCTGGATATTGGATGGCTATGGCAACGAAGGATATGCTCATCAAACAAGGACTTATCCCAGAAGACATAATGAAGTAATTAAACATTTGAATATTTTATATTATTAAACACTTGAATATTTTATATTCATATAAACCATGGCAACAATTGCGATGATGGTCGGTGGAGCTATTGTTAATGCTCTAGCTTTTTCGGGGAGTAATTATTTATTATCTAGTATGAAGGAATCAAACGCTAAAGAAGTTGAAGAGGAGCGTAAACGACATAACGAAGCAATGGAACAACTCCAAGCAGCCCAGTCACAATATACGCGACAGAGAATGAAGAGATTAGACTTTATTCATGAAAAACTGCTTAAGAAAGGACATTCAATTCAAACGTAAAAAGGATGTGGAATCTGCCATGCACGAATACTTCCTAGTTTATGGGAAAAACTCGACCCAATACCGAGACCAACAATGAGTCAGTTTTATACACTGTCAGAGGCTCAGAAAGACCGCGAGGTCACATTTGTGATTATGGGGTTGACTGCTGTATTGATTTTCAGATATACAATAGCTACGCAGTGACAGCTGTGGCTAGTTAGGAGAGTCAGAGTGACAGCTAATCTATAAATAGCCTAATCAATATCTCAATAGTGTAGCTGTGATTTGCATTTAGACAAATGATATGATAGATGTATAAACCATGAATAATTGCAAGTTTACACTCATGGGTAAGATGACTCTATGTAACCGATGCTGTGTTGATGTTTACTGCGGCATACACAATTATTACATCAGGCGCGGAAACATAAACTATACGTGTTCTGAATGCGGGATAGGGGTCAAAGGTCGTTATTGTTTATGTAAGAAACACGGTGCTGATAGGGTCAGGAACCAGATTATTTATGCTAGGAAGAGAGATTACATCAATGAGAGGAATAGGTTGGGGAGAATACGTATTTAAATATATGAAAAACAACCAATTAGACATTTGTCTCATTTTGCATATACCATTCAACCACAATGGTTTTTGTCAGAGAGTTGAAGGCTATGGCAAAGCAAAGTGGTCTACGTGGATATTCTCGAATGAGAAAAGCTGAATTGATTACCTTACTAGGTTTGGAATACAACAAACCCCAGACTGTTAGAGAACTCAAAGCTCAAGTGAGAAACAGTGGGCTGAGAGGTTATTCTCGAATGAGAAAAGCTGAATTGATCGCTTTACTAGATAATAATGATGATGTTGAGAATAAACAACAAGAATTAATATTTGTACCCACATCCGCCGGCATTGGTAAATATCTAAGAGGTTGGAAGATGGATATTAATTCCAACATGGATGTTAACGATATTAAGCCTCTCAAATGGAGTAAAATTAACGAGGAGTTAGATGATTTACATAGTATAAAATACCAGCTGACAATTAAAATGTCATTGAGTAAAAGTAACACAGATGATAGCACTGAATATACCGAACCATACTTCCGTAGCAATCAAGAAGGTATAACCAAATCCGATACTATAAACGCATCATTAGATACATCAATTCAGAGGATACAGGAAACTTTAGAACGCTGGACTAATAGAGGTTCAGGTTGGGGTATGGATAAAATCGATAGTTTATATTTAGAAATAGCAAATTATATGCCCTTCAAAGGTGGTTCTTATATAGATTTACCCCCGTATTATAAGAAGAAAAAAGCCATAATTAATGTAAAAAATAAATCGGATGACTGTTTAAGAATGATGATAAGATCTGCATTGTTCCCCGTAGATTCTAAAATTGCAAATAGACCTTCTAGCTATCCCCAAAACGATGGACTCAACTTCGATGGTATAGACGAACCCATTCCAATATCACATACACCATTGATAAGGTGGAAAAGCAAAATAATTTAGCTATAAATGTTTTCGGACATTCTAAAGGAATTGTTGTACACAGGATAAGCTCCGCTCCGGAACATATTCCCAGAATCAATTCATTTTTGATCGAAAAAGATGGTAAATATCATTATACGTGGATAAAGAGTTTAAACAGGCTATTATACGATCAAACAAAACATAAGGAAAAGAAATATTTCTGCGAAAGATGCCTTCATGGGTACAGCACAGCAGACAAGATCTATTAGAAGCGCATAAAGAAGACTGTAGAGGTGTTACACAGACCGCTATCAGGATTGATATGCCTAAAGAGGGAAAAAATATATATTAAAATTTGAACATTATTGTAATCAAATGCCAGTACCGTACGTAATTTACGCCGACTTCGAAGCGCTTATCAAACCCATAAAAAATACCAACCAAGATAATAATCAAGATAGTAGTTTTACGTACAAAACTCAAGAACATATTCCTTGTGGGTTTGAATATATAGTTGTAAGGTATGATGGGAAAACAAACACTCCCGTGATTTACAGAGGTCCCGATGCAGTGGGAAAGTTCCTAGAATATCTACAAAATGAAGAGAGAATAATAAGGGAAACATTATCGTGTAAGAAACCCATGTGTATGACGAGTGATGATTGGAGGGCCTATAAGAAGTCAACGAGTTGTCACGTTTGTAATAAACCCTTGGATGGGGATTCCGTAAGAGATCATTATCACGTCACGGGTAATTATCGGGGAGCCGCGCATAGCGAGTGTAACTTGAAACTAAAAATGAATTCTCAAACAATACCCATCCCCGTTGTGTTTCACAACCTTAGGGGATACGATTCGCATCTCATTATGCAAGCTATCTCAAAGACCGACGGCGGTTTAACGTGCATTCCTAATAATATGGAAAAATACATATCGTTCTCGTTGACTAAACCTATACATTATAGGGACAAGGATGGGAAATCTAGAATAAAGCAAAGTAATGGACTTAGATTCATAGACTCCGTACAGTTTCTGTTATCTTCCCTGGACAATATAGCTGATGCGAACAATCCCGATGACTTTGCGATAACAAATCAATATACCGATAAGAAAACTCGTCATTTGTTGCTGAGAAAAGGTGTATATCCTTACGAATATATGGATGATTGGTCTAGATTCGACGAAACTAAATTACCACCCCTCGAATCATTCTATAGTAACTTAACAGAATCTAAAATAACAGATGCCGATTATGAACACGCTCTGACGGTCTGGGATAAATTAGGTTGTAATAATTTAGGCGATTATCACGATCTGTACTTAAAAACCGATGTACTGTTACTCGCCGATATATTCGAGATATTTAGAAAGACATGTTTAAAACAATACGGCTTGGACCCGGCATGGTACTATTCCAGTCCCGGACTATCGTGGGATGCATTGTTGAAGAAGACCGGCGTAGAATTAAAACTACTCACAGATTACGATATGCACTTGTTTATTGAGAAAGGATTAAGAGGTGGTATATCGATGGCAGCGAAAAGATATTCTAAGGCTAATAATAAATTAGTGGAAGGATACGATCCGAGTAAACCTGACACGCACAGATTATATCTCGACGCCAACAATTTATACGAATGGGCTATGAGTCAACCTTTACCCACGGGTGGTTTTGAATGGGTCAATGTGAATAATATCAATAATAATGATGCGAATAAAGGGTACATACTAGAAGTTGACTCGACACAGATTCTTTGTTGATGGAAATACAAACCGAGGATGTGTATAAAGATATGGCAGAAAAAAATAGATATGTACGACACGAGCGATTACCCTAGAGATAAATCCACTGCACAGCGTAGTAAATAAAAAGGTATTAGGTATCATCACCATTTTCAGCACCTACACGCAGTCTCAATGTGTTCTTATTACAAATACCTTTGTACTGTAAGTTTTCCCGCTCTTTATCCGTTCTCCAGAGATCCATGTGACAATAGTATACATCGCTATCGTCGATACTCAAAACCTCATTACCGCTTATTTTAATGGAGATTTTCTTAACGATAGCACGACCTATGTTCTGAACGGGCTTCCTGTTAACGTCGGTAGAAGTCAAACTAATCGTAAATGCTAGTCGGACAGTTCCCGGAATTAACACATCGTGTGCGCTGAGATTAGGAAAGCGAACCAGAAGCGTTTGATTCTGATAGATGGTACTAGGGTTATTAGTTATAGTTACAGACTATGAGCAATGAATAAGGTTTTGTGGACTACTCACGACTTTCCGCGAAGACTTCTAAGGTTCTTAAGACTGTGCGTACTGAACTCAGTAACACAGATAATTTGGAGGCTTCCTCGAAGGTGGCCTTGGACGGATTCGGAGAAATCTTGACCACCTTTGATGATCCTCAGTTACAGGTATCACCATCCTTAGAGTTCAGTATTAGGGAATTACGAGGTCTTGACAAGGTAATGCGAACAATGCGGGGAGAACTCATCAATAATATGGCTAAGATATCCGAAATCGACAAGCATATAGTTTACGAGAAAACAAAACTTGAACTGGCGGGCGATAAGTTCAGTAGACGTCGCGTAGCGGAAAGATTGCGTAACTTAGAAGACGAAAGATCGGCCCACCTCGAGGCTGCTTCCACTAATAGAGAGGCACTTCGTTCGCAAATCAGTCGAATTCGAGAAACTATCGATCGAGTCCTCAACGATGACACTACACTGGCCGATAAAATATAAACATTGTTCAGAGAACAGGGAATAACAATTGCCAGTATTTTAACCGCGTTGGGATTTATTATATCGACTTTGACTCTCGCGTTAACCGGTGGCAGTACAGGTGGTGGTACACCAACCCACACCGCCTTGTGATAAAAACGGTATGAAAGAGTGGATAAAAAAGCATTTAAAAGCATTAGGTTCAGCACTGGGAAAGCTCGCTGGAAAAGCCGCGGCCGCACTTCCCAGTATAATAGGGAGTGTTGTTTCCTTGCTATTGAATTTATTAGCTAAGACCACCACTTGGCTTAGTCAAAACTTGTGGGGGTTGATCGTAGCAATTGCAGGGCTGTTGTACGTATTCGCTAAGAACTATTTAACCAAATCAGTTCATTAACCAAATCATGAGTAAACCAGCCGTGACTCCACCAACTACAAGCGCTGTTTTTTCATCGATATGTTGTTGATTTTTAGCCGCAATATGCGGTGGTACTTGTGCATCAGTAGATGGTTGAGCGATAGTTGGTGTTTGTGGCTTGACTATTGCCTTTTCGCCCGTGATTGTTTGCGTTATTAATTCGACGTTAATATCTGAATTTATACCTGGTTTTTGTTGATCGGTAGCGATAACAATTTTATTATTATAACCTATCACTTGACCGATCTTAAGTTCCATATTACTCGGAGACATGTATAGTCCCGGCGCATAAACGTAGTCCACTTTGGATTGAGCGTACTGTAATGCATCTTGAAAACGCTTTATAGACGATGGTATGTCAACTGGTGAATTAATGGCGTCCTTCACGTTTGAGACAAACTATTTTTGCGCATCGAACGCTGTCCCAGAACCGATAATGGACGTTCGTGTTTGCGATTGTGCACCGAGAATTGCCCATACATAAGTTCTTATCAATTCATTAACTCTTACAAATCCTGGGTTAGTAAAATTATTTTCCGTTTTATCATTAAGAAATTCATTCCAAGCGTCATCGTTCAGTTGTACAATTTTTTTAACAATATAAATAGACCCACTTTTTAAACTCATAATATCCCCTCTCCAAGTGTTACTATAAAGTTCCCAGCCTTTATACCAATGACTGGTTTTATGCCAATGATCATATATTCTTGAGTAAAGTTTGCTGGTACGCCGTAACTTAGGAATATCAACTGGAAGTTTCCTAAGTTTTTTATATACATAATTGCTTTCTTCTTTGACGGTTATATTTTCCTCTGCGTAAGGAACTCCTAGACCATGGTTTGCTCCTTTAAAACACCAATCTTTACTCGTAGAAACATTAAATTCCTGACAAATACGCTCATACGCGGACCTATCATAATTATTATTTGTGGAATTCCACGCTCGATCCTGCGGTAATGGAGCACTAATTTCTTTAAGTATACGTCTAATCTGATAGTACACGTGAAATGTTATAACAGACTGATATAGTTCAAATCCTGGAGCATAAAGAGATACGCCACATCCCGTTGTGGCACACCATACGGCAAAGTTTAACTGATTCTGCCAAAATTGCATCGGATTGTGAAACCAATCGTGTACCATTTTAAAGCTAGTAGCCGTGACTCTGTATTTTTCAAAGATATCGTGGAATTTAACGATAAATTGAGCACCAGAGGCAGTTACTATAATCGATTGATTAGTAATGTATCTCGATTTCATATTTAAGTTATGATATAGTATCATTGTATATTTAATATGTATGTTACACTCCCGGGAATAACAAATGGTCAGTCTATTCAACTGCTTCATACTATAGATAACTCGGATGGACAGCTCGAAGTAGCTATCTGTGATGTAACGTATTACCCGCTGTGGACCAATATAAATGCTGCAAATAGAAATAATGTGTTAAGAATGAATAGAAAAGGACTCATTATACCTGATGGGTATTACAGTGTATGCTCACTCAAAGATGACTTTTTTAAGCCTTTGGGAGTTAGTCTCACACAAAATGAGTCGAATGGGATGCTGATTTTTAACTCTGGAGAAAAGGATATATATCTTCACAGGAACTTAGCAGATACATTTGGATTTGTAATAATATCTCAATGCTTCAGATGAGCCAAAATGGTAATGAAAATATTCTTTATTATTTTTATCAATAAAGTGATATTCAACATTTTTATTAAGTTCTTTGTTCATTTTACTAGGAGACCAGACTATATAACTATACTCTTCTTGGAAATTGATAAGAAACAATTGATAACGGTATTTGGTTGGTTTGACATCACTGATATGATAAAAACCTTAGTAGCTTTTTCGATTGTTGGGTTGTAATTCTCCATTATTATATATTTATGTAAAAATTTGTCTAAATGTGATCTAACGATAGTAAGCAATCTATTTTTAATCTCCAACCAGTTCTTTGGTTTTGGCACGGAATAATTGACGCGCTTCTTGCCTCCCCTGTTCTATGAACTTTTTTTTCTCGTCTTCGCTAAAACCAGTGGTCTTACGAGAATTGGATTGAATCTCCTGCTTCATTGCATTGTATTTGGTGAGTTCCGACAGCACTAAACGAAACTCATCCTCGGATATCTTACAATCGGCCATTGCTGACGAAATATGATCCTCAATGCTGTTCAACTTTGCTTCGGCGAGTATCCGAATACTATCGTGTTTTAATGCTTTCTTTTGCAACCTACGAGAAATGAATTTTATCGTTATTCCTGCCAGTCCCGAGACTCCAGCGGCTATTTCCATGCCGAGCACGATAGGGGCGGCGATTATAGTTGATAATAAACCAACACCTGCTACACCGAGTCCCATGCCAGCTGCTAGAAGCGCGGTGTCAACTCCGTCCAGAGCATTCACGGCTCAAGTTATCTTTAATATCATCGAATTCAGTAACCAAATTTAAACTAACATTTTTTAAGGCCGGAAGACTATATAACATATGACCTGGGTCTTCTGGCAGGGGAGAGACTAACACACTTTTTCGTTTTGAAGGGATATAAGCCGCGAGTACGATGCCACTATTTATAATCTTAGTTAAATTATGTCCCTTACCCATCATCACATAAGGTGGGGTAATGACGATATTCAATAGCCACTCGATGTTTGCTTCAACCATAGTCCATTTATTCTCGCCGTTGAGAATAATATTGTACAAAGTGTTTTTAAGGAGTCTACTAACGTCGACATCGCTTAAATCTTCTAGATTACCCGTGAATGTAACTTCTTTCCGTTTGTATACATCATCTTGTAAGTGTAAAGCGTATAACTTACCGGGTTTATCGAATCCTTCTGTGTCTTTGAGATCGGAAGGCGCAATTGTATTACATTGTCTGAGCGTTCCAGGGCCTGATGCATCAACCATTATTTATAATATGGAGTGTTACACTTAAGTATCCTATATGTACAGGTTGGTGTTTTACATCTAATACAGAAATTTTAAGGTCTGAAATAATACCATGCTTTTAATTTTTTATATTGTAATAACGAGAAAGATTCCGTTCTACCGCTATTATATTTTTCATTTTTCACTGGAATAGATCTGAGCAGAGTTGAAGGACTTTCTAGTTGAATATTATCTGTTGTACTGGTTTGATCAAGACGGATGCACAACTCTTTATAGGGAACTAAGTCGGGTAATGCATATACATTCACTGTTTTGTTGGGTGGTAATGTTACTGACTGTCCAAATCCAAGTGTAATTGCTAAGTTCTCGACAATAAATACTATACCTTTTTCTCCAGTGTATATTTTCACTGTCCCATTCGACTCATTTCGTGTGATACTAATTCCATTAGGCTAAAAATTTCATCATTGAGTGAGCATACGCTGTAATACCCATCAGGTATAGGAATAGATTTGTCAATAATATTTTTTTCACCTAATACCAATATCTCATTATTTCTTTTCGAAGCAATTATATTGGTCCACAGCGGGTAATACGTTACATCACAGATAGCTACTTCGAGCTGTCCATCCGAGTTGAATAGACTGACCATTTGTTATTCCCGGGAGTGTAACATACATATTAAATATACAATGATACTATATCATAACTTAAATATGAAATCAACTTACATTACTAATCAATCGATTATAGTAACTGCCTCTGGTGCTGATTTTATCGTTAAATTCCACGATATCTTTGAAAAGTACAGGTTCACGGCAACTAGCGATAAAATGGTGCACGATTGGTTTCACAGTCCGATGCAATTTTGGCAGAATCAGTTAAACTTTGCCGCATGGTGTGCCACAACGGGATGTGGCGTATCTGTTAATGCCCCAGGATTTAAACTATATAAGTCTGCTATATTATTTCACGTGTACTATCAGATTAGACATATACTTAAAGAAATTAGTTCTCCATTACTGCTGGATCCAGCGTGGAATTCCACAAATAATCATTATGATAAGAGGGCCTTCGAACGTATTTGTAATGAATTTAATGTTTCTACAAGTAAAGATTGGCGCATTAGTGGACCTAGCCATGGTCTAGGTATTCCGTACGCTGGACAAAAATCTGTTAAAGAAGAAAGTGATATTTTAGCTAAAGAAATGGTAAAAAAACCAGTAGATACACTTAGGTGGTCGCATAGAAGCAAACTTTATGTAAGATTACATAATATTTTCTTAAAAACTCATAATTGCGATAACAACTGGCAACTTTTTAATAATGATTGGAGGGAAGATATTATGAGTTTTAAGAGTGGCTTGCCTTATATTGTAACAAAGTTTGTACATCCAAACGATACAACAGACGCTTGGAATGAATTTCGGAAACGGAAAATAATTTTACTAACCCAGGATTTGAAAGAGTTAATGAATCAATAAGCACTTATGTATGGGCAATTCTCGGTGCACAATCGCAAACACGAACGTCCATTATCGGTTCTGGGACGGCGCTCGATGCGCAAAAACAGTTTGTCACAAACGTGGAGGACGCCATTAATTCACCAGTTGACATAACATCGTCTATAAAGCGTTATCAAGATGTATTACAGTACGCTCAATCCAAAGTGGACTACGTTTATGCGCCGGGACTATACATGTCTCCGAGTAATATGGAACTTAAGATCGGTCAAGTGATAGGCTATAATAATAAAATTGTTATTGCTACCGATAAACAAAAACCAGGCATAAATTCAGATATTAACGTCGAATTAATAACGCAAACAATCACAGGCGAAAAGGGAATAGTCAAGCCACAAACACCACATGTTTCACAACCATCTACTGACGCACAAGTACCACCGCATATTGTGGCTAAAAATCAACCACAATAGATGGAAAAACAGCACTTGTATTAGGTGGAGTCGCGGCTGGTTTACTCATGATTTGGTTAACGAACTGATTTAGTTAAATAGTCTTTAGCGGATACGTACAACAGCCCTGCGATTGCTACAATCAGTGCCCACAAGTTTTGACTAAGCCAAGTGGTGGTCTTACCTAATAAATTCAAGAGCCAGGAAACAACACTCCCTATTATACCAGGAAGTGCGGACGCGGCTTTCCCAGCGAGCTTTCCCAGTGCTGAACCTAATGATTTTAAATGCTTTTTTATCCACTCTTTTATACCATCCGATGTAGGCGGTGATCTGCCGCTACCACCTGTACCACCTGTACCACCTGTACCACCGGTTAACGCGAGACTCAAAGTCGATATAATAAATCTCAATGCGGTTAAAATACTGGCAATGGTTATTCCCTGTTCTCTGAACAATGTTTATATTTTATCGGCCAGTGTAGTGTCATCGTTGAGGACTCGATCGATAGTTTCTCAAATTCAACTGATTTGCGAACGAAGTGCCTCTCTATTACTGGAAGCAGCTTCGAGGTGGGCCGATCTTTCGTCTAAGTTACGCAATCTTTCTGCAACGCGACGTCTACTGAACTCATCACCCACCTGTTCAAGTTTTGTTTTCTCATAAGCTATATGCTTGTCGATTTCGGATAGCTTGGCTATATTATTGATGACTTGTCCCCACATTGTTTGCATTACCTTGTCAAGACCTCATAATTCCCTAATACTGAACTCCGAATATGGTGATACACTGTTCGTGGAATTATCGTAATAGGTATCCAAGATTTCTCCGAGTCCGTCCGAGGCCACCTTCGAGGAAGCCTCCAAATTATCTGTGTTACTGAGTTCAGTACGCACAGTCCTAAGAGCCTTAGTAGTCTTCGCGGGAAGTCGTCGGTAGTCCACAAAACCTAATTTATCACGAACAGTGCTGATACCGTGTTTGGTGTATATCGTAGACAAGGCTAGGGGCTTACGAGTACGAGAATGCAGAAGATCAATATCCGGAGCGCCACGCAGTCGCAATATTCCTTTACTATCTATCGTAAACTTTGAATAGTCACAAACAATAGGACTATCATCTTTAAAGGTATCGTGATAATCATTGACCGTTGATTGTAAAATTTCATCGTTAAGATTTGTGCCACTAAAGCTGGTTTCATCAGTACCCTCTTCGATTGGATTCGGGTTATCGAAATAATCTATATCAATATCAGTCATTTTTATATTAAACATATGGTTATATAATTTCAATATAACAATGTCTTCGCAATACGGACACAAGTTAAACCCACAACGTAGACTTCAAGATCCATTAGGGGTCAAAGCAATTCGTCAGTCTGTAACTATAACTAATAACCCTAGTACCATCGATCAGAATCAAACGCTTCTGGTTCGCTTTCCTAATCTCGGCGCACACGATGTGTTAGTTCCCGGAACTGTCCGACTAGCATTTACGATTAGTTTGACTTCTACCGACGTTAACAGGAAGCCCGTTCAGAACATAGGTTGTGCTATCGTTAAGAAAATCGTGGTAATGAGGTTTTGAGTATCGACGATAGCGATGTATACTATTGTTACATGGATCTCTGGAGAACGGATAATGAGCGGGAAAACTTACAGTACCAAGGTATTTGTATTCGGAATACATTGAGACTGCGCGTAGGCGCTGAAAATGGTGATAGTACTGTCATAAAAGATACGGCCGTTGCCGACGCATTAGGTAACCGATTCTATATTCCCCTACACTTTGAATTACTAGATAGTCACATGCCCTTCTATCAAGCATCCCTAGGCGATAAGTTAGAATACGAACTCACTTTTAATGACTAAGGTAGAGTAATCAGATCTGGTGAAGATGCTAGCTATTCCATTGACAATATCTCGCTGGAGTACGATATGGTTACAGATCCCGAATTAGCCAGACAAATTCGTAACCATTATACGGAAGTTTAGCCATTTTGTACGATCGCGTGCTGCGACACCGAAAGTTCACGAGGGACAAAAAAGATGCGATGTGGAATATTAATTTATACGTCCCCACAAGGTCGTTGAAGGGTATTTTAATGTTGTTCGAGGACCCCTCCGATGCGTTTAAAAGAAATACCGAAAAGTTCTACAATCCCAAGATTACAAAAGTAGAATTGACTATCGAGGGCGTTCCTAATCAACTATATAGCCAAGGAATGCTAGTGTATCACCAGTGGGATGAGATTAAAAAACTTCCTTCTATAAAACGTTCTCCTGAAATTAACGGGGTCATGAAAGATCTGTCTCTCGGGAGTGTATCGGTGGGTGAATACCTCACCACGAAGTACGCGCTATGGCTTGACATGCGAACAACAGACGATGACCAACTACATGGCAGTGGGAGGAGAATAGAAAATGCTAGCGAGGGTGCCACCATACAGATAACGAAGCTTCAGGAATCAGCTGGTAAATTAAACATATATTTGTACGTGATTATGGATGCGCAACCTAATATACAGAATGGGAGATTCGTGCAAGAAATCTATTAATAATCTTTCACCTAAACATCCGCACTGTGCTATCATATGCGGGCAAACGGGCTGTGGAAAAACAGCTTTTATTCTAGATATTTTACAAAGTCATTATCGGGACGTTTTCGATCATATTATTATTCTGTGCCCGACTATAAGCATTAATAAAACATACCTATCGAGAGATTGGGTAATGAATGACGCCGGGGTACACAGAGTCGATCCGGGCGATCGTTTACAAGACTGTCTCCGAGTATGTCACGAAAAATACAAAGGAGGATCAACCCTTTTCGTAATAGACGACTGCAGCGCGAGTAAAGAACTCACAAAAAAGAAAGATATGCTTTCGTATTTAGCATTCTCCGGACGGCATACTCAACATAGCGTTTGGGTACTTACTCAAAAATACAACTCTGTCCTGAAAGATCTGAGAGAGCAGACCAAATGGGTAGCACTGTTTCATTGTAAAGATCGAGATTCATTCGAGGAATGTTTACGGGAAAATGACGTCATTTATACCAAGCTCGAACGTGACAAAGTCAGAAAACTGTTAGCGGCAACGAAGCACTGTAAACTCGTATTAAAAACCGATCAACCAGCTGCTTATGCAATTGCTTAGCAAAATGTAGCAAATATAGCAAAAATATGGCAAAATTATAGGAAAATTATAGCAAATATAGCAAAATTAACGCAAAAATACGATAAGTTGAACATTAGCGGTTAATATGACATAAAATGTGGTTCGAAATCCTCATTCTTTCGCAACAGTTCATTATTACTGGATGTATTGGATATGTCATATTATATTATGTTAGACTTAAATATCTCCTTAGGTATTACATTATGGAATGCGACGAACTCATCGAACAAATGCTCAAAGAATCTGATGTTGATCAACAAGTTACAGATAAATCTTTAGATAAACATAGAGAAAGACTCGCGGCTTTGGTAGCCAGTGGAAAATGTTCCCAATATTTGGGGGAAAATTATACCATCGAAAAAATTGATAACATGACCAACGAAGAGATTAAAAAACTGTACGGGCGTTACGAGTCTAGACTGGGAGCTACCATGACTAAAACGATAGGGTCGGCTATATTACAACTATACACAGTCATAGCTAGTACGTTTCTTCCTATCCCGGCAGAACATCGCATGTCTTTATGCGAATCTCTCAAGAAAGACCCATTCATCGAACACTCTATAAGCTCAGTGAGTTTTATCATAGATACGGAATGTTCTTAGCTCCGTTCACCACAGCTTTAATAACGGCTAGGTGTTGTCAATTTAAACATACGTGCCCACTTAATAATAATGGAGACTCAACAGGTGACACCACAACAGATTGTGAACGAGGATGCACAACCACAACAGATTGCGGAAACGCAACATGTGAAAGAGGAACAACAGATAGTGAATGAGGAACAGCACATGTGAATGAGAAAATACTAAAAGCCAGAGTGACAAAGAATCCTTTGAAAATAGCCACAGGAAGAAAGGGAGGGCTGGCGAGGAAAGCGAAATTAATAAATAATTCAAATATTAATCCGATTAAAACATGGGTACTAGTAGGAGTTGCTGATATAGCGGCTGTATGGTTGTTTTATAAGACTGGAGAAGAGAAAACATCACCCCCAATACAACAACAAGTTCAATTAGAGGTTAGCCCCAATATAATGCTATAAGAAGCATGACTACTCCAGTTACAGACGGTAAAATGTTGGTAAACGCAATGTATCATTCAGCCGTGGTCACCGGCTTGGCCCCCATATAATGGCCCCCATATAATGTTATAATGACTACTCCAGTTACGGACAGTAAAATGTTGGTAAATGCAACGTATTATTCAGCAGTGGTTACCGGCTTGGCCATTGGCTATGCCCGTATGGCTAAAATGATTACTAAAGCCACACCTCCCAAGCTAGATTTTAATGGATTTGATATCGGAATGATGATTCTGGATATTGGATTTTCATTTGCTACAAAAGATATGCTCATCAAACAAGGGCTTATCCCGGAAGACATAATGAAGTAATTAATTAAACATTTGAACATTTTATATAATTAAATATGGCAACAATAGCGATGATGGTCGGTGGGGCTATTGTTAATGCTCTAGCTTTTTCGGGGAGTAATTTTTTATTTTCTAGTATGAGGGAATCAAACGTTAAAGAAGTTGAAGAGGAGCGTAAACGACATAACAAAGCTTTAGAACAACTCGAAGCAGCCCAGTCACAATATGGGCGGCAGAGAATGAAGAGATTTTATTCATGAAGAACTGCGTAAGGAAGGACATTCAGTTCAAACGTTTAAGGATGTCGAATCTGCCATGCACGAATACTTCCTCGTTTATGGGAAAAAAATTGACCCAATCCTGAGACCAACAATGAGTCAGTTTTATACACTGTCAGAGGCTCAGAAAGACCGCGAGGTCGCATTTGTGATAAATGGGTTATCTGCTGTATTGATTTTCAGCTATATCAGAGCGACAGCTAATCTATAAATAGCGTTGGCTGACTGCCTAATCAATATCGTAGATGTGATTTGCATTTAGACAAATGATATGATAGATGTATAAACCATGAATCATTGCAGATTTACACTCATGGGGAAAAAAACTCTATGTAACCGACGCTGTGTTGATATTTACTGCGGCATACATAATTATTACATCAGGCGCGGAAACATTAACTATACGTGTTCTGTATGCGGGATAGGGGTCAAAGGTCGTTATTGTTATTGTAAGGAACACGGTGCTGATAGGGTCAGGAACCAGATTATTTATGCTAGGAAGAGAGATTACATCAATGAGAGGAATAGGTTGGGGAGAATATGTATTTAGATATATGAAAAACAACCAATTAGACATTTGACTCATTTTGCATATACCATTCAACCACAATGGTTTTTGTCAGAGAGTTGAAGGCTATGGCAAAGCAAAGTGGTCTACGTGGATATTCTCGAATGAGAAAAGCTGAATTGATCGATTTACTCAGTTTTGAATACAACAAACCCCAGACTGTAAGAGAACTCAAAGCTCAAGCGAGAAACAGTGGGCTGAGAGGTTATTCTCGAATGAGAAGAGCTGAATTGATTACCTTACTAGGTTTGGAATACAACAAACCCCAGACTGTTAGAGAACTCAAAGCTCAAGCGAGAAACAGTGGGCTGAGAGGTTATTCTCGAATGAGAAGAGCTGAATTGATCGCTTTACTAGATAATGATGTTGAACATAATGATGTTGATAATAATCAACAACAACAAGAATAAATATTTGTACCCACATCCGCCGGCGTTGGTAAATATCTAAGAGGTTGGAAGATGGATATTAATTCCAACATGGATGTTAACGATATTAAGCCCATCATATCGAGTAAAATTAACGAGGAGTTAGATGATTTACATAGTATAAAATACCAGCTGACGATTAAAATGTTATTGAGTAAAAGTAGCACAGACGATAGCACCGAATATACCGAACCATATTTCTGTAGCAATCGAGAAGTTATAACCGAATCCGATACTATAAACGCATCATTAGATACATCAATTCAGAGGATACAGGAAACTTTAGAACGTTGGACTAATAGAGGTTCGGGTTGGGGTGTGGATAAAATCGATAGTTTATATTTAGATATAGCAAATTATATGCCCTTCAAAGGTGGATCTTATATAGATTTACCCCCGTATTATAAGAAGAAAAAAGCCATAATTAATGTAAAAAATAAATCGGATGACTGTTTAAGAATGATGATAAGATCTGCATTGTTCCCCGTAGACAAGCATCCGGATAGACCTTCTAGCTATCCCCAAAACGATGGACTCAACTTCGATGGTATAGACGAACCTACACCAAAAACACAAATTGATAAGGTGGAAAAGCAAAATAATTTAGCTATAAATGTTTTCAGACATTCTAAAGGAATTGTTGTACACAGGATAAGCTCTGCTCCGGAACATATCCCCAGAATCAATTCATTTTTGATCGAAAAAGATGGAAAATATAATTATACATGGATAAAGAGTTTAAACAGGCTATTATACGATCAAACAAAACATGCTAGAAAGAAATATTTCTGCGAAAGATGTCTATTAGAAGCACATAAAGAAGACTGTAGAGGTGTTGGACAGACCGCTATCAGGATCAATATGCCTGAAGAGGGTAAAGATATATTGAAATTTGAACATTATTGTAATCAAATGCCAGTACCGTACGTAATTTACGCCGACTTCGAAGCGCTTATCAAACCCACAGAAAATAATCAAGATAATAATCAAGATAATAGTTTTACGTACAAAACTCAAGAACATATTCCTTGTGGGTTTGGATATATAGTTGTAAGGTATGATGGGAAAACAAACCAGCCCGTGATTTACAGAGGTCCCGATGCAGCGGGAAAGTTCCTAGAATATCTACAAAACGAAGAGAGAATAATCAGGGAAAAATTATCGTGTAAGAAACCCATGTGTATGACGAGGGATGATTGGAGGGATTATAAGAAGTCAACGAGTTGTCATGTTTGTAACAAACCGCTCAATGGAGATTCCGTAAGAGATCATTGCCACGTCACGGGTAATCATCTGGGGGCCGCGCATAACGACTGTAATTTGAAACTAAAAATGAATTCTCAAATAATACCCATCCCCGTTGTGTTTCATAACCTTAGGGGATACGATTCACATCTCATCATGCAAGCTATCTCAAAGACCGATGGCGGTTTAACCTGCATTCCTAATAATATGGAAAAATACATATCGTTCTCGTTGACTAAACCTATACATTATAGGGACAAGGATGGGAAATCTAGAATAAAGCAAAGTAATGGGCTAAGATTCATAGACTCCGTACAGTTTCTGTTATCTTCCCTGGACAATTTAGCTAATGCGAACAATCCAGATGACTTTGCGATAACAAATCAATATACCGATAAGGTAACTCGTCATTTGTTGCTGAGAAAAGGTGTATATCCTTACGAATAAATGGATGATTGGTCTAGATTCGAAGAAACTGAATTACCACCCCTTGAATCATTCTATAGTAACTTAACAGAATCTAAAATAACAGATGCCGATTATGAACACGCTCTGACGGTCTGGGATAAATTAGGTTGTAATAATTTAGGTGATTATCACGATCTGTACTTAAAAACCGATGTACTGTTACTCACCGATATATTTGAGATATTTAGAAAGACATGCTTAAAACAATACGGCTTGGACCCGGCATGGTACTATTCCAGTCCCGGACTATCGTGGGATGCATTGTTGAAGAAGACCGGCGTAGAATTAAAACTACTCACAGATTACGATATGCACTTGTTTATTGAGAAAGGATTAAGAGGTGGTATATCGATGGCAGCGAAAAGGTATTCTAAGGCTTATAATAAATAAGTGGAAGGATACGATCCGAGTAAACCCGACACGCACATATTATATCTCGACGCTAACAATTTGTACGGATGGGCTATGAGTCAACCTTTACCCACGGGTGATTTTGAGTGGGTCAATGATATCAATGTGAATGATGTGAATAAAGGGTACGTACTAGAAGTTGACTTGGAATATCCAAGTTCGTTACATAAAGATCAGAACAGTTATCCGCTAAACTCGTACCAAATTTGATGGATAAGACAAAATATATAGTTCACTACAGAAATCTCCAGTTGTATCTGGGCGGTCGGGTAGCCTGGTGGTTAAAGCGTTAGCTCGTCACGCCGAAGACCCGGGTTCGATTCCCGACATGGGTACAATGTGTGAAGCCCATTTCTGGTGTCCCCCGCCGTGATATTGCTGGAATATTGCTAAAAGCGGCGTAAAACCATACTCACTCACTCACTCACTCCAGTTGTATCTATCATTAGGTATGAAACTTAAGGAAATACACAGAGTTCTAAAGTTTGATCAAATCCCTTGAATGGAGCCCTATATAAGGTTGAACACAGATTTAAGAAAGATAGCTACCAGCGATTTCGAAAAGAATATGTATAAGCTCATGAATAACTCAGTATTTGGTAAAACTATGGAGAATGTAAGGAAGCGTGTTGATGTTAAATTAGTCAGATCTAATGAGGAAGAAAGACTCAGGAAACTTATAGCCAGTCCGGTTTTTAACAGAAGCAAGATATTCGATAACGACATAGCCGCGTTGCATATGCAGAAGAGTAATATAAAATTCAACAGACCGGTGTACGTCGGTATGAGTATTCTCGACTTGTCAAAACACTTAATGTATGACTTTTATTACAACGAACTTAAGAAGCAATACGGCGATAGATGCGAGGTGTTATATACCGACACAGATTCTTTGTTGATGGAAATATAAACCGAGAATGTGTATAAAGATATGGCAGAAAAAATAGATATGTACGACACGAGCGATTACCCAAAAGATAATCCACTGCACAGCGTAGTAAATAAAGAGGTGTTAGGTAAGATGAAGGATGAATGTGCTGGGACCCCTATAGCGGAGTATGTCGGATTAAGACCTAAGATGTATTCTATAAAGAAGTCTGATAATGGGGAGATAAGAAAAGCTAAGGGCGTTAAGAAGTATGTTGTAAAAACGCATATCAAACACAAACAGTATAAAGAATCAATATTCAATGGTAGAACGTTCAAACACGAGATGAACTCTTTAAGAAGTTACAATCATAGGATATATGGATTAAGAATGAACAAGACATCATTATCCCCCTTAGATACAATTAGATGGATTGATAATGATGGTATAACTACCTATGCTTATGGTTATGGTGGTAACACCCTACCGTTGGGAACTATGAACAACTCTTCTCGTACAAATGCCCTACCCGGTCCATCTTGAAGATAATAAAGAATAGGCTCTCCTTCTTTCGTAACCAATCGACTAATGTTATACGTCTTAAGGGACCATATGGGATCGGTTGCGCGACGTAGGCCTCCCTCGAGTTCACCGGGCTGGTATAAATATCTTACCCTTACTCTATCCGGAAGTTTTCGTTCTTTGCCTCTCCTCGGTGCTGAAGATTCGGAAGTCACAGATTTTATTTTATTAGCATCGGATGGTTTCTTCCCTATTAATCTCGTTACTTCATTATTCAGCGCTGATACAACGGCTGATAATCGTGTCACCCATTCGGTTGATCTCAATCGCTCGGATTTCATTTCGATCCCATACTGATAGCCAAACAAACGTTCCGCTAATGTCCTGTTAAATCTTTCGACGATAGCTTGACTGCGGTGGGCCTCTCTTTCACCACGCCTGATTTTGACATCGTGCTTTGTTCACAGTTAAGTTATCGATCCCAAAAACCCGCGACCGGGATCTACTTGAAATAGCTTAGGCCATTTTAGTGGTCCGCGTTTATATATGCAGCTCAGTGCATTAGCTACTTCTGTTGAATCTTTCGAGGTTAGTGGCTCTGCCTCTTTGTATCGACTAGCCACATCCACTACTGTTAAAGCGTATTTATACGTTTTGCATCTTACCTTATCGTGGGGAAGAAACAAGAGGTCAGCCTGATGAACTTCATTCGTTGTAAAAATATCAAACTTCTTCCTCGGTATATAACGCGGTGCTGGTAAATATATTTGCCACATCGCTTGTTTCTTTAACCAATCCTTGGCCACATCTTTAGATACCTTAGCCCCGGTGGCTAATTGTTTTATTGCTCCTACACCTTTCCAATATCCTCGTGGGCTATAGTAAATTTTATTCATAATTAATTAATATTGATATTTCTTTTAAAACGACTTTCGGTGAATCGCATCATCATTTTTATACTAATGACAGCATTGATTGGCCTCAGGTGGTGGTCAATTTAACTTAATCTCATGACTATCATTGAATTGCATAATCATTTTGGCATAAAAAATGCCACCTGTAGTAGTAGTATTGGTATATAAATCTGGCTCCAGTGGAGTTGCGGTGGAGTTGCGGCAGAATCATCATTACCTATACTACTTACGTGACGCCCAGGTTACAAACATCCTTACATGTTGGGTTAGACAAAATGGAATTTACAAAATTCAGATGGTTGATGTGTCAAGTATAATGCCAGTTTGACTAAGGTCACTCCCAACAGGACTCTAAAATTGCTTAAAGAGGCCAAGTCTGGCGTGACCCTTACAGGTTATTTCTAATGCTAAACAATTTTCCAATGAAAATCATCATACCCAGCAAGAGATATAAGAAAGAGCAGGTACATGTAAAACTTCAACCAGATACAAACTAATATGTTGTCTTTCAAAGGCACAAATTTCACAATCTCACCAAAATATAAAATCAGAGGCATATTATTTTCTTTGTCAGAACAATCACAATCTAGAATACAAACAACTTAGCATGACATATCATCTAAGATTGGCTAAAAGACAAATTTGAATGAAACTCACAACAGATTTATCGTTGACTTCAGATTTTGAACGTGCAACAGTCAAAATTATTTCCCCTTGAATAATTTCCAGTGTTTTATGGACCAGTTTGGAATCTGCACCGAGAATAAGGCGCCCATTCATCTGAAAAAAAGAAACAATACAGAAGGAAATAGATTACGAACTAGAAGACATGGATGTGTTCAGATGTGCAGTGGCATTTGTTGGCACCATGTATATAGGACATAGGACATGTACCACGATCATACCAGGACCAGTGAGGACGGTAACTGCATGGAGCAAACAATACAACATTAGCTCTTCAGAAGTATTTTTCTGACAAACATTAAAACATGACTATGGAATATTTGCAAAAATAAGATAGAGTGAATAAGAATTACATAACATAGCAGTGGAGCTAAAAGAGGAATTCAATCAGTTTTTGCAAATTGAGCTGTTGCATTTGGGGCCCCTCCAGTTCTGGAGCAGCCTGCAGAAATCTTTGTATGATCCTGTTTTCAGAGTTCATTCAGCAGACTATTCCCTACCTGAGAAGTGTCATATGCAAACGACTTTAACCTGAACTTTCATGTCTTAACTTGGGGGATGTCCACCTATACTTTCTGCCTGAGGGAGTTGGCAGCTTGTGTTAAGGTTATTAATGTTTGAATTAAACTTGGAGAAAATATGTTGACAATTTTGAATACACTTCTGCCTAGAAGTTCATTCCCCTTACACACATTGAGAACTCATGTAACTCACATGTGACACGGGTGCTTAATGGGTTGCACATGGGTTTCAACACCCATTGAACATGCATGTGCCATGCATGTCACATGGGACCATGTTTCAGTTGAAGTTGACAAATAGATCAAAAGAATAGTGAAATAAAATATGATGTGAGATGTGAATCTTGAGTCAATAAGAGGCCACTGACCTGTGTTCACCAGACCATAAGCACAAGGTCGGCCTGTCTTAATTAGTGTTCAGTTGCTGGACGTATACAATGTATGGCCTGACTCAAAACATTCCACAAGGGTCCAAGTCTGGCCAATGTGGCTAGCAGACAGTAGAACAGTAGTGAATTTAGACACACGTTCATTGCTAGCAGAACCCCCCCGAGTTGACACGATTGTCGTGGGTTGGAAAATGTTCACCATTAATGAAGTAATTGTTTGTGGATTGCAGACATTTATGTTTTAAGTTTTGCCCACACAAATCATTCCAGGTGATTGCAAATATAACGTTTTTTCATTCGCCAAATTTATGCTTTAGATGATACAATCATGATAGAGCAGTCACCACTACTTATGTCTTATTATTTCATATAGGAATATGTCCCATTTCACCCACCCCACTTTCTGTTTTAATAAGAATTTTATTTCTGAATAAAAAGGGAATGTTTTGTATTGGACTCTTAACATATACCACTAATTATAAGAGGATAATAGAAATGAATATAAACAGCCATGTTGTCTGAGTGTAGATAGAATTTGTGATCTTCACAATCACCGGGTATGACCATGTAGACAGAATCTCATATGGGTTTGTGATTTTTACATTTGGCCAATGACCATAGTGAGTATTGCAGGGGATACCAAGGTGGCAGTTTATTATTAGAAGAAATTGGTTGTGAGTACTTATACCATGTTGATAGGATATCTTTAGGATGTTAATCCTTTCTTTGTCTGTGGGTAATCCTTTCACGTTGAAGGAAGGAAATCACGCGACCAGTTCATGGAAAATGTCATGACAATGGTTATGAGTCTGGATCGCAATAAGATCACTAGTGGTATATTGATGGTTGCTGGGCATGCAACATACAACATTTACAGTGTATGCGGGCACCTCGTCTTTGATTCATTTGGTATTTAAAACCTTAATATACAAGGCTAATCCTAGAAATAACATAAGTCTAAGAAATCAAGCACTTGCTCGCAAAAACCCACTGTTAAACCCAATATCACAAGGCATACTAGATAACTTAAACCTACACAACCTAAACAACTTAAAACCAAACACAAAACCAAACAACATCATCACATCCAAACTTCAAACCCCCAAAATAGACACAACACTCTCCTCCAAATTAAATACTGATCCAAACACCACCAAAACCACAACACTAGCATATTTACATGAAAAATGTCCAAATTGGTGCCACATTTACACAGACAGGTCCTCTGACCCAGGCTCAAAACACACAGGATTCGGCATCCACATTTCCCACCCCTCAAAAGAAACTAAATCCTATAGGCTCCCAAACAACCAATCAATCTTCACAGCCATACTAATAGGCTACAGCCTTACACATCACTTTAAATGACTGGTTAAGCTATTGAAAGCAAAAACACACACACAAAAAATCACCTAAACTAATACACCAAATACTTAAAAGCTCCAACCAACTCAGAAAACTAGGCAAGCAATTAGACTTCTTATGGATCCCTGCCTACGTTGGAGTGTTCGGAAACGAACACGCTGACAAAGCAGCCAAAGCAGCCACAAAACTACCAGGAGTAAGCCTTAACTTACCAATGTCCAAAAACAAAATAGAGCATCACTGTGGGGAAATTTTTTCCCAAAGTGGCAAAATAACTACCAAAACTCAAAAAGCCACTCAAAGAAGTAAAGAATCATCATAAATCCACACATATTGACAGGGCAATAATCAAACTACAAGCAGTTCACCTAAAACTTTAACTCATATCTACATAAAAACAGACACACAAAACAGGTAAATGCCCACACTGCAGCCAACTAGAAACACCAGAACATGTACTACTACACTGCACACACTACAAACAACACAGAACAACACTCCAAACCAAACTAGACTGCAACACTCAACTAACAGTAGCAAAACTTCTAAATCCGCTAAACAATACACAAACCTTCAAAGCATTAGGCATACTCCTTATTAAAACTGAACTACTCGGACGCATATAATCACCTACAAAAATTAAACTACCTCTTATCAAAACTTATAAAACACAAATCCAAAAACCACACATCCACACCCTCCCTTAGACTCCCAAGTTTCCAAATTCCAAACTTCTCAAAATTGAAAATAAGCAACCCTAACGCCCCCCAGGTTGCCTCGCCTTTCGGAGACAGCCTCCTTTGCACTAAATGGCCTGGCGGGCCAGTGTGCGAAATACACATGGCGTTAAATCTCCAGTAGTAAGTAAGTTAGGCTCTAACACCACAACTGTTGGGAGTGATCTCCACATGGATAAACTTCTGTGTCAAAGACGATCCAACTTGGTTAGAATCTATGTTTATCTGTGACAACTTCCAACTGTTAACATTTTAGTGAACTTGGCAAGTTATGAGTTTTAATATTCATATTATTATAGTTTATCAATTGTAAAAAAATCTTTAATAAAAGTGTCCAACACTTTCGTGAAAACTATATTGTCTGCAAGTTTAAATGTCACGTCACACCAGCATTGTTTCAGTTATACTGTGACGAAATAATTGCCAGCTTGTTGGACTGTATGTAACATGGCTGCTTAAATATTTCTTATACAGATGCTTGACTGCCTCAGTAGCTCATGATCAATGAGATTTTTTATTGTGTAAACAAATCAGTCAAGTTTGCAACAATAGATGAATAAGTTGACAAATTTGGGTCGCAGTTACCGATGATCAACTTAATACATAGGGACAGGGAGCCAATATATAACAAAAGTTATGGTCCTGGTGAGACGATTGACAGTTAGAATGTAGCAGTAAATGTCAGTAACTAGCTGGAGTAAATGTCAGTAACTAATTTGAACATTCCCCAGTAATATTATCAAATACATCATCACCCATAACCGTCTGAGAGACAGCTCTCAGCTATATATGGTAGGGTCGATCGCTTTTGACATTTTTAAGAATAAACTCACTTTAAGGCACTTGGCAAACTCAAATTGTAAATTGTAAATAATCAAGCCTGCTGCCATGTAACTTAAATATATTAAATTAAGCATTATACATGTGTTGATAAAGCACACTGATGCAACTAAGCAAATAATTATTTGCTGTTGGCATGTATCCAGCTTATATATATTTTTGTAGACATAAAACATTCTAATTAATTGTGGATACACTGGGCAACAAAAACTCATGACAGATGAACTGGTGATTTGATATGCAACAAGAAAGAATCTTATTTCCAGGCCATCCTGATAATCGTTTACTTCAATTATGTGTATGGTTGGGGGCAAGATCAAAGGCATCGCCCAGCATTTATTAGACAACAGACAGGGTTGTCCATATCGCTTTGAACCGGCCACCACCCTACCCTGTCAGCATGAGGTATCTGATTGGTGCACAAATAACTGTGTCCAGTCACCACAGGGTTTGGTGCTGAAGACAGGTGGTATGCTTGCAGGAGAACTGGGATCAAGGTTGTCTGCGCCAACGTGGTTGTGGTTGTCAGCATAGTCGAAACTTCTCTAATGTTCTAGTGTCGCTGACCGTCTCCGTGGTCTAGTGGTAGAGCGTCCGTCCAGAGAGCGGAAGGTCCGGGGTTCGAAGCCCGGAAGCGTCATGCAAAAGACGTTAAAAGATGGTACTTGTTAACCTGTCTGGCGCTCTGCATTAAGAGGAGCTTGGCAATTTAGACTGGTCAGCTTGGAGTTAGTATACTGGATCTGAGTGGTGTATTCATATTAAACTGCGGCATGGTATCTCCGTGGGCTTAGCATTATAAATCGGCATCAGTCCAGACTAGCAGAAGCATCCACCCCCCCACCCCACACCACGCCACCCCATCCACACACCCACACGTTCACGTCACTGTACAATTGCAATAATCTTGCGACGTTAAACCTAATTTCACCTCACCTCTAGTGCTGCTAGACTGGTGAGGGCACTGTGTAGAACTTTCTAGTAGCTAGTTGGGCTGTATACAAGAGGACAATAGTGTCTTTATGTATATCTCTCACGCATTTCATCACATCAGAACCAGCTTTCATGTGAGGATCGTTCATTGTCCCTGATTCCCTGCCTAGCCCATCTTGGAAGCTTGACCACTGTTGCCACTGGGTGATTATTATCACTGACTTTTTTGCTATCACCACTGTAATATTGTATTTGATACTGACCACTGCCATCATATTGCACTACCACTCTATTGTGTACTGCCATTGTAATTGCTGTGCAGTAATTTGTATTGATTTGTAAACTTAGTTAATTTTGTAATAGATTTGTTGATTGTATGCCACTTGTCTACAAACAAATTGACAGATTACCTATGGATTCCCTTATATCTCCATTCAGAAAACCTGCGTATTTGATTTAAACATATTTTTATTCAATGAATCTGGATCGGTTAACAAGCCAAGAAGGCATGTTAATACCTCTCCAGTACAAGTTATATTGATGAAGGCATTATATAAAACAATACATGATGATAAACTAAATATGTTAACAAAAGCAAGTGGTCATGGTCAACAGTTTGGTGTAATGAGTAGAAGATTAACATATGCGGGATTTATCGTTCACGTTAGCTTAAACCTTTTGGAATGAAGTATGTATGAATGTACTGATTTTAAGATATCTAGATCAGTAGATTTTGTAAAATTAGCATAACCATTCAATATATAGAAGAATGAATCATTTCTTACATCATTTCAAAGGGACATGAAATTTGACACAATCTAAGGAGAATATGCAATATTATTTCTCCATTGCGTCAGTCATGATGCAGATAAATCAGACTGTCAAAATCAATTAATTGCTCTTTACTGTCGGAACTTTAAAATTTAAAATTGACATAACCCTTGACAACCAGTATCAGCTTTGTCTAATGTTGGAAAACCTAATGTCCAAAAATGGAACAGCCTCACGCAAGCTCTCAGTTGCAGCCAATCAGAATTAACTTTCAAAATATGCCTATCGGGGTGGTTGTATTTCTTGTCAGTCACTGTCAAGGACAGGTTATGCCACATCATGTAAAGAGTTATAATATTAAAAAGCAGTACCCTCATCAGACTATATCAATCTGTTATCTCCAAATATAATAACAAATATCAGATATTATCAAATTAAGATTACCGTGTGTATTTGCTGGAAATAGAAATCACCTGTACACACGTTTCCTCCCAATCTACCGGTGAATCAGTTGAAAAGTACCCAATGATACAACTTCAAAGAATTTTTATGCAGTGGTCAGAAGAAATTGAATCTGAAATTATTTTATCAGGAGTAATATATTCCAAAATGGTGTTATTTTCATTGCGGCACTTTAGTACAGCTGATTGCTATTGCAGGATATTGTTACGTATGGATCAATCTGACCAGTCATCATAGGGATTTCCTGTGCTACATGTATTTTGACTGCGAAAATATCATGTTGACATAAAATAGTCAAATCGCCACAAATATGACTTTAAACGAGTCAAAGTAAGGCATTTATGATATATGTATCCATTCTCTGGCAACTAAAGTATATTTCAGGGTATCAATAGCGGTAATCTGACCATGACTGCTGTAAATAACTGTGAGTTGTGCGATCTACCAATCACTTCACATGATTTCGCTGAAATTAATGCAAACAATATTGAATGAAATTTTGAATAAAATTAATAAATTATATTACAAACATAAATCCAGATATACAATGAACATGTTTTTATAACCAGATAGTATAATGATGGGATTACATTGTGTACTTCAGTTCGGATTTTTTGACTGGTATTTCCAGTGCTACGTATCTCGAGTCACAGATCTCGACATCACATGTGATGCGTTCATGAGTGTTGACACAACATAACAGTATGTTCGTTTGTGCATCAAACCAATCTAATATCTCTTGAATATGAGTAGTTCTTTATATATTAACCAACATGTATATTATGCTTGTTTCTTTTGGCGGTGAGTAAATATACCACCAATGAATTGGAGAAACCCTCAGAACCCTCAACACCACTCTCAAAGAACATCAGACCTCTGTCTACACTTAGTAGCAGTTGAGCAAATACTAGTACACTTGTGACACGGGCTGAGGGTCCTGACCAGACATGTTACCATAGCACTTTGTACAACAGGGCATATGTCTGCAATGAAGCCGAGGTGTAATCACAATGCGTTCCCACCCTGAATATGTATGGTATAATTACAATCCCAACCACGTGGGTTCAAGGACAAGTTTCACAAGGAACACAAAGGTACACAGGTGGCATAGGTACAATATACATGAAGTACCAAGCAAACACAAAGAATACAGAATGCAGGACACGAAAAAGGTGACCACAAAATGATTTCAAAATGGCTAATTGGAACAACAATATGCCTGATACTTACCATGACAAAAAGCCACCATCAAGCGTTAAATATTAATGCAATGGTAAATATCATATGTTAGATATGAAGACCCAAACTATAGGGAGGATAAAATTCACACACAAAAAATAGTGTTCAATAACAAGCAAGTATTGCAATGGATGAAGACAGTAATGTGCTGTTCAGTGACGTCATCACTTCCGTTGTCACGTGGAAGCTGTATGATGGTATTAGCCACAAAACTAGTTGGAACAACTTCTTCATCAGCAATACGTCACACAGCTCTTCTTTCTGTCAAAACAAGAAGTAAATGTATTAAAGAGTAATGCAGGATAATTGAATTTTCACCACATCATATACAGTATGCTAACATTTAGAACACACTGAACACTGGGTATCTGTACAGCATCAAAGATGTATGAAAGATAAAAACTATTTATAACATCAAGCTAGGTGTTATCATAGTTATGGGGGCAGTTCTGCATGTGAATATTTCAGTTAGGCCAGACTCTTTGGGGAGTGATGTGTTACAGATCTTGGGTTGAAAATTCATGCCTGGAGGTCAGAATTTAAAAAAAAAAAAAATCACTTTATAATTTCAAATATTTCTTTTTAGGTAAGTTTTAATTATAGTATGTCAAATAATTTATTTATATTGACACGATAGTAAATAGTATTTTAGAACATTTCACATATTTCTGGTCCACTTTTAACAAAAAGATATTTGAGTTTAAATTAAATTGTATATTTACATATTTATCATATCTGGAACGATGCATTTCTTCTTTCTTCTTTTGAACCTTGTGTGGAAAAGTTTACAGCTTCTTAAACCATTTCGCCCAAAGATCTCTCGCATCACTATGGTCACCACCCAAACAAATGGGTCATGCACTACAATCCCATGCACTATGACATAAGCGGTTTGATCGCCTGACACCCTATGCCACATCTTTCTCTTTCTTGGAGTTGACAGGCTAGTGTAACTGTGATACGGGGATGGATGGGCGGGCATATAATGTGTGATAAGTATATAAATATATAATTTACTGTAAAATTTTCAAATCTTTAAACTTATCCTATCTCACACTATGCATTTTATCCCATGGTTTGACGGTGGGTAGCAGATATACCCTAACATGTACAACCATGAGGTATACATGAAGAAGCTGGTGCTTCAATCATAAGATTATCACACAACAGTGTCTAAAAGACCTGGACTCATGAGTGGGTAATTAGTGAGATGACCCCTTTATGTTACCAGGACACAAAGTCATGAAATCAGGCATAACATGCATAATGTGTCTTCACGTAGGACATCTTTTGAGAACAACAGTTTAGCTTTGAAGTAGGAACCGCGATTTATAACCAATTCGGAAGGTGTCTCCATTCAATTAGTTCTCCAGGACAAACCACCACATACACTCTAAGACATAAGGCTGATCAGCTTGGCATCTCTTTTGATGTTTCTTGGAAGCTATCAATCTCACCGCTGGATTGAAGCATGCTTAGACAAGAAGAGGTAACGATCAACAAACATCCATAATAGAATCTTCAAACCTCACGTACACAAGACAGAGGTGAGCAGGTAAGGGATTGGGACACCGCTGAAACGGTTGCACCTTGCGTTGACCAAAGTCTCTACAGACGAGTGACGACACTCTCCAATTAGAACTCATCTGGGAACCCGAAGCGTACTAATAATAAATGAAGAAGTGTCGTTCCATCATGTATTCAGTACGTACAGGATACGAAGTATGAGTCTGTGGCAATGTGTACTTGTATCTTCTATCTGTGTTGATGAACTCACTTCCTGTTGTGCCAGGACCAATGGAATAACGGGTGAAGGCCCTTGAACATAGGTGGTGGAGATGTCACAAAGGTAATGGGAGTCAAAGACTGTGTCCAACTTCCAGTGGCAACCTTCTAGAAAATTGGATAAGGAGCAGTTGCTGTGTAGGGTCATCGTGGAGGCGACAGCTCTGGACTCATGTGGATTGGACATCACAGGAAGAGGCAATCCATCAAAGGTATCAGCATGAAGAAATGCCGAACAGATCCAGGAGGAGACCCTGGTACGGGAGACTTCTGTGGTGGCTGTCGTGGATAGTGGGATAGAGTCTCTTCCCAGAGCATCATAGCTTCACAATGAGGCAAATGTGGAGAACTCTCACCAGACATAAAGAGATGTCTTCATGGTCATCTGGGTTCAAGATCGAAGCCAAAGAGGGGATGCCAAACAGCAGATGGAGAGTGAAAAATTAGTGGAAGTAGTATGTAACTGTTGAAGGTAATCGCTATTTGTGGAGGTGACGCAGTGGTTGGAGATGAAATACCTTGAGCTGAACCATAGCCATACCTTTCACTTGTGATAGTCTGATCAGCCTTCTGTGAGTGGTGATGGGGGGAATCAGGTTGCGAAGAGTTTAGCCAATGTGTAATCGCTATTACCACTGCTTTGAAATTGAACTTTGAGTTGATGACATGGAGATGAATTCACCTGCAGATTGATCATGATGCCCAATAACACATTAATCTAATAAGTGCGCTCACCAATAATAAGTGGTAAAATTTTGACGTGATGTCGTGAATAGTATCATTAAGTCGAAGCTGTATATTGTAAATCGAGGCTTAACATATAATTCTCTGGTTGATTGATTGTACAAAGCTGGGTGATTGGGACCACATGGAAGTGCGTCAGTACCAGCAACCATGCCTTGAAGGAATGTTGATGCTGATCTGTGCTTGTGTTCCCGACTGTCTGTTTTCTGGAGAAGTGATGGGAAACATAAATAACTTTTTAGTCAATGGTGAGTGTCCCTGAGAGTCCTAGGGAGAAACAAAATCCTATGAGGGAGTCTGCATGTTCATCCTCCATTATACATCCCCATTGGATTCTTTTGGGCACACTGATTGTCTAAACCTTTAATGATGTTTTCTCCTCAGTTAGCACCGTAAGACGATCCCCGTAGAGAATAGGTCTTCAGTATCTAAAGCTTGCCATAAGAGGTGACTGCTTGTAAGAGGAGACCATGGGACCCGAGTTGACAAGCTCGATGACATGGTTGGTGCAGGTCATCATCAAAAGGCGTATATTGATGCTCATGATGTTAATCACTGTCCAGTCCAAACTTGATTAAATACATTTTGCCATCATATTAATGTAGAAATACCGCTGAGTCTCTGTATCAGAGACAGTATCGTTCTCCATAGATAATAACATGATGGAAGATGGCTTGGTCTGATTGACCGTTGAAATAGTCAATCATCTGCTGTTTAAGTAATTCATAAGGCTTCTTAGTAGTTGATGACAGAATGCAGTGAAGGCCTGGTCAAAGTTTGTGGATAGAAGGAACATAACTCAGTGGGCATCGTGATGGCGGATGAAGTGGAACTGGGGATGATGAAGCCCAGGAGATGGTCTTCAGTAGAACGACTTCGCTGTAACTTAAGTGTGTCTGCAATCCAAGGCAACATATCAGCCGGAGCGACGTTGTCAAAGCTGCCAGGTGGAGGGAGGGGGGAGGCTTGACTTTCAGTAGTGATGTCTGGCTATGCTGACGTAGTGTCAAGTTGAACTGATCCGAAGTACCTGGGTAGAAGTAAAAGAAGTCGTGTTCCGAGGGGGTTACATCGATTGGCCAGTGATTTGTTGAAAGGTTGTAGTCATGGCCCATAGCAGCGCTTCAAAATCTGTAGACAAGAGGTTAGTTTGATCCCAATGATCCCAAGAAGTAGGTAATGGGAGAGTAGTCGGCATGTCCCGTGTAGTAGTCTCATCCACAGGTGGGGTTGTTGCACAGGGACAGGTGATTGAGTAAGGGACATTGATCTGATAGTAGATCTGGATGGCTGTCGACTGGGGCGGAACCTCGAGAATATGACGAGGGTCGATATCAATCTGCCTAACTATATCGCTCCTGACATCGCTCCCTGAATAGCAATAGTAGTCAGAAGTAGATCTGTTATTTGGATATGGTGGGTATCTCAATCCACGTAACGGTTAGGCGGTGCATATGGGTAGAAGCTCATGTGACGATATCGATCAGTAGGTGAGGGTATCGATCCCAAATGTGATGCCTACATGTGTAATAGCCCTTGGAAGACAGTTGATAGGTGCACTGCTGAGGGCTGGAGTCAGACGATCGAGACTGACTCTGATATCGATGGTGATCTGTAAAATTGGAATGATCACTTCTGGATGAAGAATCGATCAAAAGATTGATATCGAGCTGGGAGTCGATTCAAGTGTTGTCATCGGTGCTATGTCGAGTGGGTGAACTACACCATCCCCAGGGGGAGCAGGGAATGATAGTCGACCAGCAGCTGAGGGATGGGGAGCGCGGAGATGGTTGATAGCCATAATTGTCACTGTAGCCGGGGTAGCAATGTCTATGGCCAGTACTGTGCGTTTATCAGACGTAAGTTATAGAGACGTCGGCGATAAACTAGGTGCACTGGTAATTGACGGTGACTAGGTTTTGGCGGGAAAATCTCTGAGGAGAAAGCTATCTGAAACCATGTCATGGTAGACGTAGGAGGCTGTTAGACAATCGCTTTGACTGACGAAGTTAAATGTGGCGACACTTGTGCAGGCTGGGCGTCTAATTTTTCTGATCAGAAGCAATAAAAGTAAACAAAAATTGTTTTCTCTACTTGATAACATGTCTCTACATGGAGGGAACGAGAAAGAGAATGATGTGGCATAGGGTGTCAGGTGATCAAACTGCTTATGTCACGGAGCACGGGACCCATTTGTTTGGGAAGTGACTGTGGTAATGTGAGGGACATTCGAGCGAAATGGTTTTAGAAGCTGTAAACTTTGTTGGAGGACGTTTCCACACAAGAATCGATAGAAGAAGGAAGAAATACATAGTGTGAGATAAGTTTTAAAATTTCATTCTTTTAACCCAGCCTTATGATTCCCCCTGCAAAGTTGCAATGCATTTTGTATGAATGGCTGGTCTGAACAAACCAATAATCTATATAATAAAACCGATTTCAAACACTAATCATATCATTCAAGTCTACCGTTTGAAATGGTACAGGTTGTGTTGTCATATACAACATCCTGTTACTTACTGTTAAAATATGGCAGTTATATTGAATCTCGGATTACAAACTTTACAAACACGGTCAACTTGGCAGTCTCTGGGATGTACCCCATTTTCCTGTTTCACTAAACATTTACTCCCGTAATCAGGTGATAATGCATATGTTATCTTGGTTCGACATTTGGTGATAGATTGTATTTGTTTCTTGACATTGCTAAATAGCCTTGATATGTACCTATAGGTGATGGCAATAGTCATGATATAACCCCAGACAAGCTTTGGAGACATTGCTGATCCGGTCAGATAGGGTCATAACAGGGTGGGACAGGATGAATAGGCTAGCTAACAAAGCATGCAGGTTACCAGGCATGACCAATACCTCTAAGAATATAACGTTTCCCCTTCTGGAAATAAGCATACATATACACAGAGCTATGTGTTATTCTTACCAAAGTGTCGTTGGTGATTGCGAAGATGCAGAGTCGAGGTTGGGTGACGTAACAGGTTAAATGGGTCTTCTCTTGTTTCCACTTCAGGTTCATCGTTTTCATACCGCAAAACTGGCTCGTGTCGTTTCATAAGCGCATGGTCTTAAGATTTCTTGATGGTTCAAGGAAATGTCTTCAGAATCAGATGTATTGGATGCCATGTTGTCTTACCATAAACTGGTACTTGATTTCTTTCACGTTGGGACTAGACAGTGGACCAGTTTAACTTAGCACGTATTACGTCATAATCTATGGTGGGTAACTTTGGCCTGTTTATCACAGATAATAAGGGCCTCAAATTGGCAAAACATTTATTTATATACACAGATATTAGCCAATTCTGAAATGGCTCTTTTTTTATATAAGAAAAAAGTGATTTGTGTGTGTACACTTCTTCTTTCACTGTTCCTTTACATAAATGATATAAAAGTGTATGTATGTAAGAATTGGCACTGTTGCTTACTCGTTGACATGGCAGATATGTTTTTGGACAACCAAATATTTTTATGACAGAGATGGGGTCACTCACTGATGATTGCCAACCCCAAAACTTTTGATAAATGAATCCGGAGGTTCAATACATTGCAGTACATATTCTCATCATTATGATCACTTCCTTTGATTTGTCATACAAAATATCTTTTTTAACTTGTCTTGTAAATACTAACCTCAATTATGATATCTCCTGTCTTCAAATCACTTGTAGCATCAAGTATATTCTCTTGTATTCCACCAACTGCAATTAAGGTAAATGGTGTGACACCTTTAGATTTGACAGGTTGAAAGGCACTACCTGGTCCACCAAGGCAAGGGTAATGGCCTGTAGACACGGAGGAAATCCCAGGATCTTTGGGAGTTTCTCTCAAAGTAGGTAGCTCAACTACATGGTCTGTTAGTTGAAGAGATTCATCCAAAGAGAGTCCTCTAGGAAGTACAACCTTTGTTCCATGAAAATTATACATTTGAGCTAACTGATACAGTGTTGGAAATTTGGCAGCAGGTATTTTGCAGCCAATGTCTCCCTTTCCATTAAATCTCCAATTTCCAGGAAGAGTGGCACAGTATTGTGAATCAACAGAGTGTTGTGATGCTACTTGATGTTGAAGATATGCATCAACCTGCTGTCCAGAACCCCAGGATACTTTGTGAGATGATGAGCCAGACTCCGTCGAACAATGGACACCACTAAATCGTTGTTCTGGGTCCCTATTACTATCACTCCAGTGCCTCCGAGCAGAGATATTTTTAGATCTGAGAGGATTTTCAACTTTGTTGTATCTTACATTTACAGGTATACTCCTATGGAGGACTCTTTGAAGACTTGGTCTCTTACTCACAAGGCTTTCTTCACTGCTTTCAGAAGGAATCAAATTTAGATTTGGCTGAGAGGCATAATGTGTAATCTTTTTGCCACTTAGAGTATGATGACTGAAATGACCTGCATCAAGAACAGTTTCTCCATGTCTAGGTTGATAATTATCATTGTGGTATTCCTGAAAACTACCATCCTCTCTCACAGGGCGAAATCCATTAATGGTTGCAAGAAATGTTTGATGTGAGTGTTCCATTCCTTTCAGTACATTATTTTTGATAACAGTGTCCAGTGTCACTTCTCTCCTATTTGCACTCCCTTGACTGGATGTATCAGGAAAATCATAATCAACAGTGTTATTTCCAACATGATCATAAGAGGATGAGTGTAAATTATCTGAATAATTGCTTGTGTACGTTGTTTGTGGCAGCCTTGAACCCTCAGTAGTCCTTCTCTGATTGTTTGAATGAGAAACCTTTGTGTTCATAATGTCAGCGTCAAAACCATTGTTTGTGACATATCCAGAGTCTAATGTACTGCAATGTGAATGTGAATGAATAGTTGTTTGCCCTGAATCTGTGCTGTAGTCTGGCACCTGGGGTGTACAGTTCAGCGATAGCAAGTGCCCTGGTCTCACCCCTTTGTGCTGGTGAGCATCACATGGAGCTCTACATTTTGGTTTTCTGTAATTAGCTTCAGACAGATTTGTTTCTGTATGCAGATAGTGTGGTGCTCTGTCCTGAGCATTTCTAGGTGTCCTGTGACCTGCACTCTCACCAGGATAAAAGAAACTGGACACTTCATTATCTGATGGAATGACTACATTATGTTGAGCATCAGATTGGTGTGGTGTAACTGGCATTGAACTCACTGAAATTGTACCTTGACTAGCTCTACTATTCAATGCCATCCTTGCCTTCATTAGCTCTGTGAAACGTTTAATTCTCTCAGATGCTTCACTCATTGGCACATGAGGCAGACTCCTTTTTCCCTTTAGTGAAGTTATTTCCCTGGATGAAACAATGCTTGGCGACACTCTACCCTGGCCAAGGCAGTGACTTTGTTGTGATAAGTGGCCACTTTCACATGCATGTTCTATCAGTTTCTGAGTTGTTTCTTCAGGAATATTTCCATTAATTTCTGTAACTTGCCTCAGCCTGGATTCTTTCAGTAAGCCAAGAGATGTTTTGGTATGTTGTGTGGTCAAGTTAAGTTTGGTAGTCACATTTAACATGCTGCCAGCATTTCTCTGCCCAACTACTGATAATGTGAGCCCGGTTGTTAAATCGCCTAGGCTGTGAGCTCGGAATACATGGTCAGGAGTGGAGTTGCCCAACTCATCACCATCTGTGTTGAAAGTCGTGTACAACTGGTCAGTTGTTATTTGTCCTTCATCATGATCTAACTCTGGTTCCGAGGGGAGGATTGGTATGTCTGTACAACTATCATATGTTGAGGACAGGGCAGCAGCGTCATCATGCACTGGCACTGTGTCCTTTGCCACCCTGTGGGATGAATTGTTGTTTATTTCTCTGTGAGAAGGAGATTTATGGTTGTTTCCAATGTTCCTTGTCATTGATATGGGTATGAACATATGTGATGTTTTGTGCTTTTGGTGGGCATTGTCATAACTTTGTTCCTGTGGCAAATGTTGTGCATGGGTGACATCTTCGGTGGAAGCTGATGTGCAAGACTCACTATCTTCCTTTTTCTTCAACTGCAACATAACAAGATCAAGTCTTACATATCTTCACATAGATCATGAATGACAAAGGGGAAAGCATGATTCTTTATGTTCTACACTACACATGTATTGTTTGCTATCCCAGCCTACATGAGAAATGTGCAAATATATCCAAATATCCCAAAAATTACATGTAGTTTTTGATACTATAATGATACTAAGGAAAAGTCAGTTCATATTATAGATATTTTTTCCATGATTAAATTGCCCATTATTAGTGGTGCATTTTAAAAATGAGTGAGTATTATACATGAAAAAATATGTGACTTTTGTTTGAAGTTTTGCCAGTTATGACTATATCTGTCAGCTTTAGAAGTCCATGTAAATACTCACACGACTCGTGTGCTTTCTCAGCCTGGTCATTGTATTACTGTAAAAATGCACGGGTATATCTCTGGGTGGGGATAATTGATCGTCTGATAAATAAACATTTGCCCAGCTGTGGGCCTTCAACATCTGAAACAAAAGTATATAAATATATGTTAGCCAGTACATCCTTTGAAACAACTGTACATTCTGTAAATTACAGTGAAACCCTGATAAGTAGAAAATGCAGGGGCCTGGAAACAATCGCTACCAATCAGGTTTTCTAGTTAACCAACTATGACTTTTGTGCCATTAATGATTCATCTAGCTCATTAGCAAGATGAACTCAATGTCAACTCATTGTGATTAGAGATGAACAGGACAGTTTGTGCTGGGTGGGGATAAAATGTTTCTTCTTATCAGATATAAAACAAGGATAATTATATAGTGAGCGTGCCAGGGACCAAAGGAAAGTATCTACATAAGAGGTCTTTCCACTCCTAGACTAAACTGAACCAAGTAGCCCTACCTTTGAAAAGAAAAGTAAAACCCTCTCCATAATCAGCAAATGAGACCAAGGATGTGGACTTCAATAATGCAGTATGGGTAATAGCAGTTGGAATGAATACAATCATTTACTTTATTCACAAACAGGATTTCAATGCAATCAGGTAAAGGAAATGCCAAACAAAGCTTATTCAAATGAAAATCATGTCAGGTCAACAAATGAATGTTTTAGAGGTTCCAAGTGTTGTTTCATGAAATAGCATGATGTTTTGAACGTAAATAACCTATGCCATGTACCAGTATTCTCATGTCAGTTATTACTGTGCTGGTCACACTCACCACATAGAGAAGCAGAGTTTTGCCTGCAATAGAGATTATTTGACCAGGCTGCACAGGACATTCACGTGATAACTCAAATCTGCTTTACCCACTTGCGTAAACAAAACCATTACCACCTTTGTGATGGTACTTATAGAGAAACAGGAAATATGGCTATAAATTACATTGTTTCATGGAAGTATTGTAATGTGATTGATGCCATTGTTTGGGGCAAGAATTGAGGTGGCATTACCACCACCCCAACTAGTGTGATAGAATAATTTCCGTTATATGCAAATATATCCAAGAAGAATAAAAGCATATTTATGGATGATTGTCAATTGTCAATAATTTCATACATCATCAGTTCATTTGTTTTCAATGCCATAATGTTGAACACTGGCAATTGAGAAAACAGTGAGTCATGAGTGGTGTAGGTCGTCTGTTTGATGGGAGGTAACGGCAACTTGTCATTCGTCTGTGTGCGAGTGAGAGTATCATTGGCATGACAAATGACTTTGTTGGTACAGGAAGGCTAATTGTGTTGAATGTACGTGTCATAGACCGTGCCAACTCTGGCTTGGGTGTTCAGTTGACAACTCAGACACTGCAGGTGGTCATTCAGCAGATGATAGATTTCCTCTATCCTCTATCAATTCTGTAACTGTGCAGTCTGGTTTGAATAAACCAATAGTCACTGCCAGCTTTACACCACTGGCAATCGATGCAAGAACAGAATCTGGATCAATAGCCACCCTGCCTGTAGCTGTTGACAGTCAACTATGTGTGCACCATGCCATATGGGGGCGAAGTATCCCTGCTAGACTGCTGTAGCCTTCTGTTGACAGTCAACTATGTGTGCACCACGCCATGTGGGGGCAAAGTATCCCTGCTAGACTGCTGTAGCCTTCTGTTGAGTCAACTATCAGTGCCTCACGCCATGTGGGGGCGAAGTATCCCTGCTAGACTGCTGTAGCCTTCTGTTGACAGTCAACTATGTGTGCACCACGCCATGTGGGGGCGAAGTATACCTGCTAGACTGCTGTAGCCTTCTGTTGACAGTCAACTATGTGTGCACCACGACATGTGGGGGCGAAGTATCCCTGCTAGACTGCTGTAGCCTTCTGATGACAGTCAACCATCTGTGCACCATGCCATGTGGGGGCGAAGTATACCTGCTAGACTGCTGTAGCCTTCTGTTGACAGTCAACTATCAGTGCACCACGCCATGTGGGGGCGAAGTATCCCTGCTAGACTGCTGTAGCCTTCTGTTGACAATCAACTATCTGTGCACCACGCCTTGTGGGGGCGAAGTATCCCTGCTAGACTGCTGTAGCCTTCTGTTGACAGTCAACTATGTGTGCACCACGCCATGTGGGGGTGAAGTATCCCTGCTAGACTGCTGTAGCCTTCTGTTGACAGTCAACTATGTGTGCACCACGCCTTGTGGGGGCGAAGTATCCCTGCTAGACTGCTGTAGCCTTCTGTTGACAGTCAACTATGTGGGGGCGAAGTATCCCTGCTAGACTGCTGTAGCCTTCTGTTGACAGTCAACTATGTGTGCACCACGCCATGTGGGGGCGAAGTATCCCTGCTAGACTGCTGTAGCCTTCTGTTGACAGTCAACTATCTGTGCACCACGCCTTGTGGGGGCGAAGTATCCCTGCTAGACTGCTGTAGCCTTCTGTTGACAGTCAACTATGTGTGCACCATGCCATGTGGGGGCGAAGTATCCCTGCTAGACTGCTGTAGCCTTCTGTTGACAGTCAACTATCTTTGCACCACGCCATGTGAGGGTGAAGTATCCCTGCTAGACTGCTGTAGCCTTCTGTTGACAGTCAACTATCTTTGCACCACGCCTTGTGGGGGCGAAGTATCCCTGCTAGACTGCTGTAGCCTTCTGTTGAGTCAACTATCAGTGCACCACGACATGTGGGGGTGAAGTATCCCTGCTAGACTGCTGTAGCCTTCTGTTGACAGTCAACTATGTGTGCACCACGCCATGTGGGGGCGAAGTATACCTGCTAGACTGCTGTAGCCTTCTGTTGACAGTCAACTATGTGTGCACCACGACATGTGGGGGCGAAGTATCCCTGCTAGACTGCTGTAGCCTTCTGTTGACAGTCAACTATCAGTGCACCACGCCATGTGGGGGTGAAGTATCCCTGCTAGACTGCTGTAGCCTTCTGTTGACAGTCAACTATGTGTGCACCACGCCATGTGGGGGCGAAGTATACCTGCTAGACTGCTGTAGCCTTCTGTTGACAGTCAACTATGTGTGCACCACGCCATGTGGGGGCGAAGTATCCCTGCTAGACTGCTGTAGCCTTCTGTTGACAGTCAACCATCTGTGCACCACGCCATGTGGGGGTGAAGTATCCCTGCTAGACTGCTGTAGCCTTCTGTTGACAGTCAACTAAACTATCAGTGCACCACGCCATGTGGGGGCGAAGTATCCCTGCTAGACTGCTGTAGCCTTCTGTTGACAGTCAACTATCTGTGCACCACGCCTTGTGGGGGCGAAGTATCCCTGCTAGACTGCTGTAGCCTTCTGTTGACAGTCAACTATCTGTGCACCGAGCCATGTGGGGGTGAAGTATCCCTGCTAGACTGCTGTAGCCTTCTGTTGACAGTCAACTATCTGTGCACCACGCCTTGTGGGGGCGAAGTATCCCTGCTAGACTGCTGTAGCCTTCTGTTGACAGTCAACTATGTGGTTGCGAAGTATCCCTGCTAGACTGCTGTAGCCTTCTGTTGACAGTCAACTATGTGTGCACCACGCCATGTGGGGGCGAAGTATCCCTGCTAGACTGCTGTAGCCTTCTGTTGACAGTCAACTATCTTTGCACCACGCCATGTGGGGGTGAAGTATCCCTGCTAGACTGCTGTAGCCTTCTGTTGACAGTCAACTATCTTTGCACCACGCCTTGTGGGGGCGAAGTATCCCTGCTAGACTGCTGTAGCCTTCTGTTGACAGTCAACTATCTGTGCACCGAGCCATGTGGGGGTGAAGTATCCCTGCTAGACTGCTGTAGCCTTCTGTTGACAGTCAACTATGTGGTTGCGAAGTATCCCTGCTAGACTGCTGTAGCCTTCTGTTGACAGTCAACTATGTGTGCACCACGCCATGTGGGGGCGAAGTATCCCTGCTAGACTGCTGTAGCCTTCTGTTGACAGTCAACTATATGTGCACCACGCCATGTGGGGGTGAAGTATCCCTGCTAGACTGCTGTAGCCTTCTGTTGACAGTCAACTATCTTTGCACCACGCCTTGTGGGGGCGAAGTATCCCTGCTAGACTGCTGTAGCCTTCTGTTGACAGTCAACTATCTGGGCACCACTCTATCCCTGCTAGACTGCTGTAGTCCATTTGATCCTGTGTAGAACAAGATGTAGCAGATCATCCTGTTGGTGTGCTAGCGGTAACTGCTGATCATGTGTGTGAGGAGGGGTTCTGTTACGTAGGGACAATTGAGGCTTATGCTGCACACCAGACAAACATCTAGCTGCTAACCTGTCGGTAAGATCAGCCTCAATACTGATGACATCTAGCAAATCATGTTGATTACAATTATCCGTATTGAGGGGAGAGATGTGGTCCGTCAATACTCAATAAGAGACACATAGAATGTCTGTACACACAACCGGCTGTTATAGGTAGAAATAGTGTTGGACATTTTTTACAAACACTGATCCATCATGGCCATAATAGACAAGGTGATGGATGCCTTCATGGACTCAACCATTGATTGGAATAGCAGCTGAAACATGCTGACAGTGATGGGAGTTAACTGCAATACTGTTGTTTCCATATTACCTCGGTGATGGACAGATCGGGGCTGCTTGAGGACCCGTCACCATACATCACCAAGTGTTTGGATGACCACTTCTTTGTGGAGGACTTGACTATGGTGTAAGGTAGAAGTAAGGTATATGATGGATTTACATCTTTTTCAATATGGCTGATGAAAATTTGGATCCAAAGTTGTTGGGGTGTAAAGTCTCAGCTTCATAGGGTCTCGTGGTTTCCGAGGACATAATGTTTACAGTGCCAGGAAACGCATTTTGAGAAAATTTAAGATCGTGGTCAAAGTGCAAAGGTCACATAAAGGTAAAAAATATTGCGAGAAACGGAACATGTGTGTTGAGCCCCACTTCTAGCTACAAATTTCATTACATTTTCAGGGGTTGTGGGATAGCCTACTGGTTTAAGGGTTTGCTCATCACACTGAAGGCAATGTGAAAAGCCCATTCTGGTGTCCCCTGTGGTGATATAGCTGGAATATAGCTAAAAGCAACATCAATCCATACTCACTCATTACATTTTCAAAGACAATGGCTGAATAATGGCCATAAGAAGTTTCAAATTTCAGTGTGTGCAAAAAGATTTAAAATATTTTAAAAAAAACAGAACCTATATCATGTATATGTTGCACCCCACAACTATATAAACTAGGCATCCACCAAATTTAATTTCTCTTTCAGTGGTATCTGAGGCTACTATAGCCTCGGTACCAAAATGTCACATGGAAAGAATAAAGAAGTTGTAAACAGTTAGTGAAATTACAGCTTCTAAAATGCCACTGAAAGATAATATAACAGTACAAATGGCCCCTATCTGTATTTTTCACACTAAACCAAATGGTTTGTCATCTAAGAACAAGGAAAATGGCACAAACCATTTCAGGAAGACTTACTTTTTTAAAGTTGTCCTTTGGACGTTTTATCAGCATCAAACACTTTTCTTCAGCTTGGTAGTTATAAAAGGCAGGCAGGACAATGTCCTTTTCACCTAGGAATGCTTGCACTAGAAAAGAAGACAACAAAATACAGAAGGATAATGCTCCTTCACTTTTTGTATGTTTGCACTATAGCTATAGTAACACCTAGTACATACATGTAAGGCATTGTGACTACCATGCTGCCAAGACTGCTGATTAAAATGGTACTGCTGTTTATTAGATTAGATGACAAATATGAAATGTTCTGCCATTATGTTTAGTATATTTTGTATAACTTTTAGATGTGAAGTATCTGTGCAAGGTGGCATATGTTAATTCGTTCAAAGCTGTTTCTGAATTTGTTTTATTGAAATGAGTATGTAAAAGTTTGAACTGACTACAACATACAAAAGTCATACTGCTGACCCTCCCTCCTTGGTCATTGCACAAAATAAGATGAAATGAGAATCATTCTTATAGAGTAAGGTGCATCTGCTAGCTTGACAAACACTGCCAAATGTCTGGAATACTAACAAACCAAATAGATTATATCAAATAGACTTTTGCAAGGAAAGTACGATATTTGGCAGTGTTTGGCAAGCTAGCTGATGCTCCTTACTCCGTACTATGCAAGTGCAAACTCAGTACCAGAGGAACATATGTAGTTGTTATGGAACCAACCTGCACACCAGAGTGTCATGGGAATTCAGAAAATGCCCACAAGATAACATGGGAATTCAAGGGACAACTGACAAAAGGTTTACTGTCTCATTTCACTAACAAATAATTTTACTAACGTGAACACTGTGAGAGGTTACACTGTTAATTGTAACTGATGACAAGAGAAATAAAGGGTTTTGTAGCCCACGGTCAACCTCCACAAACTTATTGGTAGGAGATAATGACAAAACACAACATGAAAGTAACACATCAGAAGATGTTCAATTTGACCACAAAATAATTAACCATCTGAGTTGAGCTCGTTGATAACTGTATGTTATGGTGGTCTTAAGTTATCCTGCTACTGTAGCCTCAGTGATATCTGATTGACATACCGGTAGGCTTGCAGAATAAGAATAGTCTGCCTGTACATTATATGACCTTCAGTGGCTGTAACAGTAATCTGTCTGGTCCATCCACAACTTTGTTTAAAAATGTCAATGTCCAAGTGGTTTGGCTACTTCAGACTGATTCTTAGCGATAAACTTTGGAAGGGTTCTCAGAGTTATCATACTTTAATCCTGATTGTGAGTGAGGAAAAATCAATGGCATGTAACTTCCAACACTCTGGCTGCCGTGGTCATGGCTAGGAGGAAAGTTGTTTTCCTGGAAACTTGCAAAAGAGAAGCTTTAGGAGCAAAAGGAGCTAATAAAACAGCTGATAGAACAACAGAAGAGATCATGTAGGGAATGGACTTGGAACTTTGATGTCTTCTCGTTGGAAAGATCTCAAACTGAATAAGTACTGGGTGAGTACCTATTGAGAGCCTATTATGATGTAGAACAGAAGCTTGTGCTGACCTGTAGCCCCCAATTCTTATCCTGTCTTAGAAGAAGTAAGAAATTGGCAACTACTGGCACGGTTATACCCAAGCCTCCCAATCCTCCTGCTCTCCGCTACTGTCAGAACTTTCTCAATCTAGCATCACAAATCGCTGAGAATGAAGGTAACCAGGACTTTGAGGATCAGGAAGCATGCATTTTGGACATGACAGTTGCGAGGCATGTAGGTGAAGACTGTCATAAAATAGTCTGATCTTCATTGGCATAGAGATTATGCCATTCTGGCAGCTTGAGAGGTTGTTCCATGAGAAGTGGTAACAACCTTGGGTACCATGCTCTGTTTGGCCAAGACGGGACTATCATAATGATGACACAATCTGTCTCCACTACCTTCTTGTTTACTCTGTTTAAGAGAGACCAAGAGGGAATGAATAGGCAAATAGACCTTCCCAACTCATGAATAGACCATCCCCCTGTAGAGCTTGGAGGTCTGGTACCAGGTTGACGTAAATTGAGAGCTTGTGGTTTAGACAAGATGGGACCATTCTGTCAGAATTATCTTGTTTCTGCGAATCTGACAATCTGGACAAAAAATTTTAATTCCTTGCCTCTGGATGTAAGCTACCACAGAGGTGTTTTTGCTACCAGCACTGAGGACTGATGTTACTGTTCGACTCCATGTCCTGAATGCTAGGTATAAGGTCTTCATCTCCTGGCAGTCTAGTGCCTTGTCATCCTGTAAAGATGATGTTCTGGAGGAGGAAAAATAAGGGGAATGCCCATCATGATGTTTTGATGAATGAACCACCATTTCAATTCCAGTAGTCTGATTGCTTAGAGGTTGAATTATTATGTTCAAGTTGAGAGATCTTTAGGTGTTCACACAATACTGTGAGGAACACAGCTGCAGCCTCACTCTGTACTTAATGAAAGAATTCCTAGACAAGACATTCACTACTGGCAGATCTGTTGGGCCGACAAATTGCATAATTCTGGTAAATAGCAATGGTGCTATGGAGATGCTGAAAGGTAAAACCAGGAACTCATACCTATGACTGTTAACTACAAAGCGTACATAGTGACGGCAGCTTGGATAGATGAGATTATGCAGATATGTGTCCTGTAAATCCAGACTGATAGCCGAATCTCCCAACCTGAGAGAAGTTCTGTCTTTACTGATTCCATTTGAAACTTGGCTGGATGTACACGGTAATCCTTGTCAAGCACTTTTACGTTGATTATCACAATCATGTCCGATGTGTTCTTCCTTAGGACAAGGAATACTGGTGAGTAGTCTGACTCCTCCAATACATATATGACTCTTTTGACTAGTAATGTCCATATAGCTAAATCTGCAGCTGCCAGATTGTGTCCTTCCAGATGGAATCAACAGCCTACAGGCTTGGATACAAGTGCTGGATGTTGATGGAAATATAGCGTGTATCCGTACTTACAACTTCAAGTAACCAGCAGTCTGACATCACTCACATCCAATAGTCAGTGTAAGATGTGAATCGTCCTGGAGTTGGCATTTTGCTGAAATCTGTAATCAAGGTCCGTTAGCCAAGCCAGGTTGATAGGATTTGGAGTAACTTGGGACACTTGTAAGAAGTCCGTTCTGGCCAACACCCCTGCCCCTGGTGTTGGGCTTGCCTTTACCCCTGCAGCATTGTTAGAAGTTAGTATCCACTCTATCATTGAAAAACTGATGAGCCAGCTTGTTGTCCTTCCAATGAGGCGCACGAAAGGAATATTGTCCAGCTTTAATGTGTCTTCTCTTGGGAGGGTCCTGATCGTCTATGCATGCATCCGCATGATGCTTCTGCGAAATAGCCACTAGGCTAATAGTTGATGACTGAAAGTGTTCCTTGATCTTGCGACTAACTTTGTCTATGACAGACCACAGATTGTTGTAAAATAGCTCCAGGGAGGTTAAGGATTGTGACAGAACTGATTTTCTCAAGGGTTTGGGCATCTTGCTACACACTTTGGAAAAAAGATGTATTTGCGAGAGGACGAATAGAGCTGACATCCTGGTTTGAGCGGTTAGTAATGCCTCCTGCATTTTGAGAATGCCTTCAAGAGCACTATGTACAAATCCAACCTGATCCAGCTTCATCTGAGGGGTTCCTGCTAGTAATTCATGTATTACTCCTAGATAGGTGGAAGTAGATGCTGAATGCCTGCAGCAAACCAGTTACTATGGGTTCCAATGTTCATCATATGCCTGTTCACTTGATCCATCTCCTTTAATCTAATAACCTGAAGGCTAATCCTTGTAGAAATATTCTTAACTCATCAACTGGTACATGGATCAGAGGCGCATTATGTGTCTTATAGTCTTTCTTGATGGGAATAGTGGAAGGCATCTGTTCTCCTTCGCCTTTGTAATAGCATTCCATCCAGTGAGGGGCTGATTTCTTGCTATGCTTAATGCGTAAGGAAGGTGTGAAATCTGTATTAAAGTTAGCCACAGATGTAACCTCTTCTGCATCTGTGAGTAATGCCCAGCAGCCCCAGAAGTTACGTTGGGGTGACCTGTCAGCAGCAGACCACCTAGGTGGTGAATAGCCAGCCCAAGCCACATGAATAACCACATTCCCCTTAGTGAGACCTCTCGTCATGTGACAGATCTGCATGAGTAATAGTAGCAGATGGCTTTCTTCTCTTAGACAATAGGAGCATGAGATCTAACAATTTGAAATAATTTCACAATGATTCTAAATGCTGAGACATTGAGTTAAAATCTTAAATGCCATGTTCTAGTCATGAATCATTTGCCACGATAGTTTATTTTATGTTCTGGTTAAATTTTACATAAAAGGGGGATGTAATACTTTTGATATTTATTTTGCTTGATTAACCAAGGCATGAGAAGCATATATACACGTATTAGCATATGTACATGTAATGTTTATATAGCTGAATAGACAAGGTTGTGATAACAGGAGAGTGGAGAAGCCTCCTGTGTGACATCTATGGCAGAAAATCCTAACAGGTGAAGCCAGAAGTAAACTGACGTCCAAAAGAAACTTTACCAGAGTTTGAAATCACTCTTGCTCAAAAACAACAAAACATACATGCATGAAGTAAAGTGTATTGAGAAGATCAATATATCAACATAATCAACACTGAAAATGACAATCATACCGCGACCGAGAATGACATCAGAGCCCCCCAAAGTTGGGTGTGGTACAAAACTCGACCTTTCAGAATCATGGACAATAGGCAGAGTACATAACCAATCGCTTTACGTTCAGTAACAAGTCAATAGTAGGGTGTGTGACGACCAAATGTATCAATACAGGCAAAAACTCCTTGACGCACAGAAAAAGTCAGTCGTCTGATGAGGTGACGTGGGATTTGACGCCATTCTTCTCGGAGGGCCAAGATCAGTTCTTGCCGGTTGGCTGGAGAGTGTGGTCGTTGTCGAACATGACGATCCATCAAGTCCCAGAGGTGTTTTATGGGGGAAATGTCGGGTGAGCGTGCAGGCCACAGCGGGACGTTGACGTTGTTGGCTGCGAGGATGTTAGTGACAATTCTGGCTGTATGGGCTCTAGCGTTGTCATGCTGATAAATGACACCACGTGGCTGCTGTTGGAGAAATGGTAGGACAACTGGACGAAGAATGTTATCCATGTAATGCTGAGCTGTCAAGTTTCCGTCAACGATAACCAGCGGTGTCCGCTCCTGCACACAGATCCCTCCCCACACCATGACACTCCCTCCATCATATGGTACGACCTCCTGCACCAACACGCCGCCGTTCGTTCACCCCTTCGGCAGTAAACACGTTGTCTTCCATCAGCCCTAAACATACAGAATCGACTTTCGTCAGTGAAGACAACCCTCTGCCAGTCACGTTGCCTCTGCCATCTCAATCGCACGACTATGTTGCGCTGTCAATAGCTGTCCGTTGTATGGTCTAAAAGCTCTGATTCCATGAGCCCTGAGTCTCCTGACCACTGTCAGGAAGCGATTTTGGAGGTGCAAGGTATGCAAGTACCGGTCATCATGGGGCATGGTCACCCCGGATCTGCCTGTTCTTGGCCTGTCAGCGGTCCACCCTGTCTGTCTGTAACGTTACCCAAGGCTCGTTCACGCTGTTCGACTGTGAGTCGTGGCATTTCTTTTGTGATTTTTTATCATTGTGGATGTCTGACTTGCCGTTGCAATCGTTTTATACCATTACCCGCACGTGCATTTGCAGTTGTCCGTGGTGCACGTTTTTTACTTTTTCGCGTATTATTTCGCAAACATGTAACAGACGATTAACATTTTCTGCATACACTATTGTTGTATTTAGGTAATGTGTTTTAGATAGACTTCATCGGGGAAAAAATTATACTTTGTCTGAAATTTATATTTTCAGTTGGTAAAGTTTCTTTTGGACGTCAGTTTATAAACAAGAGGATTACAACTGATTGGAAACTGTGATGGGTTGGTAATCAGGACGTATGCTATCGCCTTGATCAAGGTTGACTGATACTTGGATTTGTTTTATGTAGATTGCTTCTTGGGAGTCTTCTCATTTTTAGTCTTTGAGGTTTGTTCTAAGGGATACATTTAATGTCTGAACAACTGTCAAACATTTGAGGAACAGTTGTTGGACAAGAACTGGCATGTGAAGTTTCAGCATCATTGATTCAGTAATTGCTGAGTGCATGATGTTTGCAGTGTGAGGAATAGCATTGTGAGGGAATTAAAGAGCATGGTCATAGTGCAAAGGTCAAATCAAGGTCAAAATTTAAATATCACAAAACCGGAATGTATGTGTTGAACCCCACAACTAACAACACATATACCAAATACGGCAAGCATAGTTGCCTTTTATGGCAAGCATGGGTTGCTGAAGACCTATTCCACCCCGGATCTTAACGGGTGATAATACAGTTGCTACTTACTCCCTTGTTGTCATTTATGTTTTACTGGTATAACCCTACACCTGTGTATTTGTCCATTTTCACTTGATGCTCAGTTAATGAATGCATTAAAGGTATAATTAGTGGTAGCAACGCTCAGAGTACCTGACAAAGGTTCCCATGTGACAGTGTAGCAAGAGAGGAATGATCAGTTCAGTTACCAAAAAAACATCCATCAAAGGATTAACAGAAAATACGTAGACTGACTAATCACTGTTGTCTTGCACAGTGGATTTGTCAATAGTGACATAGACAGATCATCCTTATTTCTTCCAAGTGATGAAGATACATTGATATCAGATATTACAGTATTCCACAAATGTATATATAACTGGGGATATATTGTTTGTACAGGCAGTTTCACATCGTTATCATATAATGTTACTGAGTAGGTTTTTCCATTCAACAGTTTTACATGCAAGGAGCATTATATTTGTTCATAAGTTGTATTCAGTAGCCATGGTACTTTGTGTTGGCAAGCCGCCAAGTGAAAAGGACAGAAAGATATCGTAATCATCGTTCCAGATGCTAGAAAAAGTTGTCACATCTAGTAAATCAATAATAGACTCAACAAGAGTATGTCTTTGTTATTGAGTCTTTTTACAATACATAAATAGATGTTTGATTACATTAAAAACTAATCTGCCGCATAAACATTCATCAGATTGTATACTGTAGGTGTGCTAAGACATGATATGCTAAATCATAAAAGTGTTCGGGTCTTTCAATTGTTAGTAACAATGGTCTGTGTACCTTAGGTGATCATATAAGAGAATATCGTTTTAGGTTTTCTCTTGAATGATGCTGTGCATAAGTTACGTTATGGTCACATACACTTATTTGTTCTTAAACTCGACTTGCCCATGCATGTTTGTTGGGAAAATGAGAAGATTTTTTGTTTCTTTGTTTGTTGTTTAACGCCGCACTCAACAATATTACAGCTATATGATGGCGGTCTGTAAATAATCAAGTCTGGACCACACAATCCAGTGATTGACATTATGAGCATCAATCCACACAATTGGAATCAATGACATGCATCAACCAAGTCAGCGAGCCTGACCACCTGATCCCGGGAAATGAAAAGAGGTAGTATTGGTATGAGAAGAGGTAGAATAGATGTCTATCTCATTATTGAGTTCATACTTATTTACTAGTGATAGCAGGTGGTATACGGGTGACATTTAAAATTTATTTTAGTCATTATGTGTAAAATGTGATTCACACAGGAAATTTAGATTGACTAAAACTTACTGAGATGTTCAAAAGGCCTTAAAACATCACAATTGCCTATAAATGCTGGGATTAAAGACCCCAAAATTAAATGTACTTTTCTTTTCTCTTAATCCTATCATTTTCAGTCACTGAGTGATGAAATTAAACATCAAAATATTTGGAATTCATTATCATAATAATTTTTCAGTCAATATGTAAAATACCTGAATATCTAGGCATTTAATATTTTTAGTAATTTTAGACATTGACTATAACATATAATAACAAGCAAGTGACTTTGTCACCATTGCTAATGCTCCCCCCAAAGATACCTACATTTCATTTTGTTGATCAATGTGACGATACACACTTATACCATCAATAAAAACACTTAGCGTTGGCGCAGCACAGGTCGCGAACTAGCTGAGATTTCTCAGACATCATCTGGTACTCACGGAAAAAAAAAAACCAGTCCCAGAAAATAGCTGTATATCAGAGCCCCTTTAATTCATGGTGATAGAGGAATTATTGATGGGAACTATTATAATTATTTGATTTTGCCGATTTGATAGTTTCCAATATTATGCACAAGAATGCAGTTATTCATTTATTGATGTTGTAAATATTCAATCATCACCCGTCTGAATACAATCTATCTACTGAGGAACATCTTTTGCAATGAATCTATCAGGTTTGTTACGAGGGCTGGCTGAAAAGTTCTAAGCCTAACTTTGAAAGACCCGTACCAAGTCGATGGTTTTCATTTATTTCTCCACATAGTCCCCTTCCAAGTTTACACACTTTTGCCATCGATGCTTCAAGGCCTGGATGCTGGTCAAGAAGAAATTTTCTTCAGCCACCCTAAAAAAGTCATTCACAGCGGAAATGACGTCATCATTACTAGGAAAATGGCGACCGGCTAGTTCCTTTTTCATTTTGGGAAACAGGTGGAAGTCTGACGGGGCCAAATTGGGTGAATAAGGGGGATGGTCAATGTGGTGAGGTGAGGTGAAATGGGGTTTAACGTCGCGTCCAAGATTATTGCACTTATATAGCGACGTGCATGTACGTGTGTGTGTTTGTGTGGCTGCTTGTACTAGTCCGGACTGATGCCGATTTATAGTGCTAGCTCACTGAGATACCATGCCTCAGTTTAACATAAATATCCAACTCAGACACAGTATACTGACTCCAAGCCGACCAGTCCTGGTTTTAGCCCCTTAATGCCGAGCGCCAGACAGGGTAACCTTAAGTACCATCTTTTAACGTCTTTAACCACTAGACCACGGAGGCGGTCCGGATGGTCCATGAGTTCGAAGCCACAATCATGGATCGCTGACATGGCAACCACCGATTTGTGAACAGGAGCATTGTCTTGGTGGAACAGGACTCCTTTAATGAGCATTCCCCGTCGCTTAGCTTTGATAGCTTCACGCAACTGTCTCAGTAGGTCAGCATAATATCTTCCATTGATAGTCTGGCCTTTTTCAAGATAGTCAATAAGCAGAATACCCTTGGAATCCCAAAAGACTGAAGCCATCACCTTTCCAGCAGAAGGAACCGACTTGGCTTTTTGGTGGGCTGGTGATTCCGGATGCTTCCATTGTTTAGACTGAATTTTGGTTTCTGGTTGAAAGTGATGAATCCAGGTCGCATCCATGGTTACAAATCGGGCCAAAAAATCATTGGGATCTGCTTCAAAACAGCATAAATTGTCACGGGACATCAGGAATCTGACACGTTTCTGATCCGCTGTCAAGAGCTTTGGTACCCATATTGCAGAAACTTTTGTCATTCCCAACTCGTTAGTGATAATGTGCTCAACCCTCTCATGAGAGATGCCCACAACACTGGCAATATGTCGAGTGGTCAATCGTCGATCAGCCATCCCCATGTCATGCACCCGGGTAATGTTTTCCGGAATGGTAGCTGTTGAAGGCCTTCCTGGACGCGGGTCATCGTCAAGGCTCTCTCTGCCATGCTTGAATTCCGCAGGCCACTTCTTTACAGTGGAAAAGGAAGGGGCATCATTCCCTAAAGTGGAGACCATATCAGCATGTATCTGTGTTGGAGTTAGCCCTTTCAGTTGCAGGTACTTGATGACTGCCCTAGAGACAGTTTTGTCCATTTCTGGTGATTTCAATGGGTAGGTTCACAAGATGGTCTGGTACAAAGACAATAATAACACTACAGTTGCAGTTCTTATGTCTATGATTCACTAAATGCTTGTACTTGTTGGTGGCAAAAGTTTGTTTCAATCCGATTAAGATATCCCACTTAGGCTTAGAACTTTTCAGCCAGCCCTCATATGTCAAGGATGGTACAAGGCTTTCAAGCTGTGTATTTGGTTGAAGGGTGTTACATCCCTTTCTCATGCATTTTAAGCATGGGAGCCAAAGCCAAAAAGGCATGCAAATAAATGCATTTGTAAGGGTATTCTTGTATATATTATTGTTTTCTCATTTTTGGTTGCAATTATTCTTCTCACAAAAATATCGAGTGAGCAGGATGAAGTAGTTTGATGACAACTATTTTGGTTACATGAAACTGTCATGGAACTTCCACCCAAGCCACTTTCATCACTACATTTGTCCAGTAATGATTCAAAGACTTAAACTGACTCATCCTTGTGGCATCAGTAGCACATGCCTAGGCTTTCCTAGGTCCTTACTGTGATCCATGTTATCCTAACAGTGTTCCCTCCCACACGTTTCTGTCACCAAATAACCCAACAAATAATTAAATGCCATGTCATTCATGTGTACTCAGAATCATGTGATCACAATGTATGAATGGCTGCAAGTTGTGACAAGAAATTGCCAATGTAATCTGGGAACTTATTTGTCTAACACTCATTGGTTTCCTTTGTACTGTCTTGATTGGTTGGTTAAAAAATGTGACTACACCATATAAAGCAGCCGTATGTATTCACAGGTGACGGTGGAGTGGAGTGCAGACAACCCAGTGAAGTATTAATGCAAATAACAAATAATGAGCAGTTTTCTAATTTCTGTATAACATGGACATACCAAAAGGAAGTGTTATGTAACTTCATCTGCATAATAATTACAAACATTGCATCTCAGCATGGCTGCATTGAAACTACAAGTTATGTTCTTTCTATGTCCCTCCTATTGACCAGTCAGATTCAAACAAAATGGTGGCGCCCAGTGAAGGTGGTCTGATCGATAATCATCTGTATTGTTATCAAACGGTTTTACCTTGCAAAATGCAGCAAAGTACTTAAGCACCTTCATTTAAAACATGAAAAGATGAGGAAAATATCTGCATACACCCAGTTGACGGTACAAATGCTTTGCAAATCCTGCAAACGACCTTAATCTGCACAACAGTTTAAGAACCAGATGTCAATTTTGATTTGGTTAGGCAATTTTGATTGGACAATGCATAAGGACTCATTAGTCCAGTCAAATCATAACTCCTAAATTCCAGCCTAGTTTGGCAATGTGGAAACTGAACATTTATAGTCAGTTAACTCCCTTGCTTTGGGAAGATGCCACTAAAATTACATTGTTGAAGGTGTTTTTCTCTAAAAAAAATAAATGTTTTCTTAGCTGTGATGATATATTATGATTGCAACAATCCCGTCCACCCCCAGAATATCAAATGGTTTGTCCCTAACGACACTGTTAAATATTCAACTTATGGCTCATACTTTGGAATTTACACAATGATACACAAAATAACTGAAATTGGATGCAAAAGAAACAAAATCGGTCTAGAAAGCTGACATCTGATTGGCTCAGTACATGTCATTTGTTGAGTGACTTTGAAACAGAAAGTCATATGCCTCCAAGTTAATAAGGAAGTTATATGCAATTCTGGTTTTATGACATAACTTTATGAAACACATGTCTAATTCAAGACAACTTTAAAATGGAGAACCCCATACATTAATAAGAAAGTTATATGCACTTCCTGTTTAATGACCTTGAGCTTCAATTTGGGCTCATCATGCATGCTTTTTCGTAGTTGAAAACATGGGTGCCATATCTCTTACAAACATTTCATTGCAACTTGTGGTTGAATTGTTTGCTGGCATTACTTAGAAGTTGACGGATGACAAAGTAGAGACAATTTATGGATAACAGTAATTAAAGAAGTTGTTATCCATAAATTGTCTCTAGTTTAACATGTGGTTGGTTTAGAACAAAACATTAGAGCAACCTTACAAGTGACCATCACCTAGGGCTAGGACGAGTCCAAATTTACTACCCAGGTACCTACCACTCTATTACCTGACCCTACCCAGGTACCCACTGTAGGTCTCAGGAGTTGTCTCAAAATGTCTGACTGGGAATACTTTTAGCAGTGCCCTGGCAAAACGTATTTAGATACATGTATTAAACAATCTGGTCATTTATACACAGAAGTTGAATTAAAATACATCTTTATTCAACCATATGAAACATCAAAAGGTATGGGTGCATAGTTAGAAAGAAATGCGAATATTAGTGACTTGTAGTGTGACCATACATAATTTCTAGATAATTTTTGTCATTAAACAAATATCCCGGGTCCGGTAGTCCTGTGGGTACCCAGGTCCTACTCAGCACCCACCCGACCCGGTACCCAAATAACCTGTCCCAGCCCTACCATGACCATCAGTGAAAGTTACTTAAAACCTTCCCACTTCATTGCTCTACCATATGGATGATAGTTACATTTTCCATTTTATTCTAAACCAAATGTGATGCCAATAGGTGGAATTCAATGAATTCAACAAAAATATAGCATATTCTTACAAATCGAGAGTAGGTTGCTGTGACATACTACTGATCTCATAGGATTATCACTTGTCATAATATGATCACTTCATGTATAAAGAAAAAGGCAATTTAATGAAAACAACAACAGTGAAAATGACAACATATTCTATGATTAATATGAATGACCTTCAGTTAGCTTTACCTTGTACGTGGGTGACTCACAACCTTTTCCTATCTCCACCCTAAGGATGACATGTCCCAACTTTCATTGACCTAATGACAAGTTACCTTCAAGCGACCCATAACAAGTTGCCTTGATTTCAATGGAGAGATGTCCAATTGAAAACAAAGCACAGCATGAATACATGAAGAACTCTGTGAGAGGTCATTGGAAGACAAATTTATCTGTAGCTGCTTAAAAATGAGTTTGAAATTACAATAATCATTATTTCAGAAAAAATATTTTTTATATTTTCATAATAAATAGGGCAGTTTAATTTCTAAAACTTATTTTTATTCATGCTGGTCATCAATCAGTTCAGATGCATTGTCTCAAACCTTGTACAGCTTAAAACTTCTGTTAAAAAAGGTGACCTTGCATTACCAGTTTTATCTACAGCATCTTAAGTATGAGTTTGGCTCAAAATACAGAGTATGTCAACTTATATACAATGTATGTTAACATATACATTTTATATGCTAAAAAGATTTCTCACCCTTACCACAAAGAAACTTCCCTTCATTGAAATATTTGTCCTTATTGAATACAAGGTAATACTGTTGATGTGAGCCAACACAGCTAGCAAGTTATGTTATTTCAGTTAGCCTTCATTTCCGATGGAGAGATATATGATTAGAGACCAAATGGAGGATTGGTCTGTCCTACAGACCCTGAAACAAATATATCCAATACAGCCCATGCAAAACTATAATAGTGGGCAGGTCTAGATTACTACAATTATGTTTTATTAAGATAATTTAACAACTGTTTCTTTTGCTGTAATATATGTTCATTTCAGAGACTAGATGTTTATAGTCTTGAGGTGGATATGACTTAGCATTGTGCCAACGGCCACATGTAGACAGTTTCCGCACCTTTGTTCCTAGCCTCCATGGTCAACAGGCAAATTGCCACTCATTAAGCTGGCCTAGGGCATAATTACAACTTGTTTATGACCTCATGTATATGATGGTATTTGAAACTAAGAAACAGCATGCACATAGAATCACAAATAACTTTTGTGTTACACCACAATGACAACAATTAAGGGACATAATATATAATAGGCTATGAGTTTTGCCCATCATATGAGTTCATGATAGCATGGAAATCTTTTCAGATTCACATCATCCATTTTAATACACAGCCTCATGTCACTGCCTTTCTAAAAACTGATCACCAATTTACTTAATTTAGTTGGTTTATTGTATCCTTTCAATACAGATTGCATGGCTGCAAGAGACAAGAAAAATCACATTACATTTGAATAATAGTTCCCAAATAAGTAAAGGGCCATATCATAAAACAGGAAGATATTTTCACAATCAATATCTTTTATGATGCAGTATCAACATTAATTAACCATTCCACCACACAATGCTTTACGTTGGGCATATGGAGACAATTATGAGCCTCCTAACAGACAACCCTTCCTATTTACATCACATTACTGACAGTCTAACAATTCCATTGAATCCATCATATCTAGCCAGCTCTTCCACATGTAAGTGTGTGGAATATTTAGCATGTGTAAGTAAACATTCAGACCTAAGAAGTTTCTCATTCCTCTTCTATATGTGTGGAATAAATACCATATTTCTGTGCAGTGCTTGACCCAGTTTCACAAATGAAAATTCTCATAATCCCGTCATATTGTTATCCTCCGTGTAACTTACATACTGGCATATTGCCGGCTACATTAGGACGAGACTGTGATCTAGGTCAAGCATACCTATGACATGCAGCACTGCTGGTGAATGTTGTGGGTTTAACATGAACCATTACCTGTCCAGGTGTAAGCTCACACACTAAAGACTCCACCTACCAGTTGACAGCGTATCAGCTTCACAATGTCGGTCTAGGTGCACCTCTGTTCCATGATGGGCTGGTGACAGCATGTATCCAAGAGTTGATAACATTTTTTTACATCTCCATTTTAACTACCTAACAACATTACTCACATCAACAGGTGTGTGCAATAACTCCTTGTCCATGACCTCCATTCATTTCTCCTCTGAGGGTTACAAATCACAGCCACGAACAAATAGGGATTTCTGCAATGTTTTCAGGGATGTTCATACAATCTTTTGACTGTCTGTCTACAACAGCCATGTGCCCGCAACTGACTCAACAAATAAAAAGATTTTATCCCCCCAAACACTGACTACTTGACAAAGAGCTATTGTCAAACTATAGTCAGTTTCACATTTCCACATAACGCTTAACCTGTATATCGCAAGGCATTTGAGCCTGCAGTGTGACGGCTTCGCAGAGCTGACATAAGTGTATCGAGTGTATTCATTCCTCATTTTGTGGTCCTGGGCTCATGTAGGTGTCACATTAGAATACGCTTTAGAAGCACAGATCAAGAAAGGCAGACTTTATTAATCTATTTTTTAAACACAATAAGATATAATTTATACTTTTCCCAGAAGGCACATGACAACTGTTTCAGTGTTGACGTTATTTCAACATTGACAATTCAATATTAGAAGATGTGTTGAAATGTGATGTTGTGTTCAACATTGATTCAACTTTGGCCTTTCGATATGTGTAAATATTTTGGAATTTGACTTTTCAACACTGACTGTTAGATATTTGAATATATGTTGAAATCTGACATTGTTTTCAACATTCATTCAACATGGCCTTTCGATATTTGAAAATATGTTGAAATCCGACATTGTTTTCAACATTGATTCAACATTGACCTATTGATATTGAGAATATGTTTAAAACTGGTATTGTTTCAAAATTGAAAAGTAAACTAAAATTCAATTTCATTTCAACGTTGAAGTGCAACATCGTTTCAACATTGATATCTGATGATGATCACAACTTTCATATTCAATTAAAAATCAATGTCATTTAAACATTGAAGAAAAACATTGTTTTAACATCGATATCTGATGATGATCCAACGTCTACATTTCAACATCATCACAACTTTCAAATCCAACTAAAAATCAAAATCATTTTGAAGCATAGCGTTGATTCAACATTGTCGCGATACTTTATAATAATTTTTTTTTTCAATATGATAGTAATCATTTTAATCTGTTCTTGAACAAACAAAAATTCAGTCATGTTTATTTCATGTGTAATAGGCACCCTCTAACGTTTTTATAAGGTTTTCCAGTGACAGGAACAAAATTGAAATGTGCAAAGGTTGGATGTTTACTGAGGTGTTTTGCATTCTGTTCTGGTCTCCCCATGCAGTATTCTTTATGTTCTGTGAGGCTCCTGACCAGGTTATCAATTCTAATTATAGATGGACAAAACATAACAATGAATGTACAGTAAAGTATGGTTATAACGAACTCAAAGGGACTACTAATTTTAGTTCGTTATAACCGTAGTTCGTTATAAGCATATATACAGCATAACTACAGCAAATAGTCGGGACCAAAAGTAAGTTCGTTATATCCGTCAGTTCGTTTTAAGCGTGTTCGTTATAACCGTAGTTTACTGTAGTTTAATTGAAAGTTTATTATTTAACAGAAAACAGGAGGCAAACCTTCATGTGCTTATTTAAAGAAAAACCTACATACTTTTCCCCCTTCCTCTCAACATCCCTTGGCTTATTCAACGACATTGCCTGTGGAGATGACAGATCACAGACAGGGGCTTATGCACACTCGATGACCCCAGCAAAGTTGTTGCTAGGCTGATGTCACATGGGATTGTTTCGCCGATGGATCTTAAGCTGGTTCCCGGCTCCCTATGCGCGTCGTCAACTTGCGCCAAGTTAGGAGCCGGTAAAAACACCCAGCGTGTTTATTTGACGTTACATCCGGTGATTTCCCAAAATGGCTACGCTAATGCCGATACAGGGGAGGGACACACCTGTGATAAGTGTGTCATCTTGCGTTTGCTGTGGTAAACCAAAATCTGATGGCGGGCAATTTTATTGGGTGGAAACTAGACCAACAAAATCAACTGACAACAGTCTCGCTAATCTTTTGGAACACTACAGCGGATAAAAGTGGTTCATGGGTTGAATTCTTAGTGAAAACAGAAAATATAAAATTCGGAAATTCGATTATTTTGTTTGCGTTTGTATATTCCCATAAACCTAAAACAATTAGAATTTTTTTCGACTTCAAAGTGAGGGTTGAAGAGGAGGGACATATATGTCCCTTTATCATCCAAGGGGAAAGTCTGTCGCAGGTTCTCTACTTCATAACATTTTTAAGATTTTGTAAGCCGTCATTCTGGACAAGGTGTAAATGGACCTCGTTGTCGAAAATCTATAAACTCGTCAAAGATCAATCAATCAATCATAAATAAAAGATTGCAGTCTACTTTTTATATAATATTTACGTTAGCTGTTCTTAGGACTTTGTTGTCCTGTGTGATTTACGACGCATCTTAGAATAGCGACCGTGACAGTTACATTGTAACTTGGTGGTGGTATGGTAGAAGTTGCCTCTTTACATTTTCGAGCAAATACAACATAAACACATGGGTACTAATAGTTTGGCAACTATCCATGAAACGTGATAGCTTCCTATATTATGTCAATGGAACATAGATTATTTCAGAGTTGACTTCAGTAATTTAGTTTATGGAGGTATTTGCAAACGAAAAAGCTGGAGTGCACACTTTGTGTAATCCGCTAAGAAAATAGAAGTGAATTCTTGTAAATAAATATGTCAACAATAATACCTTTGCAGCTCTTTTAACCATTTAGAGGACATGATCTAATTGTTTTAGGTTTATGTGAATATACAAACGCAAACAAAATCATCGAATTTCAGAAATGCATTATTTTTATAATTTTCTGTCTTCACTTAGAATTCAACCCATGAACCACTTTTAATCCCCCTTAGCGCTCCAAAAGATTAGCGATACTGTCGTCAGTTGATTGTGTCTGTCTAGTTTCCACTCTATACTTCATAAAATTGCCCGCTATCCGATTTTGGTTTACCACAGCAAACGCAAGATGACACGCTTTTCACAGGTGTGTCCCTCCCCTGTATTGGCATTAGCGTAGCCATTTTGGAAAATCACCGGATGTGACGTCAGATTAACACGCCGAGTGTTTTATATTTTGGCCTGTACCGGCTCCTAGCTTGGCGCAAGTTGACGACGCGCATAGGGAGCATAGAAACATTGCAATGGCAGGGGTAGAAACTAACAGTTTCAGTCCACTAGTCCTTATAATGATAACATATAGCAAAACCCCTAAAAAAGGCAAATTTCTACTAGTCCTTATCACTTATGATACCTTTACTATTGGGCAGTTTGGCAAGGACTACAGGACTAGTGCCATTTTCTTCTCTTCTTTTCAACAGAAATTGTCAAAGTTTCCGTCCTCTGACGCCATGACTGACGCAAAATCACGCACAAAACAACGGTATTTATCGGTATTTCTGACTATTTCTGTTGCTTTAAATGAATAATATCACAACAAATAACAGTGCACTGATTGTCAGAATGATTCTGATTACTTACATGTCACATTTATGTATATACGATCCCTGAATCAACGAAAGTCCCCTCGTAAAATCCGCGTACTGTTGACAGTGAACACGCCATTTTGTAACAGTCTGTCACCGGTAGTGATGACATATTCGCCAACATTGTTGTACATATTTGGTAATTTCTTTGAGTGAAGGTCCTTGAACAATGCTGAATGAAAGCACACACGATCATTGTATCCGGCTGTTTACAGTTATAATTATTATGTAGATTTTGCATATCTTTCATACATTTTTCACACATATAGATCTAATTTAACTTTGGTTATTTGTCAATGTTCGATATGATATCATACGTAAATCTAGGCCACAACACGTATAAACCTTTGATAATCTTCTGTTTGTTTGAAAATTGTTTATGTAAGAAATTGATAAGTTTATAGTGTCGTATACGACATTTTTTAATGAACTGTACAATGTGCAGAATGTATTTTATGTGTTTTTATTATGCTAAATATTGAGATATGCAAGACAACAAAGCCCGAGAGGAGGTATGGGAACCTCTTCTCTCTGATTGTTTGGGGATAGTTGTAATGCATTAATAAAAGGTTCCATGTCACAGAGATAACTCCTTTTGAGGAGTATGCCCATGTCTGTTATGTTCAATATGATGGAAAGCAGTTTTCTAAGAACGCATACCATAAGACCCCATAGATCTACCATCTTTCCAACGATCTTGACAATTATCAGCATAATCACTTAAATTAACACAAGTTTGATTTATGTAAATAGTTACTAAATACCATCCATGTTTAAAAGAAAATCGACACCTGACCGCAACCAGGCGCAATCTTAGACTACATTACTACTATGGTATTATTTGTAACACTTTGAAAAGGAATGTCACCTTCATACTGCTGCCACTCAGCTACAACGTTGTACAAAGTTAGAAGTGATGACTGGGTGAATGAATAGAAACCATCCATTATGATTCCGCCAATTTGTTGAGTAACGGACATTGACTTATTTCGTTGGTATTAATAATCGTTTTGCATTAGAATGTTATTAAAAAAAATATAGCTAGAAAATATCAACATCGGCCATGGTCTATTGCTATTCTATTCCAATTTCAATAGTGTAGTGTAGAAATGCTGACGTATTCAAAGCATGATTTAATGGGAATTAAATTGAACAATTTTCAATGATGATATTTCTATATCTAGAGAATTATTACTGCTTGAGTATAAATTGCAAAAATATACTCGAGTAATTTGCAATACAAATAGATATATAGGTCATTGCGATTTTTGTGATTGATTAAAATCATATCTAAAAATCTGTAACAAAATGAATAATATCTAAGAGAGAGGACAACAATGTCCATCAGATTGTACTTCAATGTAAATAATGGTAGTTTTCGATCTGCACTAACCGAAATCAGATCACTGTCATATTTGTTTACAGTGTGTCACGGACGTCACTCCTGTCACATTTCAGCATTTCATTAAATTGAAAATATAATTCTCGGACACACTTCGACAACGCCGGGTCCTCATCGAACATTTCAAACAGCAAAATAAAGACGTTTCAAGCAAATCTTTAGATATATTATTTAAAGTAATAAAATCGACAAAGATATATATAAAAGTTGCCAAGCTGACATCTAAGTTATTATTTCCAACTTTTCATGCGATCGCATATCGTAAGTCAAATGACATCTCGGCTTTCGTCGCCTCTATTTCTCGGCTCGGACACGATGTCTTAATGCCAAAATATATGCATAAGCAATCTTTGTCACAGCTCGTAACCTAGCACTATGCATCCATGAAGTTCCATATTTTAATATAGATCGCGATTTCATGCTTAAAACGTTCAGAATAACATGATTTAACCCAGACCTTTCGCCAAAGTCTGAAAATTATCAGTACCGTTGCTGTAATTTGATTGGCTGCCTTAGGTCATATGCATAAATTTGACCAATCACGAACCTTGTAGCAGATTATGTCGGTGAAACAATATAAGTTTTTCTAATGTATACTGACATGGCAGCCTTCGACGTATGTGTTATTCATACGAAGCTTCGAAAACGGAGGTATTTCCTCATGTTAGTGAGCGGACAGCCACTATCATCGGGAAATGGGTGATGACAGATATTATTTGTAATTCTTTTTAAAATAATGTTCCGACTGCGTAAACAAATAAAAATATAAAAAATAGGTAAATGGATTTTATGAAATCTTATATTTGCCGAAAATCGTTAAATTTTCGCTTCATTAGTCCTTAATCTGGACGTTTTGAATTATTTTTTATTTAAACCGAACTTTATTAAGTTGTTAATGAAATATTTAAATAATTTCATACACATAATTTTTATATTTATAAACATTAGGATTAATTAGACCTTTCAAATAGTGTATGGCCAAACATGTAGTAGCAATGATGTTTTACAAACAGATAATTTCCTTGATAAATGACACAAGAGTCTCTGGGAACTTGGTGTCACAGCAGTAATCTTCTGGTTGGCTGGTGTTGAAAGAGTAAAACGTTGCACATGCTGCCAAAATAGCAGCGTCATTCATGCATTTCCCTCCCATGACATGAATATTGTTATATTGCCATTTGTGCCAGGGATATGATGAAATATGAAGTATAAGTAGCTTGCACCAAGAATTGTTTAACATACTGTGCAAGTCGTTCTACATCTTTGACTGTAGCAGTACCGAAATAGCGAATGACTAATTGAACCAATAAATGGAAGAATTGCGCGTTTCGTGCGAGAATCCTGGGGGAAATTGTTAATATGTGGAATTAACATTTTAATGTCTTTATTGACAGTTGTCCAGTATGCGAACAACTCTCGTTCGGCTTGCTTTATAGAACTATCTATCGCTCAGAGGGTATAACAATGCAAAGTGTGAGATTCACATCTTGATATTTAGACCTATTGTCCATTCCAGATAAATCAGGTAATATTTATTGAAATACATGAACCCATTTGTTTTGTGAAATGTCAATACGCGGCGTATGTAGAAATACAACTCCTCATGGAGGAGGTTATTCTGTATGCACAGAATGAACTTGGTTCCGGATGCTGACAAGCAGCATCATCATTAATAAGACCCATGCTGGTCGAAGATGACTCCTTGATTCTAAAATTTTAAAGAAATATTTTCATGAACATAAATATTAACTGGAAATCAAATATTATGTATCATCAATGTTCCGTTGAAAAAAGTTTCCATTCATTAGTAACCTTAGTAACTGTCCGACTGCATTCGTTGCGAGTCTTTACCATCTTCCCGAGGCAAGTGAGTTAACTGACTACAAAAGTCCAGTTTCCGCCCTTGCCGAACTAGGCTGGTATTATGGAGTTACATTTTGGTTGGACTAACGAGTCTATGCATAGTCAAATCAAAATCGCGCACCGAAAAACGAAATCCGGTTCGTGAAGTGTCATGCAGATTTTGATCGACTGCAGCATTTGCAAAGCATGTGCACCGCTAACTCGCTGTCAACAGATATTTTCTAAATCTTTTCAAGTTAGGTAATTTAGGTTAATTAAACGAAATTGTAACATATATACTCCCTAAACTGTGAGTCCCCTATCCCTACTCAGAACCTTAATCTAATTAGGACTGATCCATTACACCTGTAGGTATATTCCCTCTTTGCCTAAATAAAAATGTCTAATAATTGGGACGTCTAACTAATGTGACGTCTAACTAATGGGATATAACCACATCAAACATAGGATAAACAAACAAGAACAATTTAGTTTTTGTTGACACATGTCAGACTTGAGTGGCACCTTGAGTTACAAAGCAGCTTATCGGCCTTGAAACATCTACATCTGTTGGTCTGACATTTCTTTGTACCAGTACTCTACTCAGCGGTGCTATTTGGTGTGTGATTGGATTAATGTAAGGTCGGATTAGGGTGATGATTCTCCTGTAAACCTGACAAAACATTTTCTTCATATATAAATCCACTGATGCTTGAGGGGAGAGGGTAAAATCCAAACACGAAAATTTGCTACACCTGCATCTAAACCACTCCTCCCTACGCCACACCCAAACACCATCCCACAAACAAACACCACACCCATAACCGACAGCTCTAGTAGTATAGGTAATGGGGATTCTGGACCATTTCCACTGGAGCTGGAATTATTACCTATACTGCTCCTACAGGGGGGATTTTTTATGCGTAAATGATCATGCAATTCAACAATAGTCATGAGATTAAGTTAAATTGGCTCTAGCTCACCAATACCTGGGGCCAATCATTGCTTTAGATGAGCCTAAATGGTAATAAAAATATTCTTCATTATTTTTATCGATAAAGCGATATTCAACATTTTTATTAAGTTCTTCATTCATTTTACTAGGAGACCAGACAATATAACTACACTCTTCTTGTAAATTGCTAAGAAACAATTGATAACCGTATTTGGTTTGTTTGACATCACTGATATAATAAAAACCTTGTGGTAATTCTCTCCATTTAATAGTTTTCTCAATCTCCATTATTATATATATTTATGTAAGCAGTTGTCTAAATGTGATCAAATGATATTTTTAATCTCCGACCAGTTCTTTGGTTTTGGCACGGAATAATTGACGCGCTTGTTGCCTCCCCTGTTCTATGAACTTTTTTTTCTCATCCTCGCTAATACCACTGGTCTTATGAGATTTTGATCGAATCTCCTGCTTCATTTCGTTGTATTTGGTGAGTTCCGACAACACTAAACGAAACTCATCCTCGGATATCTTACAATCGACCATTGCTGTCGAAATATGATCCTCAATGCTGTTCAACTTTGCTTCGGCGAGTATCCGAATACTATTGTGTTTTAATGCTTTCTTTTGTAACCTATGAGAAATGAATTTTATCGCTATTCCTGCCAGTCCCGAGACTCCGGCGGCTATTTCCATGCCGAGCACGATAGGTGCGGCGATTATAGTTGATAGTAAACCGACACCAGCTACACCGAGTCCCATGCCAGCTGCTCCAAGAGCGGTGTCAACTCCGTCCAGAGCATTCACGGCTCTGCGATACATTTTATACAATCCAAGTCACAACTCCCTATCCTTCTCTATTCGATGTTTTATGTCGCTTATTTGATTTAATCGAAATCTATCAACAGTTTCCATCTTTTCATCGAGAGCTGGATATAAACTCATAGTGTATATTACAAATATATAATAGTCTTTAATTGGTCTTGCTTAAATGTTTTGAGAGTATACATCAACCTTATCAAATGTATATTATACGGCAAGAATATCTTAGAAAGAGAAATACTACCACTTTTAATAATTTGAACCCCCTCGAGAGTTGCAACGGACGATGCTCCGATATGAATAATACTGCAACGTTGACGCTCATGTTTCTTGAGCCATTTAATCGATAGACCTGGTAATATTTCGAAGGCATCTACCGGTACATCTCCGAACAAGACTTCAATAATAAGCGTAGAAATATTAGGTATTGCACTCAAGTTAACTTTAATATCATCAAATTTTGTAACCAAATTTAAACTAACATTTTGGACTGCCGGACGACTATATAACATATGACCTGGTTTTTCTAGCAGGGGAGTGACTAACACACTTTTTCGTTTTGACGGAATATAAGCCGCGAGTACGATACCACTATTTATTATCTTAGTTAAATTATGTCCCTTACCCATCATCACATAAGGTGGGGTAATGACGATATTCAGTAGCCACTCGATGTTTGCTTCGACCATAGTCCATTTGTTCTCGCCGTTGCGAATAATATTGTACGAAGTGTTTTTAAGGAGTCTACTAACGTCGACATCGCTTAAATCTTCTAGATTTTCCGGGAATGTAACTTCTTTCCGCTTGTATACATTATCGTGTAAGTGTAAAGCGTATAACTTTATTACCCGGTTACATTGGTACCGGGTTTACCGAATCCTTCTGTGTCTCCGAGATCGGAAAGCGCAATTGTATTACATTGTCTGAGCGTTCCAGGGCCTGATGCATCAACCATTATTTATAATATGGGGTGTAACACTTAAGTATCCTATATGTACAGGTTGGTGTTTTACATCTAATACAGAAATTTTGAGGTCTGAAATAATACCCCACTTTAATTTTTTATATTGTAATAATGAGAAAGATTCCGTTCTACCGCTATTGTATTTTTTATTTTTCACTGGAACACTTCTGAGTAGAGTTGAAGGACTTTCTAGTTGAATATTATCCGTCGTGCTTATTTGATCAAGATGGATGAACAACTCTTTATAGGGAACTAAATCGGGTAAATTGAGTCCCTGATCTGATGTCTTGATTACTGTTATTTCTCCTCTCCATCCAAGTGTGTATTTTGTGTTAGACTAATTCCATTAGGCTTAAAAAAGTCATCAATGAGTGAGCATACGCTGTAATACCCATCAGGTATAATGTATTTTTTACAATTTATTTCTGTCTCATTATTATAACCTCTCGCAGCATTTATATTGGTCCACCGTGGGTAATACGTTACATCACAGATAGCTACTTCGAGTTGTCCATCCGAGTTATCGATAGTATGAAGCAGTTGAATAGACTGACCATTTGTTATTCCCGGGTGTGTAACATACATATTAAATATACAATGATACTATATCATAACTTAAATATGAAATCGAGATACATTACTAATCAATCGATTATAGTAACTGCCTCTGGTGCTGAATTTTTCGTTAAATTCCCCGATATCTTTGAAAAGTACAGGGTCACGGCAACTAGCGAGAAAATGGTGCACGATTAGTTTCACAATCCGATGCAATTTTGGCAGAATCAGTTAAACTTTGCCGTATGGTGTGCCACAACGGGATGTGGTGTATCTGTTAATGCTCCAGGATTTGAACTGAATAAGTCTGTTATAACGTGTTATAACGTGTACTATCAGATTAGACGTATACTTAAAGAAATTAGTGCTCCATTACCGCAGGATCGAGCGTGGAATTCCACAAATAATAATTATGATAGGTCCGCGTATGAGCATATTTGTCAGGAATTTAATGTTTCTACGAGTAAAGATTGGCGTATTAAAGGAGCAAACCATGGTCTAGGTGTTCCTTACACAGAGGAAAAAATATCCGTCAAAGAAGAAAGCGATTATGTATATAAAGAACTTAATAAACTAAATGTTAATTTTAATAAGTTGAGGAGTACCAGCCAACTTTACGCAAGAATATATGATCATTGGCATAAAACCGGTGATTGGTATAAAGGCTGGGAACTTTAAAGTAACGATTGGAGAGGGGATATTATGAGTTTTAAGAGTGGTTTAATTTATATTGTTACAAAATTTATACAAATGAACGATACCGCAAATGCTTGGAATGAATTTCTTAATGATAAAACGGAAAATAATTTTACTAACCCAGGATTTGTAAGAGTTAATGAATCGATAAGAACTTATGTATGGGCAATTCTCGGAGCACAATCGCAAACACGAACGTCCATTATCGGTTCTGGGACGGCGCTCGATGCGCAAAAACAGTTTGTCTCAAACGTGGAGAACGCCATTAATTCACCAGTTGACATACCATCGTCTATAAAGCGTTTTCAAGATGCATTACAGTACGCTCAATCCAAAGTGGACTTCGTTTACGCGCCGGGACTATACATGTCTCCGAGTAATATGGAACTTAAGATCGGTCAAGTGATAGGCTATAATAATAAAATTGTTATTGCTACCGATCAACAAAAACCAGGTTTAAATTCAGATATTAACGTTGAGTTAATAACGCAAACAATCACGGGCGAAAAGGGAATAGTCAAGCCACAAACACCACATGTTTCACAAACATCTACTGATGCACAAGTGTCACCGCATATTGCGGCTAAAAATCAACAACATATCGATGAAAAAACAGCGCTTGTAGTTGGTTGAGTCACGGCTGGTTTACTCATGATTTGGTTAATGAACTGATTTGGTTAAATAGGTCTTAGCGGATACGTACAACAGCCCTGCAATTGCTACGATCAGTCCCCACAAGTTTTGACTAAGCCAAGTGGTGGTCTTAGCTAATAAATTCAATAGCCAGGAAACAACACTCCCTATTATACCTGGAAGTGCGGCCGCGGCTTTCTCAGCGAGCTTTCCCAGTGCTGAACCTAATGCTTTTAAATGCTTTTTTATCCACTCTTTTATATCATCACTGGGCGGAGATCCGCCACCACCTGTACCACCTGTGCCACCGGTTAACGCGAGAGTCAAAGTCGATATAATAAATCCCAACGCGGTTAAAATACTGGCAATTGTTATTCCCTGTTCTCTGAACAATGTTTTAATTTTATCGGCCAGTGTAGTGTCATCGTTGAGGACTCGATCGATAGTTTCTCGAATTCGACTGATTTGCGAACAAAGTGCCTTTCTATTACTGGAAGCTGCTTCGAGGCGGGCCGATCTTTCCTCTTCTAAGTTATGCAATCTTTCCTCTACTAAGTTACGCAATCTTTCATCGCCCGCCTGTTCGAGTTTTGTTTTCTCTTGAGCTATATGCTTGTCGAGTTCGGATAGCTTGGCTATATTATTTATCAGTTCTCCCCGCATTGTTCGCATTGCCTTGTCAAGACCTCGTAATTCCCTAATACTGAACTCTAAGGATGGTGATACCTGTAACTGAGGATCTTTAATGGTGGTCAAGATTTCTCCGAGTCCGTTCGAGGCCACCATCGAGGAATCCTCCAAATTATCTGTATTACTGAGTTCAGTCCGCACATTCCTAAGAGCCTTAGTAGTCTTCGCGGGAAGTTTTCCTTGGTAGTTCACAAAACCTAATTTATCACGAACAGTGTTGATGCCGTGTTTAGTGTATATCGTAGTCAAGGCTAGGGGATTACGAGTACGAGAATTAATAAGATTAATATGCGGAGAGTCACGCAGTTGCAATACCCCATCCCTATCTATCGTAAACTTTGAATAGTCACTACCAATAGGACTATCATGTTTAAACCAATCGTAATAATCATCAACGGTATATTTTAAAAGTTCATCCATAAGATTCGGGCCAACAAAGCTGGTTTCATCAGTACCCTCTTCGATGGTACTAGTATCAGTTATGGTATCTAGATCAAAGTCATTGATATCAAAATTAGTCATTTTTATATTAAACATAGGGTACATGTTTTCAATATAACAATGTCTCCGCAATACGGACGCAAGTTAAACCCACAACGTAGACTTCGAGATCCATTAGGGGTCAAAGCAATTCGTCAGTCTGTAACTATAACTAATAACCCTAGTACCATTGATCAGAATCGAACGCTTCTGGTTCGCTTTCCTAATCTCGGCGCACACGATGTGTTAGTTCCGGGAACTGTCCGACTAGCATTTACGATTGGTTTGACTTCTACCGACATTAACAGGGAGCCCGTTCAGAACATAGGTCGTGCTATCGATAAGAAAATCGCGATTAAAATTAGCAGTAATGAGGTTTTGAGTATCGACGATAGCGATGTATACTATTGTTACATGGATCTCTGGAGAACGGATAAAGTGCGGGAAAACTTACAGTACCAAGGTATTTGTAATAAGAACACATTGAGACTGCGCGTGGGCGCTAAAAATGGTGTTGATACCAACGAAAAAGATAAGGCCGTTGCCGACGCATTAGGTAACCGATTCTATGTTCCCCTAGACTTTGAATTACTAGATTCCCACATGCCCTTTTATCAAGCATCCCTTGGCGATAGGTTAGAATACGAACTCACTTTTAATGACTACGGTAGAGTAATCAGAGCTGCTGATGATGCTAGCTACTCCATTGACAATATCTCGCTCGAGTACGATATGATAACGGATCCCGAATTAGCCAGACAAATTCGTAACCATTATTCAGCAAGATTAGCCATTTTGTACGATCACGTGCTGCGACACCGAAAAATCACGAGGGACAGAAAAGATACGTTGTGGAATATTAATCTAAACGTCCCCACGAGGTCGTTGAAGGGTATTTTAATGTTGTTCGAGGACCCCTCCGATGCGTTTAAAAGAAATACCGAAAAGTTCTACAATCCCAAGATTACAAAAGTAGAATTGACTATCGAGCTTCAGGAATCAGCTGGTAAATTAAACATATATTTGTACGTGATTATGGATGCGCAACTTAATATACAGAATGGGAGATTCGTGCAAGCAATCTATTAATAATCTTTTACCTCAACATCCGCACTGCGCTGTGGAAAAACAGCTTTTATTCTAGATATTTTACAAAGTCATTAACGGGACGTTTTCGATCATATTATTATTCTGTGCCCGACTATAAGCATTAATAAAACATACCTATCGAGAGATTGGGTAATGAATGACGCCGGGTTACACAGAGTCGATCCGGGCGATCGTTTACAAGACTGTCTCCGAGTATGTCACGAAAAATACAAAGGAGGATCAACCCTTTTCGTAATAGACGACTGCAGCGCGAGTAAAGAACTCACAAAAAAGAAAGATATGCTTTCGTATTTAGCATTCTCCGGAAGGCACACTCAACATAGCGTTTGGGTACTCACTCAAAAATACAACTCTGTCCTGAAAGATCTGAAATAGCAGACCAAATGGGTAGCACTGTTTCATTGCAAAGATCGAGATTCATTCGAGGAATGTTTACGGGAAAATGACGTCATTTATACCAAGCTCGAACATGACAAAGTCAGAAAACTGTTAGCGGCAACGAAGCACTGTAAACTCGTATTAAAAACCGATCAACCAGCTGCTTATGCAATTGCTTAGCAAAATGTAGCAAATATAGCAAAAATATGGCAAAATTATAGGAAAATTATAGCAAATATAGCAAAATTACCGCAAAAATACGATAAGTTGAACATTAGCGGTTAATATGACATAAAATGTGGTTCGAAATCCTCATTCTTTCGCAACAGTTCATTATTACTGGATGTATTGGATATGTCATATTATATTATGTTAGACTTAAATATCTCCTTAGGTATTACATTATGGAATGCGACGAACTCATCGAACAAATGCTCAAAGAATCTGATGCAGATCAAAATGTAGATAAATCTTTAGATAAACATAGAGAAAGACTCGCGGCTTTGGTAGCCGGTGGTAAATGTTCCCAATATTTGGGAGAAAATTATACCATCGAAAAAATTGATAACATGACCGACGAAGAGATTAAAAAACTGTACACGCGTTACGAGTCTAGACTGGGAGCTACCATGACTAAAACGATAGGGTCGGCTATGTTACAACTATACACAGTCCTAACTAGTACGTTTCTCCCTATCCCGACAGAACATCGCATGTATTTATGTGAATCTCTAGAGAAAGACCCATTCATCGAACACGCTATAAGCACAGTGAGCTGTGAGTTTTATCATAGATACGGAATGTTCTTAGCTCCGTTCACCACAGCTTTAATAACGGCTAGGTATTGTCAATTTAAACATATGTGCCCACTTAATAATATAAAGAAAGAAGTTCAAATAAATAATGGAGACTCAACAGGTGACACCACAGGTTGTGAACGAAACTGCACAACAGACTGCGGAAACGCAACAACATGTGAACGAAGAATAACTAGTGAATGAGGAACCACAAACACAAAAACAACCCAGAATTACTAAGAACCCCCCAAAAATAGCAGCTGGGAGGAAGGGAGGACTGGTGCGCAAAGCGAAATTAATAAATAATTCAAATATTAATCCGATTAAAACATGGGCACTAGTAGGAGTTGCTGGTATAGCGGCTGTATGGTTGTTTTATAAGACTGGAGAAGAGAAAACATCACCCCCAATGCAACAACAAGTTCAATTAGAGGTAAGCCCTCATATAATGCTATAAGAAGCATGACTACTCCAGTTACAGACGGTAAAATGTTGGTAAACGCAACGTATCATTCAGCCGTTGTCACCGGCTTGGCCATTGGCTATGCTCGTATGGCTAAAATGATTACTAAAGCCACACCTCCCAAGCTAGATTTTAATAGTTTTGACATCGGTATGATGGTTCTGGATATTGGATTAGCAATGGCAACGAGGGATATGCTCATCAAACAAGGGCTTATCCCGGAAGACATAATGAAGTAATTAAACATTTGAATATTTTATATTATTAAACATGGCAACAATTGCGATGATGGTCGGAGGAGCTATTGTTAATGCTCTAGCTTTTTCGGGGAGTAATTATTTATTTTCTAGTATGAGGGAATCAAACGCTAAAGAAGTTGAAGAGGAGCGTAAACGACATAACGAAGCAATGGAACAACTCCAAGCAGCCCAGTCACAATATACGCGGCAGAGAATGAAGAGATTAGACTTTATTCATGAAAAACTGCTTAAGGAAGGACATTCAATTCAAACGTTTAAGGATGTCGAATCTGCCATGCACGAATACTTCCTCGTTTATGGGAAAAAACTCGACCCAATACCGAGACCAATGAGTCAGTTTTATACACCGTCAGAGGAACAAAAGAACCGCGAGGTCACATTTGTGATTATGGGATTGACTGCTGTATTAATTTTCAGCTATACAATTACGCATAAATAACCACAGCTGTGGCTATGCATAAACCATAATCTATAAATAGCGTTGGCTGACAGCTAATCAATAGTGTAGATGTGATTTGCATTTAGACAAATGATATTATAGATGTATAACCATGAATAATTGCAAATTTACACTCATGGGGAAGACGACTCTATGTAACCAACGCTGTGTTGATATTTACTGCGGCATACACAATTATTACATCAAGCGCGGAAACATAAACTATACGTGTTCTGTATGCGGGATAGGAGTCAAAGGTCGTTATTGTTTATGTAAGGAACACGGTGCTGATAGGGTCAGGAACCAGATTATTTATGCTAGGAAGAGAGATTACATCAATGAGAGGAATAGGTTGGGGAGAATACGTATTTAGATATATGAAAACAACCAATTAGACATTTGTCTCATTTTGCATATACCATTCAACCACAATGGTTTTTGTCAGAGAGTTAAAAGCTATTGCAAAGCAACGTGGTCTACGTGGATATTCTCGAATGAGAAAAGCTGAATTGATCACTTTACTAGATAATAATGATGATGATAATGATGATGAGAATAAACAACAAGAATAAATATTTGTACCCATATCCGCCGGCGTTGGTAAATATCTAAGAAGTTGGAAGATGGATGTTAACGATATTAAGCCCATCATATCGAGTAAAATTAACAAGATGATTTACATAGTATAAAATACCAGCTGACGATTAAAATGTTATTGAGTAAAAGTAACACAGACGATAGCGTCGAATATACCGAACCATACTTCCGTAGCAATCAAGAAGTGATAACCGAATCCGATACTATAAACGCATCATTAGATACATTAATTCAGAGAATACAGGAAACTTAAGAACGCTGAAATAATAGAGGTTCGGGTTGGGGTGTGGATAAAATCGATAGTTTATATTTAGATATAGCAAATTATATGCCCTTCAAAGGTGGATCTTATATAGATTTACCCCCGTATTATAAGAAGAAAAAAGCCATAATTAACGTAAAAAATAAATCCGATGACTGTTTAAGAATGATGATAAGATCTGCATTGTTCCCCGTAGACAAGCATCCGGATAGACCTTCTAGCTATCCCCAAAACGATGGACTCAACTTCGATGGTATAGACGAACCTACACCAATATCTCAAATTGATAAGGTGGAAAAGCAAAATAATTTAGCTATAAATGTTTTCAGACATTCTAAAGGAATTGTTGTACACAGGATAAGCTCCGGTCCGAAACATATCCCCAGAATCAATTCATTTTTGATCGAAAAAGATGGTAAATATCATTATACATGGATAAAGAGTTTAAACAGGCTATTATACGATCAAACAAAACATGCTAGAAAGAAATATTTCTGCGAAAGATGCCTACATGGGTACAGCAGACAAGATCTATTAGAAGCGCATAAAGAAGACTGTAGAGGTGTTGGACAGACCGCTATCAGGATCGATATGCCTAAAGAGGGAAAAAATATATTAAAATTTGAACATTATTGTAATCAAATGCCAGTAACATACGTAATTTACGCCGACTTCGAAGCGCTTATCAAACCCATAGAAAATAATCAAAGTAGTAGTTTTACGTACAAAACTCAAGAACATATTCCTTGTGGGTTTGGATATATAGTTGTAAGGTATGATGGGAAAACAAACACTCCCGTGATTTACAGAGGTCCCGATGCAGCGGGAAAGTTCCTAGAATATCTACAAAACGAAGAGAGAATAATAAGGTAAAAAATATGGTGTAAGAAACCCATGTGTATGACGAGGGGTGATTGGAGGGCCCACAAGAAGTCAACGAGTTGTCACGTTTGTAATAAACCCCTGGATGGGGATTCCGTAAGAGATCATTGCCACATCATGGGTAATTATCGGGGAGCCGCGCATAACGAGTGTAACTTGAAACTAAAAATGAATTCTCAAACAATACCCATCCCCGTTGTGTTTCACAACCTTAGATGATACGATTCACATCTCATTATGCAAGCTATCTCAAAGACCGACAGCGGTTTAACGTGCATTCCTAATAATATGGAAAAATACATATTGTTCTGGTTGACTAAACCTATACATTATAGGGACAAGGATGGGAAATCTAGAATAAAGCAAAGTAAGGGGGCTAGATTCATAGACTCCGTACAGTTATTATCTTCCATGGACAATTTAGCTAATGCGAACAATCCAGATGACTAATAAATATACCGATAAGATAACTCGTTTTTTGTTGCTGAGAAAAGGTGTATATCCTTACGAATATATGGATGATTGGTCTAGATTCGAAGAAACAAAAATTACCACCCCTTGAATCATTCTATAGTAACTTAACAGAAACTAAAATAACAGATGCCGATTATGAACACGCTCTGACGGTCTGGGATAAATTAGGTTGTAATAATTTAGGCGATTATCACGATCTGTACTTAAAAACCGATGTACTGTTACTCACCGATATATTCGAAATATTTAGAAAGACGTGTTTAAATCAATACGGCTTGGACCCGGCATGGTACTATTCCAGTCCCGGACTATCGTGGGATGCATTGTTGAAGAAGACCGGCGTAGAACTAAAACTACTAACAGATTACGATATGCACTTGTTTATTGAGAAAGGATTAAGAGGTGGTATATCGATGGCAGCGAAAAGGTATTCTAAGGCTAATAATAAATTAGTAGAAGGATACGATCCGAGTAAACCCGACACGCACAGATTATATCTCGACGCCAAAAATTTGTACAGATGGGCTATGAGTCAACCTTTACCCACGGGTGGTTTTGAATGGGTCAATGTGAATAATATCAATAATAATGATGCGAATAAAGGGTACATACTAGAAGTTGACTTGGAATATCCAAGTTCATTACATAAAGATCATAACAGTTATCCGCTAGCTCCCAAAAGATGAATGGTTAATAAAGATTGGATGTCGGAATATCAACACTCCTTGATGGGTAACACTAGGTTAGCTAACGTAGAAAAACTTGTACCAAATTTGATGGATAAGACAAAATATATAGTTCACTACAGAAATCTCCAGTTATATCTATCATTAGGTATGAAACTTAAGAAAATACACAGAGTTCTAAAGTTTGATCAAAGCCCTTGGATGGAGCCCTATATAAGACTGAACACAGATTTAAGAAAGATAGCTACCAGCGATTTCGAAAAGAATCTATATAAGCTCATGAATAACTCGGTATTTGGTAAAACTATGGAGAATCTAAGGAAGCGTGTTGATGTTAAATTAGTCAGATCTAATGAGGAAGAAAGACTCAGGAAACTTATGGCCAGTCCGGCTTTTAACAGAAGCAAGATATTCGATAACGACTTAGCCGTGTTGCATATGCAGAAGAGTAATATAAAATTCAACAGACCGGTGTACGTCGGTATGAGTATTCTCGACTTGTCAAAACACTTAATGTATGACTTTTATTACAACGAACTTAAGAAGCAATACGGCGATAGATGCGAGGTGTTATATACCGACACAGATTCTTTATTGATGGAAATACAAACCGAGGATGTGTATAAAGATATGGCAGAAAAAATAGATATGTACGACACGAGCGATTACCCTAAAGATAATCCACTGCACAGCATAGTAAATAAAAAGGTATTAGGTAAGATGAAGGATGAATGTGCTGGGACTCCTATAGCGGAGTATGTCGGATTAAGACCTAAGATGTATTCTATAAAGAAGTCTGATAATGGAGAGATAAGAAAAGCTAAGGGTGTTAAGAAGTATGTGGTAAAAAAGCACATCAAACACAAACAGTATAAAGAATCATTATTCAACAGTAGAACGTTCAAACACGAGATGAACTCTTTAAGAAGTTACAATCATAGGATATATGGATTAAGAATGAACAAGACATCATTATCCCCCTTAGATACAAAGAGATGGATTGATAATGATGGTGTAACTACCTATGGTTATGGTGGTAATACCGTACCGTCGGGAACTATGAACAATTCTTCTCGTACAAATGCCCTACCCGGTCCATCTTTAAGATAATAAAGAATAGGCTCTTAAGAATTATACGTCTTAAGGGACTATATGGGATCGGTTGCGCGACGTAGGCCTCCTTCGAGTTCACCGGGCTGGTATAAATATCTTACCCTTACTCTATCCGGAAGTTTTCGTTCTTTGCCTCTCCTCGGTGCTGAAGATTCGGAAGTCACGGATTTCATTTTAATCGCATCGGATGGTTTCTTCCCTATTAATCTCGTTACTTCATTATTCAGCGCTGATACAACGGCTGATAATCGTGTCACCCATTCGGTTGATCTCAATCGCTCGTATTTCATTTCGATCCCATACTGATAGCCAAACAAACGTTCCGCTAATGTCCTGTTAAATCTTTCGACGATAGCTTGACTGCGGTGGGCCTCTCTTTCACCACGGACGATTTCGACATCGTGCTTTGTTCACAGTTAAGTTATCGATCCCAAAAACCCGCGACCGGGATCTACTTGAAATAGCTTAGGCCATTTTAGTGGTCCGCGTTTATATATGCAGCTCAGTGCATTAGCTACTTCTGTTGAATCTTTCGAGGTTAGTGGCTCTGCCTCTTTGTATCGACTAGCCACATCCACTACTGTTCAAGCGTATTTATACGTTTTGCATCTTACCTTATCGTGGGGAAGAAACAAGAGGTCAGCCTGATGAACTTCAGTCGTTGTAAAAATATCAAACTTCTTCCTCGGTATATAACGCGGTGCCGGTAAATATATTTGCCACATCGCTTGTTTCTTTAACCAATCCTTGGCCACATCTTTAGATACCTTAGCCGCGGTGGCTAATTTTTTTATTGCTCCTATACCTTTCCAATATCCTCGTGGGCTATAGTAAATTTTATTCATTATTAATTAATATTGATGTTTCGTTTAATACAACTCATGACTATCGTTGAATCGCATAATCATTTTCGCATAAAAAATGTCACCTGTAGTGGTGGTATAGGTAATAAATCCGGCTCCAGTGGAAGTGGTCCAGAACCCCCATTACCTATACTACTGCTCTGTCTGAGGCCCCTACCAAGAAACCGCACCCACCTCACACACACAAGCAGCCACTCAACCAACCACGAACCCTCCCACATCTCACATAGCCAAAACATCAACCCCCGCATGCAAAACAAACCTCAAAATGACCACCACAACACGACCCTCATCCAAGCACCCTACAGCCCACATGGCAACAACACTCTCCCACAAGCATGCACAACAACAAAACACAAACACTAAGAAATCATCAGCTACACCCATCCCGCAAACACCTTCACAATCCTCCACATCACATGCCTCCCCCATGGAAACTCAATCAGCTAAACCTAATCTAACCGATGACGAAGATTTCTCCACTGCTGAGGAAACAATAGACACTACTCCAACTGAAAACAAACCAAACTCCCCAACCAGCCAACACCCAAAACCTAAATAACCTCACCTTACTCCTAGCATACATGCATAGTCAAAACTCACCAAAAGCTAGCATGAAATCCTTCCACAAAGTAGCTTTCAATCTAAAATTAACCGATCTTCCCTTCTTCCTCTTTAACCTCCATCTAAAAGAACTCACCGAATAAAAGAAAAACTAAATCACCAATCACCCGAACCCAATAATGGAAGGACTAAATATTTTTCAGTGGAACGCCAACGGACTCACCTCCCACGGCCATGAACTAAACTTAATAAAAGCCCTCACATTGCTTGTATACAGGAAACCAAATTCTCAAAAAAATCCAATTTCACACTACCTTACTACAACTCAGTTAGAACTGACAGAGCTAAACCCAAAACAAGAAGAGCCGCAGGAGGACTAATCATATTTATCAGGGAAGATATAAATGACGAAGAAATAAAAATAGACACGCCAAACCTAGAAGCCAACGGCATTAAATTCACATTAAATAACCGAAACATAAACATCATAAATATTTACCACTGGGCGGAACAAAAAGTCCAACCTGAGGATCTAAACAAACTACTCCAAATAAGCGATAAATCTACTATATTCCTAGGAGACTTTAACGCTCACCATCCTACATGGAGCATAGATGATAAAATAGATAATCATGGCAAATTAATCTCCGAATGGATAGAAACAAACGATCTAGTACTCCTTAATAGCAACCAACCCACGATGTACGACAAGATAACCCCAAAAATGTCGGCTATCGACCTAACCATATGCACCGCAGATCTAGCCCAAAGTACCCAATGGGAAGTAGCACGACGTCCCGCTAGGTAGTGACCACTTCCCAATAAATGTAACCATAGGAAATACAAACGTACCAATCCAAACAGAAAACCAAGAACCAAAATTCCATTACAATAAAGCTAACTGGGACCAATTCCAAGATATCTGCAACGAAGCTAACTTAAACGAAATAGAAAATAATGATCCAGAAACCTATTGTAAAAACCTAACAGACTATATAATAAACGCAGCCAAAACCTCCATCCCCTTCAAAACATCTAAGACAGGCAAACCGAACGTACCATGGTGGAATGAGGAAATAGAACAGACTACACGAAAACGTAAATCAGCCTTCAATAAAGCAAAACGCGACTACAAATGTTTAAACATAGCCCACGAACTAAACCACCAGGTTCAAAAACTAGTCCAAATAGCCAAAAGTAGAGACTGGAAAAAATTCTGCGAAGGTATAAATAACCGTACAGATGCCAGAATGGTCTGGCGCAAAATCCACGCCATCAGAGGCTTAAAACGACATAAAAAAAAACCCCTAACATTGACAACTCAACCAACCCCGCCCAAAAAGCAAATAATCTCGCCAACCACTTCAACTTCAGTCAAAAATTCCAAGATAAACTTAAAACAGAAAACAAACCCACAAAAGAACCAAACAATAACAATCTAGAAATAAATCAACCCTACACAATGGAGGAGCTCCTGTACGTAATTCAAAACAGGAAAAAGGGCACAGCCCCAGGATTAGACCTTTACTTCTTACCAAATAATTAAAAAACTCCCCCTAAAACTACTCCAGGCACTACTCAAACTATACAATCTCATCTACCTAAACGGACAGGTTCCTACTCCCTGGAAACAGGCCCTAGTCATGCCAATCCCTAAACCTAATAAACCAGCTAATCAAGCTAACTCATATAGACCAATATCCCTAACTTCAAACTTATGTAAAGTAATGGAATCAATGGCTAAAAATAGATTACAACATTACTTAACCCAAAATAACATCATAAACCCAGATCAAAGCGGTATCACTCCTGGCCGCTCAACCCTAGATAACCTCGCCCGACTAGAACAAGATATTAAGACAGGACAACTAAATAAACAATATACCACAGGCATCTTCTTAGACTTCTCTAAAGCTTTCGACATGGTATGGCACGATGGGCTAATACAAAAACTTTAAAAAATAGGACTCAAAGGTCAGATAATAAACTACATCCAGGACTTTCAAACAATCGTAAAACAACCGTGGGTATAGACCAAACTCTATCGGACCAATGTCCCCTAGAAAATGGCACTCCACAGGGCAGTATCCTCAGCCCCACCCTCTTCAATATAATGATAAACGATCTATTCGAGGGCCTATTCCCTAAAGTAAACACATCAAAATTCGCGGATGATGGAGCCATCTGGATCCGCACTAAAAGCATGAAAATGGTCCAAAATTTACTCCAAAAATCTCTTAATAAAATACAACAATGGGCTGACAAATGGGGCTTCTCCCTTAACTCAGACAAAACAACAGGAATAGTATTCAAACATAAAAACATGAAACCAGCCTCCCCAATCCTTCAGCTAAACAATCAAACAATCAAATTTCAAAAACAAACCAAATTCTTAGGACTTATTTTCGATGAACATCTCACCTGGGATGCTCACACCCAAAACCTAACAACTAAATGCAGTAAAGACCTAAACACCCTAAGATGCCTAACTGGCTCTAACTGGGGAGCCTCCAAAGATACCCTCCTCTCTCTCTACATATCACTAATTAGATCAAAACTAGACTACGGTTGCGCCATATACAACACCCTAAACAACTCTCTTTTAAAAAAAACTTGACTCAATACAATATCAGGCTCTCAAACTAATTACACGCACCCAACATGGCACCTCCTACACCTCACTTCAGGCCTTAACAGGAGAAATGCCACTAAGTCTACGCAGGGAACAGCTAAGCTTAAATTTCTGGGCCGCGTCCCAATCAAACCCTCTCATCCAAAACTTAATAAACCAAAACATCAGCCCCAAAACCCAAGCTCTAGCTCGTAAACACCCCTTACTTACCCCAATATGCCAAAGAATAACAAACTACCTAAATGAACACCAAATTAAAAATCTTAAACAAAACTGCAAACAATCAAATATCTTCACCCCTAAACTTAAAATACCCAAAATAGACACAACACTAGCTAGCCAAATAAATAAACAAACCGACCCAAACATAGCTAAAACTACCACACTAGCATACATACACGAAAATTGGCCAAATTGGTGTCACATTTACACGGACGGATCATCAGATCCGACCTCCAAACACACAGGTTTCGGAGTCCATACCACACGACCAACTAAAACCACACAATCCTTCCGACTCCCAAACAAATCCAAAAAACCACAACAAAATCCTAATACTTACCGACTCCCTAAGTGGACTGCAAGCCCTCCAAAACAAAAATACCAAAAACCGACCTAAATTAATAAATCAAATACTTAAAAACTCCAACGACCTAACTAAGGCAGGAAAACAAATAACCTTCTTGTGGATACCCGCCCACGTAGGAATATACGGTAATGAAAACGACGATAAAGCAGCTAAACTATCCCTCAAAATCCCAGAAATAAGCTTCAACTTACCCATCTCAAAATCAGAAATTAAAAGTGTAAACAAGCAAAAAATCACAAAAAAATGGCATAACCTAGATTTAAACTCAAATAGCCAAATCAAAAAAGTACTCAGCAAACCACTAACCAAACCAAAAATTCTCCATCCATCAAAAAAAATCGACAGAGTAATCACTAAACTCCAAACAGGACACACCAACCTAAATAACCACCTAAAAAAAACAACACACACACACTACAGGTAACTGCCCACACTGCAAACAACCAGACACTGCACACACTACCTAACACATCGAACCGCATTACAAACCACCCTCAATCCAAACAAGGCTCTCACTCTAGAAGCAATACTAAACCCACAAAATAAACTAGAAAACTTCAAGGCCTTAGGCGTATTCTTAATCAAAACGGAACTAATAAAACGCATCTAAAAACACAATAACATACCAAATCAAAATCACATAAACAAACAAACATCCACCATACCCAGCTCCCTTAGTTCTCCTCCCCAACCCCATCGGCATCTATTCCAAATCTCAAAATTCCCAAATCCCCCCTCTTGGGTTGCATAGACCACTTTCGCCCCTTACGGAAACACATTAAATGGCCTGGCCGGGCCCGTGTGCGAAATACGCATCAGTCGGAAAGCGCACGTTAAATCTCCAAAGTAAGTAAGTAAGTAAGTAAGTAAGTAAGGGGAGAGGGGTGTCGCATTCATATTGAGTCGCATTTTTGGCTAGGGGCCAGCGGTCTAATTCTTTTGGAGACGCATTAATTGCACGATTTACAGTATTTTAATCTTATTTCTATCCTATGTTTTGATTACAGCTAAAAATAATTGTCACGTTACGTGAAAGGTATTTGTGAAAGGAATCTGTTAGGCTCTGTGGTCACTGTTCGGTGACCAACAATAGTTGGTATCATAGTACCATTTACCCAGATAGGAGCAACTGTTTAACCATTTTGAATAGTGAAATTGGAAATTGATGACAGTGGCTTGGCGTATCATGAAATCTAAGCCTAAAATCATGGGAGACGCTAAATCTGCAACAATTTGAAAACATTGCTCCATTTAATAATCACCAAATTTTGATGGGAAGTAAAACTTGTCCTAATACTGGTACTATATTTTGACCTCTCCCTTGAAGAAATGTCACATCTGACTTTTGAAAAGGGATTTCTTTCCACAGACCTGAGTCATTGAAAACTTCAAGACTTAAAACATTAATAGCAGCGTTTGAATCCACAATTGATGGAACTAAATGTTCTCCCATAGTATTACCAATTCCTTATCACATGGTGAAATGGAACTTATGTGACTTCAAATAAGTATTGTCAAGAGTTTGCTCAGCCCAGTGGAAAAGTTGCCAGCGCGGTCGTGACTAATTGCTTTCTGCTGGGTGGGGAAACTGATTGATACGTAGCTCTAAATACTCCTTTAAACTGTCATTTTGTCTTACAAAGTTGAGACTGTGCTTTGCGCGGGAGACAACTATCAGAATGAAAGAAGACATACTTATTACCACTGGTGAGGTTAGTCTGTTAAGAAGTTGGTTGCCGTCGTCAATGATGTTGTTGGTCAGGCTGGTGCAGAAACTGATGTCCTGTCTGCTGGTATGGGTGAGGGCCGGGGAGGGAATGAAGGGCGGAGAAAGGCAGTCTGCGATAGTAGGGATGGCCGGCATACGGACGTTACTATCGGAACGACAACAGGCAAAAACAAAGAATGGGATCGTCTTAAACATTTTGTTCAAGGAAACCGAGAGACTCCACCATGTCGTAACTGCGTTTTGGGGTTAACTGAGCTCTACTACAGTTACCTATTTTATTGTCATTCCGTGTCGTTATAGGCAAGGTAAGCCATGACTTAGCAACTCGCTTGGTCAGAATCGGGTCATCTCAGTCAAGATGTCTCCATTAGCCTTCATGTACCCGCCGTTGCACTCACTATAGGAATAAGCACAACACACGGGTTATACTCATACTTTTAATAACGCTCCAGTCCGTTTTTAAATACAACTTCTACATAAGACTAGCTAGACTCGTCATATACTGGACAAACAGACTGGTATCGAACCGTCTCAGTCACTGCCAAACCGCGCACCATCGCTAGTGCTGAACGCATCTTTTTAAAGAGGTCGACTCCAACCTTTCTTTGTCACACGTAACAATGCCTCAGTTCGATTTGTTAAAAGTTACATCTGACCATGAACTCATGAGTGTCATAATCGGACAAATACCAAAGCCTACGTGCCAGATTGAGCATCCCTCACTTCCTGATTATACAAATGAAAAGTATCTTACCTCATTCATTATTCATTAACTAATCGACGATAATGTGGGAACAATCCTACGATAAATACAAAATGTCCGGAAACATTCTGATGATGAATCTGAAATGTCATTTCTTTATTATTAATTCTTTCCTAGCTAATAATTCTGTCTCCAAACTTAATGAAAATGCAACTACATCATTGCAGGTATGAACGGTTTAATATGTTACCATTTCGTTACCATTTTCTAATGTTTTTGAGATGCATTTTTAACCTTATAACAGTACCGCACAATCAAGACACAACAGCAATGCAGTTTACAAGGCGCATCACCTGCAACCAGCAGCTGATTATGGTATGGCCCGACCCTGTCTGGCTGTACAGCTACCGTGGCTCACGCTCCAATGCACTCCACTTACCCGTGCGGAGAAAGGGGTCCGCGATAGTAGGGGGTATTTATGAGACGCTTCTTTCAGTATCTTCACTGCATGAGACTATATCAGACAATAGAAAATCAAATAGAGCCGCTAAGTCGCGCTTCTTTAACATGAACCAAAAATAAAAAACATTGTGCAACAAATAATGTTGATACACACAGCCAACTTAATTACTAAGTGTTCTATGCATAACCGTTGAAGATACGAGGAATAGTCAGGAACAAAATATGTTGTTCATAAGAATTATCTTCTATTTCTCTCTCCCTAGTCTTCAGAAGTATGATGCTGTAGTTGGAGATTACAATAAAAAATCATAGTCTTCATACAGGAACAAAAACTGGTCAAACTCGGATGAGTGTTGTCTGAGCTGCAGATTATAAACGGTATTTTTCAGATTTCGTGGAGGCTTGTGACGAAAAAGATGATATCTTTATACTGCCTAATATTTTGGCTGTCCAAAAACGTACTGGTCCTCATTTATTACCATATAGGTTGAAACGGCCCCTGTACTTGTTAGATTTTATAGTTCAACGGTAGCTAACACCATATCTTGACATGATGCACATACACTCTAGAGTTTCTGCAGACCTTTCTACTAGGATTATGCAATGCTGTCTCTCTGCCACAAATGAAAGCAGTAATGGAAAACGAACATCCCTAGTTTTCCAGAGAACAAAAAGCAGAATCATGACAGAGGTCACTAATTCTAAAAGTACCATGCCTATTGAAAAAAGCCTACCCGACAACAATCTCCATTACTCTAGCATCAAGCAAAAAAACGAATTGGGCTTATTTGTACGTTTCTGTGATGCTTCTTTCAGTATTTTTACAAGAAATCTTTAGATGTAACTGACAGCAAAGCGTTTAAGCTTTCACATGCACCCAAGAGCAAAAATATGCACCAGGCAATATTAATTAAGAGATAAACGTACTGTGTTTGAAAATTAGATTAATGTTAGACGGAACTGACAGTCTCAAAAAATTATTTGAAACCGAACCCTTCAGTTAACTGAACGCAGTAGTGTAAGGTTTCAAATGATATAATGTAGATTCTATTAATTCGGTCTAACATAAATCTAATTTTCAAACACAGTACATCTATCTCCATTCTGTCATGACCAATTTAAAATCAAACTCCTTTGTTCCAGTGGGTAATCTGTCATGGCACGAGAGGCGAATTGAACTCGTTTGTGAAAGGGATGGTAGGTGCCTTTCGTAATTGTGTTTTTTTTTAACATTGTAACGTTAACAAAATATTCGTCAAAAGAAAACAAACAACAATTTGTTCAATGCAACAATGTTTACATTGTAAATAAGTAACAGTTTGGTTATATAAACCCTCCAAACAGGCCAGAAACCGGCTTACTATACACATGCACAAAAGTTAAGCGCCATCATATTCATAGTCTCTAGATTTCACGTGTGGGAATCAGAAATACGAAATATGATGATGTATGACTGAATTAGGCTTCCATAGTTTCATGAACCCAAATTTGTCCAGATACCACAAGGAAAGCGTGCTTTACGTGTTGCTGCAGTTCCCCTACCCTATAAATAATGAAATTCACGTTTCAGACACGTGTTTGCATTTTGCTCCTGTGGTAGATTCCCCTTCCAATAGAGGTTGAAAATCAGCCATGGTGAGGAGAAAGTTAACGAACGCTGAAAGATGGCAAGTGATAGGCATGAAAAATACTGGCATGTCATGAAGGGCCATTGCAAGACAAATGGGTCGTCATCACAGTGTTATCACTCACTTTGATTTGTCAACCATGGTCAAACCAATGATGTCAATGACAGGCATAGGTCTGGTAGGCCAAGAAAGATCTCTAACAGAGAGGATAGACGTCTTTTCAGGATAGTCAAACGAAATCCATTTGCCACTTCAACAGATTTAAGACTGCAGTGGATTACCCATCAGAGACTCTCGGCGATGACCGTAAGGCGTCGCCTCAGAGCGGCTGGTTATAACGCCAGAAGACCAGTAAAACGCCCTCAACTGACCGAGAGGCACATGCGGAATCGTCTGATGTGGTGTCGTGCCCGTAGTCAATGGAGCTTGGCCAACTGGAGAAGGATCTATTGGTCTGACGAGTGTCGAATGCTGCTACGAACTGTTGATGGTCGAATACGTGTTTGGAGGCAACGTAACACTCGTTTTGCACCAAGGAACATCCAGAAGACCTTAGCAAGTGGCGGGGGTCTGTCATGATATGGGGTTGTGTTTCCTTCGGTTGCAAACTTCCGCTGGTGACAATTCGTGGAAACCTGAATGGCCAGCAATACCAAGATGCCGATCTTCGTCCAGTGGTAGTCCGTCATTTTGACAACCATCCTCTTAAGACAAGACCTGTTTACATGGACGACAATGCTAGACCATACAGATCTCGATCAGTTTTGGCTTATTTGTGTCAAGAAGATATTGCCAATCATCCTTGGCCGGCCTGTAGTCCGGATCTTAATCCGATTGAGCATCTCTGGGATATTCTTGGCCGGAAAATCAGACATCGTGATCCCCCAGTTCAAAACCTCGCTTATATATAATAAGCTGGTAAATTACATGCCTCATGATGAGACCCGTGAAGATCCGGGATAGAATAGGTCTCCAGCAACCCATGCCTATAAATAATCGAGTCTGGACCAGACAATCCAGTGATTTACATCATGAGGATCGATTCACGCTATTGGGATCGTTGACATGCATCAACCAAGTCAGCGAGCCTGACCACCCAATCCTGGTAGTCGCCTTTTACGACAAGCATAGTGGCCTTTTACGGCAAGCATGGGTTGCTGAAGACCTATTCTACCCCGGATCTTCACGGGTCTCATCATGAGGCATGTAATTTACCAGCTTATTATATATAAGCGAGATTATTATTATTATTTTATTAAATTATCTCATGAAACAATATGTTCTGCAAAACAGATTCATAAATTATTCCTACAGAAACAAGAGATGCAAACTACTCATGATGGAAGCCAGGTCTGTACACATGCATTAATAATAATAAATATAAATACAGATCTAGACTGTAGGCTATTCAATTAGCTGGTTAATGACAGGCCTCATTATATAATTGTAAACAAAACTCGGATAATCATGATAATCTAGTTGTTTTCGCTTTTTCAATAATTCCAGACGTTTATCTTTTTTTATCAGGTGTAGCCGATCAACCCATGTTCAATTTGTCAACGCCGATTAATGTTGTTTCTTCCTTCTTTGGCATTGTTGGTGCCAATGTAGGTTGTTCATTCTCTGGGATGGAACTTTCTGTGATTTCTGATATGAGTTGAAAAATGATCATGTACTTTTGTCACCTTGTATAAAATATTATTGTTTTTATTAATGCAATATTTACGAAGATAAAAGAGATGTTTTCATAACATATGCCTACACATTTAAGAAGACAATATTGTCGTTCGATATTAAATATACTGAACAACAAAAGTTCCTGTGACATTGAATAAGATTTAATGCAAAGTTATCGTTTTTACCAAATCTGAAACAATTTTTCGCAACAGATAAAAGACTCCTTCAGAGAATGCGTGATGCGATATCGGTCCATATCTGCTGGAGCATGTTTCGAAGTTCCTGGAGTGTCTGTGGAACACATGGTTGACGTCGAAGGCGCCGATCCATCTCATCCCACATGTGCTCGATTGGTGAGAGATCAGGGGAGCGAGCCGGCCAGGTGATGACATTCACGTTGTTTTGTTGAAGAGAATCCTGAACAAGTCGAGCAATATGAGGCCGGGCGTTGTCATGTTGAAAGGTAATGCCTGGGCCATGACGACGCAAAAAATGGTAGAACAACATGGCCGATGATCTCGTCTCGGTAGCGCTGACCATTGACATTTCCCTCTACTACTATCTAATGGGTCCTCTGTCTTGCTGTAATGCCACCCCATACCATAACGCTGCCGCCCCCGAACCGATATTCTTCCATGATGCAATGATTGACGTAACGTTCACCTCGACGTTGGTACACTCGAATCCGTCCATCGCTGTGGCTGAGGTGAAAACGAGACTCGTCAGTGAATAGAACTTGTCCCCACTGCATGGCCGTCCCAGCGTAGATGCCGTCTGCACCACTGTAGACGTGCTTGACGATGGTTTCCTGTCAAAATGAGACGTTTGGCGGGTCTTCTGGCGACAATCCCTGCACATCTGAGTCGACGACGTACGGTTTGTGCAGATATTCATCGAAGGCCAGGGATGCTTCTTGCAGTCACTGTTGCTGGCTGAAATCGATTTCGTAGGTGTGTTGTTCGAATCCAGTTGTCTTGTCGATTATTGTTTACACTTGGCCTGCCACTCCGAGGATGGTCTTTGACTGCATTCGTCTGTTGCCAATGTTGCCATAAACACCAAATGGTGATTCTGTGGACGTTAAATTGTCTTGCAACATCACGTTGACTCGATCCTGCTTCAAGCATACCAATGGCTCGTAGACGCTCATTTTCGGACAGGCGTGGAATTTCGTAATGTTGAATAATTGCGTAATTCTGTTGTATTTCTGAGTGGTTGTTGTTAGCACGATGATAAACAATGCATATGGAATCCCGTTAACGCACATGTTTTTCTACCCATTCTTGGGTAGTGAAATGCACGGGGCTTGCATAAAAGTCAACTTTTGCATGGGATGCATGCTTTTCTGCAGCAGTAGTATAGGTAATGGTGATTCTGCCGTAACCCCCACTGGAGCCAGATTTATATACCTATACTGTTACTACAGGGAGATTTTTTTATGTGTAAATGATGATGCGATTCAATGATAGTCATGAGATTAAACTAAATTGTAATGAAAATATTCTCTATTATTTTTACTCACACGCATACCATTATTTTGAACAAAGTAATATTCAACATTTATACTAAGTTCTTCATTAATTTTACTAGGAGACCAGACTATATACTCTTTTTCTAAATTGGAAAGAAACAATTGATGACCGTATTTGGTTGGTTTGACATCACTGATATAATATATACCCTGTGGTAATTCTCGCCATTTGATTGGCTCCATTATTATATTCTAATGTAAGCATTCGTTTAAATGTGATCCAACAATAGGAAGCAATCTATTTTCAATCTCCAACCAGTTCTTTGGTTTTGGCACGGAATAATTGATGCGCTTGTTGTCTCCACTGTTCTATGAACTTTTTTTCTCGTCTTTGCTTATACCACTGGTCTGACAAGAATTTGATCGAATCTCCTGCTTCATTACATTGTATTTGGTGAGTTCTGACAGCACTAAATGAAACTCCTCCTCGGATATCTTACAATCAGGGGCGGTCAGGTAGCCTAGTGGTTAAAGTGTTCGCTCGTCACGCCGATGACCCTGGTTCTATTCCTGACATGGGTACATTGTGTGAAACCCATTTCTGGTGTCCCCCTCCGTCATATTGCTCGAATATTGCTAAAAGCGGCGTAAAACCATATTCACTCACTCACTCAGTCTGACAATCAGCCAGTGCTGTTGAAATATGATCCTCAATGCTCTTCAACTTTGCTTCGCCGAGTATCCGAATATTATCATGTTTTAATGCTTTCTTTTGCAACTTACGAGAAATGAATTTTATCCCTATTCCGGCCAGTCCTGAGACTCCGGCGGCTATTTTCATGCCAAGTATGATAGGAGCGGCAATCATAGTTGATAATAAACCAACACCGGCTACACTGAGTCCCATGCAAGCCGTTACAAGCGCAGTGTCAACTCCATCGAGAGCATTCACAGCTCTGCGATACTTTTTATACAATCCAAGTCTCAACTCCCTCTCCTTCTCTATTTGATGTTTTATGTCGCTTATTTGATGTAATCGAAATCCATCAACAGTATCCATCTTTTCAGATGCTTCATCGAGCGTCGGATATAAACCCATAATGTATATTATTATATCATATAATAGTCTTTAATTGGTCTTGCTTCAGTGTTTTGAGAGTATACATCAGCCTTATTAAATGTATATTATACGGCATAAATATCTTAGTAAGAGAAATGGTATCACTTTTAATAATTTGGCCCCCCTCAAGGATTGCAACGAGTGATGCTCCTACATAAATAATACTACAACGTCGACGCTTGTGTTGCTTGAACCATTTAATAGATAGACCTGGTAATATCTCGAAGGCATCTTCTGGTGCATCTCCAAACAAGACTTCTATAATAAGCATAGAAGTATTATGTATTGCACTCAAGTTCTGTTTTATAACATTGAATTCAGTAACCAAATTTAAACTAACATTTTTTACAGCTGAACGACTCAATTACATATGACCTGGGTTTTCTGGCAGGGGAGCGACTAACACACTTTTTCGCTTTGATGGCATATAAGCCCCGAGCACGATGCCACTATTTATTATCTTAGTTAAATTATGTGCCTTATACCCATTATCACATACGGTGGGGTAATGACGATATTCAGTAGCCACTCGATTTTTTCGTCGATCATAGTCCATTTATTATCATCGTTGCAAGTAAGATTGTATGAAGTGTTTTTATGGAGTCTATTAGCATTGACATCACTTAAATCTCCTAGATTACCTAAGAATGTAACTTCTTTCCGCTTGTATACATTATCTTGTAAGTGTAAAGCGTATAACTTGCCATCGATACCGTGTTTACCGAATCCTTCTGTGTCTCCAAGATCCGAAAGTGCAATTTTATTACATTGTTTAAGGATATGTGTTCCAGGGCCTGATGAATCAACCATTATTTATAATATGGAGTGTTACAAGTATCCTATATGTACAGGTTGATGTTTTACATCTCATACAGAAATTTTGAGGTCTGAAATAATACCACGCTTTAATTTTTTATATTGTAATGTTGAGAAAGATTCCGTTCTACCGCTATTGTATTTCTCATCTTTGACTGGAAAAGCTCTTAGCAGAGTAGAAGGACTTTCTAGTTGAATATTATCCATTGTACTGATCTGATCAAGATGGATGCACAACTCTTTATAGGGAACTAAATCGGGCAATTAAATTCCATTCCAGTTGTATTTCTGCCATTATTCCTGCACCAGAGTTTACAAGTCCAAGTGTAACTGATAAGCCCCATTCAATATCTACACCCTTTTCTCCAGCAATTAAAATCAGTATCCCATTCGACTCATTGTGTGCGAGACTAGCTGCCAAAGGCTTAAAAAGTTCATCATTGAGTGAGCAATACCCATCAGGTATAACGATGGGTTTGAATAAATTATCAATTACGAATAACCCATTATTATATCTCGCAGCACGTCTATTGGTCCACTGCGGGTCACGCATAGAGAGACTTCAAATTGACAAGCCGAGTTATCGATAGTATGAAACGGACCCATCAGTTATAAAAATGTTTATTTCTTCACCCATTCTTAACCAATTATTTCTTTTCGCATCATTTATATTGGTCCACTGCGGGTAATATGTTACATCGCAGATAGCGACTTCAAGTTGTTCAGCCGAGTTATCGATAGTATGAAGCAGTTGAATAGACTGACCATTTGTTATTCCTGGGAGTGTAACATAATATTAAATAATAAATATACAAAGATACTATATCATAACTTAAATATGAAATCAAATTAAAAACTTCACATTTTTAAAAGTAATCCTTTATATGATATACAATGGACAAATGTATCAGAGAAGGTAAGTTTTAATCATAAATGTCCAAAGAAGGATTTTAATTAACGGTGGTAACCATAATTTGTTCCAAGCACCTACGGTATTCGGTAATAACATCAACCGTTTAAATCATAAGTCCCAAGCACGAGAATCTGATGGCACACAAGTTCAGTAGCGTGTATGGCCACCATGTGCGTTGACAACTGTCACACAACGCCTCCGCATGGACCTTGTGATACTTGTGAACATATGATTTGGAAGACGACGCCATTGTTGCTGCAAAATGGTGCCAAGATCTTGCAAATTCTGTGGTTGGTTCTGGAGAGTGCGCAGACTTCTGCCAAGAACATTCCAGACGTGTTCGATGGGAATGAGGTCGGGAGACGTTGACGGCCAGTCCATGACGTTGACTCCCGCATTCTGAAGGAAATTCCTTGTCAAAATTGCTGTGTGGGGTCTGGCATTGTCGTGTCGGAAGACCAAACCGGGTCCATTGCACATTTGAAAGGCGTGACATGTCAAATGGCCGTAAAGACTTTTGTTTTCTTGTGTTTTTTGTTTTTTGTTAATGACTGCTAACAAGTATGGCTGAAAACGCGTGCGGTATTATGGTCACGTGACCAGTTGCACGTGAAAAAAACACTTTTGCCACTATAGTGCTGTGCACATGATTTTGATCAATTCACCTGCACAAAAACAGGTGTTATCTGAAGACAATACGTGGCCATTACTGTTTAAATACACAATAAGGGCCCACAATGATAACTGGTCAAAGTGTTAAAATTTTAGGATTGTGAAGTTTTTAATTTGGTTCAGTATATTATCCGTTGTACTGATCTGATCAAGATGGAGGCACAACTCTTTATAGGGAACTAAATCGGGTAATTTGATTCCATGCAATGTTGTGTTGATTGATATTAATCTTTTTACTAATTCAACTTCAAATCCAATTGTATCTACTATGCCCCATCCAAGAAGTATGACGGATTTTTGTGGAATCCATTCCATTGCAGTTAGAAAAAGGAATATTAATTATTCGTGTTTTGTATGTGGGATTGGGGTCAAAGGTAGTTACTGTTTATGTAAGAGTCACGGTGCTGACAAGAAACAGTTTCAAATTATTTATGAGAGGAAAAAGGCTTACTGAAATGAGATAAATAGATTGGGTAGAATTCAAACAAATTAGAGATTAGTTCACATGTAGTTATATATCACAATGACTTATGTTGTCAGAGAGCTGAAAGATTTGGCAAAGCAATGTGGTCTACGTGGATATTCTCGAATGAGAAAAGCTGAATTGATTGATTTACTCGGTTTGGAATACAACAAACCTTGGACTGTTAGAGAACTCAAGCTCAAGCGAAATAAAGTGGGCTGAGAGGTTATTCTCGAATGAGAAAAGCTGAATTGATTGATTAACTGAATGTTGATAATAATCAACCCGATGATAAAAATAATCAATCAGTTGATGAGTTAAAATTTGTACCCACAGCCGGCGTTGGTAAATATCTAAGAGGTTGGAAGATGGATATTAATTCCAACATGGATGTTAATAATGTTAAGCCAATCGTATCGAGCAAAATTAACGAGGAGTTAGATGATTTACATAGTATAAAATACCAGCTGACGGTTAAAATGTCATTGAGTAAAAGTAACGCAGATGATAGCACTGAATATACCGAACCTTATTTCCAAAGCAACCAAGAAGTTATAACTGAATCCGATTCTTTAAGCACATCATTAGATACAGGAAACTTTAGAACGCTGGACTAATAGAGGTTCGGTTTGGGGTGTGGATAAAATCGATACTTTATATTTATATATAGCAAATTATATGCCTTTCAAAGGTGGATCTTATATAGATTTACCCTCGTATTATAAAAGAAAAAAGGTATAATTAATGTAATAAAGGCGATGACTGTTTCAGAATGATGATAAGATGTGCAAAATAGTATCAACAAGCTACAAAAAACTGATCTGGTGGCATGTAACATTACTGGAATGTTTAATTAGTACTCCACACTGTTAGCGGGAGTACATACTCTCCTTGCAATGATATTGCAATGATATTGACGGGAAAGCGATTGAGGCGTCTGGTTCTTTTCCTGGCGCGGTGCTTGGTATGTGATTAGACTTTATGGTCAAATGCACAGAGAGGATAAGCTGTCGGGGGTGATTGCATTGGCGGTGACTTCTGTTTTGAAAGTGTTGAAATCAATTTGTGCTGAGCTTGGATTCGTTTGTACGGGGAGGCTGCGATGTGATTTGTAACATGCTTTCGTGCACATGTCAGATTAGCCAACAGAGTGGATTGCACACAGAAATTGTTAATACTTCAATAATGACTTTTTTTATGATAAAGTTGTCTATTATAAGTGAATGAGATGTTTTACAGTTGTTCATGTGAAAAAAACTATGAATGTTTATTCAGCGTCCGAAAACCCATAACACGGGGATATATGTTGTATTAATGTCTTATGTTTTACAAAAGATAAGTAAGTACAAAGGTATGTTTTTCTCAATATGCTTCAACATGGGGAAAGGGACATTGCACGTTTTTGGCAGTATTGCTCCCAGGTGGCGGCGTCGTCCACAAATGCCTACATCCACTAATGCCTACGGTCTACAATAAACAAAGTCATGCACCAGTGATTTTCAGCGACACCTGCTATCAGTGCGTCATTTCTGCATCATTGGATTAGTTCTTATAGTATACACCAGCAGATATTTGATGATTTCAAAGAAATTTCAAAGAGTCCATTCCTAGCATGGGTATGTTGTTTTCACTGTGTAGGCATTATTCCACACTGCTTTATTTTTTGTAGGCAATAGTAACTGTAGGCAAAAGTGGACGTAGACATTAGTGGCTGGAACCAAGGTGGCCGGGTGCGCAGAAACTATTCCCTATTTTTGAAAGTACTGATTTAACTCCGAAATTTTACATCCGCCATCTTTGTTTATTTGACTTTTGCCACTGTTTAATTTGTTGGTATGAATATTGTCCAAACGGCACAAAATTGCTTAAAATGCAATCAAATGTTCAAAACATTTCTTGGGGCTCAGCCTAATATCTTTAGCAAAGCCAACAAACTACGACCATAAATGTAATGTACAACAGGCGCAAGAACATTTAAAAAAAGTCTTACAAATACAAATGATAAGAAGTCGAATATGAATACTTATACCTGTACTTTTTAGATCAAGAAATTGACACATTGACGTATTCACATTAAATTGATATGTCCTTTACTTATGTAAATGCAAATGATGAAAAAATAATTAACAGTGAGATACTCTGGCTATTGTGCAAAGCATTTAGGCCCAATGAAAGTGATCTTAGGAAAATGTGCGCCAGAAAAATAACCTCGGCATCCAGAGGGTTAAAGCGGGAAAAATAAATATATTGCCCCTTCCACATGTATCTAAATGTTCACTGAGTAGAATCGTGCGGTTTTGTGGCTGCTTTATTTGTGAACGGTGAAGATTCATTCTTCTTTTTAATTTATGTTCTGTCTTCCCGATATACTTTTCATTGCATCCACTACAAACAATCAAGTAAATATCATTTCTAGTATCACAAGTCATATTTTGTTTTACAGTTAATTTAGTGTCCTTTGTAATTTGGACTGAACAGCCTTCAATTATAGTGCTGCAGGTAAGGCAACGTTTGTCACCGCACCCAGAAACCTGATGACAATAGATTCAAAATTTGAACTTGTCACAATCTTCAGATTCACCTCAGTGAAGTAGCACTATAAATCGGCATCAGTCCGGGCTAGTACAAGCTGACAAACACACACACACACAAACACACACACGTACAAGCACGTCGCTATAGAAGTGAAACGTTACACCCCAATTAACATCACTGATTCTGAAACGTCATCTAAAATCTTTGACATGAGTTGTGAACATGAACAAAGGCGTTTCCCAAATTGAACAGCTGCTGTATACATGAACGTATATTGTATTGCATGGTTTCTTGCATGCAGTGACATCTGCTAGCTTCGTGTCATCAATATATCAATAATGTGGTTCCCATCTTTTCCCCAGTCAATTTACACCCAAGTGCATCTTTAGAATTCAGCACTTCTGGTGAGGACGATGTTTGCCAAAGGACACATGTCAAGGTCAATGCCGTACTAATAACCTAGTGACGCACGTAACAACTGTCAATCTGTCTGCTACAGCTACCATACCATCCATCATCCCTGTCACAACCGTCTTATTAACGGCTTATTCAAAATATTGATTGTAGAAAGTTCGTTAAGACTAACGTATGTCGTATACAGTCCTCTTATTTGATAACAAAGTTGGTTGGTTGGTTGTTTTACGCCGCACTCAGCAATATTCCCATCATCCCTGTCACAACTGGCTTATTAACGGCTTATTAAAAATATTTATTTGTAGAAGGTTCGTTAATACTAAAACGTATGTCGTATACAGTCCTCTTATTTGATAACAAAGTTGGTTGGTTGGTTGTTTTACGCCGCACTCAACAATATTCCAGCTCTATGACGGCAGTCTGTAAATAAATCTAGTCTGGACCAGACAATCCAGTGATTAATATCATGAGCATCGATCCACGCAATTGGGATCCATGACATGCATCAACCAAGTCATCGAGCCTGACCACCCGATCCCGTTAGTCGCCTTTTACGACAAGCAAAGTCGCCTTTTACGGCAAGCATGGGTATGCTGAAGACCTATTCTACCCCGGATCTTCACGTCAACTGGGAATTCAACTGGATGTTACATTCCTTATATCAGCTAACAGCCCTGTTTGTGATGATAAGTAATAGACATAAGATTTAAAGACTAATAAAATCAATTGTATGACCGCATAGACCATAAAACCGAATAAAACATGTCTTGGTATCGTCGCTTGTGTATTAGATGATGGTGATGATCTGATGTTATAACGTTAGATTAGGAAGGAGAGACATTACAGTGTTTTATAATACTTGGGAACATGAGCAATAGGATGTAGCTACATTAACAGGCTTGGAATAGGGAAAATGGTGAAAGCAAATTGAAAGAGATTTTAATAAAACATTATTGTACTAAACAACTTGCAAAAGCGGTGCCCCAAATTGTTTGACCGTGTTATTTGTGTTGTCGACTGAGGACTAGCAAGTAATTGTCATGCTGTACGCATGGTTCCATATACGAATTCAGATATACATCCGGTATGAAACTGGGAACTGAGATGCCAAGTATAACCTGAATTCACACACGGAAGCAATATACTTGTGTGTATGCCCTCTCCTCTGAAAAATGTATCGTTAAAGTTTTGCATTGTAATAAATATAGTATTACTAAAACTTGGTAATTTGGTAGGTCTCCGACAGATATGATTTTCATTTTTTTACACCTTTGATTGATACGGATTACGTAAATGTTGTCACTGTCGGTAATGTATCTGCTTGTTAGAAATTTCAAATGTACTTTTATGGCAGTTCCTTAAATAAGGTAGTTTCTTTTATCGGGTATAAATAGTTGATTCGTCTTGTCACGCAGTCATTTTTAATTGATCGAATGATTTCCACGAAACATTCCGGCAGAGAGTTCTGTATTTTATTATATACATGTACTGTTAATTGTAGAATATGCTTACATCACTGTATCTCAGAACGCAAAACTGATAACATTCAAACATGTAATTAGTACACAGTTAATTGTTACATATAATTTCCTGCATATTCCTTTTTGAACAAAAAGCCTACATGTATACTGTAACCGGTGTCCACTTTTAAAAGGGTATTAGTGCAGTCAGCCATGGTAAAAGGAGAGACAATAATAAGTTGATTAATTATACTCTGTTGCAGAATATGCCGTTAAAGTGTAGTCATTTATACATATACACCTCACACATATACAGATGAAATACACGATATGCTACAGTGCAAGAACAAATTCCCTGAATTTTGAGAAAGGTCTCAGCATGGGACTGTTAATTTCTTCTTAATGATGTCTACAAGCTTACAAACGTGGAGATGTTGGGGCAGTTAGGACCAAACTTTTTCAGCTTAGAGTGACAATCTTCACGGTGTTAGTGGTCCTGGAACCCATAGTGTCAAACAGGTTCTGCACAATACGTCCATCCGATTCTATTGTTCAGCAACATCGTCACTGAATTTCAGAACTCTGGAATGATCAAGGATTCCGAAGGTGAACGGGGGATTTACGCACGTGGATTTACTTTTAGGTTATTATTGTCTGGAGTTCACACTTTTGGGCATTTCAGACACTAATTGAACAGAGTTCACCTGCACATGTCCACTTTAGTCAGACAGACTGTAACCAAAAAATGCAATGAGCTATAGCTTTTAATCACTTATAATAACAACAACAACCAGGGTGAGGGCACAGTAAGGTTAAACCGTGTCCACCAGACAATCTCAGGTGGCTAACGCATCAAGTCAGCTCTATTTATCAAGTTCAAGTTCATTTATTCTCCAAAACCACGTTTGATGGTACAAGAGCATATACAGTATACAAAGACAAATGAAAAATTAATTAATACACAATGATGAATTACAGAATTAATAAATACAAGATATTATACAAGATGGCTGGAGTTAAGATTCTACTGTTCTTGTAAGAGATAATACCTTCGAGAGGTATTTTGATAGATTAATAATTTCTTTGACGCCTTTGGTTGTAAATAATTTAACAAAGTTTGGTATACTTGGATATTTTGTTATGAGAGATGGTAAGTACATTTTTCTTGCTCCACAGAGAGTTTTACAGTAAAATATGTAATGAAATTCATCAGCAATAGAAGAAGATTTACAAAGATTGTAAGTTCGTGGTAGGTTCTCCCAGCGGCCAGTTTCTATCGGTAGATTATGATTAGATGTAATAAATCTTAGTAAAGGAATATAGAATCGCTTTTGAAAAGATAGATATGCGTCAAATAATGGATACGTTTTGAGATATTTATAATAAAGTCCTTTTGGGCTCGAGGCAACATCATTTCTCCACTTTTGAATAAATTCATCTTTAAGTATTTGTTCCACCTGTGAAGCTAGCCATTGGGTAGTACATGAGCTCGGGCTATTAAATACATGTCAAACCAGTTCCATCTAAAATGTCTTTAACCTTTAACAACCAGGTTTTTTTTCTAGTTTTTCATTATTCAAGGTCAAGTAAATATAGACAGGTTTGAAAGTTTATTTACACCGTTATGGTAGGTTAATTTATGCCAAAAGGAAATTTATCGTGATAGGGAATCTGCCGAGTTCACCATAGAGCATAAAACGAGGGGTCGAGTTCCTTAATCCTGTAACAAGTCGAAGAAATTTTAGATGTTCAATATAGTTGTCTTCAGAGCAATCTAGTTTAACACCATTACAATTAGAGTCAAGAAGGTGATTTTCAATGTCATTAATAAAGATTGAAAACAGTAAAGGAGATAAGTTTTCTCCCTGTCTAACACCAATATTGCAGTTGAAGTAGGCTGATTCATTGTTATTATATTGTACAAGAGATTTTATACCAGCTGCTGCTGTACTGTCCAGCTTATTCATGTATGTCTCATCTGCGAGCCTCTTCGCCATCTGCAGTTCCGTCGACTCGCAGTTCTTTGGTCGTACTGTAAAAATTCTTTATGCCGTCTTCGTCATAGTTACTTTCCTCGGAGGGCATCAACTGAGCTATCTTAATGCGTCCTCGTACCTCTGTTTCTTCTGGACGGGAAGGTTGCGATGGCGTATCCCGAGGACTCGGTTACGACTCTTCTGAAGAAAAACAACAACTTTATTTACAATTGCATTTCAAAATTTATAATGCATATGCATGTATATCCATGTATATACTCATGAGTAAAGGAGGAAAATATGTGAAAATCAAATTCAGATTTATTCCGATAACCCTTAAGCAACGTGTCAGCTTTATAGCTTGATGTATTAGAAGAACACTATTTGTGAATGCCAGGTGCTACCGGTAGTGTTGGGTATGATTCACTCTTTGTAATTCGACATCAAACGGATTACATCACACTCTAAGTAAATATTCTCATTTAACCCTTAATAAGTTAATTAATCTAGTTAACCTGCAGTGTACTGTATCACTTGGTATTGCCTTAACGAGGAGTAATCCCTTGGCAATTGTTGGTGAGTGATTAATGTCGGGAGAAAGGGATTAGTCTTACTCACAATAAATTAACATTTCACACTGCAACAGAAGAGATTATCGATCATTGTGCCTTTATAAGAATGTGAGAAAGATAAAGATTGAATATGGGAGGAAGCTCTAGTAATCCCAATACCTAAACCAAATAAGCCAGCAGATCAGGCGAACTCCTACAGGCCCATCTCCCTTACCTCAAATCTCTGCAAAATAATGGAACTTATGACTAAAAATAGGCTTCAGCAGTACCTAGACCAAAACAACATCATAAACCCCGACCAAAGCGGCTTCACTCCTGGCCGATCAACTCTCGATAACCTCGCCCGACTAGAACAGGATATAAAAACAGGACAGATAAACAAGCAATACACCATAGGCGTATTCCTAGACTTCTCTAAAGCTTTTGATATGGTATGACACCACGGGCTAATACAAAAACTTTAAAAAAGGACTAAAAGGCCAAATAATAAACTTCATCCAAGATTTCCTAAACAATCGCAAAATAACCGTGGGTATAGACCACACGCTATCGGACCAGTGTCCCCTAGAAAATGGCACTCCCCAGGGCAGCATCCTCAGCCCAACCTCTTCAATATAATGATAAACGATCTATTTGAGGGCTTATCCCCTAAACTAAACACTTCAAAATTCGCGGATGACGAAGCCCTATGGATCCGCACTAAAAGCATTAAAAAGGCAGAAAACTTATACCAAAAATCTCTAAATAAAAGACAACAATGGGCAGACAAACGGGGCTTCTCCCTTCACTCAGATAAAACAACAGGAGTAGTATTCAAACATAAAAACATGAAACCTGCCTTCCCAATCCCCCAGCTAAACAATCAAACAATCAAATTCCAAAAACAAACCAAATTCTTAGGACTCATTTTCGATCAACACTTCACCTGGGAGGCTCATGTCCCAAACCTAAAAACTAAATGTAGCAAAAACCTTAACACACTAAGATGTCTCACCGGCTCTAACTGGGGAGCCTCCAATGCAAAGATACCCTCCTCTCACTCTATACAGCACTAATTAGATCAAAACTAGACTACGGCTGCGCCATATACAATACCCTAAACAACTCTCTATCTAAAAAACTTGACTCAATACAATACCAAGCCCTTAAACTAATTACACGCACCCAACATGGCACCTCTCACACCTCACTTCAGGCACTTACAGGGAAAATGCAACTAAATCTACGCAGGGAACATCTAAGCCTTAATTTCTGGGCCGCGCCCCAAACAAACCCTCTCATCCAAAACTTAATTAACCAAAACATTAGCCCAAGAAACCAAGCTCTAGCTCGTAAACACCCCTTACTCACCCCAATATCCCAAAGAATAACTAACTACCTCAATGAACACCAAACTCAAAAATCTTAAACAAAACTGCAAAAAATCAAATATCTTCACCCCTAAACTCAAAATACCCAAAATAGACACAACGCTAGCAAACCAAATAAATAAACAAACCGACCCAAACACAGCTAAAACCACCACACTCGCATACATACACGAAAATTGGCCAAATTGGTGTCACATATACACTGACGGATCTTCAGACCCGATCTCCAACCACACAGGCTTCGGAGTCCATACCACACAACCAGTTATATCCACACAATCTTACCGACTCCCTAACAACCAATCTATATTCACGACCGAACTTATGGGCATGGCCTCAGCCCTGCATAACCAGCAATCTAAAAACAACAATAAAATCCTAATTCTCACCGATTCCCTTAGTGGACTACAAGCCCTCCAAAACAAAAATACCAAAAAAAACGACCTAAATTAATAAACCAAATACTTAAAAGCTCCAACGACCTAACAAAAGCAGGCAAACAAATAACCTTCTTGTGGATCCCCGCCCACGTAGGAATTTACGGCAACGAAAGCGCCGATAAAGCAGCTAAATTATCTCTCAAAATACCAGAAGTAAGCCTAAACCTACCCATCTCAAAATCAGAAATTAAAAGTGTTAACAAACAAAAAATAACCAAAAAATGGCATAATCAATATCAAAACACAAATAGCCAAATCAAAAAACTGCTCAGAAAACCACTAGCCAAACCTAAAATCCTACACCCCTCAAAAAAAATTTGACAGATCAATTACAAAACTCCAAACAGGACACACTAACCTAAATAACCTCCTAAAAAAACTTAAAAGGCACACCACAGACAACTGGCCCCACTGCAAACAACCCGAAACCACAGAACACGCACTCATCCACTGCACCCACTACAAAACACACAGAACCACACTACAAACCACCCTCAATCTAAATAAGGTTCCTACTTTAGATGAAATACTAAACCCTCAAAATAAACTAGAAAACTTCAAGGCCCTAGGCGTATTCCTAATCAAAACAGACCTAATTAAGCGCATCTAAAAACTAATTAATCTACCAATCCAAAATCCAATAAACATACAAACACCCACCTCTTAGTTCCCTCCTCCACCCACCTCGGCATTTATTCCAAATTTAAAAATTCCAAAAAATTCAGTATAATTAAGCAACCCCTAAAAGCCCCCTCTTGGCTTGCACATACCACTTTCACCCTTTTCGGAATACACTAAATGGTCTGGCCAGGCCCGTGTGCGAAATAAGCTACAGTCGGAAAGCGCACGTTAAATCTTCTATATCAGTCAGTCAGTCAGTCAAAGATTGAATGATACATAACTGTTGTTGTTGTTGCATTAGGTGTTTAAGAGGTCGCCTTCTGCCTAGGCAATTTCGGCTGACCTGTCCCTCTTTGGGACTCCTGTGTGTGAGAAGGGTTCACATATCTATTGTGAGTTCGGTGTTCACATCATTTCTGTCTTTGCATTGATATGATTTCTTTTTTCTTATATTGATATGATTTCATTTTTATCCGTGGCTGCTCTGTTTATATACGTTCGAGTAGCTGGCCATCTCTCAGAAATGGAGTTAGTTTGGCCTTCGCTATTGCATCTCTTGGCTTTAGGAGATCTATGACAGATAGCGGATCTAACTGCAATTCTTGTTTTAACCTAGCCCGGGCTGGGGCATGGTCTTGACATTCTAGTAACAGGTGGTCAATGGTTTCAGCCTGATTGCAAGATGAACAAACCTTGTCATAGTGCTTTTTGTGACCAAGTCTGAGGCGTGAGATAGCAGTTTCAATTTTCCTTTCATTTGAGTATGAGTTTGGCTTTTGTTGGACCTTGGGTTGAATTTTGTATAGCCATCTGCCGATCTTACTTGCGTCCCATTGGGCTTGCCATCTTTTTGCTATGGAGGCTTTGATTTTGCTTTTTATCTCTAGTTTACTAAAGGGAATAGGCTCTATATCCGCTTTGTCTAGAGCTAGCTTCGCCAGTGAGTCTGCTTTTTCATTTCCATGAATATCTACGTGAGAGGGGATCCAACACAGCTCCACCTGTTGCCCTTGGTCCGATAGTTTTGTATATTCGTATAGAATATTGTTGACTGTGTTTGGCCTGGAGTTTGAGTTTCTCCCACTGATGGCCTGAAGTGCACTTAGCGAGTCTGATAGGACGACTGCCTTTGCTTCCGGGAGTTCCGGTATGAGTTTGAGTGCATGATGAATTGCCTCCAATTCAGCCGTGAATACTGACTGACCATCAGGCAAGAGAACTGAATGTGCTTGGGGTTTGGAGCTGTGGATATGGATCCCGTAACCAGCACTGTTGTTGATAGGATTCTTGGATCCATCAGTGTATATATGGGCCCAGCTGTCCCAGGTAGTTTGAATTTTAGTGATAGCTACTGATCGTAGTAGGGTTGGGTTTTCTCTTTTAGTGACTTCTGATGTTAAAGCAGTGTCAACTTTGGGAGTTTGTAAAGTCCAGGGAGGGTGTAACCCTTTGTAATGACTTTCTGGAGGCTGAATGTCATCGCAATTGTGACTTCAAATGAGTTCACGCACTAATATCCCAGATGGCTTTAGTGAGGGATTTTTTCGAGCTAGGGCTTCATCTCGAGCGTTTTTGTCTTGCCATATCTTTTTAACCAAAGGGTTTGATGTTCGTCCCCAGAACGATAATATTGCCTGCTCTCTTCTTAGTTTCAATGGGAGTTCTCCCGTTTCTACTTGTAGTGCTTCTAGTGAGGTGCCTGTCGCTGCGCCTGTGGCCAGCATTAGGGCTTTGTATTGTATTCTGTCTAGGCGCCTCAAGACAGTATTTGATGCTGAGTGAAAAGCCTCACAACCATAGTCAATTTTTGATCTGATAAGAGCTTTGTAGAGGTCCAGCTGAGTGTCCCTCGATGTGCCCCAAGATGTGCCTGAAATTGCCCGTAATACGTTCAGGTCTTTTTGACATATGTTTTCCACATATTCTATATGCTTGCGCCAAGTGAGGTGTTGATCAAGGATAACTCCAAGAAATATTGCAGATTTTTCGAATTTGATGGGTTTGCATTTTATGGAGGCACGGGGTATCATAGCATCTTTCCCCCGGCGTTTGAATAGAACTCCAACCGTTTTTTCACTTGAAAGGGTAAATCCCCATTTATTGCACCATTGATCTACTCCGTCCAGGGCTGACTGGAGTTTTTTTCTGATTTGTGAGATATCTCTGTGCTTTACCCATATTGCTCTGTCATCAGCGAACTTAGAAGTTTGGGTAGGAGAGTTGACATGGTCAAAAAGATCATTGATCATGATATTAAACAGGGTTGGGCTTATGATGCTGCCTTGTGGCGTGCCATTGTCCAGTGCCATAGGATCTGATCGATTGTTCCCTATTTTAACTGATAGCGACCTGTCTTGCAGGAAGCTGTCTATGAAGTTTGCCATGTTCCCTTCAACTCCATTTTGTGATAGTTTTGAGAGGAGTCCGTCATGCCATACCATATCGAAGGCTTTGCTGAAGTCCAGAAATACTGCGGCTAGGTATTGTCTGTTTAATTGGGCTTTTTTTATTTCATTTTCTAGTCTTAGAATATGATCTAGACACGAGTGTCCCTTCCTGAAGCCACTTTGGTCAGGTTTTATGTGATTGCCAGTTTCAAGATGATGCATGAGCCTTTTTGTAACCATGGCTTCCATGGCTTTGCACATGTTTGAGGTGAGTGAGATCGGTCGATAGGAGTTTGGTAGGGCTTCTTCTTTCCCTTGCTTTAGCAGCGGGATAACCGCAGCATGTTTCCATGCTTTTGGGACTTCTCCTTCGGACCATATCGTGTTATACAACTCAGTGAGTAAGCCTTTGGTTTGATCAGGTAGGTTTTTCAATATCTCGTAGCTGGTTGTGTCAAGACCAGGTGCTGTGCCTTTTCTATGTTGTAGTATCGCATCATCAAACTCTGTCACCGTAAATGGTATATTGTATACCAGATGCTTTGCGGCCGTTTTGAGATCTTAGGCATAAGCATTTTTTCCTGTTTGAATTCTTCGCTGCAATTTGTGTTGCTGCTGACAGATGAGAAGTGCTCAGCTAGAATGTTGGCCTTTTCTTTGACTGTATGGGCGTTGGCTAACTTGGGAATTTTTGTGGGTTTCCGCTTACCCCTGATTGCGTGTATTTTGCTCCAGACTGTTTTAGCATTTGTTTTCTCATTAAGGGATTTGCAGAAGGTCTGCCAAGACTCTTTCTTAGAATCGTCTATGAGTTGTCTTACTTTCGTCCTGGCTGCTCGGACTTGGGCAAAGGCTGATTTATCCCTTTTTGACCTATTTAGGGCTTTCTTTCTCACTCTCCTAGCTTTTGCTATTTCCCTGTTCCACCATGGTACCGGCGTTTTGCCAGTTTTGTGGGTTTTTTTTTGGAATTGATTTTTCAGCTGCGGCAATAATTGCTGAGGTGAGATTTTGGCAAAAAAGATCAGGATCATCCGAGGCAATTTCTGAGGACTTGAATGATATACATTCCTTCCTGAATTTAGGCCAGTCAGCCTTTGCATAGTCCCATGTGGGCTGAGGATCAGGCTGTTCCTCTAATTGTGGTGGGCTACCTATGTAGGTGAGTATAGGAAGGTGATCGCTTCCCCAAGTGTCGTCATGGACTTGCCATTGGCAATGTGAGGCGAGGTGTTTGGTGGCAATTGTAAGATCAATTGAACTCCATGTGTTGTGGACTTGGTCATAACGTGTGTGACTGCCGTTGTTCAGAGTTAAGAGATTGTCGTCCTCAACCCATTAGTCTTTTTCTGTCTTTTCTATATTGGGTGTACCCAGGTAGTGTGAATTTGGCTTTTTCACTGAGTTTAGTCTCCTGTATTAGAATGACATGAGGCTTGATCACCTTTTTTTTGACGAGTGCAGTCAGTTACTTACTTACTTACTTACTTACTTTGGAGATTTAACGTGCGCTTTCCGACTGACGCGTATTTCGCACACGGGCCCGGCCAGGCCATTTAATGTGTTTCCGAAAGGGGCGAGGGTGGTCTGTGCAACCCAAGAGGGGGCTTTAGGGGTTGCTTATATAGAATTTGGGAATTTTGAGATTTGGAATAGATGCCGATGGGGTTGGGGAGGAGAACTAAGGGAGCTGGGTATGGTGGATGATTGTTTGTTTTTGTGATTTTGATTTGGTAGGTTATTATGGTTTTAGATGCGTTTTATTAGTTCCGTTTTTATTAAGAATACGCCTAAGGCCTTGAAGTTTTCTAGTTTATTTTGTGGGTTTAGTATTGCTTCTAGAGTGAGAGCCTTGTTTAGATTGAGGGTGGTTTGTAATGCGGTTCGATGTGTTAGGTAGTGTGTGCAGTGGATGAGTGCGTGTTCTGGGGTTTCTGGTTGTTTGCAGTGTGGGCAGTTACCTGTAGTGTGTTTTTTAATTTTTTTTAGGTGGTTATTTAGGTTGGTGTGTCCTGTTTGGAGTTTAGTGATTACTCTGTCGATTTTTTTGGATGGATGGAGAATTTTTGGTTTGGTTAGTGGTTTGCTGAGCACTCTTTTGATTTGGCTATTTGAGTTTAGATATAGGTTATGCCATTTTTTTGTGATTTTTTGTTTGTTTACACTTTTAATTTCTGATTTTGAGATGGGTAAGTTTAAGCTTATTTCTGGGATTTTGAGGGATAGTTTAGCTGCTTTATCGGCGTTTTCATTACCGTATATTCCTACGTGGGCGGGTATCCACAAGAAGGTTATTTGTTTGCCTGCTTTTGTTAGGTCGTTGGAGCTTTTAAGTATTTGATTTATTAATTTAGGTCGGTTTTTGGTATTTTTGTTTTGGAGGGCTTGCAGTCCACTTAGGGAGTCGGTAAGTATTAGGATTTTTTGGTTGTTTTTGGATTCTTGATTGTGGAGGGCTGAGGCCATGCCCATTAGTTCTGCCGTGAATATTGATTGGTTATTTGGGAGTCGGAAGGATTGTGTGGTTTTAGTTGGTTGTGTGGTATGGACTCCGAAACCTGTGTGTTTGGAGGTCGGATCTGAGGATCCGTCCGTGTAAATGTGACACCAATTTGGCCAATTTTTGTGTATGTATGCTAGTGTGGTAGTTTTAGCTATGTTTGGGTCGGTTTGTTTATTTATTTGGCTAGCTAGTGTTGTGTCTATTTTGGGTATTTTAAGTTTAGGGGTGAAGATATTTGATTGTTTGCAGTTTTGTTTAAGATTTTTAATTTGGTGTTCATTTAGGTAGTTTGTTATTCTTTGGGATATTGGGGTAAGTAAGGGGTGTTTACGAGCTAGAGCTTGGTTTTTAGGGCTGATGTTTTGGTTTATTAAGTTTTGGATGAGAGGGTTTGATTGGGACGCGGCCCAGAAATTTAAGCTTAGCTGTTCCCTGCGTAGACTTAGTGGCATTTCTCCTGTTAAGGCCTGAAGTGAGGTGTAGGAGGTGCCATGTTGGGTGCGTGTAATGAGTTTGAGAGCAGTCAGTTCATTGCCGTGGCTCTTAAGGCCATTTGCGTTCCACTGTAGTAAAAGCAAGTCCATGATAATTTATAGATGAGCGCTTATTGAGTTTTAGGGCATACCCTATTTAGGAACTGTTTCTTTGTTCCTTTGTATTTCATTATTTTGGAAGCCAGTTTGAGGATGCAGGTGGCTTTGGCTTTGACACTCATTTTTCTGCTTGTAATTTGGATCAATGCCGTTGCAATGAACTCTACAACTTTGTTTGTGTTCTGAGCCTTTTGTTTACCATGAGCTGGTGTTTTCTTTGCCTGACTGATTCGTTTGCTGTGTTCCTCAGTTTGAGGATTAGAAGGCATGGGGTTTGATTGGGGAGCTTGGGTCTTTTTCCCCTTGCGTTTGGCAGTGGCTTTGTGCCTGTGAGCAGGCGGATCAGTGCTCACAGATTCGATTGTTTGCTCAGTGCCCACAGATTCGATTGTTTGCTCAGTAGAGTGATCAGTAGTCGCTTGGGTTTTTTCGACCTCAATGGGTTGAATAGATTTGGATTCAGATTGCTGAGTAGATATTTTATTTATACGTTTGCTGATGAGCAAGCGTTTAGGACATTTCGGCGCCAAGGATGAATGACCCTCTTTCCTGCAGTTTGTACACCATGTGTTGCAGTTTTCTTTGCAAGAAACTCGGGAACAGTTTTTGCACTTGGGAGGCTGGTTACATGATGTTTTCGTATGTCCATAGAGCATACAGTTTGTGCATTGGGTTGGCCTTTTCCTGTATGGCATTGTTTCTATGTCCTTACCACCTAGATTAAGGTGGCCGGGGACTGACTGTCCAAGTAATGTGAGTATTACTACTCGTGTGTTGTTTGTGCCCATTGATTTGATCCTGAATGCCGACAGGATTGTAGGTTGGGTGACTTTCTTTTGAGCTTGACAGACAATTTGATAAAGCTCGTCGTCATTAATTTTTTTGTCAAGATGAACCGCACATCTGACATTGCTAAGCCACTTTGGGGTATCCCATTTTAGTTTGATCCCGTTTATGCTTTTGGGCATATCAATTGACTCTGTGAGGTTGTCCCCGACAACAACATACCCTCTTCCACACTTATTTATTCGAATAATATTTTTGTGCTTCAGCTCTTTGGCAATATCTTGAGCTGTTAGGATCTTATTAAGATCTTGGGAGAAGTCTGCGCTAAAGACTACTTTTTCCCATTTGGTTTGTGGTCTTCTATTTTGTTGTGTCTTTGATTCTGATGAGACCATTTTTTGTCTTTTCTGTACCATTTTAGCCTTAGGTGGGCTAGATTGAGGCTGTTTGTGTTTAAGCATGCCTTGAGCCCATAGGGCACTATAATCAATATTTTCTTTGTTTTTAGTTCCTGAGAACGTGAATCTGTCCTGAAAACGGTCAGGGACATTTAGCGCGGCTTGACTATAAGTCAAGTTGGCTGTTTTTTTGGCAGTTTTTCTGGTGACCAGAGTGAAGGGATTCCCTTCATTTGGGTTGGGCTGATCCTTTCGAGAACTGGGCTGGTTCTCTTGAGAGTTGGGCGAACTCTCAACAATTGTAATTTCTGGACATAAGTCCGCCATCTCCATTTCCAAGTTCATATTTGTCAGTCCCAGGGGCCTGGGTGATTGACAACCGTGCAGTTTAAGCTGGTGAGCGAACCGAGCTTGGTAGGCGCGGAGGGTTGTGTACAGTACGGGACCTGTGACACAACTCAACACAAGAGAGAGAGATATTTGGAGATTTTACGAGCGCTTCAGCCTCTGGCTATTTCGCACTCGGGGCAGACGGTTCTTATAAAATATGGAATAGTGGGAATAAATGTAAACGTCTAGCCCAAAAAACTGTAAGTGAAGGGGGATAAAGTAATGAGAAGAGCGGTTGGGGTTTTAGTGGCCATAGAGAGCCGAAGAGGTATAAAAGTTCTACGTTAGCCAGGTTTATTTGGGGTATGATAACTAGGATAGATAGAGTGATAGAAGTAATCAGTTAAGCTGATGTATAACTACTACTAATAAACGTATTAATTTATTAAGGGAAAAAGATAATGGATAATGTAGGTAACCTAAGTTAAAAACAGGGGCCTAGCGCGGGGGGTGGGTGGTAGGGGCAAGGCTGTGTGTCAGCGTGATTGGTGGTAAGCTTGTTTTGTCGGCTATGGGTGGATGGCTGGTTAAACGGCTATAAAGGTACTATGTATGGATATGTGGGTTTGAAGCGCGGACGTCGGAGTAGACAATCCGCGCTTCGGGTTGAGTGCGCGGACGTCACTGGGGACAACCCGCTATAGAATTTTGAGGCGCGGACGTCGTAGAAGACAGCCCGCGCTGAGAATTTCGATCCCGATCCGAATCTAGAGTTTTGCTATTAATGTTAGAGTTACCAGCTGAGTTTGTTTGGGAGGGTCTAAATTTTTTCTATTAAGTTGGTGTCCTTGAGAAAGGTGGCTATTTGTAGGTAAATGGGTGGTGGATTGTCGGGTTTGAATAGCATAGTGATATTGTTGTTGTATTTGGGTGGGAGTGAGTTATATAGTGTTAGCTGTTGTTGTTTATATTTAATGCAGGTGGTGAATATGTGTTTTATGTCTTCTATAGTGTTGCAGTGGATGCAGTTTGGGCTTGTGTGTCTGTTTTGCTTAAATAGTGTTACGTTTAAATTGGTTTGATTACTTTGTATTCTGTTTATTACTTTGTCTGCTAAAATGGAGTTTGTGTAGTTTTTGTTTTTTGTTGTTGGTTTAGTGAATAGTATTTTGATCCATTGAGACTTACATTTTTGGATGTTAATGTTAAAGTTTTGTTGTATTATATTGTGTTTTATTAATGTTTTTGTTTCGGTTTTGCTTTTGTGAAATTGTAAAGTGGGTATTTGGTCAGTTGTAGCTATTTTTGCTGTTTGGTCTGCAATTTGGTTACCTGGTATGCCTGTATGACTGGGTATCCATACTAATATTATTGTTTTGTTTGCTGTTTTGAGTTTTTTGTGGGTATTTATTATTTGTTTGATTAAGTCGGGTCTGCATTTGGAGGATTTGTCAGCTATTTGTTTTATTGAGTTTAGTGAGTCAGATATGATGATGTTTTTGTTGTGGTCTGATGTTTCTGTTTGTTTATAAGCTTGGAGAATGGCTAGCAGCTCTGCTGTGTTTGTATGTGTATAGTTTGCATATTGGTATTTCTTTGTACTTTGTGTGGGCTGTGTTGTATGGATACCCAGCCCTGTTTTTTGGTTTTTATTGTTGTATGATGCATCTGTATAGATGTGTGTATGTTCCGGCCAGTTGTCTTGGATATAATTAAGTGATATTGTTCCCTTTTCTATGTTTGTGAGTTTGTTATGCTTGTTGAATATTTTGGTTAGTGATGTGTCTGTTTCGGGGGGGGGGGGGGAGGTAAAAAATGTATGAGTTGTCTGGGGGTGAGTGAGTTATGTGTTCTAGATGATGTGTTTTAATGAGATTTTGTAGGTGGGTTATGAAGGGTGCTATGTTTGTCTTGTTTTTGAACTTTTTAAGGGTAGCTGGTCTTGAGTTTTGGTATTTATGGAGTATTTCGTTGTAAATGGGGTTTTGTTGTGCCCCAGCCCAGTAATTAAGTATAGATTGATGTCGTCTAAGTTGTATCGATGTAGTGCCTGTCATGATTTGGAGTGTATTGAGGGGGGTGCCATTTCTAGTCCCCAGGGCTATCTTGAGGGCCTTATATTGTAGTGAATTGAGCTTTTTTTCCAGTTTATCTGTTAAAGAGTGGAGAACCGGAGCGGCATAATCTATTTTTGCTTGAATAAGAGTTTTGTATATGTTTAATAGTGTTTGTTTGTCAGCTCCCCAGTGAGTGCCGCTGATGGCTCTCATTAGATTTATATCTTTTTGGCAGGAGTTGACCACGTTATTTATGTGGGGAGCCCATGTGAGATGTTGGTCAAATGTGACTCCTAGGAATTTTGCTTCTTTTTGGAATTTAATGTTTTCTTTAAGGAGTGTGAGTTTGGGTGTTAAATTTGGCATATAGGGTTTTTTGAAAACAATTCCGATGGTTTTCTTGGTATTAATTTTGAATCCCCATTGGGAAGCCCAGTTTTCTAATTTCAAAAGAGTTGGTTTTATTCTGTTTTCAATTTGTTTTATGGATGTTGATGACGACCAAAATGATATATCATCAGCGAATTTTGCTGTGGTGGTATTTTTAGGGGTAGATGGGAATATGTCGTCAATCATTAGATTAAATAGGGTGGGGGACAGGATACTTCCCAGGGGGGTGCCGTTCTCAAGGGTGTGAGGGTCTGATAGGGTGTTGCTTGATTTTACTGTTATGTTTCTGTTATTTAAGAAAGAGTGAATGAAATTTAGGATTCTCCCATCAATTGCTTTATCTTTTAATTTTTGAATTAGGCCTTGATGCCAAACCATATCAAATGCTTTAGAAAAATCTATAAAAATGGCCACAGTGTATTGTTTTTGTGCTTGAGCTGTCCTAACATCATGTTCCAAATTTAAAATATGATCTAGAGTCTGTCTGTTTGCTGTGAAGCCACTCTGGTCCTCTTTTATAAGGCTATTGTTTTGTATTTTATGCTTTAGTCTGTTGTTTATTACTGTTTCCATTATTTTACATAGATGAGATGTGAGAGAGATGGGGCGATAGGAGTCAGGGTCATTTGGAGATTTCCCTGGTTTTAGGATTGGCACCACTAAAGCATTTTTCCATGTTTTGGGGAGGTGGCCAGAAGTCCAAATTTGATTGTATAGTTGAAGTATTAATTTTTGAATTTTGATGGGGACATGATTGAGAATTTTGTAGCTTATATTGTCTAGTCCAGTGGCTGGGGCACAACGGGCCGTGCCTGCATTATATAGCCTGCAAGAATCGTCACTGTAAACTAATAGAGGATTAATTTCAATTTTACAGAATATTCAACTGCTAAGTATATGATAAAGTGTTGAAGTAGCATTGGATATGTTTGAGATTACAGTTTTCAATTGAGAGAGTCAGTGTCTGTAGAGCGGGCTTGGTCTAATTGGTATTCAGTCCCTGGGACACACATATTGTTTACTAGCATTGTATTGTGAGCAGCCGGATGCGTAAATAATATATATGTAATATATTTCCGTATTATATTTTATAGTACTTGTTGTTTTAATATTGTTAACAACAAAGAAAACGAAGATTTTTTGAAAAACCACAACAGCATGCATATGTTCTAGCAAAAGGAAACTTGATAAATATTCATTTTGTTTAATTTCTACTTTGGAAAACTTATTTGGCGCTCTGAAAGCTTGACGCTGTATAATTTGGCACGCGCATGGTTGGATGCAAACCAAATGTTTAATTCTCGCAAATTAAGACACCAGCGGCGGTATAGGAGCATATATCTGATGTCATTCAATACAGAATGATACATCAAGATGACAGTTTCAATGTTAAGATTAAGTATTTCTAAAGATATGGAAATTAAATCTTGATAGCTGTTTTTAATCTTTGATCTTTTGGGAAAATAATAGTGGAACTGGTTGAGTGACTGACGTATTCTACATTAAAAGTGACAGATACGTGAGTTACATCATGAAAATTTAAAGTGATACAGTGATACAATTATAAGTGAGGGTTGTCATTTATTTAGGAACGAAGTCAGTATTTGGGGATTTAACTTGCGCTTTCCGACATTATGCGTATCTCGCACACGATTAAGAAAATAATTTACTTCATTTATTTATACGAAGTACAAATGCATCAATCCTAAATCACCAGACTAAGTACATAGTTTGTTGAATGTTATTTCGTGAATACACAAATTGCATAACACATTCCCTGAGGACAAACCCAAATGGCCCGTCCCTTTGTGACAGGTGTTAATTAGAGAATGTATTGCCACCACATTATGTCCCGGCACTTTTATGACATGTAATGAACCTAGTCGGTCCCTTGGTCTGTAACAACATTGGTCTTATAAAATCAAAGTAGCATAAATGTTACGTAATTCGTATTCAAAAATTGACTGGAAAAATATAACATGAATGTAATTGCCCTTTTGGGGATAATATAATATTGGGAAAATATAATTAAAAGTACATGATTTAAGAATTTCAGAATCAACTGTTTCTTGTATTTATGACCGACTTCACACAAACTGAATAATCAAACATATGTTTATATAGCTATAATTACATGCATGACACCTACATTGTCCTGAAATAATAATGTTGGTCATGTTTGTTAATTTGTACATTTCGTTGTTATTGGTATCCTGAGGATGTATACACGTGTTCTGATCTTATTTGACGTAGAATACATGAACTTGTTGAGTGACTTTCGTCTATCAGTGTGAAAGGATTTCCCACACATAAACCCTTATATATCCTTTGTCAAACAGAAAGAAGTCATATAGATATCATATCTAACTGGTACTAAAAGTTCGCTATCAATCTCCTCTGATAACAAACTGTTACATTTAATATCCCCAAGCACCCATACCCAGTATGCTCAAGGAGTAATTATCACAAACCCGGATAATATCCTGTCTACATGGTCACACCCGGAGATGGTTAAGACATTCAGACAATATGGCAGTCTGTATTCATTTCTTATATCCCAAAAGTCCCCACCAAGCTTCCTATATACAAATTGTATTAAATAATACATATATACATTAAAACAGAACAAAAACGATTGGTCAACAGTTTGGTGCGGTCGATGGAAAGGTGTTCAATTACTAAGAAAAGCTATTTAACTGTTTAATACTTAATACGTGTAAAATATGAATTAATTCTTAAGTTATAACATTAGTGCAAATTCACCCGAACATAGGATGTACATGGACTGATTTCAAAATAGCTAAATTGACAAATTGTTTCCCATAAACCACTGAATATAAACCCACTTAGCCTTTGGAATAGAAAGGCGAATCGTTTCTTAATATATTGTCTTTTAAGCCGATGGAAGTTTAAATCACTACAACCGAGTCCGAGGCGATAAAGGATTATGTGACAAAATCTGGTATCATGGCTTAACTGTATATAAGTAACACTGTCCAAGTTTAATAATCCTCTATATCAGATGACTATTCCAATTATTAATGTTATCAGGTACGAATAACTTGGCATAGCATTCTGTTCTACAACATATAGCCTGTATATTGGTTCGATTTCTATAAATATAATTACTAACAGCAAAGATATTTTCCATCTTGTAAAAAGGTGTAATGGCTGTATTAGTTTTTCTATAAATTTTCTCGTGGCCTGTACCCCTTATCGCCCCACAAATAGTCCGTATAGTCCGTATTGAGTGAGTGAGTTAAAATTTAACGTCTCATCGGCATTATTTCAGCGTCCGAAATGAATCTTAGTGTAAACATTCTAGGATTAATTCTTGTTCTTGGTACAATTATCCCAAATATGGGCATTATATGCTTGTTCATAACTTCTAACGATTTATGTGAAAGGAGTTATTTAACTGAATGAGTGAGTATGGTTCCTCATTTCCTTTCCTTTCATTTTAAGATTAGGGTTTGCACTAGGGAAGACTTTAATTTAACGTGAAATAGAAAAGTTTCTCTTTTCTCTGGATTCAATTTTTACTTGCTTTCATCCGTTTGGTAATTTTCTCCAAATCAGCATTAATATTTTACGCAGTAGTGTTTGGAATTGTCCATTTGGGGAACTGTCTGGACCCCACCACAAACACAGTAAACAGAATTTCCAATGTGAATAATATGTACAATAGTTTGTTGGCTCGACATGCAAGACTCCATAATTTTAGTTATAATGTAAAAGTCATAGTAATATTAAATTATATCTAAAACAAATCATTAATGTATTTGACATGGAACACGAAGCGACACACATTGTATTTTATAATAATGCACAATTTTGAATGCTTTAAACCTGTTGCATTAAACAAATACTGGATTTGATGTTGTCATATAGTGAATCCATATGTGTCTAGTCTTCCAAATGTTCTATTGCGAACACATATAGTGTCAGCGCTCATGATCGCCATATCTATGAATGAATGAAAATATCATCATTAATAAACTCACCTGAGCTCACTGTGTGTTCTGAAGACAAATCGCTGTTAGGCATCCTGCACGGCTTCGTTCACGTTCACCCTCAAATGTACGATAGAAATCTGCGATTGTCTTACTTACTTACTTACTTTGGAGATTTAACGTGCGCTTTCCGACTGATGGGTATTTCGCACACAGGCCCGGCCAGGCCATTTAATGTGTTTCCGAAAGGGGCGAAAGTGGTCTATGCAACCCAAGAGGGGGGTTTAGGGGTTGCTTATATAGAATTTGGGAATTTTGAGATTTGGAATAGATGCCGATGGGGTTGGGGAGGAGAACTAAGGGAGCTGGGTATGGTGGATGTTTGTTTGTTTATTTGATTTTGATTTGGTATGTTATTGTGTTTTTAGATGCGTTTTATTAGTTCCGTTTTTATTAAGAATACGCCTAAGGCCTTGAAGTTTTCTAGTTTATTTTGTGGGTTTAGTATTGCTTCTAGAGTGAGAGCCTTGTTTAGATTGAGGGTGGTTTGTAATGCGGTTCGATGTGTTAGGTGTTCGATGTGTGCAGTGGATGAGTGCGTGTTCTGGGGTTTCTGGTCGTTTGCAGTGTGGGCAGTTACCTGTAGTGTGTTTTTTAATTTTTTTAAGATGGTTATTTAGGTTGGTGTGTCCTGTTTGGAGTTTAGTGATTACTCTGTCGATTTTTTTTGATGGATGGAGAATTTTTGGTTTGGTTAGTGGTTTGCTGAGCACTTTTTTGATTTGGCTATTTGAGTTTAGATATAGGTTATGCCATTTTTTGTGATTTTTTGCTTGTTTACACTTTTAATTTCTGATTTTGAGATGGGTAAGTTTAAGCTTATTTCTGGGATTTTGAGGGATAGTTTAGCTGCTTTATCGGCGTTTTCATTACCGTATATTCCTACGTGGGCGGGTATCCACAAGAAGGTTATTTGTTTTCCTGCCTTAGTTATGTCGTTGGAGCTTTTAAGTATTTGATTTATTAATTTAGGTCGGTTTTTGGTATTTTTGTTTTGGAGGGCTTGCAGTCCACTTAGGGAGTCGGTAAGTATTAGGATTTTTTGTGTGTGTTTTTTGGATTCTTGATTATGGAGGGCTGAGGCCATGCCCATTAGTTCTGCCGTGAATATTGATTGGTTGTTTGGGAGTCGGAAGGATTGTGTGGTTTTAGTTGCTTGTGTGGTATGGACTCCAAAACCTGTGTGTTTGGAGGTCGGATCTGAGGATCCGTCCGTGTAAATGTGACACCAATTTGGCCAATTTTCGTGTATGTATGCTAGTGTTGTGGTTTTAGCTATGTTTGGGTCGGTTTGTTTATTTATTTGGCTAGCTAGTGTTGTGTCTATTTTGGGTATTTTAAGTTTAGGGGTGAAGATATTTGATTGTTTGCAGTTTTGTTTAAGATTTTTAATTTGGTGTTCATTTAGGTAGTTTGTTATTCTTTGGGATATTGGGGTAAGTAAGGTGTGTTTGCGAGCTAGGGCTTGGTTTTTGGGGCTGATGTTTCGGTTTATTCAGTTTTGGATGAGAGGGTTTGATTGGGACGCGGCCCAGAAATTTAAGCTTAGCTGTTCCCTGCGTAGACTTAGTGGCATTTCTCCTGTTAAGGCCTGAAGTGAGGTGTAGGAGGTGCCATGTTGGATGCGTGTAATTAGTTTGAGAGCCTGATATTGTATTGAGTCAAGTTTTTTAGATAGAGAGTTGTTTAGGGTGTTGTATATGGCGCAGCCGTAGTCTAGTTTTGATCTAATTAGTGATATGTAGAGAGAGGAGGGTATCTTTGGAGGCTCCCCAGTTAGAGCCAGTTAGGCATCTTAGTGTGTTTAGGTCTTTACTGCATTTAGTTGTTAGGTTTTGGATGTGAGCATCCCAGGTGAGATGTTTATCGAAAATAAGTCCTAAGAATTTGGTTTGTTTTTGAAATTTGATTGGTTGATTGTTTAGCTAGAGGATTGGGGAGGCGGGTTTCATGTTTTTATGTTTGAATACTATTCCTGTTGTTTTTTTCTGAGTTAAGGGAGAAGCCCCATTTGTCAGTCCATTGTTGTATTTTATTAAGAGATTTTTGGAGTAAATTTTGGACCATTTTCATGCTTTTAGTGCGGATCCAGATGGCTCCATCATCCGCGAATTTTGATGTGTTTACTTTAGGGGATAGGTCCTCGAATAGATCGTTTATCATTATATTGAAGAGGGTGGGGCTGAGGATACTGCCCCGTGGAGTGCCATTTTCTAGGGGACATTGGTCCGATAGAGTTTGGTCTATACCCACGGTTATTTTACGATTGTTTAGGAAGTCCTGGATGTAGTTTATTATCTGACCTTTGAGTCCTATTTTTTAAAGTTTTTGTAATCTATTTTTAGCCATTGATTCCATTACTTTACATAAGTTTGAAGTTATATTGGTCTATATGAGTTAGCTTGATTAGCTGGTTTATTAGGTTTAGGGATTGGCATGACTAGGGCCTGTTTCCAGGGAGTAGGAACCTGTCCGTTTAGGTAGATGAGATTGTATAGTTTGAGTAGTGCCTGGAGTAGTTTTAGGGGGAGTTTTTTAATTATTTGGTAAGAAGTGCCCTTTTTCCTGTTTTGGATTACGTACAGGAGCTCCTCCATTGTGTAGGGTTGATTTATTTCTAGATTGTTATTGTTTGGTTCTTTTGTGGGTTTGTTTTCTGTTTTAAGTTTATCTTGGAATTTTTGACTGAAGTTGGTGTTACTGCTAACGGCCGAAAAGTGGTTGGCGAGATTATTTGCTTTTTGGGCGGGGTTGGTTGAGTTGTCAATGCTAGGTGTTTTTTATGTCGTTTTAAACCTCTGATGGCGTGGATTTTGCGCCAGACCATTCTGGCATCTGTACGGTTATTTATACCTTCGCAGAATTTTTTCCAGTCTCTACTTTTGGCTATTTGGACTAGTTTTTGAACCTGGTGGTTTAGTTCGTGGGCTATGTTTAAATATTTGTAGTCGCGTTTTGCTTTATTGAAAGCTGATTTACGTTTTCGTGTAGTCTGTTCTATTTCCTCATTCCACCATGGTACGTTCGGTTTGCCTGTCTTAGATGTTTTGAAGGGGATGGAGGTTTTGGCTGCGTTTATTATATAGTCTGTTAGGTTTTTACAATAGGTTTCTGGATCATTATTTTCTATTTCGTTTAAGTTAGCTTCGTTGCAGATATCTTGGAATTGGTCCCAGTTAGCTTTATTGTAATGGAATTTTGGTTCTTGGTTTTCTGTTTGGATTGGTACGTTTGTATTTCCTATGGTTATATTTATTGGGAAGTGGTCACTACCTAGCGGGACGTCGTGCACTTCCCATTGGGTACTTTGAGCTAGATCTGCGGTGCATATGGTTAAGTCGATAGCCGACATTTTTTGGTTTATCTTATCGTACCTCGTGGGTTGGTTGCTATTTAGGAGTACTAGATCGTTTGTTTCTATCCATTCGGAGATTAATTTGCCATGATTATCTATTTTATCATCTATGCTCCATGTAGGATGGTGAGCGTTAAAGTCTCCTAGGAATATAGTAGATTTATCGCTTATTTGGAGTAGTTTGTTTAGATCCTCAGGTTGGACTTTTTGTTCCGTCCAGTGGTAAATATTTATAATGTTTATGTTTCGGTTATTTAATGTGATTTTAATGCCGTTGGCTTCTAGGTTTGGCGTGTCTATTTTTATTTCTTCGTCATTTATATCTTCCCTGATATATATGATTAGTCCTCCTGCGGCTCTTCTTGTTTTCGGTTTAGCTCTGTCAGTTCTAACTGAGTTGTAGTTAGGTAGTGTGAAATTGGATTTTTTTGAGAATTTGGTTTCCTGTATACAAGCAATGTGAGGGCTTTTATTAAGTTTAAATTTAGTTTTTAGTTCATGGCCGTGGGAGGTGAGTCCGTTGGCTTTCCACTGAAAAATATTTAGTCCTTCCATTATTGGGTTCGGGTGATTGGTGATTTAGTTTTTAGTTTTTAGTTTATTCGGTGACTTCTTTTAGACGGAGGTTAAAGAGGAAGAAGGGTAGATTGGTTAAGTTTAGATTGAAAGCTACTTTGTGGAATGATTTCATGCTAACTTTTGGGGAGTTTTGACTATGCATGTATGCTAGGAGTAAGGTGAGGTTATTTAGGTTTTGGGTGTTGTCTTGCTGGGAAGTTTGGTTTGTTTTAGTTGGAGTAGTTTCTATTGTTTCCTCAGTAGTGGAGAAATCTTCGTCATCGGTTAGATTAGGTTTAGCTGATTGAGTTTCCATGGGGGAGGCATGTGATGTGGAGGATTGTGAAGGTGTTTGCGGGATGGGTGTATCCTCAGCCCCACCCTCTTCAATATAATGATAAACGATCTATTCGAGGGCCAATCCCCTAAAGTAAACACATCGAAATTCGCGGATGACGGAGCCCTCTGGATCCGCACTAAAAGCATTAAAATGGTCCAAAATTTACTCCAAAAATCTCTTAATAAAATACAACAATGGGCTGACAAATGGGGCTTCTCCCTTAACTCAGAAAAAAACAACAGGAATAGTATTCAAACATAAAAACATGAAACCTGCCTCCCCAATCCTCCAGCTAAACAACCAAACAATCGAACAATCAAAAACAAACCAAATTCTTAGGACTTATTTTCGATGAACATCTCACCTGGGATGCTCACATCCAAAACCTAACAACTAAATGCAGTAAAGACCTAAACACACTAAGATGCCTAACTAGCTCTAACTGGGGAGCCTCCAAAGATACCCTCCTCTCTCTCTACATATCACTAATTAGATCAAAACTAGACTACGGCTGCGCCATATACAACACCCTAAACAACTCTCTATCTAAAAAACTTGACTCAATACAATATCAGGCTCTCAAACTAATTACACGCACCCAACATGGCACCTCCTACGCGTCCCAATCAAACCCTCTCATCCAAAACTGAATAAACCGAAACATCAGCCCCAAAAACCAAGCCCTAGCTCGTAAACACCCCTTACTTACCCCAATATCCCAAAGAATAACAAACTACCTAAATGAACACCATATTAAAAATCTTAAACAAAACTGCAAACAATCAAATATCTTCACCCCTAAACTTAAAATACCCAAAATAGACACAACACTAGATAGCCAAATAAATAAACAAACCGACCCAAACATAGCTAAAACCACCACACTAGCATACATACACGAAAATTGGCCAAACTGGTGTCACATTTACACGGACGGATCCTCAGATCCGACCTCCAAACACACAGGTTTCGGAGTCCATACCACACAAGCAACTAAAACCACACAATCCTTCTGACTCCCAAACAACCAATCAATATTCACGGCAGAACTAATGGGCATGGCCTCAGCCCTCCATAATCAAGAATAAAAAACACACACAAAAAATCCTAATACTTACCGACTCCCTAAGTGGACTGCAAGCCCTCCAAAACAAAAATACCAAAAACCGACCTGAATTAATAAATCAATTACTTAAAAGCTCCAACGACCTGACTAAGGCAGGAAAACAAATAACCTTCTTGTGGATACCCGCCCACGTAGGAATATACGGTAATGAAAACGCCGATAAAGCAGCTAAACTATCCCTCAAAATCCCAGAAATAAGCTTAAACTTACCCATCTCAAAATCAGAAATTAAAAGCGTAAACAAGCAAAAAATGGCATAACCTTTATCTAAACTCAAATAGCCAAATCAAAAATGTACTCAGCAAACCACTAACCAAACCAAAAATTCTCCATCCATCAAAAAAAATCGACAGAGTAATCACTAAACTCCAAACAGGACACACCAACCTAAATAACCATTTAATTTTTTTTAAAAAACATACTACAGGTAACTGCCCACACTGCAAACAACCAGAAACCCCAGAACACGCACTCACCCACTGCACACACTACCTAACACATCGAACCGCATTACAAACCACCCTCAATCTAAACAAGGCTCTCACTCTAGAAGCAATACTAAACCCACAAAATAAACTAGAAAACTTCAAGGCCTTAGGCGTATTCTTAATAAAAACGGAACTAATAAAACGCATCTAAAAACACTATAATCTACCAAATAAAAATTACATAAACAAACAAACATCCACCATACCCAGCTCCCTTAGTTCTCCTCCCCAACCCCATCGGCATCTATTCCAAATCTCAAAATTCCCAAATTCTATATAAGCAACCCCTAAACCCCCCTCTTGGGTTGCACACACCACTTTCGCCCCTTTCGAAAACACATTAAATGGCCTGGCCGGGCCTGTGTGCGAAATACCCATCAGTCGGAAAGCGCACGTTAAATCTTCAAAGTAAGTAAGTGAGTGAGTGAGTGAGTGAGTGAGTGAGTGAGTGAGTGAGTGAGTGAGTGAGTGAGTGAGTGAGTGAGTGAGTGAGTGAGTGAGTGAGTAAGTAAGTAAGTAAGTAAGTAAGTAAGTAAGTAAGTCGCTTTTCACAGTATTAAAGAAGTTGTTATCCATAAAAATTGTGTCTATATTGTCTTCCGTCAACTTCTAAGTAATGCCTATCAAACAATGTGAAATGTCATTGTTCTTCTTTCATCTTTGTGGCCTCATTGTAGTTTGAGTGAATATGCTGCATGTTTCCCATATTGACTGCCTGTCCAAATAACAATCAGCTTCTGTTCCTTAAATCATCCAGTTGCTTGTACCTTGTAGTAAAACAAGTAACAGAAGCTTTTGTTGTTGAGTATTTGTTTAGTCCTGCTACTGAATAAAGATGTACCAAATTCCGATACGTTTACATGGCTGCCGTGACAGCTATATTGAAAATAAAATTCGAACATCTTGAACTAATTTCATAATTCTGGAGACATGTATGTGAGGTTAAATGGTTTTCGACTAGATGATGTTTACAGTATAATGTAGTTTGAATCTAAGTGCGTGAGGTAAAAGTTTACATAGTATCGGCAAAATTACAACCATGTAGCGCTAGAATTTAATCAAATGTTTATTGTATGATAGGCCATATAGACCCAAATACATGAAGTGAATACAATACAGTTAGGATAATTTTACAAATAGAATCACATGTTTTATTTCTGTACATGTCTTGAAGGCATATTTGAATTATAACATAACCGATTTTAAATCTTGATGATTTTACGTTGCCATAAGGCGAATTAATTGTTGGTCTGACGGTCGAATTACATATTTATTTGGTATGTATTGCTTTTAAGGATGGACATATAAGAGCATAGTCAAAGTACAAAGGTGAAATCAAAGACAACACTTAATTTAACACACACAAAAACGGAAAATATGTGTTCAGCCCGACTACTGACTACTATAAATAAAAGACATAATAACATTTTTAGTAAATATGGCTGAGTAACAGGCATAAAGTGGATTGCAATATGGCTCTTGTGGCGGTCATATTGAAAATCGGATTGGATCCTCTTTAACAAATTCAGGTGTCATCATTAGTTAGAATAAGCATGTGAAGTATTATCTTATGTGGTACAGTGGTTTCCTGAGGAGATGATATGTACAGTGTGAGGAAATGCATTTGGACTTCAAGACATGGTCAAAGCATAAATGTTAAATCTAGTCAAATTTCAATTTCAAAACTTGCCGAAAGGGGAACATGTGTATTAAGCCCGCCTAATATCAATTCATATATACAGCTCACAGTTTCAAAAGAAGAAAAGGCTGTAATACTTAATTTGAACTAAGTGAATTGGTGCTGCATCGTCAAACACCAGTGTTATATAGTCCTCAGAATGTCCATATTATTACAGTTATGAAAAAATGAGGGTTTAACGTCGCATGAAATAATTAGGGAACAAAAGAAGAGAAACACATATTACACTTTGTACTTTGTAACATATACTTTTACAGAAACTCACGTGAAACTTTCGAGGATCTAAATTATTTCATGTTTCACTGCTTTGTGAACAATAAACCTGCATGGTACTTTTTACTGATAAAAGTATCACAAAACGCTTTTATTGTTTTTGATAGAGTATGACCTTTGACATTTGCATGAGATCGTTTTATTGGTTACAGCAATACTTTAGACTGACAAGGGAAAAGTTGCCTAGGCCAGCCGTACGGATCACCCGCTACATGTGCCGATTGAAACTAGCCGCATCCTCTTCCGGAAGGGCTTTGTAGAGGTGACTTGTATTTCACTGTTAACAAGACAAATACAGAGAAAGAGGCTTTTACTTTCACATATTGCATTGAATGCAATGTTGAAATTAAATGTAACAATACCTCTGAATTGAGGAATAAGAACCAATTGTGAACAAAATAATGATTTTTCGCAATTTACCTGCCACTTAGGTTACCAAAACACATATGCACTATTAGAATCGCTCCCAATATTTATCATATTTTGTGATCAAACCGCACCGCACATGTAACCGGAGTAGCAACAGTACCCGATAAAAGGAATCTTATGGTAAGATCTTAATCCCTTTCGTGAAACCCACAAACATAGATCAAACCCAAAATAATTAGGACGAATCTGGAATCGAACTCACGAGCATATGATTTTGGCTCGTCGAAGGCCGAAACTTTACACAGCGAATTTTGGTGGTGCCTTAGACGACCAGCTGGTATTCAACCTGTTGAGCTAACATTATGTATGGACAACAGAATAAGGCACTGGAAACAGGACATCGTAATGGTATATTTAGCAGTGCAAATGTGGTATTTGCCTGTCTAGACATGGATTTCAATCTTGTAAAGGGCTCAACAGCAAAAGTAGAACATGATTGAAATATGATACTGTGAAAAACAAGATGGCTTAAAGAAAGGTGATATGTTGGGGAGAATCATTCAAACCCTAGGAACCGGCTTAGGTGCCACACCATGATGTTGTTGTCATAGCCCACGCTGTAGATAGCGCCACGGGAAACCTGCAATACAAAGTTCATATCATGGTTTACAGTCAGATAACAGCAAATGTATTTACTTCAATTCATTCTTTTCAAACATGGTACAAACACAACTGACAGTGTGTGGTAGGTCCAGTGGTTTGCTGCAAAGCTTGTCAGTTTTCGTAGCAGGAATAGTGGATTGCGAATCTGAAAATTGGTGTCATTACGATTCTTAGTTTTGTCAGCAGAATACTTGTGGTCTTGATATGTGTCCCGCATAAAACCAAGCTATGAGTTAACTGAAACACTGTCCCAGCAGCATTAAACGTTTACACACATTTTTAAAGTCGTATTCAAAAGGTCAATATACCTACTACATAAATTGGGATGTCCTGGAACTGTTTATTGTGAATGCATATATTATTCCCAATTTACAGCGTGGAAATGTTTTACAAATTGATTCCATACCCATGGAAGGTTCAAGAATTTCCAAAACGAAACGCCAAACCTGTTGTCCTTTGCTGTCTTAATCATGTCAATGTTGAGTGTTATTGATAAGCAAGCCTTCATAGTCTATAAGGTTTGTTTACAACATATCTTATTCCCACGACTTCGACAATACAAAAGTGACACACTCCTGAACAAACTATGGTTTATTTCTCCTGACCTTAATATGTTGCATCTTACCGAAGCAAGGGAGTTAATTGACCACCATTGCCGAACTAGCCTAGAGTTTTGTGGCTCGGTCGTTGCGTCACTAGTGGCTATTACGAGTTATGTCCCTTCTATGTACCTCCTATTGACCAATCAGATCCCAACTATCATATGGCAGCACCCACTCATGACAATCTGATCAATAATTAAGATATTTTTTTTTGCAATATAACGGGTCTTACCCCGAGAAGTGATATTCTGCTAATTATATAAAAAATCATTTATTTTGTACAAAACATATGAATCAAAATTTATGCAACAGTTCTATTTCCTTTAAAAACCAATAATTTAACGAGAATTATTATTATTAAAAAGACCCTGAATAGAGGATGATTTGAAATATTGATCCCTTGTGATGGAAAAATCAACACAGTCAGACAGGACATGCCTGACCGCGATTCTTTCATCACAATGGATACAGAATAGAATGGAAGATCTTCACCAGTCAATAAATATTCATGAGTGTAGCGTGAATGGCCAATACGACATCGTCGCCTTATGACCTCTTAAAATATGGACTGACAACTCCAGTAGGTGTAACCGATAGTTAGTTTCATTTCATGTAACTTATTGATACCTACTTGGGTGTCCCACTTCTTTTGCATTAGAGGTAACGAATGTAACATCTAATTACAGGTTTATAAACCCAAGGATAAGAAGTGGCGTCACTGATTTGCTGAGTGCTGTTTTTGCAGCATTAGTCATTGTGTTATCAATGATACCAACACGGCTGGGTAGTCAACGAAAGACGATAACATATTGCCCAGTAGCAAGATCATTAAATAAATTTAGAATTTCGATTAAAAGAGGATGTTTATATGACATATTTTTAATAGTCTGCAGGCACGTAAAGGAATCTGAAAAAATAATGATTTGTTTATGATTAGATTGGTTGTAAATATATTTTAATCTGTTAAAATGGCATTTGCTACTGCTGTGAATATTGAACTGTTATCTGGTAATCTTGAAGGTGAGGATGAAATTGGGTTAAACGTCGCGTCCAAAATTATTGCACTTATATAGCGACGTGCATGCACACGTGTGTGTGGCTGCTTGTCCGGACTGCAGTTTTACAGTCACAATCCTTGTTTTAGCCCCTTAATGCCGAGCCACAGACAGTGTTACAAGTACCATCTTTTAACGTCTTTTGGTATGACGTGGCCGTGGATCGAGCCCCGGACGTTCTGCTGCCCGAGCAGACGCTCTACCACTAGACCACGGAGGCGGTAGGTAATCTTGAAGATATTGTTCTGGATCCAAAGATAGTGGCACTAGCAACTGCGCCACCATCCTTTGTTCCATCTGTAGATATAGACTTAGAAGTGATTGTATACTTGTGGGTAAATTAGTTGGTTAGTCATCTGATTTCTTTAGTGTTGATAATGTAAGTTCTGCTTCTGACCATTTGCCAAGGAGGCGATGAAAAACGTTGATAGTAAATGTTTTAGTTTCTGATAAGTATCTGCACCTGTACCATAACCTTGCCCTAAAGCGGTATGCAACTCATGAATGGGAACGATTCCATTATTATCCTCACCAATGTTTTTCCTCTTTTCTTTTTATTCTTTAAATCTATGATATTTCTGTGTTCACGTTATAGAGGAGAAATGTTTTGCAATAGTTTCACTTCATTTGCGATGACAATCCAAACAGAAACGTTACTACAAGGATGACAAACGTCGAAGGTATTTTTCATCACATTAAACGATGTTATATACACACGGCTGTGCAGCAAGGGAGATATGTCCAGTTGAATTATTTTTTTTGTTTTCGCAACCATCAAATGTATTCTTACATATGATTATGTACACATAGTGTATGGGTGTATGATGCGTCGTCTACGTGATGAACACATGTGGACGAATGGCAGGCTCCAAACTGAGAGAACTAAGCGAGATGCAGCCAATATGTGCAATGTGTCTCAATCTGTGATTTGCAGACTTTGGACTGGCATTTGCACACTAAACATGTCAATGATCGGCCCCACACCAGTTGACTTAAGTTAACTACACAAGCCCAGAAACCAAGCTTTAAGAAATCGAGCTCAAAACCGATCAAACTGCTGTTCACTTGCACATAGTCACCCTAGTTAGAAATCGTCCGCGTGCAGTTAATCTGCAAGATCGGAGACCAGGTGTTGTACCACCATTAACAGACGACACATTGTAGACTGACGCCAATGAAGGTTAGAGCGTAGAAACGGGATAGAATAGCCGATGTTCTTGTGTAATGTTGTCAGATAAGTCCAGATTGACTCTGGGCAAGGCTTTCCCTATGGGGCTAAATGTTACCTCATATATTGACCCTGATGTTGACCCCGATTCCATCACAGGGGGAATCACCCCGTCTAAGCATGCATAAACTAGGTCGGCGAATACTCTTCAAAATGTTACATACAGGGATACACATACATTCATTCTCATACTAAAAGTAGGAGATAGTAGTATCCGGAAATAACTTTTAAAAATTCAAAATTGTAAGAGCTATTAGTTTCCAATAATAGTTGTATTATAATAGTATGAACAAATTACAAACACAGTTCAACCGGAAGTGAAGTATGACAGTAGATGTTATGACAACGTACGATTTTGAAGAACGATAGGTGTAAGATGTGAAATTTTTGAATCACGATTTGTTAAACATCCATTCACTCGACGAGGCATACTGTGGATGAGTCTCCCAATGGCAATTTGAGTGAGTCCTCCTCTAGCAGCGCCTGGCCAAGTTCAGGCACCGTGGTCGGTGGCCTATGACGTTGACACACACGTCTCCCTTTCATGCCCCAGACGTATTCAGTGGGGAAAAGGTATGGCTCATTGACGGCCATGGCAGTCTATGGATATTGTGCTGCTGTGGGTGAGCATTCACGATTCGTACACGATGAGCATGGGCGTTGGGATCCTGCAAGACAATAGTCAATTCATACACTTTGCAGACCAGACATCAAAGCGTGTCAGTAGGTTGTCCCGATAGTACTGCCCAGTGATCCATCCTTCCTTGCAGATGAAGTTGGGTTCAGTCATAGCGATGCAAACCCACACCATAACCGATCAACCGCCAAATCTGTCACGAGGTCTCAGTTTGACATTGGCTTGACCTTTATTTCGACGTTGCCAGACACGACTACGCCCATCACGTTAGACACGTGTCCAGCGACGATGACCCCAGCTTCGACGTGTACACCATTGACATCTGTCGGCAAAATGACGATTTCTAATGGCGGTCAGACTCGCTGACTTGATTGATGCATGTTATCGTATCCCAATTGAGTGGTTCGATTTTCATGACATCAATCATTGGATTGTCTGGTGTAGACTCGATTATTTACAGCCAGGAATATTGACGATTGTGGCGTTAACAAACCAACCAACTAACCAGCAAACACACATTTGTAAGGGGCGGCACAATACGTGGCCGATGAGCACGGAGATGAGCTGCATGTAGACGATTTCTGATCATCTGACCCGTAACTCGTTCTCCAGTAGCCTGATGCGTGCTTGCAATTTGATTCGCCGTTTCTGCTCGATGTCTTCGAGCCTGGTTTTGGTTCAATCGATCCTGTACTTATGTCATTGACCTGGGATGCACTGAACAGGGTCGATCATCAACATTTTGGGTTTGTTGGTACCTGGCCATAGTCTGCTAATCACAGACCGTGAAACATTGAAGCTGATGGCCACTGCACGCTGACTTACGCCAGGTTCCAACTAGCCAATAGGCCAAAGACGCTGTATCGCTAGTTTATACACAAACAATGAATGAAATAAAATAATGGTCCACTGAGACCTTACCACATGGTAAGTGTGGTAGCAATTCCCATGGCATTGGGTCCTGCTTTCGTGGTAATGGGGTCCAACAGACCCCACACAAGCCCAACCGATCATTCCTGGACAGCAAACCAGTCACCAAGAAAGTTAAATTCAATGGCCCACTCCCCCGTAGGAGTCAAAGGAATGGCTATACCAAAAAGCTAAGGTCAATTCAAAAGATGCAAATTAGTTGTTAGTAGGTTTAAGACACCCTCTACGAAACTTGCAATCAGCCACCCAGCTAGACCATGTGGATGAACCTAACAAAAGCTACAAAAAGATTTGGATGTGGGGCCCCTTTGAGGATATCCCACTGGACAACCTCCAAGTATCTCAAAAAGCCTGGTGCCAAAGAAACATCCAGGCCACTTTTAACATAAAGGTAAGCATGGTGATGATCTCCATCTTATTCATTCATTTATCTTTTCCAAGGGCAAATCTGTTAACGACAATATATACCTGCTCAGTTTTGTATGACAGATTTGATGAAGCTATTCATATGGTTCAACAACTGCGAAAGTGGCATTACTAGTAAAATTCAACTTTAAGTTGCCCTTTAGAATTTTAACAGTTCATCCTTTCCACTTGGAGCTACTAGGCATTTGAAGGGTTCTATTTTGATAAATGTTTATCATTCGGCTGCTCCATATCTTGTGCCATATTTGAAACATTTAGAACCTTCATGCAATGGTGCATGCAATCCCACCTCCCAACGTGCCAGATTTTGCATTACCTGGACCACTTCCTAACGAAGGGTCACGTTGGGCACTAACCAGTGCATAGACAACCTCAATGGGTGTGTAGATACATTGGAACAATTTGTGGTCACTATTGCACACAACAAGACCTGCCTCATTACGCAACTGACTTTCTTCGGGTTGGAGATGAACACCAACCATATGCATATCAGAATCACAGAGTCCAAGATCATGGAGGTGACAGCACAAATCCAAGACATCCTGTCGACAGGTAACGCAAAAGTGACTAAAAGGGCCATTCAGTCCCTCATAGGCAAGCTTAACGCTATGTGCACAGCGATACCAATGGCAAGCGATTTCAGGCGTAGGCTTATCGACCTGCTAAGCAAAGGTAAGCAACCATTTCACCACATTAGGATTTCCACCTGTGTCCAGGAATATCCAATTTTGGGGCAAGTAACCCGCTAAGAAAAAGGTCCTCTTGTACTGCAAAAATCAAGACGTGTTTGCAATCATCAACAAAGCATCTACCAAGCCCCCCAGAGTGATGAGTCTACTCAGCCACTAAATCTAGCAGCACCTCCGGTATAATATTTTGCTTACGTCAAATTATGTTTGTCCACTGCTAACACTTTTGCAATTGATCTCCTGAGGTTGCAGCTCTAACGCTTCCGGTTGGCAGCAACAGACGTGCATCAGAATCCCATACCTAACCCGTGCAATGTATGGCTGATCTGAGGCCGAAAGCTGGTATACTCCTACCACAATTTCTTTCTGTGAACACATGATCCACACACCAAACATGTATCAATGCCTTACAACAGTCCCTGTCCACACATCATCTACAGGGTGTCTGGCCTGTTCCCCTGGATCAGGATGTAAACTTTATTGATTACCTGTCAGTCACACACCATTCCCCTAAGTCAAGACTATCATTTCAGTGCTGTCCTCACAACACAAATTCCGTGAGCTCACCAATTGTACAAATCATTTCCTGGTTGGTGAGCTATTAACAGACTTACACAAATAGGCGGGCCGACCAGAGAGCGAAAACCTCTTGGTCTGCTTCAGGTAGTAACCAACAATCTGCCAAACGTATGTTCGTCTGCATATGGAGCCACCATTCACATTGTAAGTTTCTCTGGAAAACCCCAACAGCTATAAATCCGTCTCCCATGCTCAAAGCATGATCAGTACAACACAGGGGTAACAGTTACAATATCACCTACACTAGTTAATCCATAATGTCCATAGTCGCCATCAAGCACTATCTTGGTCCCCCCTGGTCTGCAACAGGTTCGGTTTTCGTCTAGTACACACCGTATATAATCACCCGCCCCTCTCCTCCTTCCACAATTCACCCTGCATTTGTGCATTTCATTTTCAATTATTTTATTTTTTTCTTCAGTGAGCGTTTATTTCAGGTACCACCAGAGCAGCTTCTACATATGCCATTAAAATGGTTTCAACAATGCTAGTATATATGTGAATGAATATGTCTTAATGATGTTAATATATATATGTGAAGGCCTGTCTAAAAAATAAACAATGCCGAGGTGTGCGTGGTTCTTGTAGGCTACCCTGCTGGTACCAAAGTTACTTGCTTCCAAATTACTACTCGTGTTTAAGGCTACCTGTTTTGGGGTTCAGCCTTTCTGGGGTTACCTGCTTGTTTTGAAATTTAGGTAAAGAAATATAATTTTGGATGTTGATTTGCAGCATATGTTGAAAACAAAAGTGAGTAGAATTAACAAAAGTGTTAATTGTTATAACAGGGACTAAAATTATATACAGGGAATATATGTATTAATATTAATGTTAGTCATATAAAAACAAAGAAGGTCGGAAAGGTTGAAATATATTAAGGACATTGAAAAGGACCCGGGGTAGAATTGTTGCATCCCCGTGTTGGAGGACGGCTCAGGGCACAGCTATAGTGTTCCTGTCCCGAATACCTACTTCGACCCCTCCTGTACCCATAATGGTTGAAGGATGACCCTATCTACGTGGGTTTTTGACTAAAGTGGTTAACGTCTAAATAATGCATCATTTTGGGCTTTCCTCCCGCATTAGGCTGACATGCCGGGATATAACTTTAATTCTGTTACAATTAGAAATAAACCCATCTCGCTCACTCCACCACTTGTCATTCGCATCCCACCTCATATCAAATACTTATTAAAATCTTTCTGTTAATACCGAGTTTAAAATAACACCATAGCCTCCCTGGCACCTACTCTTTCATTTGTAGTTATGGTGTCTTTAGTTGATGTATACAGTCATACAAAGTTAGCAGAAAAATATTAGGCCCATTCCATTTTTATGCTCACACCTTATACGTCAACTAAAGACACCATAACGAATTTTGTGTTATCCCTATCCGGCTGACTTCAAGGTTCAAAGAGAGACTACTGTTCAATCCTTAGAGGCCAACCTTGTTGAACTTTTTAACTATAATCTTTATCAACAAAGTCACGGACGTGATTTTCCATGTGAAATATGGGAGGTGGGTGTTGCAAAATCCAAGATGGCTGTTACTGACAGTATATGGTCTCATATTAGGTCAGTAACAACCATCTTGGAATTTTTACTGACCATACGTGGGCTCATATGGGGTTAGTAGTTCTGCTCTATGATTTGTCAATCTCACCGTGAGGCAAAATATAACCTGATGCAACCTGAAGCTAAAACAATTTAAGGTGCCATATCAGTTTATCCTAAGCGTGAAAAAGATATAGATTTGGTGGCTGCCCGCTTAGGTAGTATGGGAATCAACATTGGCAACAAAGTTTGAATACACAGGTTTTTAGTAAGCTGTATACCATCAAGCCACTACTATCTGTGAATTAACTAATTGAATTGTTAGTTAAATACTAGCTGGCAATGACGAAACTTGTATTTGCCCCCATCATATCCCTTGATGACAGAACAATTTCACGACAAACGTGTGTCGCCAGCAGGATTTGAAACTGTGAAGTCCGCACAGAAGTCTTCTGCCACGCCGACATGAACGAAATGCTATTAAATTACCAACTAAATATTTACTTTCATAAGGACAAATAGTTTATCCGTTTATGAGCCGTGAAATATGAGTTTTACATGCAGTTCGTTTATAATGTTACTGAATGCATTGTACGTAGGAGTTAGTTGGTAGCATTTCGTTTAAAGAAACGAACAGATAGAAAACAAATTACTCTTATCGCGATCAGGACTGTTTTCTTGACCCAGGAACGTGGCAACGTAATTTTCAACTGATGGATACAAATGCTCAAGTTGGTCCTATATGAATTGAGTACTTGGCCTGGCACATGCATTTCACAACATAACATAAACAAAACCTGTGCTAATCAATCAGTTCATAGTTCTTTATTCAAATCGGAAACCCACTCATAACTTTGGACTCAACCAATGACGAATCATTTTCTATCTTTGCTGACACCGTATGTTTAGTTTTATTTTGGAATGGGACAACGGCGAACTGCTTTAATTTGTCAATTATTCTGCGCACTTGATTTCAAATTCCTTGAAGCGCGGTTAAATCCTCATTTAGCACACCTCTACATTGGAAACACAGAATGTTTATCCAACCAAATGTTTCTCCATACCTGGAATGCTGTGACCGGTCCCTCATGCGCCACTTCTTTCACAAGTTTACACCCATCGTCCTCAAAACACCGGATTGAGTCATCTCCACTGGCTGTGATTACTACAATAACATATATGAATATTTTAGCAATACTGCACATAAATTATGGACTATTTGACTTATAATGTTCATGTAGTTCTTTATCTTTATCTATAAAGTAGTGGAGGCCATAGGCCCATTCCACAGTTGCTTGAGAGAGTAACAGCATATATACATTGGTACATTGATATACATTGTTCATCCAAATGATTGTCTTAGTTGCACTGATTTATATACAAACGTTGCAAGTACTTTAACTGTTTCTGGATTGTTTGAAGACATTAGTAAGTTAAATTTATGTAATGTTGGATATAAGTAGTATTTGGGAGGTACATGCAAACTCCTGAGAGTGCTTGCATGCCCACCCTGTTAGTAGGATGATTTCAATCTATATACAAACTCAGATATTAATCTAGATACATTATGTATATGTTCATGTTGCCAGGCATATTCGAAACCAAACCTGTATGAAATATCTTTAATTTGTAAGCCCAGTTAGTCCTTCCATCCACACAATCTTGTGACAGTTATGTGAATATTCATGTATATTAAATGCATGTTTCTTATCTTCAATATAAAAGCATATCGCGAAACTGGAAAGGTGTTGCCTCATGAAGCATTTTAACTTTACAACAGGTGACAGTTGACAAAACACATTCGGATGCCCTACTGTCAGTCCTCTATTTCCAGATGAACCAAGCTGGGTGACACAGTTACTGCTGAATCCCCACTTTAAACGGTCAAACGTCAAATTGTGTGCATCTGTTGAATTTGATTGTTGGTTTGTTGTTTGACGCCGCACTCAGCAATATTCCAGCTATATGACGTCGGTCTGTAAATAATCGAGTCTGGGCCAGACAATCCAGTGCTTGACATCACGAGCATCGATCTTCCCAATTGGGATACGATAACATGCACCAATCAAGTCAGCGAGTCTGACCACCCGATCGCGTTACTCGCCTCTTACGAATTCTAACCCGTAGTCTTCATGGGACACATCTGTTGAAATAGCAAACGACAATATTGCGTGAAGGCATGTTTAATTATCAGAGACATGATAATATACCTTAGCTGCTGCAGCTAGTTTTTCAATTGCTACTTAACACTTTCAATATCCTTGCGGTCCATAGTAAATCCTTACGAATATTTCCATCTAGAATAAATGTTCACATAACTGTATCAACATGAACAATTACAAACCAACAAAAGAAGAACTTGAAAAGCTAACTAAGTATTTATGCTCCAAGATGAAATTATCAAATGACGAGAATTACCACAAGGCGTATCTCTTATCATGGATGTCAACAAATCCAAATATAGTAATCAATTGTTTCTTTCCAATTGCCAAGAAGAGTTTCATCCACACATGACGATCATCGGATCGTCATCACATAATTCACATACATTTAAGACCCCCACAGAAGCACTGTTAGGACCTGGGCCTCGTCCAGGGGGAGTGGCTACAGCACAATCAGTCTTTGAAATTAAATGTTCATTCATACAAAGACTGTCCCAAATCGGTCGCTATGACACTTGTAATGGAGATAGATGACTACTGGTATTTCATATATTCCACCAGAGTATTCACCATATTACGAAACATTTTCAAAATCCCATGTAAGTTATCAGTAGATTGCGACAATAATATTTTTATCATTGGTGACCTCAATGCTAGGACACGTACCACGTCCGATTTCATATCAACGAAGATATATTCCCTAATGATTTGGTTGATTATATGAATGACTAAAATATGGTAATACATTGTCGGAAAGTCAAGTCAGGTTTTGGGGAATCAAATCTCACATGGTTATAAGCTAGTTGATTTATATAAAACCAATAATAAATACATTGTCAATGACCGAGTTGGACATGGCAAAGGTGTTGGCAAAGTTACATGTGAAGGAGTTAGCTTGGTTGAATATGCTGATTGACTATGTTGACCATGATTACACCCGGCTGTGGAAAAAAAAAAAAAAAAAAAAGACTTTCGAAGAAATTTAGAATCATATTCCGAATCGTGGAGTACTTAAAAGAAAAACTGTCCTCCATGATACCATAGTAGTTTACAAAAACGTATTCGGCAAAGAAACCGACAACATACAATTGCTAAGCAAAGAAATGTACCTTTTCTTTTGGCGAAATTGCGCCAGTTAAGAAATAAAGTGATTGCCCCTGTTCATCTGGTTAAAGAGCTTTATATACAAAACAAACCCAACCCCAGGGATGAAATTGTGGTGTCAACTTGTTAAATATCACCTAAAAGAAAAAAAAATCAAAATATAACGTTTCCTACAATTCTGTACAATTTATCAGTTAATAACATGTCACCCTCCTTTAGTGAACAAACATTTGGAGCCTTTACCTTTTTATCATTTGCCATATTCCAAATCTAAGACAAAAGTGTTGGTGAATTTATTTTAGAAACATAGTTTTGCCAATATGGGAGTTTATTTTGTTTCAGATTACGTCGAGCTTTTGCATTTAACATTATAAATTTAAGTTATAGGCAGTTGAGTGGAAGCAGACATATTTTTCTGCCTCTCCCCTAGCTTTATAATTTTCTAGCTAGTTTTCACTCAGTGTTTTACATGTTGATTTGAAGGGGACTTCGGTTTATATTTATAAAAGATTTAATTCGTCTGGAAAAACTGAATAGGATCAGCAACATTACTGAGACATTCGGATTAAAATTTATGTGTGCAAAGGTTTGAAATAAAGACCAGTTTGCCTTTGTAAAATCCCAACTTGTTGAAGGTTGAATATCAGACGCATTTACTGTTGAAAGATAGGAAATGGCCACTTCCATTCCAAACAGGTTGCGCAATTTGGCCGTCTCTTACGACCAGCAATGGGGTGCTGCGTACACATTCTACCGCAAGGCCTAAACACATTCTGAATAGCTTATGGACAAAATTATATGAGTGGACCATTGAAAATCAATGATAAACCAGGTATTCGCAAAAAGGGTAAACATATCCTGCCCTACCGGTAGCACTTGTCATCCACAAAATGTGCCTAAAGAGTAAGTAATTGACAATCCTTAGCTGTACCAGTCTCTGCTGCTATTGAGTTCCTGTTATATAACTGAAATACTTTTTGCCGTGGGTTCCAGTTTCAGACTGACTGATCAATTGCTAACACAAATGCGGCAATGAATATATCCACTGTTCTGAACTGACAACCATTGCATGAGCTCAAATAAGAAAATGTTTCAGAAGGAAATAGTCATAATAGCCATGATATTTGATTTTCTGTACTCACCGAACTTTTCGTCACCGTATCGGATGACCTTAAGAGAACTTAAAGATCTCGTTGTTTCACCATCGTATCTGCCTATTTCACGACCTTTGTGGACACTCCATTTTCGTGTAGTGCAGTCCGCACTTCCGGTGTACAACGTTGAACCCACGACCTGCATTTGATCCGCAGAATTAGTAACATTTCACAACAGGTTTATTTTCTTCTGTTTTGTTTTGTATCACCACGTGAAGACAACTATACATGCCCATGTCAACAACATTGAAATACAATGAACACAGTGATTGAGTGAATGAGTTCAAATTTAAAGTCACATCGGCAGTATTAGAACATTTTACACATTAACTATAATTAAAGCCTGTCAACGATGGAAAGTAATACAAATTTACGAATGGAAAAAGAAGAGATGTTCATTAGGAGGAGGGAGGAGGAGGTGGTGGGTTCTTTGTTTTGGTGTTTTTCTCTGGGGTGTGCATGGCGATTCCCATCCTAAAAAAAAGACAACGCAACACTTATTTTTTCGGTTCAACTTTTTAATCCCCCGCTCACATGAACCAACACAACAAAACAAACGCCACAGGATTAGGGGCGTCCCTGTGATTTTGGTGAACATGAACGTATGTACACGTATGTGAACGTATGTACACTCCTAAAATGCAGTGAACAGGAACTTTTGCCACTTTGATAGTGAACGTATGTACATTCCTAAAACGCAGTGAACGTATGTGTCAGGTCAATAAGGGCAGAAAGGTTGGTTCTTTTGATGTAGGGTATGCGTCTGGGCACTCAGTCGAAAAGCAGGCATCTGATCCACAGGAACGGAGGTAGACACTTTGGTATGAAACCATGCTAATACGGTGGCATCATTCTTGGCGGTGTCCTTCCAGTCCAACGTATCTCACACGCGATAGGTCAGCATGTAGAGACAGTACTGTATCCATGTTGTAAGGGGTGTGTATTCCATCATTGTTACATTACCTTTCCTTGATCTCGATACTAGATGATAATACAACCTTTCCTTGATCTCGATACTAGATAATAATATGGACCACCCCAACGGTCCGGGACGTCAACTCCGCGTTGTATAGCTTGTTGTAATGCTGCAATAGCCTCAGACTTGTTCTTAAACCAATGTGGGCTCTGCGATAGGATCGTCTCCAATTCACCCCGTGGGTAGGGCACTATTGTCACGAATAGACTTTACTCATCCACGGACATTGTTGACTGTTGTTCTGACATGTCATACAGCTGTATCGAGATGACATGGTTGATCTCTCCTTCACTGCTACGACTGTGATGGTGTGCATGGCTTCGCTCATGAAGCCCACCATGTTGCAAGACCATGGCGTACGCGCCCGCCTGTTTTCGAGATCCGAATCACCCCTCGTGTATGTGCCGATCTTATGAGATGTAGAAACTTTCATAAAAGCAGGTGAACCCCCAGACCTTCCTTCTGTTGGCCTACATCCATCATGGGGCAAAGACGGAAACAGGTTCATCCTACGAAGGGAAAGAACAAAGACAAAGAGATGATGAATGATGTCTATGACAGTATGGTCTCCCCCTCATCGCTACAGGGACTTGTGACCTCTGTATTTCACAAGACTCTTTCACCACCAGGATCGTCTCCCTCTTCAATGGTACCCATGAACATGCATCGTCAGCAGCAGCCACCACCATGTCCTTCAACATCATCAGCACCCTTGCCACCACATGATCTTCAATGCTTTCAACCTCTGCAGCAGCAGCAGCAGCAGCAGCAGCAGCAGAAGTCCATGACAGGCCGGTCTTACTCCTCGCTGGTACCCTTGAACAAGCATCGTCAGGAACAATGCCCTTCTTCATAAGCACCCTTGCCACCACTCGATCTTCAACGCTTTCAATGTCTGCAGCAGCAGAAGTCCCCATGAAAGAAGAAAAAAGACAAGAGAGCGTCTATTTTTCCGACAAGGGATGCGACAACCCTTGCCCTCAAAGGAAGAAATCGGCTTTTGCAGTGGTTTGCGATTGTCATGTGGAACCTGAGATCAGCACACATCCCATTGAAAGCTCAACATAAGACGTGGTTGCAGAGACATAATGATACCCTGACTAAAATTGTCCATCCTATGGATGAATGTCTTGGCTACCTGATGCAACGCAGTGGTAGTGGAACACTTGCAGGGGTCTTGACACGCATTCTGTTGCAATGGCAACATTATCTTCAAGCACCAATCCTCAAACACCAGGCGCCACCGACATACAACAACAACAACAACGATGACTACCAAGCCAAAAGTAAAGGCTCATGAAAATGTCATGAAAGCGTATCAAGCTGATGCTCTCAGACGATTGGCGCACATGCGGACCCAAAGAAAGTCCAAGAAGACAGATCAACATTTACAACTCCCTCCTGCCACTGCCTGATAAAAGAGAGAAGCTGCAGATCAGGTGCCTCATTCAGGCTAACACCTCCATGCAGGAAAGATGTCTCGGTGCCTCAGGAAACAGAAACATGCTCTGTGTCATTTGTGTGCTGCCGCTTCAGCGATGCGTAAAGCCATACTCAAACATGCTCCTACCGATCTCATCCGTGCCCTTTGTGAATGTGTGGTGAACTTGTATGCAGGCAATATTCCCATGACCATGACTCAACCTCAAAACTTGCAACGACATGGTAAAGTCTTGAATACGCTCATGAAAAAACAAGTACCTCTAAGCAAGAAACGTAAACTTCTACAACATGGAGGAGGATTATTAGGAGGACTCATTCCTCTCATTGGTTCTGCCCTAGCCACTTTGTTTGGAGGAAAGTAATAAATGGTCTGACACCAGGAAGGTTGGGTTCACTGTGTGGTGTGCCACCATGAAGTACGCAGGCAAGATGGTGTTGGTGCCTGAAGACACATGGCAAAGTCTACAGGCCACCAAACAATGTCATCGTCAGACACTTCACACCCCTCTCATGGCAAAGAAACGTCTCAAAAATTTGGAAGAGATGGACGCGTTGATGCAGAGGTCACAGCAGCCTTTTCACATGTGGGAACAAGAATACAACCAACTGTTGCAAGGCATGCTAGAGTTGCAACGCCAAATCAAGCTTTGGTTGCAAACCCAAAGTACCTACACCTTGCACAAACCAGCCAGACATTCCTTTCCGAGAGACCACTATCGTGTGGGAGGCGTCGAGCAAGCAGACTTGAGTGACATGATTGCCTTTCAAGACGACAACCAAGGATTCAAATATCTGTGGTGCGTGATCGATGTGTTTTCAAAGATGGCATGGGTGCAACCCCTGAAGGCCAAGAGCAGTTCTGCTTTGACCGAAGGTTTTCAAACCTTGCTGATGCAACAAGCCAAATGCCGACTTCCTGCTCAATTGCAAACAGACAAAGGCATAGAATTTGTCAACCGCCCTTTCCAGGCTCTCATGACCGAAGCATGGCATTCATTTCTACACCAGTCAAAATCCTGAAATGAAAGCAGCCGTGGTGGACCGGTTTCAAAGGACTCTGAAAAATAAAATGTGGCGATACTTTACACAGCATGGGACCAGACACTATTTGAAAGTCTTACCCCAGTTGGTCAAGTCGTACAACCATCGTCTGCATCAGACCATTGGTCAGCGTCGTGTGGATGTTCTTCCAGGAGATCCCCTGTCAGAAATTCGGGTGTTAGACTACATGGAGGAACAAAAACAACTGCAGCAGCGCAAAAAGAAAATAACAACACAAAGACTGTCGTTCCCCAAGACGAGATCCCCCTCTCTTTTAATGCCGGGCACCCGTGTACGCCTGAACAAAACCAAAGGCAACTTTGAGAAAGGTTATCTCCCCAACTGGACCACTGAACTGTTTACGGTGGACCGATTGGTGACAGGGAGAACACCTCCTGTGTATTGGATCAAAGATGATCATGGTGAAGTCCTCCAAGGAACCTTTTACCCTGAAGAAATACAACCCATCTTGAAAACAGACGATGTGTATGCCATGGATTGCGTGCTGTAAAGACGTCCAGGACCAAAAACAGGGTCAAGAAGAGGTCTTGGTGAAATGGACTGGGTACCCTGCCAGTTTTAATTCATGGATCCCTGCAGATCATTTTCAGATAAAATAAGGAGCATGCTGTCACTCAGACTCATTCAGAGGGTGGACACACGCGATGACAGAACCGCCACCACCACTGCCACCCCTGCAGAGAAGCCTCTCAGCATACGTGGGTACCAATGAACCTCCCCTTGCTGCTGCACCACGTCATCACCAGCGCCGACACTCACCTTGGTGTTGTTTTGGCATGACTTTACCACGCAGTGAAGTCGTGTTTTTTGATCAGATCATTGTGATATATGGTGTGATCATCATGAGCATGGTACAGTTGTCCTTGGATCACGGAGAGAAACAGTTGTGGCCCTGCTTTCCAGTTTGGGATACATATTTCCACCACCCACCTTGGCCGCCTCACCAGGAATACCCACGAGACTTCAACTTGATACCTCATCCACCCAGTGATGCCTTGATGGACATCTATCCAAACAACACTGTCATGGCATATGAAATCAAGTTGCCTTATCCTCTGCATTTGGATCGCCAACAGTGGGAGGTGGGCGTCAGCGAAATTCACTTTCTGATGACATGGTACAACGTCGCCCCATCCTTTGACTGGTTTGCGCTGAACCTCAAACTGAAAAAAGACACCTTTGTTTATGAAAGTGCAGGGAGCGCTATACCACAGCCACAGTATGGTGTCGTCCATTACGAAAGCAAGAAGATTCCTATCGAGAAAGGCATCTATTCATCTGAAGATTTGGTGAAATCCCTCTTCCGTTTGATTCAGGAACATATTACAGGTGCCTTGAAACAACAGACCTCAGACAGAGTCCAAAGTGATGGCAGACGGTTTGTCGTTGATGTCAAGTATCCCCAAGATAGTCGTCGATTTGACATGATTGAAGATGGAAAGGTGCGATTCCAAGCCCCTGAAGAAGTAGCAATCAATCATCCTCTCATGGGAAAAATTGGTGGACCACTCTATTCCACAGAAGTGATAATGCCAAGTCCACTCTCGAGAATGCTCGGATTTGTTCAACTACCACTCCTCGGTGAGGAGGACTATAAAACCTACACAGAGACGCCTGTTCCTTTGAGTGCCTTGGCCAAGTGGCAAGCGGGTGTTTCTACTCCCCTGGTAGGTGGCTATGTGGGACACAATCATTTGGAGATCACACCCTCCATGGGCACTTACCTTTACAGAGCCTACTTGGAAACCCTTCTGAGTTATGGTACAGGAGCCAAAACATCTCACCTTTGATGTCCTGGATGGTTTGACGACGATGCTGGTAAAGTGGACGCCTTCAATCCTGATGCAGATGCAAACGTAAGAAACACAGGCGTAAGAACGTGACGTGATCTTATTGTGCCCACCAAAGAAGTGGAACTGACAGGACGTCTACACTGTGACCTGTTTCTTCAAGATCGTTATCTGCTGGATGGCGTCCCTATGAAACTGGAATTGCTACGAAGTCCCGATGAGTTCTTCTTCATGTGTGCTGCTGATGGCGTTTACAAACTAGCCCTGACCAAAGCCAAATTTTATGTCCGTCATCTCAACATCGATCCCGATTATGACGAACCACTTCAAGCCATCTATCGAGGCACCCTGGCCAGAGATGACTTTGCCAGACTGGGATGGCAACAGGATGACCCCTTTTACCCCAAAGTCTACGTGTTCAACACAGATTCAAGCGATCAACCTGGCGCACACTGGGTCAGCATCTATCGTCCAGCTCCTGGATCCGTGGAAATGATGGATAGCTATGGACTGTATTCATTACCCCTGATTAAAGAGACTTTGAATCGCATGGGTCAGATTCAACAACGATGGAATACACACCCCTTACAACGTGGATACAGCACATTGTGTGGCTTGTACTGTCTCTACATGCTGACCTATCGCGTGCGTGGGTGGACTTTTAATCAAGTGTTAGATACGTTGGACTGGAAGGACACCGCCAAGAATGATGCCATGGTATTAGCATGGTTTCATACCAAAGTGTCTACCTCCGCTGTGCGCAGACGCATACCCTACATCAAAAGAACCAACCTTTCTGCCCTTATTGACCTGACACTTGTTCACTGAACCTACGATCACCTGACTGTCAACGTTCCTGTTTGAGGAGTGTACATACGTTCACTGCGTTTTAGGAATGTACATACGTTCACTATCAAAGTGGCAAAAGTTCCTGTTCACTGCATTTTAGGAGTGTACATACGTTCACATACGTGAACATACGTTCATGCTCACCAAAATCACAGGGACGCCCCTAATCCTGTGGCGTTTGTTTTGTTGTGTTGGTTCATGTGAGCAGGGGATTAAAAAGTTGAACAAAAAAAATAAGTGTTGTGTTGTCTTTTTTAGGATGGAAATCGCCATGCACGCCCCAGAGAAAAACGCTAAAACAAAGAACCCATGCCACCACCTCTTCCTCCCTCCCCCTCCGCCGCCGCCGCTGCCGCCGCCCTCCCCTACCCCTCCGCCGCCGAAGCGTCCCTCCCCTCCCCCTCCCCCTCCGCCGCCGTCGCCGCCGCCACCGCCGCCGCCACCCCCCTCCACCACCACCACCACCACCACCACCACCCCTTCTTTTTTCTTTAAAAAAATAAATAAAAAAAATAAATAAATATCAAGGATTTTACACGCGCTTCTTTCAATTTTGATCTTTTCATATTGTACGAACGCTTCTTAGGGTTCTCCATCCTCCCCGGAAACGGATGTCCCGTCCTTTTTGAAGTGCGCATGCCTCCCGGGAACGGACGTGGCTCCATCTTGGATGCGCATGCCACCGGAAACGGATGTTTAGCCATATTGGATGCACAGAACCCAAAGTGGTCCTATAGTACCGTCCACAACTACTCGGGGTACATGGCATGGGTTTTATTTTTTTAACTTTTTACAATTTCTGGAGAAATAAAATAAACAGTTTAATATCCCGTGATCACAATATTGAAAACAGAATGAACCCATTGATTATATAATGCAAAACGAGAGGAATAATTCGTAAATTGTTTGTGGCTTACAAGCACCTGGCGAATCGTTAGATATCATTGTTCTGCGTTTTAAACGACATAAAAAACAATTCCAAGACCAAGACAATTCTTTCAGGATTTGCGTGCATATATTTTAACGAAAAATATTATCCTTTTTGTTAATGTAATATATTCAGTTTTAGTTATAAAATAAAATGGAACGGCTATTCGTGGGACATTGGTTATATGAACTTATAATATTGACTATTACACATCCCCAGAAATACGTACATACTGCACTTTACATTTACATTTCATCTTGTAACACATGTCCAAGGAAAGGAATACAGTATTCGACCCTATAAACCTATCAATTGTTATGTAAACAATGTTCAAACAAACAGGATATTATCAAAGGTTCAGTCATACATGTTGTGTCCTATATTTAGGGTATGATATCATTTTGAACATTGACAAATATCCAAAGTGAAATTAATATTGTGAAAAAATGTATAAAAGATATGCAAAATCTACATCATAACTGAAATGATACAATGATCGTGTGTACTTTCATTCAAGGACCTTCACCTCAAAGAAATTACCAAATATGTACAACAATGTTGACGTATGACATCACTACCAGTGACCGACTTTTACAAAATGGCGTGTTCACTGTCAACAGTACGCGGGATTTTACGAGGGACTTTCGTTGATTCAGAGATCGTATATACATAAATGTGACATGTAAGTGTAGTAGTACGTAATTATGTACATATCATCAAGTGTATTTTAAGGTCACCTCTTATTTTAATACCTAAGTTTTAGTCTACCCTTCAATCTAACCTGCTTCACTAATACAATACCACCTAACTGCACATGTATGAATGTATGTCTGTATGATGAGGTGAGAGATTAAAATATATATTTTAGGGTTATTGTATATATCTAAGGCTGTAAACATATAGATATAATATGTTACACTGTAATCATGTTATATATATATATATATATTTATGTTCAGGTGTGTCCCGGTAAAGCAAATGTCTGATGTTGTGACATCATAGGGCACAGTGCCATACATCTGGTGAGGACATTTATATGTTGTATGTATTTATAGTGATATGTACTGAAATTGTGTGTTATGTATTAATGCATTTATCATTATTCTCCAATTATTGATAAACTATGTTTGTCAATTTATTATATGATAAATCTCCTGTAATATTTAGAGTATAGTAAGATAAAACTAATCATGCTAATTACGATGGATCATAACAATGTATATGATCATATATAAGATTCTAATATTTGTTAATAAGTTATAATGAAATGATTTATTTGTATGTGTAGGTATTGTGCATATTTTAACTCTGAGTATTTATTTTCACAGGGCCTCTGTTTATTTATGTATTAAACAACTGGCATCCACAAATCAACCTGCGTTTAGTGATTCATTCACATAAACCACTCCGGTTACATTGGCGTCGTCGGCAGGATTGTTACAAGTGACAAGTGACAACGATTGACACTTACCGTCCATGGATGAACGTGACAGAGATCTGTGTGCTCCAGGACCGGTGATGTGCAAGTAATGTAACATCACATAATGTATCAGTTACTTTGTGCCATCATCTTTTCATGAGCTTGCCTCTCAGTGTATAGACAGCGATAAACTTGTATTGTGCAAGAGCTTGATTGACACTTTCGTTACATTGTATTGGGCGTTCTGTGAATGACAATTATTCATGTGAAGAGAATAGGATACCACTGCTGTGATCATGTATAACAGACATTTGTCTTTTCTGTATGTTTATATATAATGGGTTGTCTGTTGTATATTTGACATTTACATAAAATATTTACTGCATAGATTTGTACAGTGCACTTGGTAGTCTTAATCATACCGGTCATTCGTTAGTTAGGACATAAGTTAGTTAGATCATTAGTTAGTTATGACATTAGTTAGTTAGATCATTAGTTAATCATTCCTTTAGTTGCTATACAGAGTTGGGTCCCTTGGGCACACAAGAAACCTATGATTATGGGTTCGAATCTCGGCTCGCCCCACTTGTTTCTAGATTTGGCAGCACCATGCCAGTGCTTGAGAGTTTAACCAGCGTCGTAGGTGTCTAAGATCTGCCTCACTTCCGGATTTTCTCCCACTTTGAGCTGACATGCCGTGATATGACTGGAATATTGTTCAATGCGGCGTGAAACCCTCACTTACTCACTCGTTTACTTAGTTAATTAGTCTACTGATTTTTTTATTTTATGATTAATTTGTTAGTTTCTTAGTTAAGTAGTTAGTTAATTATTGTTATTAGTTTAACCTGTATCATATTAGTACCCTTTATCTTGTTATGTAATATATCTGTGTTCGTGTGAAAGAAGTATGACTGTTTAGCACTTACATATTACTCAAACACTATTATAAGCAATAAAATCATAACATAATTTAATAATAAAGCATTTAAATCAGCTTTTATATAATAGATAGGTCATAGTTGCGTTTGGTTACATTCAGTTGGTCATAGAGTTTATTGGTGTTGAGAGGGGAGGCAGCCAGAGTTGCTATGCGATTAGGTTCCCCAGCTTCTCTTTCATCGCTTTTAGATAAGCTAAGGTGTGTTTATGACACAAGTGATTCTACCGTTAACTTATTGGCAGCCTTCTACACAGCATGGCAGCGGGACGATGAGGACGTCAACACTTGGTGTTGTCGTCTAGAAGACCTACTTAGTAAGGCTGTAGACGCTGGTGAAGTTATCTATCAAGACACCAACAAGCTCCTTCGTTCCATGCTTTGGACAGGACTCAAGCCATCAATCAAGCATTTCAGCTGACACAAATTTGATTTATTCTCCGATTTTGATGTTTTGCGAAGAGAACTGCGGCAGATTGGGCGGGAACACAATCAACGCAGAGTCTGCAACAGTCTGCAACAAGTATGGCGGCTGTAACTGAGACAACCAGAGTTGAAGGGACTTCGAGGAATGATCAAGAGCCTTACTTCTGAAGTTGCCTCTATCAAGAAACAACAGCAACAGCCACCACAGGATCACTATCAACAGCCTACAGAACAAGCTCGATTAGAGTCGAAGTCTTATGATCAAACAGACAGGAGCAACACTGGATAGCATCCTCAATCTTCTTTCCAGACGCAACGGTATGACCAGTCACAATATAGAGGCAGATCTAGAGGACGACCATTTGAGAGCGATGTACAGTGCTTTCGCTGTGGACAGTTTGGACACATAGCTTCAGGATGCTGGGTCATGATGGACCATAGTCGTCAGCATTTAAACGGGAGATGGCCTATGCGAAGGGGTGGCCCATAGGTCTAAAAAAAATCCAGACCGATACTCAGAGATATGATACCACAGCTCTTGTAGGAAATGCCAATGAAGTCGATGTCTGTATTCAAGGAATCAAGACAAGAGCTTTATTAGACACAGGAGCTACAGTCTCCACGATGAGTCAGGCATTTTATGATCAATATCTCTCTAGTATTCCTATCACCCCCATTACAAGTGTTTTGGATGTTGAATGTGCTGATGGACAGTCCCTTCCATATTCAGGTTACATTCAGGTTGACCTTGAGGTCAACGGTATTGATGCTGTACCTCAGTCATGTCTTTTACTTGTAGTTCCTACTAGTAACTATAATTACAAGGTACCAGTTCTACATAGCACCAATATATTATCTGTTTACTTGGGAACTTGCAGACATAAGCATGGGGAAAAGTTTCTTCAAGATGCGAACCTTCACATGCCTTGGTATTTAGCTTTTAGGTGTATGGTGCTACAGGAACGCGATCTTGTAAGAAGAAATTTTCAGCTGGGATTAGTCAAGTGCGCAGGAGTTAAGAAGGTTATCATCCCACCCAACTCAGACGTCACTAACTCGGGCTATATTGACAAGGCGCTTCCCTAATCGCAGTACATGTGCTATATTGCAAAGTACTGGCCGTTCAGCTATCCCCGATGACCTTGACATCTCACCCAGTTTGATCACTTACAGAGAGAAAGGATTCGTGGAAGTCAACATTTCCAACATTACCACAAGGACAGTAGTCATTCAACCTCATGCTCTTCTTTGTGAGATCCAGCCTGTATTTGTTGAAGAACAGCCTACCTTGGAAGACAATTCTCAGGACAGCACTTCTCTCATTAATAAGATGGACATAGAATCTTCAAGAATTTCAACCACTCAGCATGAAGAGGGATTGAAAGTCATCTCAGACTATTTAGACATTTTCTTTCATGGTGACCTTGACCTTGGACACACTTGTACAGTGAAACATAGGATCGACCTCATTGATGAACGACCTTTCAAACAACGACATAGGAGAATTCCACCATCCATGCATAACGAAGTAAGAGATCATCTACACCAACTATTAGCTATTGGAGTCATTCGTCGATCACGATCACATTGGTCTTCTAATGTAGTGTTAGTACGCAAGAGGAATGGATCTTTAAGGATGTGCATTGATTTTAGACAGTTGAATCAAAGGACAGTTAAAGATTCATACGCTCTGCCATGGATTGAAGAGATGTTTGACACCCTCAGAGGATCCAGATTCTACTCCACAATGGATATGAAGAGTGGATATCACCATGTCGAATTAGAAGAACATCACAAAGAGAGAACAGCTTTTTCTGTGGGACCCCTTGGATTCTATGAATTCAACCGGATGCCCTTTGGTTTATGCAACAGTCCTGCTACTTATCAACGCCTCATGAATGACTGTTTTGAAGATATGCATCTCAAGATATGCCTTATCTACATGGATGATATCATCATCTTTGCTGATACCTTTGAAGAACATCTTGACAGGTTGAAGAAGGTATTTTAGGGACTCAAAGACTGTGGATTCAAGCTTGCTCCAGATAAATGTAGTTTCTTCAAGGACAAGATCAAGTTTTTAGGTCATATCATTTTGGAACCAGGCATTGAACCAGATCCAGCTAAAGTTGAAAAGATAAAGTCATGGCCCCCACCAAAGAATCCAAACGAAGTGAGACAGTTTCTTGGATTTGCAGGGTATTATCGGAGATTTGTGCAGAACTTTGCTGCAATCACCAAGCCCCTGTCAAGTCTTATGCCTCCACCAACACAGACAAGGAGAACAAGAAAGAAATTGAGTCAACAACCATGGACATAGGGACCTGAGCAAGACAAGGCATTCCATTACTTGAAAGAACTTCTGGTGCCACCTCCTATTCGGGCTTATGCAGATTACAGTCTACCATTTGAGCTCCATACAGATGCCAGCACACAGGGACTTGGCGCTGTTCTGTATCAAGAGCAGGGTGGACAGAGACGAGTGATTGCGTATGCTAGTAGAGGACTGAACAAAGCTGAGAAGAACTATTCTGCACATCGTCTAGAGTTTCTAGCTTTGAAAGTGGGCAATTACTGAAAAGTTCAACGATTACATCTATGGTACCAAGTTCAGAGTTTATACAGGTAACAACCCGTTGACCTACATTCTCACTTCAGCAAAGCTTGATGCAACAGGACATCGGTGGTTAGCAGATTTGGCAGCCTATGACTTTGACATCAAGTACCGCCCAGGGATTAACAATGCAGATGCAGATCGTATGTCACGTTTACCAGGAATAACGACAAGTGGAGACCAGGAGGATATGTTGGGCGAATCGGTAAAGGCTGTATGTAACATCATTCATGCCCAAACTTATGTGGAGAGTTTATGTATGCAGGCGGACGTTACCCACGAAGAGAACCTCGGCACTATTGGTGTTCCTCTAGCAAGGATGTCACATAGGAACTGGAGGAAAGCGCAGTACCAAGATCCTATCTTACGACAATGGACAAGATGTTTACAGTCTGGCAACAAACCAAGGAGACATGATTTCTGTGATTCCACAGTTCATTCAGCTTTGCTCAAGATCTCAATTAACCTCCATCTTCAGCGGGGAATTATCTACAGAGAAGTAATAATCAACGGACAAACTAGACAACAGTTGGTATTACCGGCAGACTACATTCAAGATGCATTAGAAGGTCTTCATAACAACGTGGGTCATCCAGGAAGAGACAAAACCTTGGCATTCTTGAGAGAAAGATTCTTCTGGCCAGGTATGTCTAAGGATGTTGATGACAGGATTAAGAATTGCAGAAGATGCATCTGTCGGAAGACTCCAACCAACCAGAGAGTTCCACTCACTGGAATCGAGACTACTCAGCCACTAGAGCTGGTGTCCATGGATTTCTTGGACCTTGAACCATGCAAGGGAGGGAAACACAATGTGTTAGTTGTTACTGACCACTTCACTAGATATGCACAGTCATATGTTACCAACAACATGACAGCCAAAGCCACCGCTAAAGCCTTCTTTGACAACTTCATCGTTCATTATTGGATTCCACTGCGGATACACTCTGATCAAGGTGCTAACTTTGATGGGAATCTCATAAAGGAATTGTGCTTACTTACTGGCATGAAGAAGTCCAGAACCACACTGTACCATCCCATGGGCAATGGCATGTGTGGGAGGTTCAATCTCACTTTATGTGACATGTTGGGAACCTTATCACCTGACCAGAAGAGTGATTGGAAATCACATATTGGGCCTCTTGTACATGCCTATAATTGCACAAGGCACGAGTCAACTGGACAGTCACCATTCTTTTTAATGTTTGGTAAAGAGCCACGTCTTCCTTTAGATCTTGCTTTTGGGCTAGAACTTGGTTTGACACAGTCACTTGCAGAGTACACCAGATAACTCAGAGAAAGATTGAAGAAATCTTATGAACTGGCTGTGGCCTCAGCTAAAACACCACAGACTGAAGACCGCGTTCTAGTGAAAATATTGGCATTTGATGGTAAACACAAGCTCTCAGATAAGTGGGAAGAAGATCCTTACATCATTCTGCAACAACCCAGTCAAGATGTGCCCGTCTTTGTAGTGCAGAAAGAGAATTGTGAAGGTCGACAGAGGACTTTACATAGGAATCTTCTCTTGCCCATTGGTGCTCTTCATGACCCTGGAGAGATTGAAACATCACATGAATCAGAGCCTATATCATCCAGACCTGTACCAAGGCCAAAACGGTCTAAGCCACAACCAAAGCTAGAGACACTCCCAGATGAAGACATTAGTCAGGAAGACATCATTGTAGAGATCCACACCCCAAATAGAGATGCTGCAGCTGCTGGTATCCCCACAGATACCAATCAGGATGTTCCTGCAGATGTGGATACTGCTGCTCAGGCAAGTAGTGACGATCATGAGGCTGAGGCAGCAGTGGAGAACATTTCTGGTGACGACGGTCACATCCCAGGAGAGGGAGAAACAGAGGTGAATCCTACTGATGATGAATTGGATGAAGATGCTGGTGCTACTACTCCAGATCTACACCAAGATGATGTCATTCCTGAAGCTGAAGATGAAACTAAAGGTGATGATACTGTTCTGGATCAAGTTCCTTCAGCTGAAGCAGAACATGTTGACGAGATGGATGTTCCAGATACAGATGGAGCTGATGTTGTTCCACGAAGGTCAACACGTGAGCGACACAATCCAAGTTGGGTGCGTTCAGGGCAGTATGCGCTTAGTCATGCAGCAGTAGAGCCAGATTGGATGGTTAGGGTTCGTTACCTGGAGCATTTAACGAGCGCTGGAACATTGGAACAGACTACACCGGACATCACGAAAGCATTTATATCTATTTTAACTCGCCAAAACTCAGAATGACGAAGACGTCATTTCCTTGGGGAGGAAAATGTAGTAGTATGTAATTATGTACATATCATCAAGTGTATTTTAAGGTCACCTCTTATTTTAATACCTAAGTTTTAGTCTACCCTTCAATCTAACCTGCTTCACTAATACAATAGCACAGTCACCCATGCGCTTGCCTTCTCTATTGTTTCTCTGGTCTCTATTGTCTAGCCCCAGCCCCTTACTTTCAGTGACAGGGTGCATTATGGGACTGATCAGTTTAAATTCACACTTGTATTTGACTGTGTATGGAGACAAGTTGTCGGTTCATCTCTGAAATAATTGAGTCAATTGTCACAGGTTAGTTTGTTTGAATTGTATATTTATGTGTTCTTTGAAGGGTTTGTTATTAAGGTGCATATGAATGGTTTCTTAACTTCTTTTAATAATGATTATATTGTTAAGTGTGGTAAATATATATGATATCAGTCATCGTATTCAATGAATTGTAGTTAGGCTAAATTTACTTAAATACTTTAAGTATGTAAGTATGTTTGTAATAGATAATCTTAACTAGCATTGCCATGTTGATATTACTTAACTTATTGTGTAACTAACCATAATGAGTACATTTATTGATAGACTGGAGCTATTTACCTGTAAATTAAAGTTCTGCACCTAACTGCACATGTATGAATGTATGTCTGTATGATGAGGTGAGAGATTAGAATATATATTTTAGGGTTATTGTATATACCTAAGGCTGTAAACATATTGATATAATATGTTACACTTTAATTATGTTATATATATTTATGTTCAGGTGTGTCCCGGTAAAGCAAATGTCTGATGTTGTGACATCATAGGGCACAGTGCCATACATCTGGTGAGGACATTTATATGTTGTATGTATTTATAGTGATATGTACTGAAATTGTGTGTTATGTATTAATGCATTTATCATTATTCTCCAATTATTGATAAACTATGTTTGTCAATTTATTATATGATAAATCTCCTGTAATATTTAGAGTACAGTAAGATAAAACTAATCATGCTAATTACGATGGATCATAACAATGTATATGATCATATATAAGATTCTAATATTTGTTAATAAGTTATAATGAAATGATTTATTTGTATGTGTAGGTATTGTGCATATTTTAACTCTGTGTATTTATTTTCACAGGGCCACTGTTTATTTATGTATTAAACAACTGGCATCCACAAATCAACCTGCGTTTAGTGATACATTCACATAAACCACTCCGGTCACATAAGTAATCACAAACATTCTGACAATCTATGTAATATTTTTCATTGAAACAAACCGAAATAAGTCAGAAATTCCGATAAATACCGTTGTTTTTCTACGTGATTTTGCGTCACTCAAGGCGTCACACAGGACGGACGGTGACAATTTCTGTTGAAAATATCAAAATATTGCAAAGTATCTATTTCAAATTCCCTGATGCTTCCAACGATTCTATTCCTATGCGTATTCTGACAAGGTTGAGTCAATATTTTGAACGAATAGACGATGTATAGTTCTAAATTGGAGAAAATGCTACACTGTGTAAAATCTGAATTTTGCTTTGTTTACATTTCAAACAAGTGCAGTTTTTCGAGCACAGCGTTCGTTTTCACATCTAACTTTTGTTTGATTTTATCTAGGCAATTTTGTATTGGTGACAAAGACCATTAGTCATTTGATTCTAAAATTTATAAGGAATTCAAGGATGTAAGTATCGCAGCTAAGTTTAAAATATACCTGATGTTACAGGCGTCTCATAAACGGTGTACGTAAAACGTGATTTTGTAAACACTATCCAATATGGCGGAAAGTTCACTTAGGCGTTCGTGTTTGCGTATTTTCCAAAACATTCTAAACGGTTCTAGGGTTATCGGCGACGTTTTGGAATGATAATTGGTGATTTCATAAAAGAAAAATGTGAAAAATGGCGACATTTACGATGTACCTAATTTTCAGAGGTCATTTTCAGTTCTTTTGCTTGGCCTAAAATGCCAATGGATCTCAAAAATCTGATTTCCAGAAGAGTACAACCAGGGAAATGAGACGCCATGGTCAGGACCCAGTTCAGTACCAAGTCATAGATGAGACGAGTATAGAGCACATAACGATGGGCAGATTCCTATCACATGACAAGACCAAAGCAGATTTGACTGAGGACTCTGGACTACAGCAAAAGTTCCTCCAAGCTTGTCATCACTTCAGCATTTGGTACAACCAAGAGCAGCAAGGATCTCGGGAATTTTGATCCAAACAACCATGAGGAAGCTGACACCTTGATGATATGTCTTGCAGTCTCTGCAGCAAGGTGAAACTCAGGAGACGTACAACTAACATTTTTTTCACCTGACACTGAAGTTCTGATCCTGGCCACAGCCAACTATGATTTCGGGATGTTCTAGGTCCAGAAAAGGCGAAAACTTTACCTGCATTCCATGCTTTCTCAGGCGCAGACAACAGTGGGAAGTTTGCAAGAGTTGGCAAAGTTACTTGGTTCAAGATCTTCCTTGAAGCTGATGATGACATAATTAAATCTTTTAGGATGCTTTCATATGACGCCAAACTATCAGAAGAGCTGATGACATGTTTGGCTAGGTTTGTGTGATCTATTTATTGTCTGAAGGAATCCAAATTAGCAACATTCTAGAGCTGCAATGGCACTTATTCTGCAAGGACATGGCGGACAGTGATAAACTGCCACCCACAATCGGTGCCCTTAAACAGCACATAAATGAGGGTACATGTACAGGCTCCAGTTTGGGGCCATTCAACAGCAGGTTCTACAGGATCCGATGCAGTATGGCTACCACAAGGACGACGGAGGTCAGCTTAGACCGACTACCACTGATGTTCTTATGCACCAAAGGCCATTATCGAGATGCTTCTGATAACAATGCAAAGGAGATTGGTCCTCACAAAGGTGTTCTTGCAGGTCAAAAAGCTTAAAGTGCTTATGCACCACCCAGTGTGAAATTGATAAAGATTCACGTACTTCGGATGTCAGTGATGAAGAAAACGATGACTGATACATTATGATGACAATCATAAACTGTGCCCATAATTGATGTTGATATGAAGATTGTTTCATAGAAGTGTCAAGATGTTAATCGCAAGCAGAGACACTATTTCAGTATATTTGTTTAAAATTTTAATATTTTTGTGGTTAATAAATGGTTTTTCATATTAAATATCTTACTTTACATTATACTCGGATGGTTGTTGTTAGTCTGAGTGGATTCCTGATTACTTAAATCATATGTTTTTTCATCAATACTTACAATATGTGTGGCCTAGAGGCAGAGTTATCGAGCAAGTTCTGTTTTTTGCTCGCCATTTTGAAAAGCCAAGATGGCCTCCCAAACGACCCTGAAAAAAATGGGAAATCAGTTTTCCTATTCCCTATATCCTAACAATTCTAAAAATATATAGTTTAGCAAATCTAAAAAAAAAATCTACGAAAATACACGAGGAACTGGTCCAGCTGGACAAACCGGCTGGCAAGTAGCCAATGCACTTCAAGTCTACGTAAAGACCATATACAGGCGCCAGCAACGTTACCTGACCACAACACTACAGATGACCGACCAAGTAGTGGAAGACCAAGGCAGACCACCCGATGTCAGCATCGTCAGACTGTGGGACAACATCTTCAAGATCTCTTTGTTACTGCTGCGGAAAGTGCAGTGGCACACCAGCGACACATTAGTGCGGACACCGTGCGGAACATTCGGTCTGACCTCAATAGGCATCTCAGAGTTAATGGAAGAGATTGTGACACTGTGAAAGATAAGGCATTCCACAAGGCTAATGTTTTGTTGAATGGTCAACTGAAACAAAATGTCAGAGCTGGCTTGTCCGAACCAACGAAGCACAAGCCGATCATTGACAAGGGAGATATCGTTAAAATCAGAGAATATCTTAATCACGATACCCCAACATATGTTTTGCAGAAAGTTTGGTTTGACGTAGACATTCATTACGTCACTAGAGGCCTTGAGTTTCACTCTCAGTTGTCCAAAAGTTCGTTCACCTTTAAAGTTGACGACGAAGGCAGAGAATTTGCAACTCTTACCCATGACCTAAGGTGGATGGATATGTAAATAGGAAGTCACTGGAGGTCCTCCGTGTACTCGTATGAACGTAAAACAATGTTAATAGATTGTTGCAATAAGAGGTATGTGTACCGTAGCACTTCAAAAGAAAAATTAAAAGAATTGACCTTCACATTGTGTGAGTTCATTGGAGTATGAACCTTCATAGAGTGACGGTCAAACACTGTAAGCTCCGACGTTCATACAGTTTGACCCTCACTCTATGAAGGTTCATACTCCAATGAATTCACACAAAGTGAAGGTCATTTCTTAATTAAGATATACACTTAAAAAAAGGAACTATACATCAGGATTGCAACTGGGTTTATTTTTCGAGTTTAGATTTCATAAATATTATAAATAGTGGAATGTATATGTAAATTATTGCTGTACCATATGCATTTAACAAAATCAGGTGCAAAGACGTCCAAGGTAGGTGGAAAGTCAGTAACGATTATGGCCTCCTCGAGCTGCTATCACCTCACGGCAGCGACTGCACATAGATCGAAGTCCGAATAACAGCCCGGGGGATGTTCTGCCATTCCTGCTATAGCGTAACAAACAGTTCCCGAGGTGTATGTGGCGGTGGTTGACGTTGACGAACACGACGATCCAGCACGTCCCACAGATGTTCAACAGTGGAAAGTCTGGCGAGCGGACAGGCCAGTGTAGCTTAGGCACGTTGTTCTGATGCCGAAACTCTGTGCAAACACGTGCGCCTTTGGGTCTGGCGTTGTCCTGCTGAAGGAATCCGCCATTGGCGTTGATAAAGGAGACAACGTGGCGCTGCAGATTCTCGTCTCGGTAGCGTTCACCATTCAGAGCACCATCCACTCTCACAAGTGCTGTCTGGCCTCAGTGATGAATGCCTCCCCACACCATGACGCTTCCACCTCCAAAACGATCCACTTTTCAGTGTAACGTTTGTTACGACGTCGGTAGACACGGGCATATCTATCACCACGTCTCCGCAGAAAACGGGACTTGGCTGTGAACAGAGCACGTCGCCATCTTGCTTTAGGCCATGTGACTCTCTGACGACACCACTGTAGATGTTCACGGAGGGGATGAGGGGAGGGGATGTTATGCCGCACGGGTTTCCTGGTGTTGTTGTAGCGTCTCCACAAGTCACATCCCTGACGTAACATCCCCGCATGATCTCGCAAATTACCATTAACAATGATGAGTTGTGTTCTCTCATGCGTTGTAATACCACCCCATACCACTACAATTCCACCCCCAAACTGCGTTGAGTAACGCAAGCGTCGCTAAAGCCTTCTGCCTTTGTACCTTTGCTCGACCGTCATTGATGTAACCTGGACAGTATACCAGTGAACACTATACTGACCCAATCTTTCGCACGTCAGATGTTGTCTACATCAAGCTATACCTGCCTGACGGTGACTTGAAAGCAAAATTCGGTGTATCGCTGGACATCGGGGGAGGATGTTGGGCTCCCTCCACTGGTTGCGTACGATTCTGCCTCTAATTGGTCTCAACCGAGGAATTGTCCGACCTGTTAATGTGTCAGTTTGGTGTCAATGTCGTACATGCACCAACCGAATATTATTGTCTTGTTGAAATGACTTCACTCGTGGACGACCGGCCTGTCCAAAATCATGAGTGTTGCCCTTCTGTAACGTCTCCAAAGAGATGATATTGTTTATCGATGCACATTAAAATGTTTTTCAACTTCGTTTTGCGCCATTCCTGTTTGCAGCAAACCCATGTTGATTTTCAGTGGCATAACGTAAGCCTTATTAACGGTTAACAAAGTTGTTTTTATCAGCACATGAAAGCCAAACAATAATAAAACCCCGCATTTATGAGTTTCTTGCTTTTAAAATTGCACGTGCAAATTGTGAATCACGACCTTAAATTCGATATGTCTTCATGAATATGTTTTGGAAGATGCATTATTTTAAGTCAGAATAACTTAATTTTGTTGACCTTTATATGAAGCAAAGTTACAATTTCCCGATAGTTTATATTCTGAAAACCACATTTTAAACTCCAGGTTTATTGATCTGAACAGCTGTAGTGTCTGTTAAATGTGCTAACATAATTCCAATCCACATGTAAATATGGTTGCCATTTAAATCTATATTGACCATGTCATTTTTTTCCATTTTCCAGTATTTACCTACAGTTCAGTGTTTACTCAAAACCTATCATTATGAAGGCATAGATTATTGTTCATGTGATCAGGTGTTGTGACCTCCCAGATTGTCTGTTGTCTTTACATGAAGATGTAGATTTTGTTGTTGTGATCAGGTTTTGTGACCTTCCAGTTTGCGACTTGTCTTCAGATGAAGATGTAGATTATTGCGCATGTGAGCAGGTGCTGTGACCTTCCAGATTTTGTGTTGTCTTTCCACCGATTTGCGTGGTCCAGATTCAAATATTAGTCACTCATTGCTATTGAACAAGAAGGAACTTGGCATCAATTGAGTGCACATGTAACAAAGTGCTATATAACAGACTCGTCGCTAAAGCGATCAAATGTAAATGTTGTCTTAGGACTGTCTTTGAATTGTATGTAATTCGTCGGGTTTGGCTACATTGCGCTGAGATAATAAACGTTAACTACACAAGATGAAGTTATATGTAGAGACCCGCAATGCCGACACAGCGGAACTCAAATCACCACACAATAGACCATGTCAAGTTGATCTATTGATAATGATATTATTTTATGTTCGCTTTTCCCAGCCATGTTGGCATGAAAGGTAACACAAAAGCAAAAGTTCATCCTGATTGTAAGCCTGCTATTAGGCAATATATTAATCATTGTTGGCATTCGAATTGGGATAAACAAACAAACCAGCTGCATAATATTCAGCCAATTATTCACATTTTACTCTTGCTTTTCTTTTAAAGTAAGAAAATGCTCCACATTAATTCCTTGTCAATGCCACGTTTTCATGAAGCACGTTCTATTAGACCTTGTACAGATTTCATACGTCATATGTATTTCAATATTTGTATTGTGTACACTTTTACTAAAGTCCATAACAATAAGTGTGTAGCATTCTTTAAAAAACAAAATATGACAAGCTATAGAATTGAGTCAAAATCGTAGTTGTCTGGTTTTTCTGTAATGTGTGACATACTTATATCACCATTTCATAATTGTTCCCTATATGAACATGCCCCATTTTTATCAACAAGTAATTACGCTTAAATCAATATTTATTCATTTATTTATTTAGCCATTAGATGCTTGACTGTAATATTGATTAATAAAAGTTACTTCTATCGAATGTAATCCTTAGTTACAGAAAGTATGCAGCACAAAAAGCGCTCATTTACTCACCTGAATACAGGTTATGACACCCCCGTGACCCTTGAAGACTTTATGCTGCCCACCATCATGTAGATACCAGGTTCTCACTGTGTGATCAATGCTTCCAGTGAAAAGGATGTCGCCTGGACCATCCAATGCCAGGCATGTGATCTGCTCCGTGTGACCATACTTGCCACCAAAAACGTTAAGAGGTTTGCCAGTACTTATATCCCAGGAAATAGCAGTGTTGTCAGCAGACCCGGTAACAAGTATGTCAGGATCTTCATCATATTCTTGTTGGAACATCTCATCGCCCGGTCGGAACAGTAATGGGTAAACGCCCCTGGTATGTCCTCGGAATACGCGTAGAGGTTCCCCATTGTCAAAATCCCAGCAGCGTGCAGTGTGGTCGTATGAGCTTGAGAAGATGAAATCTCCAGCGCAGATGATGCGTTGGATGATCGACGTGTGACCCTGAATTACCAAGAGGCAGTCTAAACTCTCACAATGCCATTTTCGTATTGTGGTGTCGGCACTTCCGGTGAGAACATATTTGTCTTCGAATGATACACAGTTTATTCTTTCCGTATGACCAACTAGTTCGCCATAACAGCCAGGGTCTTCGAGACTGGTACTCCAGAGAATTGCAGTTGTGTCCTCGCTGCCGGTCACTAAGATAGTTCCTTCGTCGTTAATTGCCATACAATTGATACCTGCACGGTGACCTTTAAGTACGTGAAGCAGACATTCGTCGCCGTGTTGGTTTTTCGGCGCACTGAAGATAAAGCCCATGGCTGAATAATCGGTAAACGTAGCGGTCGCGGATAGTGTTCGAAATGCACAGATCGATATCGCAATCCTTCTGTATCTACAGTCTTTTGTTTACACCTCGACTAGTTTATTGATTATCTTCGTGCAAACAAATTGAAGGGATCTCAACAAATCAATAGATAGCAATAGCCGCACTTGCATTGCAGAACACTGACGATATTTGACTGATGAGATGTTCTCGTCACTTGAATTTTCTTGAAGTGATCTGAAATGCAATGTAATCAATCAATTTAGGTACAGAGGTTATGTTAAAAATATATTCTTTTTGTTCTGGACAAGGAGGCAGTTATATAGAGACCACAAGAGCGAATCGGTTCATTAATTGTTTTGTTTACATTAAAAGATAACACCTTGTTCAATCAACCGCTGCCTTAAACGGACATACGGGCAGTTGTAGGGAACTGAATGTTTAACCAGACGTTCACTGTAACACAGTTTCAGCATGTGATTAAATAACAATACAAGCTTCACACATTGTGTTGGCGATTTAAAATTGAAAGTCACATCTGCAGTATTTTAGCCACATCAATTATATCACAGTTATGTATGCTGAACCGCAAAAGAAACGACACCCCAAGTAACACTGCATGTCATTTAAATATCTGGGTAATGTTTGTCAAAGTTCTAAAATTTAACATAACCTTGTCCGGAAAAATGAAATTTGATGATAAAAAACAAAGTAGATGACAATAAAACCGATCGCCCAAACGTATCAAGGCAACGGCCATGGTAACCCGATGCACACGAGTTCCGTGCAAATTGATATGCACATGCGTTCCCCCATTACTTGCCCTATAAAAATCCAACCAGATCGGATAACATTCATTCGTTATTGAATTGCTACCACATGTCAAGATTAACAAGAAATCAGCCACACCAAGCCCTTGGACGATTGCAAGCTGGACAAACCGCCCAGCAAGTAGCCAATGCATTTCAAGTCCATCGAAGGACCATATACAGACTCCAGCAACGATACCAGACCACCAACACTATAGAAGACCAAGGCCCACCACCCGACGTCAGGATCGTTAGATTGTGCGACAGCATCTTCAAGATCTCTTTGTTACTGCTGAGGAAAGTACTCGACAAACCATTGGCGCCACCAGCGGTGGAGAAGAGTCCTTCTCAGACGAGAGCCGTTACTGTATCACAACAGCAGATGGCAGAGAGTGAGTCTGGCGACGCCGTGGGGAACTTTATTCGGATGCCTGTGTTGTTGAGAGAGTTGTTGACTCGTGGGGTGGTCCGAGCATCATGGTGTTGGGTGGAATTGGTCTTGCACAGAGGGTCGGCCCTGTGGTCGTCCATAATATCGGTCCCGGGAAAGGCAATGGTGTCACAGCAGCTCGGTACATTGATCAAGTCTTGAGACCACACGCCATACCTCATTTGGTACGTCGCCGCAACCACGAGTTTTAGCATGATAACGCCCGTGCCCACACTGCCCACACAGAGCAGCAAGAGACTTCCTCCAGCATAATGGCATCAGAACCATGCAGTCGCCTGCCCTCAGTCCCGATTTAAATCCCATTGAGCATCTGTGGGACGATATTCAAAGACGGCTGAATGACGTCCGATCAAGGCCGATAACTGCAGCTGAACTGCGTCACGCGTACATCGGAGTGTGGGCTCAATTGCCTATGGCCTTCATCAACCGCCTCATCCATTCCATGTATTGATGTTGCACGACAGTAATCGATGCACACAGCCGACACACGAGATACTGACTTGTGATGCCATTTTTTCTCAGAGACTAGTGTTGTGTTTCACTTTAAGAACATTTGGCACTTGAATTTCATCCTTGATGATCAGTATTGCCAAGTTTCATCTTTTTAATATGTCTCAAAGTATGTTTAGAGTGTTTGGACAAATAAGGTTTCTCATATATATATCCATGGTGACTTTTCTTTTGCGGTTCAGTATATTTAAACTAGTATGTGAACATGTAAAATGATACGACAATACAATGATAATACAATATAAACCACAGGAAGATATGTGACAATGTATCTTGAACATAACATGTTCTAGTAACTAGTATTCATTCAAATCTGCGATGCCTTTATGCGAAGTCATTGGTCACAGTAACCTGACTAATTGTTTGCACGATCACAACTAGTCGTGAATCCTTGTTCATGATATTCGTGACTTGTGGAGAGTTGCATCCCTTAGGCGTTTCAAAAACCTATAATCGTGGATTCGTAACCCAGGTTTGCCATGGCTGTTTATTGGATTTCCTCACTTATCCGACTGACATATATTTTGCCATGTTGATCAAAACAAAGTAAAACACAAATCACTCACTCTCCATCTCAGATTATGCACCAGTACGCATACGAACACAAATCCATTTTAGTTTAAATTGTGTAATTCTAAGGGTTAAATTAGAGAAGTGTCAATGTGGACGTAAATGTGTCAAATTTCATAAAATCCATTGCATCATGCAGTACTAATGGCTGAACTAGAAAGGTGCTTACTAGTATCTGTAAACAGAAGTAGACCTTTCACCACAATCTCGGGATAGTCACATAAATCAATACAGACCACCATGTATAGAGAGTCTGATACCTTCAGTTTAGTGAAGTATTTGCAACTACCACATCAAAGAACATAACCTTGACACACTGTGCATAAATACCTTGCCACTCTAATAACATGCCTTCCAGTCTGGTGAGCTGTTTTCTGGTTTGGGAAACATGACCAACCAGTACGGTTTTAAATCAGAACGACCTATGACTCGAGCTGCTCTAATAGGAAATGTATAAAAAAAATAAAACCGACTAAACCCTTTCCATACAGAAATATCTGTCAAATTGTCGACTGTACGATTCCTACTATATCTTGAGCATATGTATATGAATTACTATAAAATAGTGATGGTACCATGTGTTCGCGAAAGGATAGGTGTAACCTGCCCAACCGGTGGCACTCTTCAAACACACATACAAAGGCAAGTCACCTGAAAACACACTGAACGTCTGGTACAAGGCAAAATAGGGAATTGTCTCTGACATAACTTATCTCACTGATGCTGCGAATTTGGAAATGTCTTCAACATTTCTAGCATGAAACCTTTTGGAAGCCTTACTTGAATCGCATGGCGCTCTTTGAAATCTTGGTAGAAAGAGCATGCTCGATTGTAATCTGAAAAGTTGTGAAATGTTGATACCAAGGACAAGAGCTGCAGGAATATTGCTCGACATAAATGGAAAGATGACTATTGGAAAGTTGAAGTTATCCCTCGTGTCATACAGTTTTGTGGAGAGTCTTTTGTCACCCAGAATCTGTATGCAGAGATATAAATATGAAACACATTTTGTTGTCTTTCTTGTCTCCTTTATTTCTAGTTCAGGTGGGTAAATTAGTGAAAGAGAATTGGCCATTTGATGGCTAATTAACGATTTTAGATCATCGATATGCAGAAGCTTTAGTTAAACATCTTGGCCAAATTATTGTGTTTTGACTTTGCAAATCGATTTGAAATTCCGATTCATGTGCATGACGAAACAGATAACAGATGGTGCCCATAGGGATGCCCACGTGTTACCTAAATGTCTTAGCCTCTAGTTTGTTGCCCTTTCAGTTTGAAGACATCACTTCCGTTGGGGAAACATGTCTTATGCAAAACAACGAGTCCTATGCCTTTATCTAGCTTCATAAGCACTTCCGGTTCAATTACAATGACCACAAATTTTAGCGAATCACATGTAGATTGTTTTCAGTAGGAAACATAGGCCCCGCCCTTACCAAATGTCATACCTGCCATGTAAATCCTGTTTGGCAACCGTCCTTTATCGACAGGTTTTATATATGCGAAATGTACTTATACAATGATAATAGCATTTTCTTGTCACTGTAGGACTGAAATACTACTGACTACTGACTACTGTTCACTCATTCACATTTCCAATAGGGGTCACGCCCTAAAGATTACTTGTGCAAAGTTTCTATGCTCATTGAAGTTGTTCTTTTCAAACCATGACTTTTGGGATAACTTTGAAATGATCTTAACCTCGAAATGACTGCTATACGTCTGAAGAAAAATACCCAGTGCTGTAGAGGAGATATATTTGCTATGAAGCCTGCGGTGTCCATGCACCGCATGGTTTCAAAAAGAAATTCTGTCGCTGTCTTTACATGAAGAGTATTGAACATTTGTACATTTTCACGCAGACCCGAGAGAAAGCTTTTGTAGGACAGCTGTTCAGAGTCGTAATTGAATGGTGTTTCTGTCTGTAACCAGAGCTGCACCGTAGCTACCGCAATGTAGTTTTAACCCAGTCTGAATCCATTTGCTCCATAGCCCATCCAGGATCTGCATGGGGTTGGAATCCCAAATTCTCTATAGTTATGAAGTTAAGTCAACACCACATCCATACACGTGGCTTTCACCCAAGTTGTACACGTCTTCGACCTGTGGCACCTTCAGCCTCCAACATAATACGAACACCATATCTAAAATACTGACCAACTAAAGTCACTGTGTTGCAATTGGTAGCAGAAATAAAGCAGCTCTTCGAACATTAATGATAAGAAGACACCATGAGTTCAAGGAATCATTGTCCATTGACGAGTTCTTTCGACTGATAAAGTGCTTTGACGAAAAAAGACACACTCGTTTCGCTCTAATTTGTTTTTACTTTGCCATTTAAGGAATCAAAGATCGCTTAGCTCTGATGCTTTTTTGTTGTCACTGGCATTTACTTTAAACCACAAGTTGAACTACAGTGATATAACTGAAATCATGCTCAAAGCGGGGTTAATCAAAATCAGTTACTCTTCAGTTTTATCACTGAGCCGTGATCGACAATTATTTCCATTACTTAAGCGTCTCCTTGTATTTTCACATTACATAATGCCAAACATTTCCAATTACAATATAAATTTGTCTGTTCATCAAATATGACACATGGCGAGTGAGGGAACGAACAACTTAAAGTCAGGCAACTTTTCACAATGTAACGTTCATCAAATCCTAATCCACCGTTTCACATTTATATTCTAAATACTATCTTACAGTAGTGGCAGCCATCCATCGTCAATGTTTCAGTTTGAGTAGAATTACATTACATGTTACTTTACACGCTATTTGCTGCGAAAAATATGAACAAAACATATCATTCATAAGTAAAACTCACAGTCACTGATATGGATGTTGAAATACCCCGAAAGAACAGAATCCTTACTTTTGGATGAATGCTTGTTACTCTCTGGCTGATGTTTGTGTCTTTACTGTGATCTTGGAAACCATCTACGTCAAAGCCCGAATAAGATTATCTTGTTCTGTGCCGCCTTTACTACATATATAAACATGCAAAGGGACATAACCCGAGGTAAATCGAATCCTTTGTTTACTCATCGATCCAGTTCATAAATTAATCATAGACAAACTTACATCTTTTGTTTCAGACAAAGGCGCCCTGGTTTCTTCGTCGTAAGCATTGAGCCAGACTCACAAGGTGATCTCTGTCGTCATGACATCGTATATTGAGGGAATTCATTCACAGAGAAGCACTGAAGACTGGTTTAAGTCATACAGAGTACGATATCGATTCATTATGAACTATTTGCGTTCGGCCATGTTCAGAACACTGACAGTGTTCACACAGCCGCGTTAGTTGCTGTTGTCAAGGTCTTGAAGTAACAATCACAAAACAAACAGGCTCCGCTATGACAATCAATGTTAGATTAGATAGCATATTGACACCCCATAACTTAATTCTATTTATCACGTTTAATAAGGTTTGTAGGTTCCTAACATGTGTTGAATGAGTTCTTTTCCATCAATATCACATCCGTGGGGACACGGGAGAGAATGCGTCCCCGGCCTTATGCACTTTTACATTCATTTGCTCAATCACTTGACTTGTAAAATTCAAAATTTGCCAAGACGCTAGTGCCAGAGGACCTTGGCTTATTGGCCAAATTGATGGGTCTTTCTGCTCGTGTATAGCACTTCAATATACCTGTTATCTGTCCGAGATCCCCCTCCCCTCAAACAAAAGAAGAACAATAAGAAAAATATACATATAACGTCAGCTTGGCAATGATCGTGTTAACGATGAACAACAAATCGATTGAATATAGGCCACCTTTCCTTGTTATTGAGGCTGAACAACTGAACTGACACACAGTCTCTATATCTGAGTGTGTGTATGGCAGAGCAGATGAGGTTAAAAACATTACATGCTTGCGAACAGGCTCCCTTTTAATCGAAGGTAATAGAAAATATCGCGTAACCTGATGTCTAAAGGTATGTTTGTCGAAGTACCTTTTTCTGTTTTTCCTCCAAAGTCAATCAAAGTATGTTATTGTCATATCCATGTCGAAATCTACATTTTAATCACTTTGAGATGTTTCAAATGTAAAAATACGACCATTGTGTAAATTCTTCCACAAAATCCTTGCATGTGCTCACTGTGGTAAGAAAGTACTGAAATCTGGTTTCTTGCTTAAATCAAATATTGCTACCAAGCCGTGTTACTTTTAACATGCAACTAAGAAAAAAATGAGGTACATGTGGCACAATAACTTTATGTAAACTTCCAATAGTTTCTGTAAAGAAATTTACAAGATATGTAAAATTTCTGTCCGCAACTAAAAAATATATCTAAAAACGGCTATTAACGATGGATGTGTTATGTGTAGAGACAATTCTCAGAACGTTTGGAAGAATTTCATATAGTGGATTCAGAATTGTGAAGACAGGTGTACCAAAAATACACTGTGAAAACCTTGAATTCAACATTGCTGCCAAACCACGCGACCAATGACCAAAGTCAAAGAACAAACACTGTCAAGCACCTAAAGGAGCAGACACAGACAAAGTAATTGGACAAGCGATTGAGGAGCAATAGGGCGAAATAAATCTTAAAATTTTCGTAGTTTTTTAGTTATCTTCCTTTGGTTCTACAGCCTTTCGTCTTGGAGCCCTAATAAAGGGCTTGATGATGTACGCCTCTCCGTGGTGGGCCTAGACAGTGAGGATGTATACCCCTGAACTAAACGAGTAAATGGCAAATTATTGAATTGAAACTCAATCATTTGTAACCTGGTAACGTACATATTGTGAAGAAACGGAGCATGGTATCGATCGAGTTGCACAGGACCAGGATCGTGTCGTTCTCTCACCTGAAGGGCACCCGGCAAATCAAGCTCAGTATTGTTACGTGCTCAGCGTACACACCAGGATCGCATATGCTACTGGGATGCCTTTTGTGCACTTTTCTACTGACAATTCAGGTACTGTGTTCATTTGGCACAATCAACATTCTGGACAATAAACTAATTTCATACCAGCAGAAAACATTTTTCAAGTTGTTGTTGTATGTGACGTCATCAGTACAGACAAGTCCTTGTGTCAACGACTGCGCGCTTTTCCCCTGCACCAGGTTTATGTTAATTCGGGGGACACCCTATGCCAGCCGGTGTTGTATCAGATTTTGTACTTTGCCCTGGTGATTTTGAACTCGATAGGCAAGAGGCGTTCAGCGACAATATTATTTTCTCTTGAGTGTCCGAAACGCCGGAAGAGACGTCATTATTATGCAGTGAAAAGAACATATTACTTCTCAATGATAGCGTACAGACTAAAACATGAGAGAAATTAGACGTAATTCGTGCTCACCGCCTGGGAATCCAGCGTGACAATCCCAGTAAACCCCGAATCTTTAAAGTGAAATATCGGGACTCTCAGGATAAAGTCGATACTTTAAAAGCCGGGCTTGTACTGAAGGATGGCGTCTCCAACTATCTCACCTTTCGCCAACGTGACCGTCTAAAGGAAATCGAGAGAAAAGGATTCAAAGTGTATTTCAAGCAGGGGGATATCAGTGCGAAACCAGCGTATGAACAAGGCTGAACAGACATCCAGCACATAGGAAACGGGACCATTGACCTCCAGGCGTTCGTTTGTACCTGCCAGTTGTCGAATTGACAGATGGCGAACCGGCAGCACATCAACCATCTAGGAGAACGCTAAGAACAGGGGTGATCCTTTTCCCGAGGATAAGACGTATTTGATGCGTTTGACTTCTGTCTTATGAAGGGTCGAATACAGGTTGACATTAATGGAGAATGTACGTACGTCAGTAGCAGTGTTGTTATAGCGCGTAAACTTGTCGGCGGTCAGTCTAAAATGCCGCCGGCTCAACTAAACGCCAGCCTTTGTTTTTTTATTACCTTTATCCAATATAGGTAGACATTAGTTAGGTAATCTATGAGAATATTGTATCAACCCGGAACAACACATGAAATAACAAAGGAAGTAATGGTGACAATGAATTAAAATAATGTTTTCAAAACTAAACCAATCAGAGTTTGCTATGCGTCCCTCCACTTTATAAGTAGGTGCGGTTTGACTACCAAGTCACACTGCACCTGAATAAATCTTGGAACGCTAGCAACTCTGATGTCATCATTTATTCTCAATTCTTCTATTCTATTTGCCCACGTAGGAATATACGGTAATGTAAACGCCGTTAAAGCAGCTAAACAAACTCCCAGAAATAAGCTTCAACTTACCCATCTCAAAATCAGAAATTAAAAGTGTAAACAAGCAAAAAATCACCAAAAAATGGCATAACTTACATCTAAACTCAAATAGCACTCATCCACTGCACACACTACCTAACACATCGAAACGCATTACAAACCACCCTCAATCTAAACAAGGCTCTCACTCTAGAAGCAATACTAAACCCACAAAATAAACTAGAAAACTTCAAGGCCTTAGGCGTATTCTTAATCAAAACGGAACTAATAAAACGCATCTAAAAACAAAATAATCTACCAAATCAAAATCACATAAACAAACAAACATCCACCATACCCAGCTCCCTTAGTTCTCCTCCCCAACCCCATCGGCATCTATTCCAAATCTCAAAATTCCCAAATTCTATATAAGCAACCCCTAAAGCCACCTCTTGGGTTGCACACACCACTTTCGCCCCTTTCGGAAACACATTAAATGGCCTGGCCGGGCCTGTGTGCGAAATACGCATCAGTCGGAAAGCGCACGTTAAATCTCCAAAGTAAGTAAGTAAGTAAGACTACCAAGTCACACTGCACCTGAATAAATCTTGGAACACTAGCAACTCTGATGTCATCATTTATTCTCAATTCTTCCATTCTATTTTAAGGTAAGACATTTTCATGCGTTGTTTCAATGGTTGTTTTTCCATTTATGTTGAATGTGTATTATGATTATTGTCTCAGATTGTTTCAATTGTTGTTTTCAAATATGTTGAATGTATTTCATGATTATTGTCTTAGATTTCTTGAACATTGTATATTTTCAACCACATGCGTTGGTTCATTGTTAAGTTATTGTTTAATGTATTTTGAATCTTCGATAACGATTAGGAATGTTTTCAATGCACATATGCCACTATATAGGTATCACTTATGTAGGTTGTAATCACTTATGTAGGTTGTAGTAATTTCGATCACCAAAATATGAAATTAATTATTCCTGATCAGACCTTGATAACCGTTGGATAAATAAGAAATCTAGTACAAGTATCAACAACATCATAAAGTAAAATATGTCATGTCGTCAATATGTGTAGATTCATTGCTAGCAGTAATGCTGGACTTAGTTAATAGTCAGTCAGCTTTGTTCTTGAAAGGAAATGAAATACCTGATTATTTGATATGTTATAAGATTGAAGCGAAATACTTATTGATTTATATTCTGAGTAGTTATGTCATAAGAAACCACGACGTTATGACAATTATTTGTAATGATTAATTGAATTGAAATGTTTTTTAAACACACTGCACCTGAATAAATTGTCATAGCGACTGATTTACGACATCCATTGTCTGAAGAACATTTGATTGCAAAGGCTCATTACCCCGGAGCCATGACATCTATATGCCTTGAAACACTTAATTGCTGTTATTTATTAGATGCTAATCCTATTTGTTAATCCCCATTTTTGTGTACATCGACCGTCTGCCATCCTGAACAGGATGTGCAAGTATGTCACTGATGATTTAATGTTTACATTTATATTTATTACTTACTAAACGTCAGGTGACCTTGGCTATATAAGCCTTGGTCCAGAGAGGAGAAAAGGAGAAAAGAAAGGTCTTACCCTTAGCCTAGCTAGGGTTAGGTTGGGTGCTCCAGGGCACCTAGACAACAACCACTACCACTATGTGCTGACCAGGCACATAGTGTCTTTTGTATGTATATATCAACATGTATAAAGTAGAACTGTATATACCGCAAGCCATCGTCTCCAAGTTGTCACTTCCTACAGAAACCATACGTTGGCCTCTTGCATATACGAGTATGCAATTTTTTTATTAATCGACGTCGACACCGCCACGCGTTGTTAATTTGGTGGAGCTATCGGGTATGACAGACTTCTTAGTCTGTCCTTTCCTGTACCTCTTTGCAGCACGGCATATGGTTCACAATACTGTAGGAAGTGACAGTCTCTTATTGAAAGGTTATACTTTTCCTGAAGGCCAATAACCAAGAACGAAGAAATGGCCTTTAACAAGATTGAAGAAAGAACAAGAACCTCTCCGATCAAGAACAAGTTCTCCGATCCCAAACCTTCCCTGCTCGAATATCTTAGCAACACTGCTAAGACTTCCCCTTCAAGATGTCGTTCCTGCACATGACCTAAGAAAAGAAGTAAACACGCCTATCCCACAGAGACCCGACCACATCCATCTTCATGCAGACCCTGCACAATACAGAAACCGCCTCACGGGCACCTACAAGATGGACACTGTGTACAAGATATCTCACTGGGACTTACTAATTTGTGTTTACTTACATGGACTCAATCAAGGATATATATTGTGTGACTGTTGAATAGTGCAACCAGGTATGTTTAATCAAAGCCAGTATATTAATGCCAAAATGTGTCTTTCCAAAATTCAGTTTTGTATATGTGCAATATACTCCAAATTACATCTTTAGTCAGCTAGATCTTTGAAGTTATTGTGTAGGGAATCTTTGAAATGTCTCCAGGCCACGCCAGACATATAGTTGCAGCTAGGGCCCAGACAAACCTAAGCCGCAGGGTTATCGAGTCACACCTCTAAGCTCGAGTCGTAATTTCAAAAATCTAAACTACAAATTTTGTCATTTGTTACAAGTAATTAATGTGCACAGTTCGGTACAAAATTGAATGTATTGTCTAGGACTTTGAATTCAGATTAGGGATATTCTTGGGTGAGCCACCCCTACACATGTTTATCGTATGTCAGTATTAAGTAATTAACAGCACAGCAGTATTCAGCATTTCAGAATTTTGATGTCAGAATTAAGGATTTTTTTTATTGGGCATCGCACCCACAATATCTGGGCAAGCTCCATCAAAGACACGGGAAGAGCACCCATTGTACTTAAAAGGGCAATAGTACCCACAAGTACCGTTTGAGTCACGCGGTAAAGCTAGACTCCTGGTTTCAAATTTCTTTATGCAAAATATTTGCTGAGATGTTTAATTTGTACTTTTTATGACATTACTTATTATCACTATTCGGTACTGAGTCGTACCGCCAAGCCAGACTCCTGAATTCAAAGAACCTTCAGTGATATATTTATTGAATCTGTGCAAAGCAGTAATTACCTTGTAGTGAAATTGCACATTATAAAGATCACTTGGTTAGTTTTCAAACTGGCACTAATTCAAATTGGCTAGATGATCACTTTCATACTGTCATTGCATAGATATATTTGTTGCATAAGGATTTCATATAACTGATTTTGATCACATTTGCATGGTTGTTTTCCTTGGTGAAAAAGTTCACACGTATCAATTTGGACTCATGAAAGCTTGGGGTCCAAGCTTCACGTAACGGAGGGAAGTTGTCATAGCGACTGATTTACGACATCCATTGTCTGAAGAACATTTGATTGCAAAGGCTCATTACCCCGGAGCCATGACATCTATATGCCTTGAAACACTTAATTGCTGTTATTTATTAGATGCTAATCCTATTTGTTAATCCCCATTTTTGTGTACATCGACCGTCTGCCATCCTGAACAGGATGTGCAAGTATGTCACTGATGATTTACTGTTTACATTTATATTTATTACTTACTAAATGTCAGGTGACCTTGGCTATATAAGCCTTGGTCCAGAGAGGAGAAAAGGAGAAAAGAAAGGTCTTACCCTTAGCCTAGCTAGGGTTAGGCTGGGTGCTCCAGGGCACCTAGACAACAACCACTACCACTATGTGCTGACCAGGCACATAGTGTCTTTTGTATGTATATATCAACATGTATAAAGTAGAACTGTATATACCGCAAGCCATCGTCACCAAGTTGTCACTTCCTACTGAGAACCATATGTCGGCCCCTTGCATATACGAGTATGCAAATTGTTCATTAATCAACGTCGGACCGACACGCGTTGTTAAAATCTTGGAACGCTAGCAACTCCGATGTCATCATTTATTATCAATACTTCCATTCTATTTTAAGGAAAAATTACCGTGAGACGACACGTTCTCAGCAAAAAGTGTGCCAATTCCTTGGATTAGCAAATTACTATCGGAAATTTGTTCCAAAGTATTCAAAAATTTCTGTTCCTCTCACACTGCTGTTACAAAAAGAATCAAAATTTGATTGGACCCACGCTTGTCAGAAAGCATTTGACCAATTAAAATCAGCTTTAACTAGTACACCAATACTTGCCTACCCTGACTTTACCAAGTCCTTTATCCTCACCACCGATGCAAGCGGTGAAGCTCTTTGTTATATTCTTGGTCAGCTTAATGATGCTGGTCAAGAACAAGTCATAGCATATGGAGGTAGATCGTTACATCCATGTGAAAGAAATGGTCAGTTACTGAGCAAGAATGTCTTGCTATGATAGAAGGCATAAGAACTTTCAGACCATACTTAGCTGACAGTAAGTTAAAAATCTATACAGGCCACAAAGCTCTAGCCTACATTCAGACGTGCAAGCACAATGGAACAGGTCGTCTTGCACGTTGGTCTCTGATTCTCCAGGAATATGACTCTGAAGTTTTTCATCGTGCAGGTAAGTCAAATCAAAATGCTGATGCTCTCTCTAGAAGACAATATCCAGAACAAAAGAAACCAGCAAATACTGATGAATTTCCATGTATAGTCTCAGCAAATCAGCAAACTTCATTAATTGAAGACAGCCCCACCAAAGTAGGTGAGTATTTAGTAGTAACATTTAGCTACCTGGACAAAATGCCTTGCGTAGCAGCGGTCCACAGTCAGGAAGATCCAGTTCCACTATACCATATCTATCACCCCAAACACAGAGGCGCTAAACCTGGCAGACCACCTTCAGTGACACAGCTAGCAGTTCCAGATCAAGACCGGAAAGAACTTCTAGTTGCATACCATGACTCACAAGTAGGAGGATGCCATCTTGGCAGAGACTCCACAAGACAAGCAATCCAGCGGAAGTACTACTGGCCAAGTATGTACCAAGATATAGAGGATATATCAAGACTTGTGACATCTGCCAGAGATGCAAGCCATTGCAGCACAAAAGAACAGCACCCATGATACCAATGCCTATTGAGGGAACTTTTGAACACCTCCTTGTTGACATCCTTGGACCAATGCCAACAACCAAGAACGGTAACAGGTACATTCTTCTGGCCATTGATTCCTATACAAAATGGACAGAGAGTTTCCCAATGAAGACGCTGGAAACTACTGAAGATGCAGACTTGTTGGTGAAAGAGGTCTTTACAAGGTACGGTGCTCCAAGAAGTTTGGTAACAGACAGAGGAAGACAGTTCACTTCCAAGTTAGTCAATGCCATCTGTGAATTGTATGAGGTGAAACACCACTACACATCACCCTACCACCCTCAGACCAATGGAGTGTGCGAAAGAAGAAATAAGGACATTGCACAAATCCTGAAGGTCTATGCCAGCCCCAAACAGGACAACTGGGATGAGGTATTACCATTTGTCATGATGGGAATCCGAAGCTCTCCTTGCCAGTCAACAGGTTATATACCACATTATCTTCTCTTCGGGCGAGAAATGCTCTTACCCTGTGACACCAACATCCTACCAAAGGAATCCATGAGAAAAGATATGACTGAGCACTTAAAGGAACTTCTGGATAACCTCAAGGTCACCAAGAACATTGCAAGGCAGAACATTGAAGCCAGTCAAGAACTGTCCAAGAACAGGTATGACCAAAAAGCTAGTCATCCCAAATTCATTGTAGATAACATAGTCCTCCTTCACTCTCCAGCAGTCAAGAAAGGTCACAGTAGTAAGCTGACCCAGAAATTCATTGGACCCTTTACAATCCAAGAAATAGGTCCTAACCACACCTACAAACTTCAGGATTGTACAACAATGAAAGTATGGAAATCAGTAGTTAATCATAATCGTCTAAAGATGTATCATCAGAGACAGCCAGCAGATGAAATCACCCCACCCCGCCAACATCTGGAGATTATCCAACATCACCAAAACCAGGATCAAGGTCTAACAGACCAACAGGACACACCCATGACAGACAACACTAGTCAAGATCAACTGGATCAAGCAGACCCAAGGGATGATAACCAAACCTTTAACTTCACAAAGATCATGAAGAGAAGATGGAAAAACAACAACATTGAATATCTTGTAAAATGGGTTGGATCAAGACCAACATGGGACCCGGAAGATAACATTGACATAGAGCACAGAAACACCTTCAATGCCAAATACTACGCTGATGGTCGAAGGAGGCGCAAGAAGAAGACGTTCTTCAGTAGAGACTAAGCATCATTCTATCTCATTGAGCCTTTCTAACTCTCAACTCTAGCTTTCTACTAACAACTGCATTATTATTATGGGATGAGATAGGCCTTAACTTAGACACGTAAGTGTTATTATTAGTGCTAGGAGATAGAGACGGCCGCTCTACTTCACCCCAGACTTATCTCACCCCATCATATCTTTTTCTCACAGGTAATCTGATGACCTGGAACCTTCTTTATTGGTTTATGCTGCTTACTCCTGCTACTCTTGCTTCCAATGACAACATCATTCAGCGTATTAACTATGGTGTTATTTTCAAACCAATTTCTCAAATCCAGTTCGCTAGTGAATATTGGCGTCATACGTATCAACTTGACATCCCTTCCACTTTTCATATCCCCTCGATCAGCGGATGTTATCATGACAATACAACTTGTCGTTTAGTCAAATTAATTCGTACGCAACTAAATTCAATCAAGATGAGATGTTCAGCAATGCTGAACGAAACAGTATTTCAAATAAATCAAATACAACCAATCTCATCATTCCCCGAAGGACAAAGATCCAAGCGGGCACTATTAGGTTTTATTGGTCAACTGTCAAAGTCATTGTTTGGCACTGCAACAACTAATGATGTCAACATATTAGCCAAACACATCAATGCACTAACAAAGCATGCATCTCTAATAGGCAATGCACTAACAGAGCATGAGCACAAATTAACATCAATCATGGCAAATGAAGATACTCGATTTTCAAATGCTCTTAAAGGCAAAAAATCAATCATGAAGCAATCAGATATACTACAGCCAGCATTAAAGCTTCATATGATAATCTTCAAAATGCTTATGTGTCCCTATCGTCAGTTTTGCTTCACCAGATTCAACAAGCTGCACTTATTGAGCACAAATTGCAGGAATTTTAACTGGGAACTTTAGACCTACTAAAAGGCAAACTTTCACCACTTTTAATCTCCCCTGCAATCCTTAGCAAAACGATCAATCATGTTCAGCATCTTCTTAAAAGTAAATACAATGGTTTTAATTTGTTACATACTGATGTACAATTCTATTACAACAATGCTAAATTTCTATATGCAAGGACTAAATCAAGCAAACTATATGTAACTGTTAAGTTCCCTTTGGCTCCATCAAATGCTACCTTCAAATTGTACAAAATCATTTCAATGCCAGTTCCTGTAAATGAGTCTACTAGCCACTCCAAACACCTATTAAATCTGCCACCCTTTTTAGCCACATCGCTTAACCAGCAATACTCTACAACTCTCGGTATGGACCAACTTTCTGAATGACTTACATTAGCAACCAGAACACATACTTCATGTGAAATGGCATTATATGGCAATAATAAAGCAGAAATTAAAGTACAGTGTAATGTTAGGTTCCTTATGCAAAAACAAAAGTCACAACTAATTGAAATCACCACTTCAAAATTACTTGTATATAACTCTACATTACTAACCCTCACTTGCCCTGATGGACAAAGAATCATCACGGGTTGTTCCTTTTGCATGATAAAACTACCATGCTTGTGTTCTATCTCAACACAAGACCTCATATTTCCTGCACATCTGGGAACATGTCAAAACCTTACCAACCAGGATATCACCTACCTACATCCTGTAAACTTAGCTTTATTACACCATTTTTTTAAGACTCTACTTTAGATACGGTTGCTGGTAATACCAGTTAATGTCAAGATTCCTGATTTTCATTTTCATACACACCAGTTTGCTAAAGTTATTGCTAATGACCACAAGGATCACCTTAGTTTTAAATGTATGGCTACAAGTGTTAAAAAGAATGAGGTTATCTTTCAGAGTCTAACAGACTCCCTTTTGGATGGTAAAATTAATGTTAAATCCCCCTGGTTTGATCGTAGCTCCATCATTCCTTTAAGTGCGGCAGTTCAATCAGTCCTAGCTATAGCTGCAATTATTTGGATGTTCTTTAAGATAAGAGCTTAAACTGCCACTATCATCATCCTTCAAGCTACTGTTTCAGTAAAATCCACTCCTATCCCATCGTTCGAATATCATGGTCCCACTCCACCACCACCCAGTAATGTCTATACTATTCTTAATACTATGTATGACCACATTCCAATGATAGTTATTTCCATATCATTCGTACTGCTTTTGGTTATCCTATATAAAGTATTCACTAAGAAATCAAACCATACTTTGATCTTGTTAGAACTTACTACTGGTTCTTTATGCGAACTAGTGCCAATAATGTCTCTATCATTATGTCCATCATATTGGGACATTCAGCCACCATCCATTGTCAAAAATGTGTACATATCAAGCTACCTTAGACCTACTCTCAACGTAACCTGGCCCAAATTCAGAATTTCTAACAAGCTTGCCCAGCAATCGTTAAAGATTCCGCTTTCAGTTAGAATCTCACCATTTATGGCAAGACGTATAAACGTCATACTCTCTCAACCTTTTGCCACAAACATCCTCATCTCTCATCATAGTTTGTATGAGGTCCTTCCTATGGAAGACTACCTTCATCATTAATATGATTCAATATGTTCCTTGTATTTGTAATTTTTACATGTGAGAACCTCATCAAGATGGTTGAAGACAATAATTGTATCTTTATATGTATTTTTGTGAACAATATTCTCATAGATCATTATTTTTGCTTTTGAGGACAAAAGCTTCTCGAGGCAGAGGGGTATGGTTATAGTGCGCAAACTTGCTTAATAATTCATATCAAAATATAAAAATAATATTCAAAATTTATAAACTAAACTAACGTATCTGTACAGTCAAACCTCGGACATCTCACATAAATGGCAGTAACTCACTTAGGTTGTAAAAACATGCCGCGAGACATAATTTAGACAATAGATGTCCGTTCGCATTACAGTCACCGGCTGCGTGTCAATTCCAGATTGACACGCTGACCAATAACAGTAATCCCCTTGACAAGTCGGCGGTCAGTCTAAAATGCCGCCGGATTAACTAATCGCCAGCCTTTGTTTATATATTACCATAATCCACTATAGGTAGACATTAGTTAGGTGTTACGGCCAAAATGATAAAATTATTATTTGGTATTTATGTGTTCTAGATAGATTTCGGAGAATTGCTATGATTAACCCTAGTGCAAATAGCAGTAATTTAGTGTCAAGTTTGTATTTTAGCGGGTTGCAATTTTCGTGGTTACAAAGGGGGATAACTGCTGGTAGGTTTTAATTGTGAAGTATGTCGCTGGCCTGCCTGCCATCATTGCCATGTGGGTTATTCTTTTGGAAAAATAGATGGTCTACAAACGGTATGAATTACTTTATTACCAGTCTTTGCTTGGAAGCATTTTGTGTTAATATTATTAACTAATCAGCAGCACTTTCTATAGTATTCAGTCACGTTATTTAGTCTGTATTTTTACATGGCTTTCGAAGCTGTTTGCTGCATTCAAAACTCGCTCGCTTTGCACGAGGTGTTAAAAATAGATTTTGCAACAGGTTGGGCAACAATGCAGTTTACCGGGCCCGAGCTCTACCATCCGCTCAATTACCGCGCTACAGTGCCACCGCTGTCTCGTTATACCGTTACCGTGCCTCACGCTCTGGTGACTCTCGCTTCACGATCCAACACCCGTTTTCGGTCTTAGGGAAACTTACACATCTTCACAATCAAACACCCGTTCTCGGTCTTAGGGAAACTTACACATCTTTACGATCAAACACCCGTTCTAGGTCTTAGGGAAACTTACACAACTTTACGATCCAACACCCGTTTTTCGGTCTTAGGGAAACTTACACGTCTTTAGGATCCAACACCCGTTTTTCGGTCTTAGGGAAACTTACACGTCTTTACGATCCAAAACCCCTTTTCGGTCATTAGGGTCAGCTGGCTTTGGGCAAGGGTTAGCCATAAATTCTTACCTTTTCAAGCGTTAATCCAGTTAATCCCATTGGTCGGTCATGTTGTCATAAACAATTGCGGGTGTGGTTTCATAAAAAGACGAATGGGAGAGCGGGTAGTGACGTCACACGCATGCGCAATTCATTGTTTATTGAATTGCGCATGCATGTCAATGAGGATTCTAATGACCTGTTAAACGAGCACTGATTACTTGTAGAGCGTCGGCTAATTAACGCATTAATTAGCAGAACCGGTGAGCCGGCGAAGCGTGTTCGAGCCCCCTCAGCGCTAATTGGATCTGAAAAAGTGCGCCCGGTAAAGTGCACTACTCCCACAGGTTGTTTTGCGAGGGCTTTTCAAACTTATTATTCAACAGTAAATGCTTATTTATAGAAATATTGTTTATATAAAGTGACTGACATGTTTCGGTTCTCCAGAATTTCAAAGTTGTAGACTTTGTAAAAATATATCTTTATTGGTGAAGTTTGTTACATAAGGTTGTAATAGTATCACAATGTAAAATAGCATTATGTCATGCTATATTTTCTTATTTATTGCAGTCAATCTGTCACAAGTGAGACTTCAACACGCTATGTGTTGTGTTGCGTTGACACGAAGACTAGGGTTCGTTTGAGTACGATTTATTGACCGGAGTTACATGCGACAACCAGCATGGCGTCCACTCGAGTCCCCACCCACAACTCATGACGTCACCTCATGACGTAATACACAAACATAGGGGAGTTAACTCTAACTAACCTAGACTGGGTATTTTACCCTGAACAGCAATAACACTACATCCCCCTTTCCTTTGAGAACTTTCATTAATTAAAGTTCAGAGTCACCTTTAAAGTCAATTTGGCACAACGCGAATTAGAATTAAACATTAACCATTTAACCGTGGCACACTTGAATTTCACTGAAAACTTTCCCATGAATTTTGGGACTTGAAACATTCAAACTTTAAAGTCTCCTTTGAACTTGTACTCAACAGTACATGAAGAAATGTTAACACATTAATGTCACAAGTCAAGTCTATTTGCAGGCACCACACGTCTTCCAGATCTTGTGGTAGAAGTCACACCGGTAGATGATGTTGTAGTTGTTGATGATGGTGAAACAGGTATATCTACTGGAAGAAGTGCCGCTGGCGAATCTGGACGTGCTGATACTGGCATTGGTGCCAGTTGTTGCCGGTTTCTACGGTAACTGCCTGAAAGAGTCTCAACAATGTAAGACCTTGGAAAGTCTGTTTGTCTTGCAACAACAGCTTGACCTAAGGACTTAGACCAGACTGTCTGTCCTGGTTCAAGTTTACATAGGTCTCTAGCCTTATGTTTATGATCGTAATTTCTCTTCAGAGTTGATTTGCTTTGCTGTTCTTTGTCCCTGAGTAGACAAGGGTCGGGTAGTTCAGGATTCAGCAATTCTGGTAGCACTGGAACTGTTGTTCTAAGGCGTCGTCCCATCAGAAGTTCAGCTGGGCTGTACCCATTCTGCAGTGGTGTGGTACGATACGATAAGAGAGCCAGGTAAGGATCTTTCTCCTTCTTGAGCAATAATTTGACTGTTTTAACTGCTCTCTCAGATTCCCCGTTGCTTTGAGGAAATATAGGGCTACTTGTGACATGGTCGAAACCAAACTCTCTTGAAAAGTCTTGGAATGTGAAGCTGGAGAATTGTGGTCCATTGTCTGACATCACTGTCTCAGGGATACCGTGTCTGGAGAAGATGGACTTTAAGTGGTTGACGACATCCACGCTTGTGGTTTGTGATAGCTTCGCTATTTCAATGTATCTGGAAAAGTAGTCTATGACTAGCAGATAGTTGGTACTCTGTAACATGAACAGATCCATTCCTACTTTTTGCCATGGACGGTCAGGTAGAATGGAAGGAATAAGAGGCTCAGCAGGATTCACTCTTTCCTTTATGCACTCTGTACACTTCTCTACAAGTGTACTCAACTGTTTTGACAATCCTGGCCACCAAACGGATTGTTTAGCTCGTTCACGGCATTTCACAATACCCTGATGTCCTTTATGCAATCTGTCAAGCATCTCCAGTCGCATTGACATGGGAATAACTAGTCTATTCCCTCTGAGCAAAAGTCCATTCTCTTCGCTTAGTTCATCCCTGAAAGCGTAGTATGGCTTTATGGCTCCATTCAGTCTTGGTCTGTCAGGCCATCCTTCTTGGCAAAGTCTTTTCAGTTCTCTGCATACTTCGTCATCTTCGATTTAAGTGCAAAGATCATCCAGACGTTTTTCTGACGGTGGCATATTTTGTATGACACTGTTGACATACATATCTGTCCCTTGTCCCAGTTCCTGTTCTGACTGCAAGATGATAGGTGCACGGGAGAGAGTGTCTGCGACTACAAGATTCTTTCCTGAAACATAGTTGACGGAGTAGTGGTATCTCATTAATCTCATGCGAAATCTCTGAACTCTGGGAGGGAGCAAGTCAAGTTCTTTGGATCCAAGCAAAGACACTAATGGCTTATGGTCAGTCTCTATGGTGAACTGTAGTCCAATCAGATATGTTGAGAATTTCTCACATGCCCATGTCGTCGCTAAGGCTTCCTTCTCAACCTGTGCATACCTCTGTTCCGTTGTAGTCAGTGATCTAGATGCATAAGCAACTGGTCTCCAGTCTTTTCCATGTAGTTGAAGGAGTACTGCCCCCAGCCCGTAAGAAGATGCATCCGCTGAAACTGTAGTAGCTTTGGATGTATCGTAGTGAGCTAGCACCTGCGTAGAGCTTATCTCTTTCTTCATATCTCTGAATGCGTCCTGTTTGGGTTTATCCCAACACCATGCCGAGTCTTCTCTGAGAAGATCTCTGATTGGCTTGGATTTCTCTGCTAAATTTGGTGAGAATTTGCTAAGGAAATTGACCATTCCGAAGAAGCGTCGGACATCCGAGATAGAGGTAGGTTCTGGCATGTTCTGTATGGCTTGGACCTTTTCTGGGTCGGCTTTGATTCCTGATTCATCAATGATGAAACCTAGGAACTTGATGCATGTTTGTGCAAATACACATTTGTCAAAGATTAATGTCACTCCTGCTTCCTGTACTTTTTCCAGTACTTCTTTGAGTCGAGCATCATGCTCCTCAATTGTTTTGCCAGCAACTAATATGTCATCCATCTGACATGGCACACCTTGAATTCCATCTAGGATTTGGGTCATTTGTCTTTGAAATACCTCTGGAGCCGATGATATTCCAAATGGAAGCCTGTTGAAACAATAGCGCCCGAAGGGTGTTATGAAGGTGGTTAGGTGAGAAGATTCCTTAGCGAGAGGTATCTGGTAGAATCCTGAGTTTGCATCAAGCTTTGTAAAGTACTTTGCTCCTGCAAGTTGTTCCAGTGTCTGCTCAATTGACGGCAAGGGGTGATTCTCTCGGCGAACATTCTTGTTCAGTTTTGTAAGGTCTACACAAATCCTAACCTTATTTCCAGGCTTAGGTATGACAACCATTCCTGCGCATCACTCTGTAGGCTCTGTAACTGGTGATATAACACCAAGACGTTCCATTCTGGCAAGCTCCTCTTGGATCTGCTTCCTGAGAGGCAGTGCAATTTTCCTTGGAGTAGACAAAGCAAATGGTTTTGCATCGGGTTTCAACTGGATCTTATACGTACGCTGAGTATTTCCAAATCCACTGAAAAGTTTTGGATACTGTTCCTTGTAAACATTCTGTTTCTTCAAGGAGACTGCATGAAGTCTAGCATCCTTAGTGATGATTTCCATGGCTTCAATTGCAGGTCTTCCCAGCAGGGGCTCATGTAGTTCCGTGTCCTTGACTACGTAAACGTTTTGTGTGACCTGTTTGTCCTGCCATTTTAATGTGGTCATAAACTGTCCACAAACCTTGAGTTTGTACTCGCCAACTCCTGAGAGTTTTCTATCAGGCGATTCATACTCAATGTCAGAATTACTTGCAATTTCTGCAAAGTTTTTCTCTGGAATCAAAGTCACATCAGCGCCTGTGTCAATCTTGAACTTCACATAATGATTTTCAACCTTCACCTTGATCATCCATGGTTTGCTGGTCTCATCACGGACTGATTCTAACGTTGCATTAGTAACTGGATCCACGATGACTGAACCTAAGAATGTTTCCTCTTCAGGTTCATTATCACTAATTACTTCATGCACGTTTCTGCTTGAAGACCTACACACTTTTGTCCAATGTCCTTTCTTTTTGCATAAGTTGCAATTTGAATCTCTAGCAGGGCATCTTGACTTGAAGTGCATGTTGCCCCCACAGCGTAGACAATTTTCTGAGGTCTATCTACTATAGAGAAGAACATTAGGTAATCTATGAGAATATTGTATCAACCCGGAACACATGAAATAACAAAGGAAGTAATGGTGACAATAAATTAAAATGTTTTCAAAACTAAACCAATCAGAGTTTGCTATGCGTCCCTCCGCTATATAAGTAGGTGCAGTTTGACTACCAACTAGAAACGGAAAAATGGTCCCAACCTCCATTGTCATAATCAACTTAAAAAACCCCGCTAAATTCCCTGAAGCCCCAAAACACATATCCTTCGGAGCAGGGGTCCGGAAAATTTAAAATCCCAATTGGACATTTGCATTTAGGCCACGCCCCCTTCAAATAGCGTATTTTAGTACGATTTTTCACACACATTACAAGTTGTTACGTATTCATAATATAATGAATTATGAATTGTTTCAATTTAAATTGTTTAATTCACCGGACAATTAATAACAAATAATATCATTTTAGATGTACATGGAAGACATACGTTTGTTTCTGTTATAATAACGATCTGTTAACATAGTGAACGGTCTAATTAATATTCATGAGTTATATTCATGAGTCTGCTCAAGTGTATGCGTTGTAACATTTGGATCGAGACTATTATCCCATATTTGGTTATCACGTGACCTCACAGGAAAAGGTTTTTTTTAAACTAAAGATTATTTAAAAACAAGACAGATAATATAATCACAAATTCTAAAATATCGTTGATAGCAATAGTTATTTGAATACTTTTTTAATCTGTACTTAATTATGGACCATAAAAAAAATTGATATCGATCGTCACAGAAAGCAAAATGGCGGTCAATCAAGATTCAATATACGACTAGCTACTGAAAACAATAAAATCTGCAAATCCTCATTGTATGTCAACCAAGTGAAAGTCGTTAGCCACGACTTACAAAATGATCGTCCAGACTTTGAGGGTTTGGCAGATCCGCTCGACTGATCTGCATCGGTCGACTGGCTGTCGTCAGGCTTTCGCTTCTTGTCTGAGGTTACGTATCGTAGCATTGTGAGGATAATGATGTACGTCGATGATGCAAGGATTTATGTACAGTTGTAAACACCTTTCACTCAAATTAACAAGATGTTTCTCAGTAATTAATCCTTGATTAATCAGTGTTAACTCAGTTTATTGCCTATTACAGTGATTGACCGATTGGACTATTTTGAGGTACGATGTATTTACAGCAATCAAAACAAACAAAGCTTGTCAGTGTAGATAATCTTCATTGTGTTATAACTGCAGACAGAAACTGCTCAGTCCTAACTGTTGATCATGTCCGGTCAAAATTTAAGAATGTCCGGACAATACTTTTTAAAATGTCCGGTCAGGAAAATTTAAATGTCTGGTAAGCAATATTTTAAACCGGACATTTGAGATTCCCAATCAGACATGTCCGCCGCATATGGCGGTTTCCGGACCCCTGCATCGGAGCCCACACCAACTTAGAAGTCAAACTCTATATAAAGCAGGTTAAACAATGTTCAAAGTGCCTCAAATACAATCACACTGCCTCCCAATGCACATACCCTAAAACTAAATGTAAAAAATGCGCACAAACAGACTGCCCAGGCACATGCACATGCACACCCTGGTGCATCCAATGCAAATCCATCCAACACACTTCACTTTCAAACCAATGCCCACACAGACACACACTCACCCAGCAGGCCAACAAACACATAAACATAGACACGGCAAAATCCAAACACAAAAATTTGCTACACCAGCATCCAAACCACTCCTCCCTACACAACACCCAAACTCCATCCCACAAACAAACACCACACCCATAACAGACAGCTCTGTCTGGGGCCCCTACCGAGAAACCGCACCCACCTCACACACACAAGCAGCCACTCAACCAACCATGAACCCTCCCACATCTCACATAGCCAAAACATCAACCCCCGCATGCAAAACAAACGACAAAACGACCGCCACAAGAAGACCCTCATCCAAGCACCCTACAGCCCACATGGCAACAACACTCCCCCACAAGCAAGCACAACAACAAAACACAAACACTAAGAAATCCACAGCTACACCCATCCCGCAAACACCTACACAACCCTCCACATCACATGCCTCCCCTATGGAAACTCAAACTGCTAAACCTAATCTAAACGTTGACGAAGATTTTTCCACTACTGAGGAAACAATAGACACTACTCCAACTAAAACAAACCAAACTTCCCTCTCAGCCCCAAAAAGGAAAAAAAAACTAAACCGCAAAACTCCCCAACCAGCCAACACCCAAAACCTAAATAACCTCACCTTACTCCTAGAATACATGCATAGTCAAAACTCATCAATTGCTAGCATGAAATCCTTCTACAAAGTAGCTTTCAATCTAAAATTAACCATCTTCCCTTCTTCCTCTTTAACCTCCATCTAAAAGAAGTCGCCGAAAAAACTAAAAAGTAAATCACCAATCACCCGAACCCAATAATGGAAGGTCAGGATTAAATATTTTTCAGTGGAACGCCAACGGACTAACCTCCCACGGCCATGAACTAAAAACTAAATTTAAACTAAATAAAGGCCCTCACATTGCTTGTATCCAGGAAACCAAATTCTTAAAAAAATTCAGAACTGACAGAGCTAAACCAAAAACAAGAAGAGCCGCAGGAGGACTAATCATATTTATCAGGGAAGATATAAATGACGAAAAAATAAAAATAGACATGCCAAACCTAGAAGCCAACTGCACTAAAATCACATTAAATAACCGAAACATAAACATCATAAATATATACCACTGGGCGGAACAAAAAGTCCAACCTGAGGATCTAAACAAACTACTCCAAATAATTGATAAATCTACTATATTCCTAAGAGACTTTAACGCTCACCATCCTACATGGAGCATAGATGATAAAATAGATAATCATGGCAAATTAATCTCCGAATGGATAGAAACAAACGACCTAGTATTCCTAAATAACAACCAACCCACGAGGTACGATAAGATAAACCAAAAAATGTCGGCTATCGACCTAACCATATGCACCGCAGATCTAGCTCAAAGTACTCAATGGGAAGTGCACGACGTAGCTATAGGTAGTGACAAACGTAGAAATACAAACGTACCAATCCAAACAGAAAACCAAGAACCAAAATTCCATTACAATAAAGCTAACTGGGACCAATTCCAAGATATCTGCAACGAAGCTAACTTAAACGAAATAGAAAATAATGATCCAGAAACCTATTGTAAAAACCTAACAGACTATATAATAAACGCAGCCAAAACCTCCATCCCCTTCAAAACATCTAAGACAGGCAAAGCCACGGTACCATGGTGGAATGAGGAAATAGAACAGACTAGATGAAAACGTAGATCAGCCTTCAATAAAGCAAAACGCGACTACAAACATCTAAACATAGCCCATGAACTAAACCACCAGGTTCAAAAACTAGTCCAAATAGCCAAAAGTAGAGACTGGAAATTTTGTTGCGAAGGTATAAATAACCGTACAGATGCCAGAACGGTCTGGCGCAAAATCCACGCCATTAGAGGCTTAAAACGACATAAAAAAACCCTAACATTACCAACTCAACCAACCCCGCCCAAAAAGCAAATAATCTCGCCAACCACTTTTTGGCCGTTAGCAGTAACACCAACTTCAGCCAAAAATCTCAAGATAAACTTAAAACAGAAAACAAACCCACAAAAGAACCAAACAATAACAATCTAGAAATAAACCAACACTACACTATGGAGGAGCTCCTGTACGTAATCCAAAACAGGAAAAAGGGCACAGCCCCAGGATTAGACCTAACTTCTTACCAAATAATTAAAAAACTCCCCCTAAAACTACTCCAGGCACTACTCAAAATATACAATCTCATCTACCTAAACGGACAGGTTCCTACTCCCTGGAAACAGGCCCTAGTCATGCCAATCCCTAGACCTAATAAACCAGCTAATCAAGCTAACTCATATAGACCAATATCCCTAACTTCAAACTTATGCAAAGTAATGGAATCAATGGCTAAAAATAGATTACAACATTACCTAACCCAAAATAACATCATAAACCCAGATCAAAGCGGTTTCACTCCTGGCCACTCAACCCTAGATAACCTCGACCGACTAGAGCAAGATATTAAGACAGGACAACTAAATAAACAATATACTACAGGCATCTTCTTAGACTTCTCTAAAGCTTTCAACATGATATGGGCAGACGGGCTAATACAAAAACTTAAAAAATAGGACTCAAAGGTCAGTTAATAAACTACATCCAGGACTTCCTAAACAATCGTAAAATAACCATGGGTATAGACCAAACACTATCGGACCAATGTCCCCTAGAAAATGGCACTCCCCAGGGCAGTATCCTCAGCCCCACCCTCTTCAATATAGTGATAAACGATCTATTCAAGGGCCTATCCCCTAAAGTAAACACATCAAAATTCGCGGATGATGGAGCCATCTGGATCCGCACTAAAAGCATTAAAATGGCCCAAAATTTACTCCAAAAATCTCTAAAAAAAATACAACAATGGACTGACAAATGGAGCTTCTCCCTTTACTCAGAAAAAACAACAGGAATAGTATTCAAACATAGAAAAAACGTGAAATCCGCCTCCCCAATCCTCCAGCTAAACAACCAAACAATCAAATTTAAAAAACAAACCAAATTCTTAGGACTTATTTTCGATGAACATCTCACCTGGGATGCTCACATCCAAAACCTAACAACTAAATGCAGTAAAGACCTAAACACGCTAAGATGCCTAACTGGCTCTAGCTGGGGAGCCTCCAAAGATACCCTCCTCTCTCTCTACATATCACTAATTAGATCAAAACTAGACTACCGCTGCGCCATATACAACACCCTAAACAACTTGACTCAATACAATATCAGGCTCTCAAACTAATTACACGCAACAAACATGGCACCTCCTACACTTCACATCAGGTCCGAACAGGAGAAATGCCATTAAGTCTACACAGGGAACAGCTAAGCTTAAATTTCTGGGCTGCGTCCCAATCAAACCCTCTCATCCAAAACTTAATAAACCAAAACATCAGCCCCAAAAACCAAGCTCTAGCTCGTAAACACCCCTTACTTACCCCAATATGCCAAAGAATAACAAACTACCTAAATGAACACCAAATTAAAAATCTTAAACAAAACTGCAAACAATCAAATATCTTCACCCCTAAACTTAAAATACCCAAAATAGACACAACACTAGCTAGCCAAATAAATAATAAACATAATTAAAACCACCACACTAGCATACATACATGACAATTGGCCAAATTGGTGTCACCTTTACACCAACAGATCTTCAGATCCGACCTCCAAACACACAGGTTTCGGAGTCCATACCACACAAGCAACTAAAACCACACAATCCTTCCGACTCCCAAACAACCAATCAATATTCACGGCAGAACTAATGGGCATGGCATCAGCCCTCCATAATCAAGAATCCAAAAACCACCAAAAAAATCCTAATACTTACCGACTCCCTAAGTGTACTGCAAGCCCTCCAAAACAAAAATACCAAAAACCGTCCTTAATAAATCAAATACTTAAAAGCTCCAACGACCTAACTAAGGCAGGCAAACAAATAACATTCTTATGGATCCCCGCCCACGTAGGAATATAAGGTAATGTAAACGCCGATAAAGCAGCTAAACTATCCCTCAAAATCCCAGAAATAAGCTTCAACTTGCCCATCTCAAAATCAGAAATTAAACGTGTAAACAAGCAAAAAATCACCAAAAAATGGCATAACCTATATCTAAACTCAAATCGCCAAATCAAAAAAGTACTCAGCAAACCACTAACCAAACCAAAAATTCTCCATCCATCAAAATAAATCGAGAGTAATCACTAAACTCCTATCATGGAACTGTTCTGGGTGATGACGTGCTGGTTTTCTTGGGGAATTAGTCAGCAAAGAGTCACAGGAGACTAATCACAATTTTATTTACAAGAACAATTAACAATTTACAATATACTTAGAAAATATCTGAGGGTGCCACAGAGAGTCGGTACACACTCTGGGCTGTGGGAGAGAGGTCGGCTTGATTGGTTGTGTCCTAAGCTAACTGGATGGCTAGACAGAGGGGAATACTAAATTCTGTTTATCCTGTTGGACTGGCACTAATCTTGTTGACATATTTACTGGATACCTTGAAAGAGATTAGGGTGTCACTATAGATGAGCTTGTGTGGGGGCTAATCCTTAATGCCCTGTAGACGAGCTTGTGTGGGGGCTAATCCTTAATGCACTATAGACGAGCTTGTATGGGGGCTAATCCTTAATGAGTCTTAATTGAAGTAATGTTATTCTAATATACCCGGTAGGTGATGACAGATATACTTAGATAAATATCCTTTGTCTGGGAGATGGAATCTTGATACCTTAGGCTAGCATTTATCTAAAAGCTTCAAATCAATTAAACTATGTAGACGTAACCCTTGTCTTATTGAATAGTATGTCTAGAAGATGCGCTCCCATTACCTTAGGCTAGCAACCATCTAAAAAGCTATAACTGAAACTACTGATATTTTATATATGCATTTTACCTAATGATAATTATTACTTGCTAAACTATAATTATATGAAATGATGTATAAATATTACACCATGATAACTCATAAAAGCACTTGCTGTAGATCTAATTATTATAAGATAACTTAGTATAAATGTAAACCATGATAACTTCCCCTCTGTCTGAAAAAGTTTGGACCCCAAACGTGTATAAATAAAAATAATGAAAGCTTAGATGGACAATGTATAAAGTTAAACTGGTAGTAGTGAATAATAATTATTATAGAGTCTCTTTGATATAAGGAAACATAATATAAAAATGCTGTCATCAGGGAATCTTGATGTGGAGCTGGCTTGTCTTGGCACTCTGTACTGGTGGTTTTATGGGTGATGAAGGAGGCCTTGAGTTCCACATCCTGGATTGGGGTTGTAAGATAGTTGGCTGTGTCCATTAGGGGTTTTACATGGAAACAAAGAAAAGAGAGTTAGCATGTTCATATAATATGTCATATATAAATACTTCCTCCGTTTGTCTGTAATAACTAGAAAATAAAACAAATATGATAATTACGATGTGAAAGATCAGTACATAAGTATTACTAAATGGTGTCATGGCCAGGAAGAATGTATTGGCGGCAAATTACAAAAGTATATCATGAGAAAAGAAAAAAAAATATTAATAAAATATCCTTCTATTTTTGGATACAGTCATTAGACGCATTATATATACATGTATGTGCATGTGCATATAACAAGTGCATTGATTTATTACACTCATAAGGTATACAAAAGGTGTTAGAACTTATGTATATCCTTTTTAGAATTATTTGTTAGTTTTCGTAACTATTTGGTTTGCTTTTTCTTTGATTTTTGTTCGGTTCAATGCGATAGGGTTTGGTTTATTTTGCTTCAGTACGGTTTGCTTCGCTTCGGTACGGTTTCGGTTCGATTTGCAGTGTGGTTTGCTTCGCTTCGGTACGGTTTCGGTTCGTGTCATTTCACTTCGCTTTTGAGATTGGTTGATCAGGTCAATGCTCAAAATTTGTTGTGATACAAATAACTCAGATGATCAGGCTGATGACATTTGTTCTCAACTGGCGACCCATAGTGAAAAGACTGGACACAAGAAAACATAACAAGATACAGCTAATAGCTGTTTCGTGATTTGCACCATTTATTCAGGAGATTTTGTATTTTGATCAAGAATATGTTCAATTGGCATCTTTCGGTATGTATGGCGAGTTGATCCTGGTATGGTCCATGGGGACTATTGTCTGTGAGTGAAATACGGTAGTAAAAGGTGTTGATGTTTCCAAAGTCTTCATGTGGAAAAATAACCCTTTTGGATTTATAAATTGGTGCTTCCTCTGGATCATATCGAGGATTATCTTCTAGACAGGACCATTTACGGAGATCCTTCCAGCTATCATCAAGGTAGCGCTGTATGAGGTGGGGAGGAACACTTTCAAAATAGCATGTGAATTGATTAGGATTTTCTTTATATGAGACCTTCACATAGCAGTCTCCTTGAATAATTTCAATGCCCAGAACTCTTTCTATTTTATGATCGACTTTTCGTAGGTGTTTTGGAAAAAACGGATATGATTTGACATCTAATTCTATGCATGGTTTGGTGTTCCCTTGCCTGACATTCCCTGACATTGTATTCCCTGACAGAACATTGACTGATTTATTGTCTTGAGCTGATTCCTTTTGGTCGAAAAACTTATGATTCTTCAGTGGACGTTTTCGTCGTTTTCCTGACATACTTCTTTTGAGGTGAAATTCTCTCCGAATGGAGTCTGGAATGCTGCTGCCATACTCCCATGTGTTTCCCCTTTCTGGATCCTTCAATTTTACTCTGTAGTAGATTTTGCCATTTGCTCTCTTAGAACTTACAATTGAGTGGATGTCCTCTGGATTGAAAAAAGGAGGGATATCCTTGGTTTGATTACCTGATGTTGGACTTGGAGGTTGTACCTGGCTGTCGTCAGGTTGTTTTCTGGATTTGGGCTGGTGATGCTTACTATTCACTCCTCTTTTCCCTTTGTTTACCTTTTCATTTACCTTGGTTGGAGCACTAGGACCTGGTGTGGCATGATTTTCCTCCATTGTTGTCGTTCTGGAACCTGCAGGTTTTGCTGTTGTATTTGGAGCAGGGTTTTTCTTCTTTGTTGGGGTCTTTTGCTTCGAACTCTTGTTGCTGGAAGTGCCTGCCTTTGTTTTGGAATTGACCTTGTTACCTTTCTGTTGTGGAGGTGATTGATCAGCGGTTTGGTAAGTTGAACTTGTTGATGGGGAATTGTTGCTGTCAGGCTGTGAATCACTGACTGGTTCCTCATTGTTATCCATGACTCCTGAATCTATGTTACTGGTGTCATTGAGGTATGGTTCTGGAGGATACTGAAGACGATCAGCAGGATCAAAATATGGCTTCAGACGGTTGGCATGGACCAGTGGTTTGTGTATTTTGTCGTCAGAACTTCGGCGTAGTTTGTAGGTATAATTTGGACCTGTATGGACTACCATACCACTTTTTGGTTAATTTGTTGGAAAGGCCTTTTTCAACTTTTTGACAATAAAGCCAAACTCTTTGACCTGGAGCAAATTCTGGTTCTTTAGCCTTTCTATTATATTGTTCTGAATACACCTCCTTAGCCCGAGCAGTGTTTTCAGCTGCGATTGTTCTAGTGATTTCAAGCTCCTCAAGCAAATTGGAAAGATAACTTTTGTTATTGTGGCCTAAATTCTCTTTTGGAATTAATGCTACATCTTGTGGAGCTCTCATTTCTCGGCCAAAAAGCATAACATATGGGGATTTTTGTGTTGATGAATTTGGGGCCATCCGATAGGCCATCATGATGCCAGGAATAAAACGGGGCCAATCATTTTGAGACTTGTTACAATAGGCTCTTAGTGACTGATTGATATAAGAGTTGAGCCTTTCTACGCAGCTGTTAGTTTGAGGATGGTATGGGCTGGTATGGGTAAATTTAATTGCCAAAAGTTCACAAATTGCTTTGATAAGTTTGGACATGAAGTTCTGACCTCTGTCTTAAATTAAGGTCCTTGGTGCGCCATACCGACAAAATATTTCTCTGACGAGAACATCTGCTACTTCTTTGGCTTCTTGGGTCCGAAGTGGAAAGGCTTCACACCATCTGGATGATGCATCTGTGATAACCAAAATGTACTTGTACTTATCTGGTGTTGTTGGCAGGGGACCGAGAATGTCAACGTGCCATCGGGTGAAGACCTCTTCTACAGGTAGTGGACGAAGTGGTGCCTTCTTGCCATGGTAGTGCCTCTTGGTCTGTTGACATACCTCACATGTCTGGACATAAGTAGCAATATCGCTGTACATTTTGGGCCAGTAGTACTTAGGTCTCATGGTGTTGTGCATCCTTTCTTTCCCATGGTGGCAACCGCCAAACTCTGAGTCATGATAGGATTGCAGGACTTGATTTCTGAGGGTTCTTGGGACTGCCAGCTGTTTAATGAACTTGTCTGCATGGCCTTTCTGTCTTTGTGGAACAAATCTGTATAGGATGCCTTTATCAATTTCAAAAGTATTGGCTTCAGTAAGAATCTTTTGACGATCCTTTTCATTTTGTGGAAGGACATCATCCTCTTTGTACTCAAAGATTTGGATGAAATTTGGATAAATCCTTTGTAGGTGATGTAAATTTGGATGTTCTTTTATACTTACTTCAACCAATGTGTCTTGGGTAACATCAGCATTTGTAGCATGTAATACTGCGACAACAGTAACTGGTACTGACTGATAATCCTCTTCATATTCAAAGGTGACTGACCAATGTGTTGTCTGTGTGTCTGATTCTAAGTGATTGACAATAGGTGTGCAAATATCCTCAGTCTGAGTTGTCTGTGTGACCTGTGTGGATGAATGGGTGTTTGGCAAGATTGTGGTACTGCTAGTTGATTTGCTTTGCTGAGTTGAAGTTACTGAGAAGACTGTTTTCTCAGCATCTTCTTCTGTCTGATCATTACAGTTAATATTTTCCTCATATTCCCTACGTGAGAGTGCATCGGCATTCCCATTGTCTTTGCCGCTGCGGTGAACAATGTCAAAAATGTAGATAGAAAGTTCCAAAGACCATCGCCCTAACCTACCTGTGGCATCCTTGATGGATTTCAGGCATTTCAATGCAATATGATCAGTGTAGACTGTGAATTTGGAATTTGCAAGGTATGGACGAAAGGATCTAATGGCTTCAACTAGAGCTAAGCCTTCCTTTTCTGTAATGCTCCAGTTCTTTTCGCTGCCATGAAGAGCTCTACCACCAAAAGCTATTGGATGTTCATTATTTTTCTCGTCTTTTTGACTCAAAACAAAACCTATACTCATATCACTGGCATCAGTTGCAAGAAGAAATTCTTTGTCAAAATTTGGATACGCCAGAACAGGTGTATTACTCATGGCATGTTTGAGTGTGTTGAATGCCTGATCACACTCAAGTGACCATTGGAACTTTGGTTTCTTTCCTACTTCTGCCTCCGATTGCTTCTTTAGCAAGACATTCAGTGGAAGCGCTATGTGAGCATAATTTTTCACATACTTCCTGTAGAAACCTAAGAAGGAGCGGATCTGCTTTTGTGATTTGGGCACTGGAAAGGTTCTAATTGCTTCAGTCTTTTTGTCATCAACTTGAACACCTCCACATGATAAAACTTGACCCAGAAAAGAAACTTTGTCCGTTGCCAAATTGCATTTGGATGGTTTTAGTGTTAATTTTGCCTGTTTGAGATAGTAGAATACTTGTTCCAAATATTGGAGATGCTCTTCAAAGTTTTTGCTGTAAATTATCAAATCATCAATGTAAATCAGCGCAACCTTAAAAAGCAATTTTCTTAGCACCTTGCTCATGAGCTGTTGAAAACAAAGTGGAGAATTTGTCAAACCTTGGGGTAAACGTTTGAACTGATAAAGGCCTTGATGGGTGACGAAAGCAGTTTTATGCTTTGAATCTTCATGTAATGGCACTTGGAAGAAGCCATTAGCAAGGTCTAAAGTAGAGAAGATCTTAGCTTGTGCATTGGCGATGTTATCAACAACATCATCAAAAACAGGAAGAGGCCATGACATTGGTAAAGTGACAGAATTAAACTTTCTGTAGTCACAAACAAATCTATATGAGCCATCGCGTTTCTTGACTAGGATAATGGGAGCTGAATACATAGAAGTAGACTCCTCGATCAAATCATACTTCAGAAAATCATCTATAAGTTCTTCAGTGACCTTTTGGAGATGAGGAGATTGGCGATATGGTCTACACTTAACGGGTGGGTGGTCGCCAGTGTCAATGATATGTTGGTGCATGTCAGTCTTTCCTAAATCTGCAAGACTCGTTGAAAACATGTCTCTATTTTGTCCCAAAAATCTAAGTAGTCTGTCTCTCTTCTCATTGTCGGTGTTAACGGTACTGATGAATGGTTGGTCAGAGTCGATTGCATAAACAGAGTCTTGGTCAATGTAACTAAATTTGCCTACAACTGTACCCTTGTCACCTTTTCTTCTTGGGAGGGATTCATAAGCCTAAATGTAGCAGTTTTGCTTTTCACTTTGGAAAGAGTTCTACCACCTTCTACTTCAGAATGAGCAGTGAGGGAAGCAATGGGTTCAATGAGGATGAGGGAATCCTCTTTGGTCTCTGATAGTCTGACCTTGAAATGAATTTCACTCTCGGGGGGGATGTAAATCTGATCTATTGTTTTTGCTAATCCACTAATCTCTGGCACTGAATTGGCTATGAAACTGATATATTGCCTATCTGAGGTGCTGTTGTTGAGTATCAAGGAATGACAGCTATAATCTAAGACTGCATCATTGTCATCAAGGAAGTTCTCACCTAGTATCACTGCTTCTGGTAGTGTAGGCAGAACATAGAATCTTTGAGAAAATTCCTGATCTTAATGACAAAATCTAACACAACTGAACCTAACACTTTATGCAATTCGCCGCCAACACCTTTAACTTGTGGAAAGGGTGAGTTTCCAAGAGTAAGGTTTTCAAAAGCTGTGCTCAGAAAAGCAGACGAAATACAAGAAATGGATGCCCCTGTATCTACTAAACAATTTGTTGTTTTTGTGCCAAATTTTGCCTGAATTACACTGTTGGCAAGGGGCGTAAATAAAGACACTGTTGGAATTTCACTTTCGAAGTTACTTTCCATACCAGACTCCATATTTGCCATGACGCCTATTAGTATGTACCGTACTAAATTAAAGGAAGACAAGTAATCAACAATGTAGTACTTACAATATTTGAAGACTTTTTCTTCCTTTGTTGGTGTCTTTGGAGGAGTTGGTTGTCTTTAATCCAGTGTTGAGGTCAGAGGTGGATGCAGCTTGCTTGTTATTCCATCAGATGATCATGGTTGGACATGTCCTCCAATGGGTTCTTGTAGCTGGTCGTAGTTAGTTCCTGGACTCCGTGGTTCCGAAAACGATGATTCTCCGCCAAATTATCATGGAACTGTTCTGGGTGAACAATACCTTCCAAATGACGTGCTGGTTTTCTTGGGGAATTAGTCAGCAAAGAGCCAGAGTCACAGGAGACTAATCACAATTTTATTTACAAGAACAATTAACAATTTACAATATACTTAGAAAATATCTGAGGGTGCCACAGAGAGTCGGTACACACTCTGGGCTGTGGGAGAGAGGTCTGCTTGGTAAGAGAGTCAAACCCCTTCTCTGCTTAAAACCTGCCTACAGTATGCATTTAACAGAAATTTGAACAATACAAAGGAATGTGATTGGTTGATACACGATTGGTTGTGTCCTAAGCTAAATGGATGGCTAGACAGAGGGGAATACTAAATTCTGTTAACCTGTTGGACTGGCACTAATCTTGTTGACATATTTACTGGATGCTTTGACAGAGATTAGGGTGTCACTATAGATGAGCTTGTGTGGGGGCTAATCCTTAATGCCCTGTAGACGAGCTTGTGTGGGGGCTAATCCTTAATGCACTATAGACGAGCTTGTATGGGGGCTAATCCTTAATGAGTCTTAATTGTAGTAATGTTATTCTAATATACCCGGTAGGTGATGACAGATATACTTAGATAAATATCCTTTGTCTGGGAGATGGAATCTTGATACCTTAGGCTAGCATTTATCTAAAAGCTTCAAATCAATTTAACTATGTAGACGTAACCCTTGTCTTATTGAATAGTATGTCTAGAAGATGCGCTCCCATTACCTTAGGCTAGCAACCATCTAAAAAGCTATAACTGAAACTACTGATATTTTATATATGCATTTTACCTAATGATAATTATTACTTGCTAAACTATAATTATATGAAATGATGTATAAATATTACACCATGATAACTCATAAAAGCACTTGCTGTAGATCTAATTATTATAAGATAACTTAGTATAAATGTTAACCATGATACTCCAAACAGGACACACCAACCTAAACCACCTAATTTTTTTTAAAAACACACTACAGGTAACTGCCCACACTGCAAACAACTAGACACCCTAGATCACGCACTCATCCACTGCACACACTACCTAACACATCAAACCGCATTACAAACCACCCTCAATCTAAACAAGGAGTAGTATAGGTAATGATGGTTCTGGACCACTTCCACTGGAGCCAGATTTTTATACCTTTACCACCACTACAGATGGAATTTTTTATGCCAAAATGATTATGTGATTCAACGATAGTCATAAGTCGTATTAAAAGAAATATCAATATTAATTAATAATGAATAAAATTTACTATAGCCCACGAGGATATTGGAAAGGTATAGGAGCAATAAAAAAATTAGCCACCGCGGCTAAGGTATCTAAAGATGTAGCCAAGGATTGGTTAAAGAAACAAGCGTTGTGGCAAATATATTTACCGGCACCCCGTTATATACCAAGGAAGAAGTTTGATATATTTACAACGAATGAAGTTCATCAGGCTGACCTCTTGTTTCTTCCCCAGGATAAGGTAAAACGCAAAACATATAAATATGCTTTAACAGTAATGGATGTGGCTAGTCGATACAAAGAGGCTGAGCCATTAACTTCGAAAGATTCAACAGAAGTAGCTAATGCACTGAGCCGCATATATAAACGCGAACCACTAAAATGGCCTAAGCTATTTCAATTAGATCCCGGTCGCGAGTTTTTGGGATCGATAACTAAACTGTTAACAAAGCATGATGTTGAAATCAGGCGTGGTGAAAGAGAGGCCCACCGCAGTCAAGCTATCGTTGAAAGATTTAACCGGACATTAGCGGAACGTTTGTTTGGCTATCAGTATGGGATCGAAATGAGATCCGAGCGATTGAGATCAACCGAATGGGTGACATGATTATCAGCTGTTGTATCAGCGCTGAATTATGAAGTAACGAGATTAATAGGGAAGAAACCATCCGATGCTATTAAAATGAAATCCGTGACTTCCGAATCTTCAGCACCGAGGAGAGGCAAAGAACGAAAACTTCCGGATAGAGTAAGGGTAAGATATTTATACCAGCCCGGTGAACTCGAAGGAGGCCTACGTCGCACAACAGATCCCATATGGTCCCTTAAGACATATAACATTAGTCGATTGGTTATGAAAGAAGGAGAGCCTATTCTTTATCATCTTCAAGATGGACCGGGCAGGGCATTTGTACGAGAAGAGTTGTTCATAGTCCCCAACGGTACGGTATTACCACCATAACCATAAGCATAGGTAGTTACACCATCATTATCAATCCATCTCTTTGTATCTAAGGGGGATAATGATGTCTTGTTCATTCTTAATCTATATATCCTATGATTGTTACTTCTTAAAGAGTTCATCTCGTGTTTGAACGTTCTACCGTTGAATAATGATTCTTTATACTGTTCGTGTTTGATGTGCTTTATTACCACATACTTCTTAAAGCCCTTAGCTTTTCTTATCTCTCCATTATCAGACTTTTTTTTATAGAATACATCTTAGGTCTTAATCCTACATACTCCGCTATAGGGGTCCCAGCATCCTTCATCTTACCTAACACCTTTTTATTTACTACGCTGTGCAGTGGATTATCTTTTGGGTAATCGCTCGTGTCGTACATATCTATTTTTTCTGCCATATCTTTATATACATCCTCGGTTTGTATTTCCATCAACAAAGAATCTGTGTCGGTATATAACACCTAGCATCTATCGCTGTATTGCTTCTTAAGTTCGTTGTAATAAAAGTCATACATTAAGTGTTTTGACAAGTCGAGAATACTCATACAGACGTACACCGGTCTGTTGAATTTTATGTTACTCTTCTGCATATGTAACGCGGCTAAGTCGTTATCGAATATCTTGCTTCTGTTAAAAGGCGGACTGGCTATAAGTTTCCTGAGTCTTTCTTCCTCATTAGATCTGACTAATTTAACATCAACACGCTGCCTTAGATTCTCCATAGTTTTACCAAATACTGAGTTATTCATGAGCTTATACCGATTCTTTTCGAAATCGCTGGTAGCTATCTTTCTTAAATCTGTGTTCAACCTTATATAGTGCTCCATACAAGGACTTTGATCAAACTTTAGAACTCTGTGTATTTTCTTAAGTTTCATACCTAACGATAGATACAACTGGAGATTTCTGTAGTGAACTATATATTTTGTCTTATCCATCAAATTTGGTACAAGTTTTTCTACGTTAGCTAACCTTGTGTTACCCATCAAGGAGTGTTGATATTCCGACATCCAATCTTTATTAACCATTAATCTTTCGGGAGCTAGCGGATAACTGTTATGGTCTTTATGTAACGAACTTGGATATTCCAAGTCAACTTCTAGTATGTACCCTTTATTCGCATCATTCACATTGATATCATTCACTTCGATATCATCGACCCACTCAAAACCACCCGTGGGTAAAGGTTGACTCATAGCCCATCCATACAAATTGTTAGCGTCGAGATATAATATATGCGTGTCGGGTTTACTCGGATCGTATCCTTCCACTAATTTATTATTAGCCTTAGAATACCTTTTTGCTGCCATCGATATACCAACTCTTAACTCTTTCAACACCGTAAGCCTGTTATCCGGCCAAGAAGCATCGAGTCCCCAGACACCGCAGGCGGGTTATCCGGCCAAGCCGTAGTCACGTCAAAATAGTATATATTTTTATGGACGTGCCTGTAATGTCATTCATTTATTAAATCTATTGCATTTCACAATGTCTGAAATACATATTCCATTTCAATTTAACATTTTTTATCTTTAAATTAAAAAATTATTCACTATTTCCCGCGATGTTATTGAAAATAAAATTCTCGGACACACATTTCGACAACGGGTCCACATCGAACACGTCAAAGAGGAAAATAAAGACGTTTTAAACAAATCTTTAAATATATTATACAAAGTAATAAATAAAATCAACAAAAATATGTCTAAAAGTAATCAAACTTACATCTAAGTTATTATTTCCATCTTTTCGTGCGATCGCGTGTAATGTAAGTCAAATGACATCTCGGCTTTCGTCGCCTTGAATTCCCGGCTCAGACACGATGTTTAATGCAAAAATATATGCATGAAAAATCTTTGTCACAGCTCGTAATCTAGCACGATACATTCACGAAGTTCCATATTTTTAATATAAATCGTGATTTCCTGCTCAAAACGTTCAGAATAACACGATTTAACAAAATTCTTTCGCAAACTTCTGTAATTTATCGAAAACGAGCTTGGTATCACAGCTGTAATTTGATTGGCTGCCTTAGGTCACGTGCTCAAAATTGACTAATCACAAAACTTGTAGCAGATTTCGGCAAGAAAGCGTCATTAGAAACCAATTTTAATCCAATGAAATTGCCTGTATAACTACGGAAAAAAACCAGTCGATGTTACGAGCGTGTAGATAAAGGAATAAGCTTTCCAGCGATGTGTCATATGCCATTCTTCGACGAACGTGTTATTCATACGAAACCTCGAAAACGGGGGTATTTCTTCATTTTACTGAGCAGACAGTCGCTGTTATCGGGAAATGGGTGATGACAGAAACTATTTATAATTCTTTTTAAAATGATTTTCCAATTACGTAAACAATGAAAATAAAACAGAAATAGGTACGTGGATATTATGAAATCATATATTTGCCGAAAATCGTCAAGTTTTCGCTTCCTTGGTCCTTAATCTGTATGTTAACAACGTGTTAGCGTACATTTTTTTATTTACAACAAATTTAATTAAGTTGTAAATGCATTATTTTAAATAATGTGAAAAATATAACTTTCATATTTATAAACCATAGGATCAGACCTTTCAAATGGTGTATAACATGTAGTAGCAAATATATTTTACAAGCAGGTATTTTCTTTGATAAATGTTGGCTTCATCTATCACACAAGAGTCTCTGGGAACTCGGTGTCCCAGCAGTAAACACTTCTGGTTGACTGGTGTTGAAAGAGTTAATCCTTTCTCAATAAACAAGTGCATATCGTAATCTGTTAGTAGTTTTAGTTCTACGCCAGTCTTCTTCAACAATGCATCCCACGATAGTCCGGGACTGGAATAGTACCATGCCGAGTCCAAGCCATATTGTTTTAAGCATGTCTTTCTAAATATCTCGAATATATCGGCGAGTAACAGTACATCGGGTTTTAAGTACAGATCGTGATAATCGCCTACATTCTTACAACCTAATTTATCCCACACCGTCAGAGCGTGTTCATAATCGGCATCTGTTATTTTAGCTTCAGTTAAGTTACTATAGAATGATTCAAGGGGTGGTAATTCAGTTTCTTCGAATCTAGACCAATCATCCATATATTCGTAAGGATATACACCTTTTCTCAGCAACAAATAACAAGTTATCTTATCGGTATATTGATTTGTTATCGCAAAGTCATCAGGATTGTTCGCATTAGCTAAATTGTCCAGGGAAGATAACAGAAACTGTACGGAGTCTATGAATCTAAGCCCATTACTTTGCTTTATTCTAGATTTCCGATCCTTGTCCCTATAATGTATAGGTTTAGTCAACGAGAACGATATGTATTTTTCCATATTATTAGTAATGCACGTTAAGCCACCGTCGGTCTTTGAGATAGCTTGCATAATGAGATGTAAATCGTATCCTCTAAGGTTGTGAAACACAACGGGGATGGGTATTGTTTGAGAATTCATTTTTAGTTTCAAGTTACACTCGTTATTAGCGGCTCCCCGATAATTACCCGTGATGTGGCAATGATCTCTTACGGAATCCCCATTCAGGGGTTTGTTACAAACATGACAACTCGTTGACTTCTTATAGGCCCTCCAATCATCCCTCGTCATACACATGGGTTTCTTACGCGATAATGTTTCCCTGATTATTCTCTCTTTGTTTTGTAGATATTCTAGGAACTTTCCCGCTGCATCGGGACCTGTAAATCACGGGCTGGTTTGTTTTCCCATCATACCTTACAACTATATATCCAAACCCACAAGGAATATGTTCTTGAGTTTTGTACGTAAAACTACTATCTTGATTATTATCTTGGTTGGTATTTTCTATGGGTTTGATAAGCGCTTCGAAGTCGGCGTAAGTTATGTACGGTACTGGCATTTGATTACAATAATGTTCAAATTTTAATATATTTTTTCCCTCTTTAGGCATATCGATCCTGATAGCGGTCTGTCCAACACCTCTACAGTCTTCTTTATGCGCTTCTAATAGATCTTGTCTGCTGTACCCATGTAGGCATCTTTCGCAGAAATATTTCTTTCTAGCATGTTTTGTTTGATCGTATAATAGCCTGTTTAAACTCTTTATCCATGTATAATGATATTTTCCATCTTTTTCAATCAGAAATGAATTGATTCTGGGAATATGTTCCGGAGCGGAGCTTATCCTGTGTACAACAATTCCTTTAGAATGTCCAAAAACATTTATAGCTAAATTAATTTGCTTTTCCACCTTATCAATTTGTGATATTGGTGTAGGTTCGTCTATACCATCAAGGTTTAGTCCATTGTTTTGGGGATAGCTAGAAGGTGTATCCAGATGCTTGTCTACAGGGAACAATGCAGATTTTATCATCATTCTTAAACAATTATCGGATTTATTGTTTACGTTAATTATGGCTTTTTACTTCTTATAATACGGGGGTAAATCTATATAAGATCCACCTTTGAAGGGCATATAATTTGCTATATCCAAATATAAACTATCGATTATATCCACATGCCAACCCGAACCTCTATTATTTCAGCGTTCTAAAGTTTCCTGTATTCTCTGAATTGATGTATCTAATGATGCGTTTATAGTATCGGATTTGGTTATAACTTCTTGATTGCTACAGAAATATGGTTCGGAATATTCGGTGCTATCGTCTGCGCTACTTTTACCTCAATAACATTTTAATCGTCAGCTGGTATTTTATACTATGTAAATCATCTAACTCCTCGTTAATTTTACTCGATATGATGGGCTTAATATCGTTAACATCCATGTTGGAATTAATATCCATCTTCCAACCTCTTAGATATTTACCAACGCAGGCCGATGTGGGTACAAATATTAATTGTTGTTGTTTTTTATCAACATCGTCATGTTGTTGTTGATTATTATCAACATCATTATGTTCAACATCATTATTATCTAGTAAAGCGATCAATTCAGCTCTTCTTATTCGAGAATAACATCTCAGCTCAGTTTCTCGCTTGAGCTTTGAGTTCTCTAACAGTCTGGGGTTTGTTGAATTCCAAACCGAGTAAATCGATCAATTCAGTTTTTCTCATTCGAGAACATCCATGTAGACCATGTTGTTTTGCTAAAGCCTTCAACTCTCTGACAAAAACCATTGTGGTTGAATGGTATATGCAAAATGAGTCAAATGTTTAATTGGTTGTTTTTCATATATCTAAATACGTATTCTCCCCAACCTATTCCTCTCATTGATGTAATCTCTCTTCCTAGCATAAATAATCTTGTTCCTGACCCTATCAGCACCGTGTTCCTTACATAAACAATAACGACCTTTGACCCCGATCCCACATACAGAACACGTATAGTTAATGTTTCTGCGCCTGATGTAATAATTGTTTATGCCGCAGTAATTATCAACACAGCATCGGTTACATAGAGTCGGCTTACCCATGAGTGTAAATCTGCACTGATCCATGGTTTATACATCTATCATATCATTTGTCTAAATGCAAATCACATCTACACTAGTGAGAGGCATTCAGCCAACACTATTTATAGATTAACTGTCGCTCTAACTAGGTCATGGTATAGCTGAAAATCAATACAGCTGATAACCCGATTATCACAAATATGACCTCGCGGTTTTTCTGAGCCTCTGACGGTGTATCAAACTGACTCATTGTTGGTCTCGGTATTGGGTCAAGTTTTTTCCCATAAACAAAGTATTCGTGCATGGCAGATTAGACATCCTTAAACGTTTGAATTGAATGTCCTTCCTTACGCAGTTCTTCATGATTAAAATCTAATCTCTTCATTCTCTGCCGCGCCCATTGTGACTGGGCTGCTTCAAGTTGTTCTAAAGCTTTATTATGTCTTTTCTGCTCCGAACCTCTCATACTAGAAAATAAAAAATTACTCCCCGAAAAAGCTAGAGCATTAACAATAGCTCCACCGACCATCATCGCAATTGATGCCATAGTATATGAATATAAAATATTCAAATGTTTAATTAATTACTTCATTATGTCTTCCGGGATAAGCCCTTGTTTGCCATAGACAATCCAATATCCAGAATCATCATACAGATATCATATCCATTAAAATCTAGCTTGGGAGGTGTGGCTTTAGTAATCATTTTAGCCATACGAGCATAGCCAATGGCCAAGCCGGTGACCACCGCTGAATGAAACGTTGCGTTTACCAACATTTTACCGTCTGTAGCTGGAGTAGTCATGCTTCTTCAAGCATTATATGGGGGCTAACCTCTAATTGAACTTGTTGTTGCATTGGGGGGGGACGTTTTCTCTTCTCCGGTCTTATAAAACAACCATACAGCCGCTATACCAGTAACTCCTACTAGTGCCCATGTTTTAATCGGATCAATATTTGAATTATCTATTAATTTCGCTTTCCTCGCGAGTCCTCCCATTCTTCCTGCGGCTATTTTTGGGGGGTTCTTAGCAACTCTGGATTTTAGTATTTTCTCATTCACAATCGCTGGTGGTGGTTCCTCATTCACTCGTTGTTCCGCAATCTGTTGTGGTTGTGCAGTTATTTCCTCGTTCACATTCTGTTGTGGTGTCACCTGTTGAGTCTCCATTATTATTAAGTGGGCACGTATGTTTAAATTGACAATACCTAGCCGTTATTAAAGCTGTGGTGAATGGAGCTAAGAACATTCCGTATCTATGATAAAACTCACAGCTCACTGAGCTTAGACCCATTCATCGAACACGCTTTTTCTCGAGAGATTCGCATAAATACATGCGATGTTCTGCCGGGATAGGGAGAAACGTACTAGCTACAACTGTGTATAGTTGTAATATAGCAGTCTAGACCTGTAACACGCGTACAGTTTTATAAATTCTTCGTCGGTCATGTTATCAATTTTTTCGATGGTATAATTTCCCCCGAAATATTGGGAACATTTTCCACCGGCTACCAAAGCCGCGAGTCTCTCTCTATGTTTATCTAAAGATTTATCTGTAACTATTGATCAGGCTCATCTTTGAGCATTTGTTCGATGAGTTTGTCGCATTCCATAATGTAATACCTAAGGAGATATTTAAGTCTAACATAATATAATATGGCATATCCAATACATCCCGTAATAATGAACTGTTGCGAAAGAATGAGGGTTTCAAACCACATTATGTCATATTAACCACTAATGTTCAATTTATCGTATTTTTTCTATAATTTTGCCACATTTTGCTACATTTGCTATAATTTTTCTTTAATTTTGCTACATTTGCTATAATTTTTCTATAATTTTGCTACATTTGCTATAATTTTGCCACATTTTTGCCACATTTTTGCCACATTTTGCCACATTTTGCCACATTTTTGCTAAGCAATTGCATAAGCAGCTGGTTGATCGGTATCTGTATAGTGACACCCTCGCTAGCATTTTCTATTCTCCTCCCACTGTCGTGTAGTTGGTCATCTTCCGTTGTTCGCATGTCGAGCCATAGCGCGTACTTCGTGGTGAGGTATTCACCCATCGATACACTCCCGAAAGACAGATCTTTCACGACCGCGATAACTTCCGGGCTTCGTTTTATAGAAGGAAGTTTTTTAATCTCATCCCACTGGTGATACGCTAGCATTCCTTTGTTATATAGTTGATTAGGAACGCCCTCTATAGTCAATTCTACTTTTGTAATCTTGGGATTGTAGAACTTCTCGGTATTTCTTACATCATATCTTTTTTGTCCCTCGTGATCTTTCGGTGTCGCAGCACGCGATCGTACAAAATGGCTAAACTTCCGGTATACTGGTTACGAATTTGTCTGGCTAATTCGGGATCTGTTATCATATCGTACTCCAACGAAATATTGTCAATGGAATAGCTACACTACTGCCTAAAAGTTCATTCCCCTAACACGCGTTGAGAACGCGTGTAACACGCATGTGACACGGGTGCTCAACGGGTTGCACACGGGGTGAGCACCCGTTGGACACGGGTGTGCAACGGGTGTGCGTCGCGTGTGCAACCCGTGTGCCACGCGTGTAACACGGGACCGGGTTCCAATTGAAGTTGACAAATTTATCAAATGAATAGTGAGATAAAACAAAACAGTAAGATGAGAAATTTGAGTTAATGAGCGGCCATTGAGCTGTGCTCACCAGACCGTAAATACAAGGTCGGCCCATCTTAATTAGTGTTCGGTTGCTAGACTTTTATGGCATGAACCATTCCACTAGGGTCCAGTCTAGCCATTGTGGCTAGCCGACAGTAGAACAGTAGTGAATTTAGATGCGAGTTTATTGCTAGGGGAACCCCCGTGTTGACACGATTGTCGCGGGTTGGTAAATGTTCGCCATTAATAAAATGATTGTTTGTGGATTGCGAACATATTCATTTGCCCACACGAGTCATTCCATTTGATTGCAAATATAACGTTTTTCGTTCGCCAAATTTATGCTTTAGACAGTACAATTATGATATAGCCGTCACCACTACTAATGTCTCATTATTTCACGTAGGAATATGTCCCATTTCCCCACACCCCACTTTCTGTGTTGTGTTTTGAAAGAATAAATAAAAGAAGGTTTTGTGTGGGACACTTTTATACTAATTATAAGAGGATGTTGTAAATGAATATGAACAGCCATGCTGTCTGACAGTTGATAGAATTAAGGATTCTTCACAATCACCGGGTGTGACCATGTTGACAGAATCTCGTTAGGGTTTGTGATTTTTACATTTGCCCAGTGACCATGGTGAGTATTGCTGGGGATACCAAACGTAACAGTTTATTATTAGAGGTTGTGAGTACCTATACCACGTAGATAGGATATCTTTAGGATTTTAATCCTTCTTTGAGAGGCATTTAGAAGTTGGAGTACTACGTTAGGAGAAGATTTATGGGTGACTTTAATCCTTTCTTTCTCTGTGGGTAATCCTTTCATGTTGATTGGAGGAAGTCACTCATGATCAACCAGGTCATGACAGGTCGTGAGTTTACTCACTAACTACTGTGAGCGTTTTTGGCATGACATCTTTTCTTGTATAAACATAGAAACGATGCTCACTCACTCACTGTTAATCTTCTGCAGTTTGCTGGCAAAGTGGGGAAAAACCTCAGTGTCAAAGACGATCAAATTTAGTTCGAATCCTTGTTTATATGTGACATCTCCCAAATGGGGACATTTTCATAAACTTGGCAAGTGATGATGAATTTTAATATTAATATTATTATAGTTTATGAAATTGTTAATAAAACTTTAATAAAATTGTGCTTCACTCTCACGAAAAATATATTGTCTGTGAGTAAATTTATATGTCAAGTTACATCGGCATTTTTCAGTGATATTGGGACTACATGAAACATGGCTGGTTTTACATTTCTGATACAGGTGCTTGACTGAGGGAGTAGTTCATGATCAATAAGATGTGTTTAAATCAGTCAAGTTTGCAACAATAGATGAATAAGTTGATACATTTGGACCGCAGTTACCGATTACCAACTTAAGACATAGAGACAGGGAGGAGATATATAACCAAACCTATGATCCTGTTGAGACAGTTGACAGTTAGAACGTTGGATTAAATGACAGTAACTAATTTGAACATTCCCCAGTTATATCATAAAATACATCATAACTCATAACAGTCCGAGAGACAGCTTCCAGACTTATACAAGTATTGAAGGGACAATAGTTTTTGACAGTTTAAAAGTAAACTCACCTTAAGGTGCTTGGCAAGTCAAAACTTACCTCGCTGTATATGTTTTTTAGGTTTGACAGCAACTATGCTTGTAGATTTCATAGATAGACATGATTGGTTAGCTAGATGTTATTACAATAAGCGAAAATGTCTTAAAAGTCCACAGTTTGTTTAAAAGTACAAAAAGTGTGTTATAGATCTATCAACGTTTTCTTTTATTGAACATAATATTTGCACTATATTGCTGTAAGCTGTAAATAATCTAGCCTCCCCATGTACGTAACTTTCATATATTTATGTATGACCAGAACAGCAAATAAAGTTCTGGTAGATAGGTACCTCGGAGATTTAACGTGCGCTTTCCGACTTTAGCCTATCTCGCACACGGGGAAGCACTTATACTATTAGGGTAAAAAAGCGTAATGATTAAATAAAGAAGTGCAAACACCCAACCCCCCCCCCCCAAAAAAAAAAAAAAAAATTAAGTTTAGTCCTTGTAGTAGTCTCTTGGTCAGCTTCTCATCCTGGGGGTCGGGATTCTGGTAGAGACTCTTGGCAAAGAGGGCGGCGGTATTGGCGACGAAGTGGTTTGAGGTCGGTACGCCACTACTCTGGAAGCCGGGGCTTGTAGTGGTTGATCGGAATGTCTGATTTTTCCACTAGTAAATAAAGTTCTTTGGTATGACCTCTTTTATCCCTGCTGACGTTATCCTAATGTTCAATTTCAGTCTGCCTCACCAAGCGTAAGAAAGCATTGTACATGATAAACCACACTGATGCAATTTTCTAAATATATATTTGTAGATATGAAGCATTCTAGTTAATTGTGGATACACTGGGCAGACAGAATTGTGTTTATTTCCAGGCCATCCTGATCGTCGTTTACTACTATAAGGTGTATGGTTGGAGGCAAGATCAAAGGCGCCGCACAGCATTTATTAGATAACAGACGGGGTCGTCCGTTTCGCTTTGAACAACCACCCCACCTGTCTGTAGGAGTTATATAATCAGTGCGCAAATAACTGTGTCAAGTCCACTGCCGGGCTGATGCGGTGTCAGTGTCAGCGATGAACATGAATGCCCAAATCATAGACCTGTAGCACTCACAAGTTGCTTAGCCAAAATATTTGAAAAGTGTATATTCAATTCTCTGATAACAGCAAATATAACCTTAGAAAAAGATTCAACATACAAACAATCAAATGTAGAACACAGACCTATGCTTATTATCATTTCTTCTGGATATGATCAACCTGCGGAACCCTCTATCCGATGAAGTAACTAATGCTCGCTCATTAAAAGAAATCAAATCCTTAATTAATCGTTCTGATGCAATTATTAACAATTTTGACTTCAAATATTTTCATAGATCATGCCAAATTGTCCACTGTCGCCTTAGGCTCGGCTGCAGTGACTTAAACGCTGATAAGTTTAGACGACATGTATCAGACATACCAGACTGCACTTGTGGATATCACCTTGAAGATGCAATTCACTTTTTCTATAACTGTTAAAAAATACGATAATATCAGAAACACTGTGTATTTCTACACACATGGGTATGGTCTAAACATGATATTACATGGCAGTAGTTAAGCAGTTCTACAAACATGACTCTTCTTAAATCAGTTCATGACATCATTGTCAAAAGCAAAAGGTTTGAGTAGCTTAATTTTATGCATGTAGTAAAGGAAAACTGCATTACCTTATTTCACAGACACCACTTGCTTCAGTGTACTGGCTTCGTGTATTTCATTTGTGCATTTTGTATGTTTATGTTCATCACTCTCTTATATATATATATCCAGCTGTTGTTAAGTTGTTACTGGAGAGGTATTACATAAGCAAGTTTTGCTTGTTTACCGATCCAGATTTCTTTTGAAATAAAAATACGTTTAAGCCAACACAGCTAACCCTAAAACACATGATTGTAAACTATTCAAAAAGGAGCACTAATCTCTGGCTTCTTCTCGGGTGTCGAACTCAAACTCAAACTCATTTATTCTTAGAATAACATGACATACAATTATCTACAATTTTTATTATGTACAATTTAACAAAAATAATAAAAATAGGATACGTGGATACTAATACAATTTACCAATTGTATTGTACACATTGTTAAGGAATTTAGATAGGTCTTTTAGATTTCTTACACTGTTAGTGGTCATAATTTTCTTAAATGTTTGGAAACTTAAGATATTGCTTATTTAAGAGTTCATATCGCCGTAGGTGTAAAGCTTCACATCGGAATGAATAATGCAATTCATCTCCCACAGCGATAGAATCACAGAGTGGACACTGGCTGTCTTCCCTGGGAATGTTCAGCCATCGACCAGTTTCAACTGGTAATCCTTGGTTAGAAAGTTCTGAATTTTAGTATTGGGAGAAATATTGATTTTAAGAGCAGTAGATGTTTCGCAAATGAAGGTTGATTCTTCATATCGCCGTAGGTGTAAAGCTTCACATCGGAATGAATAATGCAATTCATCTCCCACAGCGATAGAATCACAGAGTGGACACTGGCTGTCTTCCCTGGGAATGTTCAGCCATCGACCAGTTTCAACTGGTAATCCTTGGTTAGAAAGTTCTGAATTTTAGTATTGGGAGAAATATTGATTTTAAGAGCAGTAGATGTTTCGCAAATGAAGGTTGATTCTTCAGGTAATACGACCTTTGGATTTCCGCTTGGGCTTACTAGCTGCCGTGAGTCAATTTGATCGTTAACGCAACCGAGCGTGACAAGAGACTGGGCTACCAGTCGTCTGCAAGGACAGCTAAATAAACTTACGCATTTTTGAAAACTGATTGGTTACCCGTGATCTATGAAGATTTCAACAAAGGGCGCATGGTAATTAATTTCTTCAGCCTAAACAAACAGACAAATAACGGCGAAAGCTCATCGGATGTCGTTATTTGGAAATACCCCTGATTGTTACAGTTTGATAATAAAAAAAGTATCGCTGAGTGAAAACATTTGCGGATTTCGGATTGCGTGGATGATACAATTACTACTCCCTTGTTGTCATCCACATTTTCTGGTATAACCCTACACTTCTGTATTTGTCGTAATTCACATGCTGCTCAGTTAATGAATTTATATTATGTATACTCAGTTGTAGCACCACTCAGATTACCGGATAAAGGTTCAAATTTGGTCTTTCTTGTACCTGGGGTAATTATTTAATCTAAATTCAGGTTTGAAGTGAGGTGGAATGTAAATTATGCACGTGGCAGCCCAGCAAGAGATGTATGATCAGTTGATTTACTTTTTTTGTAAATCAACTGATCATTCCCAGACATCAAAGGATCAACAGGAAATACGTTGATTGATTAATTACTGTTATCTTGCACAGTGGATATGTCAAAAGTAAGTGTTTACATGTGAAGGTAGGGTTACTAAACCTAGGGAATACACTCATATCATGGCGTGAAGTACAGATGTAAAAACAACATACTTTGTTCAAAGGGTAACCGATAATACACTGACTGGTTGTTCATTGTTATCTAACTCAATGTATGTTTTTAAGAACAGTGGACATTATAAAAATAGTTGTCACGTGGGCTTTCTCAGCTAACTTGGCACCTATGTGAAACAATTGAAACAAACTAAGTGATCAGTTAAGAAACAGACACGGGTTATAATATTCGATACATTTAAATAACGTTTAAAAACGATATATTTAAATATTTTAATATATTTCATATATATTCCAAATATTGTTTCCAAATAATTATTATTAAAGTATTTGATTCTCACATAGGCATTTAACATCGAATAAGTATTTTTGTACAGCTGCAGACGCAATGGATATTGTTCCTTTATGTTGATATTCCCGGATACATTATATCTTTGGTAGGTAGGTTGTAATAATGATATTTGCATTTTGTTTTCATTCATTCGCTGCAGCTTTGAACAGAATCATTCTTGTTCCTTTCCGTTTGGTTGGGAAGTTTTTCGATGCGCGATAGACGTTTTTTTCACAAGTATTTTCTTTTGTAGCCGTGTATATGTTACAGTCAATGTGTAAAATATGATTCACTCAGGCAATTTATTAAATATCTAAATATTTCAGTCATTTTACAAATTGACTGAATAGTCAATTCATTTATTTAACCGACTGACTAAAAATGATAAAGACGACCAAAAGAGCTTAAACACATCACAATATATTAATTATGCTAAGAAAAGAAGCCAAACAATACAGAACTGTACTTGGTGATGATATTAAACATAAACAAATATTTGGAATTCGTTATCATATTAATAAAGATGGACATATTTTTCAGTTAATTTGTAAAATAAACTGAATATTTAGGCGTTTAATACATTTCCTTAGTGAAATCTGTTTACATTTTGAATGTAAACATATACACACGGTAAAATAAGCAATGTGCAGATGAAATATTTTCTTTGTGTTGCAAGTCAAAATAGTGTACACGAAGATCGCACAATTACCAAGCAAGTGACTTATCAAAACTGCATCACCATTACCGATGCTCCCCACAAATATACCTACATTTCAAAAACTGTATTTCATTTTTGTTGATCAGTGTGACCATATGTCCTTCTACTTTCAATAAAAATGCGCTTACGAATGGCGAGCACAGGTCGCGAACAAGTCTAGATTTGTGCTATATCATCCGGGTACTCACTGAGAAAATACAGTAATGCACAGGTAACAACTACTCCCGCGGAATTGCTTTAGATCAGTGCTCTTTTGTACGTTGAAATACTATATATTGTGAATGCCAAAATGATGTATCAAGGATCAAGTAGAAGATACATTGACCGTTGCACTGGGAGTTTATTCAACAGACCGTGAAAATAACACTGCTGTATCTTATTATTTATTTTAGATGACGCAGTCAAAGCTCACTTCTCCTGGCGGCCATTATCGAACGGCCAGCTAAAACACAACCCCGCGCTTACGTCTACAGGTCTCTTCCTGTAGTATGGTAATTAGTATTCTCTCCCTCAAGTGTATCCTCAATGATATAACCCACCCTCATTAATTACATGCTGCTCTTTTCCAGCCTCACGGCTATGGAGCTGTGATAAAGAGTCCAAGTCGTCACAAAGTAATTAGGGTCCAATAAAAACAATGCGCCGCCAAACCTCATACATATTATCACTGAAAGTCGTACTACAGACGGTTAATGTCAAATCACAATAAAAGCATTTCAATTGCAATAACATGTTCCAGGACCATGTATTCTCTTAACACCATCGGATTTAGAAGCAATGGTCGTATAAAACAAAACACATCTATTTGATCACAACAGTATTCATGTTATTCCCACAAAATCACATAAAGAAAGGAGACATTAGGAAATACATGTGCATTATCATTTTTCGTCAGGATAACAAAATTTTCTCTCCTTGTTACCACCTCCAGGTTCAGCTTAAGACGGGTCCTCCTTTGGTCAAAAGTTTGTTCCCCCTCTAATGAGTGTGTCACGCGTTGCACACGAGTGGCGGACGGGGTGCACACCCGTGTGCAACGCGTTGCACACGGGTATCACACGCGTGACCAACCCGATGCACACTGGTTGCGTAACGCGTTGCCCATGCGTGTAAGGGGAATGAACTTCTAGGCAGTAGTGTAGCATCTTCACCACCGGTTTTGATTACTCTACCGTAGTCAGTAAAAGTGAGTTCGTATTCTAACCTATCGCCTAGGGATGCTTGATAAAAGGGCATGTGGGAATCTTGTAATTCAAAGTCAAGCGGAATATAGAATCGGTAACCTAATGCGTCGGCAACGGTCTGATCTTTTACGACGGTACTATCACCACTAGAAGCATCTACGCGCAGTCTCAATGTGTTCCAATTACAAATACCTTGGTACTGTAAGTTTTCCCGCTCTTTATCCGTTCTCCAGAGATCCATGTAACAATAGTATACATCGCTATCGTCAATACTCAAAACCTCATAACCGCTAATTTTAATGGCGATTTTCTTAACGATAGCACGACCTATGTTCTGAACGGGCTCCCTGTTTACGTCGGTAGAAGTCAAAATAATCGTAAATGCTAGTCAGACAGTTCCCGGAACTAACACATTGTGTGCGCCGAGATTAGGAATGCGAACCAGAAGCGTTTGATTCTGATCGATGGTACTAGGGTTATTAGTTATAGTTACAGACTGACGAATTGCTTTGACCACTAATGGATCTCGAAGTCTACGTTGCGGGTTTAACTTGCGTCCGTATTGAGAAGACATTGTTATATTGAAATTATGTAACCAAAAACTCTCAAAACATTTAAGCAAGACCAATTAAAGACTATTATATGACCGTAATATACACTATGGGTTTATATCCAGCGCTCGATGAAGCATTTGAAAAGATGGATACTGTTGATGGATTTCGATTACATCAAATAAGCGACATAAAACATCGAGTAGGATAGGGAGTTGAGATTTGGATTGTATAAAAGTATCAGAAAGCCGTGAATGCTCTGGACGGAGTTGACACCGTGCTTGTAGCAGCTGGCATGGGACTCGGTGTAGCAGGTTTTAGTTTATTATCAACTATAATCGCCGCGCCTATCGTGCTCGGCATGGAAATAGCTGCCGGAGTCTCGGGACTGGCAGGAATAGCGATAAAATTCATTTCTCGTAGGTTGCAAAAGAAAGCATTTAAACACGATAATATTCAGATACTCGCAGAAACAAAGTTGAACAGCATTTAGAATCATATTTCGACAGCAATGGCCGATTGTAAGATATCCGAGGATGAGTTTCGTTTAGTGCTGTCAGAACTCACCAAATACAACGTAATGAAGCAGGAAATTCGATCAAAATATCGTAAGACCAGTGGTATTAGCGAAGACGAGAAAAAAAAGTTCATAGAACAGGGGAGGCAAGAAGCGCGTCAATTATTCCGTGCCAAAACCAAAGAACTGGTTGGAGATAAAAAATAGATTGCTTACTATCGTTAGATCACATTAAGACAAATGCTTACATAAATATATAATAATGGAGAATTACAACACAACAATCAAAAAAGCTATTAAATGGAGAGAATTACCACAAGGTTTTTATAACATCAGTGATGTCAAACCAACCAAATACGGTTATCAATTGTTTCTTATCAATTTCCAAGAAGAGTGTAGTTATATAGTCTGGTCTCCTAGTAAAATGAACGAAGAACTTAATAAAAATGTTGAATATCGCTTTATTGATAAAAATAATAAAGAATATTTTCATTACCATTTAGGCTCATCTAAAGCATTGATTGGCCTCAGGTGGTGGTGAGCTAGACCCAATTTAACTTAATCTCATGACTATCGATGAATTGCATAATCATTTTGGCATAAAAAATTCCCTCTGTAGTGGCAATATAGGTATGTAAATCTGGCTCCAGTGGAAGTGGTCCAGAACCATCATCACCTATAAAAATTGATATTATAGACTCCAGGTGGTGGTGAGCTAGAGTCAATTTAACTTAATCTTATGACTATCGTTGAATCGCATAATCATTTTGGCATAAAAAATGCCACCTGTAGTAGCAGTATAGGTATATAAATCCGGCTCCAGTGGAAGTGGTCCAGAACCATCATTACCTATACTACTCAAGGCTCTCACTCTAGAAGCAATACTAAACGCACAAAATAAACTAGAAAACTTCAAGGCCTTAAGGCGTATTCTTAATCAAAACGGAACTAATAAAACGCATCTAAAAACAAAATAATCTACCAAATCAAAATCACATAAACAAACATCCACCATACCCAGCTCCCTTAGTTCTCCTCCCCAACCCCATCGGCATCTATTCCAAATCTCAAAATTCCCAAATTCTATATAAGCAACTCCTAAAGCCTCCTCTTGGGTTGCACACACCACTTTCGCCCCTTTCGGAAACACATTAAATGGCCTGGCCGGGCCCGTGTGCGAAATACGTATCAGTCGGAAAACGCACGTTAAATCTCCAAAGTAAGTAAGTAAGTAAGACTACCAAGTCACACTGCACCTGAATAAATCTTGGAACACTAGCAACTCTGATGTCATCATTTATTCTCAATTCTTCCATTCTATTTTAAGGTAAGACATTTTCATGCGTTGTTTCAATGGTTGTTTTTCCATTTATGTTGAATGTGTATTATGATTATTGTCTCAGATTGTTTCAATTGTTGTTTTCAAATATGTTGAATGTATTTCATGATTATTGTCTTAGATTTCTTGAACATTGTATATTTTCACAAGACCAAATAGCGTCCATTCCAATTTGGAATGAACGTTGGAATGCTTTGGAAAGATCGATCATTCCAAACTTTCCAAAGCTTGGAAAGATCGAACTTTCCAAAAAATCCAAAATTGGAATGGCAACATTTCCAAACATATTTCCAACATTGGAAATGTTTGAAATGACTTGGAATTGTTTGGAATGGTTTGGAATTGTTTGGAAATATGGTTAGAAGGAACAAGTTAAAATATGTTTTATCAGTAATTTGAACAATAAAAAGACTATGAATTAGGGGCTTTAGGGGTTGCTTATATAGAAATTTTGAAATTTTGAGATTTGGAAAGAATGCCAAGAGTGGGTGGGGGACGAACTAAGGGAGCTGTGTGTGTTGGGTGGTTGTAAGATAAGGTAGTTTTGGTTTTATGATTTTATTTGGGGTTTAAATGCGACTAATTAGTCCTGTTTTAATTAGGTATAAACCTAAGGCTTTGAATTTTTCTGATTTATTTTGTGGATTTAGGATTGATTCTAGTGTAATTCCGGTTTTAAGATTTAGGGTGGTCTGTAGTGTTGTTCGGTGTGTTTGGTAGCGTGTGCAGTGAATGAGTACGTGTTCTGGTGTTTCTTGTTGTTTGCAATGTGGGCAGTTTCCTGTTGTGTGTAGATTAGCTATTTTACGGTGATTATTTAGTTTGGTGTGGCCTGTTTGTAGTTTAGTAATTATTCTGTCTATTTTTTTGGATGGGTGTAGTATTTTTGGTTTAATTAGATTTTTTTTTAGTACTTTCCTGATTTGGCTATTTAAGTTTTGGTATATATTTTGCCATTTTTTGTTGATTTTTTGTTTAGTGAGACTTTTGATTTCTGATTTTGAGCTTGGTAAGTTTAAGCTTATTTCTGGGAGTTAAAGGGATAATTTTGCTGCTTTATCTGCCTTTTCATTTCCAAAGATACCTACGTGGGCGGGGGTCCAAATGAACTCTATTTGTTTACCTGCCCTAGTTAAGTTGTTTGAGCTATTGAGTATTTGATTTATTAGTTTGGGGTGGTTTTTAGTGTTTTTATTTTTGAGGTTTATTTAGGTGGTTATTTAGGTTCGTGTGTCCTGTTTGGAGTTTTGTAATTAATCTGTCAATTTTTTTAGAGGGGTGTAGGATTTTAGGTTTGGCTAGTGGTTTTCTGAGCACTTTTTTGATGTGGCTATTTGAGTTTTGATATTGATTACCCCATTTTTGGTTATTTTTTGTTTGTTTACACTTTTAATTTCTGATTTTGAGATGGGTAGGTTTAGGCTTATTTCTGGTATTTTAAGAGATAATTTAGCTGCTTTATATTATCGGCGCTTTCGTTGCCGTAAATTCCTACGTGGGCGGGGATCCACATGAAGGTTATTTGTTTGCCTGCTTTTGTTAGGTCGTTGGAGCTTTTAAGTATTTGGTTTATTAATTTAGGTCGTTTGGGGGTATTTTAGTTTTGGAGGGCTTGTAGTCCACTAAGGGAGTCGGTGAGAATTAGGATTTTATTGTTGTTTTTAGATTGTTGGTTATGCAGGGCGGAGGCCATGTCCATAAGTTCGGCCGTGAATATAGATTGGTTGTTAGGGGGTCGGTAAGATTGTGTGGATATAACTGGTTGTGTGGTATGGACTCCGAAGCCTGTGTGGTTGGAGATCGGGTCTGAAGATCCGTCAGTGTATATGTGACACCCATTTGGCCAATTTTCGTGTATGTATGCAACTGTGGTGGTTTTAGCTATGTTTGGGTCGGTTTGTTTATTTATTTGGTTAGATAGCGTTGTATCTATTTTGGGTATTTTGAGTTTAGGGGTGAAGATATTTGATTTTTTGCAGTTTTGTTTAAGATTTGAGTTTGGTGTTCATTGAGGTAGTTAGTTATTCTTTGGGATATTGGGGTGAGTAAGGGGTGTTTGCGAGCTAGAGTTTGGTTTCTTGGGCTAATGTTTTGGTTAATTATGAGACAACTAATAGGTCTCAAGATTAAGTATTCGGCTGGATGACAGCTGCCATTTAATTACAAAACAGACAGTCGTCTAGATGGCTCACATGTAACTGCGCTGACATGTGCCTAAGATCATAGAATGGACAATCTTTGGTAACATCTAATTTATTGTTGTCTCACGCCAGAGCTGTGAATAATTCTGTTCATTGAACAATTGGAATTCAGGAAGTTATCAATAATTGTTTTACTTAACATAAGATAAGATAAGTTGTTTACAACATAATATTATGATGTCAGGACGTACTACAGTCAAAACCATATATTTTAAAATCAATTTAATGACAGACTATGATTTCCAAGTCCCGATTAGCAAATCAATGAGGTATCAGTTTCACCACATGTGCACAGACCGCCTATACTTATTTATATATATTTCATAACTATTCTCCAGTTAAAGTCCTCTCCTCTTATAAAAAAATCTGTGAGAGTGATCATCATTAACGAAACTCATTCGCGTCAAAGAATATAGAACAAATGAAGAATCAGATTCATACATTTATTGCCATGCTTCACGAAGTAGATTTATATACATTTGTGAATAGCACTTAAACTGTGATAATGAATTTTACCATTGTCCATATTATATTATAAATATTAACCATAATATGGATATCCGAATACATAAACGACTCCAAACGTTGATATTTCAGACAAAAACAAAGTCAGCTGTCTTTTAACGTTCAGGGGAAAAGGGTTTGCTTTCACAATTGAACATTTGTTTTTACCAAAGGACAATCAAATCAAGCCCAAAACAGTAAAAATACACATATATGGTTAGCGACCGTCATTATACAGCGAGGGGGGAAATTCGTCTGCTCTAAGTGCCTTCACAAAAACATTCCAGCCCTTAATTACCGAGGCAGCTGTGACGTAGTAGCATTACATTCGCTGCGTTTGCAGCATATAAGATGTGTAATCTGTGGAGTGACTAAAGTAATATTACGGCTGAAATCTTACTTGCATGGTTGTTTTAATAGAAAACTTACGGTTTAAAAACACAATTGATCTTATATAACGTTTTTAGGTTTGGTTTATAAATACAAGAGAAGATTTTTTATACATAAAACACTGGTCGAAAATACAGCTGAACAATAGAAAAATAAAAATAGGAGTTGTGAATAGTGACAAATTTTAATTACATCACCGTGTCAATAATTATTGATTGATTCCGTCAAACAACTGTCAAACCATTTATTGCCATGTACGTACATGTACACAGGAAGTCGGTGCTGTCGGAGGCTCCAGGTAAATAAACATCGTGGTTTAATGACGGGAGATCAGACGAACCGTGAATCAGGGGCACGCGACGTAATTACACCTAAAGGTGGTAGAACCAGGGTATTGTCTCTTGGACTGGCTAAATGACCGTCCGTATAATTTGTAAATATATTCGTTTTGACACCCGTGTTTCATGCGCATCCCGGCTCATAAGCAGAATACAGTGATCAGCGGAGCGTGAACAACATGGATGCCGCCTTTTGGCCGTACCGAACAGTCAAGCTGCGATCTCGGAACTAAATCCAACTGCAAGCGGAGACAAGATTACTTCCCTTACCCAAACATGATCGTTGCTCAGAAATGTTCAAATCTATCTTCAGTAAATCATGAAATTAATGCGAGCTTGACATTTATGCGAAAAATGCGATCGTCAGTCCCTCTGATTATTTTAATATGTTTCATTTCATCATGATAAAAAAGTTAGTCACTTATAAGGTTACCACGTTGAAAATGGAAACGATCGTTAACAAAAACAACAAAATGTATTCTCTCATCACTCAGCCTAACAGTGATATAACTGCAAATTAAACAATCAAGTACGCTAAAGTATTACACATGGTGGGTGGAGGACCAGGGGCACGTTGAGTTTGATAGGTGTCATCAACTGGTCAAGTAACATCACGGTGTGTATATTCACGTTGATTGGACAGTCTAGACTGGCGCCAACTAATCATGACGGCGTCTTCAGAACAGAACAGAACTTTATTTCTCCCAGGTTTAGGCTTACGTGGATAACGGAAAATTTTGTTTAAGTGATAGCACATTTGTAATTCAATCTAATATACTTTCCTTGTTGATTATATGGCTGCGGTCGTAGATCCAGATGTATCTAAATATGCTCAGTATATATACAGGGTTAATTGTTATACTATTAGGATTAATAGATACAATTAAGTATTTATACCCTTGATCATACAGTTAGTCACTACTTTCACACTTTGATTTGTATGATTTGGGTTATGATTAAATTGACAAAATAAGAAATCATTCCGTGTATATGTGTATTATATATTGTACCCCAATACGTAATTAAATTGTGTATAAATAAGGGCACTAGGTTAATTACTGTAATTGATTATTTGATAAACATATTCACATTTAGTTGTGTGATATGTCACAGAGGTAAAGCTAATTCATAACAACTAATTGTACCATTTATTTGGTTTCTATCTTTTATATGAAACAAATGTTATAACATGGGGTGATAAACTTCATTGGCAATAGACGTAGCATATAACTGTCCACATGAACAGTCTACTCTGTTCCAGATATGTTTATTCATTTTGTCAGCATTTAAATCGTTGCATTCCTGGCTCAATGATTCATTTGACGAAATCTTGTTCCCTGTTTTGAATTACCGTCACATAGTTCCAGAGCAATTATAAAATTTTCAGCCCTGTGTGTTGCGCATCATTCCGAGATAATTAGAAGTTCATATTCTTGTACGAACACTTATCAAAATTCATTTATACCTAGTACTATTATGTAAATATGTATATTAGTTCAAATTATAATAATGAGGCCCTCTATATTCTCGAAACGGTCTTTGTTCTACAACAACCGTAAGTCGGTATGGGAAAACAAAATATTTGTTTAATTGTTCATAGTCAATGTCATATGATTATAGACAAGGAAGATAAGAAATTAAATATAAAGAGTAGCCACTTTCAATGACAGAATTTCTTTTAGTTAAATGTGCTCATGATTTGGTCTTTTCGTGGTACATAGTGCCAAAATACTCTTAATTATTTACTTTCATGTCATTACTAATCTCACATAAGGTCAAAAGTTGTACAACTTTTAACAGATATGATTATGACGTTGTATCAAACATTTCCAAACATTTCCAAACAAATCCAAACAAATCCAAGCTTGGAAATATGACCTTTCCAAATATTGGAATGGTCATATTTCCAATTGGAATGGTGGTATTTCCAAGTTTTGGATTTTTTGGAATGGATGATATTTTGTCCAGTGTTTCAACCACATGCGTTGGTTCATTGTTAAGTTACTGTTTAATGTATTTTGAATCTTCGATAACGATTAGGAATGTTTTCAATGCACATATGCCACTATATAGGTATCACTTATGTAGGTTGTAATCACTTATGTAGGTTGTAGTAATTTCGATCACCAAAATATGAAATTAATTATTCCTGATCAACATCTTGATAACCATTTGATAAATAAGAAATCTAGTACAAGTATCAACAACATCATAAAGTAAAATATGTCATGTCGTCAATATGTGTAGATTCATTGCTAGCAGTAATGCTGGACTTAGTTAATAGTCAGTCAGCTTTGTTCTTGATAGGAAATGAAATACCTGTAACTTGATGTTAATAGTTGAATGCACAATGCTAGTATGCGAGCTCTGCATAAAGTAGCTAAATAACACTTGTATTAGAAGAACTACGGTAATGCGCGAAACTGCATTACCGTAATACATCTACAAATACGTCTATCATTAATGTTGCATTATTTCAGCTGACATTGGCATTGTGAATCATATGTGTTGTCTTTGTTATTGTGCCGTTATTTAAGTTCCATCCTCACCTGATCTATTTGTGTATAATGTAATGGTGATTATTTGATATGCTATAAGATTGAAGCGAAATGCTTATTGATTTATATTCTGAGTAGTTATGTCATAAGAAACCACGACGTTATGACAATTATTTGTAATGATATAAATTATGATTATTAGATATGATTATGTGATAAATTGAATTGAAATGTTTATTAAACACACTGCACCTGAATAAATCTTGGAACGCTAGCAACTCTGATGTCATCATTTATTCTCAATTCTTCCATTCTATTTTAAGGAAATATTACCGTGAGACGACACGTTCTCAGTGTTAACGATAACTTCATCTGCGAAGGGTTAGATTTTGATAATTTTCCTCTGGAACTAAGTCGTATAAATGGTGATGACGCAGAAGACAAGCAGCGGGGAATTTGTAATGTACACTATGAATGATGACATTTGGAATGATAACTTCAGTGTTCAGTTTACGTTCTACTCTGTTATTAGATGTGTGTTGCTAGATGTTGCTAGATGTTGATGTGAATAAAGATAAGGCTCTGAACAACTTTATACAAATTATTTTAGAATCTGCAGATTGTACGATAAAGTAAGTCGGAAGAGAAAAATAATTTAATAAAACAAGAGATGCTGTTTAAAACTGATGGCAAACTGTTTTATAGGAAATTAGATGCAACCAATGGCATTGATGAGGAAAGACCCAACATGGACTCCAGTGAAAGGTGTGGAACCTGTTGTGGTCCATACCCGGCAACTGCAACCTCCAGGAACCATTGCCAATACATGCCAAAATACGGTCACCATTGTTGTTTTATTTTAACCAATTGCCTGGAAAATGTAATTAAAAAGTCCAAATCTGATACGGCGCCAGGGCTTGATGTTATTGTTAACCGGTATTGGGAACTGTTCCCCTGTGTCTAAACACCATTAGTTCACTGTTTAAATTCTCTTGTGGATACATGAGATGTTCCGCCTTGGTTGTGCTAACTTCTCCCAAAGACAACAGAACCCACCACCATCGCTCTTCCCTCAATAACTTATATTAACCAATTATCACGGGAGGACGTGGTTTGATTAACATTAAGGCTCTTCATGATAAAATTGTATTTGGGCACTTTTGCACACATTTTTTTGTCTGATGATCCTCTTTTGAAGCATGTCAAGACTCATGACGAAAACAAGACATCCACAATTTTCGTGAACGAGCCAAGGATGTGGGACATAATCTCAATGTTGAAGGGTCTGCACTGCTGGTACAGAAATGAGTGTCAACCAAGTGAAGTGCCATATCAAATCGGCCCAGACTCAGTTTTTCAAGGAGAGGCTATCTGAATGACAACTGCATCGAGTTTATGTGCAGTGTGTTGAGAAGATCAGCAACCCTGCAGTCCTTTTGCTTGGATGAGGTCGGCTAGTCTGAAAAGTAAAACAGAAGGCTTTTCTGTTTGCTGCTCAGGACCAGTCACTTCCCACTCGAAACCGTCAATGTGCGATTTTGCATCAAAATGTAAGTATGAAATGTACATCATGCAATGGATTTAATAAGACTGTTCAACCCATTGTCAGTGGATGCCCTGCCTGCCCTGCTTTGGCACAAACCCAGTATCTGATGGAGTGACTTGATCCATTTATTACAGTCTTCACCATACTTGCGGGTTTGATACAGAGGTCCATCCATGGTACGACCCAGAATATGTCGAGGGCGTCATGAAAAATGATAAATACAAATTCTTTGGAATAAGCCTTCTACAACCTTGACCTATTATCCAGGCCAACAAACCCGAGCTTGTCCTTTTTGATAAATAGGATGAAATCATTTATATCATTGAATTCTCAGTCCATTTTGACACTGATATGATTGGCAAGGATCAAAAGAAACATGGCAAATATGCCGACCTCGCTTTCGAAATGTCACGCTTGCATCTAAAGAACGATTCCCCATTGTTCTCGGTGCCTTAGGTTTGGTACCTCCCAATCTGATAACTGACATTGGGAGAGTACCCGGGTTTGCATACAGCCCTTCTGAAAATCTTGGTAATGCAGAGGGCTGCAATGTTGGGGAGTCTTCACATTCTGGATGGGTTTGATTAGACAGCGATTCCTGGGAGAAGTCCCATTCACTGTCTGGGCTGCGTGTAGAGGGGGCAATGGCCATGAGCTGATGATGAACCTAACCAGTCTGACTGTGCCAGGATACCCAAACCCTCTTTGCTGCATTTTAAAAATATTTTAATGTGTACATGATAATAATAATAATAATAATAATAATAATAATAAGCAATGGCAGGCTCCACGTAACACTGCGCACAAACATCCATGTTCGATTCCTCAAAGGGTTTCCTTGTACCAAATCCATCAAATGTAGGAACCACTTGCAGGGTATCACCGCTATGAAAATGATGCGTGCCGGGGTGTCTAAGTCTGTTCTAAGCACATTTACAACCTCGACCATGTTCGAATCCTCAAAGGGTTTGCTTGTACCAACTCCGTCAAAAAGCCACTACGAAATTGGCATGTTCTAGGGGTGTCCCAAATATTAATCAAATATTACCACTATGCGGTGTTACTTTTAGCATGCAACCAAGAAACAAAATGAAATGCTAACTTCTATGTAAACTTGCAAAAGTTTCTATCAACAACCTTACAAGATATGATCTTTAAAGTCATATTTTGGTGAAAAAAATCATCAAAATCACAATCCAATATGGCTGCAATTAAAGAGATATCCAAAATCGGTTAAGACAATTTATTCTGTTGTGTACGGAGACAACTCTCAGAACGTTTGAATGCATTTCATGCAATGGATTCAGAGGAGATGGGATTTGAAGACAGGTACCCAAAAGACACTGTGAAAACCTTAAATCCAATATATCTGCCAAACCATGTGACCAATGATCCAAATCAAAGAGCAAAAAATGTCAAGTAACTGAAGCAGCAGATACATACAAGTTCTGAAAGTAATCTGCCCTTGGCTCTAGTGCAAAAATCGGTGGAATAATAATAATATTAGATCGAATGATTACAATAGGCTCTTCAGCCTTTCACCTTGGTGACTCTTCATCAGGCTGTAACTTCTTTGTCAATTGAGCTCCAGTCAAACGGAGTAGCGTTTTGAGTTCGTCAGGACCCCCGGTATCTGTTGCATTGCTTAGATAAAGTGTTTCCGACCTCTTCCACATTCAAAGCCCCAAATGGTTTGTTTGTACCAGAATCCCAGAATGTCCCGGGATGTTCTAAACCCATTTCAGACGTCATCCATATTCGAATCCGTGTATCGTTTGCTTGTTCCAACGCCTTCAAATGTAAGTTTACTGGTTGCTGCCATCGCTTCTACGACATTTGCATGTGCCAGAGTGAACCTGAGTGTTCTAAACCCATTTCCGACCTAGACCATGTTCGAATCCTCATATTTGTCATATTTCAAACCAAAACGGTTGCAATAAGACTCAAACATAGCATGTATCAACAGAGAGCTAAGAATCAAATGCTGAGAGTAAAAGTGACAATTTTTTGTTCAATTTCTTTTCATCCCTTTTATAGCAATATATGTCTCGATTGAATATGTTTTGAAGTAGTTTTAAAAGTATGTCTATTTTCTGTTTTGTTCATTAGATTCCGCTAACATAAATATGCCTTTTTCCCAATAAAAGTAAAAGATTGATTAAAGTATTAGAGTAGTTAGAACCAAACCAAATAAGATATTTTGTCAATTTAATTTATTTTGTGAAAGATAAGTGTTAAGCCAAAGTTCAAGATCATTCCCAAATTGTTTAGTTTCATTACATTCCCATGACAAAAGCTACAAACACTGTTGTCTACAAGATTCAGTGTTAATAGTTCCTTCTTTGTGTAGATAATTCCATGTAGAAATCTGTACTGAAAATCTAAAAGTTTTACATCCTTCAGTTTACACCTATAAACAGTAACATGTTTCTTTCAATTAAAAACACAGTGAATAATTGATTGCCTTTTATCACAAACTTGAAGATTATTTTCATTTGATATTAATTTATCATAAAAGTTTCTAGCGCCTTCATCAGGTCACTTAAGCAACTGTTTATATACAAATTCTGTAAAATTATTTTTCTAATAAAATTGTTTTCCTTGATTGTTGTTTTCCTTGATTTCGGTATATTGAAAATTAAATATCTATAGTATAATATTGTTCCTTTTATCGGATATTTTTGTTTCAGTTCTTCAAATGACATCAATCCATTTTCATTGCATATATCATTGAGTAAATTCCATGATTAGCCAATTGCTTTATGCGGTATGCTGCTTGTTTAAAGTTGTGATTAAGCTATAATTGTTGGGACAAGATTTCTTCTAAATTATCAACATTAAGAAATGTTTTTTACAAAAGTTGTTGCAAGCTTTCCAATAGTTTTTTTTTACATGAGATTGCTCGTCAACATTAGCACCCAAAGAGTGGGATCTTTAATTGGGATATTACAAGGGTTACTATGTGTTCTTTTTTTTAACACCATAATCTGAGCGTAGAGAGTTTTAGTGTGTCAACAAAGGCTCCAATATTAATCATGCTTTTGTCTTTTTTTATTGTTCCAGATAAAATTATAGAATATTTTGTCAATTGATAAGACAAAGTCCTCAGGAGGGTTTGGAAGTGTCCAAAATATGTGAATTAGTTTTGACAATGTTAAAATGTTTATGACTGTAATTGTTAGAACCTACACCGAAACGTTGCTCCTAATTGTAATAAAGCAGTTGTTCATCCATATATCATATCCTTACTAAGTACTTCATCTTTCTCCAGAACATTTCAGTCGTTTGACTGTACAGCAGATTCAATCTCGTGTACGACAGATATTTTAAAAGCTTTCTTTTCATAACACTATTTATACTCAAAAACCCTTAGACCCGAGAACGTCCAGTTCATTTGTGGCAAAAATTACAGACAATGAAAATTGTTGTTTAGGCCCGCACAAAAGGCGGACAAATTTATTACAAGGTATATACGCCTAAGCGTACAATTCGCCAATCCGAAATTGTATGAAATAAGCCACAAAGGTGGGGGAATCGACGCATACACGCACATGACTAAGAAAAAGGAACATAACTAGAGAGATAGAGAGGAGGAGGCTTGGTAGGAGGTGGTTTTAAGTTGCTAAAATGAGACGGGGCAAAACACGTCTGGAGCGGGCGGCTATCCAAGCGGAGATGCGCGTTAATCAGAAAGCTAACATGGATGACGTCACCGTTTACGTCATATCTTTTAAGTGACGTATTGATTCCCGCCATGAGGTGTAACCGGGCAGCGCACATGAAGCGCAACTGGGTTTTTTCCCATAAAACAATTTTTTTGAAAATTTTTGCATTTATACTCAAAAACCCTTAGACCCGAGAACGTCCAGTTCATTTGTGGCAAAAATTACAGACAATGAAAATTGTTGTTTAGGCCCGCACAAAAGGCGGACAAATTTATTACAAGGTATATACGCCTAAGTGTACAATTCGCCAATCCGAAATTGTATGAAATCCAAAATAGTGGGACACTATGCCCCCACCCGACGATGGTCCCGGGACGAGTTTTAGAAACGTATCAATAAAATTTAAAGCAGCTTCCTCCTCCCTAACTCTATGCACGAAATATGATATATACAAGCTATTAAATCACGTATGGAATGTTTGTGAAAGTTTATTGTTCACTGCCTTACAAGGCCCGCAAAGGGTCCTGCAACTTTGATCAAGAATGTTTCCGGATTCAAGGAAAATGTTCCATGTAACTCGATCTGCATTGATTGAGTTTCTTTGATACAAACACACAAACATAGCACAGAGTTCCAGGTCCATAGAAAGTGTTATGTATTGACCGGTTCGCCCGAGTCTCTTCACTTCCACCTGGGGATTCGTCTTCGGTATCGTCTGTTGCCTACAAACGTAAATCCTGGTGGCAGTATCTCTTATCTAGCTCATCATAAAATATTTTGTATCATGACGTACTATATAGTCCTACATTTCGTTAACAATGTAATCTAAAACAGTTGTAGTTAATTATTGGTGCGGACCAATACTTAAGATAGCCCGCACGAAATGGAAATCGTAAAAGATTCCTTGATGGAACATGAAATTATTAACATTAATAATTATTAGAATTAAATAACGAAACTCATTGAGCAAATTGCCTGACCCTGAGGCATAGTGTCTGCTCATGCTCATTATTACAAGGGTAAGGTAGAAAATGCAACCATACAACACTCAACTCTACTATGTAATTCATAAAGGCCCCTAGTTGGGACGTGTAAATATTTACTTAAAAATTTAAAAAAATAATTAAATAGTTGACTTTTATTGAACAAACTCGCCTGACCATGAAGCATAGTGTCTGCCCATGCCAAACACCACACTCCCTGTCTTGGCATAATGAACCATAACAAGTTAACACACATCATAACATAGTAAGAACAACAGACTCTACTCTGTAATCGCAGCTGTATGAGTAGATCAATAACAATCGCATTTTCCCTATATTTAAGTGATAAATAAAACTCTAGATAGCCAAACTGCCCTTACTGGTCCTATTCAGCGAATAGGCTCTTTTTCCGCTGAGCTACGCTACCGACAACAACCCTTATTCTCTACAGCTGAACACGAATGTATGCTTTAAACGCATCTGAATTCCACCGGCCTCCTTTGCAGAATTTTTGCGTCAGACCAGCCTTTCTTTGCTGCCGAGCATGCTGCACCTATACGGAAACTGTGTCCTTTGTATCTAGTAGAATCTAACCTTAAGAAGTTAAATACAACTCTGAGTGCCTCGTTAAAGGAGGATCTTGCTACCGGTTTAAATCATCTGTCACTAAACAGAGGGCCTGGGAAGAGAGACCTTTGTCGTAGGTAACGTTTGAGCGCAGCAACTGGACAAAGGTTACTGTCTAACTTGTCTAGTGTGACGATCTTGCTAGCTTTACCGCTGTTGTGTTTATACATCGATATGTTAAGATAGGCCGCGGAGCTGGAAAGTGAAACGTCCTGCACCTGCAAGGCCGCTTCCTGATCCGATCTACGCACCGTCAGTTCACCAATCCGAAAAAATCCGTGAAAGGCAACTAAAAACATTGTCTCATAAAGTAGTCTGATTGAAGGGTTGGAAAACACCACAGGTAATGAGTCAATCATCCTGCCCAGTATGTCCTCTGTGATTGGTAGACGCTGGTCTACTGAACAGTTTAGACACTTAGCCCCATGTAACAACTTCTGAACTTGAAAAGAATTTGATTTGTCCTCTAAACCGCAAATTTTATGAATGTAACCTTATGCTGAAATGTAGGTCCTCATTGTTGAAGGTGCTATCTTTAAATAGAACATATACGCCAAAAATAGTGCCCAGTTAGGCGACATTTTTTTTATTTCTTGGTTTACGGATGCGCGGCTCTTTCAAAGTCCTTATGTTAAAAAAAAATAAAAATGAAAATTACCCTTTTATATTACCGCCGATCTTTTCGACCAAAAGTTCAAACAAAAAAAGATTTCTTTTCCTCGTCGAGCGTTAAGCAAAGGGAAGTCACTCTGATATTTCTTGCTGGGATCCTTCTCTAATACCATCAAAGCTTGTCAACGCAAAGCGCAGTGGTGACCAGTTTAACTTTTTCAACACTGTTGGCCGTTCAAAGCCACAAGTCACACCGCACGGTAGACCGTCCAATCCCAACAAAATAGTTTATATTTATATTAACCTACTTGTCATATCATTCATTAATTAAATCTATCACATTTCACAATGTCTGAAATACGTATTCCATTTGATTTTATCAATTTTTTATCTATAGATTAAAAATGTTTTCACTTGACACTATTTCCCGCAATGTTGTTGAAAATAAAATTCTCGGACACACTTCGACAACGGGTCCTCATCGAACATGTCAAATAGCAAAATAAAGACGTTTCACGCGCTGAAACATCTTTATTTACAAAGTAATAAAATCATCAAATATATATCTATAAAAGTTGCCATACTGACATCTTAGTTATTATTTCCAACTTTTCATGCGATCGCATATCGTAAGTCAAATGACATCTCGGCTTTCGTCGCCTCTATTTCTCAGCTCGGACACGATGTCTTAATGCCAAAATATATGCATAAGAAATCTTTGTCACAGCTCCTAACCTAGCTCTATGCATCCATAAAGTTCCATATTTTTTATATAGATCGCGATTTCATGCTAAAACGTTCAGAATAACATGATTTAACCCAAACCTTTCGCCAAAGTCTGAAAATTATCGTTGTTGTAATTTGATTAGCTGCCTTAGGTCACATGCTTAAATTTGACCAATCACGAACCTTGTAGCAGATTTTGTCGGTGAAACAATATAAGTTTTTTTAATGTATACTGACATGGCAGGACGTATGTGTTATTCATACGAAGCTTTGAAAACCGAGGTATTTCCTCATGTTAGTGAGCGGACAGCCACTATCATCGGGAAATGGGTGATGACAGATATTATTTGAAATTCTTTTTAAAATAATGTTCCAACAACGTAAACAAATGAAAATTAAAAAGAAATAGGTAAAGGGATTTTATGAATTCTTATATTTGTCGAAAAAATTGTTAGATTTGCGCTTAATTTGGAAGTTATGAATGTTTTAGCTTACATTATTATTTATTTAAAACGAACTTTATTTAGTTGTTCATGAATTATTTGAATAATGAAATGCACATAACTTTCATATTTATAAACAATAGGATTAATTAGACCTTTCAAATAGTGTATGGCAAAACATGTAGTAGCAAAGATGTTAATTTCAGCAGATAATTCCTTGATAAATGTTGGTTTCATCTATCACACAACAGTCTCTGGGAACTTGGTATCACAGCAGTAATCTTCTGGTTGGCTGGTGTTGAAAGAGTTAAACGTTGCCCATGCTGCCAAAATAGCAGCGTCTTTCATGCATTTCCACCCATGACATGAATATTGTTATGTTGCCATCCTTACACAAGCTGAGTGCCAGGGATATAATAAAATGTTCTTGAAAAATTGAGTTATTTTACTTTTATTACGCCAGGATATTTTTTTTCATACCTACGTAACTTTTTAGGAAAAAATTCAGGTAAAAAAAATGTGAGGCTTTTTTTTTTTTTTTTAAATTGGCCTGCCTCACTTTTGAAATGAGTTTGAAATCCGTAAACCAAGAAATAAAAAAAGTGTCGCCTTAGGTGTTGCTATCGGTAGCGCCGGCGAAATACCTAGACAATCCCGGGAGAATTCATTGTACAAATCCCACGCTCTGGTATATGTAGCCTGACTATTCTTACATAGAGCTGCCCCTAATAAAGTATCTAAGTGAACAGATAATTCTCGGGTAGTAGGAGTGGAGGAATCCGCGTTTCCTGCTTGTCTGCCCATGGTGCCTGACTGAGAAATTTTGATATCTGTAAACGAGAAAGTAGGTCTGCCGACTTATTATGTCTTCCCAGTATGTTTTCCGCTCTGAAAATTATATCCTGTTTCAAACACAAAAGAACAAGGTCCCTCACCAAGGACATCAACTTGACTTCTTTAGACGTTTGCTTGTTGATAACGGACACTAAAGCTATGTTGTCTGTATGAAACAGAATACATTTTCCTCTTAGCTCTTCAGCCCATAATCTAATTGCCAACACAATGGGAAAAAACTCTAAGACAGTTATGTTAAACAACTTCCAACAGCCTGGCCAAACTCCATACGCCCATTTGCTTCTAAAAACAATTCCATACCCTAACGACGCTGCAGCGTTGGTAAAGAGATGAAGCGCACTATTCGACAACCACACCTGTTTCTGCAATACGGATATCCCGTTATACTGACCTAGAAATTGCAGCCACAATTTAAGATCCTCCCGAGCTTGCTTATTTAACCGTATCCGATGATGGGGTCTCTGGGTACCGACAGTTAAATCATACAATCTCCTAAGAAAAGCCCTACCTGGTACCACAACTTTACAAGTGAAATTAAGGTAGCCTAATAAGGATTGCAGCTCACTAAGTCTAACCTTCTTCTTGCACATATCAGCGGTCAAGCTTCTAGCCTTAACTAATTTGTCTGAAGGTAACCTGGCTTCCATGGCAATAGTATCTATTTCGATTCCTAGAAACTGGAGACAGTTGGCAGACCCTACTGTTTTTTCCGGCGCAAAAGGAATCCCAATATCTCCGCATATGTCTAAAAATGCTTCAAGTTCTCCACGACACTTGCCCCTGCCCTGAGAAATAATGAGGAAGTCGTCTAAAATATGCAGCATATGTCCTATCCCGAGCTTGTTAATTGCAATCCAGTTCAACGCAGTGCTAAACGTCTCGAAAATTTTGCATGCTGTCGAACAACCCATTAGCGAGCACTTATCGAAATAATATTCTCCTTTCCAGGTGAAACCAAGTAGGTGATAATAGTGAGGGTGAATAGGTACAATTCTGAAAGCTGATTCAATGTCGCACTTCGCCATATAAGACCCCAAGCCCATCCTAACAATAATGTCAATTGCTTCATCTAAGGAAGCATAATGTACATTGCTCGCCTTTTCAGGTATACCATCGTTGACAGAGTTACCGTAAGGATAAGAAAGGTGATGGATCATTCTAAATTGACCTGGGACTTTTTGGGGGCATACCCCTAGGGGAGATAGATGAAAATCCTTTAGTGGGAACTGTTTATAGGGGCCTGATATCCTACCTAGTCTTAGTTCTTTGCTTATTTTGTTTTGGACCACGTCTATGTAATCTGAAGCACTTTTTAAGTTGTGACAATCTCCTGATTTTAAATTACCCTCGTATCCAATGTGAAACCCAAACTTGAAACCCTCTAATAGATAATCAGTGATTTCTTCATCATAACCTTCAAGCCAATGTTCTAGCTTATGCACGTTTATAGGGGTTGGGAGGGCATTGCATTCCCGTCAGAGATGAAAGCTGAAGCAGAAACAGTTTGGGATGGCAGATTTGGCAGACCCTGAGGTCTTTGCCTTAAATTGCCTTTGGTTTGAGGGACGAAAATTCTGCAAATTTGAAGTAATTGCACTAAACCATAATTCCCAGTGTACTGTTCCCCAATCCAAATTGTTTTCTGACCTCAACTTCCGAAATTTAGTATCATAGGCATACCAGTTACCCCCTTTCTGGGATAGCTCTCTGAATGTACTAACATACTTTAACATAGCCTGAACATCCTCAGGATATTTCTGAATGTGAACCGACATAAAAATGTGGAATGCAGAAACCCATTTGTCAATAGACAAAAACCTTTTCTTTGATGAATCGGAGACATTGACAGATTGACCATTTACATTAATTGTAAGATTTTGGTCGTGAGTATCACCTGACAAAAGTGAGGATATTTCAACGAATTTGTTTTGCCAAATTTTAGCTTTAAGTTTGTCTCCTACCCCAAAGCCTAAGGGTATGGACGTAGATTTGAATTCTTGCATTTCAGTCTGGTTTATACTATTGGACGCAAAAAGATTAAGGACTGCCTCACCCTCTCCAATATTGATGTCATTGATAGCTGAGGTATTAGTCCTTTCTTCCGGATGCTCGGTCATCTCCGCCCGCCCGCTCCGCCGCTGACGATTAGTGGGTCTCTTGGAAGAACTGACACCTGCAAGGTCATCCAGGCAGAGGTCCACGTAGCTGACCCTGTTGTTTGGAGTCTGACTGGAACGTTTCGGACTTCTAGCGGATAGTGGCATCTCAGACCAGAATGGACCTTGGAATGAAGTACAAAAACCAGCAAAGGTTTGCACAAAAGAACTAATACTGTGAGTTACTTTATTAACTCACTATTATAAAGAGAACGCTTAGCTAATCGCCCACAACGAAGTAACTCTGACTTATTGTAACTTGAGACCTTTTAACTAATTATGTTTTACAACGTGAATGTGATCAAAGGCATTTAAGAGTTGCTACCCTGTATATTACAATTTAGCAAAATCCTTGACAGACAACGTAAACCTGTAGACTGAAGTAGGAAACTAGAATAATATTGCCACCACAGGGCAGAAAATTGCATCAACCGCAGAGTAGCATTCTAGCGAAGGACAACACTTCTGCTACCCCCAGCGAACACTAAATAGATTGTCATTCAACACTCTCGACCGCGAGAGCAAAAATATACCCACTGCCACTACAGCACAGATTAAAAAACAACAACAAAACAATGCCCCCACAGGGCAGAAAAATGCATCAACCGCAGAGTAGCATTAGCGAAGGACAACACTTCTGCTATCCCCAACGAACACTAAATAGATTGTCATTCAACAATCTAACCGCGAGAGCAAAAATAATACACACTGCCACTACAGGACAGATTAAAAAACAATGCCACCACAGGGCAGAAAATGCATCAACCGCAGAGTAGCGTTCTAGCGAAGGACAACACTTCTGTTATCCCCCGCAAACACTAAATAGATTATCTTTCAACATTTCAACAAGCCATGGTTAAATAGTAAAAAATACAGGTATGCTTACTTCTGCTAGTACAGATTCATTGCCAAATACATCTATGAGCCGTGCTCTTTCAGTAAAAATTGTTAACTGTTAAAAGGAAACTTATCAAATTTGTCTTACAAATATACAAATATCGCGACTTCAGCTTTTATAGCCATACTTAGCAAAAACCCTTCAGATCCGAATATGCAATTATGCAACCGCGCAAACTTCTATACAACTTGTAATTGCAATCATCAGTCAAGTGTACCCCATCCTTCCAGAAAATAGACAAGGAAGAATGAAAAATGTTCTTATGTTTCCAAAAACACATGCCTCTCTCCGGTAGCATAACGCTTAAGTACTGGTTAAATTGCAGGCGTTTTCTCTCATACCCAACTACAACAGCGTTATCGGAAGACCTAGGGAATTCTTTGCAGATGACAAGCTTGATTTTTCTATTTTGATTTTATCTCTTGAAAAAAATCCTCAAACTCCCTAGCGAGTCTTAGAGGGTCAACGTCCGAACGACACAAATCATTGCCACCCAGTTGAATTACAAGAATTTCTGGGTTGTAGTGATACAATCTCTCCTCGAAATCACGCAAATAAATGGTTTTCAGACGATTCAGTGTCAATCCCCCGATCCCAAACCAATACACACTACTTTGCCCTGTCAATCCAAAATCATATCTAAAAGGATCATGTCCCCAAGCAATATGCTTTTTCAGCCTAGCAATGAAAGAATGTCCTACAATCAAAATACGTTCTAACCCAGGCATTCTATGTTGCTGAAGTTTTGACACATCCATGATAACAATCCAACAAGACTAAGACGCTAGAAAGGATCGTACTTACGATTTGATTTGAAAAGTTAAAGTTGATTTTAAGTTGCTAAAATGAGACAGGGCAAAACACGTCTGGAGCGGGCAGCTATCCAAGCGGAGATGCGCGTTAATCAGAAAGCTAACGTGGATGACGTCACCGTTTACGTCATATCTTTTTAGTGACGTATTGATTCCCGCCATGAGGTGTAACCGGGCAGCGCACATGAAGCGCAACTGGTTTTTTTCACATAAAACAATTTTTTTGAAAATTTTTGCATTTATGGTATATCTTCGTTGCTGTCGGGTAATTTTCTCCAGATCTGAAGTTCCTTAGAAAATTTAAACTTATATATTTCTTTCTCTTGCCACATAAACATTCTGAGTCAAACCAAGGAGGTTGTCTTACTCTATCATATGATCTACTTCTATTTATAACTTTAAAGTGGTCGCCAGTATATTGGAGTAATTCGACAATTTTAGCAGTCGCTGCATTTACATTGGTATGTACATCATGAAAGTCATTAACTATATGACTGCTCATATCAGTGTTTAATCGACTTTTAATCATGCCATTTGAACTTGAGTATTGTTTCAGAATCAAGATCAGCCTGCCTGTGACATTGCGCACTATGGGAAATGCATGGAAGTTTTAGCTGACATGAAACTAGTAGATGATCAGAATCCGGTCTAGAGTGAACAGCTAGATCTATGATATATTGGAACATGTTTGATGATGCGATAAAGTAGTCTACCAAGCTAGTACCCCTAGTACTGGTACATGTAAAACTTCCCTATTTGTCACTAACTGATCTCCCATTGACAATATGTATACAGAAGCTTTTACATAATTCCAGAAGTAACAACCCATAGCTGTTTACAGTACTGTCTTGCGTAGGCCTTTGTTGACAAAAGTCGTCGCATACATAGGTATCACCAAGTGGAATATATTCCGAGCCCGTTTCGTCCTCCACTATAAAATCATCGTTATTTCCTAATCTGGCATTAAAACCTCCACACGGCAGTATATCTACATTTTACGAGTCATCAATACCATTATTATCATTATCCGACCAAAGCCTCTGTGAGGACATATACAGAGCCTAAGATTAACCTTTTACTGGGTGTGTTTATGCATATAAAGACAGAATTTGTCCAGGCTGGATGAATTTGTTCAGCATAATTTAGCAGTGAGTTTCTCACATACACAGCCACTCCGCCTTTAAATCTTACAGAGTTTTTACATCTCCTAGCAGGTGATGCAAAACAAATAAAATCTGGGAAAATATTTCTAATTCTGTCAGTGAAAGGTTGCATGGTCTCTATCAGGCCATATATATTATATTTGTGGCAAAAGTTTAAAATGTCTGTGTCTTGAGTTTGTGAATTAATGTCTAAGCGCAGACATTTATGTTAAATGTCGATCTCAGGGGCGTTGTCTGTTGACGTGACTCGGGCTAGTCTGAAGGAGAAGAAAGAGAAGGGCGAGAAGAAGGGCTTTCGGCACTTCTCCCTTCACCCCTCCCCTGGGGGCCGGGTTGGCTATCCACTCTGTCCGCAGGAGAGTAATGACGGGGTCTGCTATGGGTTGATGAGTTTTTACCACGTTTACTACCCAACCGTTGTAATCAGTAGGCTGTCTTGTCTTCACCTCTGGCGTCCAGCATGTGGTGGATGATTCTGGCTCTAGTCTGTCATGTCTTCGATGTGTAGCCTTCTCGTAGGGTCTCATTCTTCTTCAACTTATCTCTAGCACTTTAAATTTGCATAGGTTTTAATTAATTTTTGCTTTTTAACCGCTGTGCGCATTCAATAGGCATTGAACCTGCATATGCATCCTCGATGACTAAATCATCCTTCAAAAAAGTTCTCACTAATTCCTCAGTCTTATCCCAAGTTTCACCCGGAGACCCCTCAGTGTCATGGATTATAATGTTATTGCGTCTACTCTGAGCTTCAGCCTAGTAGTATAGCTAATGGGGGTTCTGGACCACTTCAACTGGAGCCAGATTTATATACCTATACTGCTACTACAGATGGAATTTTTTATGTGTTAATGATGATGCGATTTAACGATAGTCATAACATTAAACTAAATTGTAATGAAAATATTCTCTATTATTTTTATTCATACATATACCATTATTTTTAACGAAGTGATATTCAACATTTTTACTAAGTTCTTCGTTCATTTTACTAGGAGACCAGACTATATACTCTTCTTGGTAATTGGAAAGAAACAATTGATGACCGTATTTGGTTGGTTTGACATCACTGATATAATATATACCTTGTGGTAATTCTCTCCATTTGATAATTTTGTCCCTTAAAATAAATGCTTCGATAGCTTTTTCGAGTTCTTCCTTTGTTGGTTTGTAATTCTCCATTATTATATACTTACGTAAGCATTCTTCTTAATGTGATCTGATGATAATAAGCAATCTATTTTTAATCTCCAACCAGTTCTTTGGTTTTGGCACGGAATAATTGACGCGCTTGTTGTCTCCCCTGTTCTATGAACTTTTTTTTCTATCTTCGCTAATACCACTGGTCTTATGAGAATTGGATCGAATCTCCTGCTTCATTACGACAGCACTAAACGAAACTCCTCCTCGGATATCTTACAATCAGCCATTGCCGTTGAAATATGATCCTCAATGCTGTTCAACTTTGCTTCGGTGAGTATCCGAATATTATCATGTTTTAATTCTTTCTTTTGCAACCTACGAGAAATGAATTTTATTGCTATTCCTGCCAGTCCTGAGACTCCGGCGGCCATTTCCATGCCAAGTACGATAGGCGCGGCAATTATAGTTGATAATAAACCAACACCGGCTACACCGAGTCCCATGCCAGCTGTTACAAGCACGGTGTCAACTCCGTCGAGAGCATTCACGGCTCTGCGATACTTTTTATACAATCCAAGTCTAAACTCCCTCTCCATGTAATCGAAATCCATCAACAGTATCCATCTTTTCATCGAGCGCCGGATATAAACCCATTGTGTATATTATTATATCATATAATAGTCTTTAATTGGTCTTGCTTAAATGTTTTGAGAGTATATATCAACCTTATCAAATGTATGTTATACGGCATGAATATCCTAGTAAGAGAAATGCTGTCACTTTTGATAATTTGGACCCCCTCAAGGGTGTGATGCTCCAATGTGAATAATACTGCAACGTCGACGCTCATGTTTCTTTAGCGATTTAATCGATAGACCTAGTAATATTTCGAAGGCATCTACCGGTGCATCTCCGAACAAGACTTCAATAATAAGTGTAGAAATATTAGGTATTGCACTCAAGTTCTGTTTAATATCATTGAATTCAGTAACCAAATTTAAAGTAACTTTTTATACTGCCGGACGACTATATAACATATGACCTGGGTTTTCTGGCAGGGGAGAGACTAACACACTTTTTCGTTTTGATGGGATATAAGCCCCGAGTTACGATCCCACTATTTATTATCTTAGTTAAATTATGTGCCTTAACCATCATCACATATGGTGGGGTAATGACGATATTCAGTAGCCACTTGATGTTTGCTTCGACCATAGTCCATTTATTATCATCGTTAAGAGTAAGAGTATACGAAGTGTTTTTATGGAGTCTACTAACAACGTCAACATCGGTTAAATCTCCTAGATTACCTGTGAATGTAACTTCTTTCCGCTTGTATACATTATCTTGTAAGTGTAAAGCGTATAACTTACCATCAGTACCGGGTTTACCGAATCCTTCTGTGTCTCCGAGATCGGAAAGCGCAATTGTATTACATTGTCTGAGCGTTCCAGGGCCTGATGAATTAACCATTATTTATAATATGGAGTGTTACACTCAAGTATCCTATATGTGCAGGTTAATGTTTTACATCTAATACAGAAATTTTGAGGTCTGAAATAATACCACGCTTTAATTTTTTATATTCTAATGATGAGAAAGATTCCATTCTACCGCTATTGTATTTTTCATCTTTTACTGGAATAGCTTTCAGTAGAGTTGAAGGACTTTCGAGTTGAATATTATTGTTGTACTGATCTGATCAAGATGGATTCACAACTCTTTATAGGGAACTAAATCGGGTAATTTAACTCCATGCACTATATCGTTGGGTGTTATTAATCCTACAATATTAATAAGTCCAAGTGTATCTGCTAAGCCCGATCCCAAAAGTATTTCCTTTTCTCGAGTGCTTTAAACTCAGTATCCCATTCGACTCATTTTGTGTAAGACTAATCCCATTAGGCTTAAAAAATTCATCATTGAGTGAGCAAACGCTGTAATAGCCATCACGTATAATAACGTGAATGTGATCAATACCTATTTCACCCATTAATAACCTATTATTTTCTCTCACATCATTTATATTGGTCCACTGCGGGTAATACGTTACATCGCAGAGAGCGACTTCAAGTTGTCCATCCGATTTATCGATAGTATGAAGCAGTTCAATAGACTGACCATTTGTTATTCCCGGGAGTGTAACATACATAATTCTTGTGAATACCTCACCTCTATCACATCAGTGCCATAAATTCCTGTTTATGCTGAGAACCACACTATAAATTTTTATAAATTTTCATCAGACGTCCACTACACTGCCAACGTATCCATAGTTGTGAGGGAAACCCTATCCCTTGCCAGAGGTGCCACTGCGCATGTGCAAGGCGGGAATCTAGTCACTTCTTTCCTGTGTGTCCAGATGACAACAAGGAAAATATTTTGTTGCACATCCGTACACGTGATTGAGTTCCACACTTACAAAGCACATTAGATCTTCTCAAGCTTCACAGGACTACAAGCAGTGAGCAGTTCTACAAGCAGAGAACAGGGGTATAAGAAGATCGGAAGTTCTAGTAAGTAATTAGTTAGAAACGTTTTGTGGGATGAGATCTTCATCTCAAGGACAGACACCCGTCTATTCAGGCTGTGGGCAACACCAGATACCTGGTGACCCTCACCCTAGATGTCTATCATGCAAGCAACTGCACACAAAAACAAGGTGCAGCTATTGCGAGCCTCTGTCAAAGGAGAAAATTGACAAGCTCTACAAGGCATGTATCAACAATCCTGATTACAAAGATTACTAGAGCATCAAGTAAAAACAAGTGATTAAGCCATTGGTGGCCATATTAATCACGTGGGTTACAAGTGAGTGTCGCGCGAGGGCGCCGTCTCACCTTATGAGGAGAAGAGAACGCGTCGCTCATCCCACTCTCCCAAAAGTTGAGGAGCAGATGCATTTACCGGTCAAAAGGAAAGTACCTCTAAATTGCATCCGGCAACGTATGGTACGGTCGATCATCGAGTTTGGCCAGAAACTAACGATCTTCACCCTCTGCCGCGTTCCCCCTTTTAACTAAATTGAGTTCGGAATTCAATGTCTGTAATGATGTATAAAGCGTAAAAGCGCGAGTGTGCCGTCTCACCTTATGAGGAGAAGAGACCCCGTCGCTCATCCCACTCTCCCAATAATGTTGAGGAGCAGACGCATTTTACCGGTCAAACAGAAAGCCTCTAACTTGCATCCGACAACGTCCTCGTACAGTCGATCATCGAGTTTGGACAGAAACTAACGATTTTCACCCTCTGCCGCGTTCCCTCTTTAACATAAATGAGTTCACGGAAAGAATAACAAATTCAATGTCTGTTATGATTGACACACGCATGCAATCTATGACCCCGGCTTGGCCATACAGGGGTCGATCAGATTGATAAAAGCGCATGCAATCAATGTCTCAGAAAATCTCATATCTTAAAGAATCTGTCGCACAACCTCGGCTTGGCCATACAGGGGTCGATCAGATTGATAAAAGCGCATGCAATCAATGTCTCAGGAAATCTCATATCCAAAAGAATCTGTCGCACAACCCGGGCTTGGCCAACAGGGGTCGATCATGAGATTCAAGAGATCTAAGGATCTCCCAATAAAGTTGAGGAGCAGATGTACCTCACAGGATTTTAACTAAAGGGATTCGGAGAAATTAACCAACTCAATGTTGTAATAATTGATAAAAGCGCACACAATCAATGGCTCAGGAATCATATCTAAAAGAATTGATTGCACAAACCCGGCATGACCAAACGGGGATTGATAAGCACGAGATTAAGTGAGATCTAAGGCTGAATATGGCAGTACTTCCTCATACAGCAGACAATGCAAGCCTATGCTGTATGTGATTATTATGAGGACACAGGACATAAAAGAGATAGATTACCTCCCTACCACGCGCACCATAGGGCAGATCGTGAATCACGGACATTGCATCGCAGTAGGCTCAGAAATACACACCATTCACCCTCTGGCCATAATATAGACGAACTGACAAAGCTCGTGCTAATCAGGATAGAATTCCTAAGCATGCGCCATCTCATACTGCCACACAGTCCAGTTACACGGGCGGAGAAAGCGAGGGAGATGTTACGTCACTATTACACAGTTACAGAACACGTGATTCCCACATGGCCAGCCGTAGATCAGACGACCGGGATTATGCTACCCTCAGCCATATCACCCAGTCTCAGCACAGCCCGAGTAGGGGGTGCGGATATATTGCTAATACTGGTTTTATACAGTGGGGATTCTACTACGGAGGTTAATTATAGACCAAATAATTATGCCATTAAGATATCATTGCAGAACTCTATAAATTACCCTTCCCTGTTCGTCATATATTTATGACGTCATCAAGAATCGAATATTCATTAAATGCTACATTCGGCACTTAATGTTAGACTGGGTATGCCTGCCATTAATAAGAGTGATTACACGACACAAGTTGCCCCTGCGCACAACAACCGAGCATCGTTGAACTTTTCTACTATCTGGTTAAGAAACTAACTCTAAAATGCACGTTGACATGGCCATAATCAGGGAATTAGATTATGTCAACAAACAGATGATTAATTTCAGTTCATACATTAACTGGATTGCAGCTGCAATCCTCCACGTCATACCCCGAACAATCAGAACGTAGGACTACACTTAGACACCCCACGGAGATGACACTACAGCAGACCGGATTCATCCACAGCTCACTGGAACACATACTGAAGATCTTCAATCAGCACAAGACTGGATATCAGCACAGTAAAAAAAAGTCGTAGACAGGGTACTGAAGAAAATAGAGGAAACGGACTGTGTCATAATCCTCATAGCCCCGGCTTGGCCAAAAGGGCTTGGTTTCCCAGACTTCTACAACTCCTGATAGAAGTACCTCTGAAACTCCCAGTACGTCACGACCTATTGAGACAACCAAAGACAGACATATTTTACGGCCGCCTCGACAACCTCCATCTTCACGCTTGGAAGTTATCTCGCATAAGATGCAAGCAGCCGGTTACTCTAAATCAGCTGCACGAAGAGTGGCTAGCTCATGGAGACCAACCTCATCTGCATTATACAATAAGAGATGGGACAATTTCGTCGAATGGAGAAGAGGAAAACAGTTACATGGAGATATAATGATACCTATAGTAGCCGATTTCTTTCTCCATCTCAGAAATGACAAGAAATTACGACACGGCACTATCGAAGGATATAGATCAGCCCTGTCATCAGTATTACAACACGATGACCTATCTATAGGTACCCATCCAGTACTAAATCGACTTATGAAGTCTTCTGCCCGGGAAGATATAAGAGTACCACGTACTTTTCTTAAATGGGATCTATCTATAGTATTGTCAGCATTGATGAAAGCACCGTATGAACCCATGAGTAGTGCGACATTACTATTAGTCTCCAAGAAAACTGCTTTTCTCTTAGCCATGGCTACGGCGGCTCGCGTGTCAGAACTACCCGCTATTGATATCTCCACTGTAAACCATACCAAAGAATGGAAATCAGTGTCGTTCAGATCGCTCCATGAATTTATTGCCAAAAACCAGTCGTCAACCTTCGACCCACTCGGACATCGGCAATACACAATACAAGCCGTAAGTAGAAGTGTGGACTTCCCAGATAGATTGCTTTGCCCCATAAGAGCCTTGAGATATTTTATCACAGCGACTCAACCCCACAGAAAGCAGAGAAAACGCCTATTTATCTCTTGCAAGCCCTCGTCAGAAAAGGACATCGCAAAGGGCACTGTAGCGGGATGGCTAAAACAGTTATCACAGATAGCTATAAAATGGCGCAAATCTCCACTCCGATTTGGGGTAGCTGCAGACCCCACGAAATCAGAGCACTGGCAACAAGCCTAGCCACATGGAATACTGCATCCATCGAACAAATCGTGGCCAGCTGCCATTGGAAGTCCCACAACACTTTTTCAAACTTTTACTTACGAGACATACAGACCGATCTAAAGGGACTATACACTCTGGGGCCTTAGGTGGCCGACCAGGTGATAGTCACCAAGTAAAGTAACCTGTTCCCTCCCTCTTCCAGGAAAGGGAAAAAAAGAGGGGGGGGGGGGGGGGGGGGGAGTAGATTTCAGAAGTACCTCATGAACTCAGGGTAAGTTGTACTTTGTTACTGGACTGCGCTATTGAGTTAGTAAAACAGGGCAAATGTCAACACTGAAATCAGAGATCAAAGGATTAAGTGATATACGGTAATCTACATGATAGGAATGCCAATGTACTACCACCGGAAGTGACGTCATAGGAGTCATCACACCGGAGAAACGTTTAGATACGTTAAATATCACTATCCAAAAGGGCATAACGGTAAACTACATCATAAGTGATACGGGAGAATAGTGACACCGGAAGTGATATCACAGATGACATCATCACCGGAAGTGATGTCACAGATGACGTCATCACAGGAAACGACGTCACTAAAAAGTCTAAGTATCACAAGGGAATAAACATATACCCTTCACATGACGCCTTGAAAATTCTATACGTCTAAGTCTTGTAAGTAGACTATTAGACACATCCGTTTAAGACCCCTTTTGGCATATAATCCTTGGTTTTACCACTTCACTAGCCAAATATCTATGGGATGCTAGATACCAGAACCCGCCAGTCCCTCTGGTGTATACTGGCACTGATGTGATAGAGGTGAGGTATTCACAAGAATTATCAAACAATAGTTATCATTGTGAATAATTCTAAGAATACCACCTCTATCACATCAGGAATTAATCCCTCCCACCTCCCCAAATATCTGAATCTAGTTGATGAGAGTATGGCTTGAAAGAAGTGACTAGATTCCCGCCTTGCACATGCGCAGTGGCACCTCTGGCAAGGGATAGGGTTTCCCTCACAACTATGGATATGTTGGCAGTGTAGTGGACGTCTGTTGAAAATTTATAAAAATTTATAGTGTGGTTCTCAGCATAAACAGGAATTTATGGCATTGATGTGATAGAGGTGGTATTCTTAGAATTATTCACAATGATAACTATTGTTTGATATTTAATATACAATGATACTATATCATAACTTAAATATGAAATCAACTTATATTACTAATCAGTCGATTTTAGTAAGTGCCTCTGGTGCTAATTTCTTTGTTGAAAAATCTAGCAATAAAATGGTGCACGATTGGTTCCATAATCCAATGCAATTTTGGCAGAACCAGTTAAACTTTGCCATATTGTGTGCCACAACAGGATGTGGTGTATCCCTTTATGCCCCAGGATTTGAACTAAATAAGTCTGTTTTATCATTTCACGTGTATTATCAGATTAGACGTATACTTAAAGAAATAAATGCCCTATTACCGCAGGATCGAGCATTGAATGCATCAAATAATCCGTACAATAGGTGGGCATTCAAACGTATTTGTCAGGAATTTAATATTTCTACAAGTAAAGATTGGCGTCTGAGTGGAGTTAACCATGGTCTAGGTATTCCGTACACTGGTGCACACTCTGTTAAAGAAGTCAGCGATGATTTACTGAAAAGAGGTCGGCTTCTTCCGAGCTTTGCTCTCTCGAGTAATGACTGGAGAGACGATCGTATGAACTTTAAGGGTGGTGTTGCTTTCACCGTCCAAAAGGTTTAGCAACCACCTGGAAATGCTTGGAATGAATTTCTTAGTGATAAAACGGAAAATTATTTTACTAACCCAGGAGTTGTAAGAATTAATGAATCAATAAGAACTTATGTATGGGCAATTCTAGGTGCACAATCGCAAACACAATTGTGCAAACACGGGAATCATCGGTTCTGGGATGGCACTCGATGCACAAAAACAGTTTGTCGCAAACGTGGAGGATGCTATTAATTCACCAGTTGACATACCATCGTCTATAAAATATTATCAAAATGTATTACAGTACGCTGAATCCAAAGTAGACTACATTTATACGCCGGGACTATACATGTCTCCGAGTAATATGGAACTTAAGATCGGTCAAGTGATAGGTTATAATAATAAAATTGTTATTGCTACCGATCAACAAAAACCAGGTATAAATTCAGATATTAATACCAAATTAATAACGCAAACAAACACAGGCGAAATGGGAATAGTCAAGCCACAGACACAACAACCATCTACTAACGCACAACCACAAGTGCCACCCCATATTGCAGCTAAAAATCAACAACATATCGATGAAAAAACAGCGCTTATAGTAGGTGGTGTCGCGGCTGGTTTACTCATGATTTGGTTAAATAGTCTTTAGCGGATACATACAACAGCCCTGCAATTGCTATGATCAGTGCCCACAATTTTTGACTAAGCCAAGTGGTGGTCTTAGCTAATAAATTCAAGAGCCAGGAAACAATACTCCCTATTATACTGAGAAGTGCAGACGCAGCTTTCCCAGCGAGCTTTCCCAGTGCTGAACCTAATGCTTTTAAATGCGTTTTTATCCACTATTTTATACCACCCCTATCACTAGGCGGTGCACCACCACCTGTACCACCTGTACCACCGGTTAACGCGAGAGTCAAAGTCGATATGATAAATCCCAATGGGGTTAAAATACTGGCAATGGTTATCCCCTGTTCTCTGAACAATGTTTTAATTTGATCAGCCAGTGTAGTATCATCGTTGAGGACTTGATCAATAGTTTCTCGAATTCGACTGATTTGTGAATAAAGTGCCTTTCTATTACTGGAAGCCGCTTCGAGGCGGTCCGATCTTTCGTCTTCTAGGTTACGCAATCTTGCTGCAACGCAACGTCTACTGAATTCATCACCCACCTCTTCAAGTTTTGTTTTCTCATAAGCTATATGCTTGTCGAGTTCGGTTAGCTTGGCTATATTATTGATGAGATCTCCACACATTGTTTGCATTGCCTTGTCAAGACCTCGTAATTCCCGAATACTGAACTCCGAGGATGGTACACTGACCGTGGAATTATCGTAGTAGGTATCCAAGATTTCTCCGAGTCCGTCCGAGGCCAGCTTCGAGCTTTCTTCCAAATTATCTATGGTACCGAGTTCATCACGCACAGTCCGAAGAACCTTAGTAGTCTTCGCGGAAAGTTTTTCTCGTGAGTAGTCTACAAAACCTAATTCATTACGAACAATGTTGATGCCATGTTAACTGGCTATCGTAGACAAGGCTAGGGGCTTACAAGTACGAGAATTCATAAGATCAATATCTGTAGAGCCACTCAGTCGCAATGTTCCTTTACTATCTAATTCAAACTTTGAATAGTCACGACCATTTGGGCTAATATCTTTAAAGGTATCGTAATTTATCATTAACGGTTGATTGTAAAAGTTCATCGCTAAGATTCATGCCACCAAAGCTGGTTTCATCAGTACCGTCTTCGATTGTACTAGTATCAGTTATGTTATCTAGATTAATATCATCCATTTTTATATTAAACATAAGGTTACATAATTTCAATATAACGATGTCTTTGCAATACGGACGCAAGTTAAACACACAACGTAGACTTCGAGATCCATTAGTGGTCAAAGCAATTAGTCAGTCTGTAACTATAACTAATAACCCTAGTACCATTGGTCAGAATCAAACGCTTCTGGTTCGCTTTCCTTATCTCGGCGCACACAATGTGTTAGTTCCGGGAACTGTCCGACTAGCATTTACGAATATTTTGACTTCTACTGACATTAACAGGGAGCCTGTTCAGAACTTAGGTCGTGCTATCGTTAAGAAAATCGCCATTAAAATTAGCGGTAATGATGTTTTGAGTATTGATGATAGTGATGTATGCTATTGTTACATGGATCTCTGGAGAACGGATAAAGAGCGGGAAAACTTACAGTACCAAGGTATTTGTAATCAGAACACATTGAAACGGCGTGTGGGTGTTGAAAATGGTGATAATTCCGTCGTAAAAGATCTCGCTGTTGCCAGCGCATTAGGTCAAGATTCTATATTCCGCTAGACTTTGAATTACTATATTCCCACATGCCCTTTTATCAAGCATCCCTAGGCGATAGGTTAGAATACAAACTCACTTTTACTGACTATGGCAGAGTAATCAGAACTGCTGAAGATGCTAGCTATTCCATTGACAATATCTCGTTGGAGTATGATATGATAACAGATGATGAATTAGCCAGACAAATTCCTAACCAGTATACAGAAAGTTTAGCAATTTTGTACGATCACATGCTTTGACATCGAAAGATTACAAGGAGCAAAAAAGATACGATGTGGAATATCAATCTAAACGTCCCCACGAGATCGTGGTATTTTAATGTTGTTCGAGGACCCCTCAGATGCATTTAAAAGAAATACCGAGAAGTTCTACAATCCCAAGATTACAAAAGTAGAATTGACTATCGAGGGCGTTCCTAATGAACTATATAGTCAAGGAATGCTAGAGTATCAACAATGGGATGAGATTCAAAAACTTCCTTCTATAAAACGAAGCCCAGAAGTTAACCCGGTGGCGAAAGATCTGTCTCTCGGGGATGTATTGATGGGTGAATACCTCACCACGAAGTATGCGCTATGGCTCGACATGCGAACCACAGACGATGACCAACTACACGGTAGTTAGTGGGCGTGAATAGAAAATGCTAGCAAGGGTGTTACTATACAGATAACGAAGCTCCAGGAATCAGCTGGTAAATTAAACATATATTTGTACGTGATTATGGATGTGCAACTTAATACACAGAATGGACGATTCGTGCAAGCAATCTATTAACTCTTTCAACACCAGTCAACCAGAAGTGTTTACTCCTGGGACACCGAGTTCCCAGAGACTCCTGTGTGATAGATGAAGCCAACATTTATCAAAGAAAATACCTGCTTGTAAAATATATTTGCTACTACATGTTATACACCATTTGAAAGGTCTGATCCTATAGTTTATAAATATGAAAGTTATGTTTTTCACATTATTTAAAATAATGCATTTACAACTTAATTAAATACGTTGTAAATAAAAAATGTACGCTAACACGTTAACATACAGATTAAGGACCAAGGAAGCGAAAACTTGACGATTTTCGGCAATTATATGCTTTCATAATATCCACGTACCTATTTGTTTTATTTTCATTGTTTACGTAATTGGAAAATCATTTTAAAAAGAATTATAAATAATTTCTGTCATCACCCATTTCCCGATAACAGCGACTGTCTGCTCAGTAAAATGAAGAAATACCCCCGTTTTCGAGGTTTCGTATGAATAACACATTCGTCAAAGAATGGCATATGACACATCGCTGGAAAGCTTATTCCATCATCTACACGCTCGTAACATCGCTTGGTTTTTTTTCGTAGTTATAACAAGCGATTTTATTGGATTAAAATTGGTTTCTAATGACGCTTTGTTGCCGAAATCTGCTACAAGTTTCGTGATTGGTCAATTTTGAGCACGTTACCTAAGGCAGCCAATCAAATTACAGCTGTGATACCAAGCTCGTGTTTGATGAATTACAGAAGTTGGCAAAGATTTTTGTTAAATCGTGTTATTCTGAATGTTTTGAACAGGAAATCACGATATATATTAAAAATATGGAACTTCGTGAATGTATCGTGCTAGGTTACGAGCTGTGACAAAAATTTTCATGCATATATTTTTGCATTAAACATTGTGTCCGGACCGAGAATTCAAGGCGACGAAAGCCGAGATGTCATTTGACTTACATTACACGCGATCACACGAAAAGATGGAAATAATAACTTAGATGTAAGTTTGATTACTTTGAGATATATTTTTGTTGATTTTATTTATTACTTTGTATAATATATCTAAAGATTTGTTTAAAACGTCTTTATTTTCCTCCTTGACATGTTCGATGTGGACCCGATGTCGAAATGTTTGTCCGAGAATTTTATTTTCAATAACATCGCGGGAAATAGTGAATAACTTTTTAATTTATCGATAAAAAATGATAAATTGAAATGGAATATGTATTTCAGACATTGTGAAATGTGGTAGATTTAATAAATGAATGATACAGGTAGGTCCATAAAAATATATACTATTTTGACGTGACTACTGCTTGGCCGGATAACCAGCCTACGGTGTTGAAAGAGTTAATAATCTTTTACCTAAAGAACCGCACTGCGCTATCATCTACAGGCAAACGGGTTGTGGAAAAACAGCTTTTATTCTAGATATTTTAGAAAGTCATTATCGGGACGTTTTCGATCATTTAATTATTCTGTGCCCGACTATAAGCGTTAATAAAACATACCTATCGAGAGATTGGGTTATGAATGATGACGGGGTGTACAAAGTTGATCCAGGCGATCGTTTACAAGACTGTTTACGAGTATGTCACGAAAAATACAAAGGAGAATCAACACTTTTCATAATAGATGACTGCAGTGCGAGTAAAGAACTCACCAAAAAGAAAGATATGCTTTCATATTTAGCATTCTCTGGTCGGCATACTCAGCACAGCGTTTGGGTACTTACTCAAAAATACAACTCTGTCCTGAAAGATCTGAGAGCAGACCAAATGTGTAGCCCTGTTTCATTGCAAAGACCGAGATTCATTTGAGGAATGCTTATGCGAAAATGTTATTTATACCAAGCTCGAACGAGATAAAGTCAGAAAACTGTTAGCTTCAACGAAGCATTGTAAACTTGTATTAAAAACTGATCAACCAGCTGCTTATGCAATTGCTTAGCAAAAATAGCAAAATTATAGCAAGTATAGCAACTTCTTAGCACAATTATAGCAAATATAGCAACTGCTAAGAAAAAATAGCAACTGCTAAGCAAGCAAAATAGCAAAAATACGATACATTGAACATTAGCGGTTATAATGTAATAATGTGGCTTGAAATCCTCATTCTTTCTCAACATTTTATTATTACGGGCTGTATTGCATATGCCATATTATATTATGTTAGACTTAAATATCTCCTTAGGTTTTACATTATGGAATGTGACGAACTCGTCCAACAAATGCTCAAAGATGAGCCAGAACCTACGACAGATAAATCTTCAGATAAACATAGAGAAAGACTCGCCGCTTTGGCAGCTGGTGGAAAATGTTCCCAATATTTTTGGGAAAATTATACCATCGAAAAAATTGATAAGATGACCGATTGACAAATTAAAAAACTGTACGCACGTTACGAGTCTAGACTGGGAGCTACCATGACTCAAACAATAGGGTCGGCTATGTTACAACTATACACTATACACAGTCGTTGCTAGTACGTTTCTCCCTATCCCGGCAGAACATCACCCGTATTTATGCGAATCTCTCGAGAAAGACCCATTCATCGAACACGCTATAAGCGCTGTGAGTTTTATCCTAGATACGGAAAGTTCTTAGCTCCACTCACCACAGCTTTAATAACGGCTAGGTATTGTCAATTTAAACATACGTGCCCACATAATAATGGAGACTCAAGTGGCACCACCACAGATTGTGGAAACACAATCACAACAAGTGAACGAGGATACACAAATGATTGTGAATGAGGAAATACCACAAGCCAGAGTTACTAAGAAGAACCCCAGAAAAATTGCCGCCGGTAGAAAGGGCGGGCTGGCGAGGAAAGTGAAACTAATGCATAATTCAAATATTGAACATAGTCGTCCGATTAAAACTTGGGCACTAGTAGGAGTTGTTGCTATAGCGGTGGTATGGTTGTTTTATAAGACCGGAGAAGAGAAAACGTCACCCCCGATGTCACAACAAGAAGTTCAATTAGAGGTTAGCCCCCATATCATGCTATAAGAAGCATTACTACTCCAGTTACAGACAGTAAAATGTTGGTAAACGCAACGTATTATTCAACGGTGGTCACCAGCTTGGCCATTGGCTATGCCCGTATAGCTAAAATGATAACCAAAGCCACACCACCCAAGCTAGATCTTAATGGTTATGATATTGGTATGGTAATTCTCGATATTGGATTGGCTACAAAAGATATGCTCATCAAACAGGGCTTATCCCAGAAGACATAATGAAGTAATTAAACATTTGAATATATTATATTCATATAAACATGACATCAATTGCGATGATGGTCGGTGGAGCTGTTGTTAATGCTCTAGCTTTTTCTGGGAGTAATTTTTTATTTTCTAGTATGAGGGAATAAAACGCTAAAGAAGTTGAAGAGGAGTGTAAATGACATAATAAAGCATTAGAACAACTCGAAGCAGCCCAGTCACAATGGACCAGACAGAGGATATTAAGATTAGATTTTATTCATGAAGAACTGTGTAAGCAGGGACATTCAATTCAAACGTTTAAGGATGTTGAATCTGCCATGCACGAATACTTCCTCGTTAAGGGAAAACAAACTTGACCCAATGCCGAGACCAACAATAAGTCAGTTTTATACACCATCAGAGGAACAAAAAACCTGCGAGATAGCATTCATAATGTTTGGGTTATCTGTCATCGCTATTTATAGCTACACAATAACAACGCATAAACCATGACCTAGTTAGGGTGGGCGGGCGGGCGGGCGGGCGAGTCTTATCAGCCATGTCACCCTGACTCACCAGTGGAGATGTGATTTGCATTTAGACAAATGATATGATAAATGTATAACCATGAATCTCTGCAGATTTACACTCATGGGGAAGGCGACTCAATGCAACCTACGTTCTGTTGGTATTTACTGTGGCATCCACTCTCATTACATCAGGTGGGGAAACATTAACTATACATGTTCTGTATGTGGAATAGGGGTCAAAGGTCGTTATTGTTTATGTAAGAAACATGGTGCTGATAGGGTCAGGAACCAGATTATTTACGCTAGGAAGAGAGATTACATCAATGAGAGGAATAGGTTAGGGAGAATACGTATTTAGATATATGAAAAACAACCAATTAGACATTTGACTCATTTTGCATATACCATTAAACCACAATGGTTTTTGTCAGAGAGTTGAAGGCTTTAGCAAAACAACATGGTCTACATGGATATTCTCGAATGAGAAAAACTGAATTGATCGATTTACTCGGTTTGGAATACAACAAACCCCAGACTGTTAGAGAACTCAAAGCTCAAGCAAAAAACAGTTGGCTGAGAGGTTATTCTCGAATGAGAAAAGCTGAATTAATCGCTTCACTAGATGATGATCAACCTGATGATAATAAATCAGTTGACGATGTTGATAAGAAACAATAATTAAAATTTGTACCCACATCCGCCGGCATTGGTAAATATCTAAGAGGTTGGAAGATGGATATTAATTCCAACATGGATGTTAACGATATTAAGCCCATCAAATCGAGTAAATTAACGAGGAGTTAGATGATTTACATAGTATAAAATACCAGCTGACGATTAAAATGTTATTGAGTAAAAGTAGCGCAGACGATAGCACTGAATATACCGAACCATATTTCCGATGCAATCAAGAAGTTATAACCGAATCCGATACTATAAGCACATCATTAGATACATTAATTCAGAGAATACAGGAAACTTTAGAACGCTGGACTAATAGAGGTTCGGGTGTGGATAAAATCGATAATTTATATTTAGATATAGCAAATTATATGCCCTTCAAAGGTGGATCTTATACAGATTTATTTATAAAAAGAAAAAAGCCATAATGTAAAAAATAAATCCGATGACTGTTTAAGAGTGATAAGATCTGCAATGTTCCCCGTAGACCTTCTAGCTATCCTCAAAACGATGGACTAAACCTCGATGGCATAGACGAACCTACACCAATATCACAAATTGATAAGGTGGAAAAGCAAAATAATTTAGCTATAAATGTTTTCCCACATTGTAAAGGAATTGTTGTACACAGGATAAGCTCCGCTCCAGAACATATTCCCAGAATCAATTCATTTCTGATCGAAAAAGATGGTAAATATCATTATACATGGATAAAGAGTTTAAGCAGACTATTATGTGATCAAACAACCCATAAGGAAAGAAATATTTCTGCGAAGATGCCTACATGAATACAGCAGACAAGATCTATTAGAAGCGCATAAAGAAGACTGTAGAGGTGTTGGACAGAACGCTATCAGGATTGATATGCCTAAAGAGGGAAAAATATATTAAAATTTGAACATTATTGTAATCAAATGCCAGTACCGTACGTAATTTACGCCGACTAAGAAGCATTTATCAAAACTATAGAAAATACCAAACACAATAATCAAGATAGTTTTACGTATAAAACTCAAGAACATATTCCTTGTGGGTTTGGATATATAGTTGTAAGGTGTGATGGGAAAACAAACCCACCCGTGATTTACAGAGGTCCCGATGCAGCGGGAAAGTTCCTAGAATATCTACAAAATGAAGAGAGAATAATCAGGGAAAATTTATCGCGTAAGAAACCAATGTGTATGACGAGGGATGATTGGAGGGCCTATAAGAAGTCAACGAGTTGTCATGTTTGTAATAAACCCCTGAATGGGGATTCTGTAAGAGATCATTGCCACGTCACAGGTAATTATCGGGGAGCCGCACATAACGAGTGTAACTTGAAACTAAAAATGAATTCTCAAACAATACCCATCCCTCTTGTGTTTCACAACCTTAGAGGATACGATTCTCATCTCATCATGCAAGCTATCTCAAAGACCGACGGTTGCTTAACGTGCATTCCTAATAATATGGAAAAACACATATCGTTCTCGTTGACAAAACCTATACATTATACGGACAAGGATGGGAAAGCCAGAATAAAGCAAAGTACTTGGCTTAGATTCATAGACTCTGTTTAGTTTCTGTGATCTTCCCTGGACAATTTAGCTAATGCGAACAATCCCGATGACTTTGCGATAACAAATCAATATACCGATAGGTACTGTCATTGGTTGCTGAGAAAAGGTGTATATCCTTACGAATATATGGATGATTGGTCTAGATTCGAAGAAACTGAATTACCACCCCTTGAATCATTCTATAGTAACTTACCAGAAGCTAAAATAACAGATGTCGATTATGAACACGCTCTGACGGTGTGGGATAAATTAGGTTGTAAGAATTTAGGCGATTATCACGATCTGTACTTAGAAACCGATGTACTGTTACTCGCCAATATATTCGAGATATTTAGAAAGACATGTTTAAAACAATACGGCTTGGACCCGGCATGGTACTATTCCAGTCCCGGACTATCGTGGGATGCATTGTTGAAGAAGACCAGCGTAGAACTAAAACTACTCACCTATTACGATATGCACTTGTTTTTTGAGAAAGGATTAAGAGGTGGTATATTGATGGTAGCGAAAAGGTATTCTAAGGCTAATAATAAATTAGTGGAAGGATATGATCCGAGTAAACCCGACACGCACATATTAAATCTCGACGCCAACAATTTGTATGGATGGGCTATGAGTCAACCTTTACCCATGGGTGGTTTTGAGTGGGTCGATGATATCAATGTGAATGATATTCACAAGGTCAATGCGAATAAAGGGTACATACTAGAAGTTGACTTGGAAAATCCAAATTCGTTACATAAAGATCATAACAGTTATCCGCTAGCTCCCGAAAGATTAATGGTGAATAAAGATGGGATGTCGGAATATCAACACTCCTTGATGGGTAATACTAGGTTAGCTAACGTAGAAAAACTCGCACCAAATTTGATGGATAAAACAAAATATATAGTTCACTACAGAAATCTCCAGTTATATCTATAGTTAGGTATGAAACTTAAGAAAATACACAGAGATCTAAAGTTTGATCCAAGAAAGATGGCTACCAGCAATTTCGAAAAGAACCTATACAAGCTCATGAATAACTCAGTATTTGGTAAAACTATGGAGAATCTAAGGAAGCATGTTGATGTTAAATTAGTCAGATCTAATGAGGAAGAAAGACTCAGGAAACTTATAGCCAGTCCGGCTCTTAACAGAAGCAAGATATTCGATAACGACTTAGCCGCGTTACATATGCAGAAGAGTAATATCTTACGCTTACTCTATCCGGAAGTTTTTTTTCTTTGCCTCTCCTCGGTGCTGAAGATTCGGAAGTCACGGATTTCATTTTAATTGCAACGGATGGTTTCTTCCCTATTAATCTCGTTACTTCACTATTCAGCGCTGATACAACAGCTGATAAACGTGTCACCCATTCGGTTGATCTTAATTGTTCCGATTTCATTTTGATCCCATTCTGATATCCAAACAAACGTTCCGCTAATGGGGATAGGCGTTCTTGGCGAGTAGAAAGGAGGACAAGTTGAGCTTAGAAGAGAGAGGGGATTAGGTGTTTGTTCTTTTAAGGGGTAATTTTAGAGTTTGAGACCAAAGGGTGTTTATTAGGATGAGTAAGCATATACTACGAAACGTTGTGTTCATCATAATAAGAAGTTGACATCCATATATTCTCTTCCTTGTGTTTTGGGTAGTTATGTTTTTTAGGATGAGGGTTTGTAACTGTTGCTTGTGTTTACGGTTTTATGAGTAGTGTAAAAGGATGAACGCATAAAGTGATAATACTGCTGGAGGAGTTGGCACAATACTTAGTGCAGCTATAACGAGAGGTGACATTATCAACTGTGAGCAGAATTTAAAAAAAAATAACAAAGCTGCTTGTCTTGATAATATAAATAATGAATATATTTCAAACACCATTGATATCTTTTATAGATATTTACATCAAACTTTTTAACATGGTTCCTGATACAGGTACATTCCAGAAAAAGTAGGTGTTATCAAACCCATTTTAAGGGTAAAGGTGACCAACAAAACCCCGATGAACACAAACCTATCACCCAGCTAAGCTGTTTTGGTAAACTTTTTACCGCAGTTTTAAATAACCGTTTGCAAACATTCATCCAAATGAACTCCATACTGTCGGAAGCACAGGCAGGTTTCAGAAAGAGTTATTCTAGTAGTGATCACATTTTTGCTCTATATAACCTCATGGAATTATTAAAAGCTAGGACAAAGACATTAGTTTGTGCGTTTGTAGATTCTCAAAAAACATTTATCACAGTTTGGCGATCAGGACGTTGGCAAAAACTATTACAAAATAACATAACATAACGCTGTTTATAATATGATATGTACCAGCATATCAAATCATGTGTTTTCTGTAATGGTAATTTAACAGGTTTCTTTTCTTGAAATCTGAAGTAAGACAAGGAGAAAACCTGTCGCCTGTCTTATTTGCAATACTTTTAAATGACAGGTACAGGATTTATGTAAAGGTGTTCAATTGAAACCAGATGATTTTGATGATCGAATCGAAAATAGTATCACAATATTTGTATTACTGTATGCAGATGATGCAGTGCTATTGGCCACCAAAGATTATGATATAAAACACATGTTAGACGCATTTGATAATTATTGTATACACTCGAGGCTTAAGGTTAATACTACCAAAACTAAAATATTAGTATTTGGTGGATCACAAAAATGATTATAAACATAAATTCAAATCTCGTCATGATGTATTAGATAAAATTGCTTTCTTTAACTACCTTGGTGTTATCTTTCAATATTTTTTTCAAAATTCACTTTAACAAAGAAAAAGCTAATAGAATAATAGAACAAGCAACGAAAGCTATGTTCTACATTTTATGCCAAAGACGGAAGTTAGATTTGTCACTTAAATTTCATCTGCGGCTCTTTGACAGTATGGTTATACCAGTTCTTCTCTACGGATGCGAAGTATGGGGATTTGAAAACATCTCAGCGCTGGAAGGTGTACATTTGCGTTTCCTAAAATATCATTTATCACTAAGTACATGCACTCCAAATTTCGTGGTACATGGGGAACATGGAAGACTCCGTCTATGAAACATTGCCAAAATGAGAATAATAAGTTTTTGGGCAAACTTACTTTCCGGGAAATCATCGAAATTATCCTTTTGTGAAACGCATAACAGGAATAATCAGTGTTTCATTACAATGTTTATGAAATAGGATAGCACAATAAATAATGAAGATACAACAACCAAATTTTACACAGGATGAGGCACATATTTCTTACACTACAAATAGTCTTTTAATGTTCTAAGGGACGTCTGTGTCTGTGATGGCACTGTGCCAAAGTCAGCTCTGCACCGCATGGGCATGGACTGTATGAGTCGTCAAATCTGGCGTTGTGGAATCCTTCTCCACTCATCGTGCAATGCATGGTTCAGCTGTTGAAGCGTCTGTGGTTGAGGCTGTCGGCGTCGTACACGTCTGTCTAGCAGATCCCACAAATGTTCAATGGGGTTTAGATCAGGCGTTTTGGAGGGCCATGGCAGCACAGTAACATTGTTGTGGGCAAGATAATCCATGGTAACACGTGCAGTATGCGGTCTTGCGTTGTCTTGCTGGAAAATCTCCCTTATGACGCCAATGGCGGGAATAAGGTGACGTTGAAGGATTTCATCACAGTAGCGAACAGCAGTTAAATTTACCTGCACATGCACCAGATCTGTCCTACCATTCACGGATATGTCTGCCCACATCATGACACTTCCATCGCCGTATTGGTCGACTTCATGAATACAGTGTCGAGTGTAGCGTTCATTTCTCTGTCTGTAGATACGCATCCTACCATCATGGCGATACAGCATGAACCGCGACTCATCACTGAACCATATCCTTCTCCAGTGCACTAGGGTCCATGGTGGAACATTCCTGCTCCATTACAGACGTGCCCGACAAGGAAGCTGCCGCAGGACGGGCGCTGTATATGGTCTCATTGGCCGTATCCGATGCTGTCTTAGACAATTTCTGATGGTTTGCGCTGAGACTCGACGAAGACCAGGAACATTGTTAGCTGTGTATGCTGCACTGATTGTCCGGTTGTGAAGATGCAACACCCGGATGAAGCGGTACTGCGCCTAAGTGTGACCCCTGGATCTTCCACTTCTCGGTCGATCTCTTGTAGAGTTGTGGAGTCTGTAGCGCTGCCACAGACGAGAAATGGTACTCTGCCTCACGTTAAAGTGCCTGGCTACTGATGTCTGACTTTCTCCAGCTTCCAGACGTCCAATGGCTCTGTTTCTAGTCTTCATTCAGTCTTGGCATCATGAGAGTCACGTATAGAGAACATCGGAGAGTGAATCGCAGCAGGACTGCCAAATTTTTAAACCAATCGGAATAAAGGTTAAGTAGCCGTATTTGCACGTGAAATCGTAGAATTTCGATCTTATAACTGAATAGAGTTCCACAATTGGATAGACGATGGGTAAAAGGATTCAGACGAATGTCTTATTCTTGTGAGACGAACACTGATGTTTTCAGAGTTTCTGAGACTGTATGAGTTTTTTAAGCAGCAACGGTTTTGGGTAGAATATCTGTTAGATAGGAAGGGGCCATGTTATGATTAATTTTGAAGAAAAGACAAAGTTTACGTTTCTTTCTACTCTCAGCTAAGGGTTCCCATCCGGTTTCGTAATATAATGAATGCCTGGGGGCATATTTAGGTAGACCAGGTACAGGGTTCTGGGCCGGAAGAGCGAAACCTAGCCATAATCAACTCTAAAATCTCTTCGTTTTCGTGAAGCTTCAGTAAGACTGGTCACGCTACAGTAAACACGGGGTATTGCTATACCGGGACTCTCAAATTACAAGAAAAACACAGAAATGCGTATACCGTAGTAATTTATTAGATGCTGAAGTATAGTATAGTTGCACAAAGGTACTTTACATTTAACAAATTTAATAACTCTAATACTTTCTTACAACGAAACTTGAATCCCTCATAAAACTAAGTGCTGACCACCTCGCAAGGTATCAAATATGGTCACTCGAACTTGTGCGTTAGCCATTTTGACCATAGATAAATAAGTTGCACTCTTTATATATGTTACAGGAAACAAGTATAATCAGTGATTAAGTCTAATAACTGGAAATTTCAGTGATTATGTAATTAGACATAATCACTGAAATAAATCAAGGGATTTTATACTTGTTTACTGAAAGCATATCCCTGCCTTTTTATAATAACTTGTGAGAAGGCTTCATAATCCTGTCGTAAGCCAATCTCCTGTAAACAAACAGAATCATGTGTTGTAACAACATTTGAGAAGGCTTCGCTAGTTGTCCATAAAAATCAAAACATATGTTACAGGAAACAAGTATAATCAGTGATTAAGTCTAATAACTGGAAATTTCACGGATTCACTTGGTGGTTATGTCTAATTACTGAACCAAACCAAACTGTATAATACTGACGATTTCAATACCGATTGAACACTCTCTTTGCGTCAAGCGGTTCAACTTGACTCAGTCTGTGGTGGTCAAGGCTTTGTTAGGTGTAATTGTGTTGGAACTAAACCGTGTCAGACCAATCGCTGCAAATGTTTTAAGGCCAAGATGCAATGTAATTCTAGATGTCATTCAAGTCTTTCATGTGCAAATAAACATTCCTGAGTGTCCATCTGACTGCTATTTGTCATACCATTCACGTCATACCATTTTATGAAATAAAAGATTGAACTGTTTAAGCTTATTTCTGTGATTTTTGTGTAAGGTATCTGGTTACAGGAGGTTGTATTTACTTTGATAGCTAATCTAATTTCAAAACTAGCACACATTATAAAAACAAGGCAGGGATATGCTTTCAGTAAACAAGTATAAAATCCCTTGGTTCATTTCAGTGATTATGTCTAATTACTGGAGATTTCAGTAATTAGACATAACCTCCGAGTGAATCAGTTATTAGACATAATCACTGAAATTTTCCGTCGTTAGACTTAATCACTGATTATACTTACTTACTTACTTACTTACTTTGGAGATTTAACGTGCGCTTTCCGACTGATGCGTATTTCGCACACGGTGATTATACTTGTTTCCTGTAACATATATACCATCAAATACATACTGTATGTATTCTTAAGAAACGACTCTCCTCTAAACTCATCGATATCATAACCCATATCAACTAAGAAACTAATTGTTTGTTCAATTAAGAAACTGATCATCTCTTCTCCTGTGTTAAACATCCAACTGTATTATTACGTAACGACTCTCTAGTAAATCTCATCTCCTCTCCTCTCCTCTGTTTGAACAGCATGGGCGCTAGTCTAAACTACGGTAATCCGGTGTTTTTATAGCAATTACTCATTTCTCGCTTTTGTAGGACAAATACCCAAACCTGGGTTTTCGCTTTACCGATACTAGGGAAAATTGGATTTTCGCTAACCAGGCCCGACACCAGGTACAATGCGTGCAGCTTCTAATTGTAATTGTTCTAATTTTTCTTTTTGTCCTTCGGTGCAACCATCCCAAACCTCATATGCGTATTCAAAGTGTGGTCTTATGAACATTTTATATATATTGTTAATAGTATTTCCGTGAAGTAGATGTTTGAGTTTTCTCATTGAGTAAATCATCTTGGAAGTTGTTTTAATTATGGTATCTATATGACAAGACCATTTGCCACTAGCTTCAAGTATAACACCCAAGTGTTTATGCCTATTTACAGAGCTGATTTCTTTTCCGTTGAAATATAGTTTTAGACCTCCATTGTTGTCTTTGCGAGAGAAAGGAACCGATTTAGTCTTTTCGGGATTGTAAGTTATCAGCCAAAGTTTCGCCCATTCACTTAAGATTGCTAAATTTGTGCTTAAGGAACATTCCAGTACACTGTTATCATTGGATGACATGCCAATCGATGTATCGTCGGCAAACAGTCTCGTCATATAGTCTAATTTATCAGCAATGTCATTTACATAAACAATAAAGAGTAAAGGACCAAGCACGGATCCCTGAGGCACGCCAGCCTTCATGTATCTTGGTTTGGATATTTTACCCATTCACAAAAACGCTTTGGCTACGATTACTTATGTAACTGGAAATGCATTTTAACAATTGGCCTTTTATACCATACCTCTCTAATTTATACACAAGCCCATTGTGTGCCATACACGATCAAAGGCTTCTGATACATCACAGAATACAATACAATAGTTTTCTTTGTTATCTAACGCTGTACAAATTTGATGATAAAGTTCTATTAGTTGATGGACAGTTGAGTGACCAGCCTGAAACCCAGATTGGTACTTATACAACAATTTGTTCTCATGAAAGTAATTATATAAATGTTTGAACACAACTCTCTCAAACAATTTTCCTAAACAGCTAATGAGTGATATCGGTCTATAATTAGAAACGATAGTGTGATCACCTTTCTTAAATAATGGCATAACGTTTGTTTTTTTCCACACTGATGGAAATATACTTGATTGTAGTGACATATTAAACAGTAAACACAATGCTTCGCTAATAGAATATACAGTTTTCTTTAATAATTTATGACAAATTTTGTCCGGTCCGGAGGCTTTGTTCAGAGGCAAACATTCTATTATGTCTTCAATTTGTTTTTAGACATGACTATGTTGTTCATCTCTGTCTCTGTAGGAAATGTGAAGTCGGGCATAGTTGTTCTTGTATCATAGACATCAGATATAGATTGAAAATATTTATTCAGTTTCTCTTCCTTTTCAATATCAGTAAAAATTGTCGGGTGTTCGTCCGTATCATACTTTTTAAGAGCGGTTATGTTGTTAGCTGAGCCAGAGTTCTTCACAACATAACGTAAAACTTTCCAGTAAGAGGGTTTGTTTTCTGCATGCAATACTGATAGCAATTCATCGAGGTTTGAGTAAATATTTTCTTTAGCGTGACATTTCATGTTATTTACTTTGTTCCTCTGATTTTAATATCTTTTCCTGGATTCTCGTCTTAAACTAAATCCATACCAAGGTTTGTCCTTTGGACGAATGGTTACTATTTTGGTTGGAATGCATATTTTAACATACTTATTCAAGTATTTATAGAACAGATTACATGCTCCATCAACATTTGAATTTGTTTTGAAAAGTGTTTTTAATGAACGAATTCAGTTTATCATAGTCACCGTTTTTAAAACATGAAATTTCTCTTTTATATGCTAATTTGGTTCGCAAATCAGTGTCTATTTCAATGTAAGTTCCCCTATGGTCGCTAATTTCACTATGAAAATCAATTACATCACTGTCGATGACGTTTATATCTTCACTGATAATAATAGGATCCAATAAACTACAGGTATGGTCAGTAATTCTGGTAGGCTCGGTTATGATATTGTGTAGATTTTTCCTATTTAGTAATTCATTTACGTTTAAGCTCCTAGACAATAACATATTTTCATTTATGTCTACATCAATAGTAATCTTGCACGAAATATCCAGGGCATTTTCAATGCTATCATCTAAGCGAGTCCAAAAATTCACTGAATTATGTTATGTTTTTAATTCTGTCATCTATGTGTGTCTCGGTAAAACAAACGACGCTGTAATCTGAAAGGTATTCACTCAAATAAGAGAATTTGTTACATATACTGAGAGATAGAGAGAGAGAGAATGTGTTTATTTAAGTGTCACGTGCACATTATATGATAAAATACAAAATGTACATTCATAGAATGATATAAAGCACCCGGCCATATGGCCTATGAGACACTATAATCTAAAATATCACAGAACAACAATAAGTTAAGAAAGCACAAATGACAAACAGTCCCTACATTCAATATATAATTAAAACATGAATTATACCCAAACCTGCATTAGAACAATCATACAGGTCTATCAACAACATAGATTCTCGCACAGACATGCATTCCGCCGAACGCATACACACATGTACATACACACACGCATACACACACATACATACACGCATACACACATATCATACACCTAGACCCACAGCCCATACATAGTCAAAGAAGTTTATTGTACAAAAGGCCACCGGCCCATATACAAGAAAGAGTTACGCATGTACATACAATTACATTTGTTACACATTGGGATATACACGTTGTTTGATTAATTCATTTCTTTTGGCTAATGCATGCTTAATATAAAGAGAAAGATTTAATATATTTGATTCGTTCTTTGTCGTCAGCATAACTACAAAGGCGTTTATCGGTGACATTGCTATTAAATAATCTTTTATATATTTCTTTCGGAGATCATTGTAAAATGGACAGACAAACACAAAATGAATTTCATTTTCTATCTCTAGCTTACACAATGGACAAATTCTTTTCACTTTTTCAATGGACAGTTTTCTTCCTTCATTTACAAATAGGTCTAGCAAACCAAGTCGATATTTAATTAACTGTTTTCTTAAGTTTTCCGTAGTGAGTACTGATAAATATATTTCTGGTTGAAGTAAAGTCTTGAAAGTTTTGTAATATTCATAACGCGAACTATCCTCTAAAGTGGAGTGCCATTCTTGGTAGAACATATTTATAGACCGATTCCGAAATTCATTAAGAAACATATTTACATTTCCAACTGACTGACATAGCCATATAAAACCAAAACCATGCGAAAATAAAAGATTTCTTATATGCGATGTCCAAGTATTCTTTCCCATGTTATCTAAATGTAGAAGCATGTTATAGGCTAATTTGGGGAGACGTTGTTCATGCATATGAAGAATTTTAAACCAGTATTTTAAACATCTGATCTGAGAATTAATATATAATGGGTATCTACCACATTCACCATAAACCATGCAATTTGGTGTAGAAGATCCGACACAAAGAAACTTTTTACATGCTAATAAATGAACCTTCTCTAAACAGTCATAACGTTGAAATCCCCATACTTCAGAACCATACAATAAAATTGGTTGTATCTGGGTATGGAAAAGCTTAAAGAAGATATTAGGTGACATCGATCCCACTTTATGAGAAATAGACATTACACTTATTAAAGCTTTCTTTGCACGCAAGGACAAGTCAAGGGCACATTTTTTCCAATTCATTGTGTGTGAGAACCAGATTCCTAAATAAGTGTAGTGATCTACTATATTGACTAACTGACCATCGAATGACCATCTCTCTTTCGACGCTATTGGACCACCTTTTCTGAAGATCACAATTTTAGTTTTTTCCAAGTTTACGGATAATTTCCATTCTTTGGTGTACGTACTTAAAATATTTAATTGCCTTTGAAGACCGACAACAGTATCTGACACTAAAATGACATCATCTGCAAAAAGTAGCATTAGTATTTCTATCCAATCTGGGGACATTTGGATACCATGTTTACCACTGGCAGCTATTTCGTAATATAATTCATTAATGAAAAATGAAAATAAGATCGGACTCAAAATACAGCCTTGTCTTAGGCCCAAAGGACAATCAAAGAAATCTGTTAAACTATCCGCACAACGAACACATGATCTCACATTAGAATACATTGATTTTAGAATAGTAAACATTTTCCCACGTAAACCAGTTTTTCGTAGACATGTCCATAGCTTAAAGCGATTGACAGAATCAAAAGCCTTTTTAAAATCTACAAATGCTACATACAGTTTATGCTTACGCCGTGACAAGGTTTTTTGAATAAGTGCATATAGTGTAAATACATGATCTACGGTGGAATAACTTTTTCTGAAGCCAGCTTGAAATTCAGGAATCTTATCACGCATGGTCGCCCATTTTGAAATTCTATTGTTTAATATTGTAGTAAATACTTTTCCTAAAATGCTCATTAATGAAATGCCTCTATAGTTATCTGGGTCACTCCTGTCTCCTTTTTTATGCAGGGGGATTATTATAGAACATGACTAATTGCTTGGGAAAACACCATTTTCAAATAGCTTATTAAAACATTTGCAAAGAAAAGGCATAACTTCAAACTTAGAACACTTCAACATTTCGATAACTACATCATCAGGACCAGCTGCTTTTCCCTTCTTGAGGTGATTTATCGCATCTAATATTTCATTTTCAACAATGGGTGAATCTAGCAGAACTTCATCAACATCTGTGTAGCTTTCACTAAAATCATTTTGCATATCATCAGTTGCCATAGTGAATATTGCATCATTTGAAAAAACCTTCTTAAAATGACTAAGCCACTGCGACTTTGTTATGTCATCTGTAGCAGAAGATCTATTCTTAAGAGATCGTACTTGTTTCCAGAACGCTGAAGGGTCGTTAATAGACTTTTTCAGTTTGTCTTGTCTATGTCTACGCATATCGAATTTGTATTTACGACAGCAACCTTTATATTTATTCCTGCTTTCGCAATATTTTTTTCTGTCAAGACTAGTACGGGTTGTTCTAAATCTTCGCAGCGCTTTGCGGGCGTTACGCCTTGCGATTCTACATCCAGTATTAAAAGTTTTAGTTTTATCCATGTTCAGTTTTAATTCTTTTCTCATACAAGCTGCTGAAGTTAGCATAATTTCAACAAAGTCATCAATTGCCCCCTCAATATTGTTATCAAGTTTATCTAGAAGTAACTGTTCATTGAACACAGTATCTTTACATGCCATTGATTTTTCATCGCCTGCAGCTTCCGGTATTCCGTGGATGAGGATATTATCACGTCTGCTATAGGACTCAAGTCTATCTAGTTCGTGATCAATTTTTGACATCTGATCAAACACAGTATCCACCTTGCCTGAAAGTGCATCAATGTCATCATACATTATATCATGGTTCTGTTTCATAGTGTTTAGATCACGATGTAATTCTGTAACAGATTCCTCCAGTTTTTCACATTTAGAACTGATAGTGTGGATGTCATTCTTTAGTTCTAAAATTTGTGTGCTTAAATCTGCTTTGACGTTTCGTAACTCCGATTTCATGCTGCCTATTTCTGCCAGTATTTTCTCCTGTACTTCTTGGAGAGTTATTGGGCCTGGATTTGTCTCTATATCGTTAGAGCACAGTAGGAGCTGTGTTATGACTCCCACGGGAATCGCGTCACCCCCAAGGAAACACTTTTCACGTGCAGGTGAGGCAAGATTCGGTGACAAAACTAGGTCACAACTCGGGTTGGTGACGTCACATGAGACACAAAAGAATGTAGTTTCTGTCGCCGTGAAGTGATCAAATATCAGATTCAAAAATACATATTGATTACTGATCAGTAATGCGGACAACGAAAGGTGCGCAGTCAGCAGCAAAGTGCATATAATAATCTGAGTTATCATGACATGTGTATGGCGTGTACCTGTCAACGTGGCTGACTTGGCGGGTCCCGGATGGATGACAAAAGGTTCCGATTCTAGCTCTGTATGTTGCTAGATCCTCCATGTTTTGTTCATAACGTATCCACAGAGTGTTCACACATTACCAAATGTCCTTTTTAGGTTGCCAGGTTGCCTTGATTTTGATATTTGATATTTAAAGCAAATACTCGGAGACTACAGGAATGTTGGTGTGTTCTCCAAAGGGACGTAACTATTCATCATACATACACACACACACATACACAAACACACACACACACACACACACCTACACACAGCCACAGACACAGACAGACAGCCACACACACACACACACACACACACACACACACACACACACACACACACACACACACTTACTTACAAACATTACAGAAATTACGTAAACTACGTAAATCATAAAAGAGCATTCCTTCTTCTGACCATGAGATGAATCTTAGAAGCAAGTAGGAGTTGGCAAGTAGGATTTTGCATTAAAAACACATATTTTTCTGTTGGGTTTTTATGCATAAATTTATCGTCTACATTCAGGGCATACTTGAAGACGTCGTACATTATATCTGAGTACAGTGGGCAGGTGATGGTGAAATGGGCTTCATCCTCGATATCTAGGGGGCAGAGAGGGCAGATTCTGTCATGAAGTGGAATAGGCGGCTTAGAATATCTGCCTGTCTCTACACACAGAGGCAGACTGCAGGCTCTCAGTCGTATGAAGGACTTGCGGTGGTGTCTAGACATTGTATTGGTTACATAAGCTTCTGGGTACAGGTCTTTCTTAAACATGCGATAAGTCCTAAGTTTATTTCCGTTTGTTAAATTTCCTTTATCGTCCCATATGTCAGTAAACCACTTCTGTTCATCCTGAATGTTCAGCTGCTTGCGAATAAGTAGTACAGTGGATTTAAAAGTAACTGCGGTTAAGTATTGCTCAAGTCCCAAGGCTTTACTCAGCTTCTGCACTCGGTGTTCCCAGGATCTCCTCCGGTTGAGTGACCACTTATGTATCTTGTGTGGTAGTCTGGATTCGTGCATAAGTCCCATTCTCATCCACAATCGGAAGACCTCAAGACGTTGTTTGGTTACACAAGAGGTCCAACCCATATCTCCTCTCGTAGCGATGTTCGAAGTTTTACGACTGGCTCCAAGGAAGAAGCGACAGGCTCTGTTTTGGATTGTATTAAGGCATTTGTGTTCATAGAGTCCCCAAATACCTGCCCCATACATTAGAATAGGCTGGATCAAAGAATTATAGAGGGCAGTAAATACTTCATATGCCATTCCACCTGCATCACAAAACTTGGTGAAAAGTGCACTCAGAGCTCTGCCTGCTGATTTTGCCAACTGGTTGACCGCTGTCTTGAAGTCCAAATGTTCATGGAACCAGAGGCTGAGGTATTTGTAGGACTGCGTGTACTTCAATGTAATATCACCACATTTAAACGTTACTTTGGAGCATTCTCGCTTGCCTGGTCTGAAGTGAACGATTTGAGACTTCTCACCATTAAGCTCCAATCTCCACTTAAAACACCATTCATGAACTTTGTCGAGCATCATTTGTAAATAATCTTCTGTCGGTGCAAGTAACACTATGTTGTCTGCATAGAGAAGAATACTTATATTCTCATCCTTGACATCAACACCACAGTTCAAGTTCTTAATACTGCGAGCAAGGTCATCAATATAAATGGCAAAAAGGGTTGGTGAGAGAAGGCATCCTTGCTTAACACCATTGAGTTAAAGAGTCATTTACCCGCACAGCACAATTGACCCCTTCGTATAGAGATTGAATTGCTTTCAACATTGGTCCTCCGATACCTGACATTTTCAATTTATACCATAAGCAGTCTCTGTTTACGTTGTCAAACGCTTTTTTCATGTCGATGAAACAGGCAAAAGTAGATTGGTCAGAGCATCTCCTGTTGTTGAGAATCTCATACAAGCTGTATATATGGTCCATGCAGCTACGTTGTTTCCTGAAGCCATTTTGCTCCTCTGCTAATAAGTGATGATCTTCGATGAAGGCTGATAATCTGTGGTTTAAAATGACACAATATACCTTGCACGGGACTGAAATCAAGCAAATACCTCTGTATGTTAGTGGTTGCCGAACATCAGTGGTGCCGGGTTTAACGATAGGGTTGATAATTCCAGATTTCCAAGACTCAGGAACACATGCGCTCTCAAAACAGTATTCGATCAACCTATGGAGAATGTCAATACAAACATCATTCTTAATTGCTTCAGCTGGTATAGAGTCAATGCCTGCAGCTTTTTTGAGTTTACAACGGAAAACAGCAGCCTTGACTTCCTCCCGAGTGATCTCACGGTTGATGGCTGTTATGTCATCACGGACCGTTGTGACGTCATCCGTCGTCAAAGAGTTACGTACAAACGACAGGTGTGTATCATCAAAGGACATTGTGTTGGTATTGTCGTGGTAGAGCACTTCGTAGTCATCTCTCCATCTTTTCATGACGAGTTCAGGGTCGGTTATGACGGTACCATCATCGTTAGCAACTTCCATGGGAATACGGACTTTGCGATCGTTTCCAATTCCAATTTTACCAAAGGATTTCCAAAATACTGAGGAATTACAATGCTGTAGTTGCTCCAGTAAAACACTCTGTTCTTTTAGCTGGTATGATTTTTTAACCTTTCTATGTAACTTGTCAAAGTGGGTTCTCTGACTACAGTATAATCTACGTAGGTTCCGTTTCTGTCCCTGGTTGTAAGTTCGTCGCCACTGGCGTTCCAATTGACACACTTTATTCCACTGGAGTTGTAACTCCCGATTCCAATATGGTTTACCGGTGCGTTTGTGTCGTGTAGTAGCATTAGGTGATTTCGAGTTCGTGGAGCAGAAAACATCAAGACTCTTGGTAATAAGAGACACAAATTCATCGTATGCTGAGTTGATATCTCTCTGTGTAGACAGACTATCTTCTATACGCTGTATGTCAGCCACAACAGCCTCGGAGTTCCCATCCTGTAGAAAAACACCTGGGATATCTTTCACGTTGAAGCACCGTATATGCTCTCCCCCTGTAGGTTGAGTGTCCTTGTCTCCACTGTCAGCGAACATACGTACATCAGTGACCCACTCAATGATGGAGTGATGAGGTATAGCATTTGGTACTACCAATTGCCTTTCACAGATTAAATCACTCATACACACCACAGAGAAATCAGTATACAGGGGTAATTGTTCGTGGGGCACAAACACATAGTCAATTACAGACTTACCACGCGTCGATACGTACATAAAATCGTTCTTGCCGATGCGACCATTTAACATGCACATATTGCAGTCTACAAGAAAGTCTATCGTCTCCTGTCCGTGTACATTACATGTTTGGTCTGTGACAGAACGTGCTGGTACTTTGTCTACCCCTTCAATATAATCACTGTCATCACTCCGAACATTGAAATCCCCAAATATACAGAACACTCCATCGTTCTGGTAAGTATAAACATGCTGACGCAGTGTACAGAAGAACGCTGAGGGGTCAGTCCCATAGCGAGACGAGCCTGCAGGGGGTAGGTAACACACACAGTATATGTAGGTTGCACTCTTATTGCTCAGCTTTATCCACAGAATCCCTTCATATTCATTATTAAGTACAGAACAGTCATAAAAATCAAGAAGTGTTTCCTTAACTAAAAACCCAACCCCACCTGATCCCCTTTTAGCATGTTTATCGAATTTCATTCTGTTATGCCCTATCCACTTGTAGCCATCTACTGTGATTTTCTCATCATCACGTAAAAACGTCTCACACAAACCTATAATATCATAATTTCTTGACAATAAGACATCGTTTCTAAAGTTCTTTCAAAGACCACCCACCACAGTTCCAACAACTCAGTCTAAGACGCCTGGTGTCCTATTGTCTCCCATTCCTGATGAGACGGGTACCACGTACATGGTACTCTTTGTCCTTACCCAGCTCTCTCACCAGGGTACGGAGAGATGCCTCAGTGGAGAGATGCCTCAGTGTTTCGAACATCATACGGTAAGTCATTGTCAATAAACACATTCGGGAATGATCTATTGTCTTTTAATTTTATTTTATTTTTCAAAATCTGTATCTTCTGCTCGACGGACTGGACCCTGGCGACGATGACCCCTGGTCTAGATCCCCTGCCTTGCTTCCTGACCGCACTCACCACCTTCACGTCTCGGAGCTGGAGTCCGTCTCGCACCACACACTGCACTTTGTTTACAGTCACGTTTTCATCATTATCTTCGTTTTCATCAAACTTAAGATTTTTCACAACAAACGTCGCAGATTGAGAAGAATCTTGTTTTACGACAGAAGCATAAGTCTTTTCAATCCCCAGGACTCTATCAGTAAGCTTGTCGATGTGAGACTGAAACTCATCTCTCACTACAGTAATCTCAGTCCTGAATGCAATCATAACTTGCTCCATCATTCGTGCCTCCATTTTACACATTCTGTCATCGAAATAGCAATTCAAAGAGTTAATTGTATCAAGAATTTGCCTTGTATCTCTGCTATTATCAGAATCGTTACAAATGACTAGAGCTACCTGCACAAGCGGACGCAGGGAAAAGTGTCTCTGTATCGACCCGGGTGGGGACGGGAGCGGCCATGACACACTCCACAAAATCACAATCGCCCAACTTGCCGGTCGTCGTCTTCTGGTTTTTTACTAATTCTGGGGTGTTTTCGCTTTGTAGATGCGTCCTGATTCATTGTCGGGTGTCTATTTTCGACAGAGCTTCAGAAAAATTCCTTTATATCGATATATTTAACAAATAGTATGAGAGCAAATGACAAAACGACTTACTCAATCAGGGTAGGTAACTCCAGTCCGTATACTTCTAGCATTTAGATGAAATATAGACAGTGACTGGTCAGCGTTGTCACGGTTCGGTGGTCCAGGATTTAGATGTACGTCCCCGGCTAGCATAAGCAACAATAACAATGCAATTGTTACATTAGCGCTTCTGATCTGAGCTTGCAAGAAATACAAACACACTGCACGCTCTGCATTCGACATGCAGTATATCACACAATTTGTAAAATTCGTTGCGAAAAGATACAGAGAATGGAGTACTCCCCTAGATTTTTTTGTAGAATACAGTTTTATATGAATGCCCCCCCCCCCCCCCGTCCAAAAAAGTTAACGGCCTTGAATTATAGTACATGACATAACTAACAGTAACAACAGATACATGGAATGTTTTCCGTTGTACGGACACGTAACAGTAGTTAGTTTTGATGACATAACTATAAGTATGCTTTGGCAGATCCTTTCGTATCACTGTTGCACCGCAGTATGGACCACTTGTAACTGAAACTGCACAGTGTAGGGTACAAATCAAAAGTTCTCAATAACATCAACGATATCTGTCCAGGTCAGATTCGCTCAGAATCACCCTCATAACACCCTCGGGTTGTTCCTCAACATACACTCGGCCATCATAAGTCCACATGGAAGAGATTAAGTGTTTTGCTTTTAAGTCTCGGGTCAGTTTGAACAGTTTACTTCGGTGCTTGGTTAAGTCCTCGTTTATATAGACTGAACTTCTATTTTGTCTCAGCATTCTTCTGTTAGAAATTACTTTGTTCCTGTTTCTATAACTGACGAATTTTACGATGACCTGTCTGTTCCTGTCCATGTTTTTCTTACCGAATCTGTGGCATCTGTCGATGTCCGATGCTGTTAGGTGTTCCATTCTCTCATGGCCACTGGTCCCATAGCGTTTGGTCTATATCCACAGTTTTTTTGTGGTTTGTTAGGAAATCCTGTATATAGTATATAGTATTTGTCTGTAAGTCCTATTTTTGCAGTTTTTGTATTAAACCGTTGTGCCATACTATATCGGAAGCTTTTGAAAAAATCTAGAATTATACCTGCTAAGTATTGGTGGTCCAGTATGCCCGTTTTGATATCTTGCTCTATGCGTGCGAGGTTATCTAGGGTAGAGTGTCCTGGGTGATTGTTGCCATATTTTCGCATAGATTAGAGGTTAAAGTGATTAGGCTATATTCTTTGGCCTCGTCAGCTTATTTATCCACCTTCGGTCAAACATGCAAAAAACTTGACTGTTCATGACACTAGAGTATTGCTTTCACTTTGGTTATCTAAAGGAATATAGGACATAATTTGATTATAGGCGCCCAAATGTAAGCAGGGGAGACAATTTTCTAGTCACCACTAAAAAATAAAAAATATAATAGCAATAAACAAATTGGGAAGAGCGCTTGCGCATTCCCCAACACTCATGAAGTGAAGACCAGTCCATATTTCATGATCATAGGTGTGTGTGACAAATGAGAGAGGCATATGGAGATGATAGGAGATTTTACTTGCGCTTTTCGACATTTTTCGTATATCGCACACAGGTAACAAACGACAGACTAACTCTTTGAAGATTTTTCGTGCACTAAGGGAGGGTCTGGGTGTGTTGTGTTTTGGTTTTGTATGTTTTTATGGTTTTTAGATGATAATTTAATTTTGCGGGTAATTATAAGCGGCCTAGGAGGCTTTGATAGTTTGTGTAACGTTAAGCGGGTTTAGGAGAGTCAACTGCAGTCATTACAGCGGCTCTGTCGCTAGCTTGAATCCTCATCCATGATATTTTGTTATCTGCACTCGTTAAACGAACAATAATACTATTAATGAATGAGGACAAATAAGTAACGCATTGTAGATACAACGAAATGCGACAATGATTATCAAAATATAATCTACAATGCCCTGACTGGACGTTTTACGAAACAAACAGGAGAATCAAATTGTTAAAAGTCATCAGCAAGAAGCCGTAGTAAAATGCCATTACGAGTTGAACTGTCTTCTTCTGTACTCTTTCAGTTTTTGCTAGGCTTTACAGTTAACATGGTTCTTGCATTTAACTGGTATATTTCTGTACACTTTCGAAATCATAAAATCAAAGGGAAAGCACATATATACTTCTTGAAGTAGATAAAAACGGAGTAACCGTCGAGGTCAATTATAACCATCCGTTTAGAACACAACTTTATTACTCTCAAGATTTGGTACATAGCATGTTGAGGATTTACGGTAGATCACAGTTATAATGTGTTAAAAGTTTAGTTGTTATGCATTGTATTCTGCAGGGATTCATCTAAACAAGCTCTGAGGCCGATATTTGGCCCCAAGTCTGCAGCAAATGTCATTTGAAATTCCCAAATTGGAATGATGTATTTCCCCATTCATATAGTAACTTATAACAATTAATGTCATAATGTTGTAGTATTTCACTGATGACAGGACAAATAAAGAAGAGGTTTTGATGCATTCAATGCAAAATGCAATACTTCTAAACTTGAGGAAATAATAACTTCCATAAAATCCCATTTTGAACAAAATAGAGATATTTTCCCCAGCCATTCATTTGTAGTGAGATCAGAGTTAAGATGTGTACACCAGAGCTTAATTCCGAGAACGGAAGTGTCTACTTCCCAATGCGAAGGGTAGGTATTTTGATCAATGGAAAGTACAGTTGTTATAATACATTTGGCCCCACAAGAATGCGTGATTTTCATACTGTAAATATAGACATCCAATAATACATGGGTCAAGGTTTAACTCCTATGTTGCTTTATGCATCCTCAGTGATCCAATAGTGAACTGAGGGTAGGTGTAATTGCACGACGTTCGCGTTTCATTATAGACACGAGCTTAATGAAATATCTTCACAGTATTGTCTTGACAGATCTATTAATCTATTCCTTATTGTATTGTCGTTCTGACCTGATCTGTAATGGACGTGTTTTTTTTATGTAGCTGTAGTGAGCACTAAGATCTGATTTTACTGATATATCACGACTACTATTGTGATTCTGTAATAGTGAAACTTCTATAATTATATCTTTGCCAACGGATGCATGTAAAATAAAGAAGTTAATTCAGATGTTTCTTTGTGAAAAGCAGGAGTTCCAAATTAAATGTCATAAGTTGTTTGTAAAGTATAACATGAGATATGCTAAATCGTATTTACCAGACATTATTAAGCGCTGGAACAATTAGCCTGATGTCGTCATTGCAGAAACTGTTGGTGAATTTAAGAGGTTTTTAAAACAGAATAAAAATACCAATTTGTATATTCATCTAAATTATGGAAGTAGATTTTTGTCAGATTGTACATTCTCGCCTCAGACTTGGTTGTAGTGATCTTACTGTCTATGAAAGACAATGCAGCTTGTTCTTGTGGATACGTATATGAAAATGCATCACACTATTTCTTATCCTGTCTCGTGTATAACGATCTGAGAAATAATTAATTCTTCGACTCTGATCTTAACACTATAATGAATGGCATTGCTAATTTTACAAAACTACTTAGCCAGATATCTTAAAATCAGTACATTCATACATTCTATATTCCAAAAAGTTTAAGCTAACGTGATACTAAAAATCCCGCATATATGTTAATCTTCTACTCATTACACCAAACTGTTGACCATGACCACTTGCCTTTGGTTAACATATTTAGTTTATCATCATGTATTGTTTTATATAATGCCTTCACCAATATAACTTGTACTGGAGAGGTATTAACATAAGCCCTTCTTGGCTTGTTAACCGATCCAGATTCATCGAATAAACACATGTTTAAATCATAACATTAACAGTGGTGTTGAACTGCTTTGCAGAACTAGAACTGGGATTTGCAACACCAGAACAAAATGGTTGGCTTTGACACATTTGATTAGGATAGGGTGTAACAGTACTACAGTAAGAAAGGCAGGACAACATTGGGAAATAGTGACAGTTTTGTTTTAACGCCACTTTGCACAGTATTTCAGTCATGTCACTGCGTGTCAGATTAATGTGCAAAGTCCGAAGTGCTGCACGTATCAGACGTTTACCCCTTTCGTGAAACTCACGAACACCGGTACTGAGCTGACAAACCTAGAAAAATGAGGAACACATTCATCAAATTCCGCCGACATACTTACAAATGTGATGTCATCGTTCCTGGACAAGGAATTAACTGACAGACTGCTAATCTCACTGTAGGTGCGTGAAAATACATGAGTTCAACAAAGGAATTATTTTTGAGATTGAAAGAAAGAATACCTTATTAATATTATATATCAATATAAATGTGACCGTCGTAATGTTTTAATGATAAACACCCTCATAATATAGAGTGAGTAAGTGAGAAAATTGGGTTTAACGCCGCTTTTAGCATTCATCAGGTAGAGGAATCTGACATGGAGTGACACATTCATCATGTAGAGCAAACACAGATAGGGCGTAACACCTTCATCAGGCAGTGGAAGCAGACAGGAAGTAACGCATTCACCAGGTAGAAGAAACAGACATGGAGTGACCCATTCATCATGTAGAGCAAACACAGATAGGGCGTAACACCTTCATGAGGCACTGGAAGCAGACAGGTAGTAACGCATTCACCAATTAGAAGAAACAGACATGGAGTGACCCATTCATCATGTAGAGCAAACACAGATAGGGCGTAACACCTTCATCAGGCACTGGAAGCAGACAGGAAGTAACGCATTCACCAGGTAGAAGAAACAGACATGGAGTGACCCATTCATCATGTAGAGCAAACACAGATAGGGCGTAACACCTTCATCAGGCACTGGAAGCAGACAGGAAGTAACGCATTCATCAGGTAGAAGAAACAGACATGGAGTGACCGATTCATCATGTAGAGCAAACACAGATAGGGCGTAACACCTTCATTAGGCAGTGGAAGCAGACAGGAAGTAACCATTCATCATGTAGAGGAAACAGACAGGAAGTAACACCTTCAGCAGTTAGAAGAAACACAGACATTGAGAAACAAAAACACAATGCCATTTAGAAAGTGTTCAAATGTAACACGTTATATATACGATAACACTTTCTTAGTAAAGTACAGATTCTCGTAAATTGTGTTTATAGCATTTGTTACATTTGACTACTTTCTAAATGACATTGTGTGTTCATAGCTTTCGGCCATGGGACCCGAGCCAATTTACACTTGTCAAAGGGGTACACAGAGTACGTGATCTAGACTACCAGTTGTCAGACTTTCATTTTTTGTGGAAACCTCAGTGGCTGAGTGGGTTAGACCGCTGCCTCATTCTGGCAGTGTGGGTTCGAATCCCGGACGGACCTCAACCCAAAAAGTACGAGAATCTGTTCTTTACTAAGAAAGTGTTATCCCAAATATAGCATGTGTTTCATTGTGTAACACCTTTATCAGGTAGAGGAAACACAGACTGGAAGTAACACCTTTATCAGGTAGAGGAAACAGGCGGAGTAACACCTTAATCAGGTAAAGGAAACAGACAAGGGAGTTACACCTTCCTCATGTCGTGGAAACACATACTGGCATGTTGGCACGTTAACCACTATTATGACGTCACTACGACATGATCATCTTCTTTGAACTGGGGCCCATGGCGAGATTAAGCAAATGCAGCTCGTATTTTACAATCTTTAATTCCCTTTAAACTATTAAACAATCCGTATTGTTTCCACATTACATATGGTCTTTTATTTCTGCATATACACTCTCTTCATATCTGTGACTATGGGGAGGGAAGGTCCCACGTTGAGACTGCAGACTGTGTTAGTTTTGTTGTATGTGTATCCTTGACAGAACGGAGAAATCGAGCAGAACCTTGCACAGTCCAGGCCACTCCGGGCAGACACCGCGCTCAGTGTTGGAGTGAGACCTGTGTCTATCTCTGAACTTGAGTCATGATAGTAGTTGGTAGCGTCTGTAACCAAATACGTAAACAGAATCAATTTACCCACTATTAATTACCGTGTATTGTGGTACCCATGGGACACACTTAACAGCAAAGTGATTGTGTTTACTATACCCTAAACAAACTGATATTAACGTTGCAAAGAAAATGGACATCTCAACAAATGTAAAATAGAATCCCTAACAGAATGATAAGTTGATAATTATATATACTAAACAACAAACGCTCCTGTGACATTGATTAAAATTTAATGCAAAGTTATGTTTTTTACCAAATCTGAAACAATTTCGGTTTGCAACAAATAAAAGACTCCTGTAAGTGTTCAAATGGTTTAAGTTGCCATACTGACTTCAGAAAATGCGTGATTTCATATAACAAAACCAAAACAACATGAACATGCCAAAATGTCAATTTACAAATCAGTAGCGTGTGTGCCCACCTCTGGTTGCGATGCAAGCAATACATCTTCGTCTCATGGAATGGACCATGCGTCGCACAAAGTCCTGTGGGATATCTGTCCATATCTGCTGGAGCATGTTTCGAAGTTCCTGGAGAGTCTGTGGAACATGTGGTTGACGTCGAAGGCGCCGATCCATCTCATCCCATATGTGCTCGATTGGTGAGAGATCAGAGGAGCGAGCCGGCCAGGGGATGACATTCGCGTTGTTTTGTTGAAGAGAATCCTGAACAAGTCGAGCAATATGAGGCCGGACGTTGTCATGTTGAAAGGTAATGCCTTGGCCATGACGACGCAAAAACGGTAGAACAACAGGGCTGATGATCTGGTCGCGGTAGCGCTGTCCATTGAGATAGTCCTCTACCACTATCAAACGGGTCCTCTGTCTTGCTGTAATTCCATCCCATACCATAACGCTGCCGCCCCCGAACCGATCTTACGATCACCTCGACGTCGGTCATTTTTTGCACGGAATGCGTGCTTTTCTGTAGCAGTTACGTGTTTGTGACTTGATTCCATACATGTACTACAATATTGAAAACCAAACTTTACTTGTTTGAAAGATACACTAAAATATTGGTGTCACAGGAACTTTTGTTGTTGAGTATATAAAACAGACTCACCAACACAAAGGGGGTAGATGTCCCTGCTGTCCGCCACCCACACGCCAGAAGCAGTGCACGCATGTCTTGCGCCGCCGCCGCCTCCTGTCCTTACGGACGTCAGGGCACAGTCGTACGTGATGGTATCTTCATAGACTCCCGTAGCGGATGATGCAACGTAATTCCTTATTACAGGGGCAGAACCACAGCTGACCGCTAAAGAAATGCATAGAAATATCCCGTGCTTACCGTTACATTGCAATTTAGTATTCTAAAATATACTGATGTAGAATATAATAAAATTCACGACGTGAATAAATCCGAATTCTTAGCGGATGAAAGAAACCTACCCTGGCACACAGGCGGTGTGCCTGTTTTATTACTGATGACCCAGCTACCATCCAGAATGCAGATCCTAAGTCCCTCACCTCCCCCTTCCCGGGTGTACCCGACGTTACAAGAGAACGTCACCTTGTCTCCGTACAGAGGACTGGGATTGGACGGCGACGCGTGACTAATGCTTGGCAGGGCGGTACATACCACACCTGAAACATATGATCCTATTAGTAACGCACAGTACAAACAATATGTTATAAAAGGCGTAATATTGTCAACAGCTATTGACAGCCTCGGGTCAACTCAAGCACCAACGTTTTAATTAATGCCGCACAGTCCCGAAATATTATGCGGAACAATTCAGTACGGTTGTTTGAGATGATTGATAACTTTTATATCTTACACAGAACGAACTGAGTTATAGTAACATTTTGTTGTTGACATTAAATGATATATAGTTAATAAATGCCTGTTGAGCAACTCGTGTCCCTGTGACAAATCATTAAAAAAGCAGGGGTATGAGACCCACGGAAAATGGACAAACTGAGGAAGGTGCAGTCACTCCGAATGCCTGTGTTCAGTTTCCTAAATGGATGCTAGGTGTGACGCAGATTTGAAAAGGAGAAAACACGCCTCAGAGATTCTGGTTGAAAATGTAAACACGAGGGAGAAGACAGTCGCTGCACAGAATTGTTGAAAATGTAAAACTGCGAACCAAAGCCGAGGAGTGTTTTATCCAAATTATAGACCGTCTAAAAGCAAGAAATATCATATAAAAACATCGGGATATCTTTTAGGAAAAAGGAAAAAGTACCAGGAAAAAGTAACACCGCATCCCCCACCCCCACACACCCAGAAGGTTATTACGAGATAGAAGGATACCTTAAATAACATAGGCAAATGTGCCAGACGTGTCCGCGGCTGCGCAGTAATATTACTGACATACTGCTGAAACCAGCATAAAACCCATCACGCTCATTAATGCCCAGTACATAAAAGAGATGAGCAAAGAGAGTAAAGCAAATACTGATGGGATCAGTTTTGTATCCCCCCAAAAGCTCATGGGCAATCTGACATTAAAAACAACAACAACATAAACGTGTTCGTCGCGGCATCACTGACACTTTCTTTGCTAGCTATGTATTGGAATAATGCTGAATAACAAATATATAAATAAACTGAACAAATTGCAATACGGAAAACCGCCATGATATTATACTCATAACACATTTGTCCAATTCCTACAATCATAGAATCATGTCTACCGCCAGTGGCCTCGAAAGAGAAATATCAGTTCGTGCTGTTTTATAGCAAACACCTGTTACTATGATGCTTCCATGCAGGTGTTAATGAATGTCTGTTCCATTCGGGTTCGACTATCAATGTGACAATGTGACAGGAATAATAAATCTGGGGTAACAATCATAATTATATGTCAATATGTCTTCATCCGATAAGACCATATCAAAGACTACATGATGACGTAGAGGAATGTGACCACATATACACATACATGTTCACTGGGCAAGTCTCTTGAGACGTGAAGATTTGTTAAACGATTTATAAACCAAATACTATAGTTAACGAATCCGTATTACGCCGATTTGGGTACCTATCAAGATATATATCGGCGACTAAAGGCTAGAGTAACTAGGTGACTGTAGCGCTGAAATCCATCACAAACCCATGTACGTGACCTGCAACTCACCGACTCGGCGTTGGCAAGTGGTATAACAGTTGTTATTGACGGATGGGTCGTCACATCTTGCGGCAAACGCCAGACAAGCACAGTCTTGATCCATCGATACACCTGCCACGCAGACAGCATGTGTCAGAGAGAAACAATGTCAAACTGGGGACGGGTCAAGAGGATTTCACTCTTTTTACTGTCAAATATTCTAAAAAAGTGAGGGATATTCGAAAATAACAGATGATTACAGAGTGAGTGTTTGAGTTAATATTTACAGTCACATCGGCAATATTTCAGCCATATCGTGACTTAAACAAATGATGCATTTATATTATATACGAACGAAAAACAATGTGTGAAACTGTACTTCATATAAACTTCAATAACAATACATCTATTCTTAAATTATATAATGCATATTTCAACACCTATTCATGACGATATCTTCTCGACTTTTAGGTCGTGATTCAGAATGTGCACGGACATGTTTATCCACAGGGCACAATTTGTATGTTGGCGTGTTATCTAGATCATCTAATCTAATGTATGCTGCAAACATGAATGGCGCTCAACGGAGTTGCCAGATGTTTTAATGTTCACTGAAACACAATATCATGAGACGTTATATTTATCTACAGCAAGTCAACATTCATGACTTGTCAGGGTGTCACGTCACGTCAACAATACAACCATATTCGTTTGGTGCATAAACGGAATCGATACTAAACTGCTACATCAACATTTCGGATTCCATTCACAACCGGTTGAGGCAGCACAACATCCAGCATCGACGTCCAGCGACACGCTCAATGTTGCTTCCACATTAACTGCTTTACCCCCCGTCGTGGGCACAGCTTCTTTCTATCGCAGTTAATAATTAGACACTGCCATATCATACAATAAATAGCTATGTACATTCAAAATGTTCAGTTAGTTCTATACTGAGTCAAATTCAAAACTTCACATTTTTAAAAGAAATCCCATATATGATATACAACGGACAAATGTATCAGAGAAGGTAATTTTTAATCATGAATGTCCGAAGAAGGATTTTAATTAACGGTGGTAACCATAATTTGTTCCAAGCACCTACGGTATTCGGTAATAACATCAACCGTTTAAATCATAAGTCCCAAGCACGAGAATCTGATGGCACACAAGTTCAGTAGCGTGTATTGCCACCATGTGCGTTGACAACTGCCACACAAAGCCTCTGCATGGACCTTGTGATACTTGTGAACACATGATTGGGAAGACGACGCCATTGTTGCTGCAAAATGGTGCCAAGATCTTGCAAATTCTGTGGTTGGTTCTGGAGAGTGCGCAGACTTCTGCCAAGAGCATCCCAGACGTGTTCGATGGGATTGAGATCGGGAGACCTTGACGGCCAGTCCATGACGTTGACTCCCGCATTCTGAAGGAAATGCCTTGTCAAAATTGGCTGTGTGGGGTCTGGCATTATCGTGTTGGAAGATCAAACCGGGTCCATGTGCTGCCATAAAAGGAAGAAGTTCTGGTGCCAGTACCTTGTCGCGGTAAGCAGCAGCGTTGAGGTTGCCAAGAAGCCTGGAACGTGCATTGCCACAGAAAGCACCCCACACCATGACACATCCGCCTCGAAATCTGTCAACTTCCTGTACACAACACAGGGCGTAACGTTCATGACGGCGCCTCCACACCCTCGCCCTACCATCAGCAAATCGAAGATTAAATCGAAATTCATCACTGAAGACGACTTGATTCCAATTCTTCTGAGTCCATCGTAAATGTCGCTGTGCCCACAATTGACGTTGACGTCTGTGTAGTTGAGTCAGAATCGGCCCGCAGTATGGCCGTCGTGCTTGAAGGTGAGCAGTTCTCAGACGGTTTCGAACATTTTGCGCACTCAATCTACCCCCAAACAGTTCATTTCTGGTTTATGTAGCCGTCAAAAATCGGTTACGGAGGTGACGTAAGACAATCTGACGATCCTCTGCATGTGACGTCACACGTGGTCGACCTGGCCGAGGACGATCAGCGGTGGTACCTGTTTGCTGTAGATGCGTCTGTATATCATAAACAGTCCGTCGACTACAACCCATCGTCCTTGCAACTTCAGCTACGGACGTTCCCGTCTGCCACATGCCGATGGCACGTTCACGTTGCACATTTGAAAGGCGTGGCATGACAAATGGCCGTAAAGACTTTTGTTTTCTTGTGTTTTTCTTTTTTAGTTAATGACTGCTAACAAGTATGGCTGAAAACACGTGCGGTATTATGACCACGTGACCAGTTGCACGTGAAAAAACCCTTTTGCCACTATAGTGCTGTGCACATGATTTTGATCAATTCATCTGCACAAAAACGGGTGTTATCTGAAGACAATACGTGGCCATTACTGTTTAAATTCACAATAAGGGCCCACAATGATAACTGGTCAAAATGTTAAAATTTTAGGATTGTGAAGTTTTTAATTTGGTTAAGTATATTAACAAGCTGACAATTTAATGAGAACTTGTGTTAGTAAAAAGATTCTTTGTGGAAGGAACCTTGAAACAGTTATCCCTTGTGAAGGAAAAATCAACACTGTTAAGCAAGACATGCTTTAGTTTCTCTCATCACTAGGGATACAGTACGGAGGATTCCCAAATTTCTATAAATATTCATGTGCATATCGAAAAAGGCCAATACGAAATCGTCGTAAATTTACCTCTTCTATACTGACAACTCAAGTAGCTGTAACCGATAGTTTGATTCATTACATGTAATGTTTTCATGCCTTCTTGGTGTACCGCTTCTTTTGCATTGTAAAAGTGCTGGCCATTGCATTGTGGTGATACATGCACGGTGGGCACGAGCGTTATCGTTTTGAAAGCGAAAACGTGGACCAGGCGCGTTTAGGCACAACTATTGATGTGTCGGTAGTACGGTGACAATATGCAGTGGCGTTTATGTTTATGTCTTTAGTTGACGTTCGCCTAACGTTCGTTAGGAAACCTTCATACACATCCATGAATGGGGACTAATCTGATCACATTACATCGGTAGTTCCAACAGTTTCTACGCTCTCAACACCATTGGCGTCTGGCTAGAATGTGTCAGTTTTCTACCGGTAGTACGACACGTTGTTGTCGAGCATGCAAATTAGTTAAATTCAGACATTAACTAATCTGGTCAGTAAGTTGACCTCCGATGGCCTTGCGCAAGTGAACAGCGATTTGACTGGCTGTGTGTGCTGATTTCTTAAAAGCCCGTTTTTTTATTAATAGATACTGGACTTGTGCTGTTGACATTGTGAGCCAATCATTAATTTATTGTGTCCAAAACGTTTTCCAAATTCTACTAATCACATACTGAGACACACTGAACGCATTGATAACATATTGCTGATAGCCTTTATAGACAATGCAATCCCATCTGATCGTAAATACGGCATTAAAGCAAGCGTAGGGAGTTACATGTTACTGTGGACAATGAAAATCAACCCGCCTAATGACTAAACGCGATTTGACGACTTTTCACCTGCACGGAGGATTTGGTTCCGGTCTATCTTTGACAATCGTTTTTCAAAGATGATCTTTATTTATTTGTGAGAGTGGATGGTGCTCTGAATGGTCTACGCTACTGAGACGAGATCCTGCAGCGGCACGTTGTCCCTTTCATCAACGTCAATGGCGGCATCTTTCAGCAGGACAACGCCAGTTTCGACCAACGACCCTAGTTTCTGCGTCACAACAACGTGCCTACGCTACCATGGCCTGCCCGCTCGGCAGATTTGTCACTTATTGAACATCTGTGGGACGTGCTGGATCGCCGTGCCCGTCAACATCAACCACCGCCACAGATACTTCAGGAATAGTTTGTTGCGTCCATGGGCAGTCGCTGCCATGAGGTGATAGCAGCTCGAGGAGGCCATAATCGTTACTGACTTTCCACGTTTTTGAAGAGTATATAAAATGTTCCCTATCTTTTTAGGGAAGAGTTCAGTTTGAGTCTCACCGAGCGTATTTTAAAGGAAAAACATATCTGTGCATCACTGACTATCATGGGAAATAAATTAACGCAAACTAAGAACGATTTTGCAGTAAAACATTATATTGATGTACATGAAATATGAATCAATTTTGATAGTGACAACACCATAAATGTCCTATGTAAATGTCATCTCATGGGGTAATTAGCTCACAAGTCTGTATCATGTATGACCATCATTGCACAAGCTTGCCTCATTATCGACAAGTCAATATCTGGACCAAGGCCTGTCGTAGCTGGACCAAAGTCACCTGTTGGTTTGGAGGTCGGCGTAAACAACATTTAATTTAACCCCACACATGTTCTTTCGGTGACGGATCTTGTGAAGCAACATGCCAAGGGAGTATGGGGAGGTGTTCTGTAATCCAATGAAGGCCACACGTGCAACGTAAAAGCGTGCATTGCCTGCTATAAAGTGAAGTAACGTCCAAAGGTATGAAGGATCTGGAGGACGTGAGAACGGATAACTTCGTCAGGGTAGCATTCACCTGTCAAATTTGCCATCGATGACCACCAGAGGGGTTCCGAGGGGTGCAGTGCTACTTCACCATAGAATTACGCTCCCACCACCAAATGCAGAATGTTGAACATCACACGCGTCAGCGTATCATTACATCCGACGTCGATAAACACTACTGTCAAGATGAAACCTGTGAAGGGGACTATCATTTAAACCTGTGAAGATGACTAACATATATAGTCCTGTAACCTAAATCACAGGTGCTGTCTTGAATATGCCAGGCTTACAATTCGATGACGTAGCAGAAAAACTAGATAGCAACACCAGACGTACAGCTTGAAGACGTGGTGGGATGTTATTCTCTCGCAATCAATTTCTCTCAGTCCTTAAACAAATCGGACGTAAGCCAGGGATACTGCGGGCTGTCAAAGTTGCAGTCTGAAACCGATTTCACGGTTGAACCAGACGGACATCATCATCTTACCGACCTGACGTTACTCGTGGACGTCCAGAACGTGGTCAGTCCGGGGTGTTGCCAGTCTGGTACGAGGGCTGGCTGAAAAGTTCTAAGCCTAACCGTGAAAGACCCGTACCAAGTCGATGGTTATCATATCTTTGTCCTTCCACGTTTACACACTTTTGCCAGCGATGCTACAAGGCCTGGCTGCCGGCCAAGGTGAAATTTTCTTCAGCCACCCTAAAAAAGTCATTCACAGCGGAAATGACGTCATCATTACTAGGAAAATGGCGACCGGCTAGTTCCTTTTTCATTTTGGGAAACAGGTGGAAGTCTGATGGGGCCAAATCGGGTGAATAAGGGGGATGGTCCATGAGTTCGAAGCCACAATCATGGATGGCTGACATGGCAACCACCGATTTGTGAACAGGAGCACTGTCTTGGCGGAACAGGACTCCTTTAGTGAGCATTCCCCGTCACTTAGCTTTGATAGCTTCACGCAACTGTCTCAGTAGGTCAGCATGATATCTTCCATTGATAGTCTGGCCTTTAAAGAGATAGTCAATCAGCAGAATACCCTTGGAATCCCCAAAAGACTGAAGCCATCACCTTTCCAGCAGAAGGAACCGACTTGGTTTTGGGGGGGTCTGGTGATTCAGGATGCTTCCATTGTTTAGACTGAATTTTGGTTTCTGGTTGAAAGTGATGAATCCAGGTCTCATCCATGGTTACAAATCGGGATCTGTTTCAAAACAGCATAAATTGTCATGGGTCGTCAGGAATCTGACACGTTTCTGATCCGCTGTCATGAGCTTTGGCACCCATCTTGCAGAAACTTTTGTCATTCCCAACTCGTTGGTGATAATGTGCTCAACCCTCTCATGAGAGATGCCCACAACACTGGCAATATGTCGAGTGGTCAATCGTCGATCAGCCATCACCATGTCATGCACTCGGGTAATGTTTTCCGGAATGGTTGCTGTTGAAGGCCTTCCTGGCCGCGGGTCATCGTCAAGGCTCTCTCTGCCACGCTTGAATTCCGCAGCCCACTTCTTTACAGTGGTAAAGGAAGGGGCATCATCCCCTAAAGTGGAGACCATGTCAGCATGTATCTGTGTTGGAGTTAGCCTTTTCAGTTGCAGGTACTTGATGACTGCCCTATAGCCAGTTTTGTCCATTTCTGGTGATTTCAATGGGTAGGTTCACACGATGGTCTGGTACAAAGACAATAATAACACTACAGTTGCAGTTCTTATATCTATGATTCATTAAATAATTGTACTTGGTGGTGGCAAAAGTTTGTTTCAATCCGACTGAGATATACCACTTAGGCTTAGAACTTTTCAGCCAGTCCTCGTACCGTACCTCGTATGGCGTTAAGATGAACACCAAAACTCCGAACGACAACGTTTTCTGAAATTCCGGTTTCAAGCATCAATTGCACGCAACCGCTTATTATCAGACAGGCGTGACATGGGATTTTATTCATGCAATGACCGGGATGCACATGGGTAATCACGACAAAGTGTTTGTACATACATGGGTTTACCATGATTCTGAAAAAAATCATGACAATTTTATTTCAATGATATTTTTTGGGTGCATATGATTTAATTCGCGAAGTGTAAATTGAACTGTCGCTGAATTCGTTGTTTAGGCAGTGTGGTCTCTAAGCATCGATGTAATACTGCGGCAAATCATTTGATGGGCAACTAAAAACAGACGCTCTATACGCTGTATCTGACATCAGGAATATTCCTTTCCCACTTACATACACGTCGAGTGCATTTCGTGCTTTTTGTACACACGTACAGCTGAGCAGTAACACAGGTAAAGAAAACAATAAACTTCAGGATATTTAACATCAAGATTCATTGTTTTATTAACGAGAAATGTCACACTAAATGTTTAGTGAAGTTGCAATTTAAACGTGTAATTCATGTTACTGTCTAGTGGAGAGGGTTGTGATTAAAGGTTACCTACCTGGACACACTGGCCTCGAGTTGCAGGACTTCTGGCACTGACAGTTGATAAGTGCACTGAGCCAACACTCACCTACAGCAGCTTCGGCATCACAGTACTGGTTTGCCTTAAAGTTGATACATTGACTACATCCTGAGGAAAAGAAAACTATTGTATCTTTTTTGCCATTGTGCTGACATTCACAAATTGTATAAAAAACATCAACGTTTGAAATCACCAATATTTGAATATCTCACTTTGACAGGTATCATAAATATATACGCATGACTATATATGCACACGTACCTCTTCCAATCAGGTTCCACAGCCCTAACACCGCTAAGAGTCGGACCAAGACCATCGTGTGTCACACCCTCATGTGAAGTGAACGTTCTGCATGGGGAAGAATGACTTGCTCACGTTCTCTGTGACATAAACATCGGCATGATTGGATTATGCCGCCAGTGAAATGTGTAAATGCCGATAAAGGTGCTAATTTACTATGACAGTGACATCCTGGATATGTGTAAGATCGTAATTGCACAGATATCGGATTGATTCCGAATGTGTTTATGGGTGTAATGGAATAGCTACACCGACTTCTTCCTTATCTGACACAACGATACGGTTGCTTGGCTCTAAGGTGTAAACGTATCATATATAGCTGTTAGTGACATTCGCTTGGAACAGCACTGGAGCTATTTCCTCCAGTGTCTAGGATAATGATCACAATTAACATTGCAGGGATTAGGTACTATTCTGCATCGATTGGGATCTGTTGACAGGACGTCATAATGCACAGAGCGGAAAATAGTCATAATTAGAATCAAAGGAATATATTGATCGCAGCAATGAAAATCCTTCCTCGGGAAGTTCTAATCACATTGGATGACGAAACACTTACATGGTTCGCCTTTCACTGCTCTAGAGCACTAGACTCTTAAAAACCACACCTGGTCTGCATGACTGCAACAATCAGCGTTCTATAAACTGGAAATTGACATGCCTGTAAACAATTTCATTAAACACTCAACTTTGGGCTGTCACATGTAGCTATTATCAACTGTGATTTTGATTGATAGTTATTGTGTTATTTAATCGGTACTTTCTGGGAAGCTGTCCCGTGTTGTCTTATAGTAATAAATATGTATGCATTTGTTAAATGCCACAACACTATAATTATCAGTATCGATGTCGAGCTACAACTCATAATAATTTGATTCTTCTTATAATATCCCACATATCATGTGAACTTCGCTGGTCACGAGGACTGGGTAAATGTTAAATGCTACATATTAGCTGCTGTACATGCCACTTAGTTTAAATGTCTGAACATCATTTGCCTGACAACTTAACCACCAGAAGGATGCAGTGCGTCCGCTTACGGAAGTGCTGTAACTGTCATTGGAAGAATAAGAGGGCATTTGCTGTTTGGAGATTGTATGTAACTGGAGGTGCTAAGGTGGGTCTGAAGTAAGGTTCAGATACTTATTGACTGAAATAGTATTGAAAATATAAATGATTAGCTCTGTTAGACTTGTATCTCTTTCTGTGTACCAACATGCAACAGCCACGCATGTCTTTACTGGGTTTATGTATGACCAAATTATGTATTTTTTCCAAATCAAGATTGGTTTCATGTGTTTAATTCCTGTTCATTTAACAAGCTCCGACGTTCATACAGTTTGGCCCTCACTCTATGAAGGTTCATACTCCAATGAACTCACACAAAGTGAAGGTCAATTCAATTCTTATAATTTTTTCATCACAATTTCTTACCTCAAACGATGTAGGCCAAGATCTAAACACAATACATACGTGTGATTTCATGTTTACACTGACAGCCATACAACAACCAGCTATATCGCGGAGTAAAATAGTTCCTCAAAAAGAGAGGTGACATGGGCGTATGGATGCACAACTTGCTCTTCAGAAACATCTTAAGCAGCACCTGTGTTCAAATCATATCCTCATTAGATGAGAAAGGTCTGTAAAGAACTACCTCAGTAAGTCAGTCACAATGACAGCGCGTCGTAATACATTTACATCAAGTACAAGACGTCAAAATGGCAGACACCGATAAACGTGACGGGAGAGATTTCCGAAATTGTTAATGAACGTGTGGCGGTTACATGTGTACGTCATCATTGATCAACTGGCCGATCACTGAAAGGTGAATAAAGATGCGTCAAACAGACACTAAGGTAAATTCATAGATTGCTGGAGACGGTCAATGTCAGCCTTGGCACGGATCGAGTCGACACTACGATAGTTTAGATGTGCATTTCATCGTTTGTTCATTAGGATAGGCCGCAGCGAGGATATTCGTGAACAATCATGCAGTCACCTTCTCTGACATTTCTCAATGTATACTGAAACGCCGAGACCAAGAATAAAGGTTCTAAATGATCAGAAAGAACGCTTATGTGTGTTTTCGTGCTAGGGAATTCCCAGGGGTTTCCCCAGGAATGTGGAAGTAGTCCGTCAGTGTTTACGTCATTTAAAGAACACGGTCTCGTGAAAAACGTATGAACGTCAAATTGTGTCGTTCATACACTTATGAACGTCAATTTCACGGTCATGTGACCAACCTCTCGTCCAATGGAAAAGCCGTATATCGTGTAAACTTCAAATTAAAAAATTATTTCCTGTTAAGCGTCAAATATAGTATTAAAGATTCATATGCGCATGAAATTTGAAAAAATATATTATACGTACATTAACCATCGCTATGTATATTCATAATAGTTACAAAGCTGCGTCGAAATTCAGCTATGATGCACCAAAATGTTGCGTACTGATGTCTTACTAGTGTCGAGAGTGGTCGCGTTTGTCCACTATCGGTGACCTATATAAAATGAAAATCTGCAACAGGTAGAACTGGTTGTGAAGTGTGTGTGTGTAGATGTACGCTGAATACAGCAACATTCAGGCAATATGACGCAGGGAATGCGGGCATGAGCTTCTTTCATTTTTTCATCAACTTTGTTGTTGGTGCAGTACCCAGAACACTACTAACACTAACACTTTTGATATCTTCGTATCGTTGAGCCGTATGATTGCCCTGGATATGGACCAAACCTGTCCTGCCATGATGAGAGATAGTCGCCCACATCATAACGCTACCCCAACCAAACCTGCTCACTTCCTGTATGCAGTTTCCGGCGTAACGTTCTCCCTGACGTCTGTAGACCAGTGCTCTTCCATCCCTTCGACGGAGGAGAAATCTTGATTCGTCGCTGACGACATCTCTCCATCGCAGTTGAGGCTATATCCTGTGTTGACGATACCAATGCAGTCGTTGTTGACGATGTTATCGGCTCAATATTGAAAACCCTGGCTACAGCTGATCGGAATTCCCCAACCCGCAAGCGGCCTATGACGTTGTTTCTTTGCACTTCTGTTCATCTTTGCATGTTGTTGAACTGTCACTGTTCGATTGACGCAGATGCTAGGCAAATTAAAACCCTGCACTTTCACTTTTCACTTTCAAAAACCCTGCACTACCGTTCATAGTGCTGCTGCACGTGCAGTGCGTGCAGCTCCATGGCCCTTTTGTTAATGCACTGGGTGCGTTTTTTCGAATCATGCGTGTTTCCCGACTAATGGTTTGCATGTCCTTGTCTTGATCATTTTGATCCGGGACATTTGTCACTGACACTATAACACATTAAACCTCTTCATTTTGCACCTCTTGGTCCGCAAATTGTGGTTTTATTGCCCAAAATATCCCTTTTGCGTTTGCGAGTATATATTTAACAATGACTACATAACATGAAGACATATACCACGCCTCTATAAGCGCCTGTATTAATCAGTACAGATCGGAAGGTCTTATTACGTTAAAAAACGTAGACGTTGCAATAAAAAATCCATTAACTAATGAGACGATTACAGGTGTTTAATCGTGCCTGAAACTCAGCCCCTTAGTGGACACACAATCATTAAGCACTCAATCTAAAGTTGACGATTTGTTTGATTTTCATTTCTCAAACACAATCAGATAGATTTCTGTTTGCGGTGTTAGTAAGTGTACATATTTGTCTTTAGCAATTACCAGCAACAATAACAGCACTCAGCGGCATTACTACAGTTTGGGAGGGAGCATTTGTCATGGACTCTCAGATACAAGGGCACAGGGAACCAAGTCACCGAGTAGCATGCGTCTATGAACTGAAAATCCGCTTCGTGATTTCAAAGAAAAACAAAGATTAAAAGGTTTTTGACTCTTGCTGATTGCACACATATTCGGTTGCAACTATTGTAACCAGTCGCGTTGTCGCGCTTGATTGATTATATTATATTCTGCTTGGTTTGGCTCGTTTTACTTGTAATATTTGCCCGTAATGTGTGTATCTTATTCATATGCATGCAAAGCGTGACACAAAACACAGCCATGGTCTTATTATTTCCTAAAGTTTCTACATAAACCTTGGGGCCAGCTGCTCGTTTATGGGAAAGTCGATGCCTCCACGTAACTAACGTCAGTATACATCTTTTCTGGAACAGCGATATAGGATTGATTTGAATAGTGTCGTTTAAGGACAACAAAGTGCCCAAAGGTGTAATGCCATATGAGTGAAATTATCCTCCCAGTTCATTGCTGCGATTGCTAGGGCTAATCGCATAAGCTATTTATGGACCGTGGATATACCTGTTGTGTGATTCACTACACACGGGTAGCTGCATGACAACAGTTAGCAAATGAATATCTAAAGCTGAAATGCAAGTGAGAAGTCATTCGGCAGAATTTATGCTCACTTCACTTTACATTATAAAACAAGCCGCATTAACCCTTGTGAAGAGAACAGTTACATACGGTGCCTCGTGTCATTATGGTGTAGGGAATTCCTACACAATTCCTATTCAGCACACATCAACTTCCTGTAAGAATGCGTATTACACCATTTAAGATATGTTTCTAGAAAATGACTACAACGAGAAGAAGTAACACCTACTTAATGGAGCTCATCAGCGAACGATTGCGATTTGCACAGATGACAAATTCTAATTTCACTTGCATTATGTTATATTTGTGACGTCTCTCTATAGTTTTAGTACGCCATATTGTTTAAGAAATGGAGAATTGCTGAAGCTATCAGTATTTAGATTCTAATACTCTTGGATTATTAGAATCGGATTCGAATACAAAATCTTTGAAAAACGACAAAACAGCTAAACAATAGGAAAAAAAACCAACCTTCAATGACTGAAAGTGATTTTAATGTAGGCATATTTACTCCTGATTACATTTTAATGCATATTCACATTTATGGTAATGTTCAGTTTTTCAATATATACTGAATCGCAAAAGAAACGTCACCATGGATAGATATATGAGAAACCTCATTTGTCAAAACACTGTAAACATACTTTGAGACACATTAAAAAGATGAAACTTGGCAAAATTGATCATCAAGGTTGAAATTAAAGTGTCAAATGATCTTAAAGTGAAACACAACACCAGTCTCTGACAAAATGGCATCACAAGTCAGTATCTCGTGTGTCGGCCATGTGCACTCATGACTGCCATGCAACGTCGATACATGGAATGGACGAGGCGGTTGATGAAGGCCATAGGAAAATGAGCCCACACTCTGAGGAACGCCTGACATAGTTCGGCTGCAGTTGTCGGCCTTGGTCGGACGTCTTTCAGCCGTCTTTGAATCTTGTCCCTAAGGTGCTCAGTGGGATTTATATCGGGACTGAGGGCAGGCCACTTAATGGTTCTGTTGCCATTCTGCTGGAGGAAGTCTCTTGTTGCTCTCGCAGTGTGGGCACGGGCGTTATCATACTGAAACTCGTGGTTGCGGCGATGTGCCAAATGAAGTATGGCGTGTGGTCTCAAGACTTGATCAATGTACCGAGCTGCTGTGACACCATTGCCTCTCCCTGGACCGATGTTCTGGAAGACCACAGGGCCGACCCTCTGTGCAAGACCAATTCCATCCCACACCATGATGCTCGGACCACCCCACGAGTCTCTCTCAACAACACAAGCATCCGAATAACGTACCCCGTGGCGTCACCAGACTCTATCTCTCTCTGCCACCTCATGTTGAGATACAGTAACGGCTCTCGTCTGAGAAGAGGACTCTTCTCCACTGCCGGTGGCGCCAATGCTGGTGCTGTGTTGCCCACTGAAGACGGTCCCGGCGATGACGTGGTGTCAGAAGGGGTCCTCAGTGTGGTCTATGACAGTGGAGGTGTCTGCTCGTCAGTCGTCGACGCACGGTGTCCGCACTAATGTGTCGCTGGTGTGTCTCGATGGTCTGTCGAGCAGTTTCCGCAGCAGTAACAAAGGGATCTTGAAGATGCTATCGATCCTGACGTCGGGTGGTGACCCTTGGTCTTCCACTACGTGGTCGGTCATCTGTAGTGTTGGTGGTCTGGTACCGTTGCTGCAGCCTGTATATGGTCCTTACGTGGACTTGAAATGCATTGGCTACTTGCCGGGGCGTTTGTCCATCTTGCAATCGTCCAAGGGCTTGGTGTGGCTGATTTCTTGTCAATCTTGACATGTGGTAGCAATTCAATAACGAATAAATGTTATGGGATCTGGGTTGATTTTTATTGGGCAAGAAATGGGGGACCGCATGTGCATTTCAATTTGCACGGAACTCACGTGCATCGGGTTACCATGGCCGTTGCCTTGATGCGTTTGGGCGATCGGTTTTATTGTCATCTGTTACTTTGATTTTTTATCATCAAATTTCATTTTTCCGGACAAGGTAATATTAAAGTTTAGAAACTTTGTCAAAAATTAACCAGATTTTTTAATGCAATGTTACTTGGTGTGACGTTTCTTTTGCGGTTCAGTCTTTATTCTTCCATTGGAGAGTTACAAATTTAAATGGAAAAAGTAACATTGTAAGGTATATTGTTTCATGAAATTACATTAGTATTGGGGAAATTTAAATGACTGTGGTTGCATCTTTCTGAAAACATGACACCAGCTCATAGTACAACTTATTGTGAAGCGCAATATAGCACACATGCGTACCAGAAAAGCATCGGCAGTTTGTAATCCAGGAACAAGCCGTGCTACATCCCAGGTTATATGAGGTGAGAGCTCTGCTTGGATCAAGGCAAAGTGTTTTAAGTCTGGGATTGAAGAGACTCGCCAGTGCCATGATGACTCTTCTTTTTTTCTTATCGCTGATTTTACGGGCATTTTCCATGACGTTTGTTTTGGGAAATAGCCTTGTGTTTATAAAACCATTCAGATGATTAGAAAGTTCATATTTTTCTAGAATTCTGCATAATCAAAATTTCAAGATTCTTTTTCGTGCAGTTGTCTCTGAATAGAGCTAGACAGGTTAAGAGTAGAATTCCCTGAAGGAAATCTGCATGTGAGGAGCACACTTGTCCAAAGAAGAAAAGTTTTCCTGTGTCAATATAGGATTCTATAGAGGTACAGCCTGCTAGAGAATTAAATATATCTGTCCTCGTCCTTCTAAGAAATCCTTGTGCCATCTTCAGGCCGAATCTCTGTGCACTTTCTAAAGCTGTTACCTCTGCTTTAGACAACCCCGACCACAGTTCGCATCCATAAAGTGCTTTGGGTAGTCATGTAGACTTGAGTTTACAGTTCGTAAATGGATTGAGTCCCTCTTTGTGGATCTCAGCTTTGTACAGGCATCAATCGTTCTATTCCATGATTGGTATGTTGCGTCCAGTTGTACTCCCAAGTGACTGATATCACTTGACCTTGGAAGAGTTTCCCATAGAGAGATAACTTGAATGGGGGTGGTTTGCTTGTATTGAAGGTCAGGACTCTGCTTTTGCTATCAGACAATTTGAATCGCCACCGAGAACTGTATCTTTCACATTTCACAGGTTGTCTGGAAGAGGACTGATCACAGTGATGTCGTCTGCATGTGTGGGAGATGTAACGTTTATATCTAAATTTATGGCCCACGTCAATGTAAACGAGGTAGAACTTAGCAGATAGAATATTCCTTTGTCGAACCCCTCTGTGTAAAGGGAACAAGTATGATTGGACGCTGTTCGTTAACACACTGCACTTCATATCTTTATAAGTGTTGTCAACAATGGTCCACAAAGGTGCTGGGATGTTCAAATGCTTCAACTTTAGGTGGAGCCCAGGATGGTATGCCATGTCAAATGCCTTAAAGATATTCAGGAACGCAACATGAACTGCGTCTGATCTTTCAGTTTAATTAAGAATTGAGCTTGCGAGTAGGTTCGCACGAAATTGGACTGGTGGAGACTCAGCGGAGCGCGTGGAAACTGGTGAGTTTTGTGTTCCAACTGTGTTTGGTTTTTGGGATTTGTCTTGTGCGATCTCCTGTAATACTTTGCTCAGCTGGTGTTTCTTGTCACCTCAGATGGATCTACTGCATGACCTGATGCTAGCTTCATTTCTATGCCCTGACAAGTACATGATGTGACGCAATTCAACATTTGCATCGGCTAGTGCTTGAATGGCAGTTGCACGGATGCAGTGAGGGGTATAGACGTGGCTGAGATCTGCTTCCTTGGAAATTGTGCGAATGATCAAACCAAGTTGACGTTCCGACATGGGCTTACTCCAGTACCACACAGGGTCTTCAGACTGTCGACAATTCCTGAATAGAAAAATTCAATATCCTCTGTATCACAGTTTCGAGTCGGAATTATCAGAGAGAGTTATAAGGTATCTGTTACACTGTAACAGATATGGTCAGAAATTTTCAGGGGATTGTCATCTTTAACTTCAGCCAAAAGTTCTGTTAATTCGATAGGTACTAAGATATGGACAATGGCTGACTATGGGGCATCGTGATATGAAATATAGGTGTTGGCTGGGTCACTACATAACGTCTGCATGTTCACAGCTGTGAGGAAGTTTCTCTTATGAAGGTTTGTAGCAGCATATCTCTTTGGTGCAAGCTAGGTAAGTATCTGGGGTCATTTGCTTTGGCGTTGAAATCTCCAAGGATTATGACTAGACCTTTGACGGAATATGCCGTGTATGTGTCTTGGAGAGCCTCCGTGTAAAACAAGAACCAATCCAGGTCTATTTGATCGAGGTTAATACACTGAGAAGATGCATATTGACTGACTGACTTTTTTTTTTAGTTAACATAGTCAAGGAAGTCAATGTTATGTTCTCGCAGTTGATGGTCAGACAAAACACAGATGTCTTTTTTATTTTCCTCCAGACACCGTGTTCCGAAATGGGACTCCAGTCATAGCACCCCTTATGTTCCAGCACATATGGTTTAGCTTCTTATAGTTCATGATATTCTTGAGACTCACTCGATGACTCCTTACCATGTATGCGCTTTAAAAACTGCTCCCCAGAAAGCCATGGCTTAAAAATAATGTTGGGGGCGAGAATGTACTATTTTCTACACGACCCTTATCTTCAAGTAATACGTTTACTTGTACAGAGGCAGTTCTCCTGTCATTGCTATTAAAGTATCGTACAATTTTACATGTACATCCTTCTTTTTAAGATACTTTTGCAGAGCTTCTCTTGAACTTGATTTGTGGATCCCACCAATGTAGAGGCGGGCAGTTTTCAGACGGATTGGGTCTTCACGAAATTCGACTGGGTTATCTCTGGTTGCAGCACATTGATAATTTGAAATGTGGACCTGTAGTTGTTATGTTGTAAGCTGTAGCTCCCGTCAGGTTCGGTAATGTGACTTTCAGAAGTTAAAGGTCCAGTAGAAGGTGCTGTACTACCTGGAGCTTTGTTGTCAACCTTGTCATTGTGTAATGTCATTGAAGACTATGGATTGTTTCACGCATTGACATACCTTGACCATCAACATCAAGATGTTGTCTGCTGTCTACTACGTTTTCAATTTCCGGCTTTTCTTTAAAAAGTCCAACGTAGATTCATTTTATTCAGTACATCTCTCCAAATCTGGTTCAACTGGTCGCCTTACAGTGTCTCTAATGTTGCAGCTATTCAGAGTTAATTGATAATGGATTATGAAAAACAAACGGCAAACCACAATGAAATAAAAATATTTTCTATTGTGTCTAGCCACTTAATTTTAATAAGATCCGTTTAAAATTTCATTAAATAGCAGAAATCAGTTGTTTTGTGACGATGTAGATGCAAGATTTCCTAATGTTTCAAAGTATGAACTGTTAGAAATAAAATGACATGAAATCAAGTTGAAATTATTACAACTGATTTAACTTATTATTCATGGTGGTTCAATGATTAAGACACTTTGTTATTACACTTATGTTCTAAATTTCAATTTCCACGTAATATTTATTAATTCTAAGATACGTGTAAACAATGTTTGCATGTTCTCAGTTACTTTCCAATACCCCGCGACCTTAACCTTCATGTGCAATGTCAAAGCTCACAGTTCACGTCACGACCTCTTCAAAGTTCATGCATTTCGAAGCAGTTTATTGAACCTTTATGCTGCCAGGTTCTCACCTTACTGCCTGCTATATTTGAACTATGTAAAGACACATGCGAGTACCTTTCCCTTTCATTGTTAGGTTTTATGTTTATTTCTGAACACCCTGAAATTGTACATATGCCAAAATATTAATTTGTTGCAAAATTGTTTAGATATTTCACACAACTGTTACATTATATTTGCAAATGTGTGCTTGGTAATTTTGCATAATTTCAATGTAGTCAATATATTTATTGCTTCATTTGGATGTAATTTTGAATGTGCTAAATACAAGGAACATTGGTAAACATTTCTGAATTTTACAGAAAGCTATTGTTTATTGTAGTTTTCCGAACCTCATCAACTTGTCGACGCTCCAACTCGTCACCAACTTGTCACCAACTGTCACCAATTATTCCTAAAGCCATGGCTCTAACTATAATCTGCACAACGTCAAACGTCACGAAAGAAACCCTGTTGATGCGAGTATCAGGTTTGTGTTCTTGTATCCACAGACGATATTTGATTAAACTCCCGTCTAATTATCCATATACCATGTATATTGGTGTCGCTGACCAGTAGTCAATTTCGGAAATCGATCCTAGACTTGTTGACCTCCGGCGATATGTGCAAGCCGATTAGTGACATTTCTATTTGAGAAACCTGTTGTTCCCGAGGAGGACACTTATCAGTTGTGGGTGGAGGAGGACACTAATCAGCTGTGGGTGGAGGAGAACACTAATCAGTTGTGGATTGCGGAGAACACAAATCAGTTGTGGTTTTAGGAGAACACTAATCTGTTGCGAGTGGAGGAGAACACTAATCTGTTGTGGGTGAGGAGGAGATTAATCAGTTGTGGGTTAAAGAGAACAGTAATCAGTTGTGGGTGGAGGAGAACACAAATCAGCTTTAGGTGAAGGGGAACACTAATCAGTTATGGGTGAGGATGATACTAATCAGCTGGGGGTGGAGGAGAACACAAATCAGATGTGGGTTTAGGAGAACACTAATCTGTTGTGGGTGGAGGAGAACACTAATCTGTTGTGGGTGAGGAGGACATTAATCAGTTGTAGGTTGAGGAGAACACTAATCTGTTGCGGGTGGAGGAGAACACTAATCGGTTGTGGGTGAGGAAGACACAAATCAGTTGTGTACGGGGAGAATATTAATCAGTTGTGGGTGAGGAGGACACTATTTTGTTGTGGATGGAGGAGAACACTAATCAGTTGTTGGTGTGGAAGACACTTATCAGTTTTGGGTGGAGGAGAACACTAATCCCTGGTAGGTGTAGAGGAACACTAATCAGTTAGGACACTGTTTCTGGAGGAGAACACTAGTCTTTTGTGGGTGGAGGAAAACACTAATCAGTTGTGGTGAGGAGTACGCTAATCAGTTGTGGGTGAGGAAGACACTAATCAGTTGTGGGTGAGGAGGACACTAATCTTTTGTGGATGAAGGAAAACACTAATCAGTTGTGGTAAGGAGGACACAAATCGGCTGTGGGTGAGGGGGACACATCAGTCGTTGGTGGAGGAGAACACAAATCAGTTGTGGTTGGAGGAGAATACGAATCAGTTTTGAAACACTAATTCGTTGTAGGTGGGAGGAACACTTATCAGCTGTGGGTTGAGAACGCTAATCAGTTCTGTGTAAGGAGGACAACACTCAGTTGTGGGTGGAGGGGAGCACTAATCAGTAGTGGGAGAGGAGGACACAAGTCAGTTGTGTACGGGGAGAACACTAATCAGTTGTTGGTGAGGAGGACACTAATTAGTTGTGGATGGAGGAGAACACTAAACAGATGTGGGTGAGTAGGAGACTAATTAGTTGTGTGTAAGGAGAATACTAATCAATTGCGGATAAGGAGAACACTAAGCTGTTGTGGATGGAGGAAAACACTAATCTGTTGTGGGTGGAGGGGAGCGCTAATGAGTTGTGGGTGAGGAGGACACTAATTAGTTGTGGGTGAGGAGAACACTAATCTGTTGTGTGAGGAGTGTGAGAACACTAATCAGTTGTAGGTGGGGGAGGAACACTAATTAATTGTGGGTTGGGGAGAACACTAATCAGTTGTGGGTGAGAAGGACAATAATTAGTTATGAATGGAGGAGAACATTAATCAGTTGTGGATAGAGGAAAACACTAATCAGTTGTGGATAGAGGAAAACACTAATCAGTTGTGGGTGGAGGAAAACACTAATCTGTTGTGGGTGAAGGAGAGCACTAATCATTAGTGGATGAGGAGGACACTAATCGGTTGTGGGTGAGGAAGACACAAATCAGTTGTGTACGGGGAGAACATTAATCAGTTGTGGGTGAGGAGGACACTAATTAGTTGTGGATGGAGAACACTAAACAGTTGTTGGTGAGTAGGAAACTAATTAGTTGTGAATGGAGGAGAACACTAAAGAGTTGTTGGTGAGTAGGACACTAATTAGTTGTGGATGGAGGAGAACACTAATCAGTTGTGTGTGACTGGAACACTAATGAGTTGTGGGTGAGAACACTAAGCTGTTGTTGGTGAGGAGGACACTAATTAGTTGTGGATGGAGGAGAACACTAAACAGTTGTGGGTAAGTAGGACACTAATTAGTTGTGGATGGAGGAGAACACTAATCAGTTGTTGGTGAGGAGGACACTAATTAGTTGTGGATGGAGGAGAACGCTAATCAGTTGCGGGTGAGGAGGACACTAATTAGTTGTGGGTGAGGAGAACACTAAGCTGTTGTGGGTGGAGGAAAACACTAATCTGTTGTGGGTGGAGGAGAACACTAATCTGTTGTGGGTGAGGAGGACATTAATCAGTTGTAGGTTGAGGAGAACACTAATCTGTTGCGGGTGGAGGAGAACACTAATCGGTTGTGGGTGAGGAAGACACAAATCAGTTGTGTACGGGGAGAATATTAATCAGTTGTGGGTGAGGAGGACACTATTTTGTTGTGGATGGAGGAGAACACTAATCAGTTGTTGGTGTGGAAGACACTTATCAGTTTTGGGTGGAGGAGAACACTAATCCCTGGTAGGTGTAGAGGAACACTAATCAGTTTTGGGGTGAGAAAAACACTAATCAGTTGTGGGTGGAGGAGAACACTAATCAACTGTGGGTGAGGAGAAGACTAATCAGTTGTGGGTGTAGGAGAACACTAATCCGTTGTAGGCTTTGGAAAACACTAATTCGTTTTAGGTGGAGGAGAACACTAATCAGTTGTGGGTTCAGAACACTAATCAGTTCTGTGTGAGGAGGCCCCTTATTAGTTGTGGGTGGAGGAAAACACTGATTCGTTGTAATTAGGGAGGAACACTAATCAGTTGTGGGTAGAGAATTCAGTTTTGGGTGGGGAGAAGACAAATCAGTTGTAAAGGGGAGGGTACTGATCAGTTGTGGGTGGAGGAGAACACGAATCAGCTTTAGTTGGAGAACACTAATCAGCTGACGGATGAGAAGGACACAAATCAGTTGTGGGTGGAGGAGAACACGAATCCGTTGTGGTTTGAGGAGAAAACTAATCAGTTTTAGGTGGAGGAGAACACTAATCAGTTGTATGTGAGGAGAACACTAATCAGTTGTGATAGAGGAGAACATTAATATGTTGTGGTAGAAGGAGATCACAAATCAGTTGTGGTTTGAGGGGAACACGTATCAGTTTAAGGTAGAGGAGAACACTTATCGGTTATGGGTGAGGAGGCACTAATCAGTTGTGGGTGAGAAGGACACTGTTTCTGGAGGAGAACACTAGTCTTTTGTGGGTGGAGGAAAACACTAATCAGTTGTGGTGAGGAGTACGCTAATCAGTTGTGGGTGAGGAAGACACTAATCAGTTGTGGGTGAGGAGGACACTAATCTTTTGTGGATGAAGGAAAACACTAATCAGTTGTGGTAAGGAGGACACAAATCGGCTGTGGGTGAGGGGGACACATCAGTCGTTGGTGGAGGAGAACACAAATCAGTTGTGGTTGGAGGAGAATACGAATCAGTTTTGAAACACTAATTCGTTGTAGGTGGGAGGAACACTTATCAGCTGTGGGTTGAGAACGCTAATCAGTTCTGTGTAAGGAGGACAACACTCAGTTGTGGGTGGAGGGGAGCACTAATCAGTAGTGGGAGAGGAGGACACAAGTCAGTTGTGTACGGGGAGAACACTAATCAGTTGTTGGTGAGGAGGACACTAATTAGTTGTGGATGGAGGAGAACACTAAACAGATGTGGGTGAGTAGGAGACTAATTAGTTGTGTGTAAGGAGAATACTAATCAATTGCGGATAAGGAGAACACTAAGCTGTTGTGGATGGAGGAAAACACTAATCTGTTGTGGGTGGAGGGGAGCGCTAATGAGTTGTGGGTGAGGAGGACACTAATTAGTTGTGGGTGAGGAGAACACTAATCTGTTGTGTGAGGAGTGTGAGAACACTAATCAGTTGTAGGTGGGGGAGGAACACTAATTAATTGTGGGTTGGGGAGAACACTAATCAGTTGTGGGTGAGAAGGACAATAATTAGTTATGAATGGAGGAGAACATTAATCAGTTGTGGATAGAGGAAAACACTAATCAGTTGTGGATAGAGGAAAACACTAATCAGTTGTGGGTGGAGGAAAACACTAATCTGTTGTGGGTGAAGGAGAGCACTAATCATTAGTGGATGAGGAGGACACTAATCGGTTGTGGGTGAGGAAGACACAAATCAGTTGTGTACGGGGAGAACATTAATCAGTTGTGGGTGAGGAGGACACTAATTAGTTGTGGATGGAGAACACTAAACAGTTGTTGGTGAGTAGGAAACTAATTAGTTGTGAATGGAGGAGAACACTAAAGAGTTGTTGGTGAGTAGGACACTAATTAGTTGTGGATGGAGGAGAACACTAATCAGTTGTGTGTGACTGGAACACTAATGAGTTGTGGGTGAGAACACTAAGCTGTTGTTGGTGAGGAGGACACTAATTAGTTGTGGATGGAGGAGAACACTAAACAGTTGTGGGTAAGTAGGACACTAATTAGTTGTGGATGGAGGAGAACACTAATCAGTTGTTGGTGAGGAGGACACTAATTAGTTGTGGATGGAGGAGAACGCTAATCAGTTGCGGGTGAGGAGGACACTAATTAGTTGTGGGTGAGGAGAACACTAAGCTGTTGTGGGTGGAGGAAAACACTAATCTGTTGTGGGTGGAGGAGAACACTAATCGGTTGTGGGTGAGGAAGACACAAATCAGTTGTGTACGGGGAGAAAATTAATCAGTTGTGGGTGAGGAGGACACTATTTTGTTGTGGATGGAGGAGAACACTAATCAGTTGTTGGTGTGGAAGACACTTATCAGTTTTGGGTGGAGGAGAACACTAATCCCTGGTAGGTGGAGAGGAACACTAATCAGTTTTGGGGTGAGGAGAACACTAATCCGTTGTGGGTGAGAACACTAATCAACTGTGGGTGAGGAGAAGACTAATCTGTTGTATGTGGGGGAGGAAAACGAATTAGTGGTGGTGTGATGAGGACACTAATCAGTGGTGGGGAGGAGGACACTTATCAGTTGTTTGGGTGAGGAGAACACTGATCCGTTCTGGGTGAGAGTGCTAATCATCTTCGGGGGAGGAGAACACTAATCTATTGTATGTGGGGGAGGAACACTAATCAGTTGTGGTGTGATAAGGACACTAATCATTTGTTGGTGAGAAAACTAATCAGTTGTTGCTGGAGGAAAACACTAATCAGTTATTGGTGTAGGAGAGAACTAATTCGTTGAAGGTGGGGAGGAGAAAACTAATCAGTTGTGGATGAGGAGAAGACTAATTAGTTTTTGGTGGAGGAGGACACTAATCCGTTATGGGTGGAGGAGAACATTAAATTGTTCTATTTGAAGGCAAACATTAATCAGTGAACATAAAACCGTTGGAAGTGGTGGATAACGTTAATCAGTTGAAGGTGGGGGTGAACAATAATCAGTTGCACACGGATGAAAACATAAATCTTTTTTTAACAAAGGGGAAGAGGACGATATACTGGGGATTATTTTTTTCCGCGGTGCATGTTGCCCTACTGCATACCCCTGTGGGGGAGTGAACGTGACCCGGCTGTACTGAGATGGCCAAGTACTCTTTTGTACTGCAAGGTTGTGATTGTTTTAAGTTTACCTTTTGATTGCAAACGACCCATGTTTACTGTGAGCCATAAACCCCTCTAATCGACTTCTGCGTGATTTGTTGACATTCTCATACTGTGGTGTAAATTTATACTGAAACCAGTTATCCTCAGAAGCTGATTAATTTTCATTTTATGTGTCCATGAACCGTGAAATGAATTGATAGGAACAGCAATGATTGATAAAGATTAGTTTCCTGAGATCTGTTGTTAAAGGTTGTTTTCCCGTCAGGTTAACTCTTAACCAACTGGCAAATACTGAACGATATAACGGATATAAGTTTTAGCTTTACAGATAACGATTACGTATATCTTTCAGTTGTATTTCTAAAATGTCCATGATTACTGACTTATTTTTCTCTTCTTTCTTGAACTATATACATATTTACCATGCAACACCTATCAATTCGGCAAAAATGGACAAAAGCCGTAAATACAATGTAATATGTTAGGGGAAATATGATGTGTTGGTGATACATACTCGGAAAATTCATACGATAGTAGTCATACAGGGAATGAATTCGACCCAGGGACAACTGAAAACGCAAGTCGGCCCTCTCACATATAAATAAACCCCGGAGTGTCCCTGGTCACAAAAGAATGTAATGTAAGCTATTCAATACGTTGCTACAATCATAGATTATCCGTCTGGGGCTTAATGGCGGCGGTTACTAAGCGTAACCAGGGACGCTTATTGGAAAGTGACGCTGAGCACTTTGACTCGCATTAGAGCAGACGGTTTCCGTCAGCGGGTTTAACAGATCGATCTCCATGGTCATATGGGTGTAGCGAGGGGCCTGTCGTGCGACAGTGTGATATGGAACAGCGTAGTAACAAACTTCGCTGGTGATAGGTAAGTATTGAATTTAACAATTTAAGTAGTCCGAAAAGGGTCCATTTCATACCATTAAACATTAACATGCTCCACGTGAGGCATGTACTGTCCTGTAACTATGGTTTGAATGTTCTTGCGTATAATAAACAATAGCACTGAAATATTGATGGATATCAAGGACGCCACACAGTAACACAGGGCGCCAACCTGATAAGTGAGAAGCATGACTGACTCGTCTGAATAATAGTTTCTGAGTAGTAGATGAATCAAAGTTAACTGCCACTGAACCTATTAGATGTGCAGTGATGTGATTGTGATATTCGCTATTATCAAAAAGGCTCCAAGCCAGAATGACTACGTGTCCTATTGTAGTCGCATACACACACACACACACACACTCTCTCTCTCTGTGCATCCTCCACTGATGTACTCTAAGATATTTTTCCTCAGGCTGCCTTGGAAACCAAACTTTGGAAGGAGGATAGATAGATAGATAGATAGATAGATAGATAAATAGATAGATAGATAGATAGATAGATAGATAGATAGATAGATAGATAGATTCTACTTGTGCTGATACTTGATATATATCATCTGCTTCTAAAGCAAACTTGTATATACCGCAATCTATCGACTCGATGTTGTCACTTCCTAGCGAGAACCGTACACGTAATCACATTCAACGTCACAAGTGTGTTTAACACACGCACAACATGCCCGTTGTTAATACCAACAAAGGTTTTCTGAGTGAGGTAAATCGTCACGACATTGATTGATAGATAGCATTTATTTATATCCTACTCATAACATGTACAGCCAGTGCCGAGCCATGATCACTTGTCAATTCCTCATTGTTCAACATGAAGGAGTAGGTCGGTGTCAATTGTGTCTTTCGAAATCAACTCTTTCGCGAACTGGTATTTTACGCTGCTGCCAGTACAATCAGCCGAATACGTTACGGCAAAGTGGGGCACACTGTATAGTCACCAAATGTTTTGTTATCCATTAGGTACGCGAAAGTTGTTTGTTTTTTAACGTCGGACAATTCCAGCTATATGACGGCGGTCTGTAAATGATCTAGTGATTGACGTCATGAACATCGATCTGGGATGCGATGACATGCATCAACCAGATTTTCACGGGGGAGATGCGCGAATAAAGTGGATGGTACAAAGTTGTTGTTGTTTGTTGTTTAACGTCGCACTCAACAATATTCCAGCTATATGACGGGGATCCGTAAATATTCGAGTCTGGACCAGACAATCGATCCACGCAATGGGGATACGATGACATGCATCAAACATGATACGACGTTCATCAACCTTGTCCCAGGCGTAAAACAGAATGATCTCTTGATCAACTGCTTTATGCATACATAACAGGGAAGGATAAGGGCCATCGGTGTGTTCCTGAATTGATAATATCATAATCATTTTTCAATATCTTCAAAACTGTTGTACTGAGGTTTTATACTGGGAAATGACATCGAGGCCACTTAAATAGGAAAATAGATGCTCAACATTGCATCATCTGGTCCAAACTCGATTATTAACATACCACCGCCATATAGCTGGAATATTGGTGAGTGCGGCATCATATAACAAACAAACAAAACAAAAAAAACTTTGCTTTCAATTCAACATGTTCTGTTGAATAGTGTTGTGTGCGATGTACTTAAGAGGACAATGCCGATTATTTTTACATTTCCTGACTTGTAAGGAAGGGTATATTACATATATTCACAGGTAGACGTCGGTAACACAATGAGCTTCTACTACATTAAGGTGGCGAAGGAACCGGAAAAACTACCTGGATATGGCTTCCGTAAGGCCGATGCGGAGGAGATCGCCATTATTACACAACGCCTGACCAGACCGACGTACAGCAGTCTCATACACACTGAGGATAGCCAGTCAGTACACAACTACCAATTCATTCGTGAACAGAGCCGTAAGAGACGTACACCATCTGCATGCCAGAAAATACCACTATCGGCACACAGGAAGAGTACAAATGATCGTAGATTCACTGACTGGGAGTTACAGCGCGTGTTGAGACGATTACAAAAACCCACTGAGACGTCCGAACATAAACGGTTTTTCCACGATGACGATTTGAGACCTGCCCAAGCTGTCACAGCAGTTAACCGACCGAAAACGGGTGACGAAAAAACTAAATTTTTGGAGCGACTGGTTCGACCCACAACAGCAAGTAGGGCAAAGAGTGTTAATGGTTGTCATCTGTGTGATGAGAAAAGTCGAGAGAAGAATAAAACATTAGCACCGTTTGAGTATGTTTACGCGAACGATACCGAATTTGAACAGGCAGTGGTTGAGGAAATCGTCGAGCGTGTACGATCCTCGACTCATGCCAGTACTCGGGGTGCGAAGCAATGTTGTCGACTGACACCAGCCCGTGTAGATGAAGTGGAAATCCGAAAAGGGCTGCCATTAGTCAGTGGTCTACCAAGGAGTAACACTGTGAAAGAAATTGTGCACAGGTTGCATCCCCCGAGATTCCACGGATACAGAAGTGCAACAACGCCTGTCTCTATGTCCTAACGGTTCTTGCTATGGTTCATTAGGTGATTATACAGATCTCTATGCCCAGGTTATCCATTAAATGTAACTATATAGATATGACCAGCAGCAATGGGCAATCGGTTAAAATCAACTACACATTAACCATAATTTATAACATAGAACCATGTAGAACCACGTTAATTTACCAGCCTTTTTTCATGTTGATATATCCCAAACTGTCATCTGTCTTTATACATCTACGTGTGGCACTGATGGTATGTTGATAACTGACCAAGATCCCATATTTGGGTTGATACTAGAATACCGTATATTCCTTTAAGATGATCGCAAGTACTGTGTCATATCATATGATACATAACAGCAGACGTTGAACAGGAAGTTAAATAACTATTGCAATGGAACAGTTACAAAACATGTCATTACATAATCGATTTCGGCTTCTGTATTTCAATCTGAGTATGTAACTTTGAAATTAAAAATAAATATAAGGGTTTCGAATTTTTATTATATATATTAGTCATATACAGTAAGCGGTGATCAACCTTTTGAAGGTGTGTGCATATGATCAGGAAGACATATCTCTTTGTGTTAACTTGACAATCAATGTAGATTCCGCCATACATTACAACTGCCTAACCTAGATATTTGGAGTAAACTAGGATTAAATAAAACATATTTTTTAAAGAGTTCTTCGTGTTGTGATTGGATTTCATTCCTTGCATGAACTAGATGTACACGCTGTAATTAGTATGTCATATTTTAAACAACATGAAACGCACAAACGTATGCGACGCCACATAGTCCCCGAAGTAAAGTTAAGTTTAAGGTTAAAAGTAAATGGGTATAAGCAAATGGAACTGTGAAGGGGATCAGTATAGGCTACTAGAACTATGAACGGGTGAGTATAGGCTACTGGAACTGTGAAGGTGATAAGTATAGGCTACTAGAACTGTGAAGGGGGTGAGTAAAGGCTACTTGAACTGTAAAGGTGATGAGTACAGGCTACTAGAACTGTGAAGGGGGTGAGTATAGGCAAATAGAACTGTGAAGGTGATGAGTATAGACTACTAGAACTGTGAAGGTGATAGGTATAGGCTACTAGAACTATGAAGGGATGAGTATAGGCAACTAGAACTGTAAAGGTGATGAGTATAGGCTACTAGAACTGTGAAGGGGATGAGTATAGGCTACTAGAACTGTGATGGGAATGTGGATAGGCTACTGGAACTGTGAAGGGGATGAGTATAGACTACCAGAACAGCAAAGGTGATGAGTAAAGACCACTAGAACTGTAAAGGGGAAAAGTATAGGCTACTAGAACTGTTAAGGTGATAAGTATAGGCTACTAGAACTGTGATGGGAATGTGGATAGGCTACTAGATCTGTGAAGGGGATGAGTATAGACTACTAGAACAGCAAAGGTGATGAGTAAAGACCGCTAGAACTGTAAAGGGGAAAAGTATAGGCGACTGGAACTGTGAAGGTGATGATTATAGGCAACTATAACTGTGATGGGAATGTGGATAGGCTACTAGAACTGTAAAGGGGATAAGTATAGACTTCTAAAACTGTGAAGGGGATACGTATAGGCTACTAGAACAGTGAAGGTGCTGAGTATAGGCAACTAGAACAGTGAAGGTGATGAGTATAGGCAACTAGAACAGTGAAGGAGATGAGTATAGGCTACTAGAACTGTGAGGGGGATGTGGATAGGCTACTAGAACTGTGAAGGTGATGAGTATGGACTAGAAGAACTATGAAGGGGTGAGTACAGACAACTAGAACTGTGAAGGTGATGAGAATAGACAACTAAAACTGTGAAGGTGATGGGTATAGACTACTAGAACTTTGAAGGGGATGAGTATAGGCAACTAGAACTTTGAAGGGGTGAGTATAGGCAACTAGGACGATGAAGGTGATGAGTATAGGCAACTAGAACTGTGAAGGTGATGGGTATATACTACTAGGACGATGAAGGTGATGAGTATAGATTACTAGAAGTGTGATGGGAATGAGTATAGGCAACTAGGACAGTGAAGGTGATGAGTATAGATTATTAGAACTCTGAAGGTGATGGGTATAGACTACTAGAACTCTGAAGGTGATGGGTATAGACTACTAAATCTGTGAAGGTAATTAGTATAGACTATTAAAGTGTGAAGGGGTGAGTATTGGCAACTAGAACTGTGATGGTGATGAGTAAAGACTATTAGAACTGTGAAGGTGATAGGTATAGACTACTAGAACTGTGAAGGGGATGAAAATAGGTTACTAGAACTTTGAAGGGGATGAGAATAGGCAACTACAACTGTGAAGGAGATGAGTATACACTATTAGAACTGTGAAGGTGATGGGTATAGACTACTAGCTCTTTGAAGGGGATGAGTATAGGCAACTAGAACAGTGAAGGTGATGAGTATAGACTACTGGAAGTATGAAGGGGTAAGTACTGGCAACTAGAACTGTGAAGGTGATGAGTGTACACTATTAGAGCTGTGAAGGTGATGAGTATAGACTACTAGAACTGTGAAGGTGATGAGTATAGGCAAGAAGAACTACGAAGGGGATGAGTATAGGCTACTAGAACTTTGAAGGGAATAAGTAAAGGCAACTAGAACTGTGAAGGAGATGAGTAGAGGCTACTAGAACTGTGAGGGGGATGTGGGTAGGCTACTAGAACTGTGAAGGTGATGAGTATGGACTAGAAGAACTATGAAGGGGTGAGTACAGACAACTAGAACTGTGAAGGTGATGAGAATAGACAACTAAAACTGTGAAGGTGATGGGTATAGACTACTAGAACTTTGAAGGGGATGAGTATAGGCAACTAGAACTTTGAAGGGGTGAGTAGAGGCAACTAGGACGGTGAAGGTGATGAGTATAGACTATTAGAAGTGTGAAGGTGATGAGTAAAGTCTAAGTAATAGAGTTGGGGATTAGGATAGGCTACTAGAACTCTGAAGGTGATGAGTATAAACTATTAGAACGGTGAAGGTGATGGGTATAGACTACTAGAACTCTGAAGGTGATGGGTATAGGCCACTAGAACTGTGAAGGGGATGAAAATAGGTTACTAAAACTGTGAAGGGGATGAGTATAGGCTAATAGAATAGAGATGGGGATATGGATAGGCTACTAAAACTGTAAAGGGGGTGAATATAGGCTACTAGAACTGTGAAGTGGGTGAGTATAGGCAACTTGAACTGTGAAGGGGATGAGTAAAGACAACTAGAACGGTGAAAGTGATGAGAATAGGCATTTAGAACTGTGAAGGTGATGGGTATAGACTACTAGAACTTTGAAGGGGATGAGTATAGGCAACTAGAACTTTGAAGGGGTAAGTATAGGCAACTAGGGCGGTGAAGGTGATGAGTATAGAGTACCAGAAATGTGAAGGGAATGAGTATAGGTAACAAGGGCGGTGAAGGTGATGAGTATGGACTATTAGAACTGTGCAGGTGATGGGTATAGACTACTAGAACTCTGTAGGTGTTGGGTATAGACTACTAGAACTGTGAAGGGGATGAAAATAGGTTACTAGAACTGTGAAGGGAATGAGTCAAAGCAACTAGAACTTTGAAGGGGATGAGTATACACTATTAGAACTGTGAGGGTGATGGGTATAGACTACTAGCTCTTTGAAGGGGATGAGTATAGGCAACTAGAACTTTGAAAGGGATGAGTATAGACAACTATGACGGTGAAGGTGATGAGTATAGACTATTAGAAGTGTGAAGGTGATGACTAAAGTCTAAGGAATAGAGTTGGGGATATGGATAGGCTACTAGAACTCTGAAGGGTGTGAGTATAGGCTACTTGATTAGTGAAGGGGGTGAATATAGGCTACTAGAAGTGTGAAGTGGGTGAGTATAGGCAACTAGAACTCTGAAGGGGATGAGAATAGGCAACTACAACTGTGAAGGTGATGGGTATAGACTACTAGCTCTTTGGAGGGGATGAGTATAGGCAACTAGAACAGTGAAGGTGATGAGTATAGACTACTGGAAGTATGAGGGGGTAAGTACTGGCAACTAGAACTGTGAAGGTGATGAGTGTACACAATTAGAGCTGTGAAGGTGATGAGTATAGACTACTAGATCTTTGGAGAATAGGCAACTAGAACAGTGAAGGTGATGAGTAGAGACCACTAGAAGTGTGAAGGGGTAAGTATTGGCAACTAGAACTGTGAAGGTGATGAGTGTACACTATTAGAACTGTGAAGGTGATGGGTATATACTACTAGAACTGTGAAGGTGTTGGGTATAGACTACTAGAACTGTGAAGGGGATGAAAATAGGTTACTAGAACTGTGAAGGGAATGAGTAAAGGCAACTAGAATGGTGAAGGTGATGAGAATGGGCATTTAGAACTGTTAAGGTGATGGGTATAGACTACTAGAACTTTGAAGGGGATGAGTATAGGCAACTAGAACTTTGAAGGGGTGAGTATAGGCAACTAGGGCGGTGAAGGTGATGAGTATAGATTACTAGAAGTGTTAAGGGAATGAGTATAGGTAACAAGGGCGGTGAAGGTGATGAATATAGAGTACTAGAAGTGTTAAGGGAATAAGTATAGGTAACTAGGGCAGTGAAGGGCATGAGTATGGACTATTAGAACTGTGAAGGTGATGGGTATAGACGACCAAATCTGTGAAGGTGATTAGTATATACTATTAGAAGTGTGAAGGGGTGAGTATTGGCAACTAGAACAGTGATGGTGATGAGTAAAGTCTATTAGAACTGTGAAGGTGATGGGTATAGACTACTAGAACTCTTAAGGTGATGGGTATAGACTACTAGAACTGTGAAGGGGATGAAATTAGGTTACTAGAACTGTGAAAGGAATAAGTATAGGCAACTAGAACTGTGAAGGAGATGCGTATAGGCTACTATAGCTGTGAAGGTGATGAGTATAGACTTTTAGAAATGTGAAGGGGTGAGTATTGTTAACTAGAACTGTGAAGGTGATGAGTAGGCTAATATAACTTTGAAGGGGGTGAGTATAGGCAACTAGGACGGTGAAGGTGATGAGTATAGACTATTAGAAGTGTGAAGGTGATGAGTAAAGTCTAAGGAATAGAGTTGGGGATATTGATAGGTTACTAGAACTGTGAAGGGGGTGAATATAGGCTACTCGAACAGTGAAGGTGATGAGTATAGACTACTAGAAGTTTGAAGGGGTAAGTATTGGCAACTAGAACTGTGATGGTGATGAGAATAGGCAACTAGAACTGTGAAGGTGATGGGTATATACTACTAGGACGATGAAGGTGATGTGTATAGATTATTAGAAGTGTGATGGGAATGAGTATAGGCAACTAGGACAGTGAAGGTGATGAGTATGGACTATTACAACTCTGAAGGTGATGGGTATAGACTACTAGAACTCTGAAGGTGATGGGTATAGACGACCAAATCTGTGAAGGTGATTAGTATAGACTATTAGAAGTGTGAAGGGGTGAGTATTGGCAACTAGAACTGTGATGGTGATGAGTAAAGACTATTAGAACTCTTAAGGTGATGGGTATAGACTACTAGAACTGTGAAGGGGATGAAATTAGGTTACTAGGACTGTGAAAGGAATGAGTAAAGGCAACTAGAACTGTGAAGGAGATGAGTATAGGCTACTAGACCTGTGATGGAGATGTGGATAGGGTACTAGAACTGTGAAGGTGATGAGTATGGACTAGAAGAACTGTGAAGGGGTGAGTATAGGCAACTAGAACTGTGATGGTGCTGAGAATAGGCAACTAGAACTGTGAAGGTGATGGGTATAGACTACTAGAACTTTGAAGGGGATGAGTATAGGCAACTAGAACTTTGAAGGGGTGAGTATAGGCAACTAGGACGATGAAGGTGATGAGTATAGATTACTAGAAGTGTGATGGGAATGAGTATAGGCAACTAGGACAGTGAAGGTGATGAGTATGGACTATTAGAACTCTGAAGGTGATGGGTATAGACTACTAGAACTCTGAAGGTGATGGGTATAGACGACCAAATCTGTGAAGGTTATTAGTATAGACTATTAGAAGTGTGAAGGGGTGAGTATTGGCAAATAGAACAGTGATGGTGATGAGTAAAGACTATTAGAACTGTGAAGCTGATGGGTATAGACTACGAGAACTATGAAGGGGATGAAAATAGGTTACTAGAACTGTGAAAGGAATGAGTAAAGGCAACTAGAACTTTGAAGGGAATAAGTATAGGCAACTAGATCTGTGATGGAGATGAGTATAGGCTACTATAGCGGTGAAGGGGATGAGTATAGACTTTTAGAAGTGTGAAGGGGTGAGTATTGTTAACTAGAACTGTGAGGGTGATGAGTAGGCTAATATAACTTTGAAGGGGGTGAGTATAGGCAACTAGAACTGTGAAGGTGAAAGGTATAGACTATTAGAACTGTGAAGGGGATGAAAATAGGTTCATAGAACTTTGAAGGGGTTGAGTATAGGCTACTAGGACTGTGAAGGGAATGAGTATAGGTTACTAGGACAGTGAAGGTGATGAGTATAGACTATTAGAACTGTGAAGGGGATGGGTATAGACTACTAGAACTGTGAAGGTGATGGATATAGACTACTAGAACTGTGAAGGGGATAAAGAAATGGGTTACTAGAACTGTGAAAGGGATGAGTAAAGGCAACTAGAACTTTGAAGGGAATAAATATAGGCAACTAGAACTGTGAAGGAGATGAGTATAGGCTACTATAGCTGTGAAGGGTATGAGTATAGACTAGTAGAACTGTGAAGGTGGTTAGTATTGACAACTAAAACTGTGAAGGCAATGAGAATAGCCAACTAGAACTTTGAAGGTGATGGGTATAGTCTACTAGAACTTTGAAGGGGATGAGTATAGGCTACTAGAATTGTGATGGGGATGTGGATAAGCTACTAGAACTGTGAAGGTGATGAGTATAGACCAGTAGAACTGTGAAGGGGGTGAGTATAGGGAACTAGAACTTTGAAGGGGATGTGAATAGGCTACTAGAACTGTGAAGGTAATGAGTATGGACTACTAGAACTTGAAGGGGAGGAGTAAAGGTTACTAGATCTGTGAAGCGGGTGAGTATAGACAACTAGAATTTTGAAGCTGATGAGTATAAACTACTAGAACTGTGAAGTTGATGAGTATAGGCTACTTGAACTGTGAAGTTGATGAGTATAGGCTACTAGAAGTGTGAAGGGGTGAGTATAGGCAACTAAAGGTGTGAAGGGAATGATTGTAATCTACTTGAACTGTGAAGGTGTTGAGTATAGGCAACTAGGACTGTTAAGTTGATGAATATAGACTGCTAGAAATGTAAGGGTGAGAGTAGAGGCTACTAGAACTGTGAAGGTGATGAGTATAGGGTATGAGAACTGTAAAGGTGATGAGTATAGGCTACTAAAGCTGTGAAGGGGCGGATTATTGGCAACTAGAACTGTAAAGGTGATGAGTATAGACTACTAGAACTGTGAAGGGTATAAATGTAGGCTACTTGAACTGTGAAGTTGATGAGTATAGGCAAATAGATTTGTGAAGGGGGTGAGTATAGGCAACTATAGAACTGTGAAGGTAATGAGTATAGGCAACTAGAACTGTTAAGGTGATGAGTATAGGCTACTAGAACTATGAGAGGAGGAGTATAGGCTACTAGAACTGTAAAGGTGATGAGTATGGACTACCAGAGCTGTGAAGGGGGTGAGTAGAGGCTACTAGAAATGTGAAGGGGATACGTATAGGATACAAGAACTGTGAATGGGGTGAGTATAGACAACTTGAATTTTGAAGCTAATGAGTATAGGCTACTAGAACTGTGAAGGTGATGAGTATGGCCTACTAGAACTGTGAAGGGTATAAATGTAGGCTACTAGAACTGTGAAGGGGATGGGTATAGACAACAAGAACTGTTAAGGTGATAAATTTAGGCTAGTAGAACTGGGAAGGTGATAAGTATAGGCTACTAAAACTCTGAAGGGGATGAGTATCGGCTACTAGAACTGTTAAGGGATGAGTATAGGCAACTAGAACTGTGATGGTGATGAGTATAGACTCCTAGGACTGTGAATGGTGTGAGTATATTCTACTAGAATTGTGAAGGTGATGAGAATGGACTACTGGAACCGTGAAGGTGATGAGAATAGGCAACACGAACTGTGAAGGGGATGAGAATAGGTAACGGGAACTGTGAAGTATAGGCAACGGGAACTGTGTAGGTGATGAGTATTGGTAACTGGAAGTGTGAAGGGGATAAGTATTATCTGCTAGACCTGTGAAAGGGATGAGTATAGGCTACAAGAACGGTGAATGTGATGAGTATAGGCAACTAGAACTGTTAGGTTGATGAGTATAGGCTACTAGAACTGTGAAGGTGATAAGTATAGACTGCTAGAAATGTAAGGGTGGGAGTAGAGTCTACTAGAACTGTGAAGGGGATGAGTATAGGCCACTAAAGCTGTGAAGGGAATAAGTATAAACTACTACAACTGTGAAGGTAATGAGTATAGGCAACTAGAACTGTAAAGGTGATGAGTATGGACTACCAGAGCTGTGAAGGGGATGACGACTCCACACCCAGAAAAGATTTGCATGCCTTGACATGAACGCCTTTAATAACTCTGCTAAGCTTACAATCTGAGTCAAGTTCTAGTCCCCATATTTCGGCACCATACAATAAAATCGACATCACTTTACTATCTAAAACTTTGAAGAAAACATCATACGGCAAAGGTCTAAGTTTCGACAGATATTCTAAGATACCAAATAATGCCTTTCTAGATTGCAACGAAGAATTCAGGAAGTGCATATTCCAGGTTACTTTACTAGAAAATATTCTACCCAAATACTTGTAAGATGAAAAACATTCAATGCGCTCGCCCTCAAAATACCATTTCTCACGCCTAGAAATGATACCACCCTTCTTAAAAAACACATCTTTAGTTTTATCTAGATTTACGTTTCGGTCATATTGATGACAATACTGTTGTAAAACGTTAATTCGTTTTTGTAGACCTCCAATAGTGTCTGATAAAAGAACAACGTCATCCGCAAACAATAGTAAGAATAAATGAGTCAAGTCTGGATGCAAGTGGATGCCAGGGTAGCATGGTTTTTCTTCTTCATCAACAAGATCATTCATAAACAATGAAAATAACAAGGAGCTTAAGACATATCCCTGACGAACTCCCCCGCTACAGTCAAACATATCTGAAACTAAAGTATAAAATTTAACGCATGATTTTACACATTCATAAATAGACTTGATACAACCAAACATTTTTGGCGAAACTCCCCTGTGTTTTAGGACTGACCATAATTTAGAACGATGAACTAAATCGAAAGCCTTAGCAAAATCCACAAATAAAACATATAATTTGCCTTTCTTTTTCCCCAAGAGACGACCAGCAATAGACTGTAATATGAAAACGTTATCCATAGCTGAATAACCCTGCCGGAAACCGGCTTGCGATTCCGAAACCTTTTCATACGCATCACACCAAAATCTTAATCTTGTATTCAAAACTGAAATATGAATTTTACTGAAGACACTCAAAATTGTTTTACCTCAATAATTAGATGTAGAGTTAAGATCTCCCTTCTTATGTAATGGCACTATCAGTCCTATCGACCACGATTCTGGGAAAACACAACCCTCAAAATGTCCATTTAATAAAACAGTAAGAAGCGGTAATAAAATATCACTTGAATGCTTAAAAGATTCAGCGATAAAATTATCATACCCGGGAGATTTTGAAGTTTTCAGATTGTCAAAAGCAACTGCCACCTCCTCTTGAGAAATTGGTGAATCCAAAATGTCAGCAGTAAATGTATCAAAATCTCTTGTAATATCCCCGAGATATACATTGACATCGTCCACATTAGCCTTACCCATATTCATATTTCGAAAATAAGAATACAATTTCTGCAATGAAATACACGGTCGAACCGAACGTGAAGAGCCTGAAAAACTCTTAAGTGTAAACCAAAAAGATTTACTAAAATTGAGATTATCTATCAATCTATTTCTAATTTTATTCAAGCACAAACATTTTTTGTCTCGAACAACATCTGAAAAATAAATCTTGCTTTTAGATACTCTTTCAAATTACTATCACCTTTATTCAATCTAAACACTTTAAGTAACCTGTCTCTCTCACATCGATAATATTCACACTCCTGATCATACCATGATTTTTTAGATGCATGTGCCAAACAGGCCCGCTTACATTTCATACAGTCTGCAGCCTTACACATTGCATCTGTCAATTTTTCTATGGCGACATTCATACTCTGAGACATAGATTGTTGACATTCTTCCAACAAGGAAATGACATCATCTGCCAGCAGGTTATCCCTAAACAGGTCAGCTTTGTATACGTCCCACACATAACGGTAGTCATCCGCTGGTTCACGTGCCGCATCGTCCCGCGCGTGCGCGAGTCCAGCGTCCCAGGTTTGAAATGAACAATGTGGTAAATGATCAGAGTCTGCCCAAGATATGACATGAAAATCAACACAAACCGAAACCAATATTGGTGAACATATCACATAGTCAACAACACTTTTGCCAAACTTATTAGTGAAAGTAAAGTCACCGGTACACGCAACAGCTCCACAGCGACCATTCATTATAAACAGGTTGAGTGCAGAACAGCACTCAAGTAGAACTTTGCCTGAATGATTAACCACTTTATCACATGAATGTCTCTCCGTGTCCACTTTGTCGAATAATACATCGATGCCATCAAGTCCTAACATATGGGCAATGCTATCTTCAACACTGACATGGTCCTCACCGGTTCTGGCATTTAGATCTCCTCCAATCATAACAGTGATGTCATTAACATCTTGCAAAAAGGATACTAAATATTCAATCAATTTAGGGATTCCGCATTTATACGGTTTTCTATCATACCAAGTTGAAACACTCGGATGCACATACACAGATGCTATCTTTATCCAAATTAAAAAAGTTTTTTGGTTAAACACTGTAGAAATAACATTATCACAAATTTTCGTTCTTTTTACAAAATTATCAAATAAGTGTTTCCTAATCAAAACAACAAGACTCCAAGAGAGTCTTTCTTTCACTGATGTTTTTGCAGCATTAATAGTTAATGCATTTATAGCGCTAAAACATTGGGTAAAATCAAAATCATTAACCCATGTTTCTGACAGAGTAACAAAATGGAATTGCTTAATGAAACTGACAAGGCTAAAGTTACTGTATTTGTTAAGAAGACCAGCAATGTTCCAAAACAGACAACTAATTGTGCAGTGTTCTGATTAGCTGTTTAATCGGGCTCGGCCACCCCCCTATTTACCGTTATCAGCTTGCGTATCTGCTGCTGGTTGTGGTGCTTGTTGCGTATCTGGTGCTTGTTGAGAGGGAGTTTCCTGCCTCCTGCCACCATGAATCTCACGATCAACACCAATAGTGTTCCTGAAGTATCATCGTTTATTTCTCTGTCGGAGGTCTGACAACACTTTCCTTTGTTTCCTGGTCAAGTCACTAGATATTCCATAACCTTTTAACTTCAGTTGATCGCGGCACTGGAGAGATCTAATTTTACTGTTGGTGTTGTGAAATCGGATAATTATCGGTCGGGGTCTTTTTCCAGAGTGCGTGGGAAAGCCAAACCTATGTGCTTCTGATATATCGTCCACTGAGAACTGTTCCTCTGAGTGATTATTTAGAACGCCAAGTATCAGTGTTTTACAGTCAACCTCCCCCTCGCGATCACCGGTGTACTCACTCGCTGTATGAAGGATGACATTATTCTTACGGCTGTATTGTTCCAATTGTTCAATATTGTTTTGTAGATCTTCGACATCCTTGGTAATTCCCTCCAAGCCGGACTGCCCTTTACCGAAATCTCCATTGTCAAGCCTCTCTGTAATTGCATCAAGATCTAAACTAAATATGTCTATTTTTCTACCAATATTAAAACAACAAAATATTCCTGTAGACAGCTTAGCCCATGCCACTTCTACTAAATGATTTTATTTTTTCAATGTATTTCAAAGACATACACGCGTTTCATCACATTTTACTGTTATCTAATATGTGAGTTTCTGCCGTTTCTCTTCTTATCCCTTCTCTTTGGCTCTTTATGTTGAATTGAAGTTGACTGGTGCCTTTCTGTGCCACGAGTGGTAAACTGTAATGTTGTGTTCACGATTGACAAAGTATTTATTGTCATTTGTGCAATTTGTAACCACCGCTACTCTCGAATGACAAAATATGACTGAATGAATAACGACAGAATTTGCAGAAACAAGGTATTCAATTAATTATTTGTGCAGTTTGAAAACACCTCTCATCACAAAATGAAACAGAAATGTGAATATGTTCATCGTCACGTCCAGTGAAGACAAACATGACAAATGAATTATGACAAAAGTTGTATTAAAGGTAGGATTTAACCACCTTATTGACATGGAAAAAATCTTATTTACAATTTGACAAACTATCATACCATGACTATTAACTGCTGTCACTTATGAAGTTCGTCCTATGTCACAAACTGGAACTTGTCATAGATAAACACGGATTATAGCCAAGTCTGGTCGTCTTTGACATAGAATGCATGAACTAGTTGAGTGACATCCCACAGAGAAAGAAAGGATTAAAAATCCGAAAGACATCATATCTAAATGGTGTTCACAAGTATTCACTGCAATGTCCTCTTCGGAAACTTTGGTATCCCAAAGCACCAATACTCAGTATGGTCGTTGGGCAATTATGAAAATAACAACACAAATGAGACTCTGTCTGCATGATCTCATTCGATGATTGTTAAGATCACAAATGCTATCAACAGTCAGACAACATGGCAGTCTATATTCATCTCCAATATCCTGTTATAACTAGTGGAATTTGAACATAACACATTCTGAAAAAGATATCAACACCAAACTTCATCTTACTAACTGTCATATTCTTAGCCTTGGAATCCTGGAACCCCAACGACCACAGGGAGGACATACAACATTTTTAGGGTAGACACAGTTTACTCCATATCATCCTACCATCACGGGTGGTGTTAGCCGTCTGCCACCAAGCACCAGGATAGACCATCCTTCATACATCACACATGACGTCATAATATGACGGTGAACAGTTACGGTCAAACAATGGCGTCTCGTTGCCCTTGGCCACGATTAATGGCAGCCTAGCTTCCTGAACTTCAATGTTTGTATAGACTGTAATTTGTCCTAACAGTGAAATCTGATTATCAGAGTAACTTGTAAGACGCACTTTTGTCTTCTACCAATGTTACATGGGGAAGAGATAATCCCCAATATGGTAATTGAGATCCTGCCCTATGATAGAACATCCGTCTGCTTGGTCAACAATAGATCTGACAATTTCCCTTCTATTTTGACACAAATGTCTTTTTATGCTTCATTAGAATCTATAGCATACAGAAGTAGTCCCTTCTGTACTGTTGATCGAAAACAATCTTTCTTTGCCGTCTACCGCCAAGCACCAACATACATCATACATGACGTCATAACATAACGGGATCGTGCACGAGCTAGGGAAATCCCTTACTATTTACTGTGTACACAAACACTACACTAACTCTTACAAAACAAAACAAAAGTTGAAACTAAAAGTTGAAGTCTCACCATTTGCGTCCTGAGACACCCATTTGCCCCCTCAACATGACGATATTCAAGTCTGGTTATTCATATATAGAGGTTATCACGCGAGTGTGTTTGGGGATAGTAAATATCCTGCATTAGGAATAAACATTGTATTTAGCGAGCCTTGGCGAGCTAAATACATAGTGTTTATTCCTAATACAGGATATTTACCATCCCCAAACACACAAGCGTGATAACCTCTTTATCATATAATGTTATTCTTTAATTCTGTGCTTCAAAATCACTTTCCCTCTTTCACAAACATTACCGAAACATTGCGAGTTTTCCTGGAATGCGCGCATTACTATTTATTACGTCACAGGGTAAGTGATGTGTAAGTCGGACAGTGACAGTAGCCAGTATAGTTCCAACTGAAATCTGTTTCTTATACAGTGGCGAAGCAATATATACGCAAAACAACTATTGTTTTTATTTGCCTTTCGCGGCAATCCATCGGTCTGTCCGCTAGAGTAACTGCCCTTTGTCAAAGGGAAGCTACTCTAACCCTAGTCTATGAGACGTCACGGCCACGGTCAGACGTTGTTGACCGTCGGTCTGTCATAACGTTAAGAAGTGTAGTCAGATGTACACACAGCGACAAAACGAAACAAGGTAACAATTCAAACATATTTGGTTCCAAATCCAACTATTTTAATTTGTGGAGAAGGTTTCAAGCCGCAGAGGTCTACAAGCACAGATATGGATACTGATCCCACTTGGCTAGGCCTCGTGCCCTCGCAAAATTGTTTCAAAATTTATATCTCCAAAGTTGCCAAAACTTATAAAATGCCTTAGATACGTCACAGTTAGACACTGATTTTCATTATATTAGACTGTTCTTTTGATAATGATAGCAATTATCACTGTAGTTTATCCAGATTCCCGATGGTTAATTCTGACTCGATCGCCAAATGACGAGGGCGACGCCATGTTTCTTTATAAACAGTGAAAGTAGTCCCTACTTGACCTTTGATATTTGCATCTCTATCCGCATATGACCCCAACGGATATCGTTTTGTCCGTTGGCTTTATCCTGCCGAGAAACCTACCCATTATATGATAAATGTATTTATGTGTACAGTTAATTATTTATCTCCGCCCCTTATGTTCCAGGAAATGTTTATTACCATTAGCCATGTGTGGTAGTCTAAAAAATCTATAGATTAATGCACATCCCTGATTGTTAAAGCAATGCAACAATGCAACTTTTGAGATACAATCGAGCATGCTCTTTCTACCAAGATTTTCAAAGAGCGCCATATGAAGTTGTTTTGCTCAGAAGTTGTATGATCAAGATTACAACCTAAGTAAAGCTTTCAAAAAGTTTTATGGCGGATATGTGGATGATTTTTCTAAATTTGACGCATCAGAGACAAAAATGATGCCCGATGCCATTCCCAATTTTGACTAGTACCATATGTTCCTGTGTCTTTTTCAGGTGAACAATTGATTTGCCTTTGCGTGTGTTTTATGACGGGTGCCATGGGTGGGGCGGGATACGCTCACCATTTCGCGGACACCTGGTATTAATACTATTTGATAGTGATTCATTAACACATGCTTATGATATAATCGGAATCGTACTATCACGGACATATACAAGTCCGTGGTACTATCGACTCTGCTCTATGCTGAGATTTCTATTGGATATGGAAAGAGTTTTGTCGGTTTATTTATATATAATGTATCTCACTAATTTTTCTATTACATTATTTGCCACAATATTTATAATATATTTAGCAGCGTAAATTTCACCATTACGATGGAAACTATTGTCAGTGAATTTGATCAATTAAAAAAACTAATTGTTGCACAAAACGTCAGTGGTTTATGATTATGTACCTCTCATGATTACCATGATAAGAAGGATTTTCTTAATATGATTTCAATTTACATAGGCATGATATTTGTAGTTTTAAGTTTGGCATTGGTCTCTGTGTATGGCTGACTTCTTTCTTTGTATTTCGATAGTTTCTTACAGTTTTCTTTTTTTTTCCGGTGATTGATGCTGGTATAGCGAATTTTGGTTTGTTGCTAGCAAATATCGGAATCAAGATGGTCATGATATTGTTAATTTGTACATTAATCCAACCTTTTATAAACATATGAACATATATATTAACTCAATACGGGTAATCTAGTGAAGGGAGTATTTTAGAGAATAAGGTGACTGTTATTCATAAACAAGTGTCACGTATTCATCGTTTGTCATGTTTCGCTGCGACTATACGTGCAGGAGGTGGAGAGATTTAGATTTTTACTTGGGGCTTTCTAATAGACCCCTAAAGAAGACTCTAAAAGCATTGTAGATTTATCAGCGGCACTGTAGCCTGGTGGTTCTCAAAAGGCTACAAGTACGAACATTACAAGTACGAACATTACAAGTTCGAACCCACTGAAATATAACTATACACATGAGCAATAATTAAGCACCACCCTTTTCGGATATGTGCTACGATTTAAAATGATGATATTTGCTGGTTTTTTCTCACAGCACAGGCAAATACTCGGACAAAAGTTTACAGTTGATAAACTTTTACACCCATGGGTAGGAAATTTGTTATTCTGCGTAATTGCATAGTAAACAAGGAGACCGGCAGCGGCCGATTTGTCGAAGGCTGCGATTAGACGACACTAACCATAACAATCATTGGTATCCTCGGTATCCTCAGTATCGAATAGAAGCAAATATCGGACTACGTGAAGTTTGTGAAGTCAAAGTGGTATCGACAAAAGTAAAACCAGCAGATCAGTCTGTTGTAATTAGCATGTGTCCTTTCCCTTCAAACATCACTTTGGAGTTGAATAATACTATAAAATACATCACATACACAAATATAGTTGGGAATTGTTTAGGAAATTCTCTTTTTATGGTCTATCATCCACAGTCATCCTACGCCAGAGCAAATTACTGGAAAAACTTTCTATGTTAGTAACATCACCGCTAATTTGTTTACATTTTACAAAATCACCATTCAACGTAATTTCGTGTATCTTCTAAAATCAATGTTTGATACTTCGGAGAATTCAATAATAAAAGAGGGTATCTCTAATTTGGCAAGAAAAACATTACATAACAATACGCAGATTGTCTGATACATTCTGAAAACTTACACGACTGATCTATTTACATGCATATACGATCACTGACCCAAGACCTCTGCTTAGATGTTGTTTCCTTCAGAAAATTAAAGTAATTGACAAATTTGGAATGTTGTTTTTCTCAGTGTAAGGAGATGATTTGTGAATGTTTAAAACTGCAGAATGCTAGTATCTTATTTGACTAAAAATTACAAAATGTTACAAACTAAACAACCGTTGGTTCGGAAGATGGACATGCAGTAGTAAAACACCCTTTATCCGGGGACCCATAAAGATGCGCGTGAAAAAAAGGCATAGCATGGAGTGGAACATCACAGGTAATGAAGAAAACACACAAAATTAATGCCATGTTTAACTGCAGAACAGAGAGAAATGGCAGCAACAGCGTTGGGACGCCGTATTAATCGACGCACTGTGTTACGACGTCTTCGTAACGCAGTTATGCGTGTCTACCGCCCCTTCAGTGAACGTCATCGTCGAAGACAGCACTTGACAAGGTCAGTACAGTTCTGGCAGATCCGTGACTGGCAGAGAGTTACTTTTACTGACGAGAGCAGATTTTGTTTATTCCTTAATGATGGTCATGCTCAGGTTTATCGTTGCAGGGGGAACGATTAGCGCCAGGCTGCATTCAAGAAGTGAATATCCATATCTCTTTGGGGGGATTTTTGGCAACCAACGTGCGTACAGGACTTGTTATACCGCTGTCAGATCTACAGGGATGACGTCCTTCAACCCGTGGTATTATCATTCCTTCGCTAACAGCATCGGGGAACGCTCTTACGCTCCCACTGCAAGGGCCCTCCAGGATTGCTTGGCTGCGCACAACGTCACCGTTCTTCCATAGTGAACTCGCTCACCAGCTTTAAACCCAACTGAATACGTATGGGATCATCTGGATCATCATATCCTCATCATCCACAGATCCGTCAACAGCTGGAAGCCGCATTAAGAGACGAGTGGCGACGGATTCCCAATGACGTCATCAAGTGGCTGACGACATTGACGAGACGGCTAATCTGGGCGTTCGTTGGTTATCGTGGTGTTCATATTCGCTTGTTTTATGAGATTGCGACCAATATGTTCCTTGAGGCGCCATGTGCACGTAACTGTTGTGAGATACTCATAGATAGCATCCTTGTAATATCGCCTCTGACGTCCGTATCAAATACATCAACATCGAATAACCATTTCTTTTTTGTTTTTAGCCAAATATGGGTGTATACTTTATTTTCCCCGGAAGTTTACTTTAACAGAACTGATAATATTAGTTTTTAATTATATGACAACATTATTAGAAGGAAAAATCACTGTTTTGAAATTTCTTTTGTTCGTTTGATAGAGGAAGCGCGTTTAATCGCAAGCTAATTACCCATCTTGTTTTTTAAAAAATTATTAACGTTACACCCTTTCTTAAATACTGTTTTCACGAACCTTTGGACTGTTAACTTAGTTTTTATATAAATATAAATAAAACAATTATTTTTAAAGTAAATATTTATGTAATACTGATGCCATGTCAAGTTGAAATACGAACAACCTATCTCAATTTCTATCGATGCTGAACATGTTTACGTGGTAAAAATATTGATTCAGTGTTGTGTCTAAAAAAAGCTTGAAATTCTGTCTTACAACTCGAGTATTTTACTCAGTGAACGAAAACTTAGTATCTTGAAATTAAAGAAAACACAAATGGCCCTAAAAGGCTTTCGTTGCATGCCGATAAACATTTTGATATTATATTTTGGCTGGACTATCGAGTCTATGCATGGACCAATCAAAATCGCGTAACGAAATCGAAATCCGGTTTGTACACTGCCGTGCAGATTTCGGTCGATTGCAGGATTTGCAAAGCATGTGCACCGCTAACTCCGCGTCAGCAGATATTTTCCAAATCTTTTCATGTTTTTAATCAAGGTGCTCACGTGATTTGATGTACTTTGCGATGTAAGACCCGTTTATCACAATATAGATCTTTATTATTGATCAGATCATCTTTGACTGAACGCCGCCATTTTGTATGAAGTACATGCAAGTGATACAAGAGGTAGAATCTGATTGGTCAATAGGAGAGGCATAGAAGGGACACAATACCGAGTCCAGAAATTCCAGCCTAGTTCGGCAAGGGTGGAAACTGGACTCTTATAGTCAGTTAACTCCCTTGCCTCGGGAAGATGAATAACTGTTAATCTCGATGTTAGTCCTTGGTATAAAATGCGTTTTATTAATTCTTACTACATAGCAATGTATCCTTTTTCGAGGGGCGGTCGGGTATCCTAGTGGTTAAAGCGTTCGCTCGTCACGCCGAAGACCCGGTTTCGATCCCCGACATGGGTACAATGTGTGAAGCCCATTTCTGGTGTCCCCCGCCGTGATATGGCTGGAATATTGCTTAAAGCGGCGTAAAACTATACTCACTCACTCACTCCTTTTTCATGATAAATTGGTCATTAGATTACTGCACTAATTGTAGATTCCTGGCTAGTCATGTTTTGGTCGGGAGTGATTACCAAAACAAACAATGTTTTCACAGTGAGGAGGAGCCAAATTTTTAAACTTTCAGTGATGTATAAATGATGTATTTATTTGGTAAAAACTCAGGCAAAATTATTTTGTTTTCTGTTTCAAAAATCCCAATTCTCTTTACCCTCTTCCTCAGCGTATCACCGGATTGGCCCCTACGGTCTCAAATATGATGATTAAAACCCTATTGATAACGTAATATAAAGGTAATACTATGCAATTTACAACACAAGAAGGTTAATTCATTAATGTTTGGTAGTGCCTGAGATGTCGTTTGAAGCTTTTTTGAAATGTATTATGCAGTCCGCGTTCAAAGTTGGTACTTGCTATTACCCTGCGACTGGTCGGCTCGCAGTCATAAGACTGTCTGAGTGGAAGGTGCGGGGTTCGATTCCAGGCTGCGTCATACCTATAGATGTTGAAAGACTGTACTTGTTGTTACCCTGCCAAGCGCTCGGCATTAAGGGGCTAAATCAAGTACTGGTCAGCTCGGAGTAAATAGAGAGTCTGAGTGACTGCGACATGGTATCACAGTATAAATCACGGCATAAATCCGGACAAGTACAAGTACGCGCGCGCACACACACACACAGACACACACACAGACACACAGTCATTAAGGTCACACACTACGTGCGAAAATTGATTGCGATGCGATGCGATTTGGATAGGAGGTGCTCCTATTTTTAACGCAACGCATTCCAAATCGCAAGGGAAATCCATGGATGACGTCATAAATTGGCACTTTAGAAAGGTTTTTTCCAACCACGCTTGTGTTGTATGAAACAGGTGATTTGCTCCGTTATTTTTATACTTTTCTCTATGAAAAAACAACACGTTTTCCTATGATGCAATGTAAACTACCAAATCACACGCTTGTGCATGTATATCTTAAACATTTATTGTATTTTACTGTATTTTATTGTGTTTTTGTGCATCAACACAGGATGGCAGGCCAAAAGCAAGCTAAACGTTCCGGCATCAACAATGACGAGATGATTAGCCTCGTCGAAAGAAACCCAACTCTGTACGACAAGAGGTCCAAAGATTATAGAGATATTGATGTCATCAATAATATTTGGACGTCAATTGCAAATTCTCTGAATGTCAGCACTTCTGAAGTTAAGTAAAAAAGAAATACAGCATAATAAACTTCAATTGCAATATTTAAGTTTAAAGGACACGTACAAGCGCAAAAGAAAGAGAATTAAAAGAAAGCAGAAAAGGTGGTGCTGGCACTGCAGACATAAAGGAACCAAAATGGTCCTGGTTTAAGTCCCTTGTGGTCTTGGATGATTATATGGAGGATGATTGGTAAGCTATTTACTATTTTACTATTAGTAATGAAATCATGTCAAACAAAGCTATCACTGTTTCAAATTAGATAAGTAAAGTCAACAATCCCCTTCTTCTGCAGCACTGACAGCAACATGCCAAGCGACAAAGAAGACGCTGACGTCCAGGAACAGGATGATCTCCATAGTGACGACGAACAAACATCCCCACTGCAAGAACAAGTCGAACTTATGTAAGTTCATTAATCTTCCATTGGAAACAAGCCTTTCTTTACAAGTTCGGTCTGCCAGGATAGTTGTCCTTGATTGTTAAAATAATGCTAGTTGGTGTCTCTGATTTGTTCAGCAACCTTGCTGTTTTGTCTGGTGTAATTGGACAGCCCTGCTAGCGTTGAACACTCATCTCGTTCATGGTCTGGGGTGAGTGTTTCGTTAGTTGTTCCAGAAGCACTTTGAAGGAAATTGTGAAGAACGCACGTTGCCTTTACAATTTCCTTTGCTGTGCTCGGTTCCGTCATTATTTTGATGTGAAACACTCTCCATCTTGTAGCCAGAATCCCAAAAACGCTCTCGACTATCCTCCTGGCTCGGCTGAGGCGATAGTTAAAAATACGCTCCTCTTCTGTTCTTCCTCGGCCATCATATGGTCTCATGAGATTCTTCAGCAAGGGCAAACCTTCATCAGCAATAAATACGTGGGGGAGTTCTCCAAGTTCCTCAGCTCCTGGGAGTGCTCTGTCTTGTGGAGACCGCCTCCGTGGTCTTGTGGTAGAGCGTCCGCCCGGAGAGCGGAAGGTCCAGGGTTCGATCCCAGGCCGCGTCATACAAAAAGACGTTAAAAGATTGTACTTGTTGTTACCCTGTCTGGCGCTCGGCATTAAGGGGCTAAAACAAGGACTGGTCGGCTCGGAGTCAGTATACTGTGTCTGAGTGGGGTATTCGTGTTAAACTGCGGCATGGTATCTCAGTGAGCTAGCACTATAAATCGGCATCAGTCCGGACTAGTACAAGCAGCCACACACACACATACACGTGCATGCACGTCGCTATATAAGTGCAATAATCTTGGACGCGACGTTAAACCCAATTTCACCTCACCTCACCTGTCTTGTGGCAACGAGAGAGATTCACTTTTGAGTGCCTGTCCAAATTTTGATGAGCGAAATACACCAGAATCATTGTTCATACTATATGATGCTACTGTTGTGATGAACCTGTACTTGGCATCAACTGCATCCAGGAGGATGATGGACAATGTGCCTTTGTAATTGTAAAATACTGATCCCGAGTTGGCTGGGGCTTTATCACTACATGTTTTCCATCGACAGCTCCACAGCAATTTGGGAACTGGCAAGATTCCTCAAACCCATTGGCTACTTCTCTCCAATCATCAGATGTTGATGGCACCTTTATAAACTCTGACAGACGTCGTCCTTCACGATGAGACCAATAGTTGTTGCTCCGATTCTATAGTTGTAGGAAACATGAGAGACATGAAAGATTCCCTGTGGCCAGGTATCTGAAAATAAAAAGCACATTTTTTACTTGATATGTAAAAACTTAAACTATCATTTCTATCTATTTCAGGCGGAAGATACGTAGCATGTCTGTGTCTCCCTCCCAAGCTGCTCATCAAGCTCTGTTTCTCCTTCACCCTCACCACCAAAAAAGAAACAAGTGAAACACAAATCCGACAACGAAGAGTCATCTCAAATAGTGTCGATGTGAAAGGAGAGTCGTGAGAGAAACCAGGAGAGGCAAGAACATCGGGATAAAATATTTGCCAGAGTCCTTAACAAAGATCACGACAGTGACGAGCTATTTATGATGTCATATGCTGCTCAACTGAGTCAAATTTCAGAATCCAGCAAGAGCATGGTCAAAATCAAAATTGCTCAGGTGTTCTACGAAGCTTATTTTGGTTCAAATGTCCACAATCAAAGTTACTACCCACAGCAAGAGGGTACTTTTGAATACCAACCACAAATGTGGAATATGTAACAAAGTTTGACAATCAGAATGGCTTACAACAATTGACAAAGAGTATAGCTTACAATATTTGACAAAGAGTATAGCTCACAATATTTGATAAATAGTATTTATTTAGATTTTTTAAATCTTATTTTGAACCATACACCGAAGAGTGGGTGATATTAAGAATTCATATTCAATGATTTTGAATTTTGTTCTTTTTTAAACCAACGCTAAATGAAGGTAACTGACCTTAATGTAACTGCCAATCTCTCCCGAGGTGAAATGGACTTGCGGGGCCGTGTGTCTTGTCTTTTGATGACATCTTCAATTTTCGCCAAAACGTAATCGAACATATCTTTCGACATTCTGAAATATCCATGGAATCTATCACAGTCCCCTTCTAGTTCCTTCACCAAACGATGGTAGGATCCCTCATCCAGACGATTGTTGGTGAAAGGATGGATCCACCATTTTCTCTTTCCCCCTTTCTCTTTCTCAAAAATTGCCAGACATGCACAAAGTTCCTCCTCCTCCATTTCGTCATCCTCAGACTCCTCCAAAAGGACAAGGCAAGCTATTTTAGAGGCCATAATTCTAAAAGAAACGAAAAGACAATTATCGCATAGTTCATCGCATGACAGAACGCATGTAATTCGCATACAGTGTGTTGATAAAATCGCACCCTAACGCATCCGTCAACGCATGCGTCAAAAATAACGGTCGTAGTGTGCATCCCGCCTAACACCCATCGGCGAGAGTATTCCGTATCCGCAGGAATCTGACATTTGGGTACAGGACTCTAGCGCTATTCCTGAAGTTTATAATCATTCTGTTCTCACCATGAACGTGAAAAAACAGTACAGTTTATTTTATTTATTTTGAAAACAGACACGTTCACTCACACGAGTGTCCCAAACGTATGCAGCCATGCTATTGTTCAATGCAATATTATACCATCATGATTATACCAACTACAAATAATCTGCATATATACATACTTTTTGAATGGGGGAGGGGTTCATTAGAAATAATGAAAGGGATAATGTTACCATACTTACCAAAAGATAGATACATGTATATATTTTATTTGGAATTCAAATTTATCAGGACTAAAGTATATTAAACTTGATCAAAATAAGTGAGTGAGTGTATATGGTTTTACGCCGCGTTTAGCAATATTCCAGCAATGTCACGGCGAGGGACACCAGAAATGGGCTTCACACATTGTACCCACGTCGGGAATCGAACCCGGCGCGACGAGAGTAAGTTTTAATCACTAGGCCACGCGCCCGTCCCCCAAATGTGTAAATACTTTGGGACTAGGCCCCTATGGACCAGCTGTAACTTCCTTCATAACTTTGGTTGCACCAGAAATACGTTTGAAAGTCTTGTTCGGAAAGACAGTTGGCAAAGGGTGATGTTTACTCGGTCCCTGCTGGGCGTCAACATTGGGCCATCATTTTTTGTGTGTTTAAAGTTGGAACGGAGAAGTTTGGATCTTTGAATCCAAACTGGTAACAGTCGTATGTCTGCAGGGAATTGTGCAAAGTGATATTCCGACCTGTCGCAAGTTTCTAATGGTGATTGCTTCATGCAGCAGTAGGTACCCATGGGGGCAATCGAAAACAGCATCTTTGATTACAGTTTAATGCGCCCAGGGATCGAACTCAGTCAAGACAATTACAAATGCGCATACGTACGTCCGTACAGAGTTAAGTAGGCTGTGGGTTAAAGGGCCCGGGGCTTATCTGGTGTTTGATGTATTAAGCATGTGGGAATGGCAAAAACATTTAAATTTAATTCAGGCGTTGTTAGTGATTAGGTGCGTGAAAGTATTGTTTAACGCCGCTTTGCACATTATTTCAGTTATATCACGGCGTGTCAGTTTCATGTATTGGGCAAGTGTCTAAGATTTGTGAAACCCACGAGCTGATAAACCAAGACACCTCATCTGGACGAATCAAGGCTTCGAACCCACTAGGTTTCTGGCACACCTAGGGGACGCAACTTTGCAGAGAGAATTTATCGATTTGAACGAGTTTGGTTAAACGCCGCTGTGAACAGTATTTCAGCTATTTCACAGCGTGTCAGCTTGATGTGAGAGGAAAGCCCAAAGTGATGCATGTGTATATAGTGCTGGGATTCGAACCCATAATCATAGTTTTCTAGCATGCCTAGGGGGTTGCGCAGTCTAAAACGATTCCGTGTCCTTTCATCAGTTTTTGAAAAGTTGTTGTATACTAAAACTCTAATGGCATCGAAATGGAAAGAGTTTGTTTAATTCTTGCCGTGAAAACACGCTTGTCTATGAAAAAGACATTATTACTAATTTCTGAAGAAACGGTCAATTCCTTTTTTAGAAAAGCAACCAATTTTGCCACTGGTACTTTGGTTAAACAAGCATTGAATCTAAAAAGCGATCACTTGAATTTGAAAAGGTGTATAACCAATTCTGCGCCAGCATACATTAATTCACCTCCTACACATGCTCACCATAAATGAAAAAGGGAGACAATGCGACTTTATGAATATGTCGCATTGACGCGTTGTCGCTCTTTTTAACTCGCTTTTTAAGCCCTTTTTAACACATTTAAATTTAATTGGGCATCAACACGACATATTATGATCTTGAAAAATTGTCGCATTTTGGTTCAAAACAGCAATATTATTCAAAGAGCGACAAAGTGACGATGCGTTCAATTGTTAAAATTTGTCGTCGCGTTTGGGTAAATTTTGACAATTATTGCTTGTTTTTGTAAAGGCGAGAACGCGACAAAATCCCTTCAAGTATTTAACAACAGCTAGAAATAGGAAAACACAAAATCCGTATGTCCTGAATTGGCCTTTCTTTATACCATTTCCCTCTTTACTGTGATCAAACAAACTCCAGCGTACTCCTCTGTTCACAAGTACGTCACGATATGCAAAAGGGCCATACAGTAATTGTGTATGTACAACTCCAGACATATTTATGGCTAATATAACAATCAGTATTAATTGTTTCCTATTTCATTGATAAGTTGCAGCATATCACTTGTTGGGGTACACGTCTAGATCAGGATGTGGACAAAAGACATGTAACTGCTGTAAGTTCCATAAACACTGTATGGGGATATTTATCATGTGTAACATCATTCGTGTATTCGTGTTGCAATGAGACACTTGATAGCTCAAATGGTGTGTTTGCTCAACAAGTATGTAAGTAGATAACTCTGTACACTGACCCTTGACCCGAAGTATTACTGGGAGTTGTGGTGATGATGGTATGAGACCTTTCATGTCCACTAACTATCGACCACAACAGAGACTAGTTTGGGACGGCCCACCACCAGGGGAACCTCCCTCCAAACGGTTGTTTCCAAATAGAGAGTACGCGGCTCGAGGGAAGGATGCTTTTTATTCGGTATGTCTATGAACTTTTATATGTAAATATATTACCTCTGTTTATATCAAATTAATGTTGCCGGAAGTGAAATGTTGCCGAAAATAGGTTCGTAACATATATACATACAATAATTTCGTTATCTTCCTTTAATTTCGAATATGCTGAGATGTTGAGACTTGGTGATATGACCTGAAAATATGTAAGTGACAGTTATAGGTACTTGTCTCCAATATATGGTTCACGTGGTTGTGGGTTCCATTGGAGGCAGAACTACTTAGGGAAAGTGTGGAAATATTTTCATCCTGTGCATGGATTCATAAAGAATTTGAATTTTTTTTGTAATAAGGCAATGCGAAAACCAAAAGTGTATGTACATACATATACTTTACATGAATAACAATTGTTATCAACATGAAATAAATATTTCATTGTAAATAAGGTCATATGCAAGTAAATAAGGCGGTATTTCCAATCGTTTTGACTTCCGTTTAAAACAATGTTTCATTCTTAGCAATATGGTCCACATTGTATTTGTCATGAGTACATTGCGAAGGCCATTACAGGCTGATGTAACTTCAACATGGCCTTGATCGCACATACTATATCCACAGGATTCACAAATGACAACAAAATATTTCTTAATGTGACGTTTTCAAGAAATACAGTTTTCTATTAGACGAAAGCCCGGTCACATGACCGCAAATCTGACGTTCCTCAGATTATAAACCACGCATTTTGATGTTCATGAATATTTTGCACAAGCTCCAACGTTATGTTTGGTCCTCACTGTATAGAGGTTCATACTCCAATGAACTCACACAAAGTGAAAGTAATTTATTGATACAACTCATTGATACAAGGGCATTTGCAAAAGATGAATACTTCTGTCAAAAGATCTTCTACCATTATTTCCAGGAAACGTGTCAAGTTAAGCAATCCAACTATGCTCATTCTGATGTGGCCTAATTTGTTAAATATGTTTACATCACGTCCACAAGTAGCTTTGGCATGTCATTATGACTACGATTTTATAATTTTGAGAATGGAAATGAATCTTTGCTTAAATATGTCGCCCAAATACAACCAAATGTATCTTAGGCCTTAAAGCCGGTGAAAGTGTGAATTACCAAAACAACGACATGCATTTTGCCACACGATGTATGCACACGTAGCACGTATTGCACATGCTAAACTGGTATAAAAGTCTGCCGACACCACCAGTTAGAATCGCAGTAACCTAAAGCACACAGAAGAAATGCCTCTTTTGTCAGCAGCACACAGATAGAGGCATTGGTATGGTCAAGCTTGGAGCCACGCATGACAACATTACAAAAACGTTCGGTTGTACCCGTGGTGCTTTAACCAGGTTGATGGGACGTATTTGTAATTTTAAGTTACAGACAACTGATGGGCCTAGGTGTGGAAGACCGCGCTTGAACACGCCTAATTCAAGACCGTCTCCGTCTGGTATCCGAGCACGTCGACCCAAACGTGGGGTGACGTTAACGTAACAACACCGACGTGAGGGGACGCATTTGGCAAGTGGTGAACGCGTATACGCCAAGGTGAATGCGAAGAGTCCAGGATGGGGACAAGGTTGGCAACCTTAATTCACAGACCTATCGATAAATTTGCGACCCGTTTCCATTTCAACAACAGCCTCACCGTATACTCTTCCTACTCAACGAAGTCAGGCCCCGTACTGCAAGGCTGACGCAGGACTTTTTAACAATGTCAACTATCCTGTCTTGCCAAGGCCTTCATGTTTTTCTGACATGAACCCCATTGAACATTTGTGCACGAGGTGGACATACAAGCTATTAATACTTTATTTGCGGACTTTTTAGCAGAGACGTAAAAATAGTTATTAGAAAGGTGTTATAATCCGTGTATACAGAAAAGTATTTTGACATCACACTCAGTTACAGTAAACTACGGTTATAACGAACTCAAAGGGACCACTAATTCTAGTTCGTAATAACCGTAGTTCGTTATAAGCATATATTCAGCATGTATACAACACATGGCCGTAGTTTACTGAACTTTGTTTTTTTACATTTTCATTCCACACGTTTCGTAAAAATGGTATCTGGCGAGAGTAGTATTCTCTGAATATAAAATTAAAACGAACCACAACGCTGAATATGTTCTCCAACATGTTTCAGCGAGAATGAAATTATACTGATAGTGACGTCATGCGACATTTACAAGGATTATGACGTCATCAATAGCGGGGGGACTGTTTGTTTTGAAATATTTGTTTCTGCCTTTATGGAGGGATAACAGTCACAGATAGACAGTCCATGTACATTTTGGGCACTGCTAAACATGGAAAAAAAATCTAACATTAACTATTTCGGGACACTGAAATTATTAAGAATGGTATAAACGTGGATAGATTTCTCCTGACATATTTCAAAGTCACAGACACGAAGCAGTACTCCAGCCACACAAATAGAAGTTTACATTGCCATGCACAGCGAAAATGTATCAATGTTTTTAATGAAGAAACACTGTATCAGAGGCTTCGGAAACTAAAGGGTTACTTATTATAGAGAGGATATCCGATAGCACTCACTGAAGATGAAAAGCAATATAAAACAATGAAGACAATAAATCATTTGCCTCTGTATCCACCTATAACCCACGAAATAAAAAAAATGTTTTGAAAATCCAACCTAATTTAAACGAACTTTAACTCTGTTGACATTATGAACAGCAAACGGCAGCGAAAGTTCGAATATCAAACATATCAACCACAGCCCGTTTTGATGCAAGAACGCGCAATGAGTGAACTGGGGGTATAAGGTAACTGTGGGACCTGTCAACATAATTTGGAAGGTTAGATGTTCATGTTCGATGTGATTTAATATATGGGATTCAAAGAACAATATATGTGACAAACGGACTATTGCCCACCAATAACGACGTTGCATACCTTAAAGTCCACATGTGGACACGTGCGCTTGAAAAGGAAGTTTTCCTTTTTATAAAATGTTTTCAACTGTCAAATAGAAAAGAACTCGTGACCGTGTGGGTCGCCAAGTGACGGCTTCACTAATTGTGCCTGTGTGGGGACACCGATAGACGGCTTCACACATTGTGCCCCTTCCGTGGACACCAATAGACGGCTTCACACATTGTTGCCCATGTGGGGACACCAAATCACGGCTTCACACATTGAAGCTGTATGGGGACACCGATAGTCGGCTTCACACATTGTGCCCCTTTTGGGGACACCGATAGACGGCTTCACACATTGTGCCCGTGTGGGGAAACCGATAGACGGCTTCACACATTGAGCCCGTGTGGGGACACCAATAGACGGCTTCACACATTGTGCATGTGTGGGGTCACCGATAGACGGCTTCTGACATTGTGCCCATGTGGGGACACCAAGACACGGTTTCACACATTGTGCCCATGTGGGGAAAACAATGACATGACTTCAGACATTGTGCCCGTGTGGGGACCCCGATAGACGGCTTCACACATTGTGCCTGTGTGGGGAGATCATGACACCACTCCACATATAGTGCACATGTGGGGACAGCGATAGACGGCTTCATACATTTTGCCTTTGTGGGGTCACTGATAGATTGCTTCACACATTGAGCCCATGTGGGGACACCGATAGACGGCTTCACACATTGTGCCTGTGTGGGGACACTGATAGACGGCTTCACACATTGTGCCCGTTTGGGGACACCAATAGACGGCTTCACACATTGTGCATATGAGGGGACACCGATAGACGGCTTCACACATTGTGCCAATGTGGGGACACCAATAGACGGCTTCACACATTGTGCCCGTGTGGGGACACCGATAGACAGCTTCACACACTGTGCCCGTTTCGGGACACCAATAGACAGCTACACACATCGTGCCCATGACGGGACACCAATAGACGGCTTCATACATTGTGCCTGTGTGGGGTCACTGATAGACAGCTTCACACATTGTGCCCGTGTGGGGACACCAAGAGCCGGCTTCACACATTGTGCCCATGTGGGGACACCATGACACAACTTCAGACATTAAGCCCATGTGCTCGTGTGGGGACACCAATAGACGGCTTCACACACTGTGCCTGTGTGGGGACACCGATAGACAGCTTCACACATTGTGCCCGTGTGGGAACACCAAGAGCCGGCTTCACACATTGTGCCCACATGGGGACACCAAGACACAGCTTCACAGATTGTGTCAGTATGGGGACACTGATAGTCTGCTTCAGACATTGTGCCCGTGTGGGGACACCGATAGACGGCTTCACACATTGTGCCCATGTGGGGACACCGATAGACAGCTTCACACATTGTGCCCGTGTGGGAACACCAAGAGCCGGCTTCACACATTGTGCCCATATGGGGACACCAAGACACAGCTTCACACATTGAGCCCATGTGGGGACACCGATAGACGGCTTTACACATTGTGCCTGTGTGGGGACCCCGGTAGACGACTCCACACATTGTGCCCGTGTGGGGACACCAAGAGTCGGATTCACGCATTATGTCAGTGTGGGGACACCGTTGGATGGCTTCACACTTTGTGCCCGTGTGGGGACACCGATAGACGACTTCACACATTGTGCCCGTGTGGGGACCCCAAGAGTCGGATTCACACATTATGTCAGTGTGGGGACACCGATAGACGACTTAACAAATTGTGCCCGTTTTCGGACACCCAGAAATGGCTTCACACATTGTGCCCGTGTGAGGACACCGATAGACTGTTTCACACATTGTGCATGTGTGGGGACGCCAAGACACAGGTTCACACATTGAGCCCGTGTGGGGACACCGATAGTCGGCTTCACACATTGTGCCGATGTTGGGACACCAAGAGTCGGCTTCACACATTGTGCTCGTATGGGGATACAAATAGACGGCTGCACACATTGTGCCCGTGTGGGATCAACAAGACACGGCTTCACACATGGAGCCCGTATGGGGAGACTGATAGTCGGCTTCAGACATTTTGCCCGTGTGGGGACACCGATAGACGGCTTCAAACATTGTGTCTTTGAAGGGACACCATGACACGGCTTCACACATTGTGCCCTTGTGGGGACACCATGACACTGCGTCACACATTGTGCCTGTGTCGGGACGCCAAGAGTCGGATTCACACATTATGTCAGTGTGGGGACACCGTTAGATGGCTTCGTACATTGTGCCTGTGTGGGGACACCGAGAGACGACTTCACACATTTTGCTTGTGTGGGGACACCAAAAGTCGGATTCACACATTATGTCAGTGTGGGGACACCGATAGACCACTTAACACATTGTGCTCGTGTGGGGAAACCAGGAAATGGCTTCACACACTGTCCCCGTGTGAGGACATAGATAGACGGTTTCACACATTGTGCCCATGTTGGGACACCAAGAGTCGTCTTCACACATTGTGCTCGTATGGGGATACCTATAGACGGCTGCACACATTGTGACCGTGTGGGGACACCGATAGACGGCTTCACACATTGTGCCCCTTTGGCATCAATAAGACACGGCTTCACACATTGTGCCCGTTTGGGGACACCTATAGACGACTTCACACATTGTGCCCGTGTGGGGACACCGATAGGCGGCTTCACACATTGTGCCCCTGTGGCATCAATAAGACACGGCTTCACACACTGTGCCCATTTGGGGACACCTATAGACGGCTTCACACATTGTGCCCGTGTGGGGTCACCAAGAGTCGGCTTCACACATTGTGTCCGTGTGGGGACACAGATAGATGGCTTCACACATTGTGCCCGTGGGAGGACACCTTTAGTCGGTTTTTCACACTGTGCCTGTGTGTGGACAGTGAGAGCCGGTTTCACACATTGATCCCGTGTGGGGACACCGATAGTCGGCTTCACACATTGTGCCCATAATGGGACACCAAGACACGGCTTCACACACTATGCCCGTGTGGGGATACCGATAGACGGCTTCACACATTGTGCCCGTGTGGCGACACAAAGTTACGGCTTCACACATTCAGCCGTATGGGGAGACTGATAGTCGGCTTCAGACTTTGTGCCCGTGTTGGGACACAGATAGACGGCTTCACACATTGTGCCCGTGACGGGACACCATGACTCGGCTTCACACATTGTGCCCTTGTGGGGACACCATGACACGTCTTCACACATTGTGCCCGTGTGGGGACACCAAGGGTCGGATTCACACACTTTGCCCGTGTGAGGACACCGATAGACGGTTTCACACATTGAGCCTGTGTGGGGACACCGATAGTCGGCTTCACACATTATGATCGTATGGGATACCGATAGACAGCTGCACACATTGTGCCCGTGTGGGGACACTGATAGACGGCTTCACACATTGTGCCCGTGTTGGATCAACAAGACACAGCTCCACACACTGTGCCCGTGTGGGGACACCGATAGACGGCTTCACTTAATGTGCCTGTGTGGGGACAACGATAGACAGCTTCACACATTGTGCCCGTGTGGGGACACAGATAGACGGCTTCACTTAATGTGCCTGTGTGGGGACACCGATAGACGGCTTCACACATTGTGCCCGTGTGGTGACACAAAGTTACGGCTTCACACATTCAGCCGCACGGGGAGACTGAAAGTCGGCTTCAGACATTGTGTCCGTGTTGGGACACAGATAGACGGCTTCACACATTGTGCCCGTGTGGGGACACAAAGTTACGGCTTCACACATTCAGCCCGTATCGGGAGACTGATAGTCGGCTTCAGACATTGTGCCCGTGTAGGGACACAGATAGACGGCTTCACACATTGTGCCCGTGACGCGACACCATGACACGGCTTCACACATTGTGCCCTTGTGGGGACACCATGACACGTCTTCACACATTGTGCCCGTGTGGGGACACCAAGAGTCGGATTCACACACTTTGCCCGTGTGAGGACACCGATAGACGGTTTCACACATTGAGCCTGTGTGGGGACACCGATAATCGGCTTCACACATTGTGCCCGTGTTGGATCAACAAGACACAGCTTCACACACTGTGCCCGTGTGGGGACACCGATAGGCGGCTTCACTTAATGTGCCTGTGTGGGGACACCGATAGACAGCTTCACACATTGTGCCCATGTGGGGACACCAATAGACGGATTCACACATAGTGCCCGTGTGGGGTCACTGATCGACAGTTCACACATTGTGCCCATGTGGGGACACCAAGACATGGTTTCACACATTGTGCTTTTGTGGGGACAACATGACCCGACTTCAGACATTGTGTCCGTTTGGGGACACCAATAGACGGCTTTAACACACTGTGCCCATGTGGGGACACCATAAGACAGCTTCACACATTGAGCCGTTATGGGGACACTGATAGACGGCTTCACACATTTTGCCCTTGTGGGGACGCCAAGACACAGCTTCACACATTGAGCTCGTATGGGGAGACTGATGGTCGGGTTAAGACATTGTGCCCGTGTTGGGACACCGATAGACGGCTTCACACATTGTACCCGTGAGGGGACACCAAGAGTTGGCTTCACACGTTGTGCCCGTGTGGGGACACCAAGAAATGGCTTCACACATTGTGCCCGTGTGAGGACACCTATAGACGGTTTCACACATTTTGCCCGTGTGGGGACGCCAAGACACGGCTTCACACATTGAGCCCGTGTAGGGACACCGATAGTCAGCTTTACATATTGTGCCCATGTTGGGACACCAAGAGTCGGCTTCACACATTGTGCTCGTGTAGGGATACCGATAGACAGCTTCACACATTGTGCCTGTGTGGGGACACCGATAGACGGCTTCACACATTGTGCCCGTGTGGGGGGCAACAAGACACGGCTTCAAACACTGCACCCGTGTGGGGACACCGATAGACGGCTTCACACAGTGTGCCCGTGTACGGACACCAAGACACAGCTTCACAAATTGAGCCCGTATGGGGAGACTGATAGTGGGCTTCAGACATTGTGCCTGTGCTGGGACATTGATAGACGGCTTCACACATTGTACCCGTGATGGGACACCGTTAGACGACTTTTACACACTGTGTCCGTGTGGAAACACCAAGAGTTGGCATCACACATTGTGCCTGTGTGGGGACACCAAGTCACGGTTTCACACATTGAGCCCGTGTGGGGACACCGATAGACGGCTTCACACATTCTGCCCGTGTGGGGACGCCAAGACACGGCTTCACACATTGAGCCCGTGTGGGGACACTGATAGTCGGCTTCACACATTGAGCCCATGTTGGGAAACCAAGAGTCGGCTTCACACATTGTGCCCGTGTGGGGACACTGATAGACGGCTTCACACATTGTGCCCGTGTGGGGATACCGATAGACGGCTTCACACACTGTGCCCTTGTGGGGATACTGATAGTCAGCTTCAGACATTGTTCCCGTGTGGGGACAGCGATAGACGGCTTTACACATTATGCCCGTGAAGGGACACCGTTAGACGGCTTTTCACACTGTGCCTGTTCGGGGACAATGACAGATGGTTTCACACATTGTGCTCATGTGGGGACAACATGACCCGACTTCAGACATTGTGCCCGTGTGGGGACACCAATAGACGGCTTTAACACAGTGTGTCCATGTGGGGACACCATAAGACGGTTTCACAGATTGAGCCCTTGGGGGGACACCGATAGTCGGCTTCAGATATTGTGCCCGTGTGGGGACACCAATAGACCGCTTCACACATTGTGCGCGTGTGGGGACAACAAGACACGGCTTCAAACACTGCGCCCGTGTGGGCACACCGATAGACGGCTTCACAAAGTGTGCACGTGTAGGGACACCAAGACACGGCTTCACACATTGAGCCCGTATCGGGAGACTGATAGTCGGCTTCACACATTGTGCCCGTGTTGGGACACCGATAGACGGCTTCACTCATTGTACCCGTAAGGGGACACCATTAGACGGTTTCACACATTTTGCCCGTGTGGGGACGCCAAGACACGGCTTCACACATTGGGCCCGTGTGGGGACACTGATAGTCGGCTTCACACACTGTGCCCTTGTGGGGATACCGATAGACGGCTTCACACACTGTGCCCTTGTGGGGACACCGATAGACGGCTTCACACATTGTGCCCGTGTGGGGACACCAAGACACGGCTTCACACATTGAACCCGTATGGGGAGACTGATAGTCAGTTTCAGACATTGTTCCCGTGTGGGGACAGCGATAGACGTCTTTACACATTGTGCCCGTGAGTGGACACCGTTAGACGGCTTTACCCACTGTGCCTGTTCGGGGACAATGACAGAGGGTTTTACACATTGTGCCTGTGTGGGGACACCGATAGACGGCTTCACACATTGTGCCCTTGCGGGGACACCATGACACGGCTTCACACATTGTGCTTGTGTGGGGACGCCAAGAGTCGGATTCACACATTATGTCAGTGTGGGGACACTGTTAGATGGCTTCACACATTGTGCCCGTGTGGGGACAACAAGACTCAGCTTCACACATTGAGCCCGTATGGGGAGACTGATAGTTGACTTCAGACATTGTGTCCGTGTTGGGACACCAATAGACGGCTTCACACATCGTACCCGTGAGGGGAAACCGTTAAACAGTTTCACACATTGTGCCCTTGCGGGGACACCATAACACGGCTTCACACATTGTGCCTGTGTGGGGACACCGATAGACAGCTCCACACACTGTGTTCGTGTGGTGACGCCAAGAGTTGGCTGCACATATTGTGCCTGTGTGGGGACACCGATGGACGGCTTGACACATTGTGCCAATGTGGGGACACGAATAGACGGCTTCACACATTGTGCCTGTGTGGGTGTCACTGATAGACGGCTCCACACATTGTGCCCATGTGGGGACACCAAGACATGGTTTCACTTTTCGTGCCCTTGTGGGGACACCATGACACGACTTAAGACATTGTGCCCGTGTGGGGACACCGATAGATGGCTTCACACATTGTGCCCTTGTGGGGACACCGACAGACGGCTTCACACATTGTGCCTGTTTAGGGATACCGATAGATGGCTTCACACATTGTGCCCGTATGGGGATAACAAGACACGGCTTCACACATTGAGCCCTTAAGGGGACACTGATAGTCGGCTTCACACATTGTGCCTGTGTGGGGACACAAATAGATGGCTTCACACATTGTGCCCATGTCGGGACACCGATAGATAGCTTCACACATTGTGCCCGTTTAGGGACACCGATAGACGGCTTCACACGTTGTGCCCATGTGGGGACACCAAGACACGGCTTCACACATTGAGCCCTTATGGGGACACTGATAGTCGGCTTCACACATTGTGCCCGTGTGGGGACACCAAGAAATGGCTTCACACATTGTGCCCGTGTGAGGACACCGAAGGACGTTTCCACATATTGTGCCCGTGTCGGAACACCAAGACAAGGCTTCACACATTGAGCCCGTATGTGGAGACTCACACTCATAGTGGGGACACCGATAGACGGCTTCACACATTGTGCCCGTGTGGGGACACTGACACTCCGTCGATGGTAAACACCGAACTTCCCATCTCTCCTTTCAAGAAGGAAACGGGGTCCCTCAAGAACCAAATCGCTACGCCAATGATGCCGCTGAAGTTGGTTACATTGAGGTAATAATCAACGTAGGGCCTTCTTGCTCGGAGTGCGGTAGCTCGCAAACGCTCGTGGGTATTCTGTGCAAATATGAGACCTTAAGTAGGAAGTTATGTTGCAGTTTACATTGTGGTGGGTGTCCTGCTTTTGAGGTGAAGGACCCGGGTCTAGTGATCCATGGCTGCTGTGTTGATGCAGAGTGTCCCTCACCTTGGAGATCTCTAATGGTGCCATGATACTGATATGATGCTTGTGATTCTTAAAACTTCAAGACATCCGATAGCGTTGTTTCCCTTATCGTCGTTGAGTCTTTGTATGACTATGTTCTACTGAATGATTTGTGAAAACGACATGTCATTAACGTGCCAAAAAACCCTTCACAAATTCGGTGTCTTGCACATGAAAACTGCTTTGCTGTTTCCTTAGAAAACGAATAATGCAAATGCCGAAAGTCATCGATATGAACTCTAGCAAAGATAATAAAACCGTGTTGTGACACTTTATCAGTAAAGAAGTAGATGTACACTTTATTTTCATGTATAAGTGCAACAATTTACTTTTGAAAAGTATTTCTTATTTTTGAGAGTATATTTCCATGCAATACTATGCCTTCCCTACTTTAAACAAAACTAAGCCATCATGAATCTGAAATAATAGCGCTATTTTACACAATCCTGTGAATAAAGAGTTCCGTCAGTTCGTCATCATGTGATCACACTTAGTTGTAACAATAAAAGCGAAAACCGACTCCTTTTCCGAACTGCAATCTATTGAATTTCACCATGTGGGAACCGATATGGCGATGACACTCTCGACTATGGTTATAAGATATTTTCTTTTGTGTTTCTTTCTGGAATGTTCGCTCAAAATTATGTTTTCAACTGATTCGTTTTTAAACAAAAGTTTGTTTTAATGAGGGTTCATTGTGAAGAAGTGATGACTGACTGCAACAAAACATAACTGTACGTATATCATCATCCGCATCGAACATCCGCATCGACGAAGATGATGAAGTTAACCATACAACGTCTCACTTCCTAAATGACCCTCAGTAATTAAGCCATTTTATGTTGCACTTTGACCCCTGAAACTAATTTGGGATGGTGAAAACATTTGTGGGAGATGTTGTTGATGCGACATAGCGGTCTCGCCGGGCACCGAGGGCATCAAGGAAGGTAGATGATAACAGTCATAGCGTCAGACAACCACCTTGTCGCATACCTACCTCGAGAAGCTGGCAACAAAGACATTATTAAACAACTGCTCTCAATTTGCCACGTTTATTTTCAGAACAGCTACGCAGATATGACAATCCTGTTTTCACTAGGTACTGTATGACAGTCAATGGACGCCTTAACTTTGCCATCATTTGCTGATACGCTCTGAAGTCCTGTGTATTTCTGAAGCGGAACTGTTACGTCATGATGGAGGAGGGTCTGCGCGGCTGGTCGGGGCGGAAAATGAAAAGGTGAAAGTATTTCAGACATTTGGTTTCATATAAAAATAATTTAGAGAAATTAGTTGATACCTACACTTGAACTAATACTTGCATATGGACCCCTAAATTATAATTTAATTTATGTTCAAGGCAGTAATGTCAATACAATTCTCAAACAAATGTTATACTTAACTTGAGGAATTGAGCCAATGCATATTGGAGATGTATATTGCTGATAAACCTTAGTATCATGATCACAACATGACTTGTCTTTACAGTCGATTTATATAACCTCACAAATAATGAGTTGAAAAGTAATACGCCTGTTACTATGGTGGCAATATTCACTTGGCATGAGTATTTTCAAAAGAGGAATGTCCAAACTGTCGCGTATAAGCACATGCTAAATACACACTATATTTGCCTTCAACATCAAAACACTTTGTTTTTCTTGTAAACGTATCTCCGTTAATATATACCTGTAATACTTCCTTTCATCCCGCGGCTTCTGTTAGCAAGAACAATTCTTGATTGGCGGTTTGCCCTAATTCCTGATTCACCCTTTGACTGTAGGTTGTAGACGTTACATAAGTGTATGACATTTTTGTTGCAATGCATATGGAAGATAAAACTGTTATCTTTGAAAAACATGTATCCTAGAATCCATAACACTCCACTTACACTGACCAAATCCACCCTCGATGTGTACATGCTACAGGAATGTATGTCGGAGAAATGTGTAGGCGGGGTGTGTAACTTCACCTCACACACATTGTTAGTGGGAGCTAATAATCGATTGTGAAAGTAGATTAGATGGCTAAAATATCGAAATGTGTATCGATTACATACAAGAAAAGGGCTCACAATTTGCTGTGTAGAAGCTGATCCGTTAGGCATTCAAGAACCATTTTCCAAAACGGTTAGACCTGCATCACAGTGGGCTTTCCTCATTCATTAAACTGACACGCTAGGACATAATTGAAATACTATATAAAACAGCTTTTATCCGACTCACTCACTCACATACAAAATACACAGGTGCCTTTATATAGTCACTGCAAAATATATAATATATCAATGTTGCACAGTTTTAAAGTAGAAATTCACAACCATCAACGTTTTCAAAAAAGCAAAGACTTGTTTACAGCTTTACTAAGAGGCAAGGCCGATAGATAGCTTGAATAATAACAAACAAACAAAAACTAATAGGCAAGAGCAATGACTAGAAATAGCATTACATGCAGCGTGAAGATAATGTTTCATGTACCTATGTTTCAGGTTTAATTTCTCTGGGCGAAAGTGTACATACAATGTAAGCAGTGTGACAGGAAGCTACACTGAGTTAGCGCCGGTATGTATATTATTACAGGCGTAGACGAGTCATATATCTTCTGATATCCGGGAAACAGTATATTCATTCCTGGCTTAATGCCGAACAAAATCCTCAAAGGTTTAACTTTTGTAACATTATATAAGGCAAGATACCCTTCAAAAAATCCCACTGACATGCCTAGGTCTGGCTTCACTTGCGTAATACTTCACACAAAAGTTTCTGCATTACTATTTCCACTACCACAATGAACATAAAAACCAGTGGGCAAATCAATCACTCGCAGCAGGGAAGTGAAGAAAAGAAGAAAACTTAGATACAAGTTCTATTGAATCGTGCAGACATTTTGGACTTTCCAGACTCCCAGAGTTCGTTATCGTGATCACGTTATAAGGCAAGTCGTGGTATCATGTGCGTATAGAACTGACAGTCAGTTTGAAGTCAATACTGAAAAAAGGACGAATGCAAGATTAGTAATTATGTTTTGGTCAAATCTACGCTTTCAGTATGGGATGTTTAAAATAAAACGGTTAACTCTATCCAGCTGCATCATTCAGAAACTTTTCAAGGCGATACAAGTATATATGTCACAGTTGTTGTGTCCTCTCGATCAGTAAACAGTCTTAAACTCAATATCTCTGATACTTAACCTATGTCAAAACAACCGTGGACATGCCACGAAGTGTACCTAATGTACCCAAAGAAGTCCCAACTGTCGCCATGCCTACATCATGCCTTTATTGTAGATGCTAGTGATATCGTTTCTTTATCAATTTGTATATGTACGAAGAAACCAAAATAAATCCACGTAAACACCAAAAATCAAATCTAGTTTACGGTTCGATGTATGCCATTTCTAAATGCGGTCGTTGACGTGTTTTGTTTTATTGTCACGAATTGATGTATAAAATCTGCTAAGTAGGGGTTTGATTTTAAGAGAAATAATTTGTTTCTCGCTAAATGTGCCCTATTGTGTCACATAATGTTGACCATTGATGGCATGAGATGTTGACAGCCCAATAACCCTTTAAGGTCGACTTTATATAACAGACAGATTACGTCAAGGAAGGTATACAATTTACAGATAACCTGGACATTAGTCACACCGTTACAGGTCAGAAGCAGATGTTATATATGCGCGTGTAGACTGTTACTACGACCTTGTCATGAGTTAACTTCGTTCAATCTATTTCTTAAGTTTTTGGACAGCATTACTAAACAATCCAACAACCACTTTGCCTAACACAATTTTTCATAACATATAGTACAAATAACATATAGTACCAATCATGTCACACGCACAGTAATAATGGTTTTGAATTATTATTTTTTGTCATTTCTGACAGAATTCACAAACAATTGTTTAGCGATAGTGAACATGTACACACCTTCTGCAAACAGTACTATCAGGCGGATTTTTGAAAAATTGATGAAGTTTATTTCGATATACATTACGTAGTTTTGCACGTAGATATATCGAGTAATAAGGCTTGGCATTCTAGTACTGGAAAGAGAGTCACTGCATTATGACGATGTTGCCTTACACGGTTCCCTATTAAGGTAGGTGAGCACATTTATGTTTATTGTAATGTGTTTATTTTGTATTTGTTTTGAATTAAGCATGACCAGTCATATGACTTCAACATTTAAAGATGTCGGAGAGAAATATTATCAAATTAGCCACCGTCATATGAGTGGTATTTCCTAGTTTCAACCCATCATTTAACCCCCACATGCTAGGGAGATAGGATAGGACGAATTCCCCTTACCTTAACCCTTCCGACATTGCTAAGGTCTGTGGCGTCGCATAGACCTATCCCGTGCCACGAATCTGGAATCGTTTAGAAAGTAGGGTGATGTTTGCTTTGATTGCTTGTCTTATCGACAGAAGCATCTGATGACATGTTGCTCTACTTTTCGATGACAAAGTTTCAGAGTCCAGTGTTACTACACGATTCTTCATCCCCCATCCCTGTTGACATAGTGCAGAGCAAATTCATGTAGACACACAACAGATAGTGTAGACAAGGTGTTGGTGGGATTAGAATAAGTCATCTTTCCAGTAATGTGGAAAGGTTTGTCAACGCTGAAGGTAAGAGGGAAGTATAGAACGTATGTATATATTACATTGTTCCAGGTAGCAAATTGGTCATGCATTTTAGTCATGGCAGGAGCAGTCGCTGAAGCAGTAGTGTTTTTTGTTATTTCATTTAACTGGAAATATACCAGATGAGATACGTTTTCCGATAACTCATTTCGTTAAACAAACATCTGACACTTTTAACAAAAGCAAAAGCTGTCCATAGAACATAATTATTAGATTATCGAAGGCGCAATGAAAGTAACGTCACTGGTATGAAGCCGTTGAAATCCATCTAGAACACAACTGTTCAGAACAAGACGCAGTTTAAATAATGATCTCAATAAACTAATATCGTTGCATTTTTTAGAAATAATAAATCTTTTGTACAGAAACATTTGTTGTTCGAGTCGAAGAAAATAAGTCAAATACAGCCTCACGCGGGTCTAAATATCTAACTGTTTACTGAATACTGAATACTAGCACACATCAGTAATGTCTTTATGTGCCTTTAGTTCGCACTCTTCCTCTGTTGATGGGTGACAATAACTCCACCGCTCCCTTAACGCCGGTGTATTGTAACTGCGACAGCACATTGGGCCAACACCTACCTTCACATATCCAGCTTTGACTAACTTGATAAATATAGTATTAACATATTTTATATGGAAGCATTCAACGCATTGTAAAATTACCACTGCAAGTTAACTCTAATTATTCAATTTTTTTATTCAATTTTCTCCACAACATGAAATTTGCATAATCTCAAAACAGACATCGTCAGTTTAATTATGTCTGGCATTATGGAATGTACGACCTGTACGTCTCATAACATAATCTGTTCTGAATGTTTACTACTTGGATTGTTTGATTGAATTCTCAGCTTAGTGCACATTTGCGTTGGCACAGTGGGTAAGTGAAGTGACAGGAGTGAGGAGCGGACAAACCTTGTGAAACGAGGGAATGAGTGAGCTTATCCCTAATTTAAATGGGTGGATGTTGGTATCATTTAACGTGACACGCGCTTTACTCAAATAACGTTATTCTATCATGCACATATACGACAAAATGTATCTGAGCTCCTTTAAATTTATAAGAAATCCACATGGTCTACAATATCAGGGTGCTCTTACCAACCACATGTAATGACACTGCGTGAACAACAAACACAGACTGGCTCAGGACACAGTACATGACTTGAATATGGCGCGACACAGCTAGCTTATGCTGTCTGTATTTAACAGGTAATTTCGGTTAGTCTGAGTGAAATCCATGCCCGAGGATAAATGTACAATTACCCCTGTATTATTTGTCATACCTACATTTATAACCGTATAACCATATAAACATAAATTAGAAACGTTATAATATAATCCGACAGAAAGACCCACTGACCCACAGGATCGCCTGATTCATTGAAAACACGGCCTTTATTCCCCTTTACGCCCAAAGACGGAAAGGAGGCAGCGCCTGGCCTTTGTTTGTTGTACAAGGAAAACGTGCCCACTTGAAAGAAACTAATATTTATTTGCGATTTTCACGTCGAATTGAATTGTTTATCAAAGTGGCTAGTTTGAATACATCCTTTATTATAAATCCACATGTTTCAGTATATGGTAGTTTTCCAATGACTGTTATATGTTGTCCACGTCTATTTGTATATAAGAAGCCTGAATAAAGCCGGTAGGTTGGAGATTTGTAGGCTGAGTACACTGAACGTGTGAAGTAGTAGACCACGCATTGACGACGATACATTTTTTGCGACGTGCTCTCACACAATGTCGAGACATTCGCTCAAGGAAAGGTTTCCATTCGTGGAAAAACTTGGAGAAGATATAGAGATAACAAATGAAATGAAGAGCATGTTACAAGTAAGTAGATATACACTACAATGTTAATTTATACAACTTAATACAACTTGTTAATTTGTAATTTGAGTCAATGATCTGCTAGATTTGGGGTTACATGATAATAGACTTAACCAATCGCGTAAATGAATTATTTAGGGACATAGGGTGATATAGTTGGCAGAGAGTAACCACGGCGCATCTAAAGTACAACTACCAACATTGGACGGAGACGCGAGGAAAGCATGCAGTAGGCTCTGTTTATCAGTGTGGTGAAGTAGATTCGAGAAATTGGAAGTTAGGTTACTACATATGGTGAAACAACTGAATAGTATAGAATCATTAAGTGAGAAAAATGATTTTGGGATAATGTAAGTTTCCTTATTATGTAGATAGAAAAGATATATTTCAAGAAGAAAGCAGGTATTCCTTCCTCATTATGGATAACGAACACATTCGCTGCAGCTTTATACAACTTATTTGTGTCGAGATAATACTAAATAATCTGTAATTTAACAGATTACAGGAATATATTTCTGACTATCAGTATGTAAGCAGACCAAAGTCCAATCTGATAACGTCTTTCTTTATCCCCCGTCCAGCGTTATATCACGCATAGAGACACCTGTTACATTTTGTCGGATTCCGTTTCAAGTCTCTACAGACACTGTTCTGTCTGATTCCAGTTTTCTTGCTGATTGCCTGTGTTGCTGTGAAGGAAACGACTATGCTTTTCGAGTATGCCACAACATTCTGCTTTCACAATTCAATTTCCTCTTAATATGTATTTTTTGTTTATTACTTGTGTATATTGATGAATTATTCAAAGTAGAACAAAACTCATGAAGAAAAGTGTTCAAAATGTTTACAATTGGACAGTTGATGTTTTTATGTTTGTGATTGAGTCATCTTATATTTACTTTCTTGGGGGTTTATGTCCAGGATTAAGTGACGTACTCGGTAGGAGTGACTGAAGTCAGTTACACCACGCTATGCAATTGTCATAGGTCAGATTAGAAAATAATCATTAATTAAAACTATCTGTGAACGTGTTCGTAATCTACATTGCGGTTCATTGTCTTTTTGTATATATAGCCAAGGTTTTATTTTCTATAAATCATTCTGAGGTCAAAGTGTCTCATATATAGTACAATGTTCTACCTCCTGTATATGTCGACCTTAATAGTAAACATTATTTAAATGTCGTGTAAACTAACACTGTTTTGATAATTCTCCCCCATTCGCGGGGATCATGTTCAAATAGCTAGCACTAGTATTCTCACTATATCAGATATCTAAAGTTTGGAACACATTCCGATGTAAGCAGATGTTTTCACTGTCAAGCGTGAACAAACGTTACTGTTCCATGCAGAAAGTTTGAAGTTTGAAATGACCCATAAATATTTAGTTCTGAGGTGTAAGTTGATAAATAGATTATCTTGCTAATTTCTATACCTTGTTAGATATTTTCCCGAAAGTAATATTGTCTTCATGGACGCCATAGTGCGATACGTGTGTCATTTTTGTTTAAAACACCAATCCCTAGAACACTGAATTGTATGAGACAAGCATCGTGCCGTGATGAGATCAGAGCTTCTGCACCTGTTGACACAAGTAATAGACAATGTTCACAGCTTGAATCACCCACAGTGTCGGACATATGTATCGTCTACGATGCAGGGATAAGAGGAGAATGTATGTGGATCTCGCCCACTTTGTAAATACGGGAGGTCCAGAAGGCGTATAATCACCAGTACTCGCCCGCCCGACACAGGATTGCCGCCTATCTGCATTGCAGTCCAACTACTCTTCACCAGTGACCTTCATCCATTAGCTATTGTTTGCAAGTACACCGTCTTATAACATACGTGGGCTTCTTACTTCCCTTTAGAGCTTTTTCCAATTAACACCAACTGTATATTTGTTATTAATTATTACAAAAGAAATAAATTCCCTTTTAGTTAGAAAATGAATATCCCAACAATTTTAATATCGCATTTGTCGACAGGTCTGAAATGGTCTCACGTGGCATTTCACCATATGACACAGCTACCAGTATTAGTCATAAGAGGTGTTCCTCCACATACCAAAGCCGTTTAACGGGGTGTTCCACCGCATCCAAAAGCTATCAGTATCAGTCTTCCATGATGTTTCACCATATGATGTTGGCATTATGAAGATAGTCTACCGTGACACGAGCTGTGTGCGGTGGAGCGTTGTCTTGTTGAAACAACTCCCTCTTGGGGTCAATGATTTGAAGAAGGTGACGTTGAAGAATTTGATTCATGTAGCAATTTGCTGTCAAATTTCCCTGAACCACAACCAAGTCAGATATCCTGGTGTAGGATATGCCACCCCCACCATGACACTACCGCCACCGAAATTGTCGAATTGACGACGATAAACACGTTGTCTTCCATCTCGCCGGTGAAGAAGAAATCGTTATTCATTGCTAAACCAGTTTTTCAAATCCCAAGGCTGTAAGGCTGTAAGGCTGTAAGGTGTGGCACCAACGCAAGCGTCGCTGTCGATGGATCTGTTGCAAAACAGGGACGATAACTGATCTTCTGGGTCGGATTTCAGCCTCGTGAAGATGGTTCCTGACAGTCTGGTCCGACCATATGCCTTAGCTACCAGCTACCATGTCTTACGTGATGTTCCATCTTAACCAACAGCGACCAGTATCAGTTTACGTGGCGTTCCACTATATCCAACAGCTACCGGTATCAGTTTACGTGGCGTTCCACTATATCCAACAGCTACCAGTATCAGTTTTAAGTGGTGTTCCACCACACCCGACGGCTACCAGTATCAGTCTTGAGGGGTGTCCCACCACGTCTAACAGGTACCAGACTAAGTCTAGGGTGGTGTCCCACCACATCCAACAGCTACCAGTATCAGTCTTGGGTGGTGTTCTACCACATCCAACAGCTACCAGTATCAGTCTTGGGTGGTGTTCCACCACATCCAACAGCTACCAGTATCAGTCTTGGGTGGTGTTCTACCACATCCAACAGCTACCAGTATCAGTCTTGGGTGGTGTTCTACCACATCCAACAGCTACCAGTATCAGTCTTGGGGAGTGTTCCACAACATCAGACAACTACCAGTCTAAGTCTTGGGTGGTGTTCCACCACATCTAACAGCTACCAGTATCAGTCTTGCGTGATTTTCCACCACATCCAACAGCTATCAGTATCAGTCTTTAGGGGTGTTCAACCACATCCGACAGCTACAACCATCAGTCTCAAATGATGTTCCGCCACATCCAAAAGTATAAGACTGAAAGTGGTAGCTGTGGCATATGGTGGAACACCATCCAAGACTGATACTGATAGCTGTTGGATGTAGTGGAACACAACTTCAGAATGATATTGATATCTGTTGGATATGGTGAAACGCCACTCTAGACTGATAATGGTAGCTGTTGGATGTGGTGGAACACCACCTAAGACTGATACTGGTAGCTGTTGCATGTGGCAGAACATCACGTGAGACTGATTCTGATAGCTGTTTGATGTGGTGGAACACCACCTGAGACTGGTCCCGGTAGCTGTTGGATATTTTGGAACACGACGTAAGACTGATACTGGTAGTTTGGTTTTTGAAAAACTATTTTTATTTCAATTCAGTAGACATGTATCTGTGACATAGGCACATGAGATATATACACTCTTCAAAAAAATGAACGCACAGGAAGTTTTTCAAATCCCAAGGCTGTAAGGCTGTAAGGCTGTAAGGCTGTAAGGTGTGGCACCAACGCAAGCGTCGCTGTCGATGGATCTGTTGCAAAACAGGGACGATAACTGATCTTCTGGGTCGGATTTCAGCCTCGTGAAGATGGTTCCTGACAGTCTGGTCCGCCCATATGCCTTAGCTACCAGCTACAATGTCTTACGTGATGTTCCATCTTAACCAACAGCGACCAGTATCAGTTTACGTGGCGTTCCACTATATCCAACAGCTATTAGAAAATATATTGTACCGAATAAAGACGATATATTTAATTTATTATCATAGATACAAATATGACATTTTGGAGGTCGATAGTCACATGTTGTTGTTGTACAAATGCTTTGAGAACTGTTCATTGTCATGTCACACAAGGCCACAAGGTTGCGCTGAACTCAGTATCTTGTGTGACCGCCCCGGGCAGCAATCACGACTCTGAATCTCCTCGTCGCTGACTGGATAAGTGTACGAATTCTGTCCTGCGGAATTCTGCGACATTCTGTTATAAGGCGTGGCCAGTTGTGGGAGTGTCTGCTGCGTGTTCTGACGTTGACGTACACATCGATCGAGTTCATCCCCGAGGTGTTCCATTGGGTTGAGATCTGGTGATATCGACGGCCAGGACAAGCCGTTGATGTTGGCATTATGAAGATAGTCTACCGTGACACGAGCTGTGTGCGGTGGAGCGTTGTCTTGTTGAAACAACTCCCTCTTGGGGTCAATGATTGGAAGAAGGTGACGTTGAAGAATTTGATTCATGTAGCAATTTGCTGTCAAATTTCCCTGAACCACAACCAAGTCAGATATCCTGGTGTAGGATATGCCACCCCCACCATGACACTACCGCCACCGAAATTGTCGAATTGACGACGATAAACACGTTGTCTTCCATCTCGCCGGTGAAGAAGAAATCGTTATTCATTGCTAAACCAGTTTTTCAAATCCCAAGGCTGTAAGGCTGTAAGGCTGTAAAGTGTGGCACCAACGCAAGCGTCGCTGTCGATGGATCTGTTGCAAAACAGGGACGATAACTGATCTTCTGGGTCGGATTTCAGCCTCGTGAAGATCGTTCCTGACAGTCTGGTCCGACCATATGCCTTAGCTACCAGCTACCATGTCTTACGTGATATTCCATCTTAACCAACAGCGACCAGTATCAGTTTACGTGGCGTTCCACTATATCCAACAGCTACCGGTATCAGTTTACGTGGCGTTCCACTATATCCAACAGCTACCAGTATCAGTTTTAAGTGGTGTTCCACCACACCCGACGGCTACCAGTATCAGTCTTGAGGGGTGTCCCACCACGTCTGACAGGTACCAGTCTAAGTCTAGGGTGGTGTCCCACCACATCCAACAGCTACCAGTATCAGTCTTGGGTGGTGTTCCACCACATCCAACAGCTACCAGTATCAGTCTTGGGTGGTGTTCTACCACATCCAACAGCTACCAGTATCAGTCTTGGGTGGTGTTCTACCACATCCAACAGCTACCAGTATCAGTCTTGGGTGGTGTTCTACCACATCCAACAGCTACCAGTATCAGTCTTGGGGAGTGTTCCACTACATCCGACAACTACCAGTATCAGTCTTGCGTGATTTTCCACTACATCTGACAGCTACCAGTCTAAGTCTTGGGTGGTGTTCTACCACATCCAACAGCTACCAGTCTGAGTCTTGGGTGGTGTCCCACCACATCCAACAGCTACCAGTATCAGTCTTGGGTGGTGTTCTACCACATCCAACAGCTACCAGTATCAGGATTTGTTTCAACAATTTAACTTTTTTAATCAAAATGTGACATCCGAGCCCCTTGAAGAAATAGGAGTAGTTTTCCAAATAGGTTTATGCATATAAATGGAGAACAATTAAGATCACCGCCTTTCTTATTGTTTAATGCCTACAAAGAAACGTCTCTTTTAAGACGTTTGCTATATACCATTCCAAAAATACATTCTTAATTATAAAGGAATCTCCATCCTGTTTATTCTGATGCGCATAAGTTACACACACTGCTGTTTGCTGAATTCTTTTGTCGTAACCTGTAAACTCCCTCATCGCCTTATCTCTCATCCCCGTCACATGACCCTACCCTCCCGTGTAGTTCCTCAGAACCGCTACATTTCAACGTTCCCTTCCGCCATTTGGTATAAGCAGCACCAGACGTTGTTCAGTTGCTGGTGTAGAGTGTTTGTTCTGGAGGTAAACAGCGCTTAATCTCAGTCAGTTCTGGAACTCAAGCTTCCACGTCCATTTGAGTGGGTGTATTCATCTTTGAATGTCATGTTTTATGTCAATGAATACATTTGAATATGCCACTCTCACAGCTATGTTCCTAAACGCATATCTCCACATACAATGAGCATAGAAGACAGGCTTAGGCAAGCCTATGGGGATGTGAGTACACTCCTGTCTACCACTTATCTAGTTCATCTTGCTGTGGAAATTGGGGAAAGCTTCTTCATAATTCAACCTAATGAGATTCAACTCAAAATACCTAACATAGTTACAGAGCATTAATTAACATTTCATTTTTGCAGAATGTTGACTTTCAGAGCTACACAGTTTCAGCAAAGATCCGTACAGACAGCTGAGTCCTACTCTCGTTCCAACATTGGTAATTAATAACACATCAGAGGATTGTAGCTTGACCGCATTAAGTGTTGTCAATACTATTCTTCCTACACCTTTCAGATGGAATTATCCAAGACCGACTCAGTTCCAAATGGCTTCGTAGTTGACCGACCAGTGGCACTGCCAGGTAATCTCGGGGATAAAGATGAACTTATACATGCGGAAACAGAAACGTTATCGGAAGGGGTAGAAAATCCTGGTTTTAATGAGGCTATGGAGGGGGGAGCTACCCAACAAGAGAGTGCCAACAGTGACACAAGTAGCGACAACATCAAGTTCAGAAACAATGAGAAAGAAGATGTGAGCTTCAGCGAGACCAGCGAGTCGGTGCTGCGACGATCAGTGCCAGGAAGAAGTGGGAAAAGGGACAGCTATGCCAGGTAGGATTCTGTTGTGGAACCGTGGCGGTATCAGCTCCATCATTTACTGATTATAATGGTTCTTAAGGATATGCGGATAAAAAAACCATTTGCTATTCTATGTATGATTGCATTTGATTAAATGCATTTCTTGGTATTATGTAAAGGAAGAACGTTTATGTGAAAGTAGTTTCGATTCCTGAAGAAGCATCCCCGATCCGTGGTTACAATTTCTGGATGCGACAGATACAAATATTTTAATAGCAAAACAACACCATGAAATCTACATCGTCGTTTTCACAACGTGTTTGCACAATATGTCGTCCATGAGAGATTTACGTGTGATATCTACTCTGTGTTAATTTACAAGTGTTTATAATTAAGAATCCGATTGGTAACGTTTTCATAACGTTCGTATTTTTTGGTCAAATCAAAAATTCAAGTGTATAGTTTATTTTGCCTTGCAGCTTATAACATCCATATGCATACATTTATTAATAATCCTTATTAAAGAGGGGCGGTGTGGCGCGTCACGCCGAGAATCCAGCTTCGATTCCCCATATGGGTACAATGTGTGATATTGTTCGAATATTGCTAAAAAAACATACTCACGCCGTATCAAAGAAGGGAATTACTTACAGTTATATCATTGATTACCAACACTCGGAAAAATGGAGTGAGTGAGTATGGTTGTACGTCGCTTTTAACAATATTCCAGCAACACCACGGGGACACCAGAAATGGTCTTCTCACATTTCACCCGTATGATGAATCGAACACGGGCCTTCGATGTGACGAGCGATCTCTTCAACTAATCGGTTAGTTACCCAACACCACTTGGAAAATGGAGCAAAGCAACGCCTTAATATTAATGCAGAAAAATGCTTACTTTCAATGGAAGATCATCAGCTGCTACATGTTGAGTGTATTTTCGGAATTGGGTGCTCGTTTTAGTCCTTTGTGAGGGAACCGGACACGTTAATTTGTTTCAGCCTTGACAGCTTGGACAGGAAGGCGCCTTGGCGGACCTGGGATGTGTTCCGGATAATATCTCGAGATAAAGACACTTCACTCGATGACGCCACTGTTAATAAACTAAGGAAAGGTGTCAAAGTTGGAGTCGGGATGTTTTTGTCGCTGTTTGTCCTCGTGTTGACAGTTATCAGCAAAAGTAGCCTTCTTCTCATAACGTCAAACATTTACGTGAATGTCACGCTGTATTGTGAGACATACGACGATGAACACTTTACTTTCTGTGCAAGAGCTCCCCCGGACAGGATGAATGGTACGGTCTTTAGACCATCTCAAAACGTGGAGATACGCTGGCTGTGGGCACTCTTCATTGTCATCGTCACACCATATCTATTCACTTTCATCAAATGCTCTTGGAGGGCATGTTTCAAAAGTACACGAAATCCAACATGCAAAATAATACTAACAGTAAGTACAGTAATATTAATGTGTCATAAATTATATCTGTTATTGTTATAAATTAAGTATGCGGTCTTAAATTCGAAATATAGATAGGTAGATAGATAGATAGATAGATTGATTGTTATAAATTAAGTATGCAGTCTTAAATTCTTAATATAGATAGGTAGATAGATAGATAGATAGAGAGATAGATAGATAAATTGTTATAAATTAAGTATGCAGTCTTAAATTCTAAATATAGATAGGTAGATAGATAGATAGATAGATAGATAGATAGATAGATAGATGGGCTTTGATTTCACACAAAAATAAGTTGTCGCATTAAACATATAATTTTGTGAGACGGTTATTTCATACAATGCCTTTTTTCTAATGCAGGTGATAATTCCAGAGACTCTCCACTCGGTGGGAATATGCATTTTCTCCTTTCAAGTGCTCCCATCTCTTGACGCTCTCCGAGGTCTGGTGCTCATGATGGGGGTTGCTTTCCTGCCAGCTGTACTTAAGCTCTTTGACAGTCAAGAATCAAAAGGTCGAAAATTCTATGTTATTCTCATAGATTTCCTGTGTGTAATCGTACAACTATCCGTGCTTCTTTTATGGCCAGTGAGGAACTATTTCTTCTCCGATACATTTTACCATGAAACATGGGCTATTCCGACATCTCTGTTCTTCGTTTCCTTTGGATGGTGGGAGAATTATGTTAACAGATATAACAGACTGGGAGCTCTTGGAAACAAACTCAGAAGTTTGAAGCGAGGCATTCGACGTCAAAGAACTAAGGTGTACTTAATTGTCAGTGTATGGAAGATTATACTCACGCTGAGTGTAATGACAGTCATAATGAGCGACTTCAATATTTCCTGTGTGAAGGCTCTGTACTATTTAGGACATGATGGCGCCCACGAATGTCCGCACCTCGTAAACCCGTTTGGAATAGTGAACGTAGAGGCTGTTGAATATTTTCAGAGTCCCTTCTGGGTGATGCTCATTCAGACAGGATGTTGTCTTCTCTGCTATACATTTGCCAAGACCTCTTGCAAGATTCTGCTCCAGATTGGGGGCTTCGCAATTCCTCTTGTCCTTTCAATGCCTATCCTGATAGGGACTCTCATCGCAGACTGTGAGACATGGAAATCTAACAGCACAGGTTCTTGGATTGCTGCCCTGCCCTCGGAGATGTTCTGGACATGTGACATCCATGGACTCTCTGTCAACTACCTGTCGAAGCTGACGACTGATTACTGGCTCCCCGTAGCTATAGCCTGGTGGTTCTCCTTTATCTGGATCACAATTCATATCTGGTATCCTCGGGTAGAGAGACTTGTACAGACTGAAAGGTATGTTCTAGTTATGTATGGCTGTTATATACCAGCGGAATTTACAATTAAAAAATTTATTCTTAATTTAAATAATGCATCTATCAATATATTCTCATCAAGACATCTCCTCGACATTAAGGTTGTGATTCAGAATTTGCACGTTCAGGTTCATGCACGGCGCACAATTTGGATGTTTGCTGTTGTTGGGAGCATGATAATCACACACATGGTTTATTTATGTGCCAGTACACACTTATTCATTAAACATTTTGTTTAACCGTAAATAACGGCTTGCTGAAAAATCAACGTCGGCGCCCTGGGAATGTTGCAAACAGACATGGCGCAAAACGAACATTTTAATGTCCATCGAAACACAATAGAATGGATACGTTAACTAAAGCAGCTTAACACTCATGACTTGGCACGGGCCGGTTGTCCACGTGTGATGTCTCTACATAAAGACAACTACATTTGGTTGGTGCATCTACAGAATCGACACCACACTGCCAAGTTAAAAGCTCTTATTCTTGGGTTGAGACCAATTTGTGGCAGAAACGTATGCAACACTATAAAGGAGCTCAACATCCAGCCCCGATGACCAGCTATACGCCGAATGCATCTACGTCACCGTCAGGCACACCTCGCTTGATGTAGGCAGCATCTGGGGTTTAGAATCCATGACTAGGACAGTATACTGTTCGCAAGTGATTCCAGCTTTCCTCTGGACAGCCACAATGGTCTTGCAATGGTCTTAAGGCGTCTAGGAGAACGTTTTAGCGACGCTTGTGTTAGTCAATGTCGTCAGTTTGGGGGTGGAAATCTAATGGTATGGGTTGGCATTACACATCATAAGAGAATACAACTGAGTATCAATGGCAATCGGAATGGTGTACGCTGCCGGGAAGATATCGTTTGGAATCATGTACATTTGCAGCATCATAATGCCTGCCCGAATGTCTCGGGTGAGACTGAACGACGTCTATGATAGAACAAGCCGGGAACGCTAGTAGGGTCAATATTTGGTTGACATTTGGAACAACATGCTCCAGGCTGTTATCGATCATCTGGTATCTTCACTGCGCCACCGCTGCACCGCCTGTATCAACGCAAATGGTGATCATACTTGATACTGACATTGTTGATTGAGTTGTTACATATATCTCCTTTAGGGAGTTTCGCTCCGTCTCCTTATACCTGGTATTGATTTTGTCAATGAATTTGTTATGATGACTTTTCAGACCACATATTATGGTTTATTTTTCAATAACATAACATATGGATTTTGTCAATGAATTTCTTATGATGACTTTTTTCAGACCAAATATTATGTTGTTGTTTTCAATAACATAACATTTACCCTACTTTTTTCCCCGTTAGCATCGTTTGTCGAACTCTCGTCTTTTCAAGTTTCAGTGTCATTTATTTCATTCACCAATGGATAATCTGAATCAGGCGTAATTGTCTCGCTTACTTCCTCTTGTTGCCTATTGCCGTGACATTCATTGTCGTTCTGTGAATGGATACTGAGAACGTTGCACCGTGTGATGTCTTCTACATCTGTTGGTTTCTAGGTTATTCATACAGCCTCTGTACTGTGGTCTTTTCCTGGAGCAGTCCCTAATCCTCAACAGGCGGAGAGATGACAAAGACCGAGAACAAAAGAATATAAAAAAAGAGGTAAGTTTAGAAGGGGTTTCAACGCATACTTCTTTGCATAAACATTACTTATTTACCTTTGTTACTTACTGCTGTTGTGTTTAGTTAATGTTCTGTGTGTCCAACACAGGGCGGCCTTCACATCTTCCAGTCTGTAGATGGAGAAGAGACAGGAAATCCACTGCAGACACGCGGTTCTCTGCGTACTGATATCACGCCCATGATCTACTTATGCGCAACTATGTGGCACGAGACAGAACAGGAAATGGTGCAGATGTTAACATCCGTCTTTAGGTTTGTATAGTTGTATTTCAGTCAGGAAAACGCAGACTTCTGGATAAAGAGACTTCTGGATAAAGAGACACATTCAGCTGATCTTAACACAGCAATAGGTTCCTTCCTTCTTATGCACGGCTTGCCATGATATTACTTAACATCACACACTATTCATAATATAGACCAATCAGAGGTATGTTTCTTCAATACGTTAATGTTTTTTGTGTGCCATGTTTTCAGACTGGACCTAGACCAATGCACACGGAAACATGCTTATATATTTTTCGACGTCTATGATCCAGATTATTATGAGATTGAAGGTATGTAACATTTTGACAAATTGTGTAATGAGGGTAGTACCAGTATAACGTGTCGTTTATGTTTACTTCAATCATGTCGCCAAGGTTCGGCTCTGAAGTTTAGTGTAAAATCGCATTTACATATATCAATATCAAAGCAACATAGTTTTACTCTCGTTGAATAGTATTGTATATAATAACCCATCGATATCAATGGTACGCTTAGCCGAATAGCAACTAAGTTATCTAAAAGTCTCAGGAAGATGTGAAAGTATGATGTGCATTGTATTTCACATATCAAATTCTGTTACAATAAGATGTAATACTTCAAACATTAGTTTGTGATTTTGTGATCATTGGTTGATTTCAGCCCACATTTTCTTTGACGATGCGTTTGAAGCCCACGAAGATGATGAGAACGAATTTCACGTCAACAACTTCGTGAAGAGTCTAGTGAACGTTATCAGTACTGCAGCAAGGTTAGTTTTTTCCTCACTGTTTTTTTATTATATACCAACGGTAAAGAGTAACTGTGCTTCATATAAATTTGAATAAAATATATTTATTCTCAAATTATATACTGGATCTATCCATACATATTTATGAACACATCTCTCCGATTTTAAGATCGTGATTCACAATTTGCAGGTGCATCTTCATGCACGGTGCATAATTTGGACGTTTGCATGTTTGTTAGGTTCTTGATACACAAACGTTTTGTGCTGATGTGAACAGCACACACAATGTTGCATCAGCTATCAGGTGCTCGTAAAACACCTGTGTTTTACCGTAAATGACGCTTATCCAATGCCATGGTGCGCTCGGTGAATATGATGCCAGAGTAAGTTGCCAGAGATATCTACAGCAGGGTAACACTCACGACGTGCCATGAGCCAGTCGTCCTAGTGTGACGTGACTTCAACAAGACAACCATATTCTCTTGGTACATCCATCTGAAACGATACCAAACTGCCACTATGACAGCTCGAACAAATCTTGGGTTGAGACCAGTATGTGGCAGAACCGAAGGTAGCGCAAATCCTGCCGGGACGACATCGTTCGGAGTCATGTACTGTCCTTTGTGCATTTGCAGCATGATAAGGCCTGCCCGAATATTGCATGTGTTGTAACAGACCGCTCCCAAAATGTCTTGGGTGAGATTGAAAGACGTCTATGACAGGACCAGAACCAATCGGTAATTCTAGCTCAATTGGGTCACTATTTGGTTGACATTTGGAACAATATGCCCCAGGCTGTTATCAAAAATATGGTGCGTCTGCCTCGCCTGTATCAACGCAATGGTGATCACATCCGATATTGACATCCGATATTACGTTTTTGGACATTTCGCTCTGTTTCCTGTTACCAGGTATGGATTTTGTCAATGTATTTGTTATGATAAAATTAGATCAGACAAATGTCCAAATAACATATTGTTATTTTCAATCTAGACCACTTAATATGAAGCACAGTTTCTTTTTCCAGTAGTACGAGGGGCGATTGATAAGTTCTAAGCCTAACAAAGAAAACAAAGTCAGTTTGATACCAAAGCATTTTATTTTTCGACATAGTCCTCTTTAAGGTCAACACACTTCTGCCAGCGATGTTGCAATGCCATTATGCCACTTTTGTAGAAGTCAACTTCTTGGTCACTAAAAAAGTTGTTGACCGCTGTAATGACGTCATCATCTGACTGGAAATGAGTTCCAGCTAAATGCCTTTTCAACTGTGAGAACAGATGATAGTCCGACGGAGGCAAATCAGGTGAATAAGGTGGATGTTGGAGAAGTTCAAAGCCACACTCATGGATTTTGGCCATTGCTATCAGTGGTGTGTGTGCTGGAGCATTGTCGTGATGATAAAGCACACCTTTCGTCAATTTTCCACGTCGCGTAACTTTGATTTCCTCTCTTAACTGTCTCAGAAGTTCCACATAGTAAGTCCCTGTAACAGTACGGCCTTTAGGAAGCCAGTCCACCATGATCACACCTTCAGAATCCCAAAACACGGATGCCATGACTTTCCCAGCTGAAGGCACGGACTTTGGAGTAGGAGATGTGACATGTTTCCACTGTATAGACTGTTGTTTTGATTTAGGTTCAAAGTGGTGGACCCATGTTTCGTCCATTGTAACAAATCGTTTGAGAAAGTTATCTGGATCACCTTACAAAAGCTTGAGGTTCTCCCTTGAGAGATTCTCTCTTTGACGTTTCTGATCAGCTGTCAACAGTTTGGGGACCCATCGAGCAGAAACCTTGTGCATTCCTAGAATATCTGTCAGAATGAAATGCACTCGCTCCTAAGAGATGTCCACTAAGTTGGCTATCTGTCGCTGTGTCACTCGTCGGTCGTCCATGACTATGTCCAGGATTCGCTGTACCATTTCAGGTGTTGAAGACACAACAGGTGGACCAGGACATGGTTCATCATCAGTGCTCGATCACCCACGTTTTAACTCTGCCACCCATCTTTTCACTGTTGCATATGGCATCTTCCCCTAGTGGGGATAACATATCCTCATATATGGCATTGGGTGTTAAGCCTTTCTTGTAAAGGTATTTGATAACAGCTCGCTTTTCCTGTTTCCTCATTTTAAGTCATCTCATAACCCCCCTTGCAGTCAATAGCTTATGCTAAACTAAATAATGTGTCCAATACAACAATCTTCCTGTGTATGTCACTGTACTTGATCAGTCTATCACCATCACAAAGGAATTCATCCGTACCACACTCCTTCAGAGGTAGGCTCACAACTTATCAATCGCCCCTCGTATGTATGTGTTTCACCGATGGGGGGCTGAAAAAGGATTACGTTTGTGTTATTAATCATGCCGTGTCAGCTTAAAATCGGAGAAAAGGTAAGGTTAACACTTTTCCCTAGAATATGGAGTAAAACTGGTTGTATTTTGAATTGATTCACGTGTATGTTTGTACCAAATTTGAACGTTTGCATATTCAAGTAATAAGCAGTGATATATTACTTCAGTAACGTTCATAAAGCACAAGTTAAAATGGACCCACCCACTAAATACCCAACACCATACGGAGGAAGGCTTGAGTGGACGCTACCGGGACAGAACAAGCTGGTCATTCACATGAAGGACAAAGCGAAAATACGCCACAAGAAGCGATGGAGTCAGGTAACAGTGTTACAAGCTTAAGGTATTATGAGTAATATGTATCTGTAAAATAATTCAGTATTTTTTAGGATTTATTATCTCTTAGGATCATCATCATTTTTTCGTACATGATAAGACAAATCCACAAAGCTGTAATAGTGTACAGACATCTAGATGCCATGATGCGTTCAATCCATTAAAAAGTCGCCCTGTTCCAGGTTATGTACATGTACTACTTACTCGGCCATCGACTAGTAGGGCAACCACTTCCAGATGTTCGTAGGAAACAGACAATAGCAGACAACACGTTCATCTTAGCCCTTGATGGAGACGTTGACTTTAAACCCTCTGCCGTGCAACTGTTGGTGGACCGCATGAAAAAGAACGATAAAGTGGGAGCAGCGTGTGGTCGCATCCATCCCATTGGAACAGGTCAGAACCATTCATCCTCTCATCGACTAATATACAAGGAGTCACCTGTGGAAAGTTTGTTTTCCATCCAAGTCATTGACTTCGAAAAAACAGATGGTGACTGAAATAAATAAGACTCTTTAATTTAATCTCGTCATTTTACTTTACTTTATATTGGAATCAATCTGATGTTAAGAAATGTCAAAACAGTAACTGTGTTTTCTTAATAAATAGAAAGTAAAACAGATTAGAAGCCAAATAGTTAATTCATCATGTAATAGGTAGCAGAGTCCTGAAAAAGTCTCCTCATCAAAGCAAAAATACCCGATAAGAAGCCAGTTAAGTATAATAGTTACATGACAAAACAAGAGGTGAAACTGAACTATAAAATTAAGTGGATAATACTTCTATACTAGTGCCCTGTCATACATTGCAATGGCTACTTCAATGGAAGCTTCGTTTCATGAACAGTTATTGAAAAAGAAAGAGAAAAGTTCAAGTCCTTATATTGACCAAGGACGAATATTCTGCCAACAGAGCTAGACATATAGTGCCATATTAAGCTAACCCATAGTCACACTCTCGGTATGTATACGCATATATGAATCAGTTGCCACTCTCTCGGTACATAGTGGTATATATGAGTGGCCACTCTCTCGGTATACATGGGTATGTATGAACCAATGGCCACTCGCTCGGTAAACGTGGGTATGTATGAACCAGTGCCCACTCTCTCGGTATATATGGGTATGTATGAACCAGTGGCCGCCCTCTCGGTGTGTATTGGTATATATGAACCAGTGGCCGCCCTCTCGGTATACATGGGTATATATGAACCAGTGGCCGCCCTCTCGGTGTGTATTGGTTTATATGAACCAGTGGCCGCCCTCTCGGTGTGTATTGGTATATATGAACCAGTGGCCGCCCTCTCGGTATACATGGGTATATATGAACCAGTGGCCCCTCTCTCGGTATATATGTGTATGTATGAACCAGTGGGCACTCTCTCGGTATATATGGGTATGTATGAACCATTGGCCAGTCTCTCGGTATATATGGATATGTATGAACCAGTGGGCACTCTCTCGGTATATATGTGTATGTATGAACCAGTGGCCACTCTCTCGGTATATATGGGTGTGTATGAACCAGTGGCCCCTCTCTCGGTATATATGTGTATGTATAAACCAGTGACCACTCGCTCAGTAGATATGGGTATGTATGAACCAGTGGCCCCTCTCTCGGTATAAATGTGTATGTATGAACCAGTGGCCACTCGCTCAGTATATATGGGTGTGTATGAACCAGTGGCCACTCTCTCAATATAATCTGGTATAATCATTCAGTGGTCACACTCTTGACATTATCAGGTATAAACGATACAGTGATTTAGTCACGCCCTGAACATATTAAGCGGAATTGGTGTAGATATGTTTTGCATTGTTGGATGTATGGATGGGGGTATGAGGCTGTGATGTCATACGTCACTATTGATTGATCTATGAAACAAAATGTAGTATGATAGTTTGCTATTTCATATCACATGTGCACACGATGAGCGTATAATTTAGAAATAAGGATAGGCCTTACTCCTAGTTAAGGGCATATAGATATGTCACATTAACGAAAGTAATGTCGTGACAGATTGTAAGTTTCAAGGACAATATTAATTGATAAATATTGTCATTATGTTTACATGGTAATACAAGATCAGCAGAACCTAATGGTTTCCCGACATATTTATCTTCCAGGTCCTATGGTGTGGTACCAGAAATTTGAGTATGCTGTAAGCCATTGGTTACAGAAGGCTACAGAGCATATGACAGGGTGTGTCCTCTGTAGCCCTGGCTGTTTCAGCTTGTTCCGAGCCTCAGCTTTGATGGATGACAACATGATGAGAAAGTACACTACCTTGGCGAGCGAAGCCAGACACTATGTACAGTATGATCAAGGCAAGTGGAATTTACTCCTGTCTAGAATTCTGTATATGTAGCAGGTAAATTCTATTTTGAGAACGATGTTTTTATCTACGATGTGTTACCATGCTTATATGTGTATATACAATCGGAACATTGATGAATACAACAGGTAATCTGCCATATCAAAGATTTTAAACCACCATGCATAAATGAGTTATATATTTTTTTTATCCCAACGGTAGGCGAGGACCGATGGCTGTGCACACTGCTACTCCAACAAGGCTACCGAGTTGAGTATTGTGCAGCTGCAGATGCCTTGACCTATGTCCCAGAAGGTTTCGAGGAGTTTTATAATCAGAGAAGACGGTGGTCACCTTCAACCATGGCTAACATCTTGGATTTACTGTATGAGTGGCGCAGTATCATCAAGCTCAATGAGAACGTATCCGCGCTGTACATGGCATACCAGCTGCTCTTGTTTGTATCGTCCCTCCTCACCCCCGGCACCATCTTCCTCCTGATAGTGGGCGCCATCAACACAGCCTTCCCTGAACTCGACCTGCTGGACTCTCTTATCTGCAATATGGTTCCAATAGGAATATTCCTGCTTGTCTGCTTCTGCTGCAAGTCAAACGTACAGGTAAAAAGCTAAAGCGTCACAATCATGAAAAACATTTAATTTTATTTTTTAAAAATCACGTACAAAAGTAAGGAATGTGTTAAAGAGTTTTGAAATGCACGGATCCCCAGGGCGCAATGATAACATATTGATGTTGTTGAATTTGGATGACATACTGCCATGACTAATGTCACTTTGTCTGTTTCAGCTGAAAGTTGCTGCGATTCTCTCGGGGTTGTACGCCCTGGTGATGATGCTGGTGACTGTAGGATTGGCACTGGAAATGAAGAGGGAGGGATACTGTGCCCCAACTACTATATTTATGATATTTGTAGTTGGGGTATTCATCATTTCAGCAATAATGCATCCCATGGAATTTACCTGCTTATTGCATGGTGCACTCTATTTCATGTCAATTCCAAGCATGTCGATGCTATTGATGATCTACTCCATCTGCAACCTGCATGTAGTCTCCTGGGGCACAAGAGAAGTGATGCAACCAACCCAGGCCGAGCAGGCTAAAAAGGACCAGAAGAAGCTGAAATCTGGTCGTTTCCAGTCTATTATCAATCTCTTTAGTAATGATGATAAGGTACAAGTAGACGCTATTTGAACATTGAAATAATAAATAATATATAAATAATACATATGTTGTGTGAAACATTTGCTATACTAATCTTCGTTGCCTTAACCAATGTACATATACTGAACCGCTAAAGACACGTCACCCCAAGTAGCATTGCATGAAAAGTTGTCATTTAAATATCTCGGTAATATTTGTCAAAGTTTCTGAAATTTAACATTACCTTGTCCGGAAAAAATGAAATAAAAAAAATAAAGCAGATGACAATAAAGCCGATCGCCCAAACGCATCACGGCAAAGGCCATGGTAACCCGATGCACGTGAGTTCCGTGCAAATTGAAATGCACATGCGTTACCCATTTCTTGCCCTATAAAAATCCACCAAGATAGGATAACATTCATTCGTTATTGAATTGCTACCAAATGCCAAGATTGACAAGAAATCACCGACACCAAGCCCTTGGACGATTGCAAGCTGGACAAACCGCCCGGTGGGTAGCCAATGCATTTCAAGTTCACGTAAGGACCATATGCTCTAGCAACGGTACCAGACCACCAACACTACAGATGACCGACCACGTAGTGGAAGACCAAGGGTCACCACCCGACGTCAGGATCGTCACAAAGTGCGACAGCATCTTCAAGATCGCTTTGTTGCGGCTGTGGAAACTGCTCGACAGACCATGGGGACACACCAGCGACACATCAGTGCGGACACCTCCACTGTCACAGCCCACACCAAGGACCCATTCTGACACCACGTCATCGCCGGGAACGTCGTTAAACGGCAACACAGCACTAGTATTGGCGCCATCAGCAGTGGAGAAGAGTCCCGGGAAAGCCGTTACTGTATCTCAACAGCAGATGGCAGATAAAGAGTCTATCGACGCCGTGGGGAACGTTATTCGAATGCTTGTGCTGTTGAGAGAGACTCGTGGGGTGATCCGAGCATCATGGTGTGGGGTGGAATTGGTCTTGCACAGAGGGTCGGCCCTGTGGTCTTCAGGGAGTCCAGGGAGACGCATTGGTGTCACATCAGCTCGGTACATTGATCAAGTCTTTAGACCACACGCCATACCTCATTTGACGGGTCACCGCAACCACGAGTTTCAGCATGATAACGCCCTTGCCCACACTGCTAGAGCAACAAGATTTCCTCCAACAGAATGGCATAAGAACCATGCAGTGACCTGCCCTCAGTCCCAATTTAAATCCCATTGAGCACCTGTGGGACGAGATTCAAAGACGGCTGAATGACCTCCGATCAAGGCCGACAACTGCAGCTGAATTGCGTCAGGCGTTCCTCAGAGTGGGGCTCAAGTGCCTATGGCCTTCATCAACCGCCTCATCCATTCCATGTTTCGACGTTGCACGGCAGTCATCAATGCACATGGCGGAAACACGAGATACTGACTTGTGATGACATTTTCTCAGAGTTGTGTTTCACTTTAAGAACATACATTTGGCACTTTAATTTCAATCTTGATGATCAGTTTTGCCAAGTTTCATCTTTTTAATATGTCTCAAAGTATGTTTACTGTGTTTGTACAAATAAGGTTTCTCATATATCTATCCATGGTGACGTTTCTTTTGCGGTTCAGTATACAATGCATAATAGTTCCAGTGTAGGCGTCGGGGTTTCTCAATGGAAAGAATTGGCATTCCTTACATATTAGTAGTTTGGTGCATTGTCTGGCGTGTTGTTAGGTAGTCTAGTGGTAAAAAACTTGGCCCATCACACCAAAGATATTGGTTCGATTCCTCATATAGGTACAATGTTTGAAACTCATTTTTGTGTCCCTCATTGTGATATGTATGGAATAATATTAATAATTATAAAATAAATAAACCCAACAACTCAACCTTATGTTTGATAAATTGATAATAAACATCTAAATCTAATTGAGCACAATAAGGTCGTCAGAATAGTAACTACAGATAAGCTACTTTATTTACAGGTGGATAGTGATTATGGCTTCTCCTTTGGAAACCTATTCAAGTGCATCTGCTGTCCTCGGCCTAAAGTTGACAACACAGCCAGTAAATTTGGCGCTGTCCTTGAGAAACTGGAACAGCTTGAAACGTCCATACATAACATGAAGAACGGCTTGACCTCCAATCCATCATCGCCAACGATACAGGTCACGAATGAACAAGGCATTACCTACGACCTGGACACACCAGCGCCTTTCCTTCAGCAGCAGGCGTTGCAAAACAATCTCAATACAGAAGGCGTGATAAGACGTGAGTAATTACGGACACATTTATCTTTAAAAAATTGGGCTACTCATTCCAAAACAAAGGAAATGACATAGAAACGACATAAGTGTTTCTCCGTATGATCTCATAAAACTAAAGGTTATTTTAGTCCATATCTGATCATTTGTGTTTCCACAGAAACTGTATTTGAATTGTTGCAGATAACCCCCTGTATGAGAAGGAGATGCACATCCATAATGATGAGTACTCACCATACTGGATTTCTGATCCGGAAGTTGGACATGGTCGGACACGATACCTTGGACAGGAAGAGATACGCTTCTGGAAAGATCTCATTGAAAGGTATCTTTACCCATTACAGAGCAGTGAGGAGCAGAAGCAGAAGATGCAAAAAGACCTTATCCATTTGAGGAACAAGATGAGTCTAATGTTCTTCATTCTGAATGCCTTATTTGTGGTTATCATCTTTGCTCTACAGTATACAAATGCCCAGAGTCACGGCAAAGGACTGGCCATACCACTTCCATGCAAGTCTGAGAGTGGTACTGCACTAACAATCGAGCCGTTCTCCCTTATTTTCATGGCTATATTTGGTATCGGTTTGCTCATCCAGTTTATTGCCATGTTCTTCCATCGAATGGGCACATTCCTGCACATAATATCTTCCACAGAGGTTAACTGTATGAGGCTGAACCAAAAGGAAGTAGCTGCTATGGACATATCTGATAAGCTTGAATTAGTGAAAACAATGCAGAGTTATGGAGATGATGATGACACACGATCAGTGACGTCAATAAGCTCAATGGATAGCTTAGATGATGATAGCAGCATGACAACCGATGACACTCCAAGACCCAGACGTAGGAAGACTGTGCTGAGAATAACGAAGAAAAGGCGGAAGCAACAGCATAACGCTGGAAACCTAGCACAAACATTTATGGATAGATATCTGAAGCTTGCCGATGATTTGAAAAATGAACGTGTTGAGAATACCTCGCACAGGCGAGGAAGTTCCAAAAAGAGGAAGAAGTCTATCAGGAAGAGCCAAAGAGCTATTAAGAGTGTTGAGCAAAACAAAGGCATTGTATTAAAAAAGGCTCAAAAGTGGAAGCATATTGCTGGGATCGTTCGTGGATCTGGAATGCACACAACAATAAATGACCATCATCATAATGACCCTTGGTTAAGTGTTGTCAAAGGTGTCCTCACGCAGTCCAGGGCCACTTCTCATGCCAGTCTGCACAAGGTAGAAGAGGAACGTCGTGGTATCGAACTTGGGCACCGAGGGAGGCGCCCCAACACGGATGGCTCCAAGTGGAGCAAACTGAAGGACAGTCTTAGTGGACACCTTAGTGCTGTGACCGAAAGTGACACATCTGCTAGGCCAGAGAATCAGCATGGTACTCATGGACTTGAAGACACATCAAATGGTAGCGTTGTTCGTGTGCAGATAGCGGTAGAAAACGATAGTTCCAGGAAGGCAAGCAAATCCAGTCTGGAGGCTCCCTTCCAAGACCACCATGAGGCTTCACTACTGGACGAGGCAGTTGGAAATACTAGTTATTTTAACGAGGAGGACAGTGTGAAAAACTTGAGTGTGGACGCCCGAATGTGCAGCATCTCTGATAATACGGATTCGGACACCGGATCTGTTGAATTGGAGATTAAAGATAACAGTGAAAGTCAAACACATGCTACCACGTCAGTGTGAGGTAGTCACTGCGATACTGCTAGATGCTATTGCTGCCAACCTTTATATTGGTTCTAGTCAATTTTGCTTGCTTGGGCATGTATATCTGTTTTTATATTTAGCTCGTCGCTAAATAATCCAAACAGTAGTTCTCCACCATCGAAATAAAACTGCTGGTCAACAAACTTGAAAATAACTCCTATTTACTTCTTGGATCTATCGTATTGGTACATTCAAAAAATGTCTAATGGCCCCTCAAAATTATTTCTCTTTGTGTGGATGTTTTAACAGTACAATGTCAATGTAAATTATGCAAACGCCATGATATCCTCACGCAATCGGATAACATTACACTATATGCGAGATCCTGGAGCGACTACGTTCAGCATGTGTACCAGTAATAGAAATACAAGAAGTATGAATCACAGTTGTAACATGTGACCATGCATTATTTCCATTCATTGGCACCATTGAATCCAATGAATAAACGCATATCAAATATCTTAACATATACATGTCACTCAAGTGTCACATATCCATTAGAATAGAAATGACGGGGAGCTAAAAATACTACATGGTTTCCTTACGTGTGAAAAGGTTTTTGAAGGAAAACATGATTTTGTCACATAATGTTACTGTTTCAAAGTGTTGTTATAATCTCTTGCTATAGTTCAAATTTACATAGATATTGAAATGATATGTGCCATTTATGAATGTTATTTATAAAATGTATGTTCTTTATATGATTATTTTATTGTACTTAAAGTGTATTTATCCATAATACATTTTCTATATTGTTCATCAAACTTAATTGCCGTTGGTGCTGGATCGCCGCCCATACTCCCCAGCTACTGAAAATTCATTATTGTTACAGTGTTAAAACCTTTTACTGTAATTATTTACTGATACAGTGTTTGAAAAGATTATATCATTTTATATCAAGATAAGACACATTATTGTTGATTATGAGTCGTAAAATATATTACCATTGTGGCTAGTTTTTACACTGCGTGATAAAGATATGGCGGACATGATTGGCTACAACTGTAAGCAAAAAATACTTGGGAAGGAATTATTTTGCATTTTCAACGTAATTGTTGTCATTTATCGGTACTCGATTATCAGATATCTATGATGATGTACCCTGAAAAACAGATACATATAATAAATACTATCACGCAGAGTACGTTTGTTCTGTTTCTGAATTCAGCAAGCTTGAGTAGGAAATTATTTAAACGTGCTGACACGACGCAGCAGACATGTGTATGACATCCGTTGTGAACACGAAAAGTATTATGTACCCAAGACACATAGTCCGGTGTATTTTTGGATGGGAGAAATGAGCAGAATAAACTTTCAGGCAGTGTCCGGTGTACACTTCCACGGCGAACATTAGCAGTATACACGTTCAGGCATAGTCCGGTTGTACACTTTCATGGCGAACACCAGCAGTATACACGTTCAGACATTGTCCGGGTGTACATTTGCATGGAGAACACAAGCAGTATACACGTTCAGACATAGTCCAGGTGTACACTTCCATGGGGAACACATGCAGTTTACATGTTATGGCATAGTCCGATTGTCAAATTCCATGGTGAACACCAGCAGTATACACGTTCAGACATAGTCCGGGTGTACACTTCCGCGGCGAACACCAGCAGTATTCAATGCAAGTCCAGACACTGTCCGGTGTACACTTCCATGACGAACACCAGCATTATTTACGTTCAGACATAGTCCGGGTGTACACTTCCATGGCGAACACCAGCAGTATACAGGTTATGGCATAGTCCCAGTGTAAAATTCCATGGCGAATACCAGCAGTATACACGTTAAGGCATAGTCCGGGTGTACACGTCCATGGCAAACACGAGCAGTATACATGTTCAGGCACAGTCCGAGTGTCAAATTCCATAGTGAACACGAGCAGTAAACACGTTCAGGCACTGGCCGGGTGTACAGTTTTAAGGCGAACACGAGCATTATACACGTTGAGGCATAGTCCGGGTGTACACTTCTATGGCGAACACCAGCAGTATACACGTTCAGACATAGTCCGGGTGTACACGTCCATGGCGAACACCAGCAGTATTCACGTTTAGGCAGTGTCCGGGTGTACACTTTTATGGCAACACCAGCAGTATCCACGTTCAGACATAGTCCGGGTGTACACTCCCATGGAAAACATGAGCAGTATACACATTCAGGTATAGTCTGGGCAAACACTTCCATGGCGAACACCAGCAGTATACACGTTAAAGCACTCTAAGGATGTACACTTCCATGGCGAACACCAGCAGTATACACGTTCAGACATAGTCGGGTGTACACTCCCACGAAGAACACTAGCATCATACTCGTTCAGGCATAGTCCAAGTGTCAAATTCCATGGCGAACACCACCAGCATACATTTGCAGGCACTGTCCGGTGCACACTTCCATGGCGAACACCAGCAGTATTCACGTTTAGGCAGTGTCCGGGTGTACACTTTCATGGCAACACCAGCAGTATACACGTTCAGATATAGTCCAAGTTTACACTTAGACGGCGAACACCAGCAGTATACATGTTCAGGCATAGTCCGAGTGTCAAATTCCATGGTGAACACGAGCAGTATACACTTTCAGGCACTGTCCGCTGTACACATTCATTGCGAACACGAGCAGTATACATTTTCATATGATCAATGATCCAACATCCCTGATTTTATCTACTGGAATGCTCGTGTCCCATTTTCACCCTTGCTGCAGCGAAAACAGCAATGTTCCACATAAGTGAAAACCAGAACTATATTCAAAAAGCATATATTTATTGTCTATCCAAAAAACATAACATATATTGTATAATTGTCTAAAAAACTGTAAATTAAATATCCACATGTATAATGTCGGATCGGAAATATCTCAGGCTACAGATATAAGTAACAAAAGTAATAAGTGAGTACCATAATAAAAAAACAAAAAAAACCCACTTAAAGTAATTTTGTTTCCATATCATACTCCGGTCTCCATAGCCAGACAAACCAGTGATTGATATTATGAGCCACGTCCCATGTACAATGACACACAATCAACCTTCATTTTGTCGCCCCTTGGGTACCTATTCTACACCGGAATCAAAATGGGAATAGATATATCAAACATGCATTGTAACTAATTACGACTCGTATCTTCATCGCTGCGCTGTTTATAGCTATTTAGTAGGATTTCATAGAGAGCATTGTAACTAGACTCGTTCAATTTTCGATCAACATTTATTTTCACTGGCTTTGTCAAAAGGTTTCAGTGAACCAAGTATCATATGAAATTTATTTGCTACTGGATTTATTGATCATAATATAGTTCAATATCGTTAAATATAATTCTGTAGTAAGGTAGCCCTACATGGCAACACATGGAGGTCGAAAACTAAACGAATATGGTTACTATCAATTTCATTGTATATTTCATTGGTGAACATTGGCTACACCTATCTCACCTTAATAATCAACACTCGAGGGCCAACTCACTTACAATATACATGTATTGTAATATTTTAATTAACTTTTTAATATCGATTAGCTTATCACCACCACCGAGGACCATACAGCAAACACTCCGTTATAACGCGCGACGAGAGACTCGTTTCACTTTTGCTCGTTTTCAATAGAAGAGAGTCGGACATATTTATCGGAAAGTGAGGATTTGATTCTTTTGTGGAAATTATAAAAATATATATATAGTAAGCGCCTGCTACAATATAACTTTAGGCAACACCAACAATCCGAACGTATTGTATGACTCGATATCATCGGAAGCTCTAAATTGGTTAGAAGAGAGTCGCTTGTTTGGACGATGTCCTTTGAAACAACCTAGGTCGTATGAATACTGATTATGCATAATCCAAAAGCAGGAAGTGATGTAAAGCACATATAGTCCAGGAAAAATAAGGTTTCACTTGGAACAAATTGCAACAGAATTTATTTTACTACAATGCATTTCTACAAGTCCCGAAAACAACATATTAAAAGTCCCAAGCAATACCAGTTTGGGAAATATGTCTAATGTGCATAATCCAATATGGCCACCAATTATCAATATATCTTGCATATGTCAGATGAGGGTCAATGTTTTGATGGAAAAAAAACATGTGTTGTCCTGCGAAATATCCATGTTATGCTTCTAAAAAGATATTCACAACAACAGAACGTTTTCGACAATTGACAAATCTGCAAAAATTCAAGATGGCCGCCAATTTCAAGATGGCCGCCAAGTTTCCTTAATGTGTGTTTACACTGTTGAATCGTTTATCTCTAAAACAGTGTGCTAGGACTTATATGCATATAACTTGGCACACTAACTCACTGAAGTATAGTTAACACCTTTAGATAAGAAATTCCGTCACCAGAGCCCCCTGGTGGCCCAACATTCCAAGATGGCCGCCAAGAGTTTGATGGCTAGACATAGAATATCAAGACACTGTTGGTCTCTGTGGAAATCCAGTGCAGCCACAAAATACCAATATTTGAATATAAATCTGAAAACGTTTGATCCACCGCTCTTTCCGTTACATGATTGTGTGATTCATGAACATCATCAGCTTGTACAATGGCATTTCCCGCACACAACACTTAAATGAGACCATATTTCTGGTAAGTGCTTGTTCTTGTTTAACAAGGGGGCACGGGTGGCCCAGTCGTCTGAGGCGCCGCGATTCGCTGTGCAGAGTTGCGTCCTTTGGGCGTGCCAGAAACCTATGATTCTGGGTTCGAATCCCGGTTCGCCCAGATTATGTTTCTAGGTTTGTCAGCACCATATCCGTGCTCGTGGGTTTCACAGAAGTGGTAAACGTCTAAGACCTGCATCACTTTGGGCTTTCCTCCCACATTAAGCTGACACGCCGCGATATAACTGGAATAGTGTAAAAAGCAGCGTTAAACCCAACTCACTCACTCACTCACTCACTCACTCTTGTTTTACAGTCCCATTTGCAATTGCAGCAGATGATGTGCAGGACTGCTGAACGTGTTGCAGGCTGATCTGTCTGTATTAGTAAGCAACGTCCATCTATCCTGTGTCATCCCCACCCTGATGGATTCACATTGAATCCTTTCCACTCCATTATCTGGTAGTTGACATGGGGGCTGTGGCTACAGAGGTTGCAATGGCGGCAATGTTGGTGGCTTACATGTGGTAGGTTCTTTGTCACCTTCTCACAAAATCACTTGTGCCTTAAGCTATCCAGTCCTTCCTCCTAACATCACATAAAGGCGCAAGTTAATGTTCGCCTGTTTTGTATGTACAGAAGTGCACCCAGATCTATCCAGTTAGTCACCAAGACGTGCAATAAAGTGCTGTTTGTTTTTTGCGTTGTTCATAAATGCTTCCTTCTTCGATAGAATGACAATTTCCTGTGAAATAAACTGTCACTCCACTACAGTACTGTTCTTACTTGAACTACCAGCACTGTTCAAGTAAGAACTCTGTAGTCATTGTTTAAATTATCTGCAGGCCAGGAAGGCAACCCTTGCTGATGCTATCTGGAAAACCCTCCAAGTTAAACAACAAGAACCTGGAAATGTCCAGTACATTCTTGATGGTAGTGCTATACTTCATGGGCTACCCCGACCAAGAGATTCTACGTTATATCACGTATTTGAACTACAGTGTATATACCATCTATATGTTGTGCAGAAATATGCTGCTAACATTGTCTTGTATGGCCAATGGCTTCATGGCTTTCAACAAAAGATGTCACACACATGAGAAGAACTGGTGCCTGTTCTGGTAAGACAGATTATTTCACAGGGGAAATGGTCATTCGATCGTAGAAGGAGGAATTCTTGAACAAAGCAAAAATCAAACAGCGTTTTATTGCCTATCTGAGTGACAAACTGGAGAAGCTGGCAAAACAAGACGCTGTCACATCTGCAAGAAAAATAGACACAGATTTGCTTATCCTCCTTCCTCATAATGTTGAAAAGGAAGCACATAATGTTTCTGGCACCAGAACCCAAGCAAGCGTCAAGAAGGAACAGGATTTGATGCATGATCAATCAAAGCGGCTGCTGGGCAGTGATGTATGTGAGCATGTGCTCTTTTTACATGCAATTCTTGGCACCACTTCTCGACTGTGTGGCTTGGGAAAGGGTCTAGCAGTGAAGAAAATCATGAATGATGCCTTGTTCTGCCATCAGGCTAAACATTTCAGCCAAACAGGGAAACTGGGGATGAAAAAGTCATCACCGAAGCAGGTGAACATATGTCTTTATATGGCGGATATAAGGTGGAAGGACTGCATAGCTTATGATAGGAGCGATTTTGGGGAGAAGGTGGCGAATAATTGATCACATGCAGAGCCATAAACTCTGCCAGCAACCTCTGCAGTCGCAAGATACCACAGCTTCCATGTCAACTACCTAATAAAGGAGTGGAAAGGGTCCAATGTGAATCCATTTGAGCGGGGATGGCACAGGACAGATGGACGTTGCTTATCAATACAGTCAGATCAGACTGCAGCACCTTCAGCGCTCCTTGATATTATCTGCTGTAATTTCAAAGAAAGACTGTAACACGCGAAGATGCACTTGTCGGAAATATAGTCTCACTTGCAATGTTGTGTGCAGGGAATACCATGGTACAAGCTGTACCAATTGACAGTTACCAGACTTCTTGGGGGATGCCAAACCTGTTGAGACTTTCGAGGTACATGTATATATGACCCTGCATCGTCAAGCTGCAGCATTCACTGTGACATTTATTCCACTGTTCATCAAGTAATAATGTTCATGGATCACACAATCATGTGACGGAATGCACAGTGGATATGAAGTTTCAGGTTTAAATTCAAATATTTGTATTTGGTGGTTATATTGAATTTCAGCAAATGAACTACAACAGAGATAACTCATCGACTTCTTGTGAAACAACTGGTTTGGGGTAAATTCTGAGAGGATCTCATATAGGTCATCCTTGTTTCCAACAAGTATTTACAGGAATGAAAATGAAACTTGTTATAGCGTTTGTTTTTGTCATGTTAATAAGTAGATTCAGACAATAACAATCAACATTGATATCTAAACTCGCCAAAACATGTCATTTAAGAGATAAATATTGATATTTGGTGGTCATATTGGATTTATTCAAATGATTGAGTATTCTACATACAACCTTTGGTCTATTTACCCCAATGTAGAAGTTCAAATCACACAAATATGTCATCAGAGACCAACAGTGTCTTGACATTCTATGTCTAGCCATCAAACTTGGCGGCCATCTTGGAATGGAATGTTGGGCCACCAGGGGGTTCTGGTGACGGAATTTCTTATCTAAAAGTGTTAACATTGAGGAAACTTGGCGGCCATCTTGAAATTTGCGGCCATCTTGATTTTTTGCAGATTTGTCAATAGGTGAAAACGTTCAGGAGTTGTGAATATCTTTTTAGAAACATAACATGGATATTTCGCAGGACAACACATGTTTTTTTCCATCAAAACATTGACCCTCATCTGACATATGCAAGATATATTGATAATTGGTGGCCATATTGGATTATGCAAATTAGACATATTTCCCAAACTGGTATTGCTTGGGACTTTTAATATGTTGTTTTCGGGACCTTGTAGAAATGCATTGTAGTAAAATAAATTCTGTTGCAATTTGTTCCTAGTTTAGTGAAAAAAATGGCCTAGATTGCCTGGACTAATAAGATCAAAACAATGTTCATAGGACCTGTCAACCAAGGCAAGAGGCGAGAAGAACTGCAACAGTCAGACTGTAATGAATCGGAAGAAATATGTCCGGGAGAAGGCGGCTGTTTCAAATGACATGGTCAGTTAACGCCAGATTCAAACACTAGTTCCCTGAGATACAGTTGGAAAAATGCTAGTTAGAAATGAAACCCAAAGACATAAAAGTTGTGGAACCAAGGCGAGCGGGAAAAAAACAAGCGAGCGAGCCTGCACGTTTGCTGTTTCATTCCTTCCAGGGCTTCGGTCTCAAAGGGTTCTTTGGACAATGAATGTGCATGAGTTTCGCTAAATGTCCTTTGCATGACGCAATCTCATTAAAATCAGATCTTTGTTCTCGCTACCGCTGAATGAAGATCTGAGGACATCCCGCCTCAGAGCGAATTTTCGGGAACCGACCAATGGAATATCGAACAAGAAGTCGGCAATAGCCAATCAGAAGGCACCTTAATCGAGCTTTACGGCACGAGTTTCAAATTGGCGACAACGCTTCAAAATATATAATCCACACGTATCACACACAAAATAGTGATACCGCGGTAATATAGAGTTGCCCACCACAGGAACTCGTTATTGGTCAGTAAATAGAAATATATAGATCTACCCCCTATATGTGAGTAGTATATATTTTTTTTCCTGTGGTTGGTCAGCATTCGCCATTACGATCCATTATAAATTAACTACCGCGATAATATAGCTACCATGCTGATATGACGGCTAGACTGTTTGTTTGTTTGTTTGACATTTTTAGGAATTTTTTTGTAAAGTAGAGAACCTGCCACAGGCTTTCCCCTGGATGCCAGAGGGACATATATGCCCCTCCTCTTCAACCCTCACTTTGAAGTCGAATAAAATTCAACATACATCACGCACACAAATACACGTCACAGTTTTGAATTCTCTGGGAAACTTCCTGTTCGGTGATATCACTCACTGTCAATTTAGGTAAAGCAAAATTACTAAAAAAGACCTCTGAAAATTAGGTACATTGTAAATGTCGCCATTTGTTACACATTACTAAATCACCATTCACGGCGTTATTTACAGCATGATTTGAAATCGAAAATTCGGATATTTACTCGGAGAAATGTATTTCAAAATAGCATATTATTGATCACGGGTATATGTCCTTTATCAAATCACCACTGATCTTTGTAGAACGTCGCCGATTGACCTAGAATCGCTTAGAAATTCCGAACGCCGAAGAGAACTTTCACCCATTTTTTCGTTTTTCTCGTAATTCCAGTGGCTAAACTGGTTATAAATGGGAACTAATATACATATACTATTTTTTCAGTTCATTAATTTTCATTTTTTTTCACACGACCATTAGGGTTAGATACCCGTTTAGTGGCTATTAGATTACCCGAACTCTATCCTCAGCCCTTGGATCCCCTTTACGATCAATCATCCCTTTACCGTCATTAGGGTTAGGTACCCGTTTCGTTTCTATTACAGATTCTATAGCGGCACCTGATATTCTTCACACAAAAACGTCGAGTAAAAGGATGAAATTTTGTGTCGAATATTTTGCCTGCTGAAAACTGTCCTGGAACATTCACACAAACCACTTTCACCGGCTACATTTTTTCAGTACAGATTCAAAAGCGAACTCACCGTTGTGTTGTCGCTAGCCTAGCTCATGACTCCCTCGTTCCTTACTGTTATCCACATCATCCTTACAGTATTCCCTACCACACTTTACTGCCACAAAATCCACCCGACGAATCATTAAATACCATTTCATTCATGCGTACTCGGTATTTCGACGTCTGACGTCCGGAGCCGTTTTCGGTTCGCGCCATATCGGATCATTCCTCACCACTCGGTATCTCGTACTGTAGGTGCTCCCATGTCACATTTATGTCATACGATCCATGAATCGGAGAACCTTCACGTGAGGACGATCTCTGCCGTAGGTCACATATTTGTCATACTATGAACGAAAATTAGGAGATACATATATTAATCAACATTCCAATGTCGTCTTTCTCCGACGTTGTCAAAGCCATGACGTCAAATATAATTGTGTCATTTTTAGCAATTCATTACATTTGATGAAAAGGTTAATGCTCCATTAATAATGATGCACTATTAGTCAAATTGCACACACACAATCAGGAGAATGTTGGCCTCCAAGGACTGATTTATAGGTTAGGTAGGGCCATCTATTTCGCTGTTAATTCTTTTTTTATGAAGTACAATTTCATCATTTTATAGTATTTTTTATAACTAAACGTGTACAGCTTCAATATCGATATTTGTGTTGGAATAATTTGATACCTCGTGAACAAAACGCCACGAAAATATATTGTCCTTATCCACAGCTAATACCCACCAAGTGACATGAGTTACAATAAACTAGTGCTAAACATAGCAGAGTTATGCCCCATTTTCTTTGTACGGGAGTAACCTCTCTTTCGTCTTTTGTCGTCATAAAGGGAAATCAGTTTTCGTCATTTACGACAGGCTATTTTATGTATTGAATGCATATAAAGCATATGTATTTAAGCATATAAATCCACATATATATATTTGGGATACGATGACATGCATCAACCAAGTCAGCGGGCCCCACCATCCGATCCCGTTAGTCGCCTCTTAAGCCAGGTTCACACAGTGCCGATTATGGCTCCCGTTTGAGATCAGACAGCGCTACGACACGAAAAGTGAAAAAGTCGGATTACTATCCTCAATGATCTGGAATGTCCTATCATTGTCTGAACGCCGTCCTATACGTTTGTAACAGAGTCCTAAGGATCGGAAATGGTGCAGAGAGGTCGGCCAAGCACTCCCGACAGTGATGTGCGTCCCGTAACATTCGGGAAACTCAGCCGATTTTGTCTAGTCAGATAACAATCGTGACTATGTCGTGACAGATTATGTGGTATCGGATCAAAATCTTAACAATGTCCTGTTTTGTCTGGACGGTGTCCTGTGGATCGGGGCGCTGTCGTGATGAACGGGCATGAATTGTGCATTGCCGTTTCTTGTCGATTGAGTCCAGATTGCGTCCAGATCTTGTCGAATGCGAACCGTCTTTGTCGGTTCACTGTCCGGTCACTGTCTGATCTCTGTCGGCTCGCATTCGGGAGAATCGGGACGCTGTCGGGACAGATTCGGTCGTTTTTTTACAAATCGGATGAGATTCGGATTGAGAACAGGAGAATCGGGACGAATTCGGCTGAAAACGACTGAATCGGGACGCTTCCTGAACAATATCTGATTGTTTGTGAATTTCCCGCCACGAATCACAGGATCTTTATCAGACTTTTGACATAATTATTTTATTGATCTTAAACTGGGTGACATGGCTGGGTGACAACATATCTTACGTAATTTCGCGAGGCAACAAGACTTTACGGCCTAGAATGCAGGGCCCCGTTCCACAAAGTGATCTTAACTCTAAGATGATCGTAACTCCCATTCTTAGACGCTAACGTCGAACCCATTCGACAGGCGGATAGCATTAGAACACCCGAAAATAAAACTCGCCATATCTATTTACCAAGAAGGCTTTGCGTAACATTTAAATTACGTATGACATGCATAAATGCTCAGCTTGCCCAATATCAAAACTTTCAGTAATTTATTTACCTCAAAAAGAAAATATCGCGAGTTAAAAAAGTTACGGCCAAACTTCTCGGCACACAACTACCAGAAACGGCCATTGTTGACTTTTGGCACTTCACGTTGAGCGGCACTCCGATGTTTTCTTTATAATTTTATCATTTTTCCTATTCGATCATAATTTTTGTTTGCTGACGAAAGAAAAACACTCATGTTCCTTAATTTCTAAAAATTATCAACTTTCGGTGTAACTAATTGTAAACAAAAACAGTCTGAATCGTAACATCATCGATTGGATGGAACTTGTACGATCATGGCAACGGCGGTAAACAAACATCTCCACATGCATAGTTATCCCGTTAGACTATTACAAGCATTTTGTTACATCTAACTTAATTTTCTAGAATTATTGACAGGCATTTATAAATCTTTGTGAAAAAAAAATCATTTTTAAAGAGTTTGCAAGTGATTGCGTTTGATAAACTTTCGGACACATTGACAAACCGACAAACGTCAGTGACACGTTTGGGCGTGGCCTAACTCGCGATTTGTTGAGTTGAACAAAGTCAACAAACACTGCGAAAAATGACAAATATTGGATGATACGCAAAATCTGAACTGATATACATTCTAGGTAAACCATTCAATAGCAAAATAATGCAGTTTACAAGAAATAATCAAAATACTTGCAATTTTAGCTATCATTTCTGAAACCGGAAGCACATACCGCATGTGACACATGGAAGTAAAATATGCAAAAGTTGGTAAGCTATCATAAAGAAGTTCCGAAATAGATTCAAATTCAAGAGAAAATACATAATTTACTTTTCTTCGTCAACTATTTACTATTTATTGATCTGGAGAGCAGTCTTCACTCCTATTTGTTTCATATTTCTTCGTGATTGTCGCCATCAAATGTGTAAGTCTAAATCCGAAACCGTAATGGATTTCACGCTCGATGATTTTAATTTTAAAATATTTTCTGAAAACGAACGCAACGGAGAGCGATATAACGTATTGATATGCCATAATAATAACAACATAATATTGTTATTGGTCTAAATTACAAAAAGAACAATTTCAAATATTAAAGATGTTGTTGAAAACTTTCTGAGAACCTCCCGTCCTCTGAACCGATTAAAATTTTGGTACACGACGACTGTATGGAGGTAGTGTAAATATATAGATTCTAGGCTCCTATGTGATTTTGTACCCAAAACAAATTAAATTGTTCCCAAAATACTTTGTGAATTTGTACCTAAGAAAATAAGACAATAGATCTATAATTATATTTATGTTTTCGTCTAGATGAACAGAACACATAATAAAATATTTCATCAAGTTCATAATATGATTATGACTGTGATCCTTGAAATTGATTGTTTAGTTTTGAGAGAAAATTGACGTCTTGTCACTGAAGAAGAGGCCAGTTAAGTTGGTTAAACCTAAGTTAGAATGTATTGTTTTGATAGGAAAGTGATATTATGTTAAATTAATGTATATCTTGAAATAATTCAAGGTAGATCTACAAAATCACATACCCATTTGGGTACCAAATCACTAGAAATTTTGGGTACAAAAGTCACCACTGTACATTTCAACTGGTTTTCGTGAATCAATGGGATAAAAAAAATTTGTCTGAAAGATTCCTTTTCTCATTTTAAGAAAAGAATTTGTTTTACAGAACAAAACAGGCAGATCTACACGGATCACGTTTTGTCCTAAAAATATATAAAAACTTGAAAAATATTGACACCTCAAAAATGAGGGCTTATAAAGTTATAATTCTACCTGACTTGTCAGATGGTTTGACTTAGGTCTATCTAAGAAAAGTCCTTATGAAAATCTTTTTTATAATTACTTTTATGACACTAACATTTCTGGCACTTAGACAAAGAGTATTCAAGGAAAGACAGATATGATTTTGAATGAAAATATGACTTTCCTATATAATTCTTATTTCATGATGACAGGGGAACTTTTATACACACAAGCTGAGGAAGTTCTGATACTGTGATTGCATACAAAGGAAAAACAGGTTGGAAGCAGTACCTGTATGTATAAAAAAGACGTGGGATACACTTGTTGTAGTGAAACTTATCAGCGTGTACATCGCAGAAATATGAATCATGTCCCATCTATATTCACTGTAACATTGAATGGCGATTCTTAAATATCAACAGAAGTTCAAAAATAAAAGATTCCAAGAAACTTGCATGTGGCATGTTGATTTATCGTCTACCGTTTCCGGGTTACGGGAGCATGCAAGGTCAAACGGATTAACTAATACGCGAATTATATCGTCAAAGTCACATTTTTATTTCATGTTAGTGCTGATTACTGATACTGTGTATCGACTTATGTTTTTGCTGTATGTGATAGGCGAACTATTTCAAAATTTACTGTAATTGTTTTGTTACGAAAGATTATCAGCAGACTATACCCCTGTCTGCGACATCACATCCGGTGACCTTTGCACTTATTGAAATAGTGCTGTCAGAATTCACGATCTTTATTTTCGCTTTTCTCTCGTCATATTAATCGCAATATGACGAATAAAACATTATTCGATTGAGAAGATCGTCAACTTTCGCCAAGTTATATTTATAAAGGCAATGTAAACTTTGTTGATATTAAAATAGCAATAAGTTATGCGGAGGTCGGGCGAAATGCACCATGTTTGATTTTAGGACGTCTGCTAGCATCATGACACGGGTTGTTTATTTTTGTATATCGTAAATATTCAACCAAAACGCTTGAAATTAGGTTTACTGAATATTCATGTCATTAATTGTTTCCTGCAAATTTGATAACATGACACGTCAGATTAACCCGAATGTTCGTATTTCTGCAACCGACATGATGACCTCGAAAATGAAGTTATTTTTCTGTTTCACGTTTAGATAATAAATTTACTGAAATGGTTCCTAATTTACCATCGCGCTGTTATTTGCTGATAAAAAAGCCCGAATATTTACTCAATTAAAATTAAGATATCGGAGATATGATTATTGAAATCAATTTGCACAAATGTTACGATATTAAAAAGTTCCTAGCATGAAATGCAAACCACCTTCAATAACGCAATTCAGGTAAGTTCAAGAAAATTTACAAATTTTGTGTTCGCTTTGGTCTTAACCTTGGTATGATTGAAAACATCGGGATATTTATATTCTTCCCCGCCCTTAAGGCGGGGAAGTATACGGGAGAGGTTAATTTTATAGCATGTAAGTCGACATGTTGGTTTCTTTGAAATTTCAAGCCACACAGTTACCGAAACGAAACATACAAATCATGTGAAATGTGCGTGAAATGTTGATGTTTATCTTTTCCTGCAATAAAAGATACTTTAAAATCATCTTGCTATTCTGAGACTTAGTCACTTTTCGTAATGCTGATAACCCATGAAATATGTTCATTTTGTTTTTAAAAGAGCTAAAAATGATCCCATTTCGCTAAAGTTAACCGTTCTATATTTTGTAAGAATAAACTATTGCGCATTGAGCGATTATCTCCTTTAGCTATAGGCGTAGTATAGAAGTGATAAATCACGCACTGACCTTGCATTGCTGTACATCGTATCTTATTCAAGCTGTATCACTGAGAGTGAGTGATTATCTCCCTTACCCGAACAGCTCAATTGCGCACTACCTTTGCAATGTATCGTATGTTATTCAGGCAGCCATCGAGAAAAGTTCCAGGAAGGAATTTAGGCCAAGCCTGTCACGCGCACTCAATTTTCACACTGCTATTGCAACATATTGTTCAACACGATTAAATAACAGGCTTCTATAAAGTATGACTTTGTTTAATAAACATCACATGTAAAACAACGGGTTTGATATGAGAATTTTTTTATTAGTTGTCTTCATAATCATATGTATGGCGCTTGCTGTTCATAGTTGAGCACAGCATTGTTTTAAATACTTCACTGTATGTAATGTATGGTACATACCGTTTCATGTATTATAATGATATGGAAACAATATGAGAATTGAGCAAAACTATGGTAATGTTGTACATACTTGTACAAGGAATTTGTTTGTAATTGTTGATATGTTAACAGATCTTGGAAGTTGTTTCTGGATAACTGTTGGTACACTTATTAAGAATCTGCTCCTTTTAACAGAGTATACCAAATTCTTTATCATGATTGGGGATTATTTGTGATTCTCTTTCTTGGTTGTATTATGTAAGACAGTGCGTAATGTTGTTCATCTTCTGAGACATCACATGTTTCACAGAAACGTTGTTCAAATGGGGTTGGTGTTTTTGTATATCTACAATTTTTTCAATTTTTAGTTTGTGATTACTTAATCGAAGTTTAGAGAAAAGTGACCTATGGCCTTTATTTTTACAATATGTAAGATAATTCTCAATATTTATAGATAACGTAACCAAACTGTATGTTCCTAACCTGCCGCTAGATAAATGGGAATCCATTAATGATTGCGTGAATTTTTACATTTGAACTGAAGTATATTTAGAGTGGATTCATTACATTTTTTGTGTTTACTATTTTAAAAGTTTGCTTTAATTAACCCAACCAACATTTTGACCAGAAATATTGACTTTTGCTGCGAAAGCATGCTTTAGAATGACATTTGTTGTGTTATCTATATAGGATTTTTTTATTGGTACTAATAGTGGGTATATATCAAGTTTTGCCTGACAGACCCAGTTTTCTTGCCTGGGTTTTCTTTGTGCTGACCAATTAAAGACACTGTTTCTTTTATTGTGCTTTCCAAAGATAAGTACATTAATAACAACCAATTTGTACTTAACACAAATTCTCTCCTCCCATAGCAAACACTTCCTTCCTCTGCTCATAACATTATATTGCGGGGAGCTATTGATGCTCTGCAGCAATCTCTACTTGTATAGTACTGTGTAGTTTTAAATCAGGAATAAATGTGCAAAATATTTCTTCAATCGGCCCTTATTTATTGAGGCACCGACTGTTTGAAATCACCAACCCTCTTTAGAGCGCCTTATGCTAAAATTAATCCAGCAGGCAGGGGTAAGAAGTCTGAAAATAATTCAGCAGGCTATGTTTTCACTGACTTACGACAATCGTAGCGCTAAGATCGCTTTGTGGAACGCAGCCCAGTACCACTAACTTTTCAAACACGTGATCATACCCTATGACGTAAATAGAGAATACTACACTCATTCTCGTTAGATACCATTTTTACGACACGAAGGGACTTTCTATGGTATCTGACCGAGCGAAAGCGAGGTCAGATACCATAGAAAGTTCACGAGTTTCGTAAAAATGGTATCTAACGAGAATGAGTGTGGTATTTTATTTATTACCCACGTTAAATATATATTTAAGTGTAAATACATAACAACTTTCGTTCGTTGACAGACCAAACTGAAACCGGTTGCAAAATCTGGTTGCGGTTGAATATTGATATATGACCAAATATGGGCATTGTTGACATGTTTATGGATACGCATTTAACAACATGCGCCTGCTGTTCTGTTTGCAAACAAACCAGCACCGACGCTCAAGATCCTTTTGGAAGAAAGTCTTCAACTTATGGTAATTCAAGCGCCATGTTGTTAGTACGCAGGACACCAATAAGAAAATTTGAAATGTCACATTAGCGCCGCGCTTTGAATGTCGGACCAACAGTCACACGCATCACACTGCCGGGGTCCCGTCTGTGCAATCAAAATGGTTCGGTTTCCTTGATCTATCAGCTGAATTTATATCATGTCCGTACCATTTTGGAGGAGGGAAATCAGACTGTTCGCCAAAGACATTCATGATAACTGTACCACTCTATACTGAAGACGTGAAAATCAACAAACTCAAATCTGCTTGCATGTCAGTGACAACTTCGAACGATCGAAGGGCAAGGTCGCCACCGGAATAAGAAAAGACAACCGCGATCCACTCACAGCGTTTTACGCTAGAGATAGGGAATGTTACTGTTCACATTTGGGATGTTTGGGGCCACAAAATCAGAAGTCAAGCACACTTCCACGGAGTTTTCGAATGATTTGTATCGGAACTGTGAACTTTAAGTGATCTGGTCGTTCTGTCGTGTTCGTAAATTCATGAACAACACCTCCCGAAACAGCGCCATAAAATACGCTCCAAAGGGGACACCGATGGCACAACCGGATCATCCCAAGTAAGTTAAGATATCTGTCCGGATAGTTTAAACAGACGTCATTTCACCACGCTTATCCGTTTACGTTAAATCAAATTGAAAGTTGCGAAAATGGTCGGGTGCGTCACGCTCAAGGGACGCGCTCGATCGGCAGTCGTACATTGTAAATCGATTTATAGATCTAGCTCGATTATATGTCTGTAGGAGCTCAATGCATAACGTATATAGAATGCAAACCGAATTTGATGCGTGTGACTATCTTGTTTGGTTTAATAAAGTGTTTGTAAATATCTCTCGTTCTCATGAATTTCTTCAGTTCTGCCTTTTAATCGCAAATGAATGACGTCTCGCGATTTTTTATGAATGAAAAAAGTAGTCCCGGTGTGACAGAGGTCACGGTTATCCAATCAAAACGAATAAAACAAGGTCAAACTTGTACGACACACGTGTGACGTACGGATTTAGTATCTTACCACCTGTATCTTCACCACGTGGGTAATAAATAGAGAATACTACACTCATTCTCGTTAGATACCATTTTTACGAAACGAGTGGACTTTCTATGGTATCTGACCGAGCGAAAGCGAGGTCAGATACCATAGAAAGTTCACGAGTTTCGTAAAAATGGTATCTAACGAGAATGAGTGTGGTATTTTATTTATTACCCACGTTAAATATATATTTAAGAGTAAATACATAACAACTTTCGTTCGTTGACAGACCAAACTGAAACCGGTTGCAAAATCTGGTTGCGCATGAATATTGATATATGACCAAATATGGGCATTGTTGACATGTTTATGCATACGCATTAACAACATGCGCCTGCTGTTCTGTTTGCAAACAAACCAGCACCGACGCTCAAGATCCTTTTGGAAGAAAGTCTTCAACTTATGGTAATTCAAGCGCCATGTTGTAAGTACGCAGGACACCGATAAGAAAATTTGAAATGTCACATTAGCGCCGCGCTTTGAATATCGGACCAACAGTCGGTCACACTGCCGGGGTCCTGTCTGTGCAATCAAAATGGTTCGGTTTCCTTGATCTATCAGCTGAATTTATATCATGTTCGTACCATTTTGGAAGAGGGAAATCAGACTGTTCGCCAAAGACATTCATGTTAACTGTACCACCCTTTACTGAAGACGTGAAAATCAACAAACTCCAGTCTGCTTGCATGGTAGTGACAGCTTCGAAGGGCAAGGTCGCCACCGGAATAAGAAAAGACAACCGCGATCCACTCACAGCGTTTTACGCTAGAGATAGGGAATGTTACTGTTCACATTTGGGATGTTTGGGGCCACAAAATCAGAAGTCAGGCACACTTCCACGGAGTTTTCGAATGATTTTTATCGGAACTGTGAACTTTAAGTGATCTGGTCGTGCTGTCGTGTTCGTTCATTCATGAACAACAACTACCGAAACAGCGCCACAAAATACGCTCCAAAGGGGACACCGATGGCACAACCGGATCATCCCAAGTAAGTCTAGATATCTGTCCAGATAGTTTAAACAGACTTCATTTCACCACGCTTATCCTTTTACGTTAAATCAAATTGAAAGTTGCGAAAATGGTCGGGTGCGTCACGCTCAAGGGACGCGCTCGATCGGCAGTCGTACATTGTAAATCGATTTATAGATCTAGCTCGATTATACGTCTGTAGGAGCTCTATGCATAACTTATATTGAATGCAAACCGAATTTGATGCGTGTGACTATCTTGTTTGGTTTAATAAAGTGTTTGTAAATATCTCTCGTTCTCATGAATTTCTTCAGTTCTGCCTTGTAATCGCAAAATGAATGACGTCTCGCAATTTTTAATGAATGAAAAAAGTAGTCCCGGTGTGACAGAGGTCACGGTTATCCAATCAAAACGAATAAAACAAGGTCAACCTTGTACGACACACGTGTGACGTACGGATTTAGTATCTTACCACCTGTATCTTCACCACGTGGGTAATAATACAAATTATTACCCACGTGGTGAAGATACAGGTGTCACACCGGGACTTACTTTTATCCACACCATTCTTGGATTCTAAAGTAATGTATTTATTAAAACAGTTAGCCTATAGCCTTCACCTTCATCGAAACGGCGGGATAACTGGTTGCAGTTATCGTTCGCGTAGTATCGCTGGAAGCACATGCGTCTCTCTGGCTCACCTGCAAATCAAATTTCTAGCGTAGCCCCAAGACACTTTGCCTTCTAAAGAGTTGGATTCGTTTTGTTGGATGTTGTTGTATGCTGTTCTTGTTTTCTGCGTTTTCTCTCTCGTTTCAGGTCAGGACACCTGACATCTACAACGCAGTAATGGCGGTAAGAATTGTACCAGTATTAACTATATGCAGTGTTAAAGTACAGTTATATGGTTTACTGATATCCTATTGGCATTTCCTCGCAAAGGTTTATGTATTTATCTATGTTCAGACTCATAAGTAATAGTATTTCATGTAAATTGTGTTACTAGCCAGTAGCGCGTGACAGGTGGCGCCCAAAATTCATGGCGGCTACAAAACGTTTACTATTATTAAAGAACTACATATTTCAGATGTTATTCCAATTTATATGAGGTGTGGGTTCTGATGGAAACGCATTTTGCAAACATTTGGTGCATTTTTTGGCCTATCAGGCAAAAATGGGGTTTATCATGAATGTCAAATGTATCATTTTGTTTCATGTCATTAAAATAGGTCATAAGGCCTATGGATACAGGCTAAAGGCCTCCATTAACCTAAGCTTGTCATACCAAGCAACTTAGTGGACCCGGAAATCCATAAGGGTGTCATGATACACCTACTTCATGATACAATACTTATTGCCATGTTTGATTCACTATATGATACAAATCGCATTATATTTTGTGTGAATTCTTCATGTTCCATACCACCCAACAGACAACAAAATGTCGTTGATGTCAAATGATTTGTGTTTGTATGATTGGTTAATTTATTCCTACAGTATCATAGTATAACTGACATTAAATGAAAGCATAGGTTGGTGTATCATATGGGTCATATTGTCCTGTAGCAATTTGAAATACATCGGTGAAATGTGACAGCCATAGTGGTCATGGTTAGTTATGAGGTTTATTAGGTATCATCAATACCCCAAGGCATGGGTCTAGTATTGTCAGTCACTGTATTGTCTTGTCCAGACCTAGCTGCAGTGGGGCGGTCAGGTAGCCTAGTGGTTAAAGCGTTAGCTCGTCACGCCGAAGACCCGGGTTCTATTCCCGACATGGGTACAATGTGTGAAGCCCATTTCTGGTGTCCCCCGCCGTGATATTGCTGGAATATTGCTAAAAGCGGCGTAAAACCTCACTCACTCACTCACTCACTCACCTAGCTGCAGTACACGTATCTGTGCTGCTAGTATCTGGTTACTGCAGCTAGTCGAGACCACATTATCTACAATCCACTGTGCGAATGATAATTATCAAGGCTAAGAGGGACTGGCATAGTTCTTGCTCTCTGGTACATAGCGCTAAATTAGAATCTACTCAACTAATGTATATCTACATGTAGTTGCACCTGTTGTGAATATGCAACAGAAAATTCACAACAGATATTTAACACAACTAGTCACTTCTAAAGCTTTCACAAATGAGATGATCCAAATGCCAGAGCAAGATAATTGTGTTTAGATTTCCACAAACCTATCTTCCTGTGTGGTACCTTATTAATTTTCTAAATTTGTTTCAGAGTGGCATTGTCACTGTTAGCGGACATCCTACAACACGGCCAGAGCTTGGTGGACCAAGTACTCTTTCAACTGTTTTGATTGGACCATCTCGAGGTAAAGTAACGTTTTTCTTTGTTTATTTGCATCTAACATAAAACATTTTGCACAATTATTTCAATATTTTTAACCTGTATTACATTAAAAAAAATTCCCAAAGTACCTGTAAACAAAAAATAAACCATTCAGATTTAACATGTCATTAAGTTATAGTGGCCTTAGACTGCTGTTGTATCTTTTGAATTGTAATGACAACTACAACTGCTATGGTTGATGAAAAAAATACTCTTGGTTCTCAGTCACAACCGCATCATGATAAAGTCTGCAGAACATTTCGGGGGTTTTTTTTCCATAAAAAAAACATCAGTTAATATTCTGTGTCTCGAACACAAACCTCAGCAGTGAAATATTGCAATACTAGGATAAACCTGATAAAATAGAGTGCAGAGTTACTTCTCTTTACATCATGTTACATGAGCACTGATCTATTGCACATCTCCTGTTTGGATCATGGTGGCAGATTCTGAGGAGTTTGTGTGCTTGTTTTGCCATTTGCAAACTTGGCCAATGCAAATGTGAGATTTGCAGGAAAATCACTGGAGATAATAATTTAATATTTATATATTTACTGTATGCTAGGCATTGTTTTAGATAATGAGATTAATATTACTGTGTGTAATTGTCTCTTAAAAAAATAAGCCTGAAATAGCAATCAGTTGTACATCCCACATTTTCTTCCTTATCTATCAGTTATTCACTTTAAAAAATACCCAAAATCATAACTGAGAATAATTTGTAATGCTGTGATAGAAATACATTGTGTCTCTAACTCCTCCTGTTCATTTTAAGGGGTCAGTAGAGTTATTGTAAATAATGGTGAGTTTCGTGCGATCTGCTGATCAGTTCACACCATCTTTCCTAGGCAAGGGAGTTAACTTACTTTAAAAGTCCAGCTTCCACCCTTGCCAAACTAGGCTGGAAATTCTAAGTTATGTTTTGGCTGGACTACGAGTCTATGCATAGTCCAATCAAAATTGCATTACAAAATCGACATGTGGTTCGTAAACTGCTGTTAAGATTGCTGTTTGGGAGGATCATAGAAGGCACAGAACTCTTAAAAGCAAATTCCAACCTAGTTTGGCAAGGATGGAAAGTGGGCTTTTATAGTCTGTTAACTCAAAAAGATGAGTTCAATCACGATTTTGCTGAAATTAATATAAACAATATTTAATGATATCTTCGATTAAGTTAATATAATAGATTACAAACAAACTACTGTCACAAGCCTAATTATAAACATAATGCTGAGTGTTGCGTTGAGACAAAAACATGACATGATTCAATTCTATATACATATGATTATTTTTCAATTTGCAGATCCTGTATTGGAGACTCTAAATAAATGTAACAGAGTCATGCTTTTCTCTGCTATAATGGATTCAGATCTTTTTAACAGCAGCTTTGTCTCCAAAACCCGTAGACAACTCCCTGAAATGGAAAGAAAAGTCTTAGACCTAGCTGCGGCCACAGATATTGTACAAGGCATTTTCTACTCCATTGCCTTTACACAGGGAAGTCAGATGTTTGTGTCCTATTTTGAAAGTGGATGCTTCTCTGGAATCATGCCATCCATTTCCAATGTTCTTCAGGAATCGGAATCAACAGTCACTCAACTTTTACCATATCACCATATAGGTGATGTTGTTAAGTATTAGTAATGTCTGTCCTTCAATACAGTTATCATAGTATGGATTCATACCAATTTCATGAAGTCAGAAAATTATTATTATCTATCTGTATAGCATTTAGCAGTCTGCAACTTTAGCCACTAGTTGGAAGCCCAAGGCTAGTAAAATTCTGTTTGGTCTATTAAACGCAGTTAAGAATAGTCCATATAACAACACTACATTCTACTGAAAATGATCCTAAGAGCCGACCTCAGACTAGTACCAGCAGTAGTCTTAGCAGTTTTTGGAGACTGATTATGTGTTACTTTACTAGCCTATATAGCATGAGTGGTGCAGCCCTGAATATAATACATTTATGAATTATGCACATTATATCTTTTTTGTCCTAAGAATACTCGCCCACAAAGACTTGAACAAGAAAGTTCTACAGCAGCAAAAGGCAGCACTCTCTCGAAGCAAAAGCCATGTGAAACAGAATGGGCATACTGATGGTAATGTATATAGATAAATATATTGTGCTGTAAAAGGTAGCTCAAAATGGGCCATTGTTTGACAGTTTCCTTCCTACATGCCATGGTTGGTTATCAACAATCTGAAATTTCAGTTCAAGCAGTTTAAATGGCATGTTGACAATCTTTGATATATTGGAAGCATTTTATTGAGCATTGTAATTTGGTACAAATTCTCAATTTGAATTTAATTCTGGTTCCTTTGTCAGCCAGTTTTCCATGTATGAATCAATTTGTATTTTATTGGACATATATGTGCAGTAATGATATAAGTTGTGTGGAAACCTCTGTTACCTTTGTTGCATTTTCTTGTTCACCGAGTAAAACCTTTTTGATCAGTATATTTTGAGACTACGAGCCCAAACTTGGTTCTTAGCATCATATTCAGTATATTTTAGTATTATCATATGGCATTATTAGACCAAAGAGACTTTTTAAAAACCTGGGCTTCCCACTAGTGGCTAAAGTCTCAGACTGATTGTTCCTAAAATTAACCATATGGCTGCCACTAATCTTAAAGTCCATAGATAATTGAAAATCCTAAAACACAACCTGTTTTTTTTTAATCCAAAAGTAGTTAATTGCAATCATTGTCTTTTCGTTTGTTAAATGCTGCATTCACCAATATTACAACTATCAGTTTATAATGGCAGCTGTAAATAATAAACAAAATTGAAATCCTCAGTGGCTGACAAATCTGAAATATATCTACTAGCCACAGGACAAGGCATGTCTACATTTACTTGTGCTGATATTATGTTTATATTTGTCCACAAAAATTCTGAAAACCTTCATTGAAGGAAATAAATGATTTTGGCTCAGTAAATGCATCTGCCACTGAATAAGTACTTGGAGCATTTTCGGTTGTCCAAGTATTGAATTCTACATACCACTGCTCGAGTCCTGTAGTCCTTTGCAGTACTGCCCATTAGTTAAGGTATTATACGTACCAGTAGAAATTTACCCTTTTTAAGGGTTCTGCTGTATGTTATCATTATAAGGACAAGTGTAGTTTCTATTGCTGGTATGGCACTCCAATGTGTCAAGCCCTGGGTAATCTGTGGAGTAGCTGTATTGAACTCAAAGTATGTTGACATTCATCATGTTCATCTCTTATTATGAACATATCACACTACCTTAACAGCAGTTGTTATGATTGCATACTTTTGTTTTTCTTTGTTAGTATGTTTATTTTCATTGTGATCATAGTCATAGTTGCTCACATTTAATGATATACCCAGTAGTTTGCTTTTGTCAGTTACATCTTATATTAGTCTAATTTCCATACGTTTCATGACTATGTTATGTTTTATTTCTGTTATCTAAAGACCACAGTGGACAATACATTTTCTACGAAATGTTATTCTCATTTGGTGCCATCTATGTCAAATAATTTATATGAATTTATACATGAGAGGACAAGTATTGAAAAAGTAATTATTGTATATACCAACTTAGTTTGGAAAAATAGCAATAACATTATTGTAATGTTTGATTAGGTTTGTTTAAGGCATCATCAGGTTTTTTCGTTGTTTGTAATTTTCATGGGTTTCTTTCAGCCTTGTGTTTCTTTAAGTATAAACATAATAAAGTATAGTTGGCCATGAATATAATAAGAACAAATTAGACTTTTTAAAAACTTTTGTAGTTAATCAGAGCAATGTTGTTGTTTTTCAGGACCCAAGAGACAATGCTACAGCCAGTATTTCAACAGCAGATGGAGTATATGCAAAGTAGTGTTTGATAAGTTGTCCATTCTTGCACAGTCTGAAGACATATCCAACAAGCTTCAGGTATCATCTATGATTTTCCACTGTGTCAAGAAGAATGCAGATGAAAATCACATACATGACAGGTATTCTTTATATACAAGTTCCATACTTACAGTATAAATGTTTTTTATCTTGGCAGTGCCATCATCACTCTCATTTCACAAATGCTAAACTTTGATAGGCCATCATTATGCATCCTCCTCCTGTTATGAATGTAACCAAATAGTCAATAAACAAAAGTCAGTGTTTGTTTTTAGCTCACCCGACTGATATTATCAAGTTTCATTTACCACAAAGTTTGCTTATTTACAAACCGTCCCAATCTTGCTCACTCACTACTCCCTTCTTGGGGTGAAACTGCACATTGGTGCATCGATGCATCGTCATTTTTTTTTATCAATACAAGACGATATCGACACTTGATAAAATTAATTACTTACTGCTCGTTTGATGACACCAAGCATTTTTGTCAGTCAAATATAGTGAAATGTGTTGTAATTAGGGTTTCAAGTTCACTACTAAAAATAGCCTGCTGCAAAACATGTCTACAGCTATTTTGACCTTTTTATAGTCAAGAAGTTTCCACATGATTTGAAGTAAATATGCACATTGCAATATGTATTGTATCATGATCTTGCTGTTATGTTTCACTGTACTCCCTTCACCTATGATAGTAACACATTTATTTGACTATGTTAACAGGCCTCTACACATATTTGGGCTTCATGACAATGATACACTTTTGCAAGTTCTAAAGGATCACAGAATCCATGGAAACCACGTTATAGATGACCCTGTGGACTTCAGCAGCTTGAAAAAAGAAATAAAACCCAAAAGTGTTGAAGAAGAGTTCCACATTTTGTCATCAGTATCAAACTATCACTGGGACAATGACCAAAAAGCGAGCTACATGCAGTACTTTTCTACATACAATGAAGACACAAGGAAGAACCCTACCTCTTTAAGAAATAAAATCAGATTTCACTTCTGAATTGGATGTCAAGAAAAGTATAGACAAAGTGTGAAGATGCTTTCTTCTCAACATGCTCAGGGAAACAGTGAAGACTCCACTCACTCATCACAGACTACATCCATGCAGCCTCCACAGAAACGAAGATGAATTGCAAACCATGTGACATCAGACAACTTTGCCCTTTCTCTCAACCTACACTAAGACATAGTCACTTCTAATGTTGCTCAACCATCATTGCTGTTTGACAACTTCTCAACACGTCTCATTGAAGGTGGCACTATTCTCTGGCAGTCTCATTCCTTTACAAAGGATGTGTTGATTATGAGTGACTATTGTCCTGAAAGTGGAAAGTTCAAGCCCCAGTCATACTGCAAAGTGACAATGTTTCATGAGGAGGAGGATACAACACATGTCCAGTGTTCTTGTTTTGTTTACAAGATGTCATGTTAACGAAAGTTACATTGAAAATGACAACACAGAAGAAACATATCTAGACACATCAGGTGTTACATGCATGCATACCCGATTTGTGAAAGAGTATTTACTGCAAGATTATCACAATCTCTTCAATTCAGAATTTCAACCTGAATCTGACAAAGATAAAAAGTTAAGGGATTCAATGTTAGTGCAAAATCATGAAATAGTGCTGGTTGCAGAATCTCCTCGTGTAACCAAATATACAGTCAAAGGAAGAAATGAAAGTGTTGAATTTGTACATGTCAACAATGATACCTGGACTATTTCATGTCATTCAGGACTTTGTTCTGTTGGAAAATCTAAAACTGTAAAGAACTTAGAGGCATTCAAAAGGCTCTGTCCACATTTATTGTCAATGAAAGAAAACCAACAACTCTGGATTCCTTCCACATCAACTGAGAGCACTGAGGAACTAATGATCCCTTCTTCTTCTACCCCGGTACATTCACTGAAAAGGTATGTTAAACCATGCAACAAAACCTTCGTTTGTATCTTATAATTAAAAGTACATGTAGGTATCAGGTCATGAGTATTCCGCCTGTCCTGGCTTTGTTATCAGCAAAATCTGAATCAAAGTTACTTTAAGATGTAATACCTATATATAGGGGTGGCTACTGGGTGTTATTTTCACTATTGTAGTTGTATTGTAATAGTAGCCCACACTATCATGACTATTGCAATAGTATTGTGATATGCACCGTAAATAATGGGGAATTAAATTCTGGAAAAATATATCTGTCATACATAAACATTTCCGGCTGTCAGCGTAAACCACGAAATTTATCTTTCAACTCTCCTTTTTTTTTCACCAAAATAATATTCTAATAAGAGCCCCCAGTTTCTAATTTTGAGAGCGCCTAGGCCGCTTATTACGTCGAATACGGTATTAATTTTTATGCATACTATTAACATTACCAAGGTGTTTTTAGTTTCCTGTCGATATAGAGCAAATAACTGCAATAGTTTTATAGTTTGATATACCAGTACCGGTATTGTAAAATTACTATCGTAATTGGTTCATTATTTACTGATTGATAGATTTTTGTGGTTTCTTGTTAAATTCAGATCTGATGCATCCATACTTCTTAGTATTAATAAACATAATATGTCAAATACTGATAAATACTGTTCAGGAACATATGGTTGAAAAAAGGCACATTTCTTTCCATTTAGTCAAAATTGCTGATTTTATCCTTGGAATTGTTTCCTTTTAACATGTTCATAAAACTGTTATTGCTAATGTTTGCACTTTCATCACCAGTCAAACTTCAATGTCGACACTGGCTTCTGGGACTTTGGATCACTGAGTAAACATATTCCAACTGCTCAGAGTTGCCCAAAATACAGGGAGTAAGTAGTATCTTTATCTTTAATTGCTCTGCTGTGTGAACTATTTGTGTATAGATTTCATATAGTCTGACAACAAAACACTGCAATGGAACTATCTAAATTCAAATGTAAGCTATTGAAGTCAATGCTTATTACTCATGTTTTCTAACATTAAAACATGTCAAGTGCACATTGTTTCCTCCACTGCTCTTTGTTAAAATGTTGTGTATCATATTGTATTTTAAGGGATTAATTAGGACATATCTTGTTGTATTTCAGAAATATCCACTTGCATGAAAAATGGTGCTTTCAGCACCAAACAGATGAATCTGGTTTTGTCAGTATTATCTTGCTTTGTCCTGCACTACCAGAAAACTGTTCATGTGGGGTATGTATGAATTTCCAAGCATAGTATGTCCAGTTTGCTTTATCGCTGATAGCCTTAGGCACTGGAGGGATTTATCCACACCTGCTCAAATTGACTTGAATGCCATATATGTATAATCTTATGATGGATCATAATTTAAGTAATTTTAGAAAAATGCTAATTTTTAACCAAACGATTAAATAAATCCTAATTTGCCTACCAGGGGCACATGGTTAAGAATCAGCTTAAAAAACTACCTGACAGTTACAGGTCATTTTGACTTTTTGTAACCTTATCAAACAGAACTTTGTTACCAAAAAGTCACTCTGACAGCCTTTGCTTTCAGTTCATGTCTGATGTTGTCCAATCACAAGATGTTGGTATATATATATATATTTTAGATCCATTTACAAGATTAAGGATGACTGGAAGAATGTATACTGTAGGGGTCAGATAATGCTCAAAATGTACTCAGGACAATCCATGAATTTACAGGTCCAATTCATATGTTACCACTGGTCCTTGTTGTGTTATCAATCATGCACCAAGCTTTAATCTTTTTTCAGTGCACCTTCCATGATGTACTAACACCAGATGGCATGAACCTTCTACAGCAAAATTAAAATTTATGATGACCTACCAGCAGCAGATGAAAGATGTAACAAGGACTTCCCTAGAGTCAGCACAAGTGGACACAGTAGTTTGTTTTTCTGGTTTTGTTCCATTCATGGTCATTGTCTTGGGTTCCATATAATTCCTGAAAGTGAAGGCAGAAAAGATCCATTTGCTTCCATGTTCAGGTACCTGCCTGAACCACCAACACATGTACTTTATGACTTTGCTTGTTCACTTTCTGAATACTGCTTGAATAGAGAACCTTCATTCTTTAAAGACACTTGATTCTTCCATGATTATTTCCATGGTTGTACGCATGTATGTGGCGATGCTTTCAAGTCTTCAGTGTTTGAAAATGTGGGTGTCAACACCGAAATCTGTGAGCAGTTCATTTCGTTCCATACAAAATATCAAAGCAACTTCAACTCATTTGAGCCAGAGCAAGTTTTGTTTTCTTCTTCTTCTGGAGCAATCAAAATGGAATTAGAGAAAAACTGAAATGTTTTATCAACGATTGCAAGTTGCTTTAGATGGTTCAAAGTAAAATGTGATGAATAGTACTCACTAACATCAATGTTGCATGATACCTGTGATGTAGGACTGGCTCTAAGACTGTATATTAAAGTCGTTCAAGCCCAACTAGGTTACTCAGTGCATAAGAGGTTTTTCTAGGCACTTTGTTCTGTAATACTCTGCTGTAGATGAATGATATTTTTCCAGTTATATCTATGTTGTCATACTGCTTTCCTCAAACTTTTTACATTTATGGTTTATTTTGTTGTAGTTTGAACAGTGAAATGAGTCATACATATATTTGTTTATTTGCTTTAATGTTAGTCTTAATAAAAAGATAAAACTTACAAAATGTGTTTATTTATTTTGTTGAGAACACATATTACCTATCTGTGTAACAAAATTATTCATTCAACAATAATACCACCAGTCCAATACTAAAGAATCTTGCAACAATACAGCACACAAACAACTTCAAACAAGTAAAAAGTAAATGAGTTATTACATGAAACTCAATGAATATATTAAAAAATGCATCTTAACAAAGCCAATAATAGGAACATGTGGGTATGGTGTTATGTCATACATGATATTAACCCCATTTGAATACTGTAGACGTTATGGTTGGCCAACATACCCGCATCAGGAAGAGCTAGGGTTAGGTTATATATGTCAAGTCTGATGCCGCCACAGATATGTAACAGCCCCATTTGGATACTGCAGACGTTATGGTTCGCCATCATACCGTTCGGCCGCATCAGGAAGAGCTAGGGTTAGGTTATATATGTCAAGTCTGATGCCGCCACAGATATGTAACAGCCCCATTTGGATACTGCAGACGTTATGGTTCGCCATCATACCGTTCGGCCGCATCAGGAAGAGCTAGGGTTAGGTTATATATGTCAAGTCTGATGCCGCCACAGATATGTAACAGCCCCATTTGGATACTGCAGACGTTATGGTTCGCCATCATACCAATCGGCCGCATCGGGTTGGTTGGTTGGTTTGTTGTTTAACCCCGCACTCAGCTATATTCCAGCTATATGACGGCGGTCTGTAAATAATCGAGCATGGACCAGACAATCCAGTGATTGACATCATGAGCATCGATCCACACAATTGGGATCGATGACATGTATCAACCAAGTCAGCGAGCCTGACCACCGGATCCCGTTAGTCGCCTTTTACGGCAAGCATGGGTTGCTGAAGACCTATTCTACCCCGGAATCTTCACGGGTCTGGCCGCATCAGCTAGGGTTAGGTTATATATGTCAAGTCTGATGCCGCCACAGATATGTAACAGCCCTATTTGGGTTAAGGTTTCTACCCAATATATGCCTGACAGCGATTTACAACTGGGTTATTTCTAAATACAGACGCTGATGTTCTCGTATCTCAACATAAACATGAATCATGAGGTTCTATGGTTAGGTTTTCTACCCAATATATGTCCGACAGTGATGTAAAACTGGGTTATTCCCGATACAGACGCTGATATCACGAAATCTCAACAGAAACACGAATGATAAGGCGCTAGGGTTAGGGTTTCTACTCAATATATGCCCGGCACTGATGTAAAATTGGATTATTCTTGAATCAGACGCAGATGTCACGAAATTTCAACAGAAACACGAATGATAAGGTGCTAGGGTTAGGGTTTCTACTCAATATATGTCCGGCACTGATGTAAAATTGGATTATTCTTGAATCAGACGCAGATGTCACGAAATTTCAACAGAAACATGAATGATAAGGTGCTATGGTTATGGTTTCTACTCAATATGTGTCCGGCACTGATGTAAAATTGGATTATTCTTGAATCAGACGCAGATGTCACGAAATTTCAACAGAAACACGAATGATAAGGTGCTAGGGTTAGGGTTTCTACTCAATATATGTCCGACAGCGATGTAAAACTGGATTATCCTTGACTCAGACGCAGATGTCACGAAATCTCAACAGAAACACGAATGATAAGGTGCTAGGGTTAGGGTTTCTACTCAATATATGTCCGACAGCGATGTAAAACTGGATTATCCTTGACTCAGACGCAGATGTCACGAAATCTCAACAGAAACACGAATGATAAGGTGCTAGGGTTATGGTTTCTACTCAATATATGTCCGACAGCGATGTAAAATTTGATTATTCTTGAATCAGACGCAGATATCACGAAATCTCAACAGAAACACGAATGATAAGGTGCTAGGGTTAGGGTTTCTACTCAATATATGTCCGACAGTGATGTAAAACTGGATTATCCTTGACTCAGACGCAGATGTCACAAAATCTCAACAGAAACAGGAATGATAAGGTGCTAGGGTTAGGGTTTCTACTCAATATATGTCCGACAGCGATGTAAAACTGGATTATCCTTGACTCAGACGCAGATGTCACGAAATCTCAACAGAAACACGAATGATAAGGTGCTAGGGTTAGGGTTTCTACTCAATATATGTCCGACAGCGATGTAAAACTGGATTATCCTTGACTCGGACGCAGATGTCACGAAATCTCAACAGAAACACGAATGATAAGGTGCTAGGGTTAGGGTTTCTACGCATTATGCGTCCGACAGTGATGTAAAAGTGGGTTATTCCTAAATACAGACGCTGATGTTATGAAATCTCAACAGAAACATGAATGGTAAGGTTCTAGGGTTAGGGTTTCTACCCAGTATATGCCCGACAGTGATGTAAAACTGGATTATCCTTGAATCAGGCGCAGATGTTTTCGTATCTCAACAGAAACACGAATGATAAGGTACTAGGATTAGGGTTTCTACCCATTATATGTCCGACAGTGATGAAAAACTGGATTATTCTAGAATCAGGCGCAGATGTTTTCGTATCTCAACAGAAACATGAATGGTAAGGTTCTAGGGTTAGGGTTTCTACCCAGTATATGCCCGACAGTGATGTAAAACTGGATTATCCTTGAATCAGGCGCAGATGTTTTCGTATCTCGACAGAAACACGAATGATAAGGTGCTAGGGTTAGGGTTTCTACTCAATATGTGTCCGACAGTGATGTAAAAATGGATTATTCTAGAATCAGGCGCAGATGTTTTCGTATCTCAACAGAAACATGAATGATAAGGTGCTAGGGTTAGGGTTTCTACCCATTATATGTCCGACAGTAATGTAAAAGTGGGTTATTCCTGATACAGACGCTGATGTTATGAAATCTCAACAGAAACATGAATGATAAGGTGCTAGGGTTAAGGTTTCTACACATTATGTCAGACAGTGGTGTAAAACTGGATTATTCTTGAATCAGGCGCAGATGTCACGAAATCTCAACATAAACATGAATGATAAGGAGCCAGGGTTAGGGTTTCTACTCTTCTAGTGATCAGAATGGATCCTCACATAACCAATCGACACAACTTTGCAGTGTTGAAGCATTTTAGACCATTAGGCCAACTTTTCTCTCAAACAGCATAAAACATCCACACTATGGTGACGGAAACACAACTAGTATCACATGTATTTCAATACTTTATTCTATTACAGAAATCTATTTTTTATACTTTATATAAATCAGTAGTGAAAACAAAAAACTTCTGAATAACATATTTGTGAAACTTAAAGATGGTGTCAGTTATCTTCAACTTGCTGAATATGAACATTATTAACATTTGGTCATGACAATATTAGTGCTGGAATCAAGAGTGCAGCGTCCAGTTCATGACATCATTAAAGGGGATATCTGAAACCACAAAAAAAAAAAAACTGAACGAGTTAAATGTATAATTTAAACATACAGATTATCATTTTATTCTTCTTATCTATAAGGCTACAATATTTGCCAAAGAAAGGTGAATGAATTTGGTAATGATAGCCCATAGCCTGGTTAAAAATAGTGCTACAACAGTGTAGCTCACCTTCACATGTAGTCAACTCTTTATAATGACAAAAAAGACAACCACTATACAGACACTATCATTGCTACCCTGCATATATATATTTTTATATTTTCCATATAAATACTGAGGACTAAAAACACTAAAATATCTGAACAAATCATGCTGTCATCTTGAGGAGAAACACACACGTCACAAATTCAGCTCCCTCAGTCTGGCAAATTTAGAGAAGTTTACATTGCCAAATATGCATTTTGATAGAATTTAAAAGCATGGTCAAAGCAAGGTCAAAATTATGAATTATGAAAAAACAGAAATATTTTTTGAATCCCATAACATACACAAATATGCATTTTGATAGAATTTAAAAGCATGGTTAAAGCCAGGTCAAAATTATGAATTATGAAAAATCAGAAATATTTTTTTAATCCCAAATTTCATTAGAACTTGTACAAAACTGACTGAATAATGGCAATAAGAAGTTTCAGCTAACAGTGTAAAAGATCATACTGGAATTTGGATTTGAACGTCTTGAACAAACTCTGATGTGATCAACAAATGCGAAGTTTCAGCTTCAGTGGTCCAGTAGTTTCTGAGGAGGTGCTCACAACAGATAACTCATCATTGTAGATTGACATGCAGACGATATCTCGAACCTGGACATTAAAATACTGTAAAATTTGCATTTAATCTCAAACCTCAAATGAAATATTTCAAATATTTTACATTCACACATTTCTCTGCCTATTGATACAACAATTAGTGAAAGCACACTTTCAAGATTTATTTTCTGGAATTGTGCTTAGCAACTGCTACACTTTTGATCATTACAACCCGATAAGTACATAGAAAGTTGCACGATCAAAAACATAGGTACAAATATTTGAAGGCAAGTGTTTTAAGAAGCACATAGTATTTCAAATAAAAATATGACTAAACTTAATCAATTGCTTAAGTGATCTGACTAAGCCTGTAAAAGGTGCTAGAATCTTTAATGATAAATTAATATCAAATGAAAATAATCTTAAAGTTTTTAATTAATGGCAATTAACTTTTCACTGTGATTTTAATTGGAAAAAGATATTTACTGTTTATAGATATAAAATGAAGGATGTAAAACTTTTAGATTTTCAATACAGATTTCTACATGGAATTATCTACACAAATAAGGAACTATTAACAATGAATCTTGTAGACAACAGTGTGTGTAGCTTTTGTAATGCTGTCAATGGGGACGTCAGCCATGTCTTTTGGGAATGTAATGAAACTAAACAATTTTGGAATGATCTCGAACTTTGGCTTAACAATTATCTTCCGTAAAAAATTAAATTGACAAAATATCTTATTTGGTTTGGTTCTACCTACTCTAATACTTTAATCAATCATATAGTTTTATTGGGAAAAAGGCATATTCATGTAAGTGGAATTAAAGGAACCAAACCGAAATTAGGCATACTTTTAAAATAGTTTAAAAACATATATTCAATCGAGAAATTTATTGCTATAAAAAAAGGATGACAAAAGTAACTTTAACAAAAAATGATTACCTTTATTCTCAGCATTTGATTCATAGCTCTCTGTTGATACATGATATGTTTGAGTCTGACTGTATGTTGCAACTGTTTTGGTTTGAAATAGGACCATGTTTGTTTCCAACCCTTTTATTTTCTAAAGAGTGTATTGTGCCATTCTATGCAAACCGAAATATGTCTTTGATGGAATACTGTATTAATCTACAACTCTGGGAACAATAAAAACGTTTATAAAAAAAAAAAAAATTCATAAATTTAGAGCAGAATTGTCGATATGCTTAAAAATGTGTTGGTTTTTTTGTTTTTTTTGGGGGGGGGGGGGGGGGGAAGGAGAAAGGAGAAGTATTTAAATTTATGTGACCCATTTATTTTACCTGAAGTTTAACCCAATCTGCGGTATCATGAAGGGTGTTTTAGCAAGCGATGACTGTATTTATGTTTATCTTCCAACATTACAAAAAGAACCAACATCAGATATTTCAAATCCTTATCTTGAACAAATATACAGTTTGGAATCCCAATAAAATTCACATTTCTAGAACTGATTTACCGCTCTGATAAATGGTACTTATGTGGCTGTTTTCTCAAAGTCATTTTTATTTTAACACTTAGATAAATTCATAACATTTAATACACTCCTGTGTCACCATTTACAGTGTTGATATTTTGTCCAATTCATTCATCACTCCAATTTACCGGTATATGCATAAAACCAAAAGGACTAAACGAACATGCAGTAAATGTAGATAAGGGGGCACATGTGAAGAACAAAAGTAACAGCAGTTACAAAAATCATACTATGCCCCAAAGTACAATGTAATATAATTTAGCATCATTGACAAATTCAATATGGTTGACATGGCGGTCATATTTAGAATCTGATCCGATTTCAGTGATTGTCTTAGTTTTATTAAACACAGCAGTCCCCCATATATATTTTATTAGCTATATGAAGATAACCTGGAAATAATTCAGTCTGGTTTGGAAAAACCAGTGATATTATCACTGTCATCTTGTTACAATAACAAGCAACTAACCAAGTCACCGAACCTGACCACCCAATCACTTAACTTGTCCCTTATAACAAGGATAGGTTGCAGTGGACCTATTCTAACACAGAATCACCACGGTGGTCTGATTTTTGTAAATATTAATCTAGAGACCACACGGCTGGGATTGTCAGAAAAGTAAAAGTTTTTAACAACTGAAGGTTAATACAAACTAACATTAGCTGACTTCAGCGCTTGGTACCTGAACATAACACATCTACAGACTGAATTTGGTTAAAATATATCAACATATATGTTTTGTGTCGTTATATTTGTAGCCATGTTATTTTCGACCACCTTAAAGGAAGATAAATTTGAAAGTGACCATTGAACATGACATGTCTTTACACACATGACCATTCTATTTTATGTTGTAATTTACATATCATGTCCATTATTCATGTTTTCAATAATTTTCAGATGACTTTGGACCCCACAGCCCCTCAATACCTGAAAAGTTCATGGTGGATATCAAACCTGAACTGTGTTCAGATAACAGCAGTTATGTGGGTGATTTCTGACCCGCTGACTTTTCCACATAATTTTTTTAACCAGATGTTATTCTTCCACCTTATTTGATTTGCAGATTTCCATGTCAGACAAAGATCAAGCTGTGTCATAGGATTCCTTTTCACTTGATCAGGAGGGATGCTGTTGTGTGCCAACTGAAATAAAAAATATGACAAAAATAACAATGATAATCAGTGCTACTCCATAGTCATACAGTCATTGGGGCCTTGGTCTATAATTCAGGGTCTTACCACCTGCACAAGGCGCAACAAAGTGAACTAAGCAGGTTGCACCACCAAAATATTGGCTGCACTAGTTAATCATAAATTGAAACACTTTATTTTCAGTTATTTTGAATATTAAATAAATTCAAAGAAAAAAAACCCTTGAGAATGTGCTCCAGAATTTATTTTGGGTGAATCTGTACATGCCTTTTCATATCATGATATCGAGTAAACAACCTTAAACAGAAGTCTCAAAGTGTCTGTTGTGATTGTAACCTCATGAGTGACTGTTCTAGTGGTAATTGTGAAGAGTCCTGCAAGTTCAATGCATTCAGACCACCTGTGTATTTCACTACTTTCATGAACTTTTGTTTCCTGGATTTGAAAAGACTTGCAGCCAGTTCTAAAAGAATTCAGTTTTCCACTTATGGTTGGAAATGTTACCTGCACTGGGTGCGACCTAACCTCACCTAAAAGTTACCGACACCTGGGCCTACTTGCACAGAACAATCTTAGTTACAATCGATCTTAGGCGGCTACAATCAATTTTACAATCACCATACAATTGTCCTATGCCACTTTCACAAACCCATCTTAGTACGATTGTAAGACGGCTTATCTAAGATTGAAATCTTCAACGGTGGAAGTACGAATATCTTAAACTCGACTCCTGTCTACAGTTGTCTGCAAATGCGAATATCTTGCTGCGTATACAATAAGTGGAACTGTTCACGACACACAACACGTACCTCCCTCCATCGCCCCTTGCACAGTTTCAAGAAAGGTGCCAATTATTTGAAGGAAACGATTACTATAATGATGGCATAAATTTTTGTCAGCATTAATACTGTCATGATTTAGGAATTGTTTTCTGTTGCAACTAGAGAAATACCTACTCATGATTTTTTATCAAAATTATTGAAATACGAATAAATATGTTATTTAGTGACGCAATCATTATGAAAATTAAAAGAAATAATACTAAAAATATTTCCTAATAACATAACACAGGTGAGCTTTTTGTAAAATCCGAAATATATTATCCTTCATGCTTTCATTTCGCTGCTATAACAAAGGATGTTATGACTACCTTTTCAAAAGACAGAAACACACAGTATTTCAAGAATGAATGGATGGGAAATAATGATAATGAATGTTTCGAGAAAGTAGTTGTCTAATATATATTCACTTGGTATTAATTATATTGATAATCATTTTCAAAAGGTGTGAATTTTACTTTTGCTATTTCAAATGTCTCATCATGTGTTTTTGCTTGTTTAATGAATACTTTTCTTTTCTTTTTAATTCAGATATTAAAATCGCTCGTCCCCTGCCAACTAGATTTTAGATTTAAACATGTATGATTTTGCACTTCAACTTATGTTCATTTGTAGATTCATTTAATTAACTAAAGACAAAATAACTGACACGAATGTGACCCAAAAGAAATCCAGGGGGAGCAACATTATAATAAGCGCCCCGATCTAATAAGCACCCACGGGGATATTTGCTAATATATTGGCTAGTGAACAATCCCAATCAGCACCCCTTCTGATTGATGAATGTACACAAGACTTATTTATTTGTGTAAAATACGCACTCATGTGTTATATCACCCTTAATTATGGGCAATTAAATTCTTGAAAAATATATCTGTCGTATGTAAACATTTCAGGCTGTTTCATTTCAGCATAAACCACGAAATTTACGATCTTTCAACTCAAAATAATATTCTAATAAGCGCCCCCTATTTTTAATTTTGAGAGCGCCCTGGGCGCTTGTTATGTTGAATACGGTATTCCTTACTTGTCAACAAGTCATTAAAGCCTTAATGATATTTAACATAACCCTAAGATAATGATTGTTCTCTTCCTATCAACATTAACAGATTTCTACATTCAACTGTTTATTACTCAAAATTGTGTATCTTGTGTAAGTGAATAGGCAATATAATCAGAAACCTGTTATCAGGATGAATTGGTTTTCAAACACAGAGATCCGTGGAAAATGTTGGACAGAGACCATTATACGTAAGGGCAATGTGTTGAATTGGACTTGATCACATGTGTCTAATGGTACTCTCTCTGATTGGGTGCTGCCTAACTTTCTTCTTTCTAACATGTCAGTCACTGGATACAATAGATCATATTTGAAGATATTGATGAATTTCAAAACAATTGTCATACACACTGGTATACCATAATGACATTACAGATGGAAATAAAACTCTTCTACGGCAATTTAATATCATCTAACAGTTCTGGAACAGCTAAATATGCAAACAAAAGAATCAACATGTTTTTACACTACAGACGACTTACTGTACAATAACTTACATGTCTGAAAACAACATTTTAAACATATCTGCCATGTTCGTCATGCTCAAAATCAGATACAATTTTTGAATGCATTTCTGGTGACTTTATTCCTGGGACCACACAAAAAATGACAGCTTCATAACAATTGTAGGTTATTAAAGAAATGTAAAAATAAAACATCACTTGATTAAAGGATTACATTAAGGTTAAAGTTCATAAATGTGCAAGTTATTGAAATACACAAAACAGAACCTCGTGCAGCATTGTCACCATATATTGAATTACATAAGCAGTCTGTGCCTAAAAATGATGGGTCAACTAGTCCGAACAGGATTTTAGTGTTGTCATATTGACTATTATTAATTGGACTTACTACATCGAGCACAATGTTACTGGACTTGCGTTTCAAACTTGGGGGCCTTTCAGGAGGAATTGCTCAAGCAAAACATGTTACAGTGGTGCCTTGTTTATACAGACACTTGCATCATGTCAGTATATGTTTACAGTATAAAGAATTAGTACATGCATTATAGTATACTTTAAAGTACCAGACAACAGGCTATCGCTTGCTACCTCAATCCCGAAATGAAAAGACGTTGATACTTCATTGTGTATCCAGTGCAGAGTCTGGTGAGTCCCAAGATCAAGTAAAGAGTTAGAATATAACATAGCAGTTGCCTTAATAGTCTATAGCAATTTGTTATCTGCAAATATAATAAAAAATATTGGACATTACTATTTAATTGGTTAGGAATTCCACAGAGAGTAGATAAGTACGTAAAACATAATTTTAACAGTATGATTAGAGAAACAAGACGATATTTTTAAGATAAGACATTAAATTTGTCCCCAGTTTTAAGAGGCTTGGGTAAACCCTGTAGTGACCAGGCTACATGGTCTAGTGCACAACATTTACAATGTAGGTCTAAACTAAACAGGTAGGCACCTTGCACAAACATAACTTGAGAAAGACAGAGACGAGTTCAACAAAAAATACCACAACAAAGTTGTGTACATTTAGTTCTGTCGTGAGGAACATACTGATTTTACAACCAAAGTGGACACTTTCTAGCAAACTTTTTACAAACATATATAACCTGAAGATACCATATTAATCGTGTTATGACAAGCATGTGCAGATAGTTGTGGGAATCTTGGTTTGTATCTTACAAACTGATACAAACAGTCTGTATTCATAATAATCGATAAAAATGGCACATTATAATACTAGGGTATAAGATTATTTAAAAAATTGAACTTTTATCTTTGTTTGTTTGTTGTTTAATGCTTTACTAAGCAATATTCGTGCTTTGACAGCTGCCTGTAAACAATGAAATCTGGACATGACAATCCAGTAATTGACATGAGCATCAATCCATCCAAAAGGGATACGATGCCATGCATTAACGATGTGTGTGAGCCTGACCCCTCAATCGCGTTAGTCGCCTCTTGTGACAAGGATAGTCACCTCTTAAAGCAAGAATGGTTTGCTGAAGACCTATTCTGACCGTGATCTTCACTGGTAACTTGGTAACTTTGTATAACTAAACATGTGGCACTTGCTGCCAAGACAATGAATGACAAGAACTACAGTAACAATATTCCCTCTATTTGGGTACAACACAAATTGACTAAAACACTGAGAAATATGCACATTTGCTCTTAGTCCTTATTAAAGTGTACTGGTACTGTACAGACAAATCTTATTTTGAAATGTATCAGAAATAACAGGAAAATGACAAGGACTAATGCAGGCCAGTAGACAAAGTGAAAAGGAAAATATACAATATAAAAAACACTGCCAAACAGATCACTATTTAAAAACTACACTATGTTGTTTTTGTGTGTACAATGACATTATAATTGGGAATTCAATTATACTTACTAAAACAGGATGTTGCCAGCAGTGCACACTACTGTTCATGGTAAGGTATTCTCAGTCCTGTCCATTGCTCATAGGCAGATGTAGTGTCTGCTACTGTCAACAAAAACATTCAAACATTACACCCTACACTAAACTGTATGAGTTAAATGGAGATACATTCATCAATAAAATGGTATTTTGTCTTCAGACATTCAGTTAGCAGAGGATTATAGTTAGTTAGATGCTGTAGGCCTAGTCATAATCTTAAAACAACACAATTATTCAGGTATAAATGGATAAATTTGAGTTTGTTGACAGAAGTTGCAAAGAAACAATACAGATGTAGACCAGTGTAAATAACTAACAGTTGGGAAATGTTGATCATGACTTGTTATAAAGTCTATCAGCCTCTCTGCTATCAACAAACATTTACAAAACAATCACTTTCACCAGCACTTTGAGAATACCAGGGTCACGTGATTGTGTTTTGGAGCATTTTCAGTTGTTTGGGACTTCAGAGCTTGAATAAATTTTCTGCCTCCGATGCATACTGCTGAAATGTAAACGAAATACGACATATAAAAGTATATATATGTAAGCAGTAATTACTACCAGTTGGACCAAAAGAAATGAGCGAGTGTGAAAAGGAACGTAACCCAATCGTCTTTGGACGCAAGTGATTCACCTCAAAACATGGGCGCTTGATACCAGGCAACAACTCCAATACGATATATGATAGGTAGTAGGTCATACCTTAGCGGTAAATCACTCTTTCTTTTAGAATAAACGGCATTTATGATGCGTGACTTTGCTTGTGCACGTCAACATTGTTTCTAGGGACGCAAAGAATGCAAGGCTACCTGAAGAAAACATGCACGACATTACGTTCCCATTTGTGGAAATGGCAGGAATATTGAAGAGTATTTATTGTTGTGAAAACACCCACGTTTGTTGTGCTCTATTTAGAGAACAGACACAATTAACTAGTCTAAACTAGGCCTAGGTTGAGTGGAACAAATGACGTGACCCTACACAAAATGGTGGTGGATGATGATGCATGACGAGGTCATGTGACCAGCTGGTGACGTAATGATCAATGGTTACCGTATAATTTTCTTCATGATAATGTAGATTCTATTTCTAATTATTTAACAACCACAGTATATTTCAAGTGCTACTTCTTCATCTAGAAAGCTAGCTGGTTACAGGTTGAAGTTGCTCTGTGGTAATCTTCTCATTTTTCTGTTGAGACAGAGCCCGGCTTGCATATCGTCTATGTAGACTCGTTGACCAATGAAAATCAAAGACATGCTCCTTTGCCGTTAGCTAGTAGTAGCAGTAAATGTTAGTCTCCAGAGACGAAGTGACCGTCTTTGTACCTACTAGTAACAGCTCCCAGTTGCTAACAAATCTGTGCTAGAAGTAGGTAATATTTCCTGGATTGGGCGACGCTGATCACTGTGACGGATTAACAAGACTTTTAATGAGTGATTTCAGTAATTCGTTGCAAATTAGGTGTTGGAGTCGGAGTGCGAGACTGTCGGATTGAGGGGCTAATTAGCATTGATTAAATCGGTTCCTATCTTTAGTGTCGGATAAAGCTGTTTGTTGGATTAACGAGTGTCGGATTAATTAGGAGATAAACATACTGTGTTTTCAATGTAGAGCTAGGTTACCTGTAGATTTAACCCCGCTAAATTGAATTTGGAACCGAACGCGCAGCGTGAGGTTTCAAATGTTAAATTTAGCGGGGTTAAATCTACAGGTAACCTAGCTCTACATTGAAAACACAGTATGTTTATCTCCATTCTACCATGACTAAATAAAATGCGAACTCTTTGGTGTTAGCAAATATACAGAGTGAAGCGGCAAGGGTTGAGTTCAGTGTTTTGAGTGGGTTATCGATCTGCATTACAGAATCACCGAACAAAATATGGTGCTGTATATACTCAAGCAGTTTATTTACACCGTATTTACTTCACTCGAACATATGACAGGCATTGAAAGCATATAAGCACGGCAACTTGGTAAGCTAACATGAGGTGGGCATCCCTAAAGAAAACAAAGCAAGCTTTGCAAGGCTTTCGCTCTACATCGCGCGTCACCATTATGACGTCATATCGCTCATTGTGACGCTAAAGATATGACGTCACAGTCGTATATAGAAAAGCGCCAAAATTTCAAGCTCTCTGTTGTCTCCAAAACGTAAATACATTCCCTTTGTTGATTTCTGTCGTGTTTTTCTGCACGAAATGTATTGTCACACATCCTTTGAATATTGTAGTGACCGCATCTGTGCATTTTGTAACCGGTAATTGTAGATATAGTTATTCAAATATGCGTACCGACAATGACTGAAAATAGTACTATTCTATGAATATTAGCTTCCGCGGTGATGCGGCCGTCAAACCAGCTGTTTCAATCAGAGGGGGTTTATTGTGATTTAATAGCCTCTGATTGACCAATCAGAATCGAGTAAATTCCAAATTCATGGTAGAATGAGATTTGACTGTACTTAACAAGAGCCAAGAATATCACTTTGTTGTTTTTGTAAGACAAAAAATGAACTCTACACATAACATCACACTTTTGCAAGATGTCGGAGATAAGTGATCATGGTGATTGTGAGCATTTCCAAGAAGGATCCATGCCAAGCTCAGGGAGGATAACTGGATCAATTTTATCTACTCTGACACGCAAAAAGAAGTGGACAGTACACACAATGCAGAAGCATCTTGCTACGGATTTATGATTCTGTTTCTTGATGTGTATGTCTTTCCATGTCTCGCTATATCAAATATGCAGATAATTAGAAGTCTGCTTCAAAATACCAGGGCCCGACTGTACTTTCAGTATCATTCAGTATCATATATATATTTCTTTTATTGTCGTTCTGACGTGACCCGTAATGAGATGTCCTCAGATCTTTGTTGAGCGATAGCGAGAACTAAGATCTGATTTTAATGAGATTACAGATCTTGTAAATATGTTCACAGAAATAAAAGCATAAAATTATTACTGTATTATTATTAAAATATTATTGTTATTATCATGAACTTCATACCTTGTAGCATGCAATGACATCGGTCCATATAATGAAGTATGCTGATGATTAAGCTGGAGATTGGAATTCTGAAGAAACTGCTATAAACATACAAAACACCAATTAATACCACTTGTTATTGATATGTGAAACAGTTTTCTTGATAGTGATATTGAGTAAGTAATACAAGTGATGGTCATGATTGTATAATGCACCTGTTTTGAATATAACTTGCATGAATAATTCAACATGATGTTGACAAATTATGAAAGATGATTATGAAGGCAAATTTTATCATGAGCAAAAATATGGTAGATCTAGATCTACATATTCTTGTAACACCAAATACATAATTAAGAAATAAAATTAGGACAATGACTGTTTCAAATGAGACGCAACAAGCATACTCAACGAGTTATCAACATGCAGAATGTGCAAACAGATTTTGAATGAAATGTATGCCTTACTGTACTTCACTTTGCACATGATTTGCACTGAATCAATTTATTGTCTTTATACGCGACTAAATTAAAGTTGAAACACGTTTTCCAGTATGTTAATACATATATAAAATATGTAAGTGTACGGCTTAAAATTCCTTGGCGATTTATGAGATCGGACGGGCAAAATTAGCTAAATTAGTAGGCCTGATTGCCGCGGTTGGACGGCGACACGTGGGCACAGCACGTGGGCTACAGTAAATCTGTAGACATGGTGAGATGAGATTAACAATGAGATTGAGGATACTATTGTGCGATATAATAAATCAAAACTAAAAACAGTTAGGCAACAATAAGAAGAACATCATAGTGCATAGCCGAACAATATGTATAAAACGCCTTACGCTTGGACTGACGGAGCGCTGATGCTGGACGAGAAAGGAGAGGTGAAGGTCATGCCCAAGCGGCCCGGATTAGTTTCGAAAGATGTTTTTTTTCTCATTGGCAACTCTTGAAAGAATACGTAACAGTTCATTCCAACTTTACAAAATTTAATTGTATATGAATACATGTTGATCTTTTTTATGTAGTATTTCTAAACTGAAGCGATGGAATTGCACGTCGATGTTAATATGGTTACAGGCTGCATAGGCTCTGCGATTATGTGCAAGGCGTAGAGACGGAGCACAGCCGATGGCAGACAACAACCCAAACGACGTATGTAAGGTACACTGTGAGTGGTTGCGTGGTGCGCTATTTAACTGTCATGTTCACCCTCACAGACGTATAATCGAGCTAGATCTATAAATCGATTTACAATGTACGACTGCCGATCGAGCGCGTCCCTTAAGCGTAACGCACCCGACCATTTTCGCAACTTTCAATTTGATTTAATGTAAAAGGATAAGCGTGGTGAAATTGAGTCTGTTTAAACTATCTGGACAGATATCTAGACTTACTTGGGATGATCCGGTTGTACCATCGGTGTCCCCTTTGAAGCGTATGTTGTGGCGCTGTTTCGGGAAGTGTTGTTCATGAATGAACGAACACGACAGCACGACCTGATCACTTAAAGTTCACAGTTCCGATACAAATCATTCGAAAACTCCGTGGAAGTGTGCCTGACTTCTGATTTTGTGGCCCCAAACATCCCAAATGTGAACAGTAACATTCCCTATCTCTAGCGTAAAACGCTGTGAGTGGATCGCGGTTGTCTTTTCTTATTCCGGTGCCGACCTTGCCCTTCGATCGTTCGAAGCTGTCACTGACATGCAAGCAGATTTGAGTTTGTTGATTTTCACGTCTTCAGTAAAGGGTGGTACAGTTAACATGAATGTCTTTGGCGAACAGTCTGATTTCCCTCTTTCAAAATGGTACGGACATGATATAAATTCAGCTGATAGATCAAGGAAACCGAACCATTTTGATTGCACAGACGGGACCCCGGCAGTGTGATGCGTGTGATTGTTGGTCCGATATTCAAAGCGCGGCGCTAATGTGACATTTCAAATTTTCTTATCGGTGTCCTGCGTACTAACAACATGGCGCTTGAATTACAATAAGTTGAAGACTTTCTTCCAAAAGGATCTTGAGCGTCGGTGCTGGTTTGTTTGCAAACAGATCAGCAGGCGCATGTTGTTAATGCGTATGCATAAACATGTCAACAATGCCCATATTTGGTCATATATCAATATTCATGCACAACCAGATTTTGCAACCGGTTTCAGTTTGGTCTGTCAAAGAACGCAAGTTGTTATGTATTTACACTTAAATATATATTTAACGTGGGTAATATATAAAATACCACACTCATTCTCGTTAGATACCATTTTTACGAAACTCGTGAACTTTCTATGGTATCTAACGAGAATGAGTGTAGTATTCTCTATGTATTTTGTTGCCAGTCACACCGGCGAAACAATGCCCTGTGACGTCATGGGTCATCGTGTGTGCATAAGCTCCTCCCAGTGATCTATCATCTCTACACGAAAAGTCATTGAATATGCCAAGCGCTGTGGAGAGTTTTGAATATTTGTTTACTGAATATAGGGGGTGTAAGTAGGTCACGGGACGATTTATTTAGTACTTCCGGTGACAAACAACGTCTCGCGGCAATGGCGACAGCAGTGTCACGTCGGACAGGTCCCGGCGAATCATATTAGGAACACGCAGGTGTAACTTAGAAAAACATGACACTTTCACAGGCATTAAATACTCGAGATGGGGAACATGAATAGCAAGTGTTGGCTTGTCAAAGCAGTTGCAGTGTTGTCAAGACGTCCTATGGTCGATGTCAAACTGGCCGCTACCAATTCATAAATATTGAGGTAAGTTTTCACTTGTTGCACACTTCTGATAAGTTGGTATAATTGTCAGTGTTGATAAGGCAATAATGATCGGTTCATCATCACACGTACAATGGTGATGGCGTTGAGAAATTAGCATAAAACATTCGTTCGGAAGTTATTTGCAATATGCTCTCGGTTTATGCACCATACAATGTTATGGCAAATTTCCATTACATCTATCCTGAGCCTTTTCCAATAATAAATGTTCAGCTCTGATAGGGAACGTCACATAATTATATTTGTAGGTCCAGGGGAGATGACACAAACTATAGTCATATTTAAAGAAGGCCTATCATGTGCGTGTTGACAACGCAAATTTTGTCTATACTTAATTTAATATCACGATGATAAAGTTATGTGCACTGAAATATCAAGGTTTGATTCACACAAAAAAATATTAATCTAATTTGTAAATGATGATAATTAAATCCTTGCGGTGTTTGTTTTTAAGATCTCCGAAAAGTGACCTCACTTAAATGTATTCTGTATGATGTGAATAGGCTTGATCATTGCAACCCCATTTAGCATTTGTTTATCATATTCAGTTGAAGGTACAATGTACATACTTAATTTATTAATTATATCTTGATGTAGGGATTGTAAGAAATGGTTGTTTTTTTAGAAATATATATTATATGATCTCATAAGTGTTATATCTTTTGCAGTTGGACCATATTTCCATGTTTGAGGGGAGAAAGATTTCCTCATCTTACTCACAAGTAGATGCATATGGATCACCAGAATTACCTTGATGCCAAGCATAACTGCACCTCAAGAGCATCTCGGACTACAACATATCTTCTGATTTCTTGGAATATTTTGTGGTCAAGCATTACATTGCCTAGAAAGAACAACTCTTGTTGTGTATACAGGTGTAAACATATTAAAGTTCTATCTGAACATTTTGCTGAAGTACTGGTTCTGTAAATGATGTCTGTGACCATCAGAATACACCATATACACTGGACACTTGCTGGAACAGGACCTACTTGTCATCAACATGGTTTTGCAGAACATATTGGGACTCTCTCATAAAGTCCAGTGTGAATCTAGATACTGACACCAGTAACAGTGCATTCTGGCACATTTATTTGTTCAGGCTTGGCATTTGGGAATATTTGCCATGAATGTTTAATACTCATGACCTTGGAATAAAATTACTGAATAGATCTGAAGCTTATTTATTGTTTTTTGTCTGGGATAATGCCATACAAAAAAAGTTTTTTTAAATATTTCTGGTATCAGCCATGATACTGAATTGATATTGAATATAATATCATAACAATGCAGATGGAATGTGTGATAATAGATTTCCAGTTTATGGGTCAAAATTTTCAAAGAAAATACAACAGATGCTTACCAATGAAAATTTAACTTAACCAATGGCATAGCAGTTGCTGCTTTGTGAAATGAATTCTTTGTTGAAATATCAACATGTCTTGTTTTCACATCACTGTTTTAGGGTCCAGCATACAAATTACAATGATTCATAGAACAATAGCCAATTAACATTAACATTTCTTGTAGGGCTGCAACGATACACCTAGGTCACGATACGATACGTATCTCGATACTTACATCACGATTCGATACGTATCTCGATACGCTACGATACACATAGTGACAAGAGAAGAAAAGAGATAAATGCATTAAACTTAGTTTATAAAAATGAAAAATTGAATGAAAGTGAATGAATGTTCATGAGTCATAAAATATATACTGTAATGAGTATTTTAACTTAATGAATCATCTGCCATTTCCATGTAAATGGCTAGCAAACACAAAACTAACAGTTCTACATATTTGTTAGTTGTGACTAAATGGTAGATTCTTGGAGTAAATACTAAATGTACCAGTGTCCAATAACTAATGATTTGCCATTTTCATGTATAAGGCAAAAAATTAAAAACCAATTAAAAACAATTGTAGCAACAGCCATGTTATACACCATTTGAAAGGTCTAATCCTGGTGTTTATAAATATGAAAGTTATGTTATTATTTACAACTTGACAACTTAATTAAGTTCGTTGTAAATATACAAAATGTAAGCTAACACATTCATAACATCCAGATTAAGGACCAAGGTAGCGAAAATTTGACGATTTGGGGCAAATATAAGATTTCAAAAGATCTAGATATACTTATTTCTTTTTTATTTTCATTTACGTAATTGGAAAATTATTTTAAAAAGAATTATGAATAATATCTGATTTCACCCATTTCCAGATAACAGCGGCTGTCCGCTAAGTAACATGAAGAAATACCTCCCTATTTCGAAACCTTCGTATGAATAACACGTTCGTCGAAAACTGACATATGACACATCGTTAGAAAGCTTGTTGTGTCATCTACACGCTCGTAACATTGCCTTACGCTCGTCTTTTCGCAGGTATAACATAAGATTTCATTGGATAAAAAATGGTTCCTAATGACGCTTTCTTGTCGAAGTCTGCTACAAGGTTCATGATTGGTCAAATTTGAGCTCGTGACCTGAGGCAGGCAATCAAATTACAAATCCTTGTGTATGATGAATTTCAGATTTTTACGAAATATTTTGGTTAAATCGTGTTATTCTGAACGTTTTAAGCAGGAAATCGCGATCTATATTAAAGATATGGAGCTTCGTGGATGTATCATCCTAGGTTACAAGCTGTGACAAAGATTTTTCATGCATATATTTTGGCATTGAACATCGTGTCCGAGCCGAGAATTCGAGGCGCCGAAAGCCGAGATGTCATTTGACTAACATTACACGCGATCGCACGAAAAGATGGTAATAATAACTTAACCACTTTTAGATATATTTTTGTTCATTTTATTTATCACTTTGTATAATATATGTAAAGATTTGCTTGAAACGTCTTTGTTTTGCTCTTTGACATGTTCGATGTGCACCCGTTGTCGAAGTGTGCGTCCGAGAATTATATTTTCAATAACATTGCGGGAAATAGTGAATAACTTTTTAATCTATCGATAAAAAATGATAAATTGAAATAGAATTCGTATTTCAGACATTGTGAGATGTGATAGATTTAATAAATGAATGGTATGACAGGTAGGTCCATAAATATATATACAATTTTGACGTGACTAAGGCTTGGCCGGTGCCTGGGGACTCGGTTCCTACGGTGTTGAAAGAGTTTAAACACATTTAAAACGTATCTGTGATAAAAGTTCATGTACAAAAACAAAGACGTACGTACATACGACTTTGAAAAAAACGTATCGTGAAAAATCGAGATACAGCACCTCAAATCGCACACCGTATCGTATGGAGTGAATCACGATGCATCGGTGTCCCGGGATATCGTTTCAGCCCTAATTTCTTGACCAGTAATCTTAAAACAGATTGGTCCAATTGGATAGCGGAAAATGTGAAATGACAGTTACCTCATTTGTTTGACTTGGATTTATTGGCAGAATATTTGAAATACACAAATATATGAAAACTAGGTGCAATTGTTTCTATCTCTGCATCAAGTCAATATGGTTGCACTAAATTGTGTTCATCAGTGTTGACAGAGTGATAAGTTGAATCTATTAATGTTTTGGACTTGTGGCAATTTTTTTACTTGGTTCAATTGAGCCTCACAACCAGAAATATTAATTAAAAAACCCTACCGTTCATCACAATTAATCTTTTAATCTTGCCCCTGCTATCAATCACAGTCTGCAGTGTTATAACAATTATATTGCTGACGAGGTGTAACACTTTTATTTCTTCCCTCAGAATAAAATTACACTTCATATATTAGTAAGTATCTTTCTTAATGTATGACATGTCATTGCTGATCGCCTCCATAATTCAGTGTATTTGTCTTGCATTTTTGCCCCTCTGACTTGAATTTGCTCGGTTCTGGATGCTGCTTCATCTTTTGGTTGCTGTACAGCAGAAATTCCCTCCTGTATGACCAAGAAAAAAACCATTCATGTTCTGCAACAACATAGAACTAGACATCAAGTACATACACAGTGTAAAATTACCATTGTCCAACACCAGTTCTATTCATCACTGGACTTAACAAATAATGTTTACACAATTTGATAAATAAGTATATCACTGTGAATATTCCTATGGAAAACTAACAGCAGTTACTTGTTGTACAAACCTCAAACCACCTGAGACTAAGAGGTCTTTCATTGAAACATGCGAGTAAAATAAAACAATTTGACTTACATACTTTTAATAAAATTATGATAATGCATATTCAAATGTAGTTCGAAATTAAGGGGTATGTGTGTTTTACAGGTTAGGGTTTGATATATCTATTTCAAATACTAGATTATAGTAATCAATATATAATGTATTGACTTGCCTTCATGGTTATTTGATTAACTGTTGAGTGATTTGTGACACTATATTTTTAAGTTTATTTCCCATATATTCTTTTTTGGTGCATGTTGATGAGACGACCTCTATTTTATTCAATTTGGATAATTATTTTTGGGATCAATATATTTACAGGCAGGGCTAAGAAAATCTATTTGCCATGCAGTAAGCATTCATCCAAAGTAGAGGAAATCATTCATTTTCTCTCAACTTTTAATTATTTCACAAAAACATTTTTTTATTAATATCTTTTTTCTATTTTTTTATGGTGTGTGTGTGTGTGTGTGTGTGTGTCTTTTGAGTCTTTCTTGTTAATTTTTCACATCCGCACTTCCATACAGTCATTAAGTACATGTAGGTGAGAGCAAACTACCAACGTGCAAGAAATAGTACATCTGCATTATTATATATATTCACATTTAATATACAAACTAATTTTGATAATTACACAACATTCTACATTGCATTAAAACCCTCTTGTCTCCTTCATAAAAAAATATTTATAAGTAAGTTTCTTCTCAAAACTAACAAATTTCTTAATGGAATATTATTTACTTAAGTAAAGGTGTGTGACAGAGTAAACATAGTAAATATGACCATATATAGTGCATATTAATTTTTTAAAGTTCCAAACACATGACTGGGTTATTAAGTACTATAATTACTAAAAATATAAATAAATACAATATACTGAAATAAATTTCACGTTTAAAAATATATTCACAGCATAGATTTTCCAAATTTCATCCTCCAAATCTTGCCTAATTTAATGCCCATTCAAACTGTCAAAGGCACGGCTTCCATGACACTGCTCATGCTGTCAGATACCAGAATAACGTGGTAAGTTGGGTAAAGTGGCCTACCTATTAGTAGTTACATCTTCATTAATAATATTACATCACAGAAACATGTAACACATCCTCCGTAATCATAAAACACTGTCCACTGAGACTATAACGTCTGAACGATAGTACCGCACTGGTTGTCCAAATTATTTTAAAGGTAAGGAAAAGAACACATACCTTTACGAAAGGTCCCGTGGTTGTCAGTTGTCAGTCAGGAACCGATAAACCTGACAGTAATGACAAATAACCGATCATATTATTCTGAAATAAGTAAACTTTTACGACTGTCAACAGCGGTGACAACCAAGCGTGGTAGTTTACTTGGTACCGGCTACTGAGTTAGCTTTGGCGGCCGCGCATTTCGAAAGCAGAACTAGTTCACGAGTATAGGCATGTCACCGGAAATGCTGGCAACGGAAGTAGCGCTTCGCGAGACTTACGGGCACTATAGCCTGCGGCGCATTTTATAGCAAGCGCTAGTTTACGAAAGCACTTTTATCTTTTTATTTTTTCCATTTCGTTTTTCTCGTAATTCAAGTGGCTAAAAGGGTTATAAATGGGAACTAATATACATATATTATTTTTTCGGTTCATTAATTTTCATTATTATGCACAAGAATGTAGTTTATTAGGGATATTATATTGGTGCTGAACACATTCAAATGTCTCCAGTGTTAGGGTAGGTTACCCGAACTCTATCCTTAGCCCTTGAATCCCCTTTACGATCAATCACCCCTTTACGATCATTAGGGTTAGGTACTCGTTTAGTGTCTACTATAGATTATACAGCGGCTCCTAATATTCTTCCCACAAAAACGTCGAGTAAAAAGTATTTTGGCTACTGGAAACTGTCCTGGAACATTCACACAAGCCACTTTCACCGGCTACAGTTTTTCAGTACTGATTCAAAAGCGAACTCACCGTTGTGTCGTCACTAGTCATGCTTATTCCTCCATCGTTCCTTACTATTATCCACATCATCCTTACAGTGTTCCCTACCACACTTTTCTGTCACAAAAATCACCCGACGAACTATTAAATACAATATCATTCATGCGCACTCGCGAGTTCGACGTCTGACGTCTGACGCCTGGAGCCGTTTTCAGTTAGCGGCATATCGGCTCATTCCTCACCACCCGGTATTTTTTAAATTACGGAATGGGACGAGTGTGCCAAATGGCATTGGGATCATTCGTAAGTGTCCGTAGACTAAAGTCACGAGACACCATGCCCACCCTTATCCTTCGTAAGTGTCCGTCACCTATTCGACCCTATTCGTTCAGTTCCGTAACGTCATAGGCGTGACCAAACGACCGGGCGGTCACATGACAGCAACGCCAAAATGCTAAGCCACGTTTCTGGTCATGACCATTTTTCTGGTCAAGCCCGCGAAAACGGCCCCCAGGTAAATTTACATTAAGTTTAACAGTGTAGACGTAGCTCAGTCGGTTAGCTGTCAGGCTAACGATCCGAAGGTCTCAGGGTGTGCAGGGTGTGTGCCGATTGCGTGTGGAGATGATAGATCACTGAGACGAGCTTATACACAGTCGATGACCCAGCAAGGTTGACGTCACATCGCTGAATAATCGAAGCGACAAAATTCCACAAATGACATCATCGGGTATTATGACGTGATTGTAAATTTTGAGGTGCAAGGTCACGTTCCACAAGGCGATCGTATTTGTAGCGCAATGACAGTCGTTCGTCTAAGTTACAGATAGGTGAGCGGCGATCACCTTAGCGCTACGGAACGGACGTCTGAACTCTAAAGGTGAATCGACATGCACAGACATGTCGTGTCTCCATGCAAACGTGGTGCCACGCGTGACTTCAAAGAGACGTTTATAAATATGATTATGACGTTGTCACTCGCTCATCCATGCCGAGGTGTTGGCGCTCGTGTATGCCTACATGCGTACTGTCACGCGTGTCTCCATGCAAAACGTGGTGCCACGCGTGACTACAAACACACGTTACTAGAAGTATAGATCGATAGACATGCGTAACGTTGTCACTCGCTCATCCATGCCGAGGTGTTGGCGCTCGTGTATGCCTACATGCGTACTGTCACGCGTGTCTCCATGCAAAACGTGGTGCCACGCGTGACTACAAGCACACGTTACTGGAAGTATAGATCGATAGATATGCGTACGCGTGACGTTAAATTGTCACTCGCTCATCCATGCCGAGGTGTTGGCACTCGTGTATGCCAACGTGGCGTGTGTTTTTTTACTCGTGTCTCCATGCAAATGTGGTGCCACGCGTGACTACAAACAGACGTCTATAAATACTATTATGACGTTGTCACTCGTTCATCCACGCCGAGTATTTGGCACACGTGTATGCCTACATGCGTGCTATCATTCGTGTCTCCATGCAAACGTGATGTACTTCGTGTTTCCATGCAAACGTAGTGTCACGCGTGTCTCAATGCAAACGTGGTATTTTACTCGTGTCTTCAAACAGACGTTTATAAATAATATTATTTATCATATGTATATGGATACGGATAGAGAGAGATCGACAGACATACGTGGTGTTTTACTCGTGTCTCCATGCAAACGTGATGCCACTCGTGTACACATACATACATACATACATACATACATGCATACATACATAGAGGCGTGGTGTCACTCGTAGGCGTGTACCTCCAAGAGGACTGGGGAGGATGTGGGTTCTTTTGCATAGATTGTTGTTTGTGTTGGCAAAGCAAAGGATGAAAGCGTTCTATCGGGAGAGATGGGTGGCCCTGAAAAGGGCCTTTGGAAAAAAACCTGGAAACAAGCTGGACTAGGGTTGTCTCTGTTTTACATTACTTTCCTTAATCTCGATACTAGATGATAATACGGACCACCCAAACAGTCGGGTACGTCAATTCCGCGTTGAATATTTCGTTGTAATGCTGCAATAGCCTCACGCTTGTTCTTAAACCAGTGCGGGCTCTGCGATAAGATCGTCTCCGATTCATCAGGTGGGTGGGCCAATATTGTCCAGGAGTAGACTTTACTCATTCGCGGACATTGTTGAGTGTTGGTCTGACACTTCAGACAGCTGCATCGAGACGACATGGTTGATCTCTCTTTCAGCGCTCGGACTGTGACGGTGTGCGTGGCTTATTATAGGAGAGGCACTGAAACCCTGCTTAATTCCTGATTTGTCGAAAACGCAGCACGCCGATGGGTCCGTTCCGGCGCCTGGTCTGAGCCTGGGTTTTTCCAAACCGGACAGACCATTGTGATGGATTTACAAGTCAGTCTGTCTCACAAGGGTGTACAGTCAGTCTAACAGAGTTGTACAGTCAGTCCTATGGGGTTGTACAGCCAGTCTTACGGGGTTGTACAATCATTCTTAAGGGCTCTACAGTCAGTCTTACGGGGTGTACAGTCTGTCTTACAGAGTTTTACAGTCTGTCTTTACAGGGTTGTACAGTCAATCTAAGGGAGTTGTACACTGTCTTACAGCGGAGCGCAGTCAGTCTTGCAGGGTTGTACAGTCAATCTTACAGTGGTGTACACTTAGTCTTGCACCGTTGTACAGTTAGTCTTACAGTGGTGTACACTTAGTCTTACAGGGTTTTACAGTCAATTTACAGTGGTGTACACTTATTCTTACAGGGCTATACACTCAGTCTTACAGTGGTGTACAGTCAGTCTTACAGGGTTGTAACTTAGTCTTACAGAGGTTTTTCGGTCACTCTTACAGAGTTGTACAGTCAGTTTTACGGGGTTGCATAGTCAATATTACATGGGTGCACAACCTTACAAGTCTTACGGGGTTGTACAATCAATCTTAAGGGCTCTACAGTCAGTCCTACGGGGTGTACAGTCTGTCTTACAGAGTTTTACAGTCAATCTAAAGGAGTTGTACAGTCAATCTTACAGTGGTGTACAGTTAGTCTTACAGTGGTGTACACTCAGTCTTACAGGGTTGTACAATCAATCTTACAGTGGTGTACACTTAGTCTTACAGAATTGTACAGTCAGTCTTACAGGGTTGCATAGTCAATATTAAATGGGTGAACAACCTTAAACACGTCCCATTTTAATTCTGGAAACCCAAAAGTCCAGAAACTCTACGCTCTTTGCCCAGTCTCGGTTAAAGGTATTTACAAAATTAAAAGTGCCGTTTTCATGGGAACATACCAAGGAAGAAAAAATGAAAAAAAAATTGTTTAAAAACTCAATATTTAGACTATGTCGCCCATGGGCAGGCCCATGGGCGAGAATATGTTCCTTTACTTAAAACTCATGATTTTGTTTCGCAAATACATTTAATGTATTCATTGAAGTACCATGACACAAAATTTAACTCATTTTAACTTAATTCAACGATTTTATAGCGATATTGAAATATTTCGCCCATGGGCGAGAAAAAGGTTTGGCCCATGGGCGAGAACATGTTCCTTTACTTAAAACTCATGATTTTGTTTCGCAAATACATTAAATGTATTTATTCAAGTATCATGACACAAAATTTAGCTCATTTGAACTTAATTCAACTATTTTATAGCGATATTGAAATATTTCGCCCATGGGCGAGAAAAAGGTTTGGCCCATGGGCAGGCCCATGGGCGAGAACATGTTCCTTTACTTAAAACTCATGATTTTGTTTCGCAAATACATTAAATGTATTTATTGAAGTATCATGACACAAAATTTAACTCATTTTAACTTAATTCAACGATTTTATAGCGATATTGAAATATTTCGCCCATGGGCGAGAAAAAGGTTTGGCCCATGGGTAGGCCCATGGGCAGGCCCATGGGCGAGAATATGTTCCTGTACTTAAAACTCATGATTTTGTTTCGCAAATACATTAAATGTATTGAAAGAAGTATCATGACACAAAATTTAACTCATTTTAACTTAATTCAACGATTTTATAGCGATATTGAAATATTTCGCCCATGGGCGAGAAAAAGGTTTGGCCCATGGGCGAGAACATGTTCCTTTACTTAAAACTCATGATTTTGTTTCGCAAATACATTAAATGTATTTATTGAAGTATCATGACACAAAATTTAACTCATTTTAACTTAATTCAACGATTTTATAGCGATATTGAAATATTTCGCCCATGGGCGAGAAAAAGGTTTGGCCCATGGGTAGGCCCATGGGGAGGCCCATGGGCGAGAATATGTTCCTGTACTTAAAACTCATGATTTTGTTTCGCAAATACATTAAATGTATTGAAAGAAGTATCATGACACAAAATTTAACTCATTTTAACTTAATTCAACGATTTTATAGCGATATTGAAATATTTCGCCCATGGGCGAGAAAAAGGTTTGGCCCATGGGTAGGCCCATGGGCAGGCCCATGGGCGAGAATATGTTCCTGTACTTAAAACTCATGTTTTTGTTTCGCAAATACATTTAATGTATTCATTCAAGTACCATGACACAAAATTTAACTCATTTTAACTTAATTCAACGATTTTATAGCGATATTGAAATATTTCGCCCATGGGCGAGAAAAAGGTTTGGCCCATGGGCAGGCCCATGGGCGAGAACATGTTCCTTTACTTAAAACTCATGATTTTGTTTCGCAAATACATTAAATGTATTTATTGAAGTATCATGACACAAAATTTAACTCATTTTAACTTAATTCAACGATTTTATAGCGATATTGAAATATTTCGCCCATGGGCGAGAAAAAGGTTTGGCCCATGGGCAGGCCCATGGGCGAGAACATGTTCCTTTACTTAAAACTCATGATTTTGTTTCGCAAATACATTAAATGTATTTATTGAAGTATCATGACACAAAATTTAACTCATTTTAACTTAATTCAACGATTTTATAGCGATATTGAAATATTTCGCCCATGGGCGAGAAAAAGGTTTGGCCCATGGGCGAGAATATGTTCCTTTACTTAAAACTCATGATTTTGTTTCGCAAATACATTAAATGTATTTATTGAAGTATCATGACACAAAATTTAACTCATTTTAACTTAATTCAACGATTTTATAGCGATATTGAAATATTTCGCCCATGGGCGAGAAAAAGGTTTGGCCCATGGGCAGGCCCATGGGCGAGAACATGTTCCTTTACTTAAAACTCATGATTTTGTTTCGCAAATACATTAAATGTATTTATTGAAGTATCATGACACAAAATTTAACTCATTTTAACTTAATTCAACGATTTTATAGCGATATTGAAATATTTCGCCCATGGGCGAGAAAAAGGTTTGGCCCATGGGCAGGCCCATGGGCAGGCCCATGGGCGAGAATATGTTCCTGTACTTAAAACTCATGATTTTGTTTCGCAAATACATTAAATGTATTGAAAGAAGTATCATGACACAAAATTTAACTCATTTTAACTTAATTCAACGATTTTATAGCGATATTGAAATATTTCGCCCATGGGCGAGAAAAAGGTTTGGCCCATGGGTAGGCCCATGGGCAGGCCCATGGGCGAGAATATGTTCCTGTACTTAAAACTCATGTTTTTGTTTCGCAAATACATTTAATGTATTCATTCAAGTACCATGACACAAAATTTAACTCATTTTAACTTAATTCAACGATTTTATAGCGATATTGAAATATTTCGCCCATGGGCGAGAAAAAGGTTTGGCCCATGGGCGAGAACATGTTCCTTTACTTAAAACTCATGTTTTTGTTTCGCAAATACATTAAATGTATTTATTTAAGTATCATGACACAAAATTTAACTCATTTGAACTTAATTCAACGATTTTATAGCGATATTGAAATATTTCGCCCATGGGCGAGAAAAAGGTTTGGCCCATGGGTAGGCCCATGGGCAGGCCCATGGGCGAGAATATGTTCCTGTACTTAAAACTCATGTTTTTGTTTCGCAAATACATTTAATGTATTCATTCAAGTACCATGACACAAAATTTAACTCATTTTAACTTAATTCAACGATTTTATAGCGATATTGAAATATTTCGCCCATGGGCGAGAAAAAGGTTTGGCTCATGGGCGAGAACATGTTCCTTTACTTAAAACTCATGATTTTGTTTCGCAAATACATTAAATGTATTCATTGAAGTATCGTGACACAAAATTTAACTCATTTTAACTTAATTCAACGATTTTATAGCGATATTGAAATATTTCGCCCATGGGCGAGAAAAAGGTTTGGCCCATGGGCGAGAACATGTTCCTTTACTTAAAACTCATGATTTTGTTTCGCAAATACATTAAATGTATTTATTGAAGTATCATGACACAAAATTTAACTCATTTTAACTTAATTCAACTATTTTATAGCGATATTGAAATATTTCGCCCATGGGCGAGAAAAAGGTTTGGCCCATGGGCAGGCCCATGGGCGAGAACATGTTCCTTTACTTAAAACTCATGATTTTGTTTCGCAAATACATTAAATGTATTTATTGAAGTATCATGACACAAAATTTAACTCATTTTAACTTAATTCAACGATTTTATAGCGATATTGAAATATTTCGCCCATGGGCGAGAAAAAGGTTTGGCCCATGGGCGAGAATATGTTCCTTTACTTAAAACTCATGATTTTGTTTCGCAAATACATTAAATGTATTTATTGAAGTATCATGACACAAAATTTAACTCATTTTAACTTAATTCAACGATTTTATAGCGATATTGAAATATTTCGCCCATGGGCGAGAAAAAGGTTTGGCCCATGGGCAGGCCCATGGGCGAGAACATGTTCCTTTACTTAAAACTCATGATTTTGTTTCGCAAATACATTAAATGTATTTATTGAAGTATCATGACACAAAATTTAACTCATTTTAACTTAATTCAACGATTTTATAGCGATATTGAAATATTTCGCCCATGGGCGAGAAAAAGGTTTGGCCCATGGGCAGGCCCATGGGCAGGCCCATGGGCGAGAATATGTTCCTGTACTTAAAACTCATGATTTTGTTTCGCAAATACATTAAATGTATTGAAAGAAGTATCATGACACAAAATTTAACTCATTTTAACTTAATTCAACGATTTTATAGCGATATTGAAATATTTCGCCCATGGGCGAGAAAAAGGTTTGGCCCATGGGTAGGCCCATGGGCAGGCCCATGGGCGAGAATATGTTCCTGTACTTAAAACTCATGTTTTTGTTTCGCAAATACATTTAATGTATTCATTCAAGTACCATGACACAAAATTTAACTCATTTTAACTTAATTCAACGATTTTATAGCGATATTGAAATATTTCGCCCATGGGCGAGAAAAAGGTTTGGCCCATGGGCGAGAACATGTTCCTTTACTTAAAACTCATGTTTTTGTTTCGCAAATACATTAAATGTATTTATTTAAGTATCATGACACAAAATTTAACTCATTTTAACTTAATTCAACGATTTTATAGCGATATTGAAATATTTCGCCCATGGGCGAGAAAAAGGTTTGGCCCATGGGTAGGCCCATGGGCGAGAATATGTTCCTGTACTTAAAACTCATGTTTTTGTTTCGCAAATACATTTAATGTATTCATTCAAGTACCATGACACAAAATTTAACTCATTTTAACTTAATTCAACGATTTTATAGCGATATTGAAATATTTCGCCCATGGGCGAGAAAAAGGTTTGGCTCATGGGCGAGAACATGTTCCTTTACTTAAAACTCATGATTTTGTTTCGCAAATACATTAAATGTATTCATTGAAGTATCGTGACACAAAATTTAACTCATTTTAACTTAATTCAACGATTTTATAGCGATATTGAAATATTTCGCCCATGGGCGAGAAACAGGTTTGGCCCATGGGCAGGCCCATGGGCGAGAATATGTTCCTTTACTTAAAACTCATGATTTTGTTTCGCAAATACATTAAATGTATTTATTCAAGTATCATGACACAAAATTTAACTAATTTTTACTTAATTCAACTATTTTACGGCGTTATTAAAATATTTCGCCTATGTTTTCGTCAGTCCCTTTCAAGCATCAACTAACTGTTTGCAAAGTATATTGTATCATGTGAAATATACTTTATATTATATCATTACATTACTATTTAAAAAGGGCATTTGGTTGGATGTTCCCTTTAGTTCTACAAATTTCATCTGTTTTACATATTGTAGCGATCATTAATGAACCCGGCCTTACCCCTCAAAACGTTTTGACAGTTTATCATACGAATTCATGTGCGTGTACTCCAATTCATTGGAGTTATTTTCCACAACATTAAATTTTAGTTAGTTTCTATTTCATTTCCCATTTTATGTCCCGTTGATACATCACACTGGGCAATTACGTGACACTAGGTATGCAATATACAGGTACGCGTGCGCGTATTTTAATGAAAAAAACTATTCGTCTTTTATTGCATGACGTTTGGCTGAATATCTTACATTCTAACGAAATCTCGAAATAATTATTTAATTACATGCGGTTTCGAACTGACCAGTGGGAATTATGTTTCAATGCGATTGAGGAAAACGTGAGTGAATATTGTGACACTAAAGCAACTTTTAACTGCATTGTCACTTTTGGTATGAAAATGGTAATAGTTCAGAAAAAAACAACAGCCTTCCTATGATAATTCTCATTAGTACGTTGTATCTAATTACAGTGTCGGCCTTATTTACAGGTGATTCTACAATACCTGCTCTCGGTCAATTACGATCTACCACACCACGTGTGAATAAACAGTTATGCAGGTGTTGCTGTGGGCAAATACCTAGCCTGAAAATGTTTATTTTTTTTAGGATACATGTTTTACAAATGTTCGTTGATATGTGGATATATTAAGCACAAAGACAAAAAAATGTTTATGAAAGATGAATTAGTGCCTTGATATATTCATCGAGATGTGTATCATCGTTTAATGGGGTCATTCAATAAACGTATGTTTGGAGGAGATATCAAAGTAGCCGCTCAATATACACAGTGTCGTCCGGTGAACTACCACCCCACCCTGTCCATTAGAGTTATGTAATCGGTACACAAATATATTTGATGCGGTATCAGTGCGGAAGGAGTTTGAATTACGTCCGCCACTTGCCACAGAAATCCTCAAAGTATAGAAACAATAAACAAGGTCAATCCGTACTAATTACCTAGTGACGCACGTAACAACGACTGTCAATAGGGAAAATGGTGAAAACAAATTGAAATAGATTTTAATAAAACATTATTGTACTAAATAACTCGCAAAAGCGGTGCCTAAAATTGTTTGACCGTGTTATGTGTGTTGTAAACTGACGAATAGCAAGTAATTGTCATGCTGTACGCATGGTTCCATATACAAATTCAGTTATACAACCGGTATGAAACTGAGAACTGAGATACCAAGTACAACCTGCATTCACACACGGAAGCAATATACTTGTGTGTATGCCCTCTCCTCTAAAAAATGTATCACTAAAGTATTTGCATTGTAATAAATATAGTAATGATTTTTTACACCTTTGATTGATACGGATTACGTACCTGTAGTCTAGTCACTGTCTCTAATGTATCTGCTTGTTAGAAATTTCAAATGTCTTGTTATAGCACTGTTCCTAAAATACGGCAGTTTCTTTTACCGGGTATAAATAGTTGATTCGTCTTGTCACGCAGTCATTTTTACTTGATCGAATGATTTCCACAAAAAAATTACGGCAGAGAGTTTTGTATTTTATTATATTTTTAGAAGATTTTAGAAGATGCTTACATCACTGTATCTCAGAACGTAAAACTGATAACATTCAAACATGTAATTAGTACACAGTTAATTGTTACATTTAATTTCCTACATATTCCTTTTTGAACAAAAAGCCTACATGTATACTGATATCGGTGTCCACTGTTAAAAGGGTATTTGTGCAGTCAGCCATGGTAAATGGAGAGACAATAATAAGGTGATTAATTATAGTCTGTTGCAGAATATGCGGTATAAGTGTAGTCATTGATACATATACACATTACACATATACAGATGAAATACACGACATGATGCAGTGCAAGAACAAATTAAGATACGGTTTCTATTAAAAATAATTATACGATTTTGGATTTAATTAGCATGTTTAAATTTTCAGGCCAACACGGCTGAGATACAGCATCGGCATATTCAACTGGAGTTGTTTTCTGCCGGTCGTAAGTTCATTGTTTGACTGAGCACACTCGTGTCGGGGTTGCGATATTTTCTTCTCTTTGTTGGCAGCCTGCCACCGGTCTGAATTTTGAGAAAGGTCTCAGCATGGGACTGTTAATTACTTCTTAATGATGTCTACAAGCTTACAAACTTGTAGATGTTGGGTGCGGTTAGGACCAAACTTTTTCAGCTCAGAGTGTTAGTGGTCCTGGAACCCATAGCGTCAAACAGGTTCTGCACAAAACGTCCATCAGATTCTACTGTTCAGCAACATTGTCACTGAATTTCAGAACTCTGGCATGATATAATAATCAAGGATTTCGAAGGTGAACGAGGGGAAAGGCAGACGCACGTGGATTTACCCTCAGGTTATTATTGTCTGGAGTTCACATTTTGGGGCATTTCATACACTAATTGAACAGAGTTCACCTGCACATGTCCACTTTAGTGATACAGACTGTAACCAAAAATGCAATGAGCCGTAGCTCTTAATCCCTTATAACAACGGTAACAACAACCAGGGTGAGGACACAGTAAGGTTAAACCGTGTCCAACGGACAATCTGAAGTGGCTATCTCCCATCAAGTCAGCTCTGTTTTTAAGCGCATAGTTATGTTTTTACATATTGAAATAAAAGGAATTTAAAAAATTATATTTAACAAACCTACACATTACCAAATACACAACTTTATAACCCTTTCTAGACTTCGTTCCAATTAACCTGGATCATTCAACTCGCTCGCGAAGGTCGTATGCGACTTTAAAGTGAATACGTCTACAGTGTACAAGTAACTTTTAACTGTATCATATATACTCATGATAAGCAATTATTTTCGTTCCTAATTCGAATGAGCACATTCTGAGGCTAAATCTGCAAAAGGACAGATAAAATATTTCTTTGTACAATGCAAACGATACAAACGTAGCGGCTGATAATAGAGACAATGATTTAATAATCTGCAATATATCAAGTGTTCTCGTTCAATCTATAGTACATATTGAAGTGATTGTAAAGTTTCAAGGAGTACTAAAATGTGGTGGTATTATGAATGTATTTAGAATATGAATAGCGAAAAACAGTCACCATATCGGATGTACATGTATAACTTGTTTTCCAACACCACGCTTGTGCCGAGGCCCATGGTCATAAAACTAATCGGTCCCATAAAAGGAGCAAATAGTTTCGCAGATACTTCTTGCTATGGTTCACTCCCAATTGTCAGACGACCTAATCATCAGTCAGACCAGTCAAGTGTGACCAGCGTACCTGCCTGGTTTTGGCTCCTAATTACTGAACTGCCCATTTCTGTCATACTGTGGTCAGAGTAAGCGGCCTCGTTGAGTGATACAGACTAACCAGATTATGATTGTGTTTGTAAGTTGCGTTTAATCTGTGTCGGGTTGCAGTTGTTTTATTAGTCAAGACCAGGGGTAGTTTTTTCAATGAAACCTTTTAGCCGTTGAGTTTGTTTTGCATTCATTTCATTAAATACATTGTTAGGTAGAATAATAACACGTTATATGGATTAAACATCTCCCTAATCTGAGTATAAACTCACATGTACTCTAAGTACCGTACTATATTACTTTGCGGAGACACTGAGTATAATTTTTTAGTTGGCATTGTATGCTGTCTGATGACTTTACACAAATCCCTGCATTCAATAGACCCGTGAAGATCTTCAACAAACCATTCTTGGCGTAAAAGGGCGACAGCGCTTGTCGTAAGAAGCGACTACTGGGATCGGGTGGTCAGGCTCGCTGACTTGGTTGATGCATGTCATCGTATCCCAATTGCGTGGATCGATGCACATGATGTCAATCACTGGATTGTCTGGTCCAGACTCGATTATTTACAGACCGCCGTCATACAGCTGAAATATTGCTAAGTGTGGCGTTATACAACTAACAAACAAACAAAACACAAAAAGAGAAAGTGTATGAGTACTAAAACTTGCAATAGATATGCGTACCCTACGTACACACATGAGTCCCATTCGACAGTCTACAACACACGAATAACTGTCAAACAAGTTTGGATACCCCTTCTGTTCAGGCAAGTTATTTAGTTCGATAATTTTGTATTAAAATCCTTTCAATTTGTTTTCATCCTTTTTCCTTATTCCATGCATGTTTATGTTGCTACATCTTATTGCTCATGTTTCCAAGTATTGTAAAACACTTTAATGTTTCTCCTTCTTAATCTAACGTTATAACATTTCCGGTCATTGCCATCATCTAATAGACAAGAGATGATACCAAGACATATTTTATTCGGTTTTATGGTCTATGCGGTCTTACAATTGATTTTATTAGTCTTTAAATCTTATGTCTAATACATATTTTCACAAACAGGGCTGTTAACTGATATAAGGAATGTGACATCCAGTTGAGGACTGAATACGACGTACGTTAGTCTGGTAACGACATTTCTACAATAATTTTTTGAATAAACCGTTAATACGCCAGTTGTGACAGGGATGATGGTATGGTAGATGTAGCAGACATATTGACAGCCGTTGTTACGCGAGTCACTAGGTTATTAGTACGGCATTGGCCTTGTTGATTGGTATTATACCTTCTGTAGCCACTGGCGGACGTAATTCAAACTCCTTCCACACTGACATCGCACCAAATATATTTGTGTACCGATTACATAACTCTTACTGACAGGGTAGGGTGGTAGTTCACGCGAAACGGACGACACTGTGTATATTGAGCGGCTCCTTTGATATCGCCTCACAACATACTTTTAATGAATGACCAATTAAACGATGATACACATCAGGATCGCGGAGAAAATACAAGCTTCGTTCGCGTTGAATATATATATCAAGGCACAAATTCATCTTTCATAAACTTTTTGTGTCTTGGTGCTTAATATATCCACATATCAACGAAAATATGTAATACATGTATCCACAAAAATATACATGTACAGGCTAGGTATTTGCCCACAGCAACACCTGCATAACTGTTTATTCACGCGTGGTGTGGCAGATTGTAATTGACCGACAACAAGTATTGTAGAATCACCTGTAAATAAGGCCGACACTGTAATTAGACACAACGTACTAATGAGAATATGAGAATTATCATAAGAAGGCTGTTACGTTTTTCTGAACTATTACCATTTTCATACCAAAAGTGACAATGCAGTTAAAAGTTGCTTTAGTGTCACAATATTCACTCACGTTTTCCTCAATCGCATTGAAACATAATACCCACTGGTCAGTTCGACACTGCTTGTAATTAAATAATTATTTCGAGATTTCGTTAGAATGTAAGATATTCAGCCAAACGTTATGCAATAAAAGACGAATAGTTTCTTTCCATTTAAATACGCGCACGCGTACCTGTCACGTAATTGCACAGTGGGATGTATCAACGGGTCATAAAATGGGAAATGAAATAGAAACTAACTAAAATTTAATGTTGTACACGGACATGAATTCGTATGATAAACTGCCAAAACGTTTTGAGAGATAAGGCCGGGTTCATTAAAGATGTTGGGTGCGGTTAGGATCAAACTTTTTCAGCTCAGAGTGTTAGTGGTCCTGGAACCCATAGTGTCAAACAGGTTCTGCACAAAACGTCCATCAGATTCTACTGTTCAGCAACATTGTCACTGAATTTCAGAACTCTGGCATGATATAATAATCAAGGATTTCTCGCCCATGGGCGAAATATTTCAATAAATCTGTAAAATAGCTGAATTGAGTAAAATTGAGTTACATCATGTGCCATGAAAATAGTAAGAACACCTGCATGTATTTGCGAAACAAAAACATAAGTTTTAAGTAAAGGAAAATATTCTCGCCCATGGGCCAAACCCTTTTCTCGCCCATGGGCGAAATATTTCAATATCGCTATAAAATCGTTGAATTAAGTTAAAATGAGTTAAATTTTGTGTCATGATACTTAAATAAATACATTTAATGTATTTGCGAAACAAAAACATGAGTTTGGAGTAAAGGAACATATTCTCGCCCATGGGCCTCCCCATGGGCCAGACTTCGCCCATGGGCCACATTTCGCCATAGGGCGACATAGTCTAAATATTGAGTTTTTGAACATTTTTTTTTCATTTTTTCATTAAATTTTGTGTCATGATACTTCAATGAATACATTTAATGTATTTGCGAAACAAAATCATGAGTTTTAAGTAAAGGAACATATTCTCGCCCATGGGCCTGCCCATGGGCCAAACCTTTTTCTCGCCCATGGGCGAAATATTTCAATATCGCTATAAAATCGTTGAATTAAGTTAAAATGAGTTAAATTTTGTGTCATGATACTTCAATAAATACATTTAATGCATTTGCGAAACAAAATCATGAGTTTTAAGTACAGGAACATATTCTCGCCCATGGGCCAAACCTTTTTCTCGCCCATGGACGAAATATTTCAATATCGCTATAAAATCGTTGAATTAAGTTAAAATGAGTTAAATTTTGTGTCATGATACTTGAATGAATACATTAAATGTATTTGCGAAACAAAAACATGAGTTTTAAGTAAAGGAACATATTCTCGCCCATGGGCCTGCCCATGGGCCTACCCATGGGCCAGACTTCGCCCATGGGCAGGCCCATGGGCCACACTTCGCCCATGGGCAGGCCCATGGGCGACATAGTCTAAATATTGAGTTTTTAAACAATTTTTTTTTCATTTTTTCTTCCTTGGTATGTTCCCATGAAAACGGCATGTTTAATTTTGTAAATACCTTTAACCGAGACTGGGCAAAGAGCTTAGAGTTTCTGGACTTTTGGGTTTCCAGAATTAAAATGGGACGTGTTCTTACAAGTCTTACGGGGTTGTACAATCATTCTTAAGGGCTCTACAGTCAGTCTTACGGGGTGTACAGTCTGTCTTACAGAGTTGTACAGTCAATCTAAAGGAGTTGTACAGTCAATCTTACAGTGGTGTACAGTTAGTCTTGCAGGGATGTACACTCCTTCTTACAGGGGTGTACAGTCAGTCTTGAAGGGTTGTACACTTAGTCCAACAGTGGTGTACAGTCACTCTTACAAGGGGTGTATAGTCAGTCTTAAGGGGTGTACAGTCAGCTTTACGGGGATGTACAGTCAGTCTTACGGGGTTGTACAGTCAGTCTTAAGGGATGTACAGTCAGTCTTACGGGGTTGTACAGTCAGTCTTAAGGGATGTACAGTCAGTGTTACAGAGTTGTGCAGTCAGTCGTAAGGGGTGTACAGTCAGTCTCAAGGGTTGTACAGTCAGTCGATGTAAGTTAATCCAACCGTAGAAGGTTACCGAAAGTATTACCTGAGCGTATTGTCAGTCGTACATCAGTGATCAATCAGTTTTAAAATTATGTTTAAATCATTATGGATGTACAGTCAGCCTTACCCATATAAGACTGACTGTACATCCCTGTAAGGCTGACTGTACACCCATGTATGGCTGACTGTACATCCATATTGATTTAAACATAATTATAAAACTGATATATCACGGCGGGGGACACCAGAATTGGGCTTCACACATTGTACCCATGTCGGGAATCGAACCCGGGTCTTCGGCGTGACGAGCGAACGCTTTAACCACTAGCCCGACCGCCCACCAGTAATGCGGAAGTAGTCCGTCAGTGTTTACGTCATTTCAAGAACACGGCCTCGTGAAAAAAACGTATGGACGTCAAATTGTGTCATTCACACACTTATGTACGCCAATCTCGCGGTCATATGACCGACCTCTTGTCCAAAGGAAAAAGCCCTATATCGTATAAACTTCAAATTAAAAAAATTATAGGAAAGTAATGCATTACTGTCTTGGTATTCTGACAATATCAAGTTGATTTTGATTTTGTTGAAGCAGTTCTAAAATCTGTATAACGTTCCACCGACGTTACAGAAACGTAGTTACAAAACGTGTGATGTCCGATCATACACAACGATGCACAAGTTTTCACAACGTAAATGTGCATCGTTGTTATAGTTTTGTGAAATAACATTGCACGTTGACGTTATAATAATGTTGTGACAACGTTGTATCACGACGTTACCAATCCACAACCTTACCACAACGTTACGACAACGTAGTGTGTTAGCTGGGAAGGGCGGGAAGAGTGGACTGCCGGAATGATGTCATCTTGAATTAGAAATTTCTCCACGAAAAAGTCATCAATGTCATAATCGAAATAACCAGAGGCTCCACTGATCATGTTGAACAACTCTCCGTTAATTTAAGCGCCACACGAAAATGTTTTGTTGCTCATATTGAAGGCAAGCGAACTTGCAAAGTACTTGACAGTAGTCTGTTGTCGTAAGCAGTCATTCAATTCGGATGTGCGCTCGGTCGTAATAAGGACAAAGAAACGTTTTAGAAAGTAGAAATCCGAAGTTCAGTCCCCAAAATACCATTCACAGCATGTTATTAAAATAGTATTCACGAAAACAATTCTTTAGTAATAGAAACAAATTAATTTATTCATTCATCGTGAATCATACCCCTAGACCAACGAGCCGCATTGATGGAGTTTTTGTCTCAATCGTTGTAGTATCATAGAATGATTAATCATATCTTTCTGTTCTTCTTTTACGATCTAGTTGCCATTTAGAATATAATTTAAATAAATAGCTAACATAATCTTATAGTCACACCATGATAATTTTTGATTACCAGAAACAAGTACTATTTCTACAGCATGATGTAGATTGTCGTTCTTTGGAGAACTCTTCTTTGTTGAAGCGCAGTTTGGTCGCAAAACTCCCAACACAGAAGTAGGAAGTGCTACCTCCGTTGACTTCAGGCAACATTAATCCATAGTGGATCGCGAGCTTCTCGTGACAACACGTTGCTCTTCCTGATATGAATACAGTTTTCGTATTTGGATGATATATATATTTATGGATATATTTATATAAAATTTAATCGAAGAGGTCAATAGGTGTATGTTTGCATTCGGCCGGTCAACTATGGCAAGTATCCGATGTCTGTGGAAAGTACGGAGGGAGGGGGCAGAACTGACCTTGATAACTCCTTGGTCGCAGGGCCATTCTTGGTACTCAGTCCTGTTGGAGATGTCGGTGGGGTGTCCAATACTTCTACAAGTATGGTACGACTTGCTGGAATCACCACAAGGTCAAACACACCCTCTGGTAGCAAACCGGACACTGCTATTAGCGACCTGTAGGGTCTCGGGAATCTGGTCACTTCAGGAGGCATTTCGCAAAAGCCTGCCGAGACTTTGTTTCACCAGTGGAGACCAGGGACGCAAGGAGCTTGTAATTTCTCCTGGAGGTGGTGGTCCTTCTAGTGTGTGGAACGGCAAATCAATCCCTGTGTTCAGCCTCTTTGGAACATATCCTAAAGTTTCTAACCCACATGTATGAAAGTGGATCTGAATACAGAACCGTTAACACTAGCAGATCAGCTTGTCTGCTTTTCATCCCCACATACATGGTTACCCAGTTGGTCAACACCCTTTGACCAAGAAACATATGGCAGCTATTTTCAGTCAGAAACGTCCATGTCCTTGTTACCACCAAACTTGGAATGTAGACTGGTCCTGAACCATACTGGTAATGTGCCTGAAAATGGTAAATTATCAGATACACGTCTGGCAGAGAAACTGGCCATATTGTTGATGCTTACATCAGCAAGTCGATCAGCTGAACGTACTTCCATGAACATAAAGTTCACATCTGACAAGGGCGTCAAAGTTGTCTTCCTTTTGACAAAACCCTCAAAGGTCTCTAAGCCTGGGTCGGAACCTCATAAGTTGACCATACAAGCTTATCCTGAGAATCATTTGCTCTGTGTAGTGCATTGAAATAATGTGTGAATTGAAATTATAATTTCATTAATAAAAAGAAGTAGATGTGATAGCCCCAACCTTGAGTTTCCCTACCAAGCTTGTATTTTGACTGAATTGTTGTGTCTCTTTACGGAGGACGCCATTAGGAGTCCTGGCTGAAATTCCCACATTCTAGATGTACAGCTTGGACCAAGAGTATCCGTCCGGTTGCTGTCTCAGAGGAGACTGTTGATTTTGTAGATCGCGTACGGTACAGTGTACACAGATTTGTATTTCTGGGTTACTTGTACCCTTAATTTGGGACATCCCAAATAATGTTTGATTGAGGCTCTTTTCTTAGTTGTTTTTAGCACTTCGACGTTATATAGAAGGGCTTATGGGTAATTTGGTCTCGCTCTCGTTTTACGAGATCGTAGCCTTTGAACTTGGCCTGGTTGTAGCATGAGCTGATGAAAACACCGCTATCACATCTACTTCGTTTCATTAAGGAAATAATAAATTTATTTTAATTTAAAATCTCACATTACAAGTGCTTTTGAAATTAACAATTACTGCTGACGTTGCACCTAATTAAAGAACATGGTTATTAAGAAAATCGTTTCCGAAGCAACATGACACGCGTCATAAGTTCATTTATTATTATATTTATTCATTCTAGACTAGTACAAAGTAAAATATGCCATAAAATAACTCACATAATTCTGGAAAGTCATTTTTTGTTAAATGTTACATTATATTTCCTACGCCCGTGCTCTTGTTAGTTGAGGTCGGAGATGAGAAACACACATATACATAAATATGGATGGCCATATGCAAATGATACTTGGCATGCCACAAAAAGGAATCAACAGCGAATTAAAATCTGGGTCACAAAGAACCCTCAGAATGACATGGGCACGAGGAGCTTTCGGAAAAGTGTGACCCTGCCAAAACACATAGCTACTTTGCAATGAAAACATGTGGAAACCACAAAAACCTACCCTCATCACTTGAACATATTTTTTACGATTACCAGGGTTTTGACGATCGTTGTCATTCAGATTCCAGATGTGCACAAGACGAACAGGGCGAAAAAAACACACTGTTGAAATCACCGATTGCCGTGGATATTTTAAGAAATCCTATTCATAAACTGCAAATTTACCGACCGTACGTACACCATAGGATCACGTTTGGTGACGTGACACATATTATGGTGAATGTTTCATCGGCACTGCTATTATTCATCACGACAAACTTATTTCGTTCTCGTCCAGAGAATACAAACGCGGGACTAATTTAAAACTGGATTGGAATGCAAACATCAATCGTGGACATTCCACAGTAACATATTATGATGATGTGACTGAGTGAGTGAGTTGGGTTTAACGCCGCTTTTAACACTATTCCAGTTATATAACAGCGTGGAGGAAAGCCCGAAGTGATCTCAGGTCTCAGACGTTTACCACGGTGAAACCCACGCGGTATGGTGCTGAGAAACCTAGAAACATAATCGGGGCGAACCGGGATTCGAGCCCACAACCACATGTTTCCGGTGTGGAATATTGCTAAATGCAGCGTTAAACAACAAACAATCAAATAGTAAGCACTACAATCTGCAAGCTGAATTCACGATGAACTCTATCCATGAAACAAAAGGTCAGTGCAATGCAACCTCTCTTGGAAGTTAACTATTTATCAACAGCTCCCAAGGTTATTTGTTGGTGTGGCCAGTATTATTGTGTCACTAATGTTTAAGGTAATGAAGACAACAGACAACGTCAGAAACACTTAATAAAATTGTCCGCGAATAAAAAGATTTACATGAATAAGTAAAAGGGTCGGGCTCGTCCGGGATTTGAACCCGGGACCTCTCGCACCCTAAGCGAGAATCATACCCCTAGACCAACGAGCCGCGTTGATAACGTATGTGTCTCAATTGTTCTAGTATCATAGAATGATTAATCATATCTTTCTGTTCTTCTTTTACGATCTAGTTGCCATTTAGAATATAATTTAAATAAATAGCTAACATAATCTTATAGTCACACTATGATAATTTTTGATTACCAGAAACAAGTACTATTTCTACAGCATGATGTAGATTGTCGTTCTTTGGAGAACTCTTCTTTGTTGAAGCGCAGTTTGGTCGCAAAACTCCCTACACAGAAGTAGGAAGTGCTACCTCCGTTGACTTCAGGCAACATTAATCCATAGTGGATCGCGAGCTTCTCGTGACAACACGTTGCTTCCTGATACGAATACAGTTTTCGTATTTGGATGATATATAAATTTATGGATATATTTATATAAAATTTAATCGAAGAGGTCAATAGGTGTATGTTTGCATTCGGCCGGTCAACTATGGCAAGTATCGATGATCTAAAGCTGCGAATTGCGGAACTGGAGGGTGAACTTCAACGAGAAAGAGGAAGAAACCAAACAGCTGTTCGTCAGAAGATTCCGCAAATGAGTTCGGAAGTAGTTGACAGCAACCCATACAGGTCAGGTGGAGAAACTAGATCATTTAGCTCGCGTTCTTGTAATTTTGGAATGGTATTCTGTGTATGGGGAAGGCTATCGGTGAAGGGACCACCTGGTAGGTATTAAGTTAATGGTTATTGTGTTATTGTGTGTTGTTTAAACCATAAAACAATAATTATGAGGAAGTTACCATGTGGTCATCTGCATATGTCTTGTGACATTGGTGCACTGGTGCATCATAAGCTTTCATACGAAAAACATTCACATTCATATACATTTATATACCACACTTATCCAAATACTAGTATCTGCGCAGATGCTGTTTAATTGTTCCTCAACCAGACTCGAGGGTCCTTGATGGGGGGGTCCCATAAGCAGTAAAATTGAGGGTACTTTTTCATTAAGCAGAAAATTCCTAAATCGGCCATGGCTGGACATGGGACTTTTAATTCTGCTTTTGTTTCATCCTGACAGTTCATATTTCTAATACCGGGTAAAATCTCAAATCGCTAAACATTCTAGACTGGTCCCCTGCGTCAGTTGCGCAGCCTGCTTTCTGTGGCGAAGCATTTGGGTCTTGAAGACAGACTGTTTTTAGTCATTTTTAAGATAAGCAGTAAATTATTTATTTACGTTTAAGGGGCACTGATCTAACGCAATTCCCCGGGACTGGTTGTTGCCTTTGTTATTGTTTTTTCCCAGTGAGTACCCGGATGTATAGCAGAAATCTAGACTAGTTCGCGACCTCTGCTGCGCCATTTGTAAGCGCATTAGTCACTTTTATGGGTAGTAATAAGGGCGTATGGTCACATTGATCAGCAAAATGAAATACAGTTTTCGAGATAATATGGAAATGTAGGTATCTTTGTGGGTAGCAACGGTAATGGTGACGAAGTTTTGATAAGTCACTTGCTTGGTAATTTTCCGATTTTCGTTTATACTATATCGACTTGCAACACAAAGTAAATATTTCACCTGAGTATTGCTTTTTTATAGTGTGTATATTTTTGAAACTGTCAAAATGTGTAACAAATTTATTAAACTGAAAAATATTTCCATCTGTATTATTATGATAACGAATTCCAAACATTTTGATGTTTAATGTCATCACCAAGAGACTGAAAATGTTACGTTGAAAAGTATATTTCTATGTTGTTTGGCTTCTAATCCAACATAATAATCTGTTGTCATGTTTGTAGGCCCTTTTGATCGTCTTTATCAATCTGGACAGATTTTTTAGTCAAAATGACTGAAATATTTACACATTTTATAAATTGCCTGAGAGATTCACATTTTACAAATTTACGGTAATTTATACACGCTTACAAAGGAAAAGACCTGTAAAAAATAATGTCTATCGCGCATTGAAGAATTTCCCAACCAAGACGTAGAGAAACAAGAACGAATCGGTTCAAATGAAGGAAAACAAAATGCAAATACTATAATTACAACCTATCAAATTTATGTGTATAAATTTTAGGCAGCTGCCTAGTTCGAGGAATGTATCTGTGAATATACACACAACGGAACAATATCCCACTCATCTGCAGCTGTACAAAAAAACTTATTCGATGTCACGTGTTTCTGTAACAATCAAATATTTTAAAAGATATATATCGTTTCGGGATATTATAACCCGTGTTCGTTTCTCAACTGATCACTTGGATTGTTTCAGGTGTTTCACATAGGTGTCAAATCTCAAGGGTCGGCTGAAAAAGCCCATGTGACAACTATTTTCAAAACGTCCAAGGTTCCTAAAATTCCATTGAGTGATTGATAACAATGATCAATCAATCAACATATTATCAGTTAACCCTTTGAACAAAGTATGTTGTTTTTACATCGGCACTTCACGCCATGATATGAGTGTATTCCCTTTGTTTTAGTAAACCTAGACATGTAAGCACTCACTTTTGACATATCCACTGTGCAAGATAACAGTGATTAATCAATCAACGTATTTTCTGTTAATCCTTTGATGACTAGGAACGATCCGTTGAATTACAAAAAAAAAGTAAATCAACTGACCATTTATCTCTTGCTGGGCTGCCACGTGCATATTACATAACACACATTTCACCTCAGTTCCAACCTGGATTTAGATTGAATAATTACCCCAGACACAATAAATGCCAAATGGGAACCTTTGTCAGGTAATCTAAGTGGTGCCACCACTAATTGTACCTGTAATAAATTCATCAACTGAGCATCAAGTGAATGACGACAAATACACAAGTGTAGGGATATACGAGAAAACGTGGATGACAACAAGGGAGTAGTAAACGTACTACCGACGCAATCCGAAATCCGAAAATGCTTTCACTGCATGGATACTTTTTTTTAGTATTAAACAATAATCATCTGGGGTATTTCCAAATGACGACATCCAATGAGCTCCGCCGTTCTTTTTGTCTGTTTGTTTAGGCTGAAGAAATTAATTAACATGCGCCCTTTGTCGAAATCTTTATACATCACAGTGTACCAATCAGTGTTTATGCAAAAAATGCGTAAAACAAATATTGCCTCCAGCCTCCAAGTTTATTTAGCAGTCCATGCAGACAGTAGCTCAGTCTCTGGTCACGCTCAGTTGCGTTGCGTATCATCCGGGTACTCACGGGAAAAAAAACAATAACAAAGGAAACAACCAGTCCGGGGAATTGCGTTAGATCAGTGCCCCTTTAAGCAGTTATTTTTTGGTATTTTACGTTAAGCATATACGAAAAAGATGAATTTTACGTTTACGATAGTGTTTGAAGGGTGTTTTTCATTAAGCATTAAAACCCATCATGACCCTCAGACTCTGTATGCATCTCAGTTATCATTCTAGCTGCCTATGGGCTCTAGAGGGTTTTGACATCCTACTCACATCCCAGCTAACAATTTCACGTTGTTACAACGTTGTGATAACGTTGTGTTTACATTGTGGTAATGTTGCGAATGTTACGTCCATATAACGTTATTCTGTGGACTCCCATTTATGTTGTCACAACATCATTTCCTAACGTTGTGTTACGTCATATTCACGTCGTAACAACGTTGTGATGACGTTGTATTTTACGTTGTGGGAACGTTGTATTTTTACGTTGAGGGAACATTGTATTTGACATTGTGGTAGTGTTGTATTTTACGTTGTGGCAATGTTATAATAGTTCGTCCCTACAACGTTGTTCTGTGTACTACCATGGGCATTGTCACAACCACGTGAAATAACTGTGTTACAAGGATGAAATACGTTGTGAACATTCCCCACTAAAATGTTGTAAAAACAACCCAAAAACTTTTTCCTGAAATGTTTTAGAATATGCTTTAGTCATGTGAATGTGTATGATTCGAGATACCTTTTACCAATGTTTTAAAACCAGGGCGTCGAATAGCCCGGTTAACAGTTACATGTTGCCTTGCTGACAATGTTCAACATGTAAAAACACCACTGAGCTGTTAACTAGATACATTTGACTTTAACAAAGGCAGACACCATTACCCTTTAGGCAAGTACTGCAGGAAACAAAATAAGAATGGCCAGACATTGTAAGGGGTTGACCATATGATATTTTCTGGGGCGGGTCGGGTCCTGGAATTTTATTGAAAAAATATATTGTCACCGAAAATTCTTGACAAAAATAATTACGGTTCAGACTGGTGAAAAAAATGCCTGCCACAAAAATCTAGTTGCAAGGTGTTTATCTTCAGGCTCATAGAGTTAAATAAAATCACATATCTGCTTTTGTAGCTGTGACCTAAAACATGTAATCTCCATAGAAAAGTTCCAGGTCCCCACCTCCTTGAATATTAAATGGTCGGTCTCTAATCAAGTCCATATAGTATACTTCAACTTTCAGTCATTCGACGGCATCATTCAACAAAGAACTCCAAGACACATTTGTGTTGATATATTAATATTTTTAGAAAAATTTATACACTTTTCGAAATTATTGATTGTCAGAATCTTCTTTCTTTGGTGTTCACTTCCACTACCCTGAAATACAAACAGCTTAATAAATCTCAAGCAGGTATTTGAAAGAAACTATATGACGAGAGACATTCATTTGGAGATAAGGCTTTATCAATATTGTATAATGCAAGTGTCTGATGGAAACACATTTTAACATTCATTCAGAGACATCAAGAATCAGGTTGAATACAAAACGTTGTACGAGCATAGATTTATATAAATAGATCTACATTCTTGGCATTCATTTACAGCAAAAGAAAATAAACCAATTAAGATGAATATAGACAATGGAATGTAACTGTGAACAATTGTACTTACGTTAACATAATTCACAGCCCAGGGTTTATTTGGTGTGTTTCTCAATGATTCAACATCAACATGGTTGTGTAACATTTTCCCCCGTGCTGCAACGAAAACATATAAAAAAGTCAAAACTAGAACTATATTCAATAAGCATACATTTAGATCTATAGTAGTAGTATAGGTAATGGGGGTTCTGGCTCACTTCCACTGGAGCAGGATTCATATACCTATACCATCACTACAGAGGGAATTTTTTATGCCAAAATGACTATGCGATTCAACGATAGTCATGAGATTAAGTTAAATTGACTCTAGCTCACCACCACCTGGAGTCTGTGATATAAATTTTTATAGATAATGGGGGTTCTGGCTCACTTCCACTGGAGCTGGATTCATATACCTATACTGCTACTGCAGATGGAATTTTTTATGTCAAAATGATTATGCGATTCAACGATAGTCATGAGATTGACTCCAGCTCACCAATACCTGGGGCCAATCATTGCTTTAGATGAATCTAAATGGTAATAAAAATATTCTTCATTATTTTTATTGATAAAGCGATATTCAACATTTTTATAAAGTTCTTCGTTCATTTTACTAGGAGACCAGACTATATAACTACACTCTTCTTGTAAATTGATAAGAAACAATTGATAACCGTATTTGGTTGGTTTGACATCACTGATATAATAAAAACCTTGTGGTAATTCTCTCCATTTAATAGTTTTTTCCATTATTATATATTTATGTAAGCATTTGTCTAAATGTGATCAAAAGATAGTAAGCAATTTATTTTTAATCTCCAACCAGTTCTTTGGTTTTGGCACGGAATAATTGACGCGCGTGTTGCCTCCCTTGTTCTATGAACTTTTTTTTCTTCGATTTTGATCGAATCTCCTGCTTCATTACGTTGTATTTGGTGAGTTCCGACAGCACTAAACGAAACTCATCCTCGGATATATTACAATCGGCCATTGCTGTCGAAATATGATCCTCAATGCTGCTCAACTTTGCTTCGGCGAGTATCCGAATACTATCGTGTTTTAATGCTTTCTTTTGCAACCTCCGAGAAATGAATTTTATCGCTATTCCTGCCAGTCCCGAGACTCCAGCGGTTATTTCCATGCCGAGCACGATAGGCGCGGCGATTATAGTTGATAGTAAACCGACACCGGCTACACCGAGTCCCATGCCAGCCACTACAAGAGCGGTGTCAACTCCGTCCAGAGCATTCACGGCTCTGCGATACTTTTTATACAATCCAAGTCTCAACTCCCTATCCTTTTCTATTCGATGTTTTATGTCGCTTATTTGATGTAATCGAAATCCATCAACAGTTTCCATCTTTTCATCGAGCGCTGGATATAAACTCATAGTGTATATTACGAATATATAATAGTCTTTAATTGGTCTTGCTTAAATGTTTTGATAGTATACATCAACCTTATCAAATGTATATTATACGGTAAGAATATCTTAGAAAGAGAAATTCTGACACTTTTAATAATTTGAACCCCCTCGAGGGTTGTAACAGGCGATGCTCCGACATGAATAATACTGCAACGTTGACGCTCGTGTTTCTTGAGCCATTTAATCGATAGACTTGGTAATATTTCGAAGGCATCTACCGGTGCATCTCCGAACAAGACTTCAATAATAAGCATAGAAATATTAGGTATTGCACTCAAGTTCTGTTTAATATCATCGAATTCTGTAACCAAATTTATACTAACATTTTGGATTGCTGGACGACTATATAACATATGACCTGGTTTTTCTGGCAGGGGAGTGACTAACACACTTTTTCGTTTTGACGGGATATAGGCCGCGAGTACGATGCCACTATTTATTATCTTAGTTAAATTATGTCCCTTACCCATCATCGCATAAGGTGGGATAATGGCGATATTCAGCAGCCACTTGATGTTTGCTTCGACCATAGTCCATTTATTCTCACTGTTGTAAATAATATTGTACGGAGTGGTTTTAAGGAGTCTAGTAACGTCGACATCGCTTAAATCTTCTAGATTACCCGTGAATGTAACTTCTTTCCGCTTGTATACATTATCGTGTAAGTGTAAAGCGTATAACTTACCATTGGTACCGGGTTTACCGAATCCTTCTGTGTCTCCGAGATCGGAAAGCGCAATTGTATTACATTGTCTTATCGTTCCAGGGCCTGATGCATCAACCATTATTTATAATATGGAGTGTTACACTTAAGTATCCTATATGTACAGGTTGGTGTTTTACATCTAATACAGAAATTTTAAGGTCTGAAATAATACCCCGCTTTAATTTTTTATATTGTAATGTTGAGAAAGATTCCGTTCTACCGCTATTGTATTTTTCATCTTTCACTGGAACACTTCTGAGTAGAGTTGAAGGACTTTCTTGTTGAATATTATCCGTTGTACTTATTTCATCAAGATGGATGCACAACTCTTTATAGGGAACTAAATCGGGTAAATTGAGTCCCTGATCTGATGTCTTGATTACTGTTATTTCTCCTCCCCATCCAAGTGTGTATGCTAAGTTCCTGTAAAGCTTTACATCCTTTTTTCCAGAGTTTAAAATCAGTAACCCATTTGACTCATTTTGTGTTAGACTAATTCCATTAGGCTTAAAAAATTCATCATTGAGTGAGCATATGCTGTAATATCCATCAGGTATAATGTATTTTTGACCATTTATTTCTGTCTCATTATTATTTTTCGCAGCACTTATATTGGTCCACCGTGGGTAATACGTTACATCGCATAGAGCGACTTCGAGTTGCCCATCCGAGTTATCGATAGTACGAAGCAGTTGAATAGACTGACCATTTGTTATTCCCAGGAGTGTAACATACATATCAAATATACAATGATACTATATCATAACTTAAATATGGAATCAACCATTATTTATAATATGGAGTGTTACACTTAAGTATCCTATATGTACGGGTTGGTGTTTTACATCTAATACAGAAATTTTGAGGTCTGAAATAATACCACGCTTCAATTTTTTATATTGTAATAACGAGAAAGATTCCGATAAACCACTATTATATTTTTCATCTTTCACTGGAACACTTCTGAGCAGAGTTGAAGGACTTTCTAGTTGAATATTATCCGTCGTGCTTATTTAATTGGTCTTGCTTAAATGTTTTGATAGTATACATCAACCTTATCAAATGTATATTATACGGTAAGAATATCTTAGAAAGAGAAATTCTGTCACTTTTAATAATTTGAACCCCCTCGAGGGTTGTAACAGGCGATGCTCCGACATGAATAATACTGCAACGTTGACGCTCGTGTTTCTTGAGCCATTTAATCGATAGACTTGGTAATATTTCGAAGGCATCTACCGGTGCATCTCCGAACAAGACTTCAATAATAAGCGTAGAAATATTAGGTATTGCACTCAAGTTCTGTTTAATATCATCGAATTCTGTAACCAAATTTATACTAACATTTTGGATTGCCGGACGACTATATAACATATGACCTGGTTTTTCTGGCAGGGGAGTGACTAACACACTTTTTCGTTTTGACGGGATATAGGCCGCGAGTACGATGCCACTATTTATTATCTTAGTTAAATTATGTCCCTTACCCATCATCGCATAAGGTGGGATAATGGCGATATTCAGCAGCCACTTGATGTTTGCTTCGACCATAGTCCATTTATTCTCACTGTTGTAAATAATATTGTACGGAGTGGTTTTAAGGAGTCTAGTAACGTCGACATCGCTTAAATCTTCTAGATTACCCGTGAATGTAACTTCTTTCCACTTGTATACATTATCGTGTAAGTGTAAAGCGTATAACTTACCATTGGTACCGGGTTTACCGAATCCTTCTGTGTCTCCGAGATCGGAAAGCGCAATTGTATTACATTGTCTTATCGTTCCAGGGCCTGATGCATCAACCATTATTTATAATATGGAGTGTTACACTTAAGTATCCTATATGTACAGGTTGGTGTTTTACATCTAATACAGAAATTTTAAGGTCTGAAATAATACCCCGCTTTAATTTTTTATATTGTAATGTTGAGAAAGATTCCGTTCTACCGCTATTGTATTTTTCATCTTTCACTGGAACACTTCTGAGTAGAGTTGAAGGACTTTCTTGTTGAATATTATCCGTTGTACTTATTTCATCAAGATGGATGCACAACTCTTTATAGGGAACTAAATCGGGTAAATTGAGTCCCTGATCTGATGTCTTGATTACTGTTATTTCTCCTCCCCATCCAAGTGTGTATGCTAAGTTCCTGTAAAGCTTTACATCCTTTTTTCCAGAGTTTAAAATCAGTAACCCATTTGACTCATTTTGTGTTAGACTAATTCAATTAGGCTTAAAAAATTCATCATTGAGTGAGCATACGCTGTAATATCCATCAGGTATAATGTATTTTTGACCATTTATTTCTGTCTCATTATTATTTTTCGCAGCACTTATATTGGTCCACCGTGGGTAATACGTTACATCGCATAGAGCGACTTCGAGTTGCCCATCCGAGTTATCGATAGTACGAAGCAGTTGAATAGACTGACCATTTGTTATTCCCAGGAGTGTAACATACATATCAAATATACAATGATACTATATCATAACTTAAATATGGAATCAACCATTATTTATAATATGGAGTGTTACACTTAAGTATCCTATATGTACGGGTTGGTGTTTTACATCTAATACAGAAATTTTGAGGTCTGAAATAATACCACGCTTCAATTTTTTATATTGTAATAACGAGAAAGATTCCGTTAAACCACTATTATATTTTTCATCTTTCACTGGAACACTTCTGAGCAGAGTTGAAGGACTTTCTAGTTGAATATTATCCGTCGTGCTTATTTGATCAAGATGAATGAACAAATCTTTATAGGGAACTAAATCAGGTACGTTATTCGTTGCAATCACTGTTGTGCCGTGTGGTAATGTTATTGCCCGATTCAATCCAAGTGTAATTGCTAAGTTCCTACCAATAAGTATATTTGATCCTTCATTGTAGATTTTCACTGTCTTGGTCGCCTCATTTTGTGTGAGACTTATTCCAATAGGATTAAAAAATTCATCATTAGACTTAAAAAATTCATCATTGAGTGAGCTTACGCTGTAATACCCATCAGGTATAGTAATAATTCTATTAATTCTATTTTGGTCATCTATTCTAAATATCTCATTATTACCTCTCGCAGCACTTATATTGGTCCACCGTTGGTAATACGTTACATCGCATAGAGCTACTTCGAGTTGTCCATCCGAGTTATCGATTGTATTAAGCAGTTCAATAGACTGACCATTTGTTATTCCCGGGAGTGTAACATACATATTAAATATACAATGATACTATATCATAACTTAAATATGAAATCGAGATACATTACTAATCAATCGATTATAGTAACTGCCTCTGGTGCTGAATTTTTCGTTAAATTCCCCGATATCTTTGAAAAATACAGAGTCACGGCAACTAGCGATAAAATGGTGCATGATTGGTTTCACAATCCGATGCAATTTTGGCAGAATCAGTTAAACTTTGCCATATGGTGTGCCACAACGGGATGTGGCGTATCTCTTTACGCTCCAGGATTTGAACTGAATAAGTCTGTTATGTCATTTCGCGTGTACTATCAGATTAGACATATACTTAAAGAAATTAGTGCTCCATTACCGCAGGATCGAGCGTGGAATTCCACAAATAATAATTATGATAGGTCCGCGTATGAGCGCATTTGTCAGGAATTTAATGTTTCTACGAGTAAAGATTGGCGCATTAAAGGAGCAAACCATGGTCTAGGTGTTCCTTACACAGAGGAAAATAAATCCGTCAAAGAAGAAAGCGATTATGTATATAGAGTACTTAATAAACTTCCAGTTAATTTTGGTAAGTTGTATAGTACCAGCAAACTTTACGCAAGAATATATGATCATTGGCATAATACCGGTGATTAAAGGCTGGGAACTTTATAGTAACGATTGGAGAGGGGATATTATGAGTTTTAAGAGTGGTTTAATTTATATTGTTAAAAAATTTATACAATTTAAAAAAAATTTATACCGAAAACGCTTGGAATGAATTTCTTAATGATAAAACGGAAAATAATTTTACTAATCCAGGATTTGTAAGAGTTAATGAATCGATAAGAACTTATGTATGGGCAATTCTCGGTGCGCAATCTCAAAACGAACGTCCATTATCGGTTCTGGGACGGCGCTCGATGCGCAAAAACAGTTTGTCTCAAACGTGGAGGACGCCATTAATTCACCAGTTGACATACCATCGTCTATAAAGCGTTTTCAAGATGCATTACAGTACGCTCAATCCAAAGTGGACTTTGTTTATGCACCGGGACTATACATGTCTCCGAGTAATATGGAACTTAAGATCGGTCAAGTGATCGGTTATAATAATAAAATTGTTATCGCTACCGATCAACAAAAACCAGGTATAAATTCAGATATAAACGTCGAATTAATAACGCAAACGATCACGGGCGAAAAGGGAATAGTCAAGCCACAAACACCACATGTTTCACAAACATCTACTAATGCACAAGTGTCACCGCATATTGCAGCTAAAAATCAACAACATATCGATGAAAAAACAGCGCTTGTAGTGGGTGGAGTCTCGGTTGGTTTACTCATGATTTGGTGGTTAAATAGTTCTTAGCGAATACGTACAACAGCCCTGCAATTGCTACGATCAACCCCCACAAGTTTTGACTAAGCCAAGTGGTGGTTTTAGCTAATAAATTCAATAGCCAGGAAACAACACTACCTATTATACCGGGAAGTGCGGCCGCTGCTTTCTGAGCTAGCTTTCCCAGTGCTGAACCTAATGCTTTTAAATGCTTTTTTATCCACTCTCTTATACCGTTTTTATCGTTAGGCGGTGTACTACCACCTGTGCCACCTGTGCCACCTGTTAACGAGAGAGTCAAAGTCGATATCATAAATCCCAACGCGGTTAAAATACTGGCAATTGTTATTCCCTGTTCTCTGAACAATGTTTTAATTTTATCGGCCAGTGTAGTATCATCGTTGAGGACTTGATCGATAGTTTCTCGAATACTGATTTGCGAACGAAGTGCCTTTCTATTACTGGAAGCTGCTTCGAGGCGGGCCAATCTTTCCTCTTCTAGGTTACGCAACCTTTCAGCAACGCGGCGTCTACTGAATTCATCGCCCGCCTGTTCGAGTTTTGTTTTCTCTTGAGCTATATGTTTGTCGATTTCGGATAGCTTGGCTATATTATTTATCAGTTCTCCCCGCATAGTTCGCATTGCCTTGTCAAGACCTCGTAATTCCCTAATACTGAACTCTGAATATGGTGGTACCTGTAACGTGGAATTATCGTAATAGGTATCTAAGATTTCTCCGAGTCTGTCCGAGGCCACCATCGAGGCTGCTTCCAAATCATCTGTATTAACGAGTTCTTTCCTCATAGTCTGAAGAGCCTTAGTAGTCTTTGCGGAAAATTTTGGTCGTCGGTAGTAGCCCACAAACCCTAATTCATCACGAACAGTGCCGATGCCGTGTTTAGCAGCTATTGTAGACAAGGCTAGGGGCTTACGAGTACGAGAATGCATAAGATCAATATCCGGAGCGCCACGCAGTCGCAATATTCCTTTACTTTCTGTCGTAAACTTTGAATAGTCACGAACAATAGGACTATCATCTTTAAAGGAATCGTAATAATCATTGACGGTTGATTGTAAAATTTCATCGTTAAGATTCGTGCCACCAAAGTTGGTTTCATCAGTATCTTCGATTGGGTTATCAAAGTCACCAAAGGTACTTAGATCAAAGTCATTATGTTCAAAATTAGTCATTTTTATATTAAACATAGGGTACATGTTTTCAATATAACAATGTCTTCGCAATACGGACGCAAGTTAAACCCGCAACGTAGACTTCGAGATCCATTAGGGGTCAAAGCAATTCGTCAGTCTGTTACTATAACTAATAATCCTAGTATCATCGATCAGAATCAAACGCTTCTGGTTCACTTTCCTAATCTCGGCGCACACGATGTGTTAGTTCCGGGAACTGTCCGACTAGCATTTACGATTATTTTGACTTCTACCGACGTTAAAAGGGAGCCCGTTCAGAACATAGGTCGTGCTATCGTTAAGAAAATCGCTATTAAAATTAGCGGTAATGAGGTTTTGAGTATCGACGATAGCGATGTATACTATTGTTACATGGATCTCTGGAGAACGGATAAAGAGCGGGAAAACTTACAGTACCAAGGTATTTGTAATAAGAACACATTGAGACTGCGCGTAGATGCTTCTAGTGGTGATGGTACTGTCGTAAAAGATCAGGCCGTTGCCGACGCATTAGGTAACAGATTCTATATTCCCCTAGACTTTGAATTACTAGATTCCCACATGCCTTTTTATCAAGCATCCTTAGGTGATAGGTTAGAATACGAACTCACTTTTAACGACTACGGTAGAGTAATCAGAGCTGCTGCAGATGCTAGCTATTCCATTGACAATATCTCGCTCGAGTACAATATGATAACGGATCCCGAATTAGCCAGACAAATTCGTAACCAGTATTCGGGAAGTTTAGCCATTTTGTACGATTGCGTGCTGCCACACCGAAAGATCACTAGGGACAAAAAAGATATGATGTGGAATATCAATCTAAACGTCCCCACGAGGTCGTTGAAGGGTATTTTAATGTTGTTCGAGGACCCCTCCGATGCGTTTAAAAGAAATACCGAGAAGTTCTACAATCCCAAGATTACGAAAGTAGAATTGACTATCGAGGGCGTTCCTAATCAACTATATAGCCAAGGAATGCTAGCGTATCACCAGTGGGATGAGATTAAAAAACTTCCTTCTATAAAACGCTCTCCGGAAGTTAACGCGGTCGTGAAAGATCTGTCTATCGGGAGTGTATCGATGGGTGAATACCTAACCACAAAGTACGCGCTATGGCTCGACATGCAAACAACGGACGATGACCAATTACACGGCAGTGGGAGGAGAATAGAAAATGCTAGCGAGGGTGTCACCATACAGATAACGAAGCTCCAGGAATTGGCTGGTAAATTAAACATATATTTGTACGTGATTATGGATGCGCAACTTGATATACAAAATGGGAGATTCGTGCAAGCAATCTATTGATAATCTTTTACCTAAAGATCCTCACTGCGCTATCATATGCGGGCAAACGGGCTGCGGAAAAACAGCTTTTATTCTAGATATTTTAGAAAGTCATTATCGGGACGTTTTCGATCATATTATTATTCTGTGCCCGACTATAAGCGTTAACAAAACATACCTATCGAGAGATTGGGTAATGAATGACGACGGGGTACACAGAGTCGATCCGGGCGATTACATAAAATGTGGTTCGAAATCATCATTCTTTCGCAACAGTTCATTATTACGGGATGTATTGGATACGTCATATTATATTATGTTAGACTTAAATATCTCCTTAGGTATTACATTATGGAATGCGACGAACTCATCGAACAAATGCTCAAAGAATCTGATGTAGATAAATCTTTAGATAAACATAGAGAAAGACTCACGGCTTTGGTAGCCGGTGGAAAATGTTCCCAATATTTGGGAGAAAATTATACCATCGAAAAAATTGATAACATGACCGACGAAGAGATTAAAAAACTGTACGCGCGTTACGAGTCTAGACTGGGAGCTACAATGACTAAAACGATAGGGTCGTCTATAATACAACTATACACAGTCGTAGCTAGTACGTTTCTCCCCATCCCGGCAGAACATCGCATGTATTTATGCGAATCTCTAGAGAAAGACCCATTCATCGAACACGCTATAAGCTCAGTGAGCTGTGAGTTTTATCATAGATTCGGAATGTTCTTAGCTCCGTTCACCACAGCTTTAATAACGGCTAGGTATTGTCAATTTAAACATACGTGCCCACTAAATAATATAAATGGAGACTCAACAGATTGCGGAAACACAATCACAACAGGTGACACCACAACAGATTGCGCAACCACAATAGATTGCGGAACAACAAGTGAATGAGGATGTGAATGAGGATGCACCACAAGTGAATGAGAAAATACTAAAACCCAGAGTTACTAAGAACCCCCAAAAAATAGCTGCAGGAAGAAAGGGAGGGCTGGCACGCAAAGCAAAATTAATAAATAATTCAAATCCGATTAAAACATGGGCACTAGTAGGAGTTGCTGGTATAGCGACTGTATGGTTCTTTTATAAGACCGGAGAAGAGAAAACGTCACCCCCGCCGCAACAACAAGTTCAATTAGAGGTTAGTCCTCATATAATGCTAAAAGAAGCATGACTACTCCAGTTACAGATGGTAAAATGTTGGTAAACGCGACGTATCATTCAGCGGTGGTCACCGGCTTGGCCATTGGCTATGCTCGTATGGCTAAAATGATTACTAAAGCCACACCTCCCAAGCTAGATTTTAATGGATTTGATATAGGTATGATGGTTCTGGATATTGGATTAGCAATGGCAACGAAGGATATGCTCATCAAACAAGGACTTATCCCGGAAGACATAATGAAGTAATTAAACATTTGAATATTTTATATTATATGGCATCAATTGCGATGATGGTCGGTGGAGCTGTTGTTGATGCTCTAGCTTTTTCGGGGAGTAATTATTTATTTTCCAGTATGAGGGAATCAAACGCTAAAGAAGTTGAAAAGGAGCGTAAACGACATAACGAAGCTTTAGAACAATACCAAGCAGCTCAGTTACAATATACACAGCAGAGAATGAAGAGATTAGACTTTATTCATGAACAACTGATTAAGGAAGGACATTCAATTCAAACGTTTAAGGATGTCGAATCTGCCATGCACGAATACTTCCTCGTTTATGGGAAAAAACTCGACCCAATACCTAGACCAACAATGAGTCAGTTTTATACACCGTCTGAGGAACAAAAGAACCGCGGGGTCACATTTGTGATTATGGGGTTATCTGCTCTATTGATTTTCAGCTATACAATAGTGTAGATGTGATTTACCTTTGAGACAAATGATATGATATGTGTATAACCATGAATCTATGCAAATATACACTCATGGGGAAATCGATTCAATGTCAGAAGCCATCTGTGGGTATTTACTGTGGTACTCACGCTTATAACATCAGAAAGGGTTTTAAAAATTACGTTTGTTCTGTATGTGGGATTGGAGTCAAATGTAGTTACTGTTTATGTAAGAGTCACGGTGCTGATAAGGTTAGGAAGCAGATTATTTATGCTAGGAAGAGAGATTACATCAATGAGAGGAATAGGTTGGGGAGAATACGTATTTATATATGAAAAACAACCATTTAGACAAATGAATCATTTTGTATATACCATTCAACCACAATGGTTTTTGTCAGAGAGTTGAAGGCTATGGCAAAGCAACGTGGTCTACATGGATATTCTCGTATGAGAAAAGCTGAATTGATTACCTTACTCGGTTTGAAATACAACAGACCACCCCAGACTGTTAGAGAACTCAAAGCTCAAGCGAGAAACAGTGGGCTGAGAGGTTATTCTCGAATGAGAAGAGCTGAATTGATCGCTTTACTAGATAATAATAATGATGTTGATAATAATCAACAAGAACAAGACGAGGATGATATTCAACAACAACAAGAATTAATATTTGTACCCACAACCGCCGGCGTTGGTAAATATCTAAGAGGTTGGAAGATGGATATTAATTCCAACATGGATGTTAACGATATTAAGCCCATCATATCGAGTAAAATTAACGAGGAGTTAGATGATTTACATAGTATACAATACCAGCTGACGATTAAAATGTCATTGAGTAAAAGTAACGCAGACGATAGCGTCGAATATACCGAACCATATTTCCGTAGCAATCAAGAAGTTATAACCGAATTCGATACTATCGACGCATCATTAGATACATCAATTCAGAGGATACAGGAAACTTTAGAACGCTGGACTAATAGAGGTTCGGGTTGGGGTGTGGATAGAATCGATAGTTTATATTTAGATATAGCGAATTATATGCCCTTCAAAGGTGGATCTTATATAGATTTACCCCCGTATTATAAGAAGAAAAAAGCCATAATTAACGTAAAAAATAAATCCGATGATTGTTTAAGAATGATGATAAGATCTGCATTGTTTCCCGTAGACAAAAATCCGAATAGACCTTCTAGCCATCCCCAAAACGATGGACTCAACTTCGATGGTATAGACGAACCTACACCAATATCACAAATTGATAAGGTGGAAAAGCAAAATAATTTAGCTATAAATGTTTTCGGACATTCTAAAGGAATTGTTGTACACAGGATAAGCTCCGCTCTGGAACATAATCCCAGAATCAATTCATTTCTGATCGAAAAAGATGGAAAATATCATTATACATGGATAAAGAGTTTAAACAGGGTGCTATACGATCAAACAAAACATAAGGAAAAGAAATATTTCTGCGAAAGATGCCTGCATGGGTACAGCAGACAAGATCTATTAGAAGCGCATAAAGAAGACTGTAGAGGTGTTGGGCAGAATGCTATCAGGATCGATATGCCTAAAGAGGGAAAAAATATATTAAAATTTGAACACTATTGCAATCAAATGCCAGTACCGTACGTAATTTACGCCGACTTCGAAGCGCTTATCAAGCCCATAGAAAATACCAACCAAGATAATGATAGTAGTTTTACGTACAAAACTCAAGAACATATTCCTTGTGGGTTTGGATATATAGTTGTAAGGTATGATGGGAAAACAAACACTCCCGTGATTTACAGAGGTCCCGATGCAGCTGGAAAGTTCCTAGAATATTTACAAAATGAAGAGAGAATAATCAGGGAAAAATTATTGTGTAAGAAACCCATGCGTATGACGATAGATGATTGGAGGGCCCACAAGAAGTCAACGAGTTGTCACGTTTGTAATAAACCTCTGGATGGGGATTCCGTAAGAGATCATTGTCACGTTACGGGTAATTATCGGGGAGCCGCTCATAACGAGTGTAACTTGAAACTAAAAATGAATGCTCAAACAATACCCATCCCCGTTGTGTTTCATAACCTTCACATCTCATTATGCAAGCTATCTCAAAGCCCGACGGCGTTTTAACGTGCATTCCTAACAATATGGAAAAATACATATCGTTCTCGTTGACTAAACCTATACATTATAGGGACAAGGATGGGAAATCTAGAATAAAGCAAAGTAATGGGCTTAGATTCATAGACTCCGTACAGTTTCTGTTATCTTCCCTGGACAATTTAGCTAAAGTGAACAATCCCGATGACTTCGCGATAACAAATCAATATACCGATAAGATAACTCGTCATTTGCTGCTGAGAAAAGGTGTATATCCTTACGAATATATGGATGATTGGTCTAGATTCGAAGAAACTGAATTACCACCCCTCGAATCATTCTATAGTAACTTAACAGAATCTAGAATAACAGATGCCGATTATGAACACGCTCTGACTGTCTGGGATAAATTAGGTTGTAAGAATTTAGGCGATTATCACGATCTGTACTTAAAAACCGATGTACTGTTACTCGCCGATATATTCGAGATATTTAGAAAGACGTGTTTAAAACAATACGGCTTGGACCCGGCATGGTACTATTCCAGTCCTGGACTATCGTGGGATGCATTGTTGAAGAAGACCGGCGTAGAACTAAAACTACTCACAGATTACGATATGCACTTGTTTATTGAGAAAGGATTAAGAGGGGGTATATCGATGGCGGCGAAAAGGTATTCTAAGGCTAATAATAAATTAGTGGAGATCCGAGTAAACCCGACACGCACATATTATATCTCGACGCTCACAATTTGTACGGATGGGCTATGAGTCAACCTTTACCCACGGGTGGTTTTGAGCGGGTCGATGATATCAATAATAATGATGAGAATAAAGGGTACATACTAGAAGTTGACTTGGAATATCCGAGTTCCTTACATAAAGACCATAACAGTTATCCGCTAGCTCCCGAAAGATTAATGGTTAATAAAGACTGGATGTCGGAATATCAACGTTCATTGATGGGTAATACAAGGTTAGCTAACGTAGAAAAACTCGTACCAAATTTGATGGATAAAACAAAATATATAGTTCACTACAGAAATCTCCAGTTGTATCTATCGATAGGTATGAAACTAAAGAAAATACACAGAGTTCTAAAGTTCGATCAAGGCTGAACACAGATTTAAGAAAGATAGCCACCAGCGATTTCGAAAAGAATCTATATAAGCTCATGAATAACTCGGTATTCGGTAAAACTATGGAGAATCTAAGGAAGCGTGTTGATGTTAAATTAGTCAGATCTAATCAGGAAGAAAGACTCAGGAAACTTATAGCCAGTCCGGCTTTTAACAGAAGCAAGATATTCGATAACGACTTAGCCGCGTTGCATATGCAGAAAAGTAATATAAAATTCAACAGACCGGTGTACGTCGGTATGAGTATTCTCGACTTGTCAAAACACTTAATGTATGACTTTTATTACAACGAACTTAAGAAGCAATACGGCGATAGATGCGAGGTGCTATATACCGACACAGATTCTTTGTTGATGGAAATACAAACCGAGGATGTGTATAAAGATATGGCAGGAAAAATAGATATGTACGACACGAGCGATTACCCCAAAGATAATCCACTGCACAGCGTAGTAAATAAAAAGGTGTTAGGTAAGATGAAGGATGAATGTGCTGGGACCCCTATAGCGGAGTATGTAGGATTAAGACCTAAGATGTATTCTATAAAGAAATCCGATAATGGAGAGATAAGAAAAGCTAAGGGTGTTAAGAAGTATGTGGTAAAAAAGCATATCAAACACGAACAGTATAAATAATCATTATTCAACGGTAGAACGTTCAAACACGAGATGAACTCTTTAAGAAGTTACGATCATAGGATATATGGATTAAGAATGAACAAGACATCATTATCCCCCTTAGATACAAAGAGATGGATTTATAATGATGGTGTAACTACCTATGCTTATGGTTATGGTGGTAATACCGTACTGTCGGGAACTATGAACAACTCTTCTCGTACAAATGCCCTACCCGGTCCATCTTGAAGATAATAAAGAATAGGCTCTCCTTCTTTCGTAACCAATCGACTAATGTTATACGCCTTAAGGGACCATATAGGATCGGTTGCGCGACGTAGGCCTCCTTCGAGTTCACCGGGCTGGTATAAATATCTTACCCTTACTCTATCCGGAAGTTTTTGTTCTATGCCTCTCCTCGGTGCTGAAGATTCAGAAGTCACGGATTTCATTTTAATTGCATCGGATGGTTTCTTCCCTATTAACCTCGTCACTTCATTATTCAGCGCTGATACAACGGCTGATAATCGTGTCACCCATTCGGTTGATCTCAATCGCTCGGATTTCATTTCGATCCCATACTGATAGCCAAACAAACGTTCCGCTAATGTCCTGTTAAATCTTTCGACGATAGCTTGACTGCGGTGGGCCTCTCTTTCACCACGGACGATTTTGACGTTGTGCTTTGTTAACAGTTTAGTTATCGATCCCATAAACTCGCGACCGGGATCTACTTGAAATAGCTTAGGCCATTTTAGTGGTCCGCGTTTATATATGCGACTCAGTGCATTAGCTACTTCTGTTGAATCTTTCGAGGTTAATGGCTCAGCCTCTTTGTATCGACTAGCCACATCCACTACTGTTAAAGCATATTTATATGTTTTGCGTTTTACCTTATCGTGGGGAAGAAACAAGAGGTCAGCCTGATGAACTTCATTCGTCGTAGAAATATCAAACTTCTTCCTCGGTATATAACGCGGTGCCGGTAAATATATTTGCCACAACGCTTGTTTCTTTAACCAATCCTTGGCCACATCTTTAGATACCTTAGCCGCGGTGGCTAATTTTTTTATTGCTCCTATACCTTTCCAATATCCTCGTGGGCTATAGTAAATTTTATTCATTATTAATTAATAATGATGTTTCGTTTAATACATCTCATGACTATCGTTGAATCGCTTAATCATTTTGGCATAAAAAATTCCATCTGTAGTAGCAGTATAGGTATATGAATCCTGCTCCAGTGGAAGTGAGCCAGAACCCCCATTACCTATACTACTATAGTCTATCCAAAAAGATAACATAAATTGTATAATTGCCTAAAATGTAGGAAAAACTGTAAATCCAAAGTCCCCATGTATAATGTGCGACCGGAAATATCTCAGGCTACAGATATAAGTAACAAAATTATGAGTACCATCATAAAAAAGCATCTAATGTAATTTGATTTCCATATAGATCTACACCGGTCTGACAAACCGGTCAGGCAAACCAGTGATTGTTATAGTGAGCCACGTCTCACAACCGGACTACAATGACACACAATCATGTTATTACAAACATATGGCTTGTTGGGGTCCTTTTCTAAACCGGAATCCAAACGAGAACAGATATATTAGAGAGGCATTGTAGCTAATTACGACTCATATCTTCATCGCAGCGCTGTTTATATAGCTACTGTACGATTTCGTAGCGAGCACTGGAACTTACTCGTTCAGTTTTTGATCACCATTTTATTCTCTCTCATTGTCACAATGTTTCAGAGAACCAAGTATCATATGAAATTTATTTGTTACTACATTTAGTGAACATAATACAGATCAATATCGTTAAATATAATTTTGTAGTATGGTAGCCTACGTGGCAACATATGGAGTTCGAAAACCGAACGAATATGTTTGCTATCAATTCCATTGTATTTTTCATTTGTGCACATTGGCTACATCTATCTCACTTAAAAATCAACAAACGATAACCAACTCACTGACAATATATGGGGATATTTAACTTTTGACTATCGACTAGCTTATTATCACCAGTGAGGACAATACCTCGAACACCCCGTTATGGCTCGCGACGAGAGACGCGTTTCTCTTTTGCCCGATTTCATTAGAAGGGCGTCGGACATAGATCTAGTTATCGGAAAATGATGAATTGATTCTTTTTTGGAAATATTGAAAATACACATGATCAGCGCCTTGCAAAAATAAACTTTATAGACAGCACCAACAACCAGATGATCCACATTTAGGCTACTTCAGTCAGTGCTAATTAGGCCTTTTCGGAAACAACAAGTATGTTTCTGTCTCTTCCCGAAAATACAATTTTTCATAACATTGAGCGCTTTAGACTAGGGCTATAACTAGCAGCCTACAGAGAGTCGATTTGAAAATACTTCCATTGTTTTGATTCCCTCTCTTCGCTGTATAAGAGAAATCTACTCAACCTTTCCCATGGCCCGAATGAGCCACATTGTTTCACAAACATCAAATTCAGAAGATTTGTACATGTAAACTTTAAACAGTAATGATTTCAGAAATAACAAGAAATGGCGATAACTGTCAGTGGTCAGTAGGTGATGCATAAGTTAGGCCTTTTTACAGACGCTTACGATCGGAACCCGAACATAATATGACGACCACAAAACGCCGCCAGACTGAATTCTGGTCAAACACATACTGCTTGCCCTTGGTAATTACCCTGGTATCCATAAAATAATAATATGGAAAAAAATCTTGGGCCTCCTTCACCTCTATATATACTTCATGTTCTGTGTATCAAATACTGACGCTCAGTGAAAGTGATCGGCTAACTGCATTCTAAACCCTGCCACTTCTGAATAATACGATACATTTAAATCATTTGGCTATCTGCATGTACAGAAACATATCAACAAGCGGAGACTGCTTTTGAAAAAATAACTTACCTCATCCGAATTAACAGATCATCTGTCCAGTTCCAGTTGCTGCACAATCACTTAGTTATGATATGTCCGGAGTGAGCTTGAACTAAGATGGCTGGTGACATCAAATCTTTCGCGACAATGAGACGTCATTCTGACGTCACTTCACGAGGCAACAGGCTAAACTTTTCAGCAGTCCCTCTCTCGCCGCAAAAAATGCGCGCTAATTGTTTTTAACTGTAATATTGCTTGTGACAACATTTAGTAGACAGATAACTTTGTTAATAGATATATGTTTAAAAAAAATAAAACTAAGAGATGTTAGATCTATAAGTGGTTTCCTAAACATCATTTACAAAAAGTGTTGTAATGTCCAAAGCACAACGTTATCACAACGTTAATTTGCAACGTTGTTGTTACGTTGTGGAATAACGTTTCAATGTAACATAATACTAACGTTGTCATAGAGATACGAAATTACGTTCTTGAAATTTTAGCATTAAGAGATGAAAATTCAAATGCCGAATATACAGACAGGTAATGCATTACTGCCTTGGTATTCTGACAAATTCATGTTGATTTTGATAAAGCAGTTCTATTCCTTTATGACTATCGAGAAGCAAACTCTATAACGTTTCACCGACGTTTCAGAAACGTAGTTACAAAACGTTGTGTGATGTCCGATGCACAACGTTTTCACAACGTATATGTGCAACGTTGTTATAACGTTGTGAAATAACGTTGCACGTTGACGTTATCATAACGTTGTGACAACGTTATTTCACGACATTACCAATCAACAACCTTTCCACAACGTTGTGACAACGTCGTGTGTTAGCTGGGATATCAGTACCCATTCTCTAATGGGTGAACAGAGGCACGTTTGAACTAAGTCACTTCCCCAGGGTGACACCACACATTAATAATACCCATATCTAAAACACTTTTTATACCTATGGGAGAGCTGCATTACAATGTTTGATTTCATTATTTGGATTTTCTGATAAAATACACCTTTTTTGCATATTTCTTTACTTAGAAGTATTTTACTGAAACATTTACATACTCATAGATGAGGTTCAGTGTACAGTTTGATTTTGATATTTGTATTTTCTTCAAAAATATGATGGTTTTTTATGTAGTGAACAAATAAAAAAAATATTGCTTCAGCATTTGTGTGACCTATAACATGAAAACTACTTCGTGGATACTTTGCCAATTGGGGGTACAGTTTATATCCTAATACGACATGTGCATTGAGCATGTTGAGAAGTTTTGTTTTCAGTATTTGGATTTTCTGAAAAAGCCCAGATTTTTCTCACTTAGAATTATTTTACTGAAACAATGGGGTGTGCGACCTTTAACTACAAAACTGCTTCATAGATTCAAATTTAGAGAATAGTTTCCATACTAATAAAAGAAGTGCAGTGCAAAGTTTTGTTTTGATATGTGTATTTTCTGAAAAATATATGATTTTGTTCATGTTTTGTACCGTTCACTAGCGGAATACGCTCCCATGCTTACTACTGGTCCCATCATTGATGTACTGTTACAGCTTATATCTATACTTTCATTTGCAAAACATTCAGGCTGACCCACATGAGAATCGTGTCTATTCTTAAACAGAAATTGTACTTAATTGGTCACCTTGACTACCATTGTGTAAATATTCCACCCTCCATTGTCCAGTTTTACTGCACTCAAAAACGTCTGTGTCCGTTTCCCTGTGAGGTTTCCTTCCCAACCTTTTGATGATGCTTGTCTGATGCCTGCGCCATTTACTTGCCCTCCCTGGTTATGTTGTAGTGCTTGCCCCCATACCTACTTCTCTTCTGACAGGCCATTTCTTTCACTTTTCTACTGGGTTGTGATTCCGCTGTGATCCTTCTTCAGTAAGATTGTTTGTGTTGCACTCATCAGCCAAAGTCCATACAGGTTCACACTTATGTGGGAACTTAATAAGCTTCTGCTGATGATCAATTACCTTCATTGGTGGTGCACATTTCTTAGCTTGACATTTGAATTACCTTCCATTGTTTGTTGTTATAAGCACATGTTGTTGAAGACTCATTCAATTCCTTGGTTACAAGTATGCTTTACATGTGTTGTGTTATTATGATGTAATAGATGTTTGTTTCTATAGTTGCAACTGTTAAATGTACCTTGTTCTTGATCTAGAGTAAACCTGTCATGTTTGAGTTCGCTACAGTGTTGCGATTCAATAAACCAGTCAGGTTGGACTATTGAAAATGCACATTTTAATTCCATCTATAAAATGCACTTTATTTGTACTTCAATTTCCCTGAAGTGCATGTTAATTTACTTTTTGTTCCCTGTGATAGGGGAGAAAATGTGTTGACAGGTAATTGCTATTTCCGGCCTATTTTATGAGACAAATATATATTTAATCTTAATCTCTGTGAATGAAACATACTTCTGAATTTGTAAATCATTTTAGTTTTATTTTTTCATTGACCAAATTTGCAAAGGGCAAAAGAAGCACACAAGCTCCTACTGCTGCCATGAACAGGAAATGCACATTAAAGCAGTACCCATATGTAAAGGGAAGTAACTGCATGCTATATTCTTTACTGTTATGTTTAGTATTGCAGCATTTCACCGTGGAGTTAATGTGCTCAAGATTTTACCTTTTAAGTTTTATTGTGTAATTAGTTTATTGCATCAATAATATTATCCATTGTATTATTTACCATTTCAATTTTAGATTTTAATTAATGACTGTTAATGAGTCCATGGAGATATGTAGGCTAAGGGACTGGCCATTTATTATAAGGTGGGGCAGGATTGGTTTTAGGACTGTATCATATTGCTGACAACTCACACCCACCCCACCACTCCCTATATACTAATTCATGAATGCCCCCCACCCCCACCCCTCTAAAAACATGCTACAGTTGTTCAGGACAAACCCCCCCCCTCCCTATTTTAAATAACCAGTTCCTAAATAATGTCCAAAATTATAATTTTTTAACTTATTCTATCTCACACCATGCATTTCTTCTTTCTTCTTTTGAACCTGGTGTGCAAACGCCCTAGAACAAAGTTTCCAGCAAGTGTCAAAAATGCACTGTTGACTGGTGATAGAAATCCAGAGACTTTAAACATGGACTGTCATATTTTGAAAAGCTGAAACGAGTTACAAGGCGTCTGTTCTCTTCAAGATTATGGCTGTCTGTTGGACCTCCCTCATCTACCATCACTTCACTATCAGTGGTGTGGCGTTAAAGAACAAACAAACACTATCAGTGGAAGATGATATCATATCTAACAGTTTCCTAAAAGAGGATATTCCTGCCAAAACAGCAACTACGACTGGTCCCAGTGCACCTGACGACATATCAGTGATTGCTCAACCACCTATGACATATAGTTGACAGTTCTTTCCAAGGACAGCTCCTCCCCTTGGTTACAATGATCACCACTGAGAAGCTCAACTATGAATTGTCTTTCCCTCCCCATCTTCTCATTCGAAATGTTCCAGCAGATGTCAGAAGTTGCCAACCCCTCACAAGACAAAGTCTCGCCCCAGACACATAATGAACAGTCACAGACTATAGAGATTGAAGTATCAGGCTCCCCTTTACCTTCTCAACAAAGATGGGCTTTCCTACCACATTAAGCTGACAGGCCGTGATATAACTGGAATAATGTTAAAAGCGACATTAAACCCAACTCACTCACTCACTCACACTTCTGAGACAGAGCAACATTGGGGTTCTAAGGATCGACAGAAATCTAACTTCTAAGAATTCTAAGCATTCTGAGAGGAATAAACAGTGACAGTTGGGCCAATATCGCTCTTACTCAAAGGAGCAAGGTTGATCCCAACCTTCAGAACGCAAGGCCAGATCTAGATCCTGGGATTCAGATCTACAGCGACATGCATATCGACATTCCCCTGAAGATGGACATTGATGTAGCGACATATCATAGCTGGTATCAACACTACTCTTATGTCTCTCCTTGACGTATGTAGATTGACATCAATACCCGCCTTATTGGGATTACCACTCTTATGTTGGATTACTGTTGATATATGCCTCCATGAGAGCAACGTTAGGATCAACATCACACCGGCGAGGCACTTCACCTGTAGAAAGAATTCAGTATCTACAGTCCCACCAGCAGATCTCTGTTTCATTCTACGGAATGGACCCAACCCTGGGATACTCATACCAGACAGGATCCGCCTAGTTGTCAACCTTAGCTACTTCTTGCGATCACTGGGATCAACCAGTCCTATCATCCACAGATTTTGACTCGCTGTTGCAAGCCATAACTACAACTTTACAACCCTGGACTGGCCAGAAGACCTTACCTCCTCGGTCGCTACAGTTAATAACTTGTTGGCTGCTCAAGGGGATCCTGATAACAATATGGACCTATGTCACTTCAATGTTACAACATTACTGCCATACGTCACTTTGATTACAGAAATAGTCGCTCTAATGAGGATCATCTGACCGGCTTCGTAGTTCCTAACTCAGCTTCATCTGCCATCACAATACCTCCCAAGTCAAGTCATGTCTGACCTCATCCAGAATCTCGCCCAGACGTTTATGTTATTTCTTAAACAAGAGGACCAGATGTTGCCTCCCAGTTTCATTTTGACAGATTGTGGTACACATGGGGTGTTAACTACTGTATGGCGCTTGTCCATGACAATTTCCAGAGAATTATTGACCTCTTGTCTCACTACATGACTACTGTTACGCCTTCAATACAGCCTCTAGGAAGATCATTTTAAGGTGTGCCTTTATCAGCTGCCTTGGTCCACTACCTTAATTATTCATTAACAAGATCCAGGAGATTGCCCAGAATGTCACAAATGAGAGTCATTTACTAGGTTTGGTGGATCTTCTCAAATTACAGAGACAACACAGTTAACAAGATCCAGAATATTGCCCAGAATGTGACTAAGGAGACTCATTTACAAGTATCGGTGGATCCTCTCAAATTAACACTCGGAGGAAGGTCAACAACCCTAGGAATGATGTTGTCCTCAATTCACCATATCACAGTGAGACCTCTGTGAAGTACTTGTAAACACTGGCTCCTTTTGTGGCAGAGGTCAATGACACCAAGGACAATTGAGCTACAAGTCGTCAAGTACCAGAACAGTTTTCTTTACTTTAGCAAAGGAAGCTGGAGAGTCGGCCAAGCTGGACAGGCATGTCCCGCAACCCCTAGGTTTTACACACCGATTTTCCTGGTCCAAAGGAAGACAGCAAAAGCTTCGAATGATTTTCAACATGAAGATTTTCAGCGTGCAGTACCTAGAAGCGACGACAAATTTTCGCATGATTTTCATTGCACTGCTGTGTACGATCATCCCTCCAAGAGACTAAATGGTCAGCCTGGACCTACAAGACACTTATCTTCATTGGTATCGCCATTATCTCTGGTTCATATTCAAGGTCAGCATTACTGGTGGAAGGTCTCCTGTTTTGAATATCCTCAGCCCCGGGCCTTTTCACCAATATTACAAAGCCAATCATGCAATTCCTTAACATTCAGATGATTATTTTCCAAGTTTATATGGAAGACTGCATTCAAGACCACGAAGACCAGTCAACTCTTGTGAAGCACCTTGAGTTCACTCAGAAGCTACTTATACAGCTAGTGTGGCTGGTCAACGTTTTGAAGTCCGAGAAAACTCCTACTCAACTTCTTCAGATAATAACTGTATTCAACACGAAGCTCGGTAAGGTGTTCATCCCCCTGGAAGATGGCCCCCTGGAGTCTCTTTGAACCCATTTATCCCAACCCATCAGTTGTTCATCCACGCCTCAACAGTGGGGAGGGGAGCTGTATGTTCAATTGGCAGGGCTTTGGTACGTAGACAAAATGAAACAATGAAACTCCATATCAACAACTTGGAATTAGAGGCAGTAATTTTGGCAATATCACTTTGGGCCGAGATTCACAGTGCATCGCAACTCATGATTCAGTAGTTTGGTACATAAACAAGATGGGCAATAGAGTTCTTCCATCTTTTTGACTCCCTTTGCATATAGGCTTTTCGTCCAAGGCACTTCCCAGAGATCCACAAATGTCATATTGGACACTCTGTCCCGACAGATCAACCATCCCTGACGGAATGCCATCTCCAATTGACAATTTTGTTCGGTGGATTTGCCACCTTTATCCAAGCCCAGAAGTTGACCTCTTCCCAACTTCTTTGACTGCTTGTGGTTGGTAAACATCACAGAAAGGAGATGCCATCGTCTTCCACTGCATAGACATGCCCCATTTGCCCAATAAGTTACCAGTCCCATTAGTTTTTATCATGCTGATAGGCCAGAAAATCATTGAAGATAACATGAATCATTGCTATGTGCCTATTATGTATGTAGATAATCATATGATTTCTTATTTTTCAGTCGCTTGATGGCTTTGAAAAGAATGGGCATAGTTGATAACTTTGAGGTATGTATGCTCCATTGGACTGATGATGTGAAACCATTCAAGGTGTTTGATACTCATTTCCTCCAGGCAAGGGAGGTAACTGTCTATTAAACTAGACTGGAATTTCTGGGCTCGATCGTAGCGCCACCAGTGGCTGTAACAAGTTATGTCCTTTCTATGTACCTCCTATTGACCAATCAGATTCCACCTCTCATATCGCTTGCATTGCTTCAAACAAAATGGTGGCGCCCAGTCAAGAAAATCTGATCGATACCCAAAATCTATTTTGTGATAAAACAGGTCTTACTTCACGAAGTGCATCAAATCACGTGAACACCTTGAATAAAAACATGAAATATCTGTTGATGCCGAGTTGGCAGTACACATGCTTTGCAAGTCCTGCAATCGGTCAAAATCTGCACGGCGGTTTACTAACCATTTGTTGATTTTGTTGCATGAGTTCAAGTGAGTGGACTTTGCATAGACCCGTTAGTCCAGCCAAAATATATAGCTCCATAATTCCAGCCCTGTTTAGCACGGGTAGAGACTGGACATTTACAGTCAGCTAACTCCTTTGCTTTGGGAAGATGTTTGATACTATGAAACAATTATATTACATGTACTTACTGAGAGTGGTGAAAACCTCCCTTGCTCACCTTTTGTCGGGTGTTCACCTGACAAGCAAAACATTTTGTCTGACATTGTTAAAACTGTGTTAATTTCCCTACTTTATTGTGCCATAAGCAAAAACATACAGCAAGTATTAAGATTAACAAACATTGCTTGTAAATACCTTGGTGTTTTCAGACAGTTTGTTGACCTCTCATTCAAAGAGCAAAATGCAAGCATTACCATGGTCACCATGTGTTTTATACTGAATGCCATTAATAACCAAACTCGGGTTTTATATTGTGTTGACTAAAAGATAGGAAAAGAACCATCCACAACGATTCAATATAACAATCATCAGTGAATAATTTCATGACGTCCATATCAGTAGCACTGTCAGAGATGTCAGGAGGAATCAGGTCAGAATCCTGGCACGATGAGCATGTGCATTATCATCTTAAAAAATGAAACCTCAGAGCTGGAGATGAGCTGCGTATTTGCGTAAAATACACATTAAATAAATTGAAATATGCAGACAAATAAAATCCTAGCATATCAAATATGCAGCAAAAGCTAAAAATACGCCATTGAAATAAAATTAATGTGTAAATTACAACTATTAGATAAAACGATTGCGTATATTAAACTTTTAGATAAAATGATTGTGTATCAGCTGATAGTGAAATTCACTTACCGACAGTTACATTTGGAAAAGCTTGTGCGACAACCATACTGATTGATGCCAATTGAAAAGCACATCATGTCTAGTCAATTTATCATCCAAAACTGGCTCCCACAGGAGATATGCTTGGGTGAGATCAAGCGATATCTACATTGTAGACCATGGTGACGTCATTGGTTACCATGACATCACGATCAAATGACATCACTAATGGCTCGGCTGCTGAAGCTGTTAGCAGTACTTTTTGCCACGGGACCATATATGGACCCGTAAAAATGTCCCATTTCAACTGTAAATTAAGATATCAAACACTGAGTGTGCACAATCAAAATTATAACCATCTTCACTCTAATCAGCTTTTATATCGTGTAACTCATATTTTATGCAATGCATCAGATTGCGAAATATGGCGAGATTAGTAAAGTGGTTACCCCGCTTCTTGACTTTTTCCTGGCAAATTGCACTTCATGCGAATGACAGCGATTTTTTTTATTATTATGCACACGGTGCTAGAGATGAAACGACAGCGCAAATTGTCTTTCTGTTAATGATGCTCATTTACAGAAATTATTCAAATCTAAGGTATGAAAAGATCAAATATAATAATGTGCACTTATAATATGCGCTAGCCTCCATGTAGCAGTTCATGCTGAAACCTCTACACCATTATTACCCTCAATGGATCAGTGAGCAACTGATTTTCATTCTCAGCTCTCTGGAGAGTATACAACCAGAGAAGGCGCTGGAAGGTTAACAGCCACATTACCATCTCATCCTACCGGGTACCCACTTACTGCTGGGTGAACAGAGGCACATTTCGTACAAAGTCACTTGCCCAAGGAGACACCACATGTGGTACATGTGCTTCAGTGTGGGGCAGGACCGAAGCCCTAGAAACTCTCAGGAGTCAAACCGCTAAACGTGGTCACCCATACATCCGAGACCAACGTTGCTTAACTCCACCTGCCACCACATGATAGCTATGATCATTAATGTTATGGTCTTATAGTGTATATTTATGGGCAGGCAGTTCATGATAAAAACGTAAACATTGAATGGACAAGCCATAAGTGATCAACAGGGCATGTTCGCATCATAGCAGTGCCGCGATTTCTTGTCTACCAGTTGTCCAACATGCTCACCCGTTTTGACAAATTACTGCTGCTTTTTTCATATGAAAGGACTCAACAGTCATGTGTTATTGCTCAAACTACCTGACTGTGTAAATAAATTGCCCTAACTGTTTCACATTTTGTCGCAAAAGGAGATTTTAAAAGTGTGGCCACGACATCAAACGTGAGTTGACGCCATATTGTTAACAAATTGTGTCAAGGTCGGTTTCACATGTGGCAGCTTGCCCCCCGTTTCTGTCGGCAGTACACGCGATACAACTATTGAAAACTTCAACATAACTTCTAATATGAAAGCAATACCTTTTTTGCATTTGGGTTAACTGCTTATGGATACGATGTGCTGTAAAGTTTGATTTCTATTTGTTTTGCCTTTCATTGAAACTGTGATAGTGGTGCTATGATTGGTTTGCTGAAATAGTATTTTCTATGAGTCTAATGTACATGGTACATGCTGTGATTGTACAAGATAATTGATAATTGATAATCAATTGTGTATGTATATGTATAATCAAATACATGTTACAAATCTCCTCAGAAAATGGAATATATTATCATAGCACGACAGCTCGTATCTTCAACATTCTGCCATGGATATTAGATCTAATTAACATTAAATTTAGAAATTATTGATGTAGAATGTACTCTCGATTAACGTATGATACTCTATTGCAAGTCTTCAACTTTTATTTGATATGTTGTCTGAAAAGTCAGCAATAAGTAAATGCTTTATTTTTTTTCGTTCAATAACTTTACAATCTTCAATTTTATTTGTGTAGGCAAATAGATGGTCGTTGATTTTGCGCCGCTGTGAATTTGTCGTCCGGACAGGTGTGCGTGATTTGACCTGTGCGTGTTGTGACGTGGATGAAATCACGTCAACAGCTGATATAATGTTGTGGTCATATAATGGATACAGATCGTTTCATTTTCCAAAGAATAATATTCTCTTTGACTGAACAAGAAAGTAGACTATCACGAATGGGAAGATTTCCACTGCGACCAATGAGTGAATGAGACTGTTTATCTCTTGACTAACACTGTTAGAATATTTGGTCCTGTTTTCTAATTTTGGTATGTTTATTCTGGTATTCTGAGAAAATAATGTGCATATAGTAAGGGAATGGAATGTTTTACGTTGAAAAAGCTGTCAAAATGGATCCAATATTAAAGAACCTTTTTCATATTTTAGCTTCATATATTAGAATCTTGCATGGTTCAATTTATAACATTATCATGGAACTGTTCTAGGTGAACAATACCTTCCAAATGACGTGCTGGTTTTCTTGGGGAATTAGTCAGCAAAGAGCCAGAGTCACAGGAGACTAATCACAATTTTATTTACAAGAACAATTAACAATTTACAATTTATGCTTAGATAATAACTGAGGGTGCCACAGAGAGTCGGTACACACTCTGGGCTGTGGGAGAGAGGTCTGCTTTGTAAGAGAGTCAAACCCCTTCTCTGCTAGAACTTGGCTACAGTATGTATTTAATGAAAGTTTGAACAATAGAAAGGAATTTGATTGGTTGATACACGATTGGTTGTGTCCTATGCTAATTGGATGGCTAGACAGAGGGGAATACTAAATCCTGTTAATCCTGTTGGACTGGCACTAATCTTGTTGACATATTTACTGGATGCTTTGAAAGAGATTAGGGTGTTACTATAGATGAGCTTGTGTGGGGCTAATCCTTAATGCCCTATAGACGAGCTTGTATGGGGGCTAATCCTTAATGCACTATAGACGAGCTTGTATGGGGCTAATCCTTAATGAGTCTTAATTGAAGTAATGTTATTCTAATATACCCCGGTAGGTGATGACAGATATACTTAAATAAATATCCTTTGTCTGGGAGATGGGATCTTGATACCTTAGGCTAGCATTTATCTAAAAGCTTCTAATCTATTAAACTATGTAGACGTAACACTGTCGTATTGAATAGTATGTCTAGATGCGCTCCCATTACCTTAGGCTACTACTGATATTTTATATATACATTTTACCTGATGATAAATATTACTTGCTAAACTATAATTATATGAAATGATGTATAAATATTACACTATGATAACTCATAAAAGCACTTGATGTGGATCTAATTATTATAGGATAACTTAGTATAAATGTTATCCCATGATAACTTCCCCTCCGTCTGAAAAAGTTTGGACCCCAAACGTGTAAAAAATAAAAATAATTAAGGCTAAGATGGACAATGAATAAAGTTAAACTGGTAGTAGTGAATAATAATTATTATAGAGTCTCTTTGATATAAGGAAACATAATATAAAAATGCTGTCATCAGGGAATCTGGATGTGGAGCTGGCTTGTCTTGGCACTCTGTACTGTTGGTTTATGGGTGATGTAAGAGGCTTTGAGTTCCACATCCTGGCTTGAGGTTTAGGATAGTTGGCTGTGTCCATGGAGGTTTTACATGGAAACAAAGAAAAGAGAGTTAGCATGTTCAAATAATATGTCATATATAAATACTTCCTCAGTTTGTCTGTAATAACTAGAAAATAAAACAAATATGATAATTATGATGTAAAAGATCAGTACATAATTATTACTAAACGGTGTCATGGCCAGGAAGAATGTATTGGCGGCAAATTACAAAAGTATATCATGAGAAAAATAGTAATATCCTTCTATTTTTGGATACAATCATTAGACGAATTATATATACATATATGTGCATGTGCATATAACAAGTGCATCGATTTATTACACTAATACGGTATACAAAAATGTTAGAAAGGTGTATATCCTTTTTAGAATTCTTTGTTAGTTTTGGTTTGTTTCACTTTGATTTTTGTTCGGTTCAATGTGATAGGGTTTGGTTTATTTTGCTTCGGTACGGTTTGCTTAGCTTCGGTATGGTTTGGGTTCGATTCGCAGTATGGTTTGCTTCGCTTCGGTACGGTTTGGGTTCGATTCGCAGTATGGTTTGCTTCGCTTCGGTGCGGTTTGGGTTTTGATTCGCAGTACGGTTTGCTTCGCTTCGGTGCGGATTGGGTTTCGATTCGCAGTACGGTTTGCTTCGCTTCGGTGCGGTTTGGGTTTCGATTCGCAGTATGGTTTGCTTCGCTTCGGTGCGGTTTGGGTTTTGATTCGCAGTACGGTTTGCTTCGCTTCGGTGCGGTTTGGGTTTCGATTCGCAGTACGGTTTGCTTCGCTTCGGTGCGGTTTGGGTTTCGATTCGCAGTATGGTTTGCTTCGCTTCGGTGCGGTTTGGGTTTCGATTCGCAGTATGGTTTGCTTCGCTTCGGTGCGGTTTGGGTTTCGATTCGCAGTATGGTTTGGTTTGTGTCATTTCACTTCGCTTTTGAGATTGGTTGATCAGGTCAATGCTCAAAATTTGTTGTGATACAAATAACTCAGATGATCAGGCTGATGCCATTTGTTCTCAACTGGCGACCCATAGTGAAAGGACTGGACACAAGAAAACATAACAAGATACAGCTAATAGCTGTTTCGTGATTTGCACCGTTTATTCAGGAGATTTTGTATTTTGATCAAGAATATGTTCAATTGGCAGATATCGGCATATATAGGGAGTAGATCACCGTATGGTTGAGTGGTACCACATTCTGTGTAATTCAGATATGATTCACGGTAGAAAAAGGTGTTGATATTTCCAAAGTCTTTATGTGGAAAAATACCCCTTTTGGATTTATAAATTGGTGCTTCCTCTGGATCATATGGAGGATTATCTTCTAGACAGGACCACTTACGGAGATCCTTCCAGCTATCATCAAGGTAGCGCTGTATGAGGTGGGGAGGAACACTTTCAAAATAGCATGTGAATTGATCAGGATTTTCTTTATATGAGACCTTGACATAGCAGTCTCCTTGAATAATTTCAGTGCCCAGAACTCTTTCTATTTTATGATCGACTTTTCGTAGTTGTTTTGGAAAAAACGGATATGGTTTGACATCTAATTCTATGCGTGGTTTGGTGGACATGGTTTGCTGGACATTCCCTGACATTGAATTACCTGACAGAACATTGACTGATTTATTGTCTTGTGCTGAATCCTTTTTGTCGAAAAACTTATGATTCTTCAGTGGACGTTTTCGTCGTTTTCCTGACATACTTCTTTTGAGGTGAAATTCTCTCCTAATGGAGTCTGGAATGCTGCTGCCATACTCCCATGTGTTTCCTCTTTCTGGATCCTTCCATTTCACTCTGTAGTAGATTTTGCTATTTGCTCTCTTAGAACTAACAATTGAGTGGATGTCCTCTGGATTGAAAGCCTGAGGGATATCCTTGGTTTGATTACCTGATGTTGGACTTGGAGGTTGTACCTGGCTGTCGTCGGGTTGTTTTCTGGATTTGGGCTGGTGATGCTTACTATTCACTCCTCTTTTCCCTTTGTTTACCTTTTCATTTACCTTGGTTGGAGCACTAGGACCTGGTGTGGCATGATTTTCCTTCATTGTGGCCGTGGGACTGGTAGGTTTTTCTGTTGTACTTGGAACAGGGTTTTTCTTCTTTGTTGGGGTCTTTTGCTTCGGACTCTTGTTGCTGGAAGTACCTGCCTTTGTTTTGGAATTGACCTTCTTACCTTTCTGTTGTGGAGGTGATTGATCAGTAGCCTGGTTAGTTGAACTTGTTGATGGGGAATTGTTGCTGTCAGGCTGTGAATCACTGACTGGTTCCTCATTGTCATCCATGACTCCTGAATCTATGTTACTGGTGTCATTGAGGTATGGTTCTGGAGGATACTGTGGACGATCAGCAGGATCAAAATATGGCTTCAGACGGTTGGCATGGACCAGTGGTTTGTGTATTTTGTCGTCAGAACTTCGGCGCAGTTTGTAGGTATAATTTGGACCTGTATGGATGATATAATAGCTACCATACCACTTTTTGGTTAATTTGTTGGAAAGGCCTTTTTCAACTTTTTGACAGTAAAGCCAAACTCTTTGACCTGGGGCGAATTCTGGTTCTTTAGCCTTTCTATTATATTGTTCTGAATACACCTCCTTAGCCCGAGCAGTGTTTTCAGCTGCGATTGTTCTAGTGATTTCAAGCTCCTCAAGCAAATTGGAAAGATAACTTTTGTTATTGTGGCCTAAATTTTCTTTTGGAATTAATGCTACATCTTGTGGAGCTCTCATTTCTCGGCCGAAAAGCATAACATATGGGGATTTTTGAGTTGATGAATTTGGAGCCATCCGATAGGCCATCATGATGCCAGGAATTAAACGGGGCCAATCATTTTGAGACTTGTTACAATAGGCTCTTAGTGATTGATTGATGTAAGAGTTGAGCCTTTCTACACAGCTGTTTGTTTGAGGATGGTATGGGCTGGTATGGGTAAATTTAATTGCCAAAAGTTCACAAATTGCTTTGATAAGTTTGGACATGAAGTTCTGACCTCTGTCTGAAATTAAGGTCCTTGGTGCGCCATACCGACAAAATATTTCTCTGACGAGAACATCTGCTACTTCTTTGGCTTCTTGGGTCCGAAGTGGAAAGGCTTCACACCATCTAGATGATGCATCTGTGATGACCAAAATGTACTTGTACTTATCTGGTGTTGTTGGCAAGGGACCGAGAATGTCAACGTGCCATCGGGTGAAGACCTCTTCTACAGGTAGTGGACGAAGTGGTGCCTTCTTACCATGGTAGTGCCTCTTGGTCTGTTGACATACCTCACATGTTTGGACATAAGTAGCAATCTCGCTGTACATTTTGGGCCAGTAGTACTTAGGTCTCATGGTGTTGTGCATCCTTTCTTTCCCATGGTGGCAACCGCCAAACTCTGAGTCATGATAGGATTGCAGGACTTGATTTCTGAGGGTTCTTGGGACTGCCAGCTGTTTAATGAACTTGTCTGCATGGCCTTTCTGTCTTTGTGGAACGAATCTGTATAGGATGCCTTCATCAATTTCAAAAGTATTGGCTTCGATAAGAATCTTTTCACGATCCTTTTCATTTTGTGGAAGGACATCATCCTCTTTGTAGTCAAAGATTTGGATGAAATCTGGACAAATCCTTTGTAGGTGACGTAAATTTGGATGTTCTTTTATACTTACTTCAACCAATGCGTCTTGGGTAACATCAGCATTTGTAGCATGTAATGCTGCGACAACATTAACTGGTACTGACTGATAATCCTCTTCATATTCAAAGGTGACTGACCAATGTGTTGTCTGTGTGTCTGATTCTAAGTGATTGACAATAGGTGTGCAAATATCCTCAGTCTGAGTTGTCTGTGTGACCCGTGTGGATGAATGGGTGTTTGGCAAGATTGTGGTATTGCTAGTTGATTTGCTTTGCTGAGTTGAAGTTACTGAGAAGACTGTTTTCTCAGCATCTTCTTCTGTCTGATCATTACAGTTAATATTTTCCTCATATTCCCTACGTGAGAGAGCATCGGCATTCCCATTGGCTTTGCCGCTGCGATGAACAATGTCAAAAGTGTAGGTAGAAAGTTCCAAAGACCATCGCCCTAACCTACCTGTGGCATCCTTGATTGATTTCAGCCATTTCAATGCTATATGATCAGTGTAGACTGTGAATTTGGAATTTGCAAGGTATGGACGAAAGGATCTAATGGCTTCAACTAGAGCTAAGCCTTCCTTTTCTGTAATGCTCCAGTTCTTTTCACTGCCATGAAGAGCTCTACCACCAAAAGCTATTGGATGTTCATTATTTTTCTCGTCTTTTTGACTCAAAACAAAACCTATGCTCATATCACTGGCATCAGTTGCAAGAAGAAATTCTTTGTCAAAATTTGGATACGCCAGAACAGGTGTATTACTCATAGCATGTTTGAGGGTGTTGAATGCCTGATCACACTCAAGTGACCATTGGAACTTTGGTTTCTTTCCTACTTCTGCCTCTGAATGCTTCTTTAGCAAGGCATTCAGTGGAAGCGCTATGTGAGCGTAATTTTTCACATACTTCCTGTAGAAGTTTGTGAGACCTAAGAAGGAGCGGATCTGCTTTTGTGATTTGGGCACTGGAAAGGTTCTAATTGCTTCAATCTTTTTGTCATCAACTTGAACACCTCCACATGATAAAACATGACCCAGAAAAGAAACTTTGTCTGTTGCAAAATTGCATTTGGATGGCTTTAGTGTCAATTTTGCCTGTTTCAGATAGTAAAATACTTGCTCCAAATGTTGGAGATGCTCTTCAAAGTTTTTGCTGTAAATTATCAAATCATCAATGTAAATCAGCGCAACCTTAAAAAGCAATTTTCTTAGCACCTTGCTCATGAGCTGTTGAAAACAAAGTGGAGAATTTGTCAAACCTTGGGGCAAACGTTTGAACTGATAAAGGCCTTGATGGGTGACGAAAGCAGTTTTATGCTTTGAATCTTCATGTAATGGCACTTGGAAGAAGCCATTAGCAAGGTCTAAAGTTGAGAAGATCTTAGCTTGTGCATTGGCTATGTTATCAACAACATCATCAAAAACTGGAAGAGGCCATGACATTGGTAAAGTGACAGAATTCAACTTTCTGTAGTCACAAACAAATCTATATGAGCTATCACGTTTCTTGACTAGGATAATGGGAGCTGAATACATAGAAGTAGACTCCTCGATCAAATCATACTTCAGGAAATCATCTATAAGCTCTTCAGTGACTTTTTGGAGATGAGGGGATTGGCGATATGGTCTACACTTAACGGGTGGGTGGTCGCCAGTGTCAATGATATGCTGGTGCATGTCAGTCTTTCCTAAATCTGCAAGACTCGTTGAAAACATGTCTCTATTTTGTCCCAAGAATCTAAGTAGTCTGTGTCGTTGGTCTGGAGTCAGTTGTGTATTGGTCAAATCAAATCCTAATTCTTGTGCAATTTTAACATAATCCCTGGTGTCATTGTCTCTCTTCTCATTGTCAGTGTTAACGGTACTGATGAATGGTTGGTCACAGTCGATTGCATAAACAGAGTCTTGGTCAATGTAACTAAATTTGCCTACAACTGTTCCCTTGTCAAGAACTTTTTCTTCTTGGGAGGGATTCATAAGCCTAAATGTAGCAGTTTTGCTTTTCACTTTGGAAAGAGTTCTACCACCTGCTACTTCAGTATGAGCAGTGAGGGAAGCAATGGGTTCAATGAGGATGAGGGAATCCTCTTTGGTCTCTGATAGTCTGACCTTGAAATGAATTTCACTCTGAGGGGGGATGTAAATTTGATCTATTGTTTTTGCTAATCCACTAATCTCTTGTACTGAATTGGCTAGGAAATTGATATATTGCCTATCTGAGGTGCTGTTGTCAAGGAATGACAGCTATAATCTATGACTGCATCATTGTCATCAAGGAAGTTTTCACCTAGTATCACTGCCTCTGGAAGTGTAGGCAGAATATGGAATCTTTGAGAAAATTCCTGACCCTCAATGACAAAATCTAACACAACTGAACCTAACACTTTGTGCAATTCGCCGCCAACACCTTTAACCTGTGGAAAGGGTGAGTTTCCAAGAGTAAGGTTTTCAAAAGCTGTGCTCAGAAAAGCAGACGAAATACAAGAAATGGATGCCCCTGTATCTACTAAACAATTTGTTGTTTTTGTGCCAAATTTTGCCTGAATTACACTTTTGGCAAGGGGCGTAACTAAAGACACTGTTGGAATTTCACTTTCAAAGTTACTTTCCATACCAGACTCCATATTTGCCATGACACCTATTAGTATGTACCGTACTAAATTAAAGAAAGACAAGTAATCAACAATGTAGTACTTACAATATTTGAAGACTTTTTCTTTCGTTGTTGGTGTCTTTGCAGGAGTTGGTTGTCTTTAATCCAGTGTTGAGGTCAGAGGTAGATGCAGCTTGCTTGTTATTCCATCAGATGATCACGGTTGGACATGTCCTCCAATGGGTTCTTGTAGCTGGTTGTGGTTAGTTCCTGGACTCCGTGGTTCCGAAAACGATGATTCTCCGCCAAATTATCATGGAACTGTTCTAGGTGAACAATACCTTCCAAATGACGTGCTGGTTTTCTTGGGGAATTAGTCAGCAAAGAGCCAGAGTCACAGGAGACTAATCACAATTTTATTTACAAGAACAATTAACAATTTACAATTTATGCTTAGATAATAACTGAGGGTGCCACAGAGAGTCGGTACACACTCTGGGCTGTGGGAGAGAGGTCTGCTTTGTAAGAGAGTCAAACCCCTTCTCTGCTAGAACTTGGCTACAGTATGTATTTAATGAAAGTTTGAACAATAGAAAGGAATTTGATTGGTTGATACACGATTGGTTGTGTCCTATGCTAATTGGATGGCTAGACAGAGGGGAATACTAAATCCTGTTAATCCTGTTGGACTGGCACTAATCTTGTTGACATATTTACTGGATGCTTTGAAAGAGATTAGGGTGTTACTATAGATGAGCTTGTGTGGGGCTAATCCTTAATGCCCTATAGACGAGCTTGTATGGGGGCTAATCCTTAATGCACTATAGACGAGCTTGTATGGGGCTAATCCTTAATGAGTCTTAATTGAAGTAATGTTATTCTAATATACCCCGGTAGGTGATGACAGATATACTTAAATAAATATCCTTTGTCTGGGAGATGGGATCTTGATACCTTAGGCTAGCATTTATCTAAAAGCTTCTAATCTATTAAACTATGTAGACGTAACACTGTCGTATTGAATAGTATGTCTAGATGCGCTCCCATTACCTTAGGCTACTACTGATATTTTATATATACATTTTACCTGATGATAAATATTACTTGCTAAACTATAATTATATGAAATGATGTATAAATATTACACTATGATAACTCATAAAAGCACTTGATGTGGATCTAATTATTATAGGATAACTTAGTATAAATGTTATCCCATGATAACATAAACAGTAAAAATAATTATATCTACACACAATATATAGACAATCTATTTCTGAATGACAACATTATTTCAGTGTAGACTAAATGAGGTTTTGTTTTGATGTTTTAAATAGTTTTTTTTTTTTTTTCTCTCTGCATTATATATATTATCAAATACTTCGACCAGTGACATACATATTTAGTTATAATTACTTTGTTTTGCATCCTTAGTAAGAAATAGAATTTGTAAAAAAAATCTTGTCTAAGAGTAAAATGAATGCATTCTTGTGGTTCTTTTTTCACAATTTTAAATTGTGTATGTTCCCTCCAAGATGTAGTTTAGCTAGGCCAAAAGAAAAGTAACTGAAAACCATTTATACTAAACATTTTGTTAGTTATGTTTTCGAAGTTCAATTCCAAGAATATATTTTTCCTTTTATCATGTTTATGACAAATAATTCCATTACTTTCATTCACCTCGATCATTATGTATTTCACACTTTTGCTTTTGTAGAATGGGATGAAATGGAAAACTGTACTGAAAATAAACTATCACAAATGTCATTGAATGTGCCTGTTCATACCAAGGTGTAAAATATACTTCTAAAGTCGTATTTATAAAACAATATGAAGGAAAAAGTTGTATTTCATGGACTGCATGGCCATGCAATAATATTTTGGGCAAAGGTTTAAGTGAGGCAGACAAGTGCTAAATACAAACTGAGATGAGGATGTATGTTTTCTAGTGGTCATAGTGAAACAAATTTGTTCAGACTTTTGAGCACATGACCTGTATATACATTGAACTCTACTTTAATCGACTTAATGTAGATATTACTAATAATTGTGTCGTAAAAACAATAACATTGCTTTCTTTGACCTGTGAAAGTTATCGTTTTCTTGTATTAAATATAGCCCACTCTATGCTACTTGAGCTTTCAAATTCAAGTATTAAAATTGTCCAATTACATCTCGTTTCAAGCTTTTTATCAGTTAGGTTTAAACCATTAACAACACATCATAACAACTGAAGTATAAGTAAGTGGTCTGTGTGATTGCACAACGAAGCACTGCTTGTATGACATACAGCGCCTGGGTTAAGAGTGATCGAAAATAGCTTTGCTGCCCGTAAAAAAGTCTTAGCGATATTGGTTGAATCTACATGTACTTACTTTTGGGTGGTAGTATGTACGTTATTATAATCTTCTTAATTATTAAGAAATTCTAATGATGTCCGATATTGTGCGATGTTAATTTGAGTATTGTTAGGGCTGTTTAGCGATCTTTTACATTTTGTTCTTTGAAAATGTACGGGGTCAATTACCCTGATGTTGTTTTTATCACTAATGAAAGAGCATGGACACTGAAACCTACATGGACGTAACCGGGATTTCTTCAAGATATACATTTCAAACTGTCATTCATATTGTAACATAATCTCATCTTCCCGAGGCAAGAGAGTAACTGACTTTAAAAGTCCAGTTTCCACCCTTGCCGAACTAGGCTGGAATTCCTAGGCTCGATCATAGTGCCATCAGTGGCTATTATGAGTAATGTCCTTTCTATGCCTCTCCTATTGACCAATCAGATTCAACCTCTCGTATCACTAACATTTGCTTCAAACAAAACGGTGGCGCCCAGTCAAGACGATCTGATCGATAATCAAGATCTATATTGTGATCAAACGAGTCTTACATCATGAAATGCATCAAATCACGTGGGCATGTTGATCAAAAACATGAAAAGATATAGAAAATGTTTGTTGACAACGAGTTAGCGGTGCACATGCTTTGCAAATCCTGCAGTCGACCTAACTATGCATGACACTTTACAAACCGGATTTCGATTTCGGTGCGCGATTTTGATTGGACTATGCATAGACTCGTTAGTCCAGCCAAAATGTAACTCCATTATACCAGCCTAGTTCAGCAAGGGTGGAAACTGGACTATTACAGTCAGTTAACTCACTTGCCTCGGGAAGATGCATAATCTTTGACACAGTCAGTGTATGAACTAATCACGACCACTTCCGTCAATTTTGTTTTGATGTAAACACTGACAATTTCATCGGGATTTTTTATTGATAAATATGAATCACGGAAAATTCTCAATGAATGTGTACTTCGACAAAATTGTCATATATCTATCACCGTTAGGACATGTACTTTACAATGATATGAATTATTGGACATTAAGATTTCAAACAAGGGCGCTTACTTCACTTTACTTGCCACATTCGAATGCTTCCATATGACAATTAATGTAGAAAAGTAGGAAACTTACAATACCAGCATTTTTATTGATGGCTAGGCAGTGCATAGATCTTTTGAATTTGTTGGCTTTAGATACTGTTGGAAAGACAGTCAACTGAGTTGCATGTTATACAGTTTGGTTACACTGTTGAAACACTTTTGATACGATGTATACGTTTTTGAAACCATGTCGTCATCACAGTGTGGCAATGAGCAGTGTACAAAGCTAGTGACAGCTAGGCACCATGCGGGTTAAGAGACTGGTTATTACTGTCTATATAAACTGAAAAAGTTGGAAGAATGATGTTGGATGATAAATAAAATCTCACCCTTGTGTCTTTTGATGTCATATAACAAAGTGGATAACTCCTCGACAAACCTCTGAGTTTTTTATCAACTTGTGTTGATATATTTGATATCAAAAGACACTCGGGTGAGATTCCCTATGTACATGTTGTATCCTAGACAGTCGCTGATTGGTGATTAAAAAAAGCGCCTTTCTTACTATGCTTACTTTGGCAAACAGAAAAGCAAACAAAAATAGCTTCCTGGAGAGGGAGCCGCAGGCAGACACAGAAGGATATACTACTATTCACATAGTTTTAGGTGATTAAAGGGATTGTTATGAAACAGGTTTTAAGTTAAAATACCCAAATGTCAAGAAACAGGTGGGTAAAAAATATTTGAATTCCTGCTTAAAATTGTGGATACCCAAACAAAATCAAAGCTTATCTGGAGTTCTGAACCTTGCCTGACATTTTCTGCAAATGGCATCGTGAGTGGTACACGGATGTTGTCCCTTTGGTATTGACTCTCTCACAACTGTGTCTGAGTGTCAATGGTAAATCAAGCATACCACCCCTTGCACATGCTGTCTGAGGTCACATGTTTCGTACCAACAAAATGGATTGAATGGTCAGACTCTGTGACTTGATTGATTGCATGTCATCGTAGCCCAACGGCATGGATTGAGCCCATAATATGCGTCACTAGATTTTCTGGTCCTGACTCAGTTATTTACAGACCACCATCACATACCTGGAATATTGCTGAGTGCAACATTAAACAACATACAATACTAGCATTAAAATGAACATTTAGGAATCGATGATGCCTTTGCCATATCAAGTTTGAGTCCTAATTGTGATGTCCAAAATGTTGAGCCCTAGACATGGAATCAGTTCTAGTCCATGAATGTTAATTGTCAACACTTTTCTTTGTTTTGCCTGAAAAAGAAAATCCGCGATTTCACTGTGGCTGTTGTTGGTGTTGGTGGAGTTGGGAGTGTGACAGCAGAGATGTTGGCCAGATGTGGCATAGGAAAGGTACTGTGGCAATTATTTACCATGCAATAATTCACCAGGCTCATAGAATGAGAAATTCCACTTCAACCCTCAATGTGTACCCCAATAAGTTATAAAGTAATAACAATAAAAAGAGGTCCTAACGGGTGAATGTTTGCTAGTTCTGCTTGAACACAGTCCAGGAAGTCCAGGAGCAACAATAACATGAGGTAGAGCTAGCTAACATTCACCTGTGTGAACCTCTTTTGTTGTTCCTCAGCTTCTACTCTATGACTAGTTCTAATCATCATATGGCTGAACTACTGCTGATGTGGCTATAAATTAACTCACTCATTCACCCTTTTTGTTGTTCCTCAGCTTCTACTATTTGACTACGACAAGGTAGAGCTGGCTAACATGAACAGACTCTTCTATCAACCAAGCCAGGCTGGTATGAGTAAAGTGGAAGCAGCAGAACGCACACTCAGGTCTGTCACATCTCAGTGTGTCTAGCAGACAGCAGAACACACACTCAGATGGGTGCATGACATCTCCACATGTCTAGTAGACAGCAGAACACACACTCAGATGGGTGCATCACATTTCCATGTGTCTAGCAGACAGCAGAGCACACACTCAGATGGGTGCATGACATCTCCATGTGTCTAGCAGACAGCAGAACACACACTCAGATGGGTGCATGACATCTCCATGTGTCTAGCAGACAGCAGAACACACACTCAGATGGGTGCATGACATCTCCACATGTCTAGCAGACAGCAGAACACACACTCAGATGGGTGCATGACATCTCCACATGTCTAGTAGACAGCAGAACACACACTCAGATGGGTGCATCACATTTCCATGTGTCTAGCAGACAGCAGAGCACGCACTCAGATGGGTGCATGACATCTCCATGTGTCTAGCAGACAGCAGAACACACACTCAGATGGGTGCATGACATCTCCATGTGTCTAGCAGACAGCAGAACACACACTCAGATGGGTGCATGACATCTCCATGTGTCTAGCAGACAGCAGAACACACACTAAGATGGGTGCATGACATCTCCACATGTCTAGCAGACAGCAGAACACACACTCAGATGGGTGCATGACATCTCCATGTGTCTAGTAGATAGCAGAACAAACATTCAGATGGGAGCATGACATCTCCATGTGTCTAGCAGACAGCAGGACACACTCAGATGGGAGCATGACATCTCCATGTGTCTAGTAGACAGCAGAACACACATTCAGATGGGTGCATGACATCTCTATGTGTCTAGCAGACAGCAGAACACACACTCAGATGGATGCATGACATCTCCACGTGTCTAGCAGACAGCAGGACACGCTCAGATGGGAGCATGACATCTCCATGTGTCTAGCAAACAGCAGGACACACTCAGATGGGAGCATGACATCTCCATGTGTCTAGTAGACAGCAGAACACACACTCAGATGGGTGCATGACATCTCTACGTGTCTAGCAGACAGCAGAACACACACTCAGATGGGTGCATGACATCTCCATGTGTCTATTAGACGGCAGAACACACCCTTAGATGGGTGCATGACAACTCTGTGTGTCCCCTAGACTGCCACACACTCAGAATAGTCAACATGACATCTCCATGTGTCATCTAGACTGCCACACACTCAGAATGGTGCATGACAACTCTGTGTGTCATCTAGACTGCCACACACTCAGAATGGTGCATGACAACTCTGTGTGTCCTCTAGACTGCCACACACTCAGAATGGTGCATGACAACTCTGTGTGTCCTCTAGACTGCCACACACTCAGAATGGTGCATGACATCTCCATGTGTCAAGCAGACAGCAGAACACACACTCAGATTGGTGCATAACATCTTCATGTGTCTAGGAGACAGCAGAACACACACTCAGATTGCTGCATGACATCTCCATGTGTCTAGCACACAGCAGAACACACTATCAGATAGGTGCATGACATCTCAACGCGTCTTGGAGACAGCAGAACACACACTCAGATGGGTGCATGACATCTCCACGTGTCTAGCAGACAGCAGAACACACACTCAGATGGGTGCATGACATCTCCATGTGTCTAGCACACAGCAGAACACACAATCAGATAGGTGCATGACATCTCCATGTGTCTTGGAGACTGCAGAACACATACTCAGATGGGTGCATGACATCTCCATGTGTCTAGTAGACAGCAGAACACACTCAGAATGGTGCATGACATCTCCATGTGTCTAGTAGACAGCAGAACACACACTCAGATGGGTGCATGACATCTCCCCATGTCTAGGAGACAGCAGAACACACTCAGATGGGTGCATGACATCTCCATGTGTCTAGGAGACAGCAGAACACACACTCAGATGGGTGCATGACATCTCCACATGTCTAGTAGACAGCAGAACACACACTCAGATGGGTGCATGACATCTCCCCATGTCTAGGAGACAGCAGAACACACTCAGATGGGTGCATGACATCTCCATGTGTCTAGGAGACAGCAGAACACACACTCAGATGGGTGCATGACATCTCCACATGTCTAGCAGACAGCAGAACACACACTCAGATGGGTGCATGACATCTCCCCATGTCTAGGAGACAGCAGAACACACGCAGATGGCTGCATAACATCTTCATGTGTCTAGGAGACAGCAGAACACACACTCAGATGGGTGCATGACATCTCCATGTGTCTAGCAGACAGCAGAACACACACTCAGATGGGTGCATGACATTTCCATGTGTCTAGTAGACAGCAGAACACACACTCAGATGGGTGCATGACATCTTCATTTGTCTAGCAGACATCAGAACACATACTCAGATAGGTGCATGATATTTCCATGTGTCTAGTAGACAGCAGAACACACACTCAGATGGGTGCATGACATCTCCATGTGTCTTGTAGACAGCAGAACACACACTCAGATGGGTGCATGACATCTCTACGTGTCTAGGAGACAGCAGAACACACACTCAGATGGGTGCATGACATCTCCATGTGTCTAGTAGACGGCAGAACACACCCTTAGATGGGTGCATGACAACTCTGTGTGTCCCCTAGACTGCCACACACTCAGAATAGTCAACATGACATCTCCATGTGTCATCTAGACTGCCACACACTCAGAATGGTGCATGACAACTCTGTGTGTCATCTAGACTGCCACACACTCAGAATGGTGCATGACAACTCTGTGTGTCCTCTAGACTGCCACACACTCAGAATGGTGCATGACATCTCCATGTGTCATCTAGACTGCCACACACTCAGAATGGTGCATGACAACTCTGTGTGTCCTCTAGACTGCCACACACTCAGAATGGTGCATGACAACTCTGTGTGTCCCCTAGACTGCCACACACTCAGAATAGTCAACATGACATCTCCATGTGTCATCTAGACTGCCACACACTCAGAATGGTGCATGACAACTCTGTGTGTCCTCTAGACTGCCACACACTCAGAATGGTGCATGACAACTCTGTGTGTCCTCTAGACTGCCACACACTCAGAATGGTGCATGACAACTCTGTGTGTCCTCTAGACTGCCACACACTCAGAATGGTGCATGACATCTATGTGTGTCCTCTAGACTGCCACACACTCAGAATAGTCAACATGACAACTCTGTGTGTCCTCTAGACTGCCACACACTCAGAATGGTGCATGACATCTCTGTGTGTCCTCTAGACTGCCACACACTCAGAATGGTGCATGACAACTCTGTGTGTCATCTAGACTGCCACACACTCAGAATAGTCAACATGACATCTCTGTGTGTCCTCTAGACTGCCACACACTCAGAATGGTGCATGACATCTCTGTGTGTCCTCTAGACTGCCACACACTCAGAATGGTGCATGACAACTCTGTGTGTCATCTAGACTGCCACACACTCAGAATGGTGCATGACAACTCTGTGTGTCCTCTAGACTGCCACACACTCAGAATGGTGCATGACATCTCTGTGTGTCCTCTAGACTGCCACACACTCAGAATAGTCAACATGACATCTCCATGTGTCATCTAGACTGCCACACACTCAGAATGGTGCATGACATCTCCATGTGTCATCTAGACTGCCACTCACACTCGAGTATAGTAGAGCTGTCATCCTGACGTAGTACATTATTTTGTAATTGTAGGGATATCAACCCAGATGTAGAGTTTGAGGTGTACAACTATAATATAACAACTGTGGACAACTTCAATCACTTTGTGGAGAGGATCAGGTGAGTCAGTGTAAATATGTCATCACAATAAGTGCCAAGCATGGGTAGTATGTAGTCAGTGTGAATATGTCATCACAATAAGTGCCAAGCATGGGTAGTATGTAGTCAGTGTAAATATGTCATCACAATAAGTGCCAAGCATGGGTAGTATGTAGTCAGTGTAAATATGTCATCATGTTTCTTTTCTTTCTCTCTCTTCCCCTAGTCTCTATGTATCTCTCTCTCTGTCAAACATATATGTCTATTTTTTAGTGATTTGTAAATACCAGGAGAGGACAAGCTAACTTTGAGTGTACAATTTTCATTTATGGGGTCATAAAAACTATAAGAGAGCCTTTGGAAGACCCCAAACTAGCCTTAGATTTAACTTAACCTGCATTACTGCTTGTTCTTGACAGAAACAAGAGCTTAGTGATGTCTTGCTGAAGAAGAAGTTGTTTGAACTATCTGACAACTAGCTCCCATGTGACCACAGAATTGATGACATCACGGATCAGCATGATACTGCTGTCATTCACAGAAGCAAGACCTGTGTTTTTGATCTCAGTCAAAAACTTCTTCAACCCTTGTGTGTTTGATTGTTTTGTGAATTTCTCTTGTGACTATATTGTGCCTCCGGTTTGTATCTTTATATATTTCATATGATTTACACCATAGCATAATTATTTCACTACAGTAATCTCAGATGTCTTGTTGTTTCAAATAACCACCGTGAATATTTTACATGGCCACTGGATCTCGTGGCTTGGATTCTGTTTTCCTTTGTGTTGCCTGGTACTTCATCATTAAAGTACTCTTGCAATTATATTTTTTATTTATGTGTTGTTGTATGTGTTCTCGTAAACCTGTTTTTCATAAACCCGGGCGGGGACGCATTGTGATTACAGTCTGCGTCATTGCAGATAACATTCTCTGCCCCCAGGAATTCCTCACGCGGAGCAGCAAGTTGTCTCACTCCCGCCACCATTTCCAAAGTCGCTCTCCGGTTGGCTGTTCTAGCAGTTACCAGTCAGACTCTGAAGCCTCCTTTGTTCCACCCTATAAAGGATCGACGTCTGAGGTCGACGTCCACCTCTGCTTCAACCAGGCGGCTGATTGGTGGTCTGACCGGCTGGAGGACGTGGCTCCTTTACCTGGCCAGGGCATGGATAAGTGTGACACGATTTGGTTCAATCCCACCTCCATCCCTCTGAATCCCTTGATCAAATATGATCACAGCCTTTGATGAGGACTTCTCGAAAAAAATACAAAAAAAGAGGATATTCCTATCCATTCCTTCCAGCTTGTGGACACTGCCCACACCCTCGATGAAGACTTACACCGCATGACAGGCTCCAACGGCCCCACCACCATCCGCATTCCAGACAACAAGCTCACCTATGTTGAGACGGAACTCGGACGCTCCTTCAAGCCACTATCAGTCATGGCATCCACCTCCAAGACCATTATGCAGGTCCTCTTGGGGGATAACCCCCATTGACAGGATCATCTCACCACTGTCCTCTCCTACCTCCATCGACAGGTGGAACACATTAGGACACATATGCGCACCTCCTCCGTCAACCATAGTCGTCTACCTTCTTCTTTAATGGCAAAGTCTCAAAGACTCTCTCCCGGATAACAGCCTTTCACCAGGGATGAGACCACCCTCAAGGCTCTGGCCCACATCTCTCAGTCTGCTTCATTCAAGCCATCTAGGTCAGCTACCTATTAACGTAGGCACAACTTCCTTCAGCCGTCCTCCCTCCACATCAGTATATGGAATTCGGAACTCATGCCTACCTTCTGTCTCCAGTTAATTGGGGGCCTCTTCAAAACTGACTGAGACCTCCTGTCTGGTGGGACCGAATCCAACTCCAACTCATGCATGCTGTGCCAGTGGCAAGCGATCTTGGACCTTCTATCATCAGCACAGAGGACGACTCCAACTGTGCCCGATTCAGATGTTCCTGGCACCTTACATCAGACGCCAAGAATTGTCTGTATCCATTGCCCTCCCAGACCACCTCATGCTTCATGGTGGTGGACGTGGAACGAACGTCTTAGACGGCGTCTCCTTGATAGAGCCTACGACCTCGTTACACCTATTCGTTGATGCCTCTCTTTTAGGATGGGGAGCACACCTGGAAGTGGCATATCAACAACCTCGAACTAGATGAGCTCATACTGGCTCTCTCTCACAGGAAGCATGCCCTTCAGCACGCACAGATCAGCATCTCAACAGAAAACATCACCGTCATCTGGTGTCTCCGGAACCAGGGAACGACTCGCTCCCACTCACTCCTTCTGCAAACGAGCCAGTTCTTCAACCTGGTCAATCAATTGGGGCTCCAATTCCGAGGCACGCCCTTTGAACCTTTGAACCAGTCCATTCCCACCTGATGGAAAAGACAATCTTCCTCCTGGCTCTCCCAACAGCAAGAACCAGCTCCCAGGACAGCCCGACAGATCCTTTCTCATCCCGCCTCTATCGTCGATTAGCGGAAGCGGAGGGCTCCTACTGTGTCCAGTGAGAGCGCTGCGATGTTTCATCTGCCGATCAAGGGATCGCCGCAAACAATGCAGTCGTCTCTTTGTTCCTGTATCATCGACATCGCAAGTGGAAGTTAGCCATTATGGAAGGCTGTTTCTGGTGTTCTGACACCGTATTTTGACTGTCACTACCTGAGAGATGTCACCTTAGAAGACGTGTAAGGCACGCACAGAGCACGCATACCTATCCAGATCCGGCCTCTTGTCCTCTCTGTTGCGTACCAGACTAGAAGTTTACATGCTCATGCATTTTGGCTCGGTACGTCTATTGTATCATTTATCTTCTACGGTTGTATCGATACCTGTATATTTGGCATACCTAACTCCCTCCTTCCTTGTCGACAGGAATGGTCGATTGACACCGAGCTTGGCCTTCGCTGATTGGCTAAGGGATTTTAGAGAGTTTTGGGATGGAAGATCACATCTGAAGGTTTGCTCACCACCTTTCCGTCGCATTCAGATGCATTAAGGAGTAATGCAGGATAAGTTAAAAATTCAAGTATAATCCAGATATTTTTTATATTGGTATACTTGTCCTGCATTACTGCGTCTAAAGGGACCCTCCCGTCACAGAGTTGCCTCCCCACAATGTCTTCAGATGCTCTGTTTTTAGCAGTAATGTGCTGATCCATGATGTCATAACTTCCCTGGCCACGTTGGAGCTGTGTGATAGGGCAGTTGAAACAACTTCTTCTTCAACAAGACCTCACACAGCTCAAAAACAAGCAGTAGATGCATTAAGGAGTAATGCAGGATAAGTATGCAAAAATATAAAAAAATCTAGGATTTTACTTGTTTGGCCAAAAAAAAATGCAATCAAATTTTTCACTTTAAGAAAGTACAGGAAAGCTAAAACTTTGAGTGAATACAACAGTTTTACACAGTACTTACATTGCTCTATATACAAATTGTTACCACATTGTTTCTTCTTGCAGTTGGTATTTGGTGATTATTTTGAACATGAAAATGCTGAGAAACCCTTTTGACTGTTGGCTTTACATTTAATGGATTGATATGTATCACACTATTCAAAACATCGATCCTTATAAAAATCATAGTTAACCTTATCCTCACTCATACTAATTTGCTTATCTCTTTTTCTTCACGAAACGGAGTGGAAACCTCTTGTGCAGTGATCCCTGTGAACAGAAAACATCTCACCCAAACGCACTAGCATTGGTTCTCCTGCTGTTGCGATGGGGTCCGGGAACCATGTTCTCTCCGGCCAATAAGTCGCAATTTATACTTATCCTGACTCATACGCTGAAGCCACCTGCCCAGCTGTCCTTGCTTTCTGATGTGTTTCATAGTAAGAAAATTGAAGAGAATATAAGGAGTGATGAGTCACACTGATGGTCGGTGTGCATGCGCGTAAGTGGAGTGCATTGGGGTGAGATGTTTTCTGTTCACAGGGATCACTGCACAAGAGGTTTCCACTACATTTCGTGAAGAAAAAGAGATAAGCAAATTAGTATGAGTCAGGATAAGTATAAATCACATATTTATCCCAAAATGATGCATTTGGAGTATGTAACTAGGTGACGCATCCATCTGAGTTTAGGTTAAGAAGATGTATGATGTTGTTTGTGTGATCACAGGTGCGGTGGACTGAAGGTGGACACACCAGTGGACCTGATTCTCAGCTGTGTGGACAACTTTGAAGCAAGAATGACAATCAACACGGTGAGATTTTTTTTTAATGCATACTGGAATGAAAACTTTTACTATTTAATCAGCTCCATCATTAATCAATAGCTTAAGTTACATTTTCAAGTCTAGAACTAGGTATATCTTTATGGTAGGCCATAAACTGAAAAACTATTGAGTGACTTATGTGTCAGGTCAAGGTCACAGTGAAGGTCAGGAGTAAATTATGTTTGCCAACCGTTTGCACTAAAATACCCTTTCCTGCAGAGCTATTTACGTCATATGGATGCAGTGGTTATATGATTTGAATAGTTACCCAGTTACCCCAGACAAGTGATGTCAATTTTATGATGACAGTAGTAGAAATGAGGGGGACATGCAAAATAGTCATAGTTTCACTGAAATCCCCCTAGGAGGGTCTTCATTGGGGTGTTGGTCAGTAGTACAGTTTGGAGTTTAGTCAGTCATCATTATTTTGTCGCCTTGGAAAGGAAACCCATTTGAAGAGAGGATAAGCTGTCAAGTTGAATCTGAAGTATGAAATACCTCTGTGCAAATGCACATCTTCAGTCTGTCTGAAGGGAGCATTTGGGACAACTCGTTCTGCTCCCATTTCATTACTGCAATTCGTGGTTTGCAAATACCAAAATTTGTTGTGTTGTTACATCTAGTCACATATGACTTTTACGAGATTTACGTAGTTTCTATTTAAGCTAAGCAATATTTATAGAGATTTTTCATCAATCTTTTGTCATACAAATGAGACTTTTCTTATGTTTACGGTAGTTTTTTATCCCCCACCACGAAGTAGGTCAGGGGATATAGGAACAGAGTTCGTCAGTCTGCTTCTCAAAGGGACTTATTTTCTCTAAAACTATGTAAGTCAGAGAAATGAAATTTTACACTCTGATGGTCATGATGTCAAATGAGTTCGAAAATTGGTGTCGTATATTCATTTTATGGCCCTTGCATGAAGTTGCCTGAATGAAAGTTTGCATGCATATCTAAGAGATACTTGGCAAGACTGAGTTTGAAAACTAGTCCCCAAAATTAATATTTTTTTACAGTTTACAGAGTTTACAGGCCCTTGATCCATGTTCTTTACTTGGTGCATAGTGTCTGTAATGGGGACAAGTTTTAGAAGAAATTACTGAAGTTACCTTATCTAAGAGCTTAGGCTTCAAAAAATAAAAGAAATGGTTCTCAGGCAATGGCTTGCCCTGCAACACTTGCTCAATAGTTCTCTGCCAGATAGCAGGGGTTGTCTTGATATCAAAAGGTAACCAGTTATATCTGTAAAGTCCCTTTGAAGTGTTAAAAGTGAGATACCTTGTTGATTCATCTTCCACTTCCATTTGTAGATAAGCCTGTCTCATGTCTGTCTTCATGAAATAAAGACATCTTCTACCTTTGGCATTGGGTGTATCACATCTTGCAGCACTGGGTTCACAGTGATCTGAAAGTCTCCGCTCTTTCTGACCTAGCCATTTCTTTTCAAGTTGGGAAAAATGTGGGCAGCCTATTCACTGAAATCAACCTTGGATATGATACCAGACTGTTCAAGTCTCTCTGGCTCAGCTCCAACTTTATCCTGGAGCAGTTATGGCACATTTGTTGCTTTTTGGGTGCACGATCCTCTGGTACACTTTGCCTTGACTTCATTTAACTCTCCTAGTCCTCTGAATACCGACTCATACTTCTGTAGAAAAACCTGTACTTCGGACAAACATGCCTGTTGAAGGTGACCAATCTCTTGCATTTGTGACATATAGCCTCTTTGAATCTACAGTCGTTAAGATTATGACCACCCCTCCCACAGCGATAACATGGTTTGTAGTAAGTGTTCTTGGGTCTTGCGTAACCATTCACACTCATAGACTGCGATGAAGTACCTGGAATTTCACTGATATCCCTCAAAGCAGATTCATCAAGTTTTGCAGTTTCAATTGTATCCTCAACAGACAGACATTTACTGACTGTTGAGGAGTGATGTCATGATTCAGGCTGGTGATGTCATGTAAAATGAAATCTTTCACCTATTTCCGTTGGTTTAGGTGGTCATTCAAGGTCGTGATCATATTGTCATTATTTAGTGATGCTGTTTTTTGGGGGGAGATTACATGAGAGTGATAATAGTCGCTACATGTTTTTCATTCTTAACATCTTCAGCAATGAAAACCTGCTCTGCCCTTTCAACAGATGGCTCAAACATTGCCAGTGAACCTACGGTGCCCCACAATCAGAAACAACACATAGATAACATGCATGAAGTACTTTCGCCTGTTGACTAACTTGGTCCGGCTATGTCCTGAATCCGCTAACAACGACGAATATATAGTCTAACACATGAAATATTCACAGAGAAAATGTACTACCAAGGCACCATGTGCCATTCAAGCAGATGACAAACAGGCCAAAGTTCAGATCTTGGCGGAAGGGCCGGGGTTTTTGTTCAGCAAGCGCATGTGTGGGTTGTACGAAAGGAGCAGTCATTTCTCTGGATTATCATCACGCATTTAACATGCATAACATCAATACACCACATGGACTTTAATCCATTATCCGTTTGTAATCCATTGTATTACTTTTATAAAAAATTTGATTCAATTTTGATGACATTAATTTCGACGAAATCCTGTTTGAAATGATGGGCAAATCACATCAACTCACCATGAACTCGCTTTGAAAAGAGAACATTTGTCGTTAAAGATACAAAGTATTCGGTCTTCATATCACTGTATTGTGATCACGCGATTTCTCAAGAACCAGGGGGTACATTTCAGTCAGACCATGTTAATGAAGAGGGAATAGTGTTATGCCTCACAGAAACCCATCTCCAAGATGAGGAAATACACTAATAAGATCGTCTCCCTTCTCTTTCATTCCTGCACAAGGCATCTGATCATGTAGTAGCAATGCTAGTTAAGAGAGATCTGAGTTACACACAGTTTCATTGGCCAACATCTCTGGAGCTGATGGCAGTTATGGTTCAGACATCTGTATTGGTTGTTGTTGTATACTGACCTCCAGGCCCACTCAGGAACTTTCTGCGTCTTTTGGATGAAGCTATATCCACACTTCACACAGGAATGGGGAAAACAATTCTGACAGGAGACTTCAACATGAATAATCATGTACAACTCTGTCAGTTGGTGAACAAATTTGACCTTCATCTTGTGCAAGGCAGACAAAGATCTACACACATTAAGGGTGGAGAACTTTATCTGATATTCACCTCTGTCAACACTGTTGAACCGACACAACCAGTCCCTGTCTTCGTCACTGACCACTTCCTGGTGCAATCTCATTAAAATCAGACCTCAGTTCTCGCTACCGCTAAACAAAGATCTGAGGACATCCCATTAAGGGTCATGTCAGAACGACCTTTCATCCGACCAATCAGAGCGTCGCTCCAGATTATGAAAGTGACAGTCGGAATGTGATTTACCTCGAAAACTTTAACACGGGGTATTCCGAACGATAGTTACGGGTCTAACGACTGAATCCATACAATCTAGACCATCTATTAGCCATTCCAGAATGTTCCTTTGGTTCAGGTTTCAAATTTGTAATCAAGAATTTGTCAAAATTTGTTTCGAAGCGTAGTCGCCAATTTGAAATTAGTGCCATAAAGCACAAGAAAGCTGCCTTCTAATTGGTCATTTTATGGGTCATTTCATTGGTCATTTCATTGGTTGGTCAAAGTTCGCGCAAGGTCGTTCTGACGTGACCCGTAATGGGATTTCCTCATTTTAATGAGATTGCTTCCTGGTGTGGGTGAAGATGTAGTAGGTTTGTAACCCCATGAAGCATTACTGTACTTACTTGACTTGCAGGGAAAATGTTCCACCAACACAAGGAAATACTTTTATTAAACTTCCCGTTTCAAAATCTTAAGGAGAAATATTGTGTGACTACTTTCTCTTAAATTTAAGGAAATTATGTACGTTATCATTTTCTAGCAGCGGGGGTACATTGTCACACTGTCACAAATACTTGTCAGTTATGACAATGGCCATGACATGAGGTATTTTGTAAATTAAATCACCCATAGACACCCATAGATGTGTGTGAACAGCTGATTGCTATTTCCGGCTTATTTTACGAGACAACTACACATGTGATTGTTATCTCTGCATATGAAACATTGTCCAGCATACAGTACACAAATACAATTGAATTTGTAAATCATCACGTCTAGTGATATTTTATCATAAATTTCATGTTTTCATTTGGCAAATTTACAAATGGCAAAGCAAGCACAAAACCTGACCTTTACCGGTACATGATATGTGCACTAAAGCAGTACGCACATAAAGGGAAAAAGTAACCGTGCACCATATTGGATCGCATTGTGTTTGATAAATTTTGTAGCATTTCACTTCCTGGGTCATGTGTTTGAGGTGCGGATTATATAAGGATTTTTACATTTTTTAGAAATGGAAATAAAAATGAAACGTGCATGAAGATGTGGGCTGCGTCTGAGAACCAAGACTGTTATGTTTTTAGCCTTATCAAGAGCTATCTAAGAGCTTCCAGAGAAGGGGAATTTTTTGTGTGTATTAATTTCACATTTAATCATGATTTCTGATGACATAAAGTGGCCCAAATACCTGTCTCTTCTTAAGGCTTAATAGGACTCTTGTTTATAGTTTTTTTCACTCCTACATGAACAAACAATATTCTAATGTTCCCCATGGTAGGGGATAGAGATAATGCTGTATTCTTATTCTTCTAGTTGTTTTGCGCTGAAAAGTATTCCCATCAGGACCCTCATGGAGGGAAGTAATATTTTGTTTGCATATCGTTTAACCCTTTGAAATGTATTTAAATAACTTGCAACTGATATGGAAGAATATCTTCACTCTCATGGTCATACATTCAAACATATATATGTTTATGAAATTGAAGAAGTTTTGTTGTAAATATTTGCAGATAAAATTTTAGTACATATCCTAAGGATGGGGATTCCTTCTTTGAAGGTTATAAGATGGTTCTGCTTCTTTGTGTACTAAACAGACCCCTTGTGTTGGCACGACATGCCAGCACTTATGCCTTCAACCAGAACTAGTCATGTGATTGGCTGAAATTTAGAATCATGGTCATGATACCGGAATTCCATGCAACTTTCTTAATAAGGAGGCTAGAGGCATGATATTCCCTGCCTTTAAGATGCACTTCATTAGACATATTTTTTTGCAAACCAGATTTGAAGTCATTACACTGGAAGTGCCAATAACTTTCTTAAGAAGCTACCTAGAGGTATGGGCTTACTGTTTTAGAGTTATTTTGCATTCAATAACTTTGCATTTTGTTTCCTCAAACTGGAAATAATGTTACCAAGCGATGCATACATGTAACTTTCATATTAAGGTTTCATATTATATGATTGTACTTGCAGAGGGATGGGAGTTTTCCCAACTAGAAATGATATCATTGAAACCAAAAGCTCTGAATGCATTCAACTTAAAATTGTACAGCCCTGGGAATTCCAAAACAGAAATGATGTCATTAGCAGCACTATGAAATGGTACTGTTCTAAAAAAGGTTTTGTTGAAAGTTGACCTCAACTGGCAACACAAGGATTTTTGACATAAGATATTATTCTTCCATGGACTTCTTCCTGTTGGCCCTTGGAATTCTTTTGATACAGTTGTCATGAAGATGTCAAAGGTCAAGATAAAAAGCCAAAAGTCCCACTATAAAAAAATGTTACATCATAATCAGTTTCTGGGGCATTGTTAGCTCTACAGGATGAAACTTTATCTTTCATATAATTGCTACCACATGAAATCTTCATAACATGTCTGGTGAAGGTCATCTTTCAGGTTATTGTGAAACATTACTGTATAATTCATTGCCAGTTACTGTTGCCCTTCTACTTGTACAGTCCTGAGACTTTGTAATTGTTGCATCATAGGAAATTGTCTTTAATAAGGTCAATTTTGGGAATTTGGTATTTGGGATTGGTGGTATTTTAGGACTTTATAAGCTTGAGAAAATGGCAGTGATGGAGCTGCTTCTGTTTTTGCAAGTATTTCCAAAGTATTTCCAAACGCCTCTAGTTAGAGCACAAATGCATTTAATCTTGTTTGGTGTCATTGTAATGGCCCAAAGCATAGTCGGCACTTCACAGAAATGTAGGCACTATGTTTCTACATCACCAAGTGAGTACATTGGACCAATATGCAGTGTGTCTTGTTTTTGTCAGCTCAATGAGGCTGTGTGTAACTTATAAAAGTGAAATGAGCTCTCCTTCATGCTTGAACTTTGTGCAAACCCTACCATTGCCTGGCACTGAAGCAGTGTGTGGAGCAGATTCCACATGGAAATTTCACATGTGTCACATGATGTCAGGTGAGAAACACTGTCAACTTGAGCACACACTGGTTTTAGTATTCAAAAGTTTCCCTCAGGCCATTGGTTAAAAATATCTGGTACACAGCAATATGATAACGGGTGATGGGGGAACATAGTACATGTGAAACCTGTGAGATATTGACAATATTCCCTAAAAGGAAGGTAAAGGAATCACACTGGAAATGCATGATTGTATGTAATGGTTATTGGGCCTTCTAGAAACAGCATTGTAGGGGCTACTTCTGATTTTACAAGTACTTGCAAACACTGTTCTGTTTTATTCATAAAAAAAGCATATATTATTATCCATGCTTGATAACTGAGTTTATCTTCAAGTTGGAAGTCTCTCTCAGTTTTACACATATGCTCCATGACTATCCATCTGTTATTCCAGTTCACACTTATTGCATGTTCTGGTTCACACTTATTGCATGACTATCCATCTGTTATTCTGGTTCACATATGTGTTCCATGACTATGCTCCTGTTATTCTGGCTCACATTTATTATACCCCCGTTTACGAAGTAAATCGGGGGTATATAGCGTTCCGTCCGTCCGTCCGTCCGTCCAAGCGTTTGTATGGCCCATAACTTTTTAACCATGCACCCTAGCTTCACCAAACCTTCTACACACATTTACCACAAAGAGTACTTGTGCCTTTTTGCTAGTTTGAAGATTCTGAACTTTTTAATTATTGCCGTTTCCATGGAAACATTAAGAAACTTAAACTTTTAGGGAGGGTGTTTTGTACGGGCTATATCTTTTTAACTATGCACCCTAGCTTCACCAAACTTTCTACACACATTAACCACAATGAGTACTTGTGCCTTTTTGCTAGTTTGAAGATTCTGAACTTTTTAATTATTGCTGTTTCCATGGAAACATTAAGAAACTTAATCTTTTAGGGAGTGTGTTTTGTACGGCCTATATCTTTTTAACTACACACCCTAGCTTCACCAAACTTTCTACACACATTAACCACAATGAGTACTTGTGCCTTTTGCTAGTTTGAAGATTCTGAATTTTTTTTATTTTTGCCGTTTCCATGGAATCATGGTGAAACATAAATTTTGGGTAGAGTTTTTGTACGATCCATGTTTACAATATTATGTATCCTAGCTTCAGCAAACTTGTTACATTAACCACTATGATTGTTTTTTATCTTTTATAAGATTCTGAAAGTTTCCTCTTTTGCTGTTTTCATGGAAACATGATGGAATTTAAATTTTGATGACTGGTTTTGTATAGCTCATGGGGTTACAAAGGAAATGATTTAAAGCAACAGGTATATTTCATTAATTAACAAACTATCTACTATTTGTTATTGACCAGCGGGGATAACGGGGGTATGTCAGCTTTGCTCACTTCTTTCTTGTTGCTAAACTATCCATTACTTATTCTGGCTCACATGTATTGCATGACTACCCATCACTTATTCTGGCACAGACTTATTTCATGACTGTCCATCTGTTATTCTGGTTCACACATCTGTTGCATGCCTATCCATCTATTATTCTGGTTCATATATCTGTTGCATAACTATCCATCTGTTATTCTGGTCAAAACTTATTGCATGACTATTCATCTGTTATTCTGGCTCACACGTGTCACACAACTATCCATCTGTTATTCTGGCTCACACTTATAACTATTCATCTGTTATTCTGGTTCAGACATCTGTTGCATAACTATCCATCTGTTTTTCTGGCTAATTAAGACGTGTTGTCTATTATTGTAGGTCAAGTGTGTGTGGCATGCCTGTTAATGATTCAAATTTGGTATTTGAAAAGACTTTTTCAGGAGCTGATTTATGTGATGTTGCAGGCATGTAATGAAGTTGGTCAGACATGGATTGAGGCAGGAGTGAGTGAGAATGCTGTGTCAGGACACATACAGGTCATTGTGCCAGGGGAGACATCATGTTTTGCTGTAAGACACTTCATGACTACTTGCATGTAGAACCAAGAAGATCTGGGTACAGAATAGGTCTTCAGCAACCAATGCTTGCTGTAAGAGGCGACTATGCTGGTCATAAGAGGTGACTAACAGGATCGGGTAGTCAGGCTTGCTGACTTGGTTGATGCATGTCAACGTATCCCAATTGTGAGGATCAATGCTCTTGATGTCAATCACTGGATTGTCTGGTCCAGACTCGATTATCTACAGAACGCTGTCATGTAGCTCTAATGTTGCTGAGTGCGGCGTTAAACAACAAACAAAAAGAGAAGAAGGAGAAGAAGTAAACATGTGATTCTATACTTCTAATAAACATGTAGCAGGCCTAAAAAGTCATCGAGCTTACTGTGTTTACATCTCAAACTTTTTTCCAATGGCCATTATTTTCATGATTCAGATTTAAATTTCCCCTCAAGAATCTTCAAATCTTTGAACATACCATATGCAATGTTAAAAGTATACTTGAATAGATAGGTTGATAAACAGCCTACAAAGTTTTACAAATCCTGTCCCCTGCTCTCGTACTTGTGATCCTGTCCCCAACTCCATTACTTGTGATCCTGTCCCCTGCTCCAGTACTTGTGATCCTGTCCCCTGCTCCATTACTTGTGATCCTGTCCCCTGCTCCAGTACTTGTGATCCTGTCCCCTGCTCCAGTACTTGTGATCCTGTCCCCTGCTCCAGTACTTGTGATCCTGTCCCCAACTCCAGTACTTGTGATCCTGTCCCCTGCTCCAGTACTTGTGATCCTGTCCCCTGTTCCAGTACTTGTGATCCTGTCCCCAACTCCAGTACTTGTGATCCTGTCCCCTGCTCCAGTACTTGTGATCCTGTCCCCTGCTCCAGTACTTGTGATCCTGTCCCCTGCTCCATTACTTGTGATCCTGTCCCCTGCTCCATTACTTATGATCCTTTCCCCTGCTCCAGTACTTGTGATCCTGTCCCCTGCTCCAGTACTTGTGATCCTGTCCCCTACTCTATACCTACTACAGTACATGTGATCTCATCCCCTGTCCCCTGCTCCAGTACTTGTGATCCTGTCCCCAACTCCATTACTTGTGATCCTGTCCCCTGCTCCAGTACTTGTGATCCTGTCCCCTGCTCCTTTACTTGTGATCCTGTCCCCTGCTCCATTACTTGTTATCCTGTCCCCTGCTCCAGTACTTGTGATCCTGTCCCCTGCTCCAGTACTTGTGATCCTGTCCCCTGCTCTCGTACTTGTGATCCTGTCCCCAACTCCATTACTTGTGATCCTGTCCCCTGCTCCAGTACTTGTGATCCTGTCCCCTGCTCCAGTACTTGTGATCCTGTCCCCAACTCCAGTACTTGTGATCCTGTCCCCTGCTCCAGTACTTGTGATCCTGTCCCCTGCTCCAGTACTTGTGATCCTGTCCCCAACTCCAGTACTTGTGATCCTGTCCCCTGCTCCAGTACTTGTGATCCTGTCCCCTGCTCCAGTACTTGTGATCCTGTCCCCTGCTCCATTACTTGTGATCCTGTCCCCTGCTCCATTACTTATGATCCTGTCCCCTGCTCCAGTACTTGTGATCCTGTCCCCTGCTCCAGTACTTGTGATCCTGTCCCCTGCTCCAGTACTTGTGATCCTGTCCCCTACTCTATACCTACTACAGTACTTGTGATCTCATCCCCTGTCCCCTGCTCCAGTACTTGTGATCCTGTCCCCAACTCCAGTACTTGTGATCCTGTCCCCTGCTCCAGTACTTGTGATCCTGTCCCCTGCTCCAGTACTTGTGATCCTGTCCCCTGCTCCTTTACTTGTGATCCTGTCACCTGCTCCATTACTTGTTATCCTGTCCCCTGCTCCAGTACTTGTGATCCTGTCCCCTGCTCCAGTACTTGTGATCCTGTTCCCTACTCTATACGTGCTCCAGTATTTGTGATCCCATCCCCTACTCTATACCTACTCCAGTACTTGTGATCCTGTCCCCTACTCTATACCTACTACAGTACTTGTGATCTCATCCCCTACACAAAACCTACTCCAGTATTTGTGATCCCATCCCCTCCTCTATACCCTTTCCAGTATTTTTGATCCTGTTCCCTACTCTATACCTGTTCAGTATTTGTGATCCTGTCCCCTACTCTATACCTGCTCCAGTACTTGTGATCCTGTTCCCTACTCTATACCTGCTGCAGTATTTGTGATCCTGTTCCCTACTCTATACCTGTTCAGTATTTGTGATCCTGTTCCCTACTCTATACCTGCTGCAGTACTTGTGATCCTGTTCCCTACTCTATACCTGCTGCAGTATTTGTGATCCTGTTCCCTACTCTATACCTGCTGCAGTATTTGTGATCCTGTTCCCTACTCTATACCTGCTCCAGTATTTGTGATCCTGTTCCCTACTCTATACCTGCTGCAGTATTTGTGATCCTGTTCCCTACTCTATACCTGCTGCAGTATTTGTGATCCTGTTCCCTACTCTATACCTGCTCCAGTATTTGTGATCCTGTTCCCTACTCTATACCTGCTGCAGTATTTGTGATCCTGTTCCCTACTCTATACCTGCTGCAGTATTTGTGATCCTGTTTCCTGCTCCAGTATTTGTGATCCTGTCTCCTACTCTATACCTGCTCCAGTATTTGTGATCCTGTTCCCTACTCTATACCTGTTCCAGTACTTGTGATCCCATCCCCTACTCTTTACCTGCTCCAGTATTTGTGATCCTGTCCCCTACTCTATACCTGCTCCAGTACTTGTGATCCTGTCCCCTACTCTATACCTGCTCCAGTACTTGTGATCCTGTTCCCTACTCTATACCTGGATCATGACTTGTGATTCTATCCTCTGTTCAGTCTTATAGCCTGGTATTGGTCTGTAATTAGTTGTGTACTGCTAAGATAAGTGTGTGTTACTGGTGCAGTGTGCTCCCCCATTGGTTGTGGCAACCAACACTGATGAAAAGACTTTGAAGAGAGAGGGTGTGTGTGCCGCCAGCCTTCCCACCACAATGGCAATTGTTGCTGGATTTCTCGTGCAGAATACACTCAAGTTAGTACTGTTCTCAAGTTAGTAGTGTATTCAGTATGGCAGCTAGTATATCAAAACAATAGGTTTTACTGTGGCAGTTTAGTGAATCTGACATACTGATAAAAACACTGTGAATAATTGTCCTACACTAACATACAAAGGAAATAAAGTAAGTGTGAATGAAATGTTGAAACATGTTTTCAATTAGGAATTAACAATGTATAATCTCATAATGTAGCACTTTTATTGAAGTCAAAGATTGACAAGAATAAATGCCAGTACATGATCAAATTGTTGCAGATATTTGTTGAAGTTTGGTGAAGTGACATACTACCTTGGTTACAATGCACTCCAAGACTTCTTCCCCACCATGACAATGAGGCCTAACCCCCAGTGTGATGATAGCCACTGCAGGAGACAACAGAAGCTTTATCAGGTACAGGAGGATTTTCACAACATTGTGTGCATATTGTTTATGACCATATGGGATAGATATACATCCTATGAGATTTCACATGGGTCTGCATGTAAGAGATAGCGTGTGTGTTTCCAAGTAGAAATAATCAATCATGAGATTGGCTGAAAATAGGGGTCAGGGTGCACCGTGAAGTGCACAGCACTTTGATATTCATGCAGCTTGAATTATACAACCTTTTGTTTCAAAGTTGTACCTCATTAGACATGTGTTTCCCCAAAAATAGATGTCATGTCATTAAACCTGAAGTGCATGTACCACATTCACACCATGCACCAATAAGCCTCCCATGCTCCATTTCTACATGAATCTGTAGTACCCATTACAAGCTCTCTTACCAAGTGGGAAACTTTAAATGACAATCCATATTTTGTTGTATATAATGCACATGTTTTACAGAATATACAGCTGTTGTGCATGATATACAACGGTAGTTCTAGGAAACAAAGGTAAAATATTTGGCAGTGTGATTGCATTTGGACTGGACTTTTATAGTCAGTTAACTCCCTTGTGTATATATATATATATATATATATATATATATATATATATTATATATGTGTATACTGTAAATCTTGAAATTAACGTGGGCGTGAATTAAATGCGAAAAATGCTTGCTTACATTATTAAACATCGCATTTATATCAACAAAAAGACATTTTGGATAGCAGAAATACCAACTTAGACATACGCTGAAAACAAACAACTTTGTTCTACTCACTTATGTCGTCACTGATCACACCTGCAAGTCCAGACAGATGCCATACATGCAACACAGTGTCTTTGTTCTTTGTGACTGTGTCAAAGGCCGACACGAGCCAGTGTGCATGTATTGTTTTAGCGAAAGTACTCTACTCAGCGCTAATAAGCAGTGCTATTTGGTGTGTTGTGTGTGATTGGATTAATGTAAGGTTGGATTAAGGTGACGACTCTCCTGTAAACCTGACAGAGGACATTTTCTTTAGATGCTTGAAAGGAGGGGGGTGTCGCATTCATACTGAGTCGCATATTTGGCAAGGGACCAGCGGTCGCATTCTTTTGGAGACACATTAATTTCAAGATTTACATTAAATATATATGTATGTATTCCTACTTCATTACTGCCAACTATCGTGGATACTAGATGCCATATCCTCCCAGTCCCACTGGTGTATATATTACAAGATGCATGCACACACTATAGCTGTGGTGTACTGTAATCCATACACTCACCACCTGGGCCAACAGGCACATATACTATAGTTGTGGTGTACTGTAATCCATACACTCACCACCTGGGCCAACAGGCACATATACTATAGTTGTGTTGTACTGTAATCCATACACTCACCACCTGGGCCAACAGGCACATAAACTATAGTTGTGGTGTACTGTAATCCATACACTCACCACCTGGGCCAACAGGCACATATACTATAGTTGTGGTGTACTGTAATCCATACACTCCCCCCCTGGGCCAACAGGCACATATACTATAGTTGTGGTGTACTGTAATCCATACACTCACCACCTGGGCCAACAGGCACATATACTATAGTTGTGGTGTACTGTAATCCATACACTCACCACCTGGGCCAACAGGCACATATACTATAGTTGTGGTGTACTGTAATCCATACACTCCCCCCCTGGGCCAACAGGCACATATACTATAGTTGTGGTGTACTGTAATCCATACACTCACCACCTGGGCCAACAGGCACATATACTATAGTTGTGGTGTACTGTAATCCATACACTCACCACCTGGGCCAACAGGCACATATACTATAGTTGTGGTGTACTGTAATCCATACACTCACCACCTGGGCCAACAGGCACATATACTATAGTTGTGGTGTACTGTAATCCATACACTCACCACCTGGGCCAACAGGCACATATACTATAGTTGTGGTGTACTGTAATCCATACACTCACCACCTGGGGAAACAAGGACATTTCTTATTTATTTTTGTTGCCTTTCTGCAGGAAAGAGAAGAACTAAAACCGAAGGAAGAGAAAAAGGAGATGAAGGTTGAAGAGATTATCCATGAGGATGACTGGGGTATGTTCCACTCAGTAGTATAAGTATTGACAGTTCTGCCGCAACTCCACTGGAACCAGATTTATATACCTATCCTGCTACTACAGAGGGAATTTTTTATGAAAAAATGATGATGCGCACACACAGTCATCATGATTCGTATTAAAAGAATCATCAATATTAATTAATAATGGATAAAATTTACTATAGCCCACAAGGATATTAGAAAGGTATAGGAGCAATACAAAAATAAGCCACTGCGGCTAAGGTATCTAAAGATGTGGCCAAGGATTGACTAAAGAAACAAGCGATGTGGCAAATATACTTACTCGAGGAAGAAGTTTGATATTTTTACAACGAATGAAGCTCATCAGGCTGACCTCTTGTTTCTTCCCCATGATAAGTTAAGACGCAAAACATATAATTACGCTTTAACCATAGTGGATGTGGCTAGTCGCTACAAGGAGGCTGAACCATTAACCTCGAAAGATTCAACAAAAGTAGCTAATGCACTGAGCCGCATATATAAACGCGGACCACTAAAATGGCCCAAGTTATTTCAAGTAGATCCTGGTCGCGAGTTTATGGGATCAGTAACTAAATTGTTAACTAAGCACGATGTCACAATCAGGCGTGGTGAAAAAGAGGCCCACTGTACTCAAGCTATTGTTGAAAGATTTAACCGGACATTAGCAGAACATTTGTTTGGCTATCAGTATGTGATTGAAATGAAATCGGAACAATTAAGATCAACCGAAATGGGTGACACGATTATCAGCTGTTGTATCAGCGCTAAATAATGAAGTAACAAGATTAATCGGGAAGAAACCATCCGATGCGATTAAAATGAAATCTGTGACTTCCAAATCTTCAGCACCGAGGAGTGGCAAAGAACAAAAACTTCCGGATAGAGTAAGCGTAAGATATTTATACCAGCCCCATGAACCTCGTGCAAGCGATCCGATTTGGTCTCTTAAGATATATAACATTAGTCGGTTGGTTATGAAAAAAGGAGATCCTATTCTTTATTATCCCCCGCCCAACAAAGTTGGCGGGGGATATAGAAACGGGCTCTGTCCATCCATCCGTCCATCTGTCCGTCACATTTTGTTTCCGGAGCATAAATCAGAAACCGTTCAATGGTTTTTCATGAAATTTTGCAGGTCTGTCAAGTACATGCTGAACTGGTGCCTTTTGCTATTTAGAAATTTTAGACATTTTTATTTTTTACGTTTCCATGGCAACAAGATGGACTTAGGTTCTGTGAGGGTAGGGTTTGTTTCCGGAGCATAACTCATAAACCGTTCAATTTTTTTTCATGAAACTATGCAGGTTTGTCAGGTGTACATGCTGAACTGGTGCCTTTTGCTATTTAGAAATTTTAGACATTTTAATTTTTTAATTTTTTACGTTTCCATGGCAACAAGATGGACTTAGGTTCCAAACTCTTCTTTTTTTTACAATTTCCATGACAAGTTCCACCTCGGTTAAAAAAGGTTAGGGTTTGTTTAGATTTAATTATGTCATAAATTCTGCAACCAGGGCGGGGAATATAGCCACGTTAGTGGCAAACTCTTGTTTATCATTCGCCTTAGAATACCTTTTCGCTGTCATCGATATACAACCTCTTAATCCTTTCTCAACATAAATATTTATTCATTCAAATTTCTAAATATATCGAATATATCGGCGAGTAACAGTACATCGGTTTTTAAGTACAGATCATGATAATCGCCTAAATTCTTACAACCTAATTTATCCCACACCGTCAGAGCGTGTTCATAATCGACATCGGTTATTTTAGATTCTGTTAAGTTACTATAGAATGTTTCAAGGGGTGGTTATTTAGTTTATTCAAATCTAGACTAATCATCCATATATTCGTAAGGATATACACCTTTTCTCAACAACAAATGACGAGTTATCTGATCAGTATATTGAATTATTTTTGCAAAGTCATAGGGATTGTTCGCATTAGCTAAATTGTCCAGGGAAGAAACTGTATGGAGTCTATGAATCGAAGTCCATTACTTTTCTTTTTTTTCTAGCTTTCCCGTCCTTGTCCGTATAATGTATAGTTTTAATCAACGAGAAAGCGATATATTTTTCCATATTATTAGGAATGCATGTTAAGCCGCCATCGGCCTTTGAGATAGCTTGCATAATGAGATGTGAATCATATCCTCTAAGGTTGTGAAACACAACGGGGATGGGTATTGTTTGAGAATTCTTTTTAGTTTCAAGTTACACTCATTGTGCATGGCTCCCCGATAATTACCGTATTTTCTTGAGTATAGTGCACACTTTTTTCCCAAAAACACATCTGTGTAGAAGGGGGTGCGCATTATACACAAATTAATGAGTTTTGATGTTTTTTCCCCCATGGAAAGACATTTCCGTGAGCACGTAACACCGGAAATACCATGTCAACAAATCCATACTGAAGTTCGCAAATTATTCATGTATTACACTGTCCGGATATAAAAAGTGTTCTTTGTATATCTGGACTTATGTTTGATACATAATTTCATTAATTCTATTCAAAATTCCTTTTAATATTGTTTTAATTAATTTTGGCGAAATCGTGTGTGAAGCGATCGGAAGATTGCACAACTCACCGTTATTAACAGCAACCACGGTCAGATTACCTCTATTGACGCCTTGAAACGAACTTTAGTTGACATAGAATGGATACATATACCATAAATGCCATACTTTGACTCGTTAACAGTCATATTTGTTTTTGTTGGACGATTCTATGTCAACACGTAATTCTCGCGATCACGTACATGGGAGACTTGACGGTGACTCGTCAGACTGGTTCCATGTAAAAAATAATACCCAGCAATAGCGATCAGCTGCTTCGCTTAGATTTATTATTATTTTAAATATGTTAGTAAAAGCTGCATCTAAATTAACAAGATATTGGAATATATTATTCCTGATAAAAAAATAGTTTGAGATACAACTTTTGCTGATCCTTGCATTAAAATACTGTAAAGTTATAACATTGGGTGTGTCTTGACCGAATCACCGGTAGATTCTAAGAAAACGTGTGTACAGCTGATTGATGTGTCCGGCTTAGTTTACGAGAAAATACACAAGGTAATCTTAATCCCTGGATATAAAACAATGCCTAGCTGAACAAAAAATACAATTTAAACGGAAAATCAGCATGTCTGGTGATTTTTTATCTCAAATTTCGATTTTGTACTGACGAGGTTTCTCATTACCCGTTCATTTGCCGGACTTCACTGAAGGGTACAGTGTTATTTATTTCTGCGCATAATATTCAAATTTCTTTTTTTCCAAAATATTGAACCCGCTAGAGGGGGGTGCGCATTATACATGGGTGCGGACTATACTCAAGAAAATACGGTACCCGTGACGTGGCAATGATCTCTTACGGAATCCCCATTCAGGGGTTTATTACAAACATGACAAATCTTTGACTTCTTATAGGCTCTCCAATCATCCTTCGTCATACACATGGGTTTCTTACGCAATAAATTTTCCCCGATTATTCTCTCTTCATTTTGTAGGTATTCTAGGAACTTTTCCACTGCAACGGGACCTCTGTAGATCACGGGCGGGTTTGTTTTCCCATCATACCTTACAACTATATATTCAAACCCACAAGGAATATGTTCTTGTTTTGTATGTAAAACTGCATCCAGTATTGTGTTCGGTATTTTCTATAGGTTTGATAAGTGCTTTGAAGTCAGAGTAAATTATGTACGGTACTGGCATTTGATTACAATAATGTTCAAATTTTAGTATATTTTTTCCCTCTTTAGGGGCATATCGATCCTGATAGCAGTCTGTCCAACACCTCTGCAGTCTTCTTTATGCGCTTCTAATAGATCTTGTCTGGTGTACCCATGCTGGCATCTTTCGCAGAAATATTTCTTTCCATCATGTTTTGTTTGATGGCATAATAGCCTGCTAAAACTCTTTATAAACCTATGTACAACAATTTCTTTAGGAGAAGGTCCGAAAACATTTATAGCTAAATTATTTTGCTTTTCCGCCTTATCAGTTTGTGAGATTGGTGTAGGTTCGTCTATACCATCAAGGTTTAGACCGTCGTTTTGGGGATAGCTAGAAGGTCTATTTGCAATTTTAGAATCTGTGGGAAACAATGCAGATCTTATCATCATTCTGAAACAGTCATCGCCTATATTTTTTTACATTAATTATGGCTTTTTTCTTTTTATAATACGGGGTAAATCTATATAGGATCCACCTTTGAAAGGCATATAATTTGCTATATCTAAATATAAACTATCGATTTTATCCACACCCAAACCCGAACCTCTATTAGTCCAGCATTCTAAAGTTTCTTGTATCCGCTGAATGGAAGCATCTAATGATGCGCTTGTATCCGCTGAACTGAAGCATCTAATGATGCGCTTATAGACTCAGATTTGGTTATAACTTCTTGGTTGCTCCGGAAATAAGGTTCAGTATATTCTGCGTCATTTTGTACTCAATAACATTTTAACTGGTATTTTATACTATTTAAATCATCTATTTCCTTGTTAATTTTGCTCTATACAATATGCTTAACATCATTAACATCCAAGTTGGAATTAATATCCATCTTCCAACCTCTTAGGTATTTACCAACGCCGGCTGTGGGTACAAATCTTAACTCAACAACCGGATGATTTTTATCAACATCAACATTCAGTAAATCAATCAATTCAGCATTTTTCATTGGAGAATAACCACTCAGGCCACTTTTTTTTTGGCTTGAGCTTTGAGTTCTCTAACAGTCTGGGGTTTGTTGTATTCCCAACCGAGTAAATCAATCAATTTATCTTTTCTCATTCGAGAATAACCATGTAGACCACGTTGTTTTGACAAAGCTTTCAGCTCTCTGACAACATAAGTCATTGTGATATATAACTGCATGTGAACTAATGTCTAATTGGTTTGAATTCTACCCAATCTCTTAATCTCATTGTGGTAATCCTTTTTCCTCTCATAAATAATTTGAAAACATTTTTTGTCAGCACAGTGACTCTTACATAAACAGTAACTACCTTTGACCCCAACCCCACATACAGAACACGTATAATTAACATGCCCTTTTCTAATTGTAAAGACATGTATCCCACAATATATACCGATGCAACGTCTGTTGCATTGAATTGGTTTTCCCATGAGTGTAAATTTACATCTGGATTTGCCCCTAGCCATTGTGATAAATATTACACTTCTAGTATCATTTGTCTAAATGCGTGTCAGCCCAGCCTAACATCAGCAGTCAGCCAGTCAGCACGACATAGCTGAGCAGTCAGGGTTATAATTAATAGCTGATATGACTCAGCCCGACATAGTGTGTTGCCAGGTCATAGCTTATGCGTAATTGTATAGCTGAAAATCGCAACTACCAACCACCCAAACATTATAAACGCAAGGAAGTATTCGTGCATGGCAGATTCAACATCCTTAAATGTTTGAATTGAATGTCCTTGTTTACGAAGTTCATCATTAATAAAATCTAATCTCTCCATTATGCACCTGGCACATTGTGATTGGGTTGTTTAAAGTTGTTCTAATACTTTATTATGTCGTTTACGCTCCTCTTCAATTTCTTTAGCTTTTGATTCCCACAATAGAAAATAAAAAATTACTCTCAGAAAAAGCTAGAGCATTAACAATAGCTCCACCGACCATCATTGCAATTGATGCCTTGATGTTTTTGAACTGTGTTCAATAATACTATATATAAAAAATATTCAAATGTTTAGTTACTTCATTATGTCTTCTGGGATAAGCCCTTTTTTGATTAGCATATCTTTTGTAGCCATAGCTAGGCCTACATCTAGAGCCATCATACCGATATCATAACCATTAAAATCTAGCTGGGGTGGTGTGGCTTTAGTAATCATTTTAGCTATACGGCCATAGCCAATGGCGAAGCCGCTGACCACCGCTGAATGATACGTTTCATTTACCAACATTTTACCGTCTGTCACTGGAGTAATCATTGCTTTTATAACATTACATGAGGGCTTAACTCTAATTGAACCTCATCTAATTTTTGAACTTGTGGTGTTTTCTCTTCTCCGGTCTTATAAAACCATACTGCTGCTATAGCAACAACCCCTAGTTCATAGGGAGCCCAAGTTTTAATCGGGCTATGTTCAGTATTGTGTATTAGTTTTGCCTTCCTCGCTAGCGCACCTTTCCTACCAGCTGCGACTTTCTGGGGATTCTTTGTCACTCCGACTTGTGATGCAATCAGTCTTTGTGGTGTAATCGCTTGTGTTTCCTCGCTATTTCCGTCTCCATTATTAGTAAGTGGGCACGTATGTTTAAATTGACAATACCTAGCTGTTATTTAACCGCTGTTAAGTGGCGCCAAGAACATTCCGTATCTATGAAAAAACTCACAGCTTACTGCGCTTAAAGCGTGTTTGATGAATGGGTCTTTTTCGAGAGATTCTCATAAATACATGCGATTTCTTCCGGGATAGGAAGAAACATACTAGCTACAACTGTGTATAGTTGTAACATAGCCGAAACTATTGTTTTAGTCATGGTAGCTCCCCGTCTAGACTCGTTAAGCGTGTATAGTTTTTTAATTTCCTCGTCATGTTATCATTTTTTTCAGTGGTATAATTTTCCCCAAAATATTGGGAACAATTTCCACCAGCTACCAAAGCCGCGAGTCTTTCTCTATGTTGATCTGTAACTACAGGCTCATCTTTGAGCAGTTGATCGATAAGTTCGTTGTATTCCATCATGTAATATCCAATGAGATATTTAAGTCTAACATAATGAAATATGGCATATCCAAAACAGCCCCAAATAATAAACTGTAGCAAAAGAATTAGGATTTCAAACCACATTATTACCATAATAACCGCTAATGTTCAATTTATCGCATTTTGCTAAATTTTGCTATATTTGCTTTAATTTGCTAAATTTTGCTATAATTTTGCTATTTTTGCTATGTTTTTGCTCAGCAATTGCATAAGCAACTGGTTGATTGGTTTTTAATATGAGTTTTCAGTGCTTCATTTCCGCAAACAGTTTTCTGACTTTATCTCGCTCGAGCTTGGTAGAAATAACATCATTTTCACGTAGACATTCCTCAATTGAATCTCAGTCTTTGCAATGAAACAGGGCTACCCATTTGGTCTGCTCTCTGAGATCTTTCAGGACAGAGTTGTATATTTGGGTTAGTATGCTATGCTCCATATGTCGTCCGAAGAATGCTAAATATGAAAGCATATCTTTCTTTTTGGTAAGTTCTTTACTCGCACTGCAATCGTCTATTGTAAAAAGGGTTGATTCTTCTTTTTATTTTTCGTGACATTCTCGTAAACAGTCTCGTAAACCATTGCCCGGATCAACTTTGTACACCCCGGGGTCATTCATTACCCAATCTCTTGATAGGTATGTTTTCCTAACGTTTAAAGTCTGGCACAGAATAATAATACGGTCGAAAACATCCCGATTATGATTTTGTAATATATCTGTTTTTCTGCAACCCGCTTGCTCGCATATGTGAGCGCAGTGCAGTTCTTTAGGTAAAAGATTATTAATAGTTCGCTTTCACGAATCTTCCATTCTGTATATTAAGTTGTACTTAATCACGTAAAAATATATGTTTAATTTACCAGCCGCTTCGAAGAGCTTCGTTATCTGTATAGTAACACCCTCACTAGCATTTTCTATTCTTCGCCCACTGTCGTGACGTTGGTCATCATCTGTAGTTTGCATGTCGATCCATAGCACATACTTTGTGGTAAGGAATTCAGCCAGCAATACATCCCCGAGAGACAGATCTTTCATGACCGCGTTAACTTCTGGGCTTCATTTTATAGAAGGGAGTTTTTTAATCTTATCCCACTGTTGATATGCTCGCATGCCTTGACTATATAGTTGATTAGGCACGCCCTCGATAGTCAATTCTACTTTTGTAATCTCGGGATTATAGAACTTCTCGGTATCTCTTTGAAATGCTTCAGAAGGGTCCTCGAACAACATGAAAATACCCTTCAACGATCTCACGGGGGTGTTTAGATTGATATTCCACGTCGTATCTCTTTTGTTCCTGGTGATCTTTAGGTGTCGAAGCATGTTATCGTACAAAATGGCTAAACTTTCGGTATACTGGTTATGAATTTGTCTGGCTAATTCAGGATCTGTTATCATATCATACTCCAGTGGGAAGAGCTAGCATCTTCTGTATCTTTGATTACCCTGCTGTAGTCATTAAAAGTGAGTTTGTATTGTAACCTATCGCCTAGGGATGCTTGATAAAAGGGCATGTGACTATCTAGTAATTCAAAGTCGAGCGGAATATAGAATCGATTACCAAATGCATCAGCAACAGCCTTATCTTCTACGATTGTATTGTTGCCACTATCAGCACCCACATGCAGTCTCATTGTGTTCTGATTACAAATACCTTGGTACTGTAAGTTTTCCCGTTCTTTAGCTGTTCTCCAGAGATCCATGTAAGCAAATTATACATCGCTATCGTCAATACTCAAAACTTCATTACCGCTAATTTTAATTGCGATATTTTTAACAATCGCACGACCTATGTTCTGAACGAGCTCTCTGTTAGCGTCGAAAATAATTGTAAATGATAGTCGTGCAGTTCCTGGAACTATCACATCATGAGCGCCTATATTAGGAGAGCGAACCAGAAGTGTTTGATTCTGATTAATGGTACTCAGGTTATTAGTTATAGTTACAGACAGGCGAATTGCTTTGACCCCTAATGGATCCCGAAGTCTACGTTGTCGGTTTAACATGCGTCCATATTGCGAAGACATTGTTTATATTGAAATTATGTAACCTTCTGTTTAATATAAATATGGATGATTTTAATCTAGATAACCTAACTGATACTAGTACAATTGAAGAGGGTACTGATGAAACCATCTTTACGAATCTTAACGATGAACTTTTGAAACCAGCCGTTAATGATTATTACGATGCCTTAAAAGAAACTCCTATTGGTCGTGACTGTTCAAAGTTTATGATAGATAGTAAAGGAATATTGTGACTGCAAGGCTCTCCGGATATTGGTCTTATGAATTCTCGTACTCGTAAGCCCCTAGCCTTGTCACCGATAGCCAGTAAACATGGCATCAACTTTGTTCGTAATGATTAAGGTTTTGTAGACTACTCACGAGAAAACTTTCTGCGAAGACTACTAAGGTTCTTCAGACTGTGCGGACTGAACTCTGTGCCATAGATAAAGATAATTTGGAAGAAAGCTTTAAGCTGGCCTCAAACGGAATCTTGGATACCTTTGGTTATCCCTGTTACAGGTACCACCATCTGTGAAGCTCAGTATTAGGGAATATACAAGACAATGCAAACAATGCGGGGAGAACTCATTAATAATATAGCAAAGCTATCTGAACTCGACAAGCATATAGCTTATGAGAAAACAACAGGCGGGCGATGAATTCAGTAGACGCCGGATTGCGGAAAGATTGTGTAACTTAGAAGACGAAAGATCGGCCCACCTCGAAACGGCTTCCACTAATAGAGAGGCACTTCGTTCCCAAATCAGTCGAATTCGAGAAACTATCAAGCAAGTCCTCAACGATGATACTACACTGGCTGATAAAATTTAAACATTGTTCAGAGAACAGGGGATAACCATTGCCAGTATTTTAACTGCATTGGGATTTATTATATCGACTTTGACTCTCGCGTTAACCGGTGGAGGTGGACCACCCACACCACCGACACTACCAAGGCCAGATGGTGTAAACGAGTGGATAAAAAAACATTTAAAAGAATTAGGGGAAGCACTGGGAAAGCTTGCGGGGAAAGCCGCATCTGCACTTCGCGGTATAATAGGGAGTATTGTTTCCTGGCTCTTGAATTTATTAGCTAAGACTGCCACTTGGCTTAGTCAAAACTTGTGGGCACTGATCGTAGCAATTGCCGAGCTGTTGTACTTATCCGTTATCCAAATCATGAGTAAAACAGCCACAACTCCACCTACTATAAGCGCTGTTTTTTCATCAATATGTTGTCGATATTTAGCTGCAATATGTGGCAGCACTGGTGACTGTTGCAGTTGTTGTGGTGTGTCAGTAGATATGTGTGGTTTTACTATTCCCGTTTTGCCTGTGTTTGTTTGGGTTATTAATTTGGTGTTAATAGCTGAATTTATACCTGGTTTTTGTGGATCGGAAGCAATGACAATTTTATTATTATAGCTTATCACTTTACCGATCTTAAGCTCCATATTACTCGGTGACATGTTTAGTCCTGCCCTATAAACGTAGTCTAGTTTGGATTTAGCGTACTGTAATACATCTTGATAACGCTTTATAGAAGATGGTATGTCAACTGGTGAATTAATAGCATCCTCTACATTTGCGACAAACTGTTTTTGTACATTGAGCACCGTCCCAGAACCAATTATTCCCGTTTGTGTTTGTGATTGTGTACCAAGAATTGCCCATACATAAGTTCTTATTGATTCATAAACTCTTACAACTTCTGGGTTAGTAAAATTATTTTCTGTTCTATCATACAGAAATTCATTCCAAGCATTTCCGGGTGGTTGCTCAAACTTTTGAACGGTGAAAGCAACACCACCATTACATCTAATCTGATAGTACACGTGAAATGATAAAACAGACTAGTAGTATAGGTAATGATGGTTCTGCCCCAACTCCACTAGAGCCAGATTTATATACCTATACCACCACTACAGGTGGCATTTTTTATGTGTAAATGATGATGCGATTCAACGATCTTCATGAGATTAAACTAAATTGACTCTAGCTCACCACCACCTGGAGTCAATCAATGCTTCTATGATATAAGTTTTTATAGGTAATGGGGGTTCTGGACCACTTCCCCTGGAGCCAAATTTATATACCTATACCACCACTACAGATGGAACTTTTTCCAGCGTCAAAACGCTGATGTGATTCAACGATCGCCATGAGTCGTATTAAAAGAAACATCAATATTAATTAATAACGAATAAAATTTACTATAGCCCACGAGGATATTGGAAAGGTGTAGGAGCAATAAAAAAATTAGCCACTGCGGGTTAAGGTATCTAAAGATGTGGCCAAGGATTGGTTAAAGAAACCAAGCGATGTGGCAAATATATTTACCGGCACCGCGTTATATACCGAGGAAGAAGTTTGATATTTTTACAACGAATGAAGCTCATCAGGCTGACCTCTTGTTTCTTCCCCACGATAACGTAAGACGCAAAACGTATAGATACGCTTTAACCGTAGTGGAGGTGGCTAGTCGATACAAAGAGGCTGAGCCATTAACCGCGAAAGATTCAACAGAAGTAGCTAATGCACTGAGTCGCATATATAAACGCGGACCACTAAAATGGCCTAAGCTATTTCAAGTAGATCCCGGTCGCAAGTTTATGGGATTGGTAACTAAATTGTTAACAAAGCACGATGTCAAAATCAGGCATGGTGAAAGAGAGGCCCACCGTAGTCAAGCTATCGTCGAAAGATTTAACCGGACATTAGCGGAACGTTTGTTTGGCTATCAGTATGGGATGGAAATCGGAATGATTGAGATCAACCGAATGGGTGACACGATTATCAGCTGTTGTATCAGCGCTGAAATGAAGTAACGAGATTAATCGGGAAGAAACCATCCGATGCAATTAAAATAAAATACGTAACTTCCGAATCTTCAGCACCGAGGAGAGGCAAAGAACAAAAACTTCCGAATAGAATAAGCGTAAGATATTTATACCAGCCCGGTGAACTCGAAGGAGGCCTACTTTGCGCAACAGATCCGATTTGGTCTCTTAAGACATATAACATTAGTCAATTGGTTATGAAAGAAGGAGAGCCTATTCTTTATTATCTTAAAGATCGACCGGGCAGGGCATTTGTACGAGAAGAGTTGTTCATAGGTCCCAACGATACCGTATTACCGCCCTAAATAACCTTAAGCATAGGTAGTTACACCATCCTTATCAATCCATCTCTTTGTATCTAAAGGGGATAATGATGTCTTGTTCATTCTTAATCCATATATCCTATGATTGTAACTTCTTAAAGAGTTCATCTCGTGTTTCAATGTTCTACCGTTGAATAATGCTTCTTTATACGTTCGTGTTTGATATGCTTTTTTACCACATACTTCTTAACGCCTTTAGCTTTTCTTATCTCTCCATTATCGGACTTCTTTATAGAATACATCTTAGGTCTTAATCCTACATACTTCGCTATAGGGGTCCCAGCACATTCATCCTTCATCTTACCTAACATCTTTTTTTTTTACTACGCTGTGCAGTGGATTATCTTTTGGGTAATCTTGTGTCGTACATATCTATTTTTTCTGCCATATCTTTACACACATCCTCGGTTTGTATTTCCATCAACAAAGAATCTGTGTCGGTATATAACACCTCGCATCTATCGCCGTATTGCTTCTTAAGTTCGTTGTAATAAAAGTCATACATTAAGTGTTTTGACAAGTCGAGAATACTCATACCGACGTACTATGGTCTGTTGAATTTTATATTACTCTTCTGCATAAGTCGTTATCGAATATCTTGCTTCTGTTAAAAGGCGGACTGGCTATAAGTTTCCTGAGTCTTTCTTCCTCATTAAACCTGACAAATTTAACATCAACACGCTTCCTTAGATTCTCCATAGTTTTACCAAATACTGAGTTATTCATGAGCTTATATAGATTCTTTTCGAAATCGCTGGTAGCTATCTTTCTTAAATCTGTGTTCAGTCTTATATAGGGTTCCGTCCAAGGACTTTGATCAAACTTTAGAACTCTGTGTATTTTCTTAAGTTTCATACCTAACGATAGATATAACTGGAGATTTCTGTAGTGAACTATATATTTTGTCTTATCCATCAAATTTGGTACGAGTTTTTCTTCGTTAGCTATTCTAGTATTACCCATCAAGGAGTGTTGATATTCCGACATCCAATCTTTATTAACCATTAATTAATCTTTCGGGAGCTAGCGGATAACTGTTATGATCTTTATGTAACGAATTTGGATATTCCAAGTCAACTTCTAGTATGTACCCTTTATAGGAATCTGAGGGGATATCATTCACTTGATATCAATCACATCGACCCACTCGAAACCACCCGTGGGTAAAGGTTGACTCATAGCTCATCCGTACAAATGTTGGCGTCGAGATATAATATGTGCGTCTCAGGTTTACTCAGATCATATCCTTCCACTAATTTATTATTAGCCTTAGAATACCTTTTCGCTGTCATCGATATACCACCTCATAATCTTTCTCACTAAACAAGTGCATATCGTAATCGGTGAGTAATTTTAGTTCTATGCCGGTCTTCTTCAACAATGCATCCCACGATAGTACCATGCCGGGTCCAAGCCGTATTGTCTTTAAAATGTCTTTCTAAATATATCAAATATATATAGGAGTAACAGTACATCGATTTTTAAGTACAGATCGTGATAATGACCTAACTTCTTATAACCTAATTTATCCCATACAGTCAGAGCGTGTTCATAATCGGCATCTGTTATTTTAGATTCTGTTAAGTTACTATAGAATGATTCAAGGGGGGGTAATTTAGTTTATTCAAATCTAGACCAATCATCCATATATTCGTAAGGATATACACCTTTTCTCAGCAATAAATGACGCGTTAACCTATCGGTATATTTATTTGTTATCGCAAAGTCATCGGGATTGTTCACTTTAGCTAAATTGTCCAGGGAAGATAACAGAAACTGTACGGAGTCTCTGAATCTAAGCCCATTACTTTGCTTTATTCTGGCTTTCCCATCCTTGTCCCTATAATGTATAGTTTTAGTCAACGAGAATTATATATATTTTTCCATATTATTAGGAATACACGTTAAGCCGCCGTCGGTCTTTGAGATAGCTTGCATAATGAGATGTGAATCGTATCCTCTAAGGTTGTGAAACACAACGGGGATGGGTATTGTTTGAGAATTCATTTTTAGTTTCAAGTTACACTCGTTATGCGCGGCCTCCCGATAATTACCCGTGACGTGGCAATGATCTCTTACGGAATCCCAATTCAGGGGATTATTACAAACATGACAACTCGTTGACTTCTTATGGGCCCTCCAATCATCCCTCGTCATACACATGGGTTTCTTACACGATAATTTTTCCCTGATTATTCTCTCTTCATTTTGTAGATATTCTAGGAACTTTCCCGCTGCATCGGGACCTCTGTAAATCACGGGCGGGTTTGTTTTCCCATCATACCTTACAACTATATATCCAAACCCTCAAGGAATATGTTCTTGAGTTTTGTACGTAAAACTACTATCTTGATTATTATCTTGATTATTTTCTATAGGTTTGATAAGCGCGTCGAAGTCGGCGTAAATTACGTATGGTACTTGCATTTGATTACAATAATGTTCAAATTTTGATATATTTTTCCCCTCTTTAGGCATATTGATCCTGATAGCGGTCTGTCCAACACCTCTGCAGTCTTCTTTATGCGCTTCTAATAGATCTTGTCTGGTGTACCAATGCTGGCATCTTTCGCAGAAATATTTCTTTCTAGCATGTTTTGTTTGATTGTATAATAGCCTGTTTAAACTCTTTATCCATGTATAATGATATTTTCCATCTTTTTCGATCAGAAATGATTGATTCTGGGAATATGTCCCGGGGCAGAGCTTATCCTGCGTACAACAATTCCTTTAGAATGTCCGAAAACATTTATAGCTAAATTATTTTGCTTTTCCACCTTATAAATTTGTGAGATTGATGTAGGTTCGTCTATACCATCGAAGTTGAGTCCATCGTTTTGGGGATAGCTCGAAGGTCTATTTGCAATTTTAGAATCTGTGGGAACAATGCAGATCTTATCATCATTCCTAAACAGTCATCGGATTTATTTTTTACATTAATTATGGCTTTTTTCTTTTTATAATACGGGGGTAAATCATAAGATCCACCTTTGAAGGGCATATAATTTGCTATATCTAAATATAAACTATCGATTTTATCCACACCCCAACCCGAACCTCTATTAGTCCAACGTTCTAAAGTTTCCTGTATCCTCTGAATTGATTATCTAATGATGCGTTTATAGTATTGGATTCCGTTATAACTTCTTGATTGCTTCGGAAATATGGTTCGGTATATTCAGTGCTATCGTCTGTGTTACTTTTACTCAATGACATTTTAATCGTCAGCTGGTATTTTATACTATGTAAATCATCTAACTCCTCGTTAATTTTACTCGATATGATGGGCTTAACATCATTAACATCCATGTTGGAATTAATATCCATCTTCCAACCTCTTAGATATTTACCAACGCGGCGGATGTGGGTATACAAATTTTAATTCTTGTTGATTATTATCAACATCATCTTGTTGATTATTATCTAGTAAAGCGATCAATTCAGCTGTTCTCATTTGAGAATAACCTCTCAGCCCACTGTTTTTTGCTTGAGCTTTGAGTTCTCTATCAGTCTGGGGTTTGTTGTATTCCCAACCGAGTAAATCGATCAATTCAGCTTTTCTCATTCGAGAATATCCAAGTAGACCACGTTGCTTTGCTAAAGCTTTCAGCTCTCTGACAACATAAGTCATTGTGATATATAAATACATGTGAACTAATGTCTAATTGGTTTGAATTCTACCCAATCTATTTATCTCATTTCGGTAAGCCTTTTTCCTCTCATAAATAATTTGAAACCGTTTCTTGTCAGCACAGTGACTCTTACATAAACAGTAACTACCTTTGACCCCAATCCCACATACAGAACACGAATAATTAACATGCCCTTTTCTAATTGCAATGGGGCGGTCGGGTAGCCTAGTGGTTAAAGCGTTCGCTCGTCACGCCGAAGACCCGGGTTCGATTCCCGACATGGGTACAATGTGTGAAGCCCATTTCTGGTGTCCCCCGCCGTGATATTGCTGGAATATTGCTAAAAGCGGCGTAAAACCTCACTCACTCACTCACTCTAATTGCAATGGAGTGGATTCCACAAAAATCTGACATACAGCTCTTTCCACAAAAATTTGTGATCGGCCAATGCGTATGAATTTACATCTTGATGTGCCTCTCGCCATTGTGATAAATATATACTTCTAGTATCATTTGTCTAAATGCATGCCCAGCCTAACATCTCCACTGGTGATTTATTGATTAGCAGTCACTCTGACTCGCTCTCCAGCCCTTACTTGGTCATGGTTTATGCGTAGTTATTGTGTAACCTAAAATCAATACAGCAGTCAACCCACATATTATGAATTTTACCTCGCAGTCTTTTTGTTCCTCTGACGGTGTATTAAACTGACTCATTGTTGGTCTCGGCATAGGGTCAGGTTTTTTCCCATAATCTGCATGGCAGATTCGATATCCTTAAACATTTGAATTGAATGTCCCTGTCTACGCTAGAGCCTTAACAACACCTCCATCAACCATCATTGCAATTGATGCCATATTATATGAATATAAAATATTCAAATATTTATATGAATATAAAATATTCAAATGTTTAATTACTTCATGATATCTTCCGGGATAAGCCCTTGTTTGATGAGCATATCTTTTGTTGACATAGCCAATCCTATATGAAGAATCATCATACCAATATCATAACCATTAAAATCTAGCTTGGGTGGTGTGGCTTTAGTAATCATTTTAGCTATACGGGCATAGCCAATGGCCAAGCCGCTGACCACTGCTGAATGATACGTTGCGTTTACCAACATTTTACCGTCTGTAACTGGAGTAGTCATGCTTCTTATAGCAATATATGAGGGCTAACCTCTAATTGAACTTCTTGTTGTGACATCAGGGTTGACGTTTTCTCTTCTCCGGTCTTATAAAACAACCATACAGCTGCTATAGCAACAACTCCTACTAGTGCCCAAGTTTTAATCAGATCAATATTTGAATTATTCATTAGTTTCGCTTTGTGCGCAAGCCCGCCCATTCTTCCAGCCGAGATTTTTTTTGGGTTCTTCCTCGTCACTCTGGGTTGTGGTTGTGGTTGTGGTTGTGGTTGTGGTGCAATGGTTTGTATTTCTTCATTCACTATCTCTTGTGTTTGTGTTGCAATCGGGGTTATTATTTCCTCGTTTGCAATCTGTTGTGGTGTCACTTGTTGTGATTGTGTTTCCGCAATCTGTTGAGTCTCAATTATTATTAAGTGGGCACGTATGTTTAAATTGACAATACCTAGCCTTTATTAAAGCTGTGGTGAGTGGAGCTAAGAACATTCCGTATCTATGATAAAACTCACAGCTCACTGAGCTTATAACATGTTCAATGAATGGGTCTTTCTCGAGTTCTCGATGTTCTGCAGGGATAGGAAGAAACGTACTAGCTACGATTGTGTATAGTTGTAATATAACCTATCGTTTTAGTCATGGTAGCTCCCAGTCTAGACTGGTAATGCGCGTACAGTTTTTAAATTTCTTTTTCGGTCATGTTATCAATTTTTTCGATGGTATAATTTTCCCAAAATATTGGGAACATTTTCCACCGGCTACCAAAGCGGCGAGTCTTTCTCTATGTTTATCTAAAGATTTATCTGTCATAGGTTCTTCTGCATGTTGATGAGATTCTTTGATGTTGATGAGCATTTGTTCGATGAGTTCGTCGCATTCCATAATGTAATACCTAAGGAGATATTTAAGTCTAACATAATATAATATGGCATATCCAATACATCCCGTAATAAAAAACTGTTGCGAAAGAATGAGGATTTCAAACCACATTATGTCATATTAACCGCTCATGTTCAGTTCATCGAATGTTTTCGCTATATTTGCTATAATTTTGCTATATTTGCTATAATTTTGACGAGAGACGGATCTTTCACGACTGCGTTAACTTCTGGGCTTCGTTTTATAGAAGGGAGTTTTTTAATCTCATCCCATTGATGATACGCTAGCATTCCTTGGCTATATAGTTGATTAGGAACGCCCTCAATAGTCAATTCTACTTTTGTAATCTTGGGATTGTAGAACTTCTCGGTATTTCTTTTAAATGCATCGGAGGGGTCCTTGAACAACATCAAAATACCCTTCAACGATCTCGTGGGGACGTTTAGATTGATATTCCATGTCGTATCTTTTTTGTTCCTGGTGATCTTTCGATGTCGAAGCACGCGATCGTACAAAATGGCTAAACTTCCTGTATACTGGTTATGAATTTGTCTGGCTAATTCGGGATCTATTATCATGTCATAGTCCAGCGAGATATTGTCAATGGAATAGCTAGCCATTTCATCCCCAGTGACTTTGATTACTCTGCTGTAGTCATTAAAAGTGAGTTCGTATTCTAACCTATTAACTAGGGATGCTTGATAAAAGGGCATGTGGGAATCTAGTAATTCAAAGTCGAGGGGAATATAGAATCGGTTACCTAATGCGTCGGCAACGGCCTGATCTTTAACGACGGTACTATCACCACTAGAAGCATCTACACGCAGTCTCAATGTGTTCTTATTACAAATACCTTGGTACTGTAAGTTTTCCCGCTCTTTATCTGTTCTCCAGAGATCCATGTAACAATAGTATAGATCGCTATCGTCGATACTCAAAACCTCATTACCGCTAATTTTAATCGCGATTTTCTTAACGATAGCTCGACCTATGTTCTGAACAGGCTCCCTGTTAACGTTGGCAGAAGTCAAAATAATCGTAAATGCTAGTCGGACAGTTCCCGGAACACATCGTGTGCACCGAGATTAGGAAAGTGAACCAGAAGCGTTTGATTCTGATCGATGGTACTCGCGTTATTAGTTATAGTTACAGACTGACGAATTGCTTTGACCCCTTATGGATCTCGAAGTCTACGTTGTGGGTTTAACTTGCGTCCGTATTGCGAAGACATTGTTTTATTGAAATGATGTAACCTTATGTTTAATATAAAAATGGATGATTTTAATCTAGATGATTTTGATAACCCTAGTACAATCGAAGAGGTACTGATGAAACCAGCTTTGGTGGCAAGAATCTTAACGATGAACTTTTACAATCAACCGTCAATGATTATTACGATACCTTTAAAGATGTTAGTCCTATTGTTCGTGAATATTCAAAGTTTGAATTAGATAGTAAAGGAATATTGCGACTGAGTAGCAAACCTGATATTGATCTTATGAATTCTCGTACTCGTAAGCCCCTAGCTTTGTCTACGATAGCCAGTATACACGACATCAACATTGTTCGTAATGAATTAGGTTTTGTGAACTACTCACAACGAGCAAAACTTTCCGAAAAAGACTACTAAGGTTCTTCGGACTGTGTGTACTGAACTCGGTACTATAGATAATTTGAAAGGAAGCTCGAAGGTGGCCTCGGACGGACTCGGAGAAATCTTGGATACCTACTACGATAATTCCACATTACAGGTACCATCCTCGGAGTTCAGTATTAGGGAATTACGAGGTCTTGACAAGGCAATGCAAACAATGCAGGGAGAACTCATCAATAATATAGCCAAGCTATCCAAACTCGACAAGCATATAGCTTATGAGAAAACAAAACTTGAAGAGGTGGGTGATGAATTCAGTAGACGTCTCGTTGCAGAAAGATTGCGTAACTTAGAAGACGAAAGATCGGCCTGCCTCGAAGCAGCTTCGAGTAATAGAAAGGCACTTCGTTCACAAATCAGTCGAATTCGAGAAACTATCAATCAAGTCCTCAACGATGACACTACACTGGCCGATAAAATTAAAATATTGTTCAGAGAACAGGGAATAACCATTGCCAGTATTTTAACGGCATTGGGATTTATTATATTGACTTTGACTCTCGCGTTAACCGGTGGTGGTACAGGAGGTGGTACACCCCCTACTGATAAAAAGGGTATAAAAGAGTGGATAAAAAAGCATTTAAAAGCATTAGGTTCAGCACTAGGAAAGCTCGCTAGAAAAGCCGCATCTGCACTTCCCGGTATAATAGGGAGCATAGTTTCCTGGCTCTTGAATTTATTAGCTAAGACCACCACATGGCTTAGTCAAAACTTGTGGGCACTGATCGTAGCAATTGCAGGGCTGTTGTACTTATCCGTTATCCAAATCATGAGTAAAACAGCCACAACTCCACCTACTGCTAAAGACTATTTAACCAAATCAGTTCATTAAGAACTATTTAACCAAATCAGTTCGCTGACCAAATCATGAGTAAACCAGCTGCAACTCCACCCACTACAAGTGCTGTTTTTTCATCGATATGTTGTTGATTTTAGCCGCTATATGTGGTGGCACTTGTTTTTGTGCATCGAGCGCTGTCCCAGAACCAATAATGTATGTTCGTGTTTGCGATTGTGCACCGAGAATTGTCATTACATTAGTTCTTATTGATTCATTAACTCTTACAACTCCTGGGTTAGTAAAATTATTTTCTGTTTTATCATTAAGAAATTCATTCCAAGCGTTTGCGGTATCGTTCAGATGTACAAATTTTGTAACAATATAAGCCAAACCACCCTTAAAACTCATAAGAGAACCTCTCCAATCGTTACTCGAGAGTTCCCAGACATGATTAAGATTATGCAATCTTACAAAAAGATTGTTTTTCTGTAACAACTTAAATGGATCGAATGGTTGATGAGTTTTTTTAACTAAATCATCGCTTTCTTCTTTAACAGTTTTTTATCCGCTGTACGGAACACCTAGACCATGGTTAATTCCTTTAATACGCCAATCTTTACTCGTAGAAATATTAAATTCCTGACAAATACGTTGGAATGCCGACCTATTGTACGGATTATTTGATGCATTCCATGCTCGATCCTGCGGTAATGGTGCACTAATTTCTTTAAGTATACGTCTAATCTGATAATACACGTGAAATGATAAAACAGACTTATTTAGTTCAAATCCTTGGGCATAAAGAAATACACCACATCCTGTTGTGGCACACCATATGGCAAAGTTTAACTGATTCTGCCAAAATTGCATTGGATTGTGGAACCAATCGTGCACCATTTTATCGCTAGTTGCCGTGAACCTGTATTTTTCAAAGATATCAAGGAATTCAACAAAAAAATTAGCACCAGAGGCACTTACTAAAATCAACTGATAAGTAATATAAGTTGATTTCATATTTAAGTTATAATATAGTATCATTGTATATTTGATATGTATGTTACACTCCCTGGAATAACAAATGGTCAGTCTATTCAACTGCTTCATACTATCGATAACTCGGATGGTCAACTTGAAGTCGCCCTATGCAATGTAACGTATTACCGGCGGTGGATCAATATAAATGCTGTGAGAAGAAATACTCAGATAATGATAAATAGAAAACGACACATTATACCTGATGGGTATTACAGCATATGCTCACTCAATGATGAATTTTTTAAGCCTTTGGGAGTTAGTCTCACACAAAATGAGTCCAATGGGATGCTGATTCTAAAAGCTGGAGAAAAGGATGTAAAGCTTTTCATGAACTTAGCAGTTACACTTAGATTTGCACTCAGAGATATAACAGTAATCAAGACATCAGCACAGGGAGTTAAATTACCCGATTTAGTTCCCTATAAAGAGTTGTGCATCCATCTTGATCAGATAAGCACGACGGATAATATTCAACCCGAAAGTCCTTCAACTCTACTCATATCTATTCCAGTCAAAGATGAAAAATATAATAGTGGTAGAACGGAATCTTTCTCATCATTACAATATAAAAAATTGAAGTGTGGTATTATTTCAGACCTCAAATTTCTGTATTAGATGTAAAACACCAACCTGTACATATAGGATACTTAAATGTGTAACACTCCATTTTATAAATAATGGTTGATTTCATATTTAAGTTATGATATAGTATCATTGTATATTTATTATGTATGTTACACTCCCGGGAATAACAAATGGTCAGTCTATTCAACTGCTTCATACTATCGATAATTCGGATAGTCAACTTGAAGTCGCCTTATGCGATGTAACCTATTATTTGCGGTGGACCAATATAAATGCTGTGAGAAGAAATAATATGGCTTTTTTTATCAGGTATTGGCGAACCCATTACTATACCTGATGGGTATTACAGCGTATGCTCCCTCAATGATGAAATTTTTAAGCCTAATGGAGTTATTCTCACACAAAATGAGTCGAATGGGGTGCTGAAATGAGATCCTGGAGAAAAGACAATGGCTTTTTTACGAACTTAGAAGAATCACTTGGATTTCCTAAACAAAAATTTATATGATCCAACCAAACACGACATGGAGTTAAATTACCCGATTTAGTTCCCTATAAAGAGTTGTGCATCCATCTTGATCAGATAAGCACGACGGATAATATTCAACCCGAAAGTCCTTCAACTTTACTCATATCTATTCCAGTCAAAGATGAAAAATATAATAGTGGTAGAACGGAATCTTTATCAGCATTACAATATAAAAAATTAAAGCGTGGTATTATTTCAGACCTCAAAATTTCTGTATTAGTTGTAAAACACCAACCTGTACATATAGGATACTTGAGTGTAACACTTCATATTATAAATAATGGTTGATTCATCAGGCCCTGGAACACTCAGACAATGTAATACAATTGCGCTTTCCGATCTCGGAGACACAGAAGGATTCGGTAAACCCGGTACCGATGGTAAGTTATACGCTTTACACTTACAAGATAATGTATACAAGCGGAAAGAAGTTACATTCACAGGTAATCTATGAGATTTAAGCGATGTCGACGTTAGTAGACTCCTTAAAAAAATCACTTCGTACAATCTTACTCACTCTGATGATAATAAATGGACTATGGTCGAAGCAAACATTGAGTGGCTACTGAATATCGTCATTACCCCACCGTATGTGTTGATGGGTAAGGCACATAATTTAACTAAGATAATGAATAGTGGAATCGTACTCGGGGCTTATATCCCATCAAAACGAAAAAAGTGTGTTAGTCTCTCCCCAGCCAGAAAACCCAGGTCATATGTTATATAGTCGTCCGGCAGTAAAAAATGTTAGTTTAAATTTGGTTACTGAATTCAATGATATTAAGCATAACTTGAGTGCAATACCTAATCTTTCTACGCTCATTATTGAAGTCTTGTTCGGAGATGTACCGGTAGATGCTTTCGAAATATTACCAGGTCTGTCGGTTGAATGGCTCAAGAAACATGAGCGTCGACATCGCAGTATTCATATTGGAGCATCACCCGTTGCAACCCTTGAGGGGGTCCAAATTATTAAAAGTGACAGCATTTCTCTTACTAAGATATTCTTGCCATATAATATTCATTTGATAAGGTTGATGTATACTCTCAAAACATTTAAGCAAGATCAATTAAAGACTATTATATGACCGTAATATACACTATGAGCTTATATCTGGCGCTCGATGAGGCATTTGAAAAGATGGATACTGTTGATGGATTTCGATTACATCAAATATGCGACATAAAACATCGCATAGCCGTGAATGCTCTGGACGGAGTTGACACCGCGCTTGTAACAGCTGGCATGGGACTCGGTGTAGCCGGTGTTGGTTTATCATCAACTATAATCGCCACGCCTATCGTACTTGGTATGGAAATAGCCGCTGGAGTCTCAGGACTGGCAGGAATAACAATAAAATTCATTTCTCATAAGTTGCAAAAGAAAGCATTAAAACATGATAATGTTCGGATACTTGCCGAAGCAAAGTGCACAGCATTGAGGACCATATTTCAACAGCACTGGCTGATTGTAAGAAACCTGAGGAGGAGTTTCGTCTAGTGTTATCAGAACTAACCAAATACAATGCAATGAAGCAGGAGTTTTGATCCAATACTCATGAGACCAGTGGTATTAGTGAAGACGAGAAAAAAAAGTTCATAGAACAGGGGAGACAACAAGCACATCAATTATTCCGTGCCAAAACCAAAGAACTGGTTGGAGATTGAAAATAGATTGTTTGATCACATTAAATGAATGCTTACATAAGTCTATGATAATGTCAACAAAAACATTTATGCTCAGGGACATAATTATAAAATGGAGAGAATTACCACAAGGTATATATTATATCAGTGATGTCAAACCAACCAAATACGGTCATCAATTGTTTCTTTCCAATTTCGAAAAAGAGTATATAGTCTGGTCTAGTAAAATGAATGAAGAACTCAGTAAAATTGTTGAATATCACTTTGTTCAAAATAATGGTATGCGTATGAGTAAAAATAATAGAGAATATTTTCATTACAATTTAGTTTAATCTCATGAAGATCTTTGAATCGCATCATCATTTTTGCATAGAAAATTCCTTCTGTAGTATAGTAATTGGGTATAAATCTGGCTCCAGTGGAGTTGCGGCAGAACTGTCATTACATACACTACTCACTCTCCTTAACTGTAGCAGATCAGTGATAGTGTCCTGACAGGGGTATGTGTCTCTTTCATTAACTGTAGCAGATCAGTGATAGTGTTCTGACAGGGATATGTGTCTCTGTCATTTACTGTAGCAGATCTGTGATAGTGTTCTGACAGGGGTATGTGTCTCTCTCATTAACTGTGGGGCGGTCGGGTAGCCTAGTGGTTAAAGCGTTAGCTCGTCACGCCGAAGACCCAGGTTCGATTCCCGACATGGGTACAATGTGTGAAGCCCATTTCTGGTGTCCCCCGCCGTGATATTGCTGGAATATTGCTAAAAGTGGCGTAAAACCATACTCACTCACTCACTCATTAACTGTAGCAGATCTGTGAAAGTGTCCTGACAGGAGTATATTTGTCTCTTATTAACTGTAGCAACATTTTTGTAAAATATCATAATTTGTTAATTTAGGAATAGAGTTGGTTTCTGAGACAACAGAGGCAGAATTGCAAGCTGCAGAGGGCTCAGTACCAGAACTGACCAAGGGTGTTACAGTTGCATATACAAAACCTGCCCAAAACCAGGTAAGTAATACAAGGAAGAAACATGATGAATAGTCATTTTAGCTCAAGTGAAAGTCAAGAGAATTTTGTTGTGGCACAGTTTTCATCCATTGTAAACTTTTACATATTTGACATCTCCTCTAAGAAACGCAAGGTCTTGAAAGATGAAACATGGTTGATCACAGCTATTGCAACAGTAGTCGGATCCAAGTTTATAACATGCACGCTAGCTATGTCAGCCATATTGAAAATGTTTACCCACCTATGGCCTTAAACATGCCCTTTTATGCCAAGAAATTCTGTTTGTCCTTCCATCCTTCCAAACTTGGTGAACCCTTTTTATACCTATAGGAGAGGTGCAGTGCAAATTTTGATTTTGATAAGTCGATTTTCTGAGAAAAGATTGCTCTTTTAATGTTTTGAACTTAGAAATATGTTGTACTAGGGGTTGGGAATATTAGTTAGCCCTGCTCACTTCTTGTCTTGTTTTACTAGTTTCACAAAGTTTAAATCTTGTGTATTATATCCAAGAAATGGCCTGTGAAGGGGACTCTGCTTGTCGTAAGATGCGACTTACGGGATCGGGTGGTTTGGCTCGCTGACCTGGTTGATACATGTCATTGTAACCCAATTGTGTGACTCCAGACTCGATTATTTATGTAACACCGACATATAGCTGAAATATTGCTCAGTGTGGCGTTAAACAACAAACAAACAAACAAACAAACAATCCAAGAACTGGTGTCCCTTGAGAGAGCTCACAGAATTCAAACCATCATGGCCACCACAACAACCTTATTTGGAATGGCCAATGATCTACAGAGCCTTATTACTGTTGTTTCCAGATTCAGTTAATTTCAAATCAATACAATTACATTGAAGGTAAATGAAATGAACCTTTTACTTATGGTCTATAAAATGAATACCCCCAATTAGCTGAGAATTAAGCCTGCATGCACAGTGATCTGTTTTCTGCCCGGCAGTGCTAAGTTAGTTGAGTTAGCTACATAGGTGCCACCCTCTCATCATCCCATAGTCTTCATGATATATACTTAATTTAAATCCTCCATAATCATGTCTGGTTGTGCTCATCATATGTTGTCCTTGTCTGCAGTTGAATGTCAGCCAACTAACAAATTCAACTTTGATACCCATTGTGATTTATTTCCCTTTCGCCTCCGGGATCTAGTGGTAGAGCATCTGCCTGGAGAGCAGAAGTTCAGGGCAGGGGTTTGAATGCTCGGCCGCATTATACCAAAAGACGTTGAAAGAGGGTACTTGTGGCTACCCTGCATTGTGCTTGGCATTATAGAGGCTAAACACACACACACACACACACACACACACACACACACACACACACACACACACACACACACACACACACACACACACACACACACACACACACAGAGCTATGCACTAATTTTGGATGCGATGTTAATTTCACCTCACCTCTCTACCTTCATATTAACTTCCCCCTATCTATTGTTATATATGTGCACCACTTCGCATTACTGTTAAGCATCTTTGACACCTGTCAGATGCTACTTTACTTCTGATTGGCCCCTTGGTCCGCTTCCTGTCCACCTTCCTGTCTCATCTGCCCTCCTCATGCATTGTGCAGGAACTCTTGATGGAGGGAGGACTCTTGTTAACAGCGACCCTCCCATTATCCTTGTTATCTGATTAAGAATAAGACTTCACCATTACCATCCAGATCTGCCTTATGTTTTACCTAACAGCCCAGTGGCTGGACATACCATTACCAAATGTAGCATGCCGATGAAGCAGCCATAAAACTTTCTTGTCCCGTGATGGGACTCAAACTACACTGACAAGGTAAGGATGTCATCTGTGGGATGACTCCATGCCCTGCTACATGTTCATCAGTTGTCAGACCAGAGGAGTACGTCCCTAATTGATGTGTAGTCAACTCTTTGAAATGGGTACTAATTATCACCCGTTTGTTGTTATTAGGGTCTGTTATAGAAAAGTTCAATTCAATAGAAAAAAGTTCATTAGAAACTTGATTAGTATAAGACTATTATTTTTCTTTGCAACCTATTGCTTTGTCATATGTTAGGATGCTAACTTGACTCTGAATGAATGTGCCATTACGATACAAGGTTATTCTTGCCATCATGGTAAGGGAAGTAACTCTTATTGCTTTGTTTCCAGATGTCAGACAACAAATCAACGGTTGGTGCAACAGAGAAGAGTCTAGAGGATCTAATGAAGGAAATGAAGGGATTATAGCAGTGTGGCTATTTTCACTTGCACCTCGATTTTGAAGGCATCTGTACAACAGATATTCTTGAATCTTTTTTGTTCACAAATATCCTTAAACTGGACACAATCCATCTTGAAATACCTTGCTGTCTTCTGAAGAGTTAGGTGATAGGACTATTTCCAAGAAGTATGGTCAAAGTTATCAAACAAACAACAAATGTGTGTGGTAGCTCCTATCATGTTTGCATATGTTGTTAGTATTTATATGAATATATGTAGTGTAGAAATTAGTTGGAAGCTGTGATAAAATGTCAAGGTTTAATATGTATTTTGATCAACAAGAAGAGGTATTTCTGCTGTAGGTCACTGTTTGCTGATCTCTAGATAGTTGTGTGGGAGCAGATCGTGTGGTGCTTGTTTGACCTACCAAATGATTAGCCTCAAAGTGTTTCACACTGGTCAGCAGAACTGATGAATGTCTACAACATATATTCTTTTCCATGAACGTGTTTTGGCTCAAATTATGTGTATCGTGTTATCATTGTATACATTTGATTTGTTATATAACACAATGTAAGGAGCAGTATATGTTAGAATGTTAGATCAAACTGACAAACTGACAGGGGTGCTTGGGTACTAGGTACCACTATTGGTGTATGCTACATGTAGTGTCTACATGTGGCCTGTCTGTACCACTATTGGTGTGTGCTACATATAGTGTCTACATGTGGCCTGTTTGTACCACTATTGGTGTGTGCTACATGTAGTGTCTACATGTGGCCTGTCTGTACCACTATTGGTGTGTGCTACATGTAGTGTCTACATGTGGCCTGTTTGTACCACTATTGGTGTGTGCTACATGTAGTGTCTATATATGGCCTGTCTGTACCACTATTGGTGTGTGCTACATGTAGTGTCTATATATGGCCTGTCTGTACCACTATTGGTGTGTGCTACATATAGTGTCTACATGTGGCCTGTTTGTACCACTATTGGTGTGTGCTACATGTAGTGTCTACATGTGGCCTGTCTGTACCACTATTGGTGTGTGCTACATGTAGTGTCTACATGTGGCCTGTCTGTACCACTATTGGTGTGTGCTACATGTAGTGTCTATATATGGCCTGTCTGTACCACTATTGGTGTGTGCTACATATAGTGTCTACATTTGGCCTGTTTGTACCACTATTGGTGTGTGCTACATGTAGTGTCTACATGTGGCCTGTCTGTACCACTATTGGTGTGTGCTACATGTAGTGTCTACATGTGGCCTGTCTGTACCACTATTGGTGTGTGCTACATGTAGTGTCTACATGTGGCCTGTCTGTACCACTATTGGTGTGTGCTACATGTAGTGTCTACATGTGGCTTATTTATACTAGTCATGATAAGATAATCAGTATGTTCTGGGGAATGATATATATAGGAAATGGTCAAGATCATTAGTTACAAAATATTTACTATAAAGATTGTGGTTATTAATCCCCTCCAGCAAAACTTGGTCTGTACTTTCTGATGTGGCCCATGAATGTTTGGTGTCTGGATCATTCCAGGGTGAAAGTCAGCTTACAAGTATTCAGCTCACCTGATTAATGACATTCTTGTTCACTGATAAATTGTCAACAAACACATTATAAATAAATTCCAAGTCATTCCATGTCATTTGATTGGCTACTGCATCCTGATGAAATGATAATAGAAGGGGCGGGGCTTGTGTTGCATTATTGTGCTGAACAGTGTTACTGATTTTTTATTGTTGTCTATGTTTTTTGTGCATTAATAATTAAATATGCAGTCAGAAATTATTATTGTTGACATATTTATTTATAAGTATTGACTTCAATGTTTCTTCTTTATGGATGTGTAACTTAAAAATCAGTGTGCACACTGTGTAAATCCACATTGCAAATTGAAGCAAGCTGACAACCACAATAAACATCATATACTCACTATTTCAAAGACTAATGAACTATGACTTTAGAAAATGGTACCATGAAAGTTTCTCCGGGTGTACATGTTAATAACATGTTAATCACATGTTAATGTTTGTGTGATATTCCACGGATTAGACTGACATTGTAAATTTAAAAAAAAGACAAAATCGTGAACATGCCCCTGCCTTTTCTTAATGTTTATGAAATCACAAAATTAAGTATATTTATCATATAATGGGTAGGTTTCTCAGCAGGATAAAGCCAACGGATCAAAACGATATCCGTTGTGGTCATATGCGGATAGAGATGCAAATATCAAAGGTCAAGTAGGGACTACTTTCACTGTTTGCAAACAAACATGGCGTCGTCCTCGTCATTCGTGATCAAGTCAGAATTAACCATAGGGAATCTGGATAAACTACAGGGATAATTGCTATCATTATCAAAAGAACAGTCTAATAAACTGAAAATCAGTGTCTAACTGTGACGTAGCTGAGGCATTTTGGCAACTTTGGAGATATAAATTTCGAAACAATTTTGCGAGGGCACGAGGCCTAGCCAAGCGGGATCAGTAGCCATATCTGTGCTTGTAGACCTCTGCGGCTCGAAACCTTCTCCACAAATCAAAATAGTTGGAGTTGGCAGAAATATGTTTGAATTGTTAACCTTGTTTTGTTTTGTCGCTGTGTGTACATCTGACTACACTTCTTAACGTTATGACAGGACAGACCAACTGTCAACAACATCTGAAAGTGGCCTTGACGTCTCATAGACTAGGGTAAGAGTAGCTTCCCTTTGACAAAGTGCAGTTACTCTAGCGGACAGACCGATGGCCAAGGCTTGCTAAATACAATGTTTATTCCTAATGCAAGATATTTACCATCCCCAAACACACTCGCGTGATAACCTCTATGTATCTATTAATTACATTAAGTAATACGTTACCACTTGTTATACCGAGGCTGTTGTGTCCTACAACTGCTCTTATAGAGAAATCTTCCACAGATATCTCAATTACCTCATGTAGCAAGTGCCTAGCCACCTATGCTGTCATGTGACACCCTTCACTCTTGTCTCTTCGCTTACCCTAGCAAGACGTTTTTGTGACTGCTCTACTTGCGTTCCTTCTACGGTCCAGTTTTTCGCCTCCTGCCTATCCTTTTGTGATATTTATTACTGTTTATTAGTCCTATAAACTGTAATTTACGGGGCGTTCGTAATACGGAGCTTGGAAAATTTTCGCGCTCTTTTTCGCTACTAACAGGGTATGGCGTCGGCACTTCATGTCTTCCATCCACCTTTAGTGGTATATCTTGGTTTTTTTTGCATTACCTATTAAGATATATATATATATATATATATATATATATATATATATATATATATATATATATATATATATATATTATATGTATTTTATGTATTTGCAATTATTGTTTGTTTTTCTTTCTGAAAATATACGTTTTGTGAATATGTTTGGTGTGTGTGTTGTAACCATGTTTTGTTTTTTGTTCAAAAAACAATGTGGGACATGGAATTAGACATTTTGTCCAGCACCCCTGCTACCCCTGTGAACCTGTCGCTGTGGGGCCTGTCAGAAGTTTCTGTCTTCTAGGGATCCTCACGATCGTTGCCCGCGGTGTAGGGTTCCTCTGGGTTGGACGCCGCAAACCAGGAGGTGCTCCTTTCGCGGCCTTGGTCTGCGCAGACCCTGTTTAATAACCGGATCCCTGGTGTTCTAAAAGAACAGCAGGCTGCTTCGTCTTCCGCGGCTTCGCGGCATACGTTGGATCTGGTAGGGTCTCTGCACAGACGCCTGGGTGGTGCCCCTAAACGGAGTGCCCCTCAGGATGCTGCGGCCGGGAAGTCCAAGGGGTTGGTGTCTTCTTCCTCCGGGAAGAGGCTCTGCCCTGTGGGCCCCGGTAAGGGCAACCTGCCGCCCTTTCGGGGGAAGAAGGGACACTGGGGGAAGCCTAAGCCGTCTCAGGGACGGTAAGGGCTCCTCCAAAAGACTCTCACTTGCAGGGTTCGTGTACCAACAGCGCCAGCTTCGGTTGGCCCGTAGGCGAACCCGAGTCATTCGGCCCTGGACAGTTGCGCCTGCCGCAACCTGTCAGGCCTCCCTTTCCTTCCCCTGTCAGAGCCAGACTCCAGACTTACTGGGAAAATTGGGAACCTGTGGGTGGTCAACACGATCCGGTACGGCTATCGGCTAGATCTAAAAGCGGCTTCGGCGCTCACAGCTGCCCGTTGGCAGCTTTCTATTCAGGAAACCGACCTTCCCATCCTCGCCAATGCCTTCAGCAGGTTGGTGGAGAAGAGGGCGGTACGGGAGTTAGCCCTACCAGAAATAACACCGGGGTTTTACTCCAGGATATTTATCGTTCCCAAGAAGGACAGTGCCGAACTCAGAATGATTCATAATCTGAAATCGTTCAACAAGTTTTACCTGCACAAGCCGCCCAAGTTCAGAATGTTGACCTTGGCGAACCTGAAAGCTCTAATCATGCCGGCCGACTGGCTCGCTTCGATCGACCTGAAGGATGCTTATCTGCATGTTCCGATTTACTTGGACCGTCACAAGTATCTCAGGTTTGTCAAGGCAGGCATTACGAGTGGGTTGCGCTCCCATTCGGCCTATCGTCCACTCCCTGGCTGTTCACCCGGTTAACAATCCCCATAGTGGGGTTCCTCCACAGGAGGGGTGACAGGTACTTCGCGTACCTGGATGACTCGCTAGTAGCAAATTGAATGACAGACGTGCTGTCTTGTCAGCTCGATTTCACTCTTCGGCTCTTGGAGCAAGTTAACCCCCTCACAGAACTTGAAGTTCATCGGAGGTCGGTTCGACACAGTGACCCATCGCCTCTTTGTCCCCCCAGACTGACGGCACAAGATTCAGGCGATGATTGCCAAAGTCTTAGCGGTGCAACAGACTGTTCACTTTTGGGAACAGCTGCTAGGGCTACTTGTGTCAGCCCAGGACTGCACCGATCGGGGTCGTCTCCAACTCCGCCCGCTGCAACGGTTTCTAATCCAGTTGTTACCACAGGAGGAGAACAGTGCGACCGTCACTCTCCCGGATCGGCTCCGACGGCATCTGGAGTGGTGGACGGTCCCTTCCTATCGGGAATCTCTATGCAGCCCTTCCGGGCCACGTTGAACCTGTATGCAGACGCCTCTCTAGTGGGCTGGGGCGCCCATCTAGAGGGGGAGGTGAGCTTGGGGCTGTGGTGCGTAGACGAACTAAGTCTTCACATCAATTGCCTTGAGTTCAAGGCAGTGATCAAAGCAGTCAATCACTTGAAGCATCGTCTAATCGACGCCCGGCTCAGGCTGGCTCTGGTGGACAGTGTCCCATGCCAGGTACGCGCCCGTCACATCCCCGATGTGCACAAACGTACTGGCCAACGCTCTGTCGAGGCCTGGGGATCCGAGCCCCACAGAGTGGATGCTCAACCCAGTAGTGTTTCAGTGGCTGTGCGAACGTTTGGGTCGTCCGATGGTCGACCTGTTCGCAACCAGGTTCAACAATCAACTCCCGTTGTTTGTATCACCAGTCCCGGACCCGAGGGTCATCGATCACGATGCTCTCGCGTTAGACTGGATGGGCATGGACGTTTATGATTACCCGCCGATGGCGTTAATACCGCTCATTCTAAGCCGGCTCCGAGGATTTCGCTGTCAAATGTTACTGATCGCACCATTGTGGCCGAACAGATCGTGGTACCCCGACTTGCTGGCCCAGGTCACGCAGTCGCCACACCCACTGCCTGTGAGACCGGATCTCCTGATCCACCCTCACACCCGTCAGCTTCATCCAAATGTAGGGCAGTTGAGTCTGCACGCGTGGATGTTGAAGCATCTGAGAAGTAAAGGTTTTTCTCTTCGGGCGTCTCGGGCATACGTTAGTATGCATCGTGATTCTACCCAGAGGGTGTATAATGCACGTTGGGCTATTTTCACGAAGTAGTGTTGTAAACATCACATTCATTCGCCAGATAAGGTATCTGTGCAGGATATTGCTCGTGTCATGTCTCACTTATGAGAGACCCGGAAACTCCGGGGGTTCAATTGTTAACTATGCTACGGTACAGGATGTTGTTATGGGTAACAGTCTCTCAAAAGAGCTGGTGATTCGGGGTATTATCAAGGGTTTCAAACAGCAAGATCTTATGAAAGGTCGCCTTCGGGCTCCTGCCTGGGATCTTTCCCTGGTGTTGAAATAGCTTACAGAATCTCCGTATGAGCCCTTGAAAAATGCTTCGTTTCGGCATGTGACTTGGAAAACAGCATTTCTCCTCTCCTTTGCCACGGTGTGTCTGAGAACCATGCACTCGATGTCACCAAACTATGATTCGATAGGGGCGACGAAGGAGCGGTCCGCCTGGGCCTGCTCATGGGCTTCGTCGCTAAGAATCAGAAATTTGGCCAAAAAGTGACAGAATTCACTGTAAGATCACTCAAGGAAATCTAAAATCCTGCTGATACTGAGGACAGATAACTGTGTCCGGTTAGGGCCCTTAAGTAAGGGCCACTCCAATATCTCTGTTCACAGAATATTGCGAGGTTGTTACTGGCGTTCTGACTCAGTTTTTGCCAATCATTACCTCAGAAAGGTCTCTGATGAAGACGTGGAGGGTGTTCACCATCTTGGGCCTCTGATCGCGGCACAATCGGTCATTTAGGGGGTGCGTCAGCACAATTCCCAACTCCTCAGGCGTCAGACCTGGCACAGTGGTCAATCTGGGTCGACTCCAATGTTCCAAGAGCCGTGGGTACAGGAGTGGGGGTCACGCAAGCCAGCGCGCTCATCCACAGGTGAGTGCGGCTTTCTGTGTGTTTCTTTATTTGAGTTGACAATTATGTACTTAATTGTCTGTCGTGTATTGCAACCTTGTAATGCATGTTTTCAAATATTGAATTTAGGTCACGCACCTATTACATACGCTTAAGTAGGCTTGTTCTTGGGATATACAGTCCGAATGAAATTAATTTCCCTCTTTCGGACTGTTTAACCTGATCTAAGATTTAGCTCACACGGATACTGTGTTTTCTTCCGTTGCGGCAACGAAATACCTATCCAGTGGGGCCGTTTGGAATCACCAATCATTTGGCAAGACGATTGAGCCTAAGGTATGCGCTTGACAGTGCTTTGGTATTCCTATATGGTAAAGCCAAGCTGAGAGCATGCGCATCGAGCGCTTCCGCCTTGTTGTTTACTTCTGCTGAAGGAACACGAGCAGTCAGGTTCGGGTTGTAGGTGCTCCCCACCGCCTACTGTAGTAATCAGCCTCGGTATAACAAGTGGTAACGTATTACTTATTGTAATTTGTAGAAATTTCCTATTCGGAATATTCTATAGTAATGCGTTACCACTTTGGCTGATGCCAGCCTGCCCGTCCCCTGAGTACTTGCTCTGTAAAGGGTGTCACATGACAGCATAGGTGGCAAGGCACGTGCTACATGAGGTAATTGAGATCTCTGTGGAAGATTTCGCTATAAGAGCAGTTGTGGGAGACAACAGCCTACCTGTATAACAAGTGGTAACGTATTACTATAGAATATTCCGAATAGGAAAATTCTACAATTATGTCATATGAACTACTCAAAAAAGGTAAACGTCTACAAGACAGCTTTAAGAATTTGTCATGATTTTTTGGCCACCACAGGTGCTTTTTCTTCTAATGCTTTTTCTAATGTCTATTATGCAGCTGTTCTCAACATCAGAGATTATTATTGTTCCCTGAACTTGTTAACATTGTTATATCATTCTCAGTTTCTTTGGAATATTTAACTTCCTGGAATGTAAATTCATATTGCATGTATCCTATTTCAGATCCTTCCACATCAAATATCATTTGCTATTATGTCAAAGGTCAAGTATCTTTAGCTGTTATGGAAAGTTTGTTGACATTAGATATCCTAAAATGGACTTCTTCCATATGGCCAAGGGAAATTAGTTTGGCACATGAGAAGACAAGGTCATGAGATATCTTAATTTCACTAAAATGTTTTTGGGTATATCTTCTCTTTTTAGTCTTTTTAGTTAGTGTGAAACTTCTTCAGCATGGGGTTCTGTTCCAGAAGGTTTTGTTCAAAATTAGACAAATGTCAAGGGGAGTGGTGAAATTTTTGTGAGATGTGGTTGTATCATTGCCAGGTTTTTCGGCTTGGTAATCTCTACTGGTTTGAAACTTTATAAACAAATCCTACCACATGACATGTTTCTGGCATGTCTGACTTCTTTTCTGACCGGACATGCATGCTGCTATGTAATGGTTTTGGTGTCTTGCTATAGCTGCTTATGTTTTTACAACTTCTTGCATTAATGTATAGTGGGGGGTTTAAATGGAGCTAAGGAACAAGCAGAAAGTGGAAGAATCTGAAGGCTAGGTTTTATAAGGAACAAGGTCATTCCCATCTTCCTGAGGCATGGAAGTTAACTGACTATTTCTGGGCTTGACAGTGGCGGCTATTATGAGTGATGTTCCTTCTATGTCCCCCCCTATTGACCAATCAGATTCCACTTCTCATATCACTTGCATTTGCTTCAAGCAAAATGGTGGCGCACAGTCAAGACGATCTGATCGATAATCAAAATCTATATTGTAATAAAAGGGGTCTTAGCTCCATAAGTGCATCAAATCATGTCAGCAACTTGATTAAAAACATGAAAAGATGCGGAAAAAATATCTGTTGACGCTGAGTTGACAAGATGCTTTGCAAATTCAGCAGTCGACCGAAATCTGCACCACAGTTCGGGAAGTTGCTGTCGATTTCATTATGCAGTTTTTATTGGACTATGCATAGACTTGTTTGTCCAGCCAAAATATAACTCCATAACTCCAGCCTAGTTTGCCACTGGGTCATTCCAGTCTAATGACACTTTCTCAACTGACAGCTGAAAGCTGGGAACGGGCCTTGCAGATAGATGGATGTTATTAAAGTTGCATGTTTTTAAGTAAACATCTTACCGTGAAGCCATTATTTATATTTTATCTTTTATTTGTAATCAAAAGCATTTACCAAGGTCTTAATGGCAGTGCACACGATCTGTATTTTCAGCAATTTTATCCGGTAGACGACAGAAATTGCATTTTGTACAAATTTAGTTTTTAAATGCGAAATAAATTCTAAAACCAATTACATCTGGTATTACTGCAGTCAAAAGAGGTCACACAATGAATCCAGCTGCCATGTAAATGGATTCCAAATGAGGATAGCTGCAATAAGTAAACACAGTTGGCACAATGCATAAGATATTTTGCATTTTATATTTTTTCACTCAAGATTGTTCTCACAATACCATCATACTGATTGGTGATACACAAGAACACCCTGAAACATCTGGTAATTCTGACACAAGAAATCATTTAATAACGATACATCTAGCCAAGCTGAGCTACATACTCAACCCACAAAAACATGTCTACCAGGGTGAATTACATGCTCTACCCACAATGACTCATCTGCAAAAGTGTGTTACATGGTTTACCCACAATGACTCATCTGCCAAAGTTTGTTACATGCTTTACCCACAATGACTCATCTGTCAAAGTGTGTTTCATGGTTTACCCACAATGACTCATCTGCCAAAGTTTGTTACATGCTTTACCCACAATGGCTCATCTGCCAAAGTGTGTTTCATGGTTTACCCACAATGACTCATCTGCCAAAGTGTGTTACATGCTTTAGCCACACTGACTCATCTGTCAAAGTGTGTTACATGCTTTACCCACAATGACTCATCTGCCAAAGTGTGTTACATGCTTTACCCACAATGACTCATCTGTCAAAGTGTGTTTCCTGCTTTACCCACAATGACTCATCTGCCAAAGTGTGTTACATTTTTTACCCACAATGACTCATCTACCAAAGTGTTACTGGTACATGCTCAACCCACAATGACTTATCTGCCGAAGTGTGTTACATGCTTTACCCACAATGACACATGTACCAAAGTGTGTGACATTCTCTACCCACAATGAACTCATCTGCCAAAATGTGTTTCATGGTTTACCACAAAGACGCATCTGTCAAAGTGTGTTTCATGGTTTACCCACAGTGACTCATCTGCCAAAGTGTGTTGCATATTTTACCCACAATGACTCATCTGCCAAAGTGTGGTACATGCTTTACCAACAATGACTCATCTGCCAAAGTGTGTTACATGCTTTACCCACAATGACTCATCTGTCAAAGTGTGTTTCATGGTTTACCCACAATGACTCATCTGCCAAAGTTTGTTACATGCTTTACCCACAATGGCTCATCTGCCAAAGTGTGTTTCATGGTTTACCCACAATGACTCATCTGTCAAAGTGTGTTTCCTGCTTTACCCACAATGATTCATCTGCCAAAGTGTGTTACATGCTTTACCCACAATGACTCATCTGCCAAAGTGTGTTACATGCTTTACGCACAATGACTCATCTGCAAAAGTGTGTTACATGCTTTACGCACAATGACTCATCTGCCAAAGTGTGTTACATGCTTTACCAACAATGAATCATGTACCAAAGTGTGTTACATGTTTTACCCACAATGACTCATCTGCCAAAGTGTGTTACATGCTGAATGACTCATCTGCCAGAGTGTGTTTCATGGTTTACCGACAATGATTCATCTGCCAAAGTGTGGTACATGCTTTACCCACAATGAGTCATCTGTCAAGGTAAGTTACATTCTTTACCCACAATGACTCATCCACCAAATTGTGTTTCATGCTTTACCCACAATGACTCATCTGCCAAAGTGTGTTACATGCTTTACCCACAATGACTCATGTACCAAAGTGTGTTACATGCTTTACCCACAATGACTCATCTTCCAAAGTGTGTTACATTCTTTACCCACAATGACTCATGTACCAAAGTGTTACTGGTACATGCTCAACACACAATGACTTATCTGCCAAAGTGTGTTATATGCTTTACCAACAATGACTCATGTTTCAAAGTGTGTGACATTCTCTACCCACAATGACTCATCTGCCAAAGTGTTACTGGTACATGCTCAACCCACAATGACTTATCTGCCAAAGTGTGTTACATGCTCAACTCACAATGACTTTTCTGCCAAAGTGTTTTGCATACTTTACCCACAATGAATCATGTACGAAAGTGTGTTACATGCTTTACCCACAATGACTCATCTGCCAAAGTGTGTTACATTCTTTACCCACAATGACTCATGTACCAAAGTGTTACTGGTACATGCTCAACCCACAATGACTTATCTGCCAAAGTGTGTTACATGCTTTACCCACAATGACTCATGTACCAAAGTGTGTGACATTCTCTAGCCACAGTGACTCATCTGCCAAAGTGTTACTGGTACATGCTCAACCCACAATGACTTATCTGCCAAAGTGTGTTACATGCTCAACCCACAATGACTTATCTGCCAAAGTGTGTTGCATACTTTACCCACAATGAATCATGTACGAAAGTGTGTTACATGCTTTACCAACAATGACCCATCTGCCAAAGTGTTACATGCTTTACGCACAATGACTCATCTGCTAAAGTGTGTTTCATGCTTCACCTAATTCTTAATGCGAGGATTCTGACCCCATGTCGTTGTGTTGCATACTTTACCCACAATGAATCATGTACGAAAGTGTGTTACATGCTCAACCCACAATGACTCATGTACCAAAGTGTGTTACATGCTTTACCCACAATGACTCATCTGCCAAAGTGTGTTACATTCTTTACCCACAATGACTCATCTACCAAAGTGTTAATGGTACATGCTCAACCCACAATGACTTATCTGCCAAAGTGTGTTACATGCTTTACCCACAATGACTCATGTACCAAAGTGTGTGACATTCTCTACCCACAATGACTCATCTGCCAAAGTGTTACTGGTACATGCTCAACCCACAATGACTTATCTGCCAAAGTGTGTTACATGCTCAACCCACAATGACTTATCTGCCAAAGTGTGTTGCATACTTTACCCACAATGAATCATGTACGAAAGTGTGTTACATGCTTTACCCACAATGACTCATCTACCAAAGTGTTAATGGTACATGCTCAACCCACAATGACTTATCTGCCAAAGTGTGTTACATGCTTTACCCACAATGACTCATCTACCAAATTGTTAATGGTACATGCTCAACCCACAATGACTTATCTGCCAAAGTGTGTTACATGCTCAACCCACAATGACTTATCTGCCGAAGTGTGTTACATGCTTTACCCACAATGACACATGTACCAAAGTGTGTGACATTCTCTACCCACAATGAACTCATCTGCCAAAATGTGTTTCATGGTTTACCACAAAGACGCATCTGTCAAAGTGTGTTTCATGGTTTACCCACAGTGACTCATCTGCCAAAGTGTGTTGCATATTTTACCCACAATGACTCATCTGCCAAAGTGTGGTACATGCTTTACCAACAATGACTCATCTGCCAAAGTGTGTTACATGCTTTACCCACAATGACTCATCTGTCAAAGTGTGTTTCATGGTTTACCCACAATGACTCATCTGCCAAAGTTTGTTACATGCTTTACCCACAATGGCTCATCTGCCAAAGTGTGTTTCATGGTTTACCCACAATGACTCATCTGTCAAAGTGTGTTTCCTGCTTTACCCACAATGATTCATCTGCCAAAGTGTGTTACATGCTTTACCCACAATGACTCATCTGCCAAAGTGTGTTACATGCTTTACGCACAATGACTCATCTGCAAAAGTGTGTTACATGCTTTACGCACAATGACTCATCTGCCAAAGTGTGTTACATGCTTTACCAACAATGAATCATGTACCAAAGTGTGTTACATGTTTTACCCACAATGACTCATCTGCCAAAGTGTGTTACATGCTGAATGACTCATCTGCCAGAGTGTGTTTCATGGTTTACCGACAATGATTCATCTGCCAAAGTGTGGTACATGCTTTACCCACAATGAGTCATCTGTCAAGGTAAGTTACATTCTTTACCCACAATGACTCATCCACCAAATTGTGTTTCATGCTTTACCCACAATGACTCATCTGCCAAAGTGTGTTACATGCTTTACCCACAATGTCTCATGTACCAAAGTGTGTTACATGCTTTACCCACAATGACTCATCTTCCAAAGTGTGTTACATTCTTTACCCACAATGACTCATGTACCAAAGTGTTACTGGCACATGCTCAACACACAATGACTTATCTGCCAAAGTGTGTTATATGCTTTACCAACAATGACTCATGTTTCAAAGTGTGTGACATTCTCTACCCACAATGACTCATCTGCCAAAGTGTTACTGGTACATGCTCAACCCACAATGACTTATCTGCCAAAGTGTGTTACATGCTCAACTCACAATGACTTTTCTGCCAAAGTGTTTTGCATACTTTACCCACAATGAATCATGTACGAAAGTGTGTTACATGCTTTACCCACAATGACTCATCTGCCAAAGTGTGTTACATTCTTTACCCACAATGACTCATGTACCAAAGTGTTACTGGTACATGCTCAACCCACAATGACTTATCTGCCAAAGTGTGTTACATGCTTTACCCACAATGACTCATGTACCAAAGTGTGTGACATTCTCTACCCACAGTGACTCATCTGCCAAAGTGTTACTGGTACATGCTCAACCCACAATGACTTATCTGCCAAAGTGTGTTACATGCTCAACCCACAATGACTTATCTGCCAAAGTGTGTTGCATACTTTACCCACAATGAATCATGTACGAAAGTGTGTTACATGCTTTACCAACAATGACCCATCTGCCAAAGTGTTACATGCTTTACGCACAATGACTCATCTGCTAAAGTGTGTTTCATGCTTCACCTAATTCTTAATGCGAGGATTCTGACCCCATGTCGTTGTGTTGCATACTTTACCCACAATGAATCATGTACGAAAGTGTGTTACATGCTCAACCCACAATGACTCATGTACCAAAGTGTGTTACATGCTTTACCCACAATGACTCATCTGCCAAAGTGTGTTACATTCTTTACCCACAATGACTCATCTACCAAAGTGTTAATGGTACATGCTCAACCCACAATGACTTATCTGCCAAAGTGTGTTACATGCTTTACCCACAATGACTCATGTACCAAAGTGTGTGACATTCTCTACCCACAATGACTCATCTGCCAAAGTGTTACTGGTACATGCTCAACCCACAATGACTTATCTGCCAAAGTGTGTTACATGCTCAACCCACAATGACTTATCTGCCAAAGTGTGTTGCATACTTTACCCACAATGAATCATGTACGAAAGTGTGTTACATGCTTTACCCACAATGACTCATCTACCAAAGTGTTAATGGTACATGCTCAACCCACAATGACCTATCTGCCAAAGTGTGTTACATGCTTTACCCACAATGACTCATCTACCAAAGTGTTAATGGTACATGCTCAACCCACAATGACTTATCTGCCAAAGTGTGTTACATGCTCAACCCACAATGACTTATCTGCCTAAGTGTGTTGCATACTTTACCCACAATGAATCATGTACGAAAGTGTGTTACATGCTTTACCCACAATGACCCTTCTACCAAAGTGTTACATGCTTTACGCACACTGACTCATCTGCCAAAGTGTGTTTCATTCCTACACCTAATTCTTAACGCGAGGATTCTGACCCCATGTCGTTGATGTATTTCAGATGAAGTAAATGTTTTAATGTAAATAAAACAGTTTTGCAGACACTGCAACTGAGGTACATTACAGCACCTAATAACATGGCAAAAACTCGCACATTACACCCAGTCCCACAAGTGTTGGCTGAAAATTTCCTAGCCTAACAATTTAAAGTTGTACAATGTACACCCTTAACAGTTTGTGTATATTAAGTACGATACGATGAACCCAATCGCAACCGGGCTGGGGGCCGCGTTGGCCCAGTCGCCTAAGGCGCCGCAATTCACTGTGCAGAGGTGCGTCCCTTGGGCACGCCAAAACCTTGGCAGTTCGAATCACCGTTCGCCCCGATTATATGTCGGGGTTTGTCAGCACCATACTCGTGCTCGTGGGTTTCACCAAAGTGGTAAACGTCTGAAACCTGCATCACTTCGGGTTTTCATCTCACATTAAGCTGATACACCGCGATATGAGTTGAATACTGTTAAAAGCGGCATTAACCCGAACTCAGGCAGTCGTTCACACACAACCAGACAGGCATCAAAGTGACTAGGTATTCTCTTTTGATGAAAATGGAAAGAATTGTAATTGTAAGGGATACCTCCCATGGCCATCCATGCGGACATATTGTCCACGTCAGGGGATGGAGCTCCTCCATGTAACACTGTAAGAGTTGGTCAGCAGAGTTCAATTGAAAGAGAGAAGAACTTCAACTAACATCACTGAGGAAAATGTTGCCATCGACAGCTCGCCACTCGCCATATTGCCAATACATTAGGCATCTTTCGTGAGGTGATGTGAGGTGGGGTGAAATGGTGTTAAACGTAGCGTCCAAGATTATTGCACTTATATAGCTACGTGCATGCACGTGTGTGTGTGCGGCTTGCTTGTACTAATCCGGACTGATGCTGATTTACGGTGCTAGCACACTGAGATACCCTGCCGCAGTTTAACATGAACACCCCACTCAGAAACAGCATACTGACTCCGAGCTTGTCCTTGTTTAGGCCCTTTATTCCGAGGGCCAGACAGGGTAACAACAAGTACAATCTTTTAACGTCATTTGGTATGACGCGGCCAGGGCTCTCCGGGTGGTCTCTCTCTTGAGAGCTGAGAACATTCTAAGGAATGAACTCTGCATGCTGGATTTAAGATCCTGATCAGAAACGCTCCAGGGTTATCTCTCGTGAGAATTTACATAGTTTTTAAGCAGACCTGGCTGATGTGTTAAGCGATTTGTAACCATGGATGGATCTTCGGCTCATCGCTATCATCCAAAACTTCATCAACAGTCAACGGTTTTCTGGAATTTAAAAGGAATCGTACTGGTGGACTACCCGCAGAAAGGCCAGACTATGAATGGCTATTATGCTAATCTGATTAAAAAAGTGCGTAAGGATGTCGTTTTACGTCGTTGTGAAAACCTTAAGGGTGTGTTGTTCAGTCAGGACACTGCATCTGTTCACTAGTCTGTTGTCGCTATAGCTGCAAAGTGATGCTAGTGCACGGCACGTTATTTGGGTAGAAAATGCAAACTGACGGAATGACATGGATGACATTCAGACAGACAGACAGTTTATTCAGTAAGAAGGCCATAGGCCCATAATACAGACAATGGTTGATTGCATGAACTACGCATGGCAAGGAAGTAGTCGATTTAAGTTTCTCTTAGTCGTTGGATTTTATATACATATAAACATGTGTTATATACAACATCAAAGTTTTATGATGAAATAATTTCAGTAAACCGATGTTACAGTTTGAAACTTGATATACTGTTTAAGATACATATTTCTTAGGGCTGAATAACGCTCACATACAAGTAAAACATGAAATTCATCTTCAATTTTATATACAATATTTACATAATCGTTCCGTGTATGGGACATTTGTGTATCTCCCCAAGTCAACTGCAAGCTTAAACTTGCTACATCTAAAACGAGTCATGCATATTCTCAGATGTACTAGTATGGGGAGTGTAAGATATCTTTCTACATTGAACAGGGATTTAAAATGTTTATAATAAAAGGTATCAGATATACTGTTGATAGAACTACACCATGATAGTTGAAGGTTATCAAATAGTCTTTGCTTAAAAAGATGAATAAATATCTTCACATTACCAACATCTTGTGTTAACCATACATATCCTAAACCTAATTTGAACAAGATGTTCTTAATGTGAGTAGCCCATGCGGTGCGACCGGAATGGTCCAGTGATTTGAGCATTAAATAGCATTGGCGAGGCAGTGTGTGCTCGTCCAAACGCAGTAGCCTGCACCAATACTTGATGGCCCATGTGGTATACACACACTGGAGAGGGGCTCTTCCTGACTCTCCTAAAACCATTGCATTGTGTGTTGTTTTACCTGTATTTAGAATTTAGGATGACATTCATCGTCCGATTCTCCAACCATTCCTACGTGGTGTGACAACACCGGACCACATACATGCCGAATCATACAGAATTTACTTGCAGCCAAACGTAAAGGTGTTACCATGGCCAGCACACTCCCAACACATGTCCACCATAGAACACCTCTGGTATATCATTGATCGTTGTGTTCGACAGCGACCACATCCTCCAGCCAACCTACAAGAACTGATCCAGTCCCTTCAAGAAGAGTATCCCATCAGACGACAGATTCTGTTCGCCGGAGAGTTTTTGGTGTCTTGTAGCACGCATTTAATGTCATAGAACTTGAGCGATTTTAGATGTGTGTGCCCTTTGTCCGTTATGTTGAAAGCTTGTTTTTGATACCTAACCTCAATTCAGACAACTGTCATTATCAGATGCTGTATATATTTTAAATTCTGATTTCGTTGAGATGTTAATATTTTCAATACATTTTACTTCATGCATCCACCTTTTGTGTTTTTTTAACTTGAGTGATTTAAAACAATGGTAAAGTTTCTTTTGGCCCTCAGTTCAAATGTTTTTTCATGACCTCCCCAAACTATGGCGGCTAGTTGTTGGTCGAAGTCTCCCACAAGCAACTACCAGCTGTTGAGGCATCCAAGGGACAGGACATTAGTGCACGATATTTAATCGAGACTCACAATTCTTCTTTGAAGCTCTTTTTCTGTTTCACCGTTGTGAGGCTATCACTGTTTCTCTGGAGTTATACCGAAATGAATCTGTAGAACGTGTAGTCCGCCTCGTGAGCGAATGCCCATCTGTATGTGTGTATGTGTGTGCGTGCGTGTGGGCGTGTGTGAACACTCTCCCAAAAACGTAGTGGGATCATGAAATGTATATCTTTTGACTTCGTCAGAAGATAGTTCAGCTTTAAAAATGACCGTTCTAACGCCCTAACACTGCCGAAACATGGACGTGGACAACACAAAACCGTGCGCTTGGGTAGGGGGTCATTCTTGATTTTGACACCAGTGTATGGTCGTCAAATCACTGGGAGCGATCAGTACTGTTCTTTCTACTGTTGCTTTAATGCAATAATTATAATAAGATTGGGAATGCGTCGTCTACAACTTGATGATCGTCTAAGTACTATTGGCATGTTTCAAAGAAGTAAAACTCTTCGATGGGTAGCCAGTCAATGATTTGCAGATTGTGGAACAGGTTTCTGCAGACAGAAAATGTTAATGATCGGCCCGCACGGGGTGCTCAAAGTCAACAACACAAATGCAGGGTCGATTCAACAGAAACCGATCAAATCGCCCAAACAGCTGATCAAATCGCTGTTCGCTTGCGCCAGGGCACCAGAGTTCAAAGCAACCAAGTGTTGTACCACCATTAACAAATCGACACATTCTAGCCAGACGACAAAGGTGTTTAGATTATAGAAACTGGTGGAATTGTAGATGGTCTCCTTTCATGTTTTCAGATGGTCTAGTTTCTGGATAGTCGTACACATATCTGGAGGCTTCCTACCGAACGTCAACGAAAAGGCAACATGGCCTATTTGGGGGTGGGTCTGCAATGATATGGGATGGGGTCGCTATAACTGCCAGAACGCCACTACACATTGTACGTGTCATTTGCACGCCTTGCTTGTCCACACTTTCTCTTTCATGAGGCCAACACTCGTGCCCACCGTGTTGTACGTATCGTAACTGACAAACATATATTATAAACATTACTCGAAAAAGGTATTAATCTTATAAATGATTTGATAGACGAGAACGGCAATTTTCTAGATCTTTTAGAGCTTAAACAAGTATACGACTGTAAAACACATTTTCTGGAATATTCTAGTCTTATCCAAGCAATAAAACAATATCTAAAGCGTAAGAGTATAGCCCTAACATCTAAGTTACATCTGCCCTTAATACCATATTTCCTTGAACACTTAGTAGAGAGGGGGGATGTAGAAAATATATGATATATTAAATAAGGTTTTCAACAATATGATATCCCAAAAATACAATCAAAGATGGTAACTAGATCTGGCCTTACTATGACGGAAGAAGATTGGCAAACGATTAATCGTACCCCCCACAGATATAATGTCCTCAAAACAAAAAAGGTTCCAATACAGTATTATTCATAGAATTGTACCAACAAACGAGTTACTTTACAAAATGGGACATATTTCTATGCATTTTTTGTAAACGAAAAACAAAACAAACCTAAGTGCACAAGTCTGGAACAACTCTACAAAATAGATCAAAGACAAAACTAGAAAAACTAGAATTTTCAAAATTGACAATTTTATTAGGATATCAGCAAAAACGAAATGATGTATAAAATCATATTATAACTGTGACTAAGAAAAACATTCAAATCAAACATTTCCGACACCATGCCAAATTCCCCACACATGAAACAAGAAATAACCGATTCATATTACATCGACAGAAACATCATATTCACAATATAAATACACACAGTTCATGACATTTTGGTCTCTCTGTCACCACCTATTCGATTAAACCCACAAAGATGCCTTAGCATCCTGACACTGGAATAGATTTTGTTTGTTATTATCCATAGATATACTTTGTAACTTGTATGTATTTAAGAATTGGCCTTCACTTTGTGTGAGTTCATTGGAGTATAAACCTTTATAGAGTGAAGGCCAAACTGTATGAACGTCGGAGCTTGCTTGCAAAGTGAAAGTTAATTCTTATAAAAAAAATTATGACAATTTCTTACCTCAAAGGATGTAGGCCAAGATCTAAACACAATTTTATTTAGTTCGTGTGGCTTCATGTTTACACTGACAGCCATACAACAATCGCGGAATATAATAGTTCCTCAAAAAGACAGGTGACATGAGCGTATGGATGCATCACTTGCTCTTCAGAAACATCTTACACAACACATGTGTTCAAATCATATTTTCATTAGATGAGAAAGGGCTGTAAAGAACTACCTCAGTAAGTCAGTCACAATGACAGCGCGTCGTAATACATTTACATCAAGTACAAGACGTCAAAATGGCAGACACCGATAAACGTGACCGGAGAGATTTCCGAAGTTGTTAATGAACCTGTGGCGGTTACATGTGTTAGTCATCACTGATCAACTGGCCGATCATTGAAAGGTGATTAAAGATGCGTCCAACAGACACTAAGGCAAATTCATAGATTGCTGGAGACGGTCACAGTCAGCCTAGACACGGATCGAGCCGATACTACGATAGTTTGGATGTGCATTTCTTCGTTTGCTCATTAGGATGGGCCGTAGCGAGGATGTTCGTGAACAATCATGCAGTCAAGCTCTCTGAGTTTTCTCAATGCATACTGAAACGCTGAGACCAAGATTAAAGGTTCTAAAAGATCAGAAAGAACGCTTATGTTTGTTTTCGTGCTAGGGAATTCCCAGGGGGTTTCCCCATGAATGTGTATGAAGTCCGTCAGGGTTTTCGTCATTTCAAGCACACAGTCTCGTGAAAAACGTATGAACATCAAATTGTGCCGTTCATACACTTATGAACGTCAATTTCGCGGTCATGTGACCGACCTCTCGTCCAATGGAAAAGCAGTATATCGTGTAAACTTCAAATTAAAAAAAATTGCTTGTGAACTATATTCTGTAAACTTACTGTTTGTGTACCCCAAAAAAGAAATAAAATCATTAAAACAAATGTTGCACCTATAGGTAGTCCTTCCTTTTCTTATCCATTCATTGTTTGTTTGTTTGTTTGTTGTTTAACGCCTCACTCAGCAACATTCCAGCTTTATGACGGCGTTCTGTAAATATTCGAGTCTGGACCAGACAGTCCAGTGATTGACATCATGAGCATCGATCCACAATTGGGAATATCTGAAGGAGAAACTAAAGGCGTCTATTGATGGTGTTGCCGTTTTACGGTATATATACATGTATGATACTTAGCAGAAGCAGTAGATATTTAGTGTGTGGTTGTGGTTGTGGTTGTGCAGAGGCCCCGCCCACACCCAAGAGGGCAGCCAGAGAGGATGATTTTATCACTTGAATGCCTGAAAGAGATCAAGAGACATTGGACTATATTTGAAATTACAGGTTACAATAAAATGTGACCGATTTCATTGAAATACCTTTCCTTAGATGAAATTGCACTGCTTATCAACGGGTGAGTGAGCCAGGGAATAGGGTTTAACGCCACTTTGAACAGCACTTCAGGTCTGTCACTGTCACTGCGTCTACCCGCGCCAAAGGTGTTGACTGACTTTATAAAAGTCTCTTTTACCATTTTATAAGTCAGTTAACACTGCCGCGGGAGTATGGTCAACTTGAAAGAAAATCCAGAAGAGATCTCTGACGTTTACTGCTTTGGTGAAAGATTACTAGTTACGTGCGCCTGCAATCTCATTAAAATAAGATCTTAGTTCTGGCTACTGCTGAAATATAGATCGGGGGATATCCCATAACGGGTCACGTGAGAAAGACCATTCATCCGACCAATCAGAGCGTCGTTTACCAGATCAGGAAAGTAACAATCGGACTATGTTGTTCTAAACATGCAACCTCAAAAAAGTTCAACACGTGTAGCAATTAAAACAATGTGTACACCTTTTCGAGATATATAAGGATGCAGTGCAATCAACGAATCCTACTGATAATAGCACACACACAGGCATAATCGGTTCTCTCAACCGTTACCCAAAACTGACTGTCCCACTACGTCATAAAATCTCATCGAATCTATATACATACACAACATAGAATGTAACGAATGTAGGGATACAAACCTCGAGCGTCAAACGAATCCGGAAGTGACATTGTGTGGAATACGAAGGCAGATAACTCCGTCATGGGATAGCGCATATGCTTCTTGAAAATATTGTCAGAATTTAACTTCGGTGTAATTCTGAACTACAGTCAAAATCACCCTTTATCTTTTCCTTCAATGGCACACACCACTGAACGGAAAAGCCTTCCCGTGGTAAGTACTGCCATTAAATTTCGGCCACCTGCTAGACATGCTAAGAATATTTGTGTCTTCAGTTTTCAAATTTTGGATCGAGAATTTTGTCGAAATGTTTTTTCAAAGGGTAGTCTGGAATTGAAGCAGCCAGTTTGAAACTAATGCCATATAGCTCAAGAAAACTGCTTTCTGTTTGTCGACTTCTTGTTGGTCATTCTTTGGTCGGTCAAAGTTCGCAAAAAGGTGTTGTACAATGACCTGGGATGTCACCAGATCTTACTGTAAGGGTAGTGAGAACTAAGATATGATGTTAATGTGTTTGAGTGAACCAATCATCAACGGTGTATTATATGAACCATTTCGTAGAGCCCTGAAGATAACATGAGTTTGTTCAAACGTTTCTTTCCGTCAAATGAATCCCATCGGACCGTTCGAGTAGAGAAGACTACTAACGGCTTTGATAACAAATAGAGACAACAAACAGTACAAGCTAATTCATTTCGGATGTAGTTCTTACCTTTGGTTTTAAGGTTCGCAGTGGCTGTTTTTGTCGAGTTCACTGCCACGCCCCTTGCAGCATCAATGACTGTATAAGTCTTGTAGCCTTGAAAATTAATAGTACAACGAGAACATAATGAAACCAAAACACGTTTACAAAACGGCCGTGGCCCCTCCACTGCCATTTTCTCAATGGCGCCAAAAACACACAGCCATAGGCTTTCAGTTAGCCTAGTAATGAAACCAAAAGCAACTGTCCTCAGGAACATATCAAAGGACGTCCGTTGCCTCTAACTGATGTAATAAGAATGTACTATGCACTTCTGGTTTCGGAAAGTGAAGGGTAAGTGCAGCAGGATTTCAAACCAGAAAGCCACATGACTCTTGCTTATTTACCAACTTTCATGTTTACGGTCACTATGTTTTCTAAAGGGAAGAGCTAGCTTAAGAAATTGAGTCTAACTGTGAACACGGAATAAAATGCATCTGGATATAAAACAACTATTTTTACTATCATTTGCAGATGACGCAGTGCGTTTTGCTGATTTTGTATACCGCTTACAAAATGTATTAACGTTTCGGAATGTGTCTGTGAAAGTCACTAGTGAACTTCAAATAAACGAAACTTCTTATTAAACATGAAATATGGTACCTGCGTGACACTCAACTCAAAACAGTTCCATTTCATTAAAATGTAGGTGTTGTTTTCTTAAGATCGTTATCATGGTCTCAACACTTTGGGAATGCTGTACAAGCGAAGAAGAGTCTTCTTTGTGTATTCAAATCCTTTTATAAGATTAAGCTGTTCCGGTATGATCTATTTTTTGTTTAAAAATGATACAAAATTAGTCCTATTTTACTTTATGGTCCAGAAATATGTGAAGTGGATATTCACAAAGAAATTGAAATGATACAAATGTTTGCTTGTATACACTTCTTATGTGTTAATTCATTGTCTTCAAATCATGTAGTTAGAGGTGAACGTGGACGCTACCCTTTGTGTATATTCACATATAAACGGGCTGTTATAAATACTGGTGTACAATAATGTAAATGCCTGGCACCAGATATGTCAGTTTTTTTTATTTTACACAGGTTTGGTTATATCTGGCAATATGTATAATGCATCTAGGTTTTTTATCATCTGAGTGTGTTTAGACTGTACAGTGTGTATCATCCTAGCATGATTTGCGTGTAGCACCCTTTTCTACTTCTAAATTGGTAACCTACGCCTTTTTCAAAATGTCATTCCTTTGTACTAAGAACAATATTTAAGGGAACCCCTACCATTTTAGCTACTAGAATGAAATCGCCATCTTTGTTGCACAAGACACAGCCACAACAACGGAACGTGGATAGCAAACGTTGTATATTGCACCTATAAAACATGCCGTTTCACGGTGATACAACGTGGCTACTGGCAGGTGCTAATAAACTTCACAACCACGTGGTTCATTGATCCGGCACAAAGGAAAATGCAAAATTGCGCGCAAGTGGGCATGATTGAATCTGGCTAATCACAGGAGGCAGTTGCTGGACTGGTCAATCTAAAGGTGTAATATCCCTACGGATGGAACATATCGGCTAAAAAGGGTGGGGTTAAGATTAGGGTGGGTAGAGGCAGGCCCAGAAAGAAGTGATAAGTACACACCACTGCGCTGAGGAACAGATTCATTTCTGCACAAGAACTGAGGGACAATTTCAGGGCTGCCACAGGAACCCGACTTTCAGTTCGAAACAATCTGGAAAATGCGTACTTCCAGAGGAATGGCTCTGACTGAGGCCTCCAGGCGCCTGAGACAACAGTGGGCACATCAGTTTAGAGGCTGTCGACAGCGGCATTGGAGCGACACCGTGTTTTCTGACGAATCGAGGTTATGTTTACGCTATACAGGTGTGTGGAGACAGCATGGATAGACTATGCAGCAGCAGTCGAAGAGCACGATAGATATGGAGATGGCACCATAATGACCTCAGCTGGTATCATGCGAAGTCAACGTTAGGTGGACCAAATATTATCTACAGTTGTCAATCCTTTTGCCCAGTGTGTTGGTCATAACTTTGCGTCCAAGGATGACAACGCACGTCCTCACAACTCGTGTTGCTTTTGACTGTCTGAGGCAGCAAGGTGTCACAACATTGTCCTTGCCAGCCAAATCACCAGACAGTTACTGTGAGTGAGTGAAATTGGTTTTACGCCGCTTTTAGCAATATTCCAGCAATATCGCAGCGGGGGACACCAGAAATAGGCTTCACACATTGTACCCATGTCGGGAGTGGAACCGGGGTCTTCGGCGTGACGAGCGATTGCTTTAATCACTAGGTTACCCGACCGCCCCTACTGATTGAACACCTTTGTATGTTGTGGGCGGAAAGGTTCTCAACTGGCCTCAGCGTTTACAGAATATGCAACAGCTTGGGCATAACTTACAAGACGAGTGACTGCGAGTGAGTATGGTTTTACGCAGCTTTTAGCAATATTCCAGCAATATCACGGTGGGGCACACCAGAAATGGGCTTCACACATTGTACCCATGTCGGAAATCGAACCCGGGTCTTCGGCGTGACGAGCGAACGCTTAAACAAGTAGGCTACCCGACCGCCCCTCTTACAAGAAGAATGGCGAAGGATATCACGGTATACATTCCGGCGTTTGATATATATTATGCCCAGAAGTTGTGGTGCCTGCATTATTGCATGGAGCAGATCTCGACCCTACAACGAAGACTGAATTCCAGAACGCCATTTATTTACATATTATTTCTGTGTAAACTTGAGGGTTCCCTTAATATTGTTACTGGTATATTTGTGTGTTATGATTATGACAATAGCACGAGTTTGTATTTAAAAAAATACTACTTATATCCAACATAAGATAAATTTAACTTACTAATGTCTTAAAAAGTCCAGAAACACTTACAAATCTTGCAACGTTTACGTATAAATGAATGCAAAAAGGACAATCATGTATGTGGACAATGTATATCACTGTACCAATGTATATATGCTGTTACTCTCTCAGGCAATGGTGTAACGGTAGAATGGGCCGGTGGCCTCAACTACTTTATGAATAAAGATTGATTGATAACAACAATTCATGCAGCACAATTTTGCTGTAATTGATTTAAGGGCTTGGGAATATTTTTATCAAAATACCTCAATCCTTACGCGCATTCTGGTTGGTTTGTCGTATTTTCATACATAAAACTCATCGTCATGAGGACATGCAACATATTTCAAAAGTAACCAAATACTGAGCTCATCCCACCGATATTCAGCAACGATACTGACGGTGGAGGATAACAAGAGAAACTTGAGTTATTGATTCATGAATTATTTATATTGTTTAAAACTGATAACATATTGCCTTGTTCCCACACGTACCTAGGTTGTGGGCGTCCACTGATGTGTAGTATACACAGTAGTCCAGGGCAAGTCCCACAATGTACACCTCGCTGATGCTGTTACGCTGTAGCAGTCGATGTAGCCGTGTGTGTCGCAGACCTCCATTTGAGTTGAAAGCAGAGTAGGAATCCACCTTGAATACACATAGATTGAGCACACTATCTCGACGAAGGACACATATTGACATGTAGTAATGTGATTGTCTGCACCTGTCATATTCATGACAACATTGATTCCCGCATCTACAGGAGTGATGTATCTGGCATGATCATTTCAGGATTCAGTGGACTTATAGAAGATTCATCCGACGAGGTTGATATTTCCCATATTAAAAAACACGAGTGATGAACGATGAATTCTGTTTATCGTTTTCACATTTTTGTTTCCATTGAAGGAATAAATGCATTGACATTAACACTAGCAAATTGTCGAAATCTTACGTAGAGATCATGCATAGTGATACACGTTTTCCATAGCCGTGTGAAGTTACTGTGAACCAAAATAAACAACCTCTTAACTCCTTTATGTCATATTCTTTCGCTGAGAAAAAAGTTCCTCAGATTATTTCAAACAAAATACTTGAACAGATTTTTTAAGAATAATTAAAACTTTAAGTAGCAGTAGCAACAACGATTCTGTATGATCTGATTATATCCCTGGTGTAACTTCACTTATATATATGGTTTCGAATCAAACCGCTCTCTCACTTGAAGAATGTCTCGCGGAGGAGAAGTCAGAGCAGATGGATTTATTCGGTGTCACTATCACTTTTACTGACAATCCGGCATCTTTTGACTGGAACCGGGCTTGGAGGTTTAATGAGATTAATCGTTATGTTTCCACCAGTAATGTTGACACCACCAGAAACATTTATAATTTTGAGACCGCTGACTGTTGTCTGCAGGCGATTTGGACATTACGAGAGGGGCTGCTCTAAACTTGAACCATCAAGAACTCTGGATAAACTGGTATGTTATGAACATGTTTCATCTAATGTTTTTAGCCATCATATTCCTTTTAAAAACAACCAGGGTGAACTCGACAGTAAAGACCCAACTGCTATAAAATCGACGAGTCGTGCACTTGAACGTGGCTCACTTGGTTTACATGATCGAGAGTCTAGTCCAGCTTGTGCACAAACTGGCCCTCTCAGCGAAAGTTGCTCAGTGGAAAATGACAATTCAGAATTATTTGTTAATAAACTCGGACAAATTAGTGTTATCAACATAAATGTGTGCGGTCTGAGAAAACAACTTAATTATCCACAGTTTTTGGACCTTGTAAATAGTTTTAACTTTGTTGTTCTTCAAGAAACCAAAACAGATACACTCGATGATATTGAAATTGATGGCTTTAAACTGTTTTTGAAACACGGGCCTGGGTGACAGGCGTTCGGGAGGTATATGCCTTGCAGTTAAACCTTGTTTCTCTAAATATGTCACTTTATTAGATTTTGAATCGGATTACATACTGTGTTTTAAACTATCTAAGTTAGCTTTCAATAGCAAAGATGACCTTTTAATTGGTATTGTGTACCTTCCACCTGAAGGTTCTAAGTACGCCACTACAGACATGTTTGATCAGTTAGAACAAGCACTATTATATATGTACTCTCACACTGAAACTGTCATCCTTACAGGAGATTTTAATGCTCGTACTGGAACACTGTGTGAATATGTTTAGATAAACATTTGTTAGAGGAATTAGATATGAAATGTCAGATGACTTTGATCCTGAATCTGTTCTAGATGAACTCGGACTTCCACGTCAGCGATACTCGTACGATAGTAACAAAATTGATAATTACGGTTACAAATTGATTGATATCTGTAATAAATTTAATATGTTTATTTGCAATGGAAGAATGGACAAAGACGCAAAATCCGGAAAGGTTACCTGTAAGGATACAAGTACTGTTGACTATGTCATATGTTCCAACAGGTGCCTGTCATATTTTAAGAGCTTTGAAATTGTTGATTTTTCTCCCCTATACTCAGATGTACATTATCCTAAAGCTTTTTCGTTATCAAGTATGAATAGCAGAATGTATGGTAATGTACCTAAATCATCTACCAGTAAACCTGTAACAATTTCTACAAAACCCAAAAGATATGACTCATCAAAAACAAACAAATACAGGAACAATATTGATGTAATGCAGATACAAGATGTAAGCACATTATTAGATAAAGTGGTTGATGACACTACGAAGGCAAATGAATTAATAAATAATGCAACTTTTATCTTCTCTGATATTCTTACAAATGCAGCGATAAATACATTTGGCATATGCTCTTCCCCCTCATATAATTATACTGGCAATGATAAGAAACATAAAGTTAACAAACCTTGGTTCGGAAAAAAATGTACTCTGAAACGTAGACACTACCATAAAGCTAGGAGAAAATATCGAAGACATAGGAATCAAGAAAACCATATCTACTTTAGTCATGCAGCTAAGGAGTATAAGAAATGTATGAACAAATTTATGAAAAGATATAAATGTAAATTAGCCATTGAAATTAGAGATTGGCAGAAGAAGTTACTGCGTAAACGTAAGCCTGCGCATAATCACTCATCCCCTAGTGTTAATGAACTATATGAATACTTTAAGAATATAAACGCACAAGAGTATGATGATATAGTTCCTGAAGATATTAATAATACACATGTACCCCTAGATTGCTCAGTTCTTATTGTTGCCATAACACAACAAGAAATTAGTGAATCAGTATCACAACTGAAAAGAAATATAACAGGTGAAGACTTTGTAGAAAACGAATATATAATTGACTCAATAGATTTATTTCTCCCATTTTTAGAGGAACTTTTTAATGTCGTACTTGACACAGGTGAAGTTCCCGACTCGTGGTTATTTGGGGTAATTAAACCTATCTATAAAGGTAAAGGTGACTCGTGTGATCCTAGTTCGTATAGACCCATTACAATTTTGAGCTGTCTGGGAAAACTTTTTACAAGTATACTTAACTGTAGATTATTTAGATTTTTAAACATTAACTCTTTAATATCCCCTTGCCAAGCCGGTTTTCGTAAAGGTTACTCAACAGTCGATAACATGTTTGTTCTTCATTCAGTTATAGAATTCCTAAAACACAACAAACAGAAATTGTACTGTGCATCTTTGACTTTTCTTAAGCTTTTGACAACGTTTGGAGAGTTTGTCTTTGGTCAAAAATGTTAACTTATGGTATTCAAGGAAAATTCTTTACATTAGTACAAAATATGTATTCCAATATAAAATCCTGCATCGAGTTTAATCATGAAAAATCTGCGTTTTTCCCAAGTTTTTCGGGGGTCCGACAGGGAGAAAACCTTTCTCCGTTATTTTCTATCTTTATAAATGATTTAGAATCCTGGCTAAAAAATTTTGATTGTAATGGTGTTGATATATCCAGCAAACATGATTTGAATTTAGTTTGTCAACAACTACTAGTTCTGTTATATACAGACGATACAGTGCTATTTGCTACTTCAGCGCCAGCCCTGCAGAGGTTCCTAGATTATTTCATGTATATTGTCAGAAATGGAAACTAACTGAAAATAGTGATAAAACTAAAATTGTTATTTTTGGAAGTGGTAAGTGTAGAGTAAATAAGCTATCATTTTATTATGGCAAAGAAGAAATTGAAATAGTTGATAATTATAAATATCTAGGTTTCAACTTTCACAAAAATAGAAAATTGACATTTGGTATAAGTGTTCTAGCCACACAAGCTAAGAAATGTATGTTTTTGTTATTGAAAATCGCAAGAAACAATGATTTACCACTTGACTGCTTATTTAAAGCATTCGATTTAATGATTTGTTAAATGGCTCTGAATTTTGGGAACATGTTAAAATATATATACAGGAAAATATACATACCAAAAGTTTTTAAAATTAGCCTCTGGTCTCAGAATGTCCACACCGAATTATTTCTTATATGGTGAATCTGGAAGATTTCCTATCAGCATCCATATTTCTAAAAGAATTATTAGTTATTGGTATAAACTCAACACTCCCCTGTCTCACCTCAAGTTATCCTCCGTACTGTACAATTTCATGTCTTTAGATAGTGTGTTAAATAATCATTCTTATTCTTGGCTTAAGTTTGTTGAAAATATCTCATGTTGGCTAAGTAATGTTTATATGTTCCCAGGTAATTTTAACAGAACATGGCTGCTTAATAAAGTAGAAACTACACTAAAAGACCACTTTTACCAAGTGTGGAGGAATGCATTAGAAGTAAGTCCCAAGGGACAATATTATAAACACATTAAGACCCTACCATCACTTGATGTCTTTATCTTATTGCCCAAATATATTTACTACCCAATATTAAATTTAGAACATCCAATCATTGTTTACCTATTGAGACAGGGTGTTGGTATAATACTCCAAGGGAATTTAGAACTTGTAAATTGTGTGACTCTCCGACAATTGCAGACAAGTTTCATTATATATTTCGTTGTCCTGCTTTTGATGAAAATAGAAATAGATTTATTTCAACAAAACTAACCAAATTTTCAAATATGGTATCTTATAGACGGTTGTTTACATCATCAGATTTCACTGTTTTAAGAAACTTAGCAAAGTTTATAAATGTTATCTTCTCTGTAATATCAAAACTTAGATAATAGACATGCTTATTATATCTACAACTTTTTACCTACAATATCTTGTTTTAGTTCGCCGCCATTTTGACTGCTTGTATATAATGATTGACATGTAAAATGTACTCTAATACCACCATGCGTGGTTCTCTGGAGAATAAAGTGAAGTGAAGTGAAGCATGACGGGAGTTTCATCAACAAGCTGGCATGTCACAGTGTGGGATGGAGTGTTTCGCGAAATAATGTTGGATATTTGCTTGTACTGGTCAGGATTAATATGGCAGTAATTGTGTTCACAGAATTGTTGTTTTTGGGACCAGTTATCTGCATTATTTGATTTGGCGTAACATTATTGTCATTCAACTTTTGCGCAAGGTGTGTTCGCGTAGAAGGATTAGTGAGTCGTTTCAATGTTTGGAGACTAGCGGCATCGCACATGTTTTTCATGAGGAAGGAAAGTTTGTTTTTCCTAATACGATAGCAGATCGCCAGATATAGGCATGCCTAATGTGTTTGTGCCGATGTAAAAGGGATCATCATCTCGACAGAAGTCGAGTGGAGGCATACAACTTATACCAAGGGGGATCACCAACATTAGACCCCATTTTGGGCCTTACGTCGCCACAATCACGAGGATTTTCACCAGATCTATTCTTTTCTTGTCTCATTGAGAGTTCAAGATATTTTTGACTGTCAGCATCCAAATGACAAAGAACAATACTGTTCGAGAACACGTTCCTTGACTGAGAATTACGTCGGACAAAATACGTAATTGTGGAAATATGTTCATTATAATGGGGTCGTAATGTAATGTCTCTTTGGAATTGACATGATATGATTTCTTATGGAAGTTTTATCCGCAACTACCAATGTGATAATGAGAGGACAGTCGGGGTAGAGCAAGTGAGAGTCTTCGTCTTAACATGTTAAATGGTTCTGATTTTCTTACAGGGTAATACTTTTATAATGTAAATACATTCCTGGGTGACTGAGGATGGTTTATTTTCCATGATGGTAATCATGGGTATACCTGACAGTCATTTCCCTTCCATACGATCTCATCATATGGGTTCCTTGTAAGCCTTTTGTCGATCCCTGATGATGTCGGGCCGGACGTTACGTTCATGATGCAGTGGTCGGGCCACAGTCTCTGGGTGAGGTTGAGGTGAACTTGGCTGCAGGAGTGTGCACTGGTACACAGATGCCCTGCAACATTGGGAAAATACTCTGGGAACTACTGAAATTCATCTATTGTGATGTGAAATTAGTCATTTATAATAAGGGAGTTGGTAATTTTGGAAGTACCTTCAGCGTCATACTGCAGCGTGACCACGTCATAAGGCTTGTGACCTGGGTGTTGGGACGCAAATGAAACATGGTCTGAACAGTGCCAATCCTGAGATAAGACAACCATTGAAAAGGCGCTCTCATGTGCACTGCGTATACTGTTGATAATTGGAATGACTTCTTTCCCATCAGGGACTGGCTGGCTCCCATTTTCCAAGAAACAGTCTTGAACGTCAATAATGATGAGAGCGGCCTTGGGACCATGTCCAATCGCCCGACAGACGACAATCAACATCACCAGTCCACATGTCCACATGTCCCATCCGTGCTGAAACAGTTCACGATTAGATCATAAAAAGGAGGCTTGCAATAAAACTAAAAAATTCTGCCCGATGTATTTTATTTATGATTGACTTAAATATATTTATCTGGGGATCTGGTCTACCAACAGCTAGTTACAGCCACACCGTGTTGGCAAACATACATGTATTTACTAAGGGGTAAATACGGTAATGAATGTGATTTGAAGAAGGATGTGCACGTGAAAGCGGTGGCGTCATGTGCTTAAGGTGCAGAGGAGAGGGCAAGGTGTATGAAACACCACTCGAGGCCTTCGCGTCACACAGGCGAGCTGTTGTCTTCTTTGTTCGGAATGGATTCACCACAGCAGGAAAATCTTGACTCGGTTGAAGAACTACACATTCCTGGTCAACCTAACAAAGCACAGGATTCTGTTGAAGGGTACGAAACGTTTCAACTTTTTAAGCAATATATGGAATGTAAGTTGAAAACTTTCAAAAGTGAAATTATTGATGAAACTGAGCAGAGGTCGTTCTCTGTTATTAAGAGAGCTAGAAAAGACTTTGACTCTCCACAGTTTAGATTCAAAGGGAATCAGTTACAGTATAAATTCAACATTGGTATTTTGGATCAGGTTGACTCTGCTATTCGATTTCTCAATCGGGATAACACAGTCGATTGTGTGCATGTCTTGAGAGAAATTAGCTTTAACATCAGTAAAAGAAACAAGCACATTAGACTTGTAGACAGATCTCCAGCCGGTTGGGCAGTAGTCTCGGAGTTGGAAGGGGATGAGTTAGCTTCAAACTCGGATGAAGAGAGACGCTTCGAGAGAGCAGAAATTAAGGCACAGCGTAGAAAGCGCCTTACTTCTTTCAATTCTCGTGGTAGAGGTTATAGTCCTTATCCTTCTGCAACTTTCCCCAATCCTACCAGCGAATTACCTAAACAGGCCCCTCAGGTTCAACAGAATCAGCCCTTTCGTTTTCAAACCAGGAAAACACCACTTCCAAACCAACAATGCTACTATTGTGGAGCCTTTGGGCACTGGAGAGCCACATGTCCCCTTGCAGCCGCCCAGAGATCATCACAGTCAAGTAAAACCCACCACAAGGACTTCAGCCTACAGAGGCCTGCAAAAAGCAGTGATTATTCAGGGGATTAGACCTCAAGCAGAAGTATTAAAAGAAAAACTAACATGGATTTGCCACAGGTCTCCCGTTTAATATCAAAACAGCCTAGTAGTAGGTCACAGCTTGATGTTTCATCCATAGACAAAGTCAAACCTGAAACCAGAGGTATTAGTACTGATTTTGTACCTGTACCTAGTTATCTTGACAGAACAGACACGTCAGCGTGTAAGCATAACATTAAGGAAAATCTTAAGAGGCACATCTCATTTTGGAAGGATATAGAAGCTCCAGAATTCATCATTAGAACTATTACAGAAGGTTACATCATCCCCTTTGTGGAGTCGCCTCCCTTGTCTTGTAGTAAGAACAACGCTTCTGCTGTAAAAAATAGCTACTTTGTCTCTGAGGCTATCCAGGATCTCATGTTAAACAACTGTATTGTTGAAGTCGTAGACTCACCTCAGGTTGTGAACCCCCTATGAGTTTCCATTCAAAGCTCTGGTTAGAAAAGGTTGATTTTAGACCTAAGAGTAGTAAACAAATATGTTTGGAAAGAAAAGATAGTCTTTGAGGATTACAAGGTTGCTTTGGATTTCGTGAGACCTTTTGGATACATGTACAAGTTTGATCTTAAGATAGATATTCACCCTAGTCAACACACGTTTTTAGGGTTTTCTTGGTCAGTTAAAGATGTACAGCGTTTTTATTGTTTCACAGTTTTACCTTTTGGTCTAACCTCGGTCCCTTATATATTTACTAAGTGTTTTAGGCCATTAGTTAGATACTGGAGAAAACATTCTGTAGATGTTGTAGTTTACTTAGATGATGGATTTGGGTTTGCTTCGTCTGAAGCCTTAGGCAAGGAGCGATCTGGTTTTGTTAAATCTTCTTTGCAGGCCTTGTGTGTAACGATCAGAAGTCAGTTTTGAAACCCACAAGACACCTTGAATGGCTCTGGCTGAATTGGAATCTTGACACAGGTGTGACATCTATTCATTCTAGGAGATTAGAGAATGTGAGAAACACATGTGCAGGATTCTTGGCAGGTTTACCGCAATTCACAGCAGTAACCTAGCTAGTTTAACAAGACAAATTATCTCTCTTTCACCAGTTTTTGGGGATGTTTGCAGAATTTTGACTAGACGCATGTATTCAGTAATACAAAGAGCTTCAAGTTGGGATAGAACGCAAAGTCAAGTTGACCCCCTGTGTTTTTTTTAACTTATATTCGGGAGAGATAATGTTTACACTTTTAATAGCAGAAGATTTTATGAAACTTTTGTCCAAGTTTTGACCGTTTTCCTAGATGCTAGTTCCAAGGGTTGTGCTGCTTATATACAGAATTCTGACCGGGTATTTCAGTGTTTATGGGATGAGAATCAAGTGGGCAAGAGTTCAACTTGGCGGGAGTTGAAAGCTGTTGAATTATCTTTGAATGTTTTCAGAGAGGTTCTGTCTAATCAAACTGTTAAGTGGTTCTCAGATAGCAAGGCTTGCTGTCAAATTGTTTCGTTTGGTAGTTTCAATTCATCCTTACAGGAACTTGCTATGTCCGTGTTCACCGTGGTTAGGATGTATAACATCAGGATAAAGTTTAGCAGGATTCCACGTTCAGAGAACGACAGAGCAGATGCTTTAAGTAAATTTGAAGATGCTGATGACTGGATTGTTACTGATGCTGTCTTCATGTTGCTAGACCAGAAATGGGGTCCACATACTGTTGATAGATTTGCTAATCATTATAATGCTAAGTTGTGCAGGCTCAATTCCAGATCTTGGTGCCCTGGCACAGAAGCAGTAGATGCTTTTACACAGTCATGGCAATATGATAACAACTGGGTTGTCCCCCCTGTGCATTTGGTGACAAAGGTGACAATTAGATATGCTCTACAAAGTGAAGCTAGCATAACTTTAGTAGTGCCTAGGTGGCAATTAGCTGTGTTCTGGGCTTCTCATTTTTATGATGACAAGTTCAAACATTATATCGCTGATAGTTTGCAATTAAATGGAAGTATTGCATTTTCAGGCGGCAACAAGAAATCCTTGTTTGACAAATTTGATGGTTACGCATTAGCATTAGGATTATTCCATGAGATCAATGTTGTTGTTTCAGACATGTTCTCCACCGGTATCTGGAAGCTGAAGAACAATTTAGTTCATACAGACCTTATTGATCTAGCAGGACATATGCCAGATTTAGTTCTCAAGTCTAAAGCCCCAGCGACAGTCTATAAGTATGATAGATCTTATAATAGTTGGAAAAAATGGAGTTCAAAATTTAAGGAGATTACATGTTTGCCTGCTCATCCATTTCATGTTGCTTTGTATCTTACGTCACTTGTTTAGGGAGGTAAGAAAGCTCCATCTGTCATGGAAGCTATTTACGGTATTAGTTTGGCGCACAAGCTTGCATGTCTGCCAGATCCTTGTAAACATGATTTGATTGTGAACATCAGAGAAGCGGCATTAAGAACTTGTACTACTCCAGTCAACCTGTTACTTGTGACACGTTAAAGAAATTGGTTGTTATATCTGGGAAAACTCCCCTCTACTTGATTTAAGGTTTTTAACAATGTCACTTTTATCTTTTGCTGGGTTTTTCAGATTTTCTGAAGTAGTGAATATCAGACGGTCAAACATTAAATTCAAGGATGGCTTCATGAGTATTTTTGTTGAGAACAGTAAAACTGGCGTTTATAGGGATGGGCGTCATGTTTTGATTGCTGTAAAAGGCTCAGATCTGTATCCAGTAAATATGCTAAACAGGTACCTGATTGCTCGAAATGTTGCTGAAACTTCCACTGAATATATTTTTCATCAACTTTCCTTCTGTAAATCTGTACAAAAGTATGTACTTAAAGGTCCGAAACCTTTATCATATACCAGGGCGAGGGAAATCTTTATTGAGAAATTCAAACTAATTGGTGAAGATGTCAAAAAGGTGGGTCTTCACAGTTTTCTGTCAGGTGGAGCGACTGCTGCAGCTAACGCCTGAGTAACAGACAGACTGTTCAAGAGACACGGATGCTGGGCGTCAGATAAGGCAAAAGACGGTTATATCAAAGACAATATTTCTGAACTGTTGAGTGTGTCATCAATGTTTGGATTGCAAATAAGTTGAAATAAATTTGCCGCATGGACCCGTTCTTTTAATTCGAGCAGCGGTAGGCATTACCCATGAGCGGAGTATGTTGTCATAGTAAATGTTTTATGTTCGTTTGAACATAGTGAATTAGAACATAAATGTATTTATCATGGGGTAAATACGGTAACGAATGTGATTTGAAGAAGGCTTTGCACGTGAAAGCGGTGGCGTCACGTGCTTAAGGTACAGAGGAGAGGGCAAGGTGTATGAAACACCACTCGAGGCCTTCGCGTCACACAGGCGAGCTGTTGTCTTCTTTGTTTGTTAAAAATATACATATAAAGGTAATCAGACTTTTAGTGTAATGATTGTCTGTGTTGGATCGCTTGTTATTGCAGTATTGCCGAATAGCAGGTAAAACCGTTTAGCACGTTTAGTGCTGTTTAGCACGGAGAAGGGTGTTGCTTTCTCTCAGTGAGTGATCCCACAGAGAGGTGATTCAGGAGTCCGGACATGGATTTGGTTACACAAGAAGACCTAGCGTCCAGATAAGTTATCTTTATATTTTCAAAAAGTAAATTTCGCAGTAATTTATAAAATGTTCAAGCGCGATATTACAAGGATATTGCAGTATTTCGTAACGGTTTTATGTGCCAAAATATTAAAATGTACGTTTTTGTTACAGAAAGAATACCATAGAGAATATGGAGTGTCGGTGTTTGGAATGGAATATAACACGACAGTCGGGTGTCTACATGTATGATTTTGTAAATAAACCTGCTCGCCTGTTAACAGCGGTAGGCATTACCCATGAGTGGAGTATGTTGTCATAGTAAATGTTTTATGTTCGTTTGAACATAGTGAATTAAAACATAAACTACTTTTGCTATCAGTTTCGACCGTTCCACAAAATGATCTCAATCCTTACGATCATTGTCGAATAAGAATTCACAGGGAATCCCCCAATGTACACTACTGCCTAGAAGTTCATTCCCCTTACACGCATGGGCAACGCGTGACGCAACCCGTTTGGTTACTCGTGTGGAACCCTTTCGCCAAGTGTGTGACACCCGTGTGCAACATGTGACACACGCATTTCGAAGGGAACAAACTTGTGACCAAAGGAGAACCCATGTTGAACTGAAATTGGATGTAGTAAGAAGGAGAAACATTTTTTATTTCCTGACGAAAAATGTTAAAACACGTTATGTTAGGAACTTGCTGATGTATTCTTTTTGGGTGTGATTTTGTTGGAAAATGTGAGTACTGTTGTGGTCAGTCAGATCCATCTTATTTACATGACCATTGGCTTCTACTGATCTTTTGCGATGGTGTTAGGGGAATTCATGATTCGGGAAAATGTTATTGTCATTGCAGTTTGTGTGATTTGACAATAAATGTCTGCAGGACGACTTACAAAGATTATATTTATGAGGTTTGGTGTGCATTGTTTTTATTGGACCCTAATTACTTTATGATGACTTAGAGCCGTAACCATAACGCTGGGAAAGAGCAGCATTTAATTAACGTGAGTAACTTATAAGATATAGTTTCATAATGGCCACCAGGAGAAGGAACAAATTGGGCTTCTACTGTGTCAGTTAAAAGGATTAAGTAGTGTTAATATGTGATACATAGAACCGCAGCTTTGTAGGCAAATGACCTCTTCCCAAACCTTGTTTTGTCTTAGGTATACAAATAGATGTTTCTCAGCAGAACGGAGGGTTCTAGATGGTTGATATACCTGGATAAGGTCAGATGAGTAGGTAGGTGCTGACTGGTTGTAGCAGTGGTACGTTAAGGTAAGGATCTTGTACTGAACTCGGGCTATTACTGGGAGCCAGTGCAGATCGATAAGAACAGGTGTTATATAAGCTGACTTTGGGGATCTTGACACAATCCTTGATGTGGTGTTTTGAATACGTTGTAGTCTTCTCCTAAAAGATGTTACAGAGTAAGCTTTTGCAGTTGTCGAGTCCAGTGAGCACAAGGCTTCTGACAACTATTTGCGTAGCATCAGTAGAAAGAAGGTGACTGATTGCCCCGGTATTGGAAATTGTCCAACATTTATAAATGTCACATCTGCGATGGCCCACTTGCTGCGTGTACCAAACAGAGTTGCTTCAGTCATGTCAGGATTGAGTTTTAGCATGCTCTTAGTCATCCAAGGTTTGATTTCATTTGTGCAGTCTTCTACGTGTATGATGGCACATCGGGAATTATTGGGGGTGAGTGTGTGTGTGTGGGGTGGGGTTGGGGGGAGGGTGGGGGTGAAGGGGTGGGGGGGGGGGGGGGGAGAGGGGAAGAGGGGGGAGGGGGGGAGTATTTCATCAGCTGAGTGCCATCAGCATATACATGATCACCAATGCCCGTAGATGAAATTAGTTTACCCAGTTCAGAGGTATACAAGGTAAACAAAATGGGGCCAAGTACAAATCATTGTGGAACACCAAACTTAAGCGCTGTTAGGGTGGAGGTTACACCTCCAATAATAACTGACTGAAACCTGTCTGTAAGATAGGATTTTAACCAGTTTAAGGCTCTTTCATCAACGCCGATGGTGCGTTTTAAATTCGTAATGAGCCTCTCATGATTGATCGTTTTGAAAGCTGCCGACAAATCCAAGAGCACAAGCAATCCTACATTTCCTTGGTCAGCAGATCTCAATAAGTCAGGGCATACTCATAGGACTGGAATTTGTCTATTAGGGAAGAAGTTAATAGATTACATACATGTCAGTCTAATCTTGACGGCTCTCTCTACTGGTTTAGAAAGAAATGTTAAGTTAGACACAGGTCGAAAGTTACTGAGTTTTAAAGCATCAAGGTCTTGCTTCTTAATGAGAGGCTTCACAACTGCATCCTCCAGTGCCAGCGGAATTGATCCTGTGCTAAAGTTTAGATTGATGTGACACTTTAATAAACATTTTACTACTAGTACTACTAATAAGTAATCTTTGTGATGACAGGAAGCAAAAATGCTATGTACATCAATAGGATCCTAGTAGGTATTGGATCAAGATCGCATGTTGTGGGCTTGCTGTCCTTCATAAGGTCGTGGAGGGCTTGCTCAGAGTTGTTTTCATGGGTCGGTACTTTAATAGTTTACAATCGTGTGTTTTAGAGTATTTGTCAACTGTGTTGAGCTTATAAGCAATAACTGTAATTTATGGTGACATGTAAGTATAAAACGCAAGTAACTTGTTTGATAGGCATTACTTAGAAGTTGACGGGTGACAAGGTAGACACAATTTTATTTATAGTAGGTGGAGGGTTAACGGTAGAGGATTACCAGTAACAACAATAGCAAAATTTCCCACTCATGTATGCGATTGTTGTTACTGTTAATCCCCCTTATGTATGCTATTGTTGTTAGTGTTAATCCTCTACCGTTAATCCTCCACCTACATATATATATTCTGTACTTTGCCGCCTCCGTGGTCCGTGTGCGACATACGCACGTAAAAATCTTCAATATAAGGAAGTAAGTAAGCCTCCGTGGTCTTTTGGTAGAGGGTCCGCCCGGAGAGCGGAAGGTCCGGGGTTCGATCCCCGGCCGCGTCATACCAAAAGACGTTAAAATGGTACTTGTTGTTACCCTGTCTGGCGCTCGGCATTCAAGGGCTAAAACAAGGACTGGTCAGGTCGGAGTCAATAAACTGTGTCCCTTTCACTAAAACTCAAACTACCTGGGACAGCTGGGCCCATATATACACTGATGGATCCAAGAATCCATCAACAACAGTGCTGGTTACGGGATCCATATCCACAAACCCCAAGCACATTCAGTTCGCCTGCCTGATGGTCAGTCAGTATTCACGGCTGAATTGGAGGCACTCAAACTCATACCGGAAATTCAGGCCATCAGTGGCAGAAACTCAAACTCCAGGCCAAATACAGTCAACAATATTCTATACGAATATACAAAACTATCGGACCAAGGGCAACAGGTGGAGCTGTGTTGGATCCCCTCTCACATAGATATTCATGGAAATGACAAAGCAGACTCACTAGCAAAGCTATCTCTTAGAGAAAGCGGATACACAGCCTATTCCCTTTAGTAAACTAGAGATAAAAATCACCACCAAAGTCTCTATAGCAGAAAGATGGCAAGTTCAATGGGACGCAAGTAAGATCGGCAGATGGCTATACAAAATTCAACCCAAGGTCCAACAAAAGCCGAACTCATACTCAGGCTCGGTCACAAAAAGCACTATTGCAAGGTTTGTTCATCTTGCAATCAGGCTGAAACCATTGACCACGTGTTACTAGAATGTCAAGACCATGCCCCAGCCCGGTTCGGTTAAAACGAGAATTGCAGTTAGATCCGCTATCTGTCATAGATCTCCTAAGGCCAAGAGATGCAACAGCGAAGGCCAAACTAACTCTATTTCTGAGAGATGGACAGCTACTAGAACGTATATTAACAGAGCAGCCAAGGATAAAAATGAAATCAGATCAATATAAAAAAAATAGAAATTGTATCAATACAAAAACAGAAATTATGTGAATACCAAACTCACAATAGATATGTGTACCCTTCTCACACACATGAGTCCCAGAGAGGGACAGGTCAGCCGAAATTGCTAAGGCAGAAGGCGGCCTCTTAAACACTTAGTGCAACAACATCAACAAACCCTCATTCAGTCCTGCTTGACAACGGTATAAGGATCTATACCGAAACGTCGCTTCTTACAGTATTAAATAAGTTGTTATCCATAACATTGTGTCTACCTTGTCAAAATGCACGTAGTAAGTAATATAGTAAATAACTGATGTTCAAATCGCATTAACACACAGAGATAACAAGATACATCAGTCATCCTAAATCTATTGAAATGTGGTAGTACAGTAAGACATGACCAGTGTATGTGTTTCGGCTTAGTAGATACTCGAGCTGGTGTCACATTTGATTGGTAACACCTGCTCGCACAAATTACTGGTTCACAAAAAGGTGCAAGGGGGTGTCCTCCCATTAGTTAGGCGTCCCAATAGTTAGACAGCTTATAACAACACTTTAAACGGTTGAGTGCACACTAATCCTTATGCTTGTTACCTCAGACTTTAAAATGGAATAGTCCAGATAAGATCTGACAAACAAAGCAAAGCAGCTTTAAATAGGTACTTTAATATTATACTTAACATTTAATGACACTTTACATTTCATAAATTTTATACAGTTTGTAACAACACTTTATGCCAGTTTCTGGTAATGTGCACTTTACATTTAAAAACTTTTACAGTTTATTTATCCCAGACGAAGCAAGTGTCTACAAGCATCTAAATACTCAATAGAAGACTTGTTACCCTGCTGCAGCTGATCTTTGAGGCATACAAGCGGTTCTCTGTCTTTCTGTAGATTCTCTTGCGGCAGCGTGGTGCCGCACCAAAGTTCAATTGCATCACCTTAGTCCTTTCACTGAACTCGACTTTCTGGATGACTTCAATGAATCTGGAGATGTTAGGGTGAATATGTGGCAGTTGGTATATAGTTCAGTAGGCTGTGGAATCCCTCAAGGTTGTTGTTGGTTCTGGGGCCATCAGTTTCGAAATGGTTCCACATGCGCATTGGGAATCTGGTGTCATCATCCACCCAGGTTCTCATAATGTCTCTGACCATTTGTCTTCTATGTCTACTGCTGACCGCGACCTGGGTAACACTGGAATGGTCTTGCGACGATGCCTGAAAAAGAACAAAGGAACAGTTACACATATGTTACATCAAATATTGATAATGATTTCATTAACTTGAAACGGTTAAGAGCGAAACAAGTTATGTGGGACCTAAAAAAAAAAGAAGTTAATTCTAACCAAGTCAAAAATACGGAATGATATTTACCTGTAAAGTGTACTTTTCACGCTCTGAAATGATGGCATCGCTGGCGGATGGTTCAGTTCCGACTGATTGCGAAGAAAGTCACCGACAGTCGTACATGTCCCATTGCACGTCTTGACGACACATCTCTACTTTCCTTAAACCAGCCATATCGATACTGATAATGATACGTACCCCAAGATCATTTTTATTTGTTTGATGAGTAGATAATCTAAACTCAACTCCTTCAACTGATCATACAGTAAGACAATTAAGCTACTCCATAGTTCACATAGTTAATCTCATGCCTATTGAACCTGTGCTGAGAGTAGGGTTATTTAGGTTAATTAAACGAAATTGTAACATATATACTCCCTGAGCTGTGAGTCCCCTATCCCTACTCAGTACTTTAATCTAATTAGGACTGATCCATTACACCTGTAGGTACATTCCCTCTTTGCCTAAAGAAAAATGTCTAACAATTGGGACGTCTAACTAATGGGACCTCTAACTAATGGGATATAACCTGCAAGGGTTCTCTGTAAGTGTTTAGCTACAAACTGACCCTAATTGAATGTAAACAGACTCATTAATTGATGAATAATCGTGTGGCCATTGTCAAGCGTGTATTAAGTGAACATTACAGGTTCGACACTTACAGCCAATTATTGTTAATATATTGTATATTTTTCATTTCATTAAGCAGCAAATAAAAAGGTATCTATATGACAAATGGAAACATCCTTATTTTCACCTGCCAAGATACCTGTGGGCTTTCCACCAGCTTGGTGATCAGCCATAAATCGTCTTTCATAAAAAATAGATCGACTTGGCAGGATAGGTTCAGTCCATGTTTGCGTATGAAGGTTGACTAAATGTGACAAGCTGTGGTAAAATGGCGTAGAGTTCAGCATGACAATTGTTACCCCGAACACCCTACCAAAGTATGCCTATTAAAATACCAAAAGTATTCGACAAAAATTATTTGGTCCAACCGAGTTTAAAATATATATTGTTTGACGAAACGTTAAAACATCTCTAAACAAACAACGGTGGTACATGCTTGCTGGTGTGGTTGAAAGTTGAAAGCTCTGTGGTATAACATAATTAAAACAATACGTAGAAATATTAAACCTCATTATTGATAATACTAAAATATATAATACAATGTCGTCGCTATAAACTGAAGGATTGCTGAACGTATTCACTATACAATGACGAGGTGTCGGATTGATTGAATCTAAGAGAATTCTATATACGTTACCTTGGTAACTGTCCACTGATATGTAACTGCACAAGGGATTAACAGACTTCAAACATTGATGTTAAAATGTCAGTTGATAAATTTGAAAGAACGAGATTGCATTGATGATAGAATAATTGAGATAAAGCAGTATTCAGTAGCTTGAATAAATTATATTAAGCCAACACCTGAGGATACACAACCTCTAATAAAGGCCGAAACAGATTACATTAAACTATGTTATACAAGTATTTGTTGAATGTTATGTATTCAGTCTTCGTTTGTGATACAGTTGTCGTCAGAACATTGACGTCACGGGATATTAGATGCTTTCAATATTCATTAGCTATATGAATGTTTCGTTAACAAACAAATCCATGACGTTTTACTCCCGTAACTATGATACCTTAGAGTAGGGGCTTCGTGTAAAGCTTAGTTGACTCAACAGCAAAACCATGCGTTTCAAAGTAAATGTTAATGTACGGTAATTGTTGCCCGATCTTAGTTTAACACAAATACGTCTTATCGTGTTGTCGCCATTCGCCTGGTCATTAGTGTATTGCTTAATGTGTACTTGGTGGTACCACCCCTCTGCCCCTGCCTACACTGTGTGTGTACGGACGATGGCGTCTGGTGTACATATCAATCAGTGTTTCTCATTTGGCGTTTTATCTTCCCTGGGGTAATCATTTAATCAACGATTGGGTTATTAAAGAAGTGTGTTCGCTTACGTGTAGAATGGCTCACTGCAGTCGGGTGCGATTGTTTTTCTCTCATAAAAACTGCAGCCCATTACAGCTACAGCCCAAAATACACACTGGGGTTATGTAACCACAACTGGCCTACCCATATCATTGATAATGGAATAACCTCTCTCTCTAGAAGTAATAATAATAATACAGTAATAATACAGTAGTCACTTTGAATGAAATGAAATGAAATGAATATTTTCTAGTGATGATATTGTGTGATTGTTGAGATCAAAACAGTTCAAACCATGGCTGGGCTGAGAATAGTTGAGTTTGTCTTGTCTCAGAAGGGGAATTCACAAGTTTTTCTTGATGGTTACTGTTACTAGTCCTAGGCCAGATGCAAAAAGAGTAAAGTACAGAAGCACCCTTGCGTTATATAACAATAAATGACAATGGGGTCACTCTAATATAATTCACAATACTTTTCAACAGAATATGAAAAGGTCATACACCTATGCGGTTATAAAGAAATTCTCAATATAATAATAATGATGGAAAATTCGAAAGAGAGACACACCTATGTGGTTGTCAATACTTCTCAATATAACATTAAGGATGGACAATTCGAAAGGGTCACACACAAATGTAATACTTTATTAATAATTCTCAGGGAGCTATATACCCCGTCCTATTTCTGGTTTCTCGCAACAATCTTCACTCAGAAGACATCTCAATGGACATATGTGTATTAGCGAAAAAAATATTAAGTCTATATTCATGTACGCGACATGGTGAAACCCTGAGCCAAGTGTAGTTCTGTTAGGAGTAACCAGCCAATACATGACAGTAACAATCGTTGTTGTTTCTGTCAGTTATTGTGTATTTTGTGGTTGTTTATTTTTAAAAATTTTTTTGAAACACCATGATCATAACTTGGGTTTACGTTTGTATGGGTGACACTCTTTAACTACTGATTGCATGGCGTTTTTGATTGGCCATATGAGAGGCCATGACGTGTCCTGTGATATTTAAGGCGACGTCTCTAGATATACCTCCCCAATCAAGTATATTACTGAGTCAGCAATTATCTTCCTTACTGGATTTACTCTGTTGCTCCTCCCCTGCTGGAATTTCCCAAAACCGCGACGTAAAAGGATATTTGATACAGGGTGACTAGGTGTATAGTGTAAAGCTTTATGATGAGCAGAAGGTACCCCGATGTCCGAGCAGTTTTCAGGGGAAAATATTCCATCCTGTCTATGAGGTCACATTATCTCCGCACCATTCATTACTAACACAGTCAGGGTTTCAAGATCATTTACCTTGATGAATCATTCCACTGACTATCGACAGATGGACAAACAAACACCAATGGTACCATCAGGTAAAGGAAATCGTGTCATTGTTTTGCACGGCGCAACCCGTGATCTGGGGCGTATTGATAGATGGGTGCTAGTTTTCGAGGTGTTAAAAAAACCTGGTGATTTCCATAAGGAAATTGTAGGAGGGGATATGTTCATAGACTGGTTGGAACATCATCTATTGCCCTTTCTAAACAACCTCAGTGTCCCAGTCATGGATAACGGCATTTAATACAACGTCCGGGAACAAAATACAGTCGTGCAAAGTTGAAACCATGAGTAGTCAGAAGGCGACCATACAGGAATATATGACATTGTCGACTTCAGACCATCTGAAACAAAAGTGCATGGAGAAAATTCGGCTGAATAAGAAACCAGTAAAGTTCAAGACATGTGTGCTAGCGGCACAAAACGGTCACGTTGTCTTACGTACGCCAGCCAGACGTTGTGATGTTTGTTTGTTGTTTAACGCCGCACTCAGCAATATTCCAGCTATGTGACGGCGGTCTGTAAATAATGGAATCTGGACCAGACAATACAGTGATTTACATCATAAACATCGATCCACGCTATTGGGATCAATGACATGCATCAACCTAGTCAGCGATCCTGACCACCCGATCCCGTAAGTGGCCTCTTACGACAAGCATACTCGCCTTTTACGGCAAGCATGGGTTTCTAAAGACCTATTCTACTCCGGATCTTCACGGGTCCAGACGTTGTGAGCTCAACCCTGTTGAGCCTACCTTGGCTGACTGTACATGGTTCGTGGCAAGACATAACACAACATTCAAACTCACACAAAGGGAGGATCAACGCAGTCTTTGCTTGATATCATCCTTGTTGAACCAGTTATCATACATTTGGGTGATAGTATAGATTCAAATACGTCATCAGCGGAGATAGATGCTACCTCAAGAAATCATCTATAGAAAAACAAATACTTCTTGAAACCGCAAACTTTCAGTACACATCCCGTTCCATAGCTTTAACTATTCCATCATTTATCCCACTAAATATAATCCAGTGTATATCCCAAATTGCTTCCCCATCACTGCACATGTCATTAAAGTACAATAACAGCAATATTTTGATTTATACATGCATGACAACACACGAGTTATTGTCTAAGTTTATCATCATTTTACCAGTAAAAATACATTTTAAGGGTAATCACAGTGTCAGTTAGCATAGGCTAGATTAGGTAAATGTGCCTTAACTGGATGTATGCTATTTTCATAGCCCTATGGCCAAATTAAATGAAGCCAGACAAAAACATTTTTATAGCATTTCAGACAGTACATTAGTTAGTTTTGCTACTGGTCAAATTTCGAGGCAGGTTACCTTGTTGACACTGACGTGACCTGCGCATGCGTGCTCACCTCCAAGATGGCGTTGCCTCCGTTTCCGATGTCGTGCGCCTCCAAGATGGCGTCGCCTCCGTTTTCCGGTGGTGCGCGCACCTCCAAGAGGGCGTCGCCTCCGTTTTTCCGGGGGAGGAGCAGGAGGAGGAGGAGGGAAGGGGTAAAAAACCCAGAGAAACGGTCGTAAAAGGTTGAACAAGATCGCTATGGTTGGTGTGGGTGTGGTGGTTCTAAACATAGACAAGGCGGCGGTGGTGAAGGGAGGAGGGAGGGTGGCGGTGAAGGGAGGGAGGGAGGAAGGCAGGAAGGGAGTTGGGTTCTTTGTTTTGTTTTGGTGGGTGTGTGGCGATGGCATGTGGAGATGATAGCTCACTGAGACGAGCTTATCATACACAGTCGACGACTCTGCCGCTTTGTTGCTAGGTTGACGTCATATCGGCGAAGGATCTTGCAACAACATTCCACAAATCATGTCATCGGGTATGGTGATGTGTTTGTCAACTTTGAGGTGTAAGGTTTCGTTCCACAAGGCGACCGTGTATTGTAGCCCACTATGACAGCCGTTCGTCCAAGTTAAAAGTCGGTGAGTGGCGAATTTAAAGGTGCTAAAGGTGTTGGCTGAATTCTAAAGGTGAATCGACAGGCACATACATGAACGTGATGTAAGTATCTCCCTACGTACTGTCATTCGTGTCTCCATGCAAACAGGGTGCCACGCGTGACGACAAACAGACGTTGACGTTGATCTATAGGATGATTATTACTATGAATTATACCGAGGAGTTGGCTCTCGTGTAGGTTGACATGTGTACTGTCACGCGTGTCTTCATGTACACGTCATGTACTTCGTGTTGCCATGCAAACGCGGTGACACGTGTGACTACAAACACATGTTTATCCTTAGGATGATGATTTTGTCATTCGTTCATTTATGCCGAGGTGCTTGCACTCGTGTAGGTTGACATGCGTACTGTCACGCGTGTCTTCATGTACGCGTACTGTCATTCGTGTCTCCATGCAAGCATGGTGCCACGCGTGACGACAAACACACGTTTATCCATAGGATGATGACGTTGTCACTCGATCGTTCATTTATACCGAGGCGCTGGCACTCGTGTATGTAGACATGCGTACTGTCACGCGTGTCTCCATGCACACGTGATGTACTTCATGTCTTCAAACACACATGGTGTACTACGTCTCTCCATGTAAACGTGATGTACTTCATGTCTTCATGCAAAACGTAGTGTCATGTGTGTGTCTTCAAACAGACGTTGATCCATAGGATTATGACGTTGTCACTCGTTTATTTATACCGAGGAGTTGGCTCTCGTGTAGGTCTACATACGTACTGTCACGTGTGTCTCCATGCAAACGTCATGTACTTCGTGTTACCATGCAAACGTGGTGTCCCGCGTGACTACAAACACATGTTTATCCTTAGGATGATGACGTTGTCATTCGTTCATCCATGCCGAGGAGTTGGCACTCGTGTATGTCTACATATTTGTTACCATTTGTGTTTCCATGCAAACGTCATGTACTTCGTGTTTCCATGCAAACGTGGTGCCATGCGTGACTACAAACAGACATTTATCCAAAGGAAAATTATTTATACCGAGGATTTGGCACTTGTGTATGTTTGCATGTGTACTGTCACGCGTGTCTGCAAACAGACGTGGTGTACTTCGTGCCTTCAAACACACATACGGTACTACGTGCCTGCATGCAAACGTGATATACCAAGTCTCTCCATGTAAACGTGGTGCCACGCGTGTCTTCAAACATTTATCCATTGGATGATGACGTTGTCACTCGCTCATCCCTGCTGAGGAGTTGGTACTCGTGTATGTCTACATGTGTACTGTCACGCGTGTCTCCATTAAACGTGATGTACTTCGTGTCTCCATGCAAACTTGGTGTCATGCGTGTCTCCATGCAAAACGTTGTGCCACGCGTGACTACAAACACGTTACTAGAAGTATAGATCGATACACATGCGTGACGTTTGCAAACATGATGTACTTCGTGTCGCGATGCGAAAGTAGTGTCACTCGTGTCTCCATGCAAACGTGGTGTCGTGCGTGTCTTCAAACAGACGTTACTGATCGATAGACATACGTGGTGTTTGATTCCTGTCCCCAGGCAAACGAGATGCCACTCGTGTACACCACCATACATACATACATATTTATTTTATTTTATTTTGAGAAGTACCATGGTGGTGTCACGCATAGACGTGTACCTCCAAGAGGACTGGGGAGGTAGTGGGTTCTTTGTTTTGGATTGTTTTTTGGGTTGACAAAGCAAAGGATGAAAAGCGTTCTTTTGGGTGAGATGGGTGGCCCTGAAAAGGGCCGTTGGAAACAAACTGGAAACAAGCTGGACAAGGATTGTCTCCTTGATTACATTTCTTTCCTTGATCTCGATACTAGATAATAATACGGACCACCCCAACAGTCGGTAGGCCACTATTGTCCACGAATAGACTTTCCTCCTCCGTTGGCATTGTTGACTGTTGGTCTGACACGTCAGACAGTTGCATCGAGGCGACATGGTTGATCTCTCCTTCAGTGCTCGGACTGTGACGGTGTGCGTGTCTTCGCTCTTGTTTTGTAGGAGAGGCACTGATCGAAACCCTGCTTCCTGATTGGTCGAAAACGCAGCACGCTGATTGGTTCGTTCCGGCGCATGGTCTCGGATCTTTTTTTTCCAAACCGGAAATACCCTTGTGATGGATGTACAGTCAGTCTGTCTTACAGTGGTGTACATTCAGTCTTACAGGGTTGCATGGTCAATATTACATGGGGTGTACACTCAGCCTTACAGGGGTGTACACTCAGTCTTACAGGGTTGTACAGCCAATCTTACAGGGGTGTACACTCAGTCTTACAGGGTTGTACAGTCAATCTTACAGGGGTGTACACTCAGTCTTACAGGGTTGTACAGCCAATCTTTCAGTGGTGTACACGTAGTCTTACAGGGGTGTACACTCAGTCTTACAGGGTTTTACAGTCAATCTTACAGGGGTGTACACTCAGTCTTACAGGGTTGTACAGCCAATCTTACAGTGGTGTAAACGTAGTCTTACAGGGTTGTACACTCTTCGTTGTCTTCGCTCTTGTTTTGTAGGAGAGGCACTGATCGAAACCCTGCTTCCTGATTGGTCGAAAACGCAGCACGCTGATTGGTTCGTTCCGGCGCATGGTCTCGGATCTTTTTTTTCCAAACCGGAAATACCCTTGTGATGGATGTACAGTCAGTCTGTCTTACAGTGGTGTACATTCAGTCTTACAGGGTTGCATGGTCAATATTACATGGGGTGTACACTCAGCCTTACAGGGTTGTACAGCCAATCTTACAGGGGTGTACACTCAGTCTTACAGGGTTGTACAGTCAATCTTACAGGGGTGTACACTCAGTCTTACAGGGTTGTACAGCCAATCTTTCAGTGGTGTACACTTAGTCTTACAGGGTTGTACACAGTCAGTCTTACAGAGGTGTACAACCATTCTTAAGGGTTCTACAGTCAGTCTTACAGGGGGTTGTACAGTCAATCTTACAATAGTGTACACGTAGTCTTACAGGGTTGTACAGTCAATCTTACAGTGGTGTAAACGTAGTCTTACAGGGTTGTACAGTCAATCTTACAGGGTTGTACACTCAGTCTTACAAAGTTGTACAGTCAGTCTTACAGGGTTGCATGGTCAATATTGCATGGGGTGTACAGTCAGTCTTAAGGGTTGTACAGTCAATCTGACAGAGTTTTACAGTCTGTCTTGCAGAGTTGTACAGTCAATATAAAGGGGTTGTACAGTCAGTCTTACTGTGGTGTACAGTATGTCTTACAGTGATGTACACTCAGCCTTAAAGGGTGTACAGTCGGTCTTACAGGGTTGTACGGTCAGTATTACAGTGTTGTACACTTAGTCTTACAGGATTGTACAGTCAATCTTACAGCGGTGTACACGTAGTCTTACAGGGTGGCACAGTCAATCGTACAGTTGTGTACACTCAGTCTTACAGGGGTGTGCACTCAGTCTTACGGTGATGTACAGGTAGTCTTACAGGGTTGTACAATAAGTCTTACACGGGTAGACAGTCAATCTTACAGGGGTGTAAAGTCACTCTAAAGGGTTGTACAGTTAATCTTACAGTGGTGTACACTTAGTCTTACAGGCATGTACACTCAGTCTTACAGTTGTGTACAGTCAGTCTTACAAGATTGTACTCTTAGCCTGACAGTGGTGTACAGTCACTCTTACAGAGTTGTACAGTCAGTTTTACGGGGTTGTACGGCCAGTCTTACGGGGTTGTAAAATCATTCTTAAGGACAATACAGTCAGTCTTACAGAGTTTTAATTGGTTATATTATCAGTTAGGAAGTACGTATGGCAATGTCGAATGAGGGCACCCCTCTCGATGGCTTCCATGAACCAATTCGTGCCCTATCTAATTAAATCAAATCTTAGTTTTGAAATTCGTTACTGATTGGCAAAACTCTGAGGACATCCCAGTTACTGCCACGTCAGAACGACCTTTCATCCGACCAATCAGAATGTCGGTAAGACTGAGTGTAAACCCCTGTAAGACTGACTGTACACCCCTGTAAGACAGACGTATATCCCTTATGGCTGACTGTACAACTCTGTAAGACTGACTGTGCACCCCTTAAGACTGACTGTACACCATACAAGGTTGACTGTACATCCATGTAAGACTGACTGTACACCCATGCAACATTGTCTGTACAACTCTGTAAGACTGACTGTACACACATGTTAGACTGACTGTACATCCCTGTAAGGCTGACTGTACACCCATGTAAGGCTGACTGTACATCCATATAACACGTCCCATTTTAATTCTGGAAACCCAAAATTCCAGAAACTCTACGGTCTTTGCCGACTCTCGGTCAAAGCTATTTACAAATTTAAACATGCTGTTTTCATGGGAACATACCAAGGAAGAAAAAATGAAAAAAAAATTGTTCAAAAACTCAATATTTACACTATCTCGCCCATGGGCCTGCCCATGGGCGAGAATATGTTCCTTTACTCAAAACTCATGTTTTTGTTTCGCAAATACATTAAATGTATTTATTCAAGTGTGGCCGAGTTGATTTTATTGCTATTTTGTAAATATTTTAGTAAAGTCTTTTAATTGTCTAGTTTCTATTTTAGCCTGTTTCTGTCTCAAGCTAGATTACTTGAGCAGTATGAAAACAACAACAATTAGACTAGCTCCAGTACTTACATAACTACTAACATAACAATAGCCACTTTCACCTATACAGTCACCAATAGCACAAGCGTCTTGCTTTGTTTTCCTTCCCAGCTTCTGTATTATGTAAGTAAAAGGTTTCTTCTGTTTTTTTGCTGACTTTGCTAGATTAGTTGGTCACTTACACTTGAAGGATATCAGTGGTTCTGTGGACTGGATTTCAAATCAGTGGACGATATATTTGTTGTGTTCAGGATCTCTATAAGGTTAGTTTGTGTTTGGTTCATATTTATGTATCTTGTAGATATGTCTGTGTATTTAGTTTTATGAATTAGATGCATTAAGGTAATGCATTGATTGGTAATTATATATATTTTATATATATCTATATATGTCAAACTGAAAATAGTTTAAAACATAAACTAGTACTTCATAATAAGTATACATGTTATCTCGATATCTTCAGATATTCTATACCTTCCCTCTTAATTTGTTAAACACTTCAGTTAAATCTAAACTAAATATATAATCTAATTTAACTATTAATCACTACTTAAATACCATCTAACTACATGTGTGAATGCAGTATGTATGTATGTAGATTTTGATTGGATGGATTCATATGAAAAGGTTATTTTACATGTTCTTCATTTTATTGGCCATTTCCTTTTTCTTATGTGGCCTTCTTGTTTTATTTTTTTTCTAGAATATGTCAATCGATGCCTGTGATCTGCCAACGCTGACATAGTTGCCAGCTCATTGCCACACAGTGGTAAGTTATGTGTATATTTTGTGTATATTCTGTTTATATTATATTTATATCATGGCAATCTGTAGAGGCGGTATTTATGTAACCGTCTTAAGTATTTTTATATGTAATTTGGCTTAAAACCACAAGGGTAAGTGTAATTACTGCTCAGCATGTTTGATACATTAATGTAAAATATCACGTATAAATGTTTATAGTATGCATAGCATATTAAACTGGATGAGCCGTTTATACATTGGTGTGTTGATACTATGTGATATGTTTTATTTCATTTATTAGATATTTTCATTGTATTTTTATACATATTTGCAGAGTTAAGAAACAACTATAGCGTGTGTGCCAATCAAATATCAGCTGTCAACTCACACCCCAGTAGCCTGTTCTGTGTTTGCTGCCCTAACCGGAGCCTTGCCCGCTACTACACAAGTATCATGACACAAAATTTAACTCATTTTAACTTAATTCAACTATTTTATAGCGATATTGAAATATTTCGCCCATGGGCGAGAAAAAGGTTTGGCCCATGGGCGAGAATATGTTCCTTTACTTAAAACTCTTGTTTTTGTTTCGCAAATACATTAAATGTAGTCATTCAAGTATCAAGACACAAAATTTAACTCATTTTAACTTAATTCAACTATTTTATAGCGATATTGAAATATTTCGCCCATGGGCGAGAAAAAGGTTTGGCCCATGGGCAGGCCCATTGGCGAGAATATGTTCCTTTACTTAAAACTCATGTTTTTGTTTCGCCAATATATCAAATGTAGTCATTCAAGTATCATGACCCAAAATGTAACTCATTTTAACTTAATTCAACTATTTTATAGCGATATTCAAATATTTATCCCATAGGCGAGAAAAAGGTTTGGCCCATGGGCGAGAATATGTTCCTTTACTTAAAACTCATGTTTTTGTTTCGCCAATATATTAAATGTATTTATTCAAGTATCATGACACAAAATTTAACTTTGGCCCATGGGCGAGAATATTTTCCTTTGCTCAACAGTTTTAGTTTCGCAAATACATAAAGGTTTTATAAGCATGACACATGAATCAACTCATTTTACCTTAATTCAACTATTAAAATATTTCGCCTATGTTTTCGTCAGTCCCTTTAAATAATTAACTAATTGTGTACAGAGTATATTGTATCATGTGAAATATACTTTACATTATATCATTGCATTACTATTTAAAAAGGGCCTTTGGTTGGATGTTTCCTTTACAGAAGTTTTACAAATTTCACCTTTTTTACATATTACAATGATACGCCAATTCATTGGCGACATTTTCCAACACATTAAAGTTTAGTTAGTTTCTTTTTCATTTCCCATTTTATGTCTCGTTGAAACATCACACTGGGAAAGTAAGTGACACTAAGTATGCAATATACAGGTACACGTGCGCGTATTTTAATGGCAACAATCTCACATTCTAACGTAATATCGAAATAATTATATATTTTTATGCGGTGTCGAACTGACCAATGGGAATTATGTTTACAGGCGATTGAGGAAAACTTGAGTGAATATTATAACACTAAAGCAACTTTTAAATGCATTGTCACTTTTGGTATGAAAATGGTAACAGTTCAGAAAAAACAACAGCCTTCTTATGATAATTCTCATATTCTCATTAGGACGTTGTATCTAATTATAGTGTCGGCCTTATTTACAGGTTATTCTACAATACCTGCTCTCGGTCAGTTACGATCTACCACACCACGCGTGAATAAACAGTTATGCAGGTGTTGCTGTGGGCAAATACCTAGCCTGAAAATGTATATTTATTTTGTGGATACATGTATTACAAATTTTCGTTGATATGTGGATATATTAAGCACAAAGACAAAAAAATGTTTATGAAAGATGAATTAGTGCCTTGAAATATTCATCGAGATGTGTATCATCGTTTAATGGGGTCATTCAATAAAAGTATGTTTGGAGGAGATGTCAAGGGAGCTGCCCAATATTCACAGTGTCGTCCGGTGAACTACCACCCCACCCTGTCAAAAATAGTTATGTAATCGGTACACAAATATATTTGATGCGGTGTCAGTGTGGAAGGAGTTTGAATTACGTCTCTGTTTATTATTGTTTGGAGTTCACATTTTTGGGCATTTCAGATAATGATTGAACAGCGTTCACCTGCACATGTCCACTTTAGTGAGACAGACTGTAACCAAAAATGCAATGAGCCGTAGCTCCTAATCCTTTATAACAACGGTAACAACAACCAGGGTGAGGACACAGTAAGGTTAAACCGTGTCCAACAGACAATCTCAGGTGGCTAACGCCATATCTCCCATCAACTCAGCTCTGTTTTTAAGCGCATAATTATGCTTTTACATATTGAAATAAAAGGAATTAAAAAAATCATATTTAACAAACCTACACATTACCAAATACAAAACCTTATAACCCTTTCTAGACTTGGTTCCAATTAACCTGGATCATTCAACTCGCTCGCGAAGGTCGTATACGACTTTTAAGTGAATACATCTACAGTGTATCATACATACTCATGATAAGCAATTATTTTCGTTCCTAATTCGAATGAGCACATTCTGAGGCTAAATCTGCAAAAGGACAGACAAAATATGTCTTTGTACAATGCAAACGATACAAACGTAGCGGCTGATAATAGAGACAATGATTTAATAATCTGCAATATATCATTTGTTCTCGTTCAATTTATTGTACATATTGAAGTGATTGTAAAGTTTCAAGGAGTACTAAAATGTTGCGGTATTATGATGTATTTAGAATATGAATAGCGAAAAACAGTCACCATATCGGATGTACATGTATAACTTGTCTTCCATCACCACGCTTGTGCCGAGGCCCATGGTCATAAAACTAATCGGTCCCATAAAAGGAGCAAATAGTTTCGCAGATAGTACTTGCTATGGTTCACTCCCAATTGACAGACGACCTAATCATCAGACAGACCAGTCAAGTATGACCAGTGTACCTGCCTGGTTTTACCTCCTAATTACTGAGCTGCCCAATACTGTCATACTGTGGGCAGAATAAGCGGCGCCAACTTGTTGAGTGATCCAGATTATGATTGTGTTTGTAAGTTGCGTTTAATCTGTGTCGGGTTGCAGTTGTTTTAAAAACAGGGGTTGTTTTTTCAATGAAACCTTTTAGCCGTTGAGTTTGTTTTGTATTCATTTCATTAAATACATTGTTAGGTAGAATAATAACACGTTCTATGGATTAAACATCTCCCTAACCTGAGTATAATCTCATATGTACTATAAGTTCCGTACTATATTACTTTGTGGAGACATTGAGTATGATTTTTGAGTTGGCATTGTATGCTGTCTGAATGACTTTACACAAATCCCTGCGTCAATGGACCCGTGAAGATCTTCAACAACCCATTCTTGGCGTAAAAGGGCGACAGCGCTTGTCGTAAGAGGCGACTACCGGGATCGGGTGGTCAGGCTCGCTGACTTCGTTGATGCATGTCATCGTATCCCAATTGCGTGGATCGATGCACATGATTTCAATCACTGGATTGTCTGGTCCAGACTCGATTATTTACAGAAAGCCGTCATACAGCTGAAATGTTGCTAAGTGCGGCGCTATACAACTAACAAACAAACAAACAGAATTTTGAGGAATTCACAACAATCACTATGACGAGGTATGCATATCTTCCAATCAACCTGAATCCAGTTACTGGAATGTCAAACCCGCTTGGTTAAAACAAGAATTGCAGTTAGATCCGCTATATGCTTTTGATCTCCTGTAGTCAAGAGATGTAATAGCGAGGCAGATTTATGAGGGACAGACAGCTACTCGAACATATAAAAACATAGCAGCCAAAGATAAAAATGAAATCATATCATGTACGAAAATAGAAATCATATCAACACAAAAAGAGAAAGTGTATGAGTACTAAAACTTGCAATAGATATGTGTACCCTACGACAGTCTACAACACACTGACATCGCATCAAATATATTTGTGTACCGATTACATAACTCTTACTGACAGGGTGGGGTGGTAGTTCACGCGAAACGGACGACACTGTGTAAATTGTGCGGCTCCTTTGATATCGCCTCACAACATACTTTTAATGAATGACCCATTAAACGATGATACACATCAGGATCGCGGAGAAAATACAAGATTCGTTCTCGTTGAATATATATATCAAGGCACTAATTCATCTTTCATAAACTTTTTGTGTCTTTGTGCTTAAGATATCCACATATCAACGAAAATATGTAATACATGTGTCCACAAAAAATATACATGTTCAGGATAGATATTTGCCCACAGCAACACCTGCAGAACTGTTTATTCACGTGTGGTGTGGCAGATTGTAATTGACCGAGAGCAAGTATTGTAGAATCACCTGTAGTATAGGTAATGGGGGTTCTGCCGCAACTCCACTGGAGCTGGATTAAAGGCTGGGAACTTTCGAGTAACGATTGGAGAGGGGATATTATGAGTTTTAAGAGTGGTTTAATTTATATTGTTACAAAATTTATACAAATGAACGATACCGCAAACGCTTGGAATGAATTTCTTAATGATAAAACGGAAAATAAACTTACTAACCAAGGATTTGTAAGAGTTAATGAATCGATAAGAACTTATGTATGGACAATTCTCGGTGCACAATCGCAAACACGAACGGGAATCATCGGTTCTGGGACGGCGCTCGATGCGCAAAAACAGTGCTATTAATTCACCAGTTGACATACCATCGTCTATAAAGCGTTTTCAAGATGTATTACAGTACGCTCAATCTAAAGTGGACTACGTTTATGCACCGGGACTATACATGTCTCCTAGTAATATGGAACTAAAGATCGGTCAAGTGATAGGTTATGATAAAAAATTGTTATCGCTACCGATAAACAAAAAACAGGTATAAATTCAGATATTAACGTCGAATTAATAACGCAAACAATCACGGGCAAAAAGGGAATAGTCAAGCCACAAACACCAACTATCGCTCAACCATCTACTGACGCACAAGTGTCACCGCATATTGCCGCTAAAAATCAACAACATATCGCTGAAAAAACAGCGCTTGTAGTTGGTGGAGTTGCGGTTGGTTTACTCATGATTTGGTTAAATAGTTCTTAGCGGATACGTACAAGAGCCCTGCGATTGCTACGATCAGCCCCCACAAGTTTTGACTAAGCCAAGTGGTGGTCTTAGCTAATAAATTCAATAACCAGGAAACAACACTCCCTATTATACTGGGAAGTGCGGCCGCGCCAGTGCTGAACCTAATGCTTTTAAATGCTTTTTTATCCACTCTTTTATACCACCCCTATCATTAGGCGGTGTACCACCACCTGTACCACCTGTGCCACCGGTTAACGCGAGAGTCAAAGTCGATATAATAAATCCCAACGCGGTTAAAATACTGACAATTGTTATTTCCTGTTCTCTGAACAATGTTTTAATTTTATCGGCCAGTGTAGTGTCATCGTTGAGGACTTGATCGATAGTTTCTCGAATTCTACTGATTTGTGAACGAAGTGCCTTTCTATTACTGGAAGCTGCTTCTAGGCGGGCTGATCTTTCGTCTTCTAAGTTACACAGTCTTTCCGCTACGCGGCGTCTACTGAACTCATTGCCCGCCTGTTCAAGTTTTGTTTTCTCATGAGCTATATGCTTGTCAATTTCGGATATCTTGGCCATATCATTTATCAGTTCTCCCCGCATTGTTCGTAATGCCTTGTCAAGACCTCATAATTCCCTAATACTAAACTCCGAGAATGGTACACTGACCGTGGAATTATCGTAATAATCGAGGAAGCTTCCAAATCATCTGTGTTACTGAGTTCTTCCCGCACAGTTCGAAGAGCCTTAGTAGTCTTTGCGGAATGCCGCGAGTAGTCCACAAAACCTAATTTATCACGAATAGTGCCGATACCGTGTTTAGCGGCTATCGTAGACAAGGCTAGGGGCTTACGAGTACGATAATGCATAAGATCAATATCAGGTTCGTCGTGTATTCGCAATATTCCTTTACCATCTATCGTAAACTTTGAATAGTCACGACCTATTGGGGTAACATAATTTTTATCTTCTTTTAAGGCATCGTAATGATCACTGACGTTTGATTGTAAAAGTTCATCGTTAAGACGACTAAACCTGGTTTCATCAGTATCTTCGATTAGATTCAAAGGTACTTAGATCAAAGTCATTAATATCAAAATCAGTCATTTTTATATTAAACATAGGGTACATGTTTTCAATATAACAATGTCTTCGCAATACGGACGCAAGTTAAACCCACAACGTAGACTTCGAGATCCATTAGGGGTCAAAGCAATTTGTCAGTCTGTAACTATAACTAATAACCCTAGTACCATCGATCAGAATCAAATGCTTCTCGTTCGCTTTCCTAATCTCGGCGCACACGATGTGTTAGTTCCGGGAACTGTCTGACTAGCATTTACGATTATTTTGACTTCTACCGACGTTAACAGGGAGCCCGTTCAGAACATAGGTCGTGCTATCGTTAAGAAAATCGCCATTAAAATTAGCGGTAATGAGGTTTTGAGTATCGACGATAGCGATGTATACCATTGTTACATGGATCTCTGGAGAACGGATAATGAGCGGGAAAACTTACAGTACCAAGGTATTTGTAATCGGAACACATTGAGACTGCGCGTAGGTGCTGAAAATGGTGATGGTACCTTTGTAAAAGATAAGGCCGTTGCCGACGCATTAGGTAACCAATTCTATATTCAGCTAGACTTTGAATTACTAGATTCCAACATGCCTTTTTATCAAGCATCCCTAGGCGATAGGTTAGAATACAAACTCACTTTTAATGACTACGGCAGAGTAATCAGATCCGCTGCTGAAGATGCTAGCTATTCCATTGACAATATCTTGCTGGAGTACGATATGATAACGGATCCCGAATTAGCCAGACAAATTCGTAACCAGTATAAGGAAGTTTAGCTATTTTGTACGATCGCGTGCTGCGACATCGAAAGATCACGAGGGACAAAAAAGATATGATGTGGAATATAAATCTAAACGTTCCCACGAGGTCGTTGAAGGGTATTTTAATGTTGTTCGAGGACCCCTCCGATGCGTTTTAAAGAAATACCGTGAAGTTCTACAATCCCAAGATTACACAAGTAGAATTGACTATCGAGGGCGTTCCTAATCAACTATATAGTCAAGGAATGCTAGTGTAGCACCAGTGGGATGAGATTAAAAAACTTTCTTCTATAAAACGATCCCCGGAAGTTAACGCGGTCGTGAAAGATCTGTCTCTCGGAAGTGTATCGATGGGTGAATACCTCACCACGAAGAACGCGCTATGGCTAGATATGTGAACAACGGACGATGACCAACTACGCGGCAGTGGGAGGAGAATAGAAAATGCTAGCGAGGGTGCCACCATACAGATAACGAAGCTCCAGCAATCGGCTGGTAAATTAAACATATATTTGTACGTGATTATGGATGTGCAACTTAATATACAGAATGGGAGATTTGTGCAAGCAATCTATTAATAATCTTTTACCTAAAGATCCGCACTGCGCTATCATATGCGGGCAAACGGGCTGTGGAAAAACAGCTTTTATTCTAGATATTTTAGAAAGTCATTATCGGGACGTTTTCGATCATATTATTATTCTGTGCCCGACTATAAGCGTTAATAAAACATACCTATCGAGAGATTGGGTAATGAATGACGACGGGGTACACAGAGTCGATCCGGGCGATCGTTTACAAGACTGTCTCCGAGTATGTCATGAAAAACACAAAGGAGAATCAACCCTTTTCGTAATAGACGACTGCAGCGTGAGTAAAGAACTTACAAAAAAGAAAGATATGCTTTCGTATTTAGCATTCTCTGGAAGGTATACTCAACATAGCGTTTGGGTACTTAATCAAAAATACAACTCTGTCCTGAAAGATCTCAGAGAGCACACCAAATGGGTAGCACTGTTTCATTGCAAAGACAGAGATTCATTCAAGAAATGTTTACGCTAAAAATGATGTCATTTATACCAAGCTCGAACGAGATAAAGTCAGAAAACTGTTATCGGCAACGAAGCACTGTAAACTCGTATTAAAAACCGGTCAACCAGCTGCTTATGCAATTGCTTAGCAAAATGTAGCAAAATGTAGCTAATATAGCAAAAATATGGCAAAAATGTAGCAAAATTATAGGAAAATTATAGCAAATATAGCAAAATTACAGCAAAAATACGATAAGTTGAACATTAGCGGTTAATATGCCATAAAATGTGGTTCGAAATCATCATTCTTTTGCAACAGTTCATTATTACGGGTTTTATTGGATATGTCATATTATATTATGTTAGACTTAAATATCTCCTTAGGTATTACATTATGGAATGCGACGAACTCATCGAACAAATGCTCAAAGAATCTGATACAGATCAAAATGTAGATAAATCTTTAGATAAACATAGAGAAAGACTCGCCGCTTTGGTAGCCGGTGGAAAATGTTCCCAATATTTGGGAGAAAATTATACCATCGAAAAAATTGATAACATGACCGACGAAGAAATTAAAAAACTGTACGCGCGTCACGAGTCTAGACTGGGAGCTACCATGACTAAAACGATAGGGTCGGCTATATTACAACTATACACAATCGTAGCTAGTACGTTTCTCCCTATCCCGACAGAACATCGCATGTATTTATGCGAATCTCTAGAGAAAGACCCATTCATCGAACACGCTATAAGCTCAGTGAGCTGTGAGTTTTATCATAGATACGGAATGTTTTTAGCTCCACTCACCACAGCTTTAATAACGGCTAGGTATTGTCAGTTTAAACATATGTGCCCACTTAATAATATAAATGGAGATTGCGGAAACACAATCACAACAAGTGACGCCACAGATTGTGAACGAAACTGCACAACAGATTGTGGAAACGCAACAACATGTGAACGAGGAACAACTAGTGAATGAGGAACCACCACAAACACAAAAACAACCCAGAGTTACTAAGAACCCCCCAAAAATAGCCGCAGGAAGAAAGGGAGGACTGGCGAGGAAAGCGAAATTAATAAATAATTCAATTATTTATCCGATTAAAACATGGGCACTAGTAGGAGTTGCTGGTATAGCGGCTGTATGGTTGTTTTATAAGACCGGAGAAGAGAAAACATCACCCCCAATACAACAAGTTCAATTAGAGGTTAGCCCCCATATAATGCTATAAGAAGCATGACTACTCCAGTTACAGACGGTAAAATGTTGGTAAACGCAACGTATCATTCAGCAGTGGTCACCGGCTTGGCCATTGGCTATGCTTGTATGGCTAAAATGATTAGTAAAGCCACACCTCCCAAGCTAGATTTTAATAGTTATGATATCGGTATGATGGTTCTGGATATTGGATTGGCTATGGCAACGAAGGATATGCTCATCAAACAAGGGCTTATCCCGGAAGACATAATGAAGTAATTAAACATTTGAATATATTATATTATTGAACATTTGAATATTTTATATGGCAACAATTGCGATGATGGTTGGTGGAGCTATTGTTAATGCTCTAGCTTTTTCGGGGAGTATTTATTTATTTTCTAGTATGAGGGAATCAAACGCTAAAAAAGTTGAAGAGGAGCGTAAACGACATAACGAAGCAATGGAACAACTCCAAGCAGCTCAGTCACAATATACGCGGCAGAGAATGAAGAGATTAGACTTTATTCATGAAAAACTGCTTAAGGAAGGACATTCAATTCAAACGTTTAAGGATGTCGAATCTGCCATGCACGAATACTTCCTCGTTTATGGGAAAAAACTCGACCCAATACCGATACCAACAATGAGTCAGTTTTATACACCGTCAGAGGTCAGACCCTCAGAAAGACCGCGAGGTCACATTTGTGATTATGGGATTGACTGCTGTATTGATTTTCAGCTATACAATAGCCATGCAGTGACAGCTGTGGCTAGTTAGGAGAGTCAGAGTGACAGCTAATCTATAAATCAGTATCTCAATAGTGTAGATGTGATTTGCATTTAGACAAATGATATGATAGATGTAGAAACCATGAATAATCGCAAGTATACACTCATGAATAAGACGACTCTATGTAACCGACGCTGTGTTGATATTTACTGTGGCATACACAATTATTACATCAGGCGCAGAAACATAAACTATACGTGTTCTGAATGCGGATAGGGGTCAAAGGTCAAAACAACCAATTAGACATTTGTCTCAGTTTGCATATACCATTCAACCACAATGGTTTTTGTCAGAGAGTTGAAGGCTGTGGCAAAGCAACGTGGTCTACATGGATATTCTCGAATGAGAAAAGCTGAATTGATTACCTTACTAGGTTTGAAATACAACAAACCCCAGACTGTTAGAGAACTCAAAGCTCAAGCGAGAAACAGTGGGCTGAGAGGTTATTCTCGAATGAGAAAAGCTGAATTGATCGCTTTACTAGATAATAATGATGATGTTGAGAATAAACAACAAGACTTAATATTTGTACCCACATCCGCCGGTGTTGGTAAATATCTAAGAGGTTGGAAGATGGATATTAATTCCAATATGGATGTTAACGATATTAAGCCCATCATATGGAGTAAAATTAACGAGGAGTTAGATGATTTACATAGTATAAAATACCAGCTGACGATTAAAATGTTATTGAGTAAAAGTAGCGCAGACGATAGCACCGAATATACCGAACCATATTTCCGTAGCAATCAAGAAGTTATAACCGAATCTGATACTATAAACGCATCATTAGATACATCAATTCAGAGAATACAGGAAACTTTAGAAGGCTGGACTAATAGAGGTTCGGATCAAAGGTGGATCTTATATAGATTTACCCCCGTATTATACGAAGAAAAAAGCCATAATTAAAGTAAAAAATAAATCAGATGACTGTTTAAGAATGATGATAAGATCTGCATTGTTCCCCGTAGATTCTAAAATTGCAAATAGACCTTCTAGCTATCCCCAAAACGATGGACTCAACTTCGATGGTATAGACGAACCTACACCAATATCACAAATTGATAAGGTGGAAAAGCAAAATAATTTAGCTATAAATTATTTTCGGACATTCTAAAGGAATTGTTGTACACAGGATAAGCTCCGCTCCAGAACATATCCCCAGAATCAATTCATTTCTGATCGAAAAAGATGGAAAATATCATTATACGTGGATAAAGAGTTTAAACAGGCTATTATACGATCAAACAAAACATAAAGAAAAGAAATATTTCTGCGAAAGATGTCTACATGGGTACAGCAGACAAGATCTATTAGAAGCGCATAAAGAAGACTGCAGAGGTGTTGGACAGAATGCTATCAGGATCGATATGCCTAAAGATGGAAAAAATATATTAAAATTTGAACATTATTGTAATCAAATGCCAGTACCGTACGTAATTTACGCCAACTTCGAAGCGCTTATCAAACCCATAGAAAATACCAACCAAAGCAATCAAGATACGTACAAAACTCAAGAACATATTCCTTGAGGGTTTGGATATATAGTTGTAAGGTATGATGGGAAAACAAACACTCCCTTGATTTACAGAGGTCCCGATGCAGTGGGAAAGTTCCTAGAATATCTACAAAATGAAGAGAGAATAATCAGGGAAAAATTATCGTGTAAGAAACCCATGTGTATGACGAGGGATGATTGGAGGGCCCATAAGAAGTCAACGAGTTGTCATGTTTGTAATAATCCCCTGAATGGGGATTCCGTAAGAGATCATTGCCACGTCACGGGTAATTATCGGGAGGCCGCGCATAACGAGTGTAACTTGAAACTAAAAATGAATTCTCAAACAATACCCATCCCCGTTGTGTTTCACAACCTTAGGTGATACGATTCACATCTCATTATGCAAGCTATCTCAAAGGCCGACGGCGGTTTAACGTGCATTCCTTACAATATGGGAAAATACATATCGTTCTCGTTGACTAAAGGATGGGAAATCTAGAATAAAGCAAAGTAATGGGCTTAGATTCATAGACTCCGTACAGTTTCTGTTATCTTCCCTGGACAATTTAGCTAATGCGAACAATCCCGATGACTTTGCGATAACAAATCAATATACCGATAAGATAACTCGTCATTTGTTGCTGAGAAAAGGTGTATATCCTTACGAATATATGGATGATTGGTCTAGATTCGAAGAAACATTCTATAGTAACTTAACGGAATCGAAAATAACAGATGCCGATTATGAACACACTCTGACGGTCTGGGATAAATTAGGTTGTAAGAATTTAGGCGATTATCACCATCTGTACTTAAAAAACGATGTACTGTTACTCGCCGATATATTCGAGATATTTAGAAAGACGTGTTTAAAACAATACGGCTTAGACCCTGCATGGTACTATTCCAGTCCCGGACTATCGTGGGATGCATTGTTGAAGAAGACCGGCGTAGAACTAAAACTACTAACAGATTACGATATGCACTTGTTTATTGAGAAAGGATTAAGAGGGGGTATATCGATGGCAGCGAAAAGGTATTCTAAGGCTAATAATAAATTAGTGGAAGGATACGATCCGAGTAAACCCGACACGCATATATTATATCTCGACGCTAACAATTTGTACGGCTGGGCTATGAGTCAACCTTTACCCACAGGTGGTTTTGAATTGGTCGATGATGTCAATGCGAATGATGCGAATAAAGGGTACATACTAGAAGTTGACTTGGAATATCCAAGTTCGTTACATAAAGATCATAACAGTTATCCGCTAGCTCCCGAAAGATTTATGGTTAATAAAGATTGGATGTCGGAATATCAACGCTCCTTGATGGGTAATAGTAGGTTAGCTAACGTAGAAAAACTCGTACCAAATTTGATGGATAAGACAAAATATATAGTTCACTACAGAAATCTCCAGTTATATCTATCGTTAGGTATGAAACTTAAGAAAATACACAGAGTTCTAAAGTTTGATCAAAGCCCTTGGATGGAGCCCTATATAAGGTTGAACACAGATTTAAGAAAGATAGCTACCAGCGATTTCGAAAAGAATCTATATAAGCTCATGAATAACTCAGTATTTGGTAAAACTATGGAGAATCTAAGGAAGCGTGTTGATGTTAAATTAGTCAGATCTAATGAGGAAGAAAGACTCAGGAAACTTATAGCCAGTCCCGCTTTTAACAGAAGCAAGATATTCGATAACGACTTAGCCACGTTGCATATGCAGAAGAGTAATATAAAATTCAACAGACCGGTGTACGTTGGTTTGAGTATACTCGACTTGTCAAAACACTTAATGTATGACTTTTATTACAACAAACTTAAGAAGCAATATGGCGATAGATGCGAGGTGTTATATACCGACACAGATTCTTTGTTGATGGAAATACAAACCGAGGATGTATATAAAGATATGGCAGAAAAAATAGATATGTACGACACGAGCGATTACCCTAAAGATAATCCACTGCACAGCATAGTAAATAAAAAGCTATTAGGTAAGATGAAGGATGAATGTGCTGGGACCCCTATAGCGGAGTATGTGGGATTAAGGCCTAAGATGTATTCTATAAAAAAGTCCGATAATGGAGAGATAAGAAAAGCTAAGGGTGTTAAAGTATGTGGTAAAAAAGCATATCAAACACGAACAGTATAAGGAAGCTTTATTCAACGGTAAAAAGTTCAAACATGAGATGAACTCTTTAAGAAGGTACAATCATAGGATATATGGATTAAGAATGAACAAGACATCATTATCCCCCTTAGATTCAAAGAGATGGATTGATAAAGATAATGCTTATGGTTATGGTGGTAATACCGTACCGTCGGGAACTATGAACAATTCTTCTCGTACAAATGCACTACCCGGTCCATCTTGAAGATACTAAAGAATAGGCTCTCCTTTTTCGTAACCAATCGACTAATGTTATACGTCTTAAGGGACCATATAGGATCGGTTGCGGGACGTAGGCCTCCTTCGAGTTCACCGGGCTGGTATAAATATCTTACCCTTACTCTATTCGGAAGTTTTCGTTCTTTGCCTCTCCTCGATGCTGAAGATTCGGAAGTCACGGATTTCATTTTAATAGCATCAGATGGTTTCTTCCCTGTTAATCTCGTTACTTCATTATTCAGCGCTGATACAACAGCTGATAATCGTGTCACCCATTGGGTTGATCTCAATCGGTCGGATTTCATTTCGATCCCATACTGATAGCCAAGCAAACTGCAGTGGGCCTCTCTTTCACCACGGACGATTTTGACATCGTGCTTTGTTAACAATTTAGTTATCGATCCCATAAACTCACGACCGGGATCTACTTGAAATAGCTTAGGCCATTTTAGTGGTCCGCGTTTATATATGCGACTGAGTGCATTAGCTACTTCTGTTGAATCTTTCAAGGTTAATGGTTCAGCCTCTTTGTATCGACTAGCCACATTCACTACTGTTAAAGCGTATTTATACGTTTTGCGTTTTACCTTATCGTGGGGAAGAAACAAGAGGTCAGCCTGATGAACTTCATTCGTTGTAAAAATATCAAACTTCTTCCTCGGTATATAACGTGGTTCCGGTAAATATATTTGCCACAACGCTTGTTTCTTTAACCAATCCTTGGCCACATCTTTAGATATCTTAGCCGCGGTGCCTAATTTTTTTATTGCTCCTACACATTTCCAATATCCTTGTGGGCTACAGTAAATTTTATTCATTATTAATCAATATTGATGTTTCGTTTAATACAACTCATGACTATCGTTGAATCGCATAATCATTTTGGCATGAAAAATGCCACCTGTAGTAGCGGTATAGGTAATAAATCCAGCTCCAGTGGAGTTGCGGCAGAACCCCCATTACCTATACTACTCCTGTAAATAAGGCCGACACTGTAATACGTACTAATGAGAATATGAGAATTATCATAAGAAGGCTGTTGCTTTTTTCTTAACTATTACGATTTTCATACCAAAAGTGACAATGCAGTTAAAAGTTGCTTTAGTGTCACAATGTTCACTCACGTTTTCCTCAATCGCATTGAAACATAATTCCCACTGGTCAGAATGTAAGATATTCAGCCAAACGTTATGCAATAAAAGACGAATAGTTTTTTCCATTAAAATACGCGCACGCGTAACTGTATATTGCATACCTAGTGCCACGTAATTGCCCAGAGTGATGTATAAACGGGACATGAAATGGGAAATGAAATACAAACTAACTAAAATTGAATGTTGTGGAAAATAACTCCAATGATTTGGAGTACACGCACATGAATTCGTATCATAAACTGTCAAAAGGTTTTGAGAGGTAAGGCCGGATTCATTAAAGATCACTACAATATGTAAAACAGGTGAAATTTGTAGAACTTCAATGCGCCTGCTCATGGGCCAAACCTTTTCTCGCCCATGGGAGAAATATTTCAATAACGCTATAACATAGTTGAATTAGGTAAAATTGAGTTACATTATGTGCCATGAAAATGGTAAGAACACCTGCATGTATTTGCGAAACAAAAACATAAGGAAAATATTCTCGCCCATGGGCGAAATATTTCAATATCGCTATAAAATAATTGAATTAAGTTAAAATGAGTTAAATTTTGTGTATTGATACTTGAATGAATACATTTTATGTATTTGCGAAACAAAAACAAGAGTTTTGAGTAAAGGAACATATTCTCGCCCATGGGCCTGCCCATGGGCCAAACCTTTTTCTCGCCCATGGGCGAAATATTTCAATGTCGCTATAAAATAGTTGAATTAAGTTAAAATAAGTTAAATTTTGTGTCATGATACTTGGGCTAGTCTTCGCCCATGGGCAGGCCCATGGGCGAGGTAGTGTAAATATTGAGTTTTTGAACATTTTTTTTCTTCATTGTTTCTTCCTTGGTATGTTCCCATGAAAACAGCATGTTTAATTTTGTAAATACCTTTGACCGAGAGTCGGCAAAGACCGTAGAGTTTCTGGACTTTTGGGTTTCCAGAATTAAAATGAGACGTGTTATATTGATTTCAACATAATTATAAAACAGTACGCTCGGGTAATACTGTCGGTAACCTTGTACGATTGAATTAACTTACATCAACTGACTGTACACCCCTTAAGACTCACTGCATAACTCTGTAAGACTGAATGTACACTCATGTGCAAGACTGAGTGTACAACCCTGTAAGACTAAATGTACACCACTGTAAGACTGACTATACACGTTCTTAAGACTGACTGTACAGCCCTGTAAGACAGACTGTAAAACTCTGTAAGACTGACTATATTGTCCTTCAGAATGATTTTACAACCCTTAAAACTGACTGTACACCTCATGTAATATTGACCATGCAACCCTGTAAGACTGACTGTACAACTCTGTAAGACTGAGTGTAAAACCCTGTAAGACTAAGTGTACACCACTGTAAGATTGACTGTACAACCCTGTAAGACTACATTGACACCACTGTAAGATTGACTGTACAACCCTGTAAGACTACGTTGACACCGCTGTAAGATTGACTGTACAACCCCCTGTGAGACTGACTGTAGAACCCTAAAGAATGATTGTACACCTCTGTAAGACTGACTGTGTACAACCCTGTAAGACTAAGTGTACACCACTGAAAGATTGGCTGTACAACCCTGTAAGACTGAGTGTACAACCCTGTAAGATTGACTGTACAACCCTGTAAGACTACGTGTACACCATTGTAAGATTGACTGTACAATCCTGTAAGACTAAGTGTACAACACTGTAAGACTGACCGTACAACCCTGTAAGACTGACTGTACACCCTTTAAGGCTGAGTGTACATCACTGTAAGACTTACTGTACACCACAGTAAGACTGACTGTACAACCCCTTTATATTGACTGTACAACTCTGCAAGACAGACTGTAAAACTCTGTCAGATTGACTGTGCAACCCTTAAGACTGACTGTACACCCCATGCAATATTGACTGTACAACCCTGTAAGACTGACTGTACAACTCTGTAAGACTGAGTGTACAACCCTGTAAGATTGACTGTACAACCCTGTAAGACTACGTTTACACCACTGTAAGATTGACTGTACAACCCTGTAAGACTACGAGTACACCATTGTAAGATTGACTGTACAACCCCCTGTAAGACTGACTGTAGAACCCTTAAGAATGGTTGTACACCTCTGTAACACTGACTGTGTACAACCCTGTAAGACTGAGTGTACACCCCTGTAAGGCTGAGTGTACACCCCATGTAATATTGACCATGCAACCCTGTAAGACTGAATGTACACCACTGTAAGACAGACTGACTGTACATCCATCACAAGGGTATTTCCGGTTTGGAAAAAAAAGATCCGAGACCATGCGCCGGAACGAACCAATCAGCGTGCTGCGTTTTCGACCAATCAGGAAGCAGGGTTTCGATCAGTGCCTCTCCTACAAAACAAGAGCGAAGCCACGCACACCGTCACAGTCCGAGCACTGAAGGAGAGATCAACCATGTCGCCTCGATGCAACTGTCTGACGTGTCAGACCAACAGTCAACAATGCCAACGGAGGAGGAAAGTCTATTCGTGGACAATAGTGGCCTACCCACGGGGTGAATCGGAGACGATCCTATCGCAGAGCCCACACTGGTTTAAGACCAAGTCTGAGGCTATGGCAGCATTACAACGAACTATTCAACACGGAATTGACGTACCCGACTGTTGGGGTGGTCCGTATTATTATCTAGTATCGAGATCAAGGAAAGAAATATAATCAAGGAGACAATCCTTGTCCAGCTTGTTTCCAGTTTGTTTCATACGGCCCTTTTCAGGGCCACCGTTCTCACCCAAAAGAACGCTTTTCATCCTTTGCTTTGTCAACCCAAAAAACAATCCAAAACAAAGAACCCACTACCTCCCCAGTCCTTTTGGAGGTACACGTCTATGCGTGACACCACCATGGTACTTCTCAAAATAAAATAAAATAAATATGTATGTATGTATGGTGGTGTACACGAGTGGCATCACGTTTGCCTGGGGACAGGAATCAAACACCACGTATGTCTATCGATCAGTAACGTCTGTTTGAAGACACGCACGACACCACGTTTGCATGGAGACACGAGTGACACTACTTTCGCATCGCGACACGAAGTACATCATGTTTGCAAACGTCACGCATGTGTATCGATCTATACTTCTAGTAACGTGTTTGTAGTCACGCGTGGCACAACGTTTTGAATGGAGACACGCATGACACCAAGTTTGCATGGAGACACGAAGTACATCACGTTTAATGGAGACACGCGTGACAGTACACATGTAGACATACACGAGTACCAACTCCTCAGCAGGGATGAGCGAGTGACAACGTCATCATCCAATGGATAAATGTTTGAAGACACGCGTGGCACCACGTTTACATGGAGAGACTTGGTACATCACGTTTGCATGGAGGCACGTAGTACAGTATGTGTGTTTGAAGGCACGAAGTACACCACGTCTGTTTGCAGACACGCCTGACAGTACACATGCAAACATACGCAAGTGCCAACTCCTCGGTATAAATAATAATCCTATGGATAAATGTCTGTTTGTAGTCACGCATGGCACCACGTTCGCATGGAAACACGTAGTACATGACGTTTGCATGGAAACACAAATGGTAACAGATATGTAGACATACACGAGTGCCAACTCCTCCGCATAGATGAACGAATGGCAACGTCATCATCCTAAGGATAAACATGTGTTTGTAGTCACGCGTGACACCACGTTTGCATGGTAACACGAAGTACATGACGTTTGCATGGAGACACACGTGACAGTACGTATGTAGACCTACACGAGAGCCAACTCCTCGGTATAAATAAACGAGTGACAACGTCATAATCCTATGGATCAACGTCTGTTTGAAGACACACACATGACACTACGTTTTGCATGAAGACATGAAGTACATCACGTTTACATGGAGAGACGTAGTACACCATGTGTGTTTGAAGACATGGAGACACGCGTGACAGTACGCATGTCTACATACACGAGTGCCAGCGCCTCAGTATAAATGAACGATCGAGTGACAACGTCATCATCCTATGGATAAACGTGTGTTTGTCGTCACGCGTGGCACCATGCTTGCATGGAGACACGAATGACAGTACGCGTACATGAAGACACGCGTGACAGTACGCATGTCAACCTACACGAGTGCAAGCACCTCGGCATAAATGAACGAATGACAACGTCATCATCCTAAGGATAAACATGTGTTTGTAGTCACACGTGTCACCGCGTTTGCATGGCAACACGAAGTACATGACGTGTACATGAAGACACGAGTGACAGTACACATGTCAACCTACACGAGAGCCAACTCCTCGGTATAATTCATAGTAATAATCATCCTATAGATCAACGTCAACGTCTGTTTGTCGTCACGCGTGGCACCCTGTTTGCATGGAGACACGAATGACAGTACGTAGGCATATACTTACATAACGTTCATGTATGTGCCTGTCGATTCACCTTTAGAATTCAGCCAACACCTTTAGCACCTTTAAATTCGCCACTCACCGACTTTTAACTTGGACGAACGGCTGTCATAGTGGGCTACAATACACGGTCGCCTTGTGGAACGAAACCTTACACCTCAAAGTTTACAAACACATCACCATACCCGATGACATGATTTGTGGAATGTTGTTGCAAGATCCTTCGCCGATATGACGTCAACCTAGCAACAAAGTGGCAGAGTCGTCGACTGTGTATGATAGGCTCGTCTTAGTGAGCTATCACCTCCACATGCCACCGCCACACACCCACCAAAACAAAACAAAGAACCCGACTCCCTTCCTGCCTTCCTCCCTCCCTCCCTTCACCACCGCCGCCTTGTCTATGTTTAGAACCACCACACCCACACCAACCATAGCGATCTTGTTCAACCTTTTACGACCGTTTCTCTGGGTTTTTTACCCCTTCCCTCCTCCTCCTCCTGCTCCTCCCCCCCAAAAACGGAGGCGACGCCCTCTTGAAGGTGCGCGCACCACCGGACACGGAAGCGACGCCCTCTTGGAGGTGCGCGCGCCACCGGAAAACGGAGGCGACGCCATCTTGGAGGCGCACGACATCGGAAACGGAGGCGACGCCATCTTGGAGGTGAGCACGCCACCGGAAACGGATGCGACGCCATCTTGGAGGCGCACGCCACCGGAAACGGATGCGACAGCATCTTGGATGCGCGTGCAACTCCCAGCATGCCCTGCTCGCATGCGCAGGTCACGTGACCGGATGTGACGTCACAGAGGTCACGTGATCCTCTTGACCAATCAGAAGTCAGGAGCGGTACCAGACCGCTGCACACAACAATCGTGTTACTAAGTCCCAACATTTATCCCGAATTTTCTTAAATTTAACCTGTGTCGTTCATAACTACAAAGTGAGCTCTTCATCACAGCAGTGAACAACACATCTACCCGGACCCAATTTTCAACCATATCAAGTAAGAAAGTTAGCAACTGTATATATATATCGTCAGATAAAAAACCGCCACTGCAGGCCTCCACTGTATATATCTCATCTGACAAGAATCCAACAGGCTGCGCTCACTTCCCTTACTTACTTTCTTATATTGGAGATTACGTGCGCTTTCCGACTGCAAGCGTCTGTCGCCCGGCCCGGGCCCGGCCCGGGCCCGGCCAGGCCATTTAATGTGTTTCTGATAAGGGGAAAAGTGAGTTTGTGCAACCCAGGAGGGGGGCTTTAGGGGTTGCTTATATAGTAATTTTGCATTTTTGAGATTTGGAATGAATGCCAAGAGTGGGTGGAGGACGAACTAAGGGAGCTGTGTGTGTTGGGTGGTTGTTAGATAAGGTAGTTTTGGTTTTAATATTTTATTTGGGGTTTAAATGCGACTAATTAGACCTGTTTTAATTAGGTATATGCCTAAGGCTTTGAATTTTTCTAATTTATTTTGTGGATTTATGATTGATTCTAGTGTAAGTGCGGTTTTAAGATTTAGGGTGGTCTGTAGTGTTGTTCGGTGTGTGCAGTGACTGAGTACGTGTTCTGGTGTTTCTTGTTGTTTGCAATGTGGGCAGTTTCCTGTTGTGTGTAGATTAGCTATTTTACGGTGATTATTTTGTAGTCTAGTAATTGTTCTGTCGATTTTTTTGGATGGGTGTAGTATTTTGGGTTTAGTTAGGGGTTGGGTATTTTGAGTACTTTCCTGATTTGGCTATTTGAGTTTTGGTATATATTTTGCCATTTTCTGTTGATGTTTTGTTTAGTGACACTTTTGATTTCTGATTTTGAGCTGGGTAAGTTTAAACTTATTTCTGGGAGTTTAAGGGATAATTTTGCTGCTTTATCTGCGTTTTCATTTCCAAAGATTCCTACGTGGGCGGGTATCCAAATGAACTCTATTTGTTTACCTGCCTTAGTAAAGTTGTTTGAGCTTTTGAGTATTTGATTTATTAGTTTTGGGCGGTTTTTAGTGTTTTTTATTTTTGAGGGCTTGTAGTCCACTGAGGGAGTCGGTTAGGATGAGGATTTTTTTGTGTTTTTTTAGATTGCTGATTGTGTACTGCTGAGGCCATGCCCATGAGTTCGGCCGTGAATATGGATTGGTTGTTTGGACTCGGTGTTTTTGGTTGGTTGTGCGATGTGGACTCCGAAACCTGTGTGTTTTGAGATCGGATCTGAGGATCCGTCTGTGTACATGTATATGTGACACCAATTTTGCCAATTTTCGTGTATGTAGGCTAATGTGGTGGTTTTAGCGATGTTAGGATCGGTCTGTTTATTTAGTGTATCGGCTAGTGTTGTGTCTATTTTTGGTATTTTAAGTTTTGGAGTGAAGATATTGGATGATTTATTGTTTTGTTTAAGATTATTTATTTTGTGTTCATTTGGGTAATTGGTTATTCTTTGGGAAATTGGAGTAAGTAGTGGTTTCTTCCGGTCTAGGGCTTTGTTTCTAGGGCTAATATTGTTTTTTATTACTTCCCCAAGTGAACCCCTGTATATATACCACTGGTCAGACAGGAATCCACCCCAACATGCTACGCTCACTTCCCCAAGTGAACCGCTGTATATACCACTGGTCAGACAGGAATCCACCCCAACATGCTACGCTCACTTCCCCAAGTGAACCGCTGTATATACCACTGGTCAGACAGGAATCCACCCCAACAGGCTACGCTCACTTCCCCAAGTGAACCGCTGTATATACCACTGGTCAGACAGGAATCCACCCCAACAGACTACGCTCACTTCCCCAAGTGAACCGCTGTATATACCACTGGTCAGACAGGAATCCACCCCAACAATCCAATAAAACATAAATGGTCTTAGGAGATGAGGTCCAAACTCCTGGAGATCGTGGAATCCATGTCAGAAGGCTTAATAAGGCATCGGGGTAAGAACACCAGAGAGGTGGAATAGTCTATTGCAAGTGAGAAAGGTTACCGACCAATGGAAAACGATAATGATGATTTTTGTGGCGTAGGGACCCGGGTTTTCAACGTAGGAACAGACTAGAAGTCTTGTGTCTGGTGCCCGCACGTGCTCGTCATGTCACTGTCTTTCAAACCAGAAACCAATCTTATTTAATCAACTTTATTCATTCAGTATGGCAGGTCGTAGGCCCTTGATACAATGGAAATACAGATAGTCGAAGACTCATGGTGCCATATGTAAAGCAAACCACATTGCTTTATAAATGTACATCGATAGATTTTTGATTGTGTAAGCGTTAGGGGGCGACATTAATACATTAAACCTGTGTCTAGTAGGATAGGTATAAAATGTGTGTGCTATTAATTGGGCTCTAAGATCATCATATGTTTTAAACATCAAAATAAAATGACATTCGTCTTCTATATAATTCTCTTTAAAAATAACACATATTCTATCTTCTCTCTTTTCTTTAGTATATCTTCCTGATTCAATTCTTAGGCGATGGGAACTGCATCTGAACCGTGCCATTGCGTTTCTAAGTTTATAACATATTATGGCTAGGATATAGTATTCGGTACTGAAGTTAAAGTTTATACAATGAGTAATCATATGATGCTGTGCTGTCAGTTAACGTCCCATGCCAATCCTGATTTCTGACAAAAGAATTGATAGGTATGGAACTGACTGTTGTTCCCACAGATAGCCAAAATCTGAACATAATAACAACTGTCTAACTTTAGAGGCCCAGTTTGTTTTACCATTGTGCGCAGCACTAAGTAACAAAATATAAGATGTTCTAACAAATCTTAAATCAGGCATATATAACAATATACAACATTTTACACCACTATTTTATATGCGTTTAAAGGCATAATATATATTGTGGATATCTTCCACATTCTCCTCTAACAACATTTTTTTTGCAATTGTAGATTTTACACTCAGGAAGCACTTACAGGCCAGCATATGTACAGTTTCAATTTCTTCACACAATTAACGATTTACACTCCATATTACTGCCCCAATAACTAAAATTGGCCTTATCTTTGAAAAATAAATGAAAGGGTAATGGTTTAAGTATTGACGAACATTTAAAAAAATCATATAGAATCTTCTCAGCTTGCAAGGGGGCATCTTTTACATGCTCGGACCATAAAAGAGATTTCGTACACGTAATCCTAAGTATTTATATGAAGGTACATACAGAAACGGTTGTTCATCATATTCCCATTTCTCATGCATAGATAAAATTCCTCCATTCCTAAAAACAATGAATTTGGTCTTATCCAAATGAACACACAAATGGTAATTATCACAATTCTTTTTAAAAGTATTGATGCGTCTTTGTAGCCCATACACTGTATCAGAAATCAAGATAACATCGTATATATTTTCCCTCTTTTTTTAGACAGGTAACGTTGGATTACTGCTTGTAAAATAAAAATATTGTCAAGAGTGCTACAGCCTTTGCGAAAACCTGCTCGCGATTCCACAATATTATCACAAGTGGTGGACCAATAAGTTGACCTAATGTTTAGAACTGCCGTATATACCTTACTAAAAACGCTTAACTGCGTAATTCATCTATAATTGTTCGGGGAGTGAGTATAACCTTTTTATGCAATGGAATGATTATGCCAGTACACCATGAAGCTGGAAAGTAGCCTGTACTAACATTATATTAAATACAAGTTCCATATATGGTAAGAAAATGTCTTGTGCAGCTTTAAAAAAATCTGGGATTTCATAATCAATGCCCAGGATTTAGTACATTTCATGTCCCTAATGGCTTTAAATATTTCCTCCTTCGTAATAGGAGAGTCTAATATACTGTAAATCTTGATATTAACGCGAGCGTGAATTAAATGAGAAAAATGCGAGTGGTCTTTGCTCGCATTATAAAACATCGCATTTATATCAACAATAAGACATTTGGGATAGCAGAAATACGAACTTAGACATACGCTGAAAACAAACAACTATGTATTCCACATCACTGTTTATTGAGCACCACTTGTTACAAGTATATAAACAATGTCATTCAAACACTAATTACACCCTTGAATTGTCACTGCTGGGGTCAAGACGGTGTCCTCCCAAAACACCTACAGCTTATAACAACAAAGTTCACAGATGAATGCACACCAAATCCCCTGCTTGTTACCTTTGTCATTTTAATGGAATAACCCCAAGAATATTTATATACATTTTATTTTACTAATCAGTCAGATGATAATCACAATAAGTCACTAGCCAAGTTTCAAAAGATTACCAAAAGCATCCAAGTATTGGATGGGTGTTTTTAATCCCTGGGTCAAACGTTCTTTTGAGCGGCGCAAGCGATTCTCTATCTCTTGGTAGACTCGTTTTCTACTCCTGAGGGCAGCACCAAAGTCGATCTGCGAAATCTTGTCCCGATCTGCATGTTCTACCTTCTTGATGACTTCAACGAAGCGGTCGATTTTTCTTAGTCCACGGTTCAGTGTGCTGTTGGATCCTTCCAGATTGTTGTTTGTTCTCGGACCTATCGTTGAATGATGGTTCCACAATGGCAGCGGGAATCGTGCTCCGTCGTCAACCCAGTTGACAACCATGACAAGACAAGAGTTCTACTCACTTGTGTCATCACTGATCACACCAGCAAGTCCAAACAGACGCCACCAAAGCAACACGGTGTCTTTGTTCTTTGCGACTGCGTCAAAGGCCAACAACAGCCAGTGCGGACGTATTGTTTTAGCGAGAGTACTCTACTCAGCGCTAATAAGCAGTGCTATTTGATGTGTGATTGGATTAAGGTGAAATTTCTCCTGTAAAACAGGCAGAGGACATTTTCTTTAGATACATCTACTGATGCTTGAGAGGAGTGGGATGTCTCATTCATATTGAGTTATGTATTTAGTTGTATGTATTCAGCATTATGACTGTTTGCATTAGTTCCGCTGGCGAAGGCACCTTCGCCGTCATTCTCTTTCAAGTCATGTTCAGGAATGTCAAATATATTTTTAAAATGTTCAAAACACTTTTCAGTCGTTACTGGCGATTTATGTAAATCTGAAACTTTAGTTGTTTAGAGTCCCCCGGAACCTTTTGGCATTTAGTTTTATCAGAATAAAGACGTTTCTTACAACGTAAAATACTGGTATATATGTTCCGAGATTTGATTACAGTTGTAATGAGACATTATCCTTGCAACGTCTAAAACATTTAACTAGACTGTCTCTTTCCATCCTATGAAATGATCATGGTTGTTGACTTTTTAGGCTATAAGATAACTTCTTCTTCATTGATTCCGCAGCGTTACATACAGTGCGTTACATACAGTGCTTGTAAACACATTTATGGAGTTATCAACATCATCTAAAGCAAGCTTTGTCAAAACACAAGAGCAGTGTTTCTGATACTTCTATTGAAAATAGTCTGTTTCTAAATTCGGACAATCGGTCACTGTCCCACGTTTACATGAACCCGCAACTCTCGGCAAATGAAAGGACTCCGCGCGAGAAACGACGCTAAAGTTATCACATCTAAACAGTTGCTTGCTGGGCACAACAGCGTACTAAATAAGGCTCGTTCCTTAGGAACTGATGTATGTAAGATAACCGGATCTACCATTTAATATAATTAAGTTTAAGGCCGCGCGTCATTCTTAAGATCTTCGTCTAAACTTATAAGTTATCTTATCACATGAATATCTGGTTAAGTTTAAGGAATAAGCAAGAAAGTCAAAGTGATCTACGCCTAGTTGTTCAGCAATATTGTCACTGTCATAGTCTACATCTACTACAGTGCGAGCGTTAAAATCTCCACCGTGGAGAACTTCGACATCCCCAACATCTTGCAGGACATCCAATAAACCCTCTTGGAGTAATGTGATTCCACATTTTGATTCACAGTGACTTCCCTATGATCATACCATTCGACCGTTCTGGGTTAACATGTACAATTAGTATATCTTTGTCAGAATCTAATAAACACTTTTCAAGTAATATTAATATTGCATTCTTACCAAGATGTACACACTTAATATAGCCTTTAAATCATTTCCGGATTAGAACCGTTATCATGCCAGACAAACGAATCTTAGGCACCAGCATTTCGACTGAGTCTGAAACTTTGCGACCAGAGTCTCTTAATTAAGTGACAAATAGCAACACAAAGAATGAATAAAAGCTGCCAAAAGAAGAAAACAACTTTTGTGATTGCTGAAGGAACTACGGTAAATTAAAGTTCCAGGGCCCTCGGGTACTGACATTGTACCTTTAGCTCATCCCCAAATTGTCAGGACCGAAAAAGGAGGGTATACCGTAATTCAGGTGAAGGTACGTCAATACAGGTGCTGGCTGTTACTAAGCCGGTATGCAATTTACCTTCCAATTACCGTAAAATAACATCTGTAAAACACCTTTGACAGTTTGTGATAAGCAACTACATGGCCTGATGATAGATGATATTAATTGCTGTTTATCCCGTGGTTAAACATATGTCTGCTGCCAAGGGAATAGAAATGGAATATTGGAGGAGCCCACGATGATGTATACCTAAAATGTATACCTAAAACATTACTGGGTAGTACCTAAGTATTAAATAGTAGATAACATATTATTAGAAGCCGTTTAGAACTAGCATGTATTTAAACATATCATTGAACGTCGCGTATTCAAACTTAACACTAACATATTCTAAACAATAATAACAATGAAATAACATAAAATAACAATAATTAAATGTCTCTTACCTTGAAACAAGAGAGGAGAGAACTGTCAGGTCCAAGATTTTTCAAGCAAGCGTCTTAGGACTTAAATACCCTCACAGTTCTGTTTACTTTGTTACACAGTGTTTTTGCTGAGTAATATGTTCTCTGTTATCTGTCTTCAAGATATCATTCCAACCCTCCCTGCATAAGGACTTGACTTGCACAAGTCTCTAAGGCATTGATTATAAGTTTAAATAATAATTTCCAGATTATGAAAATAATAAGAACAAGTTATCCCTTAAACTTTACGGGCATCTTTGGTACTGTCCACATATCTAGACTTGCGCTACCAGGAGGATATATAGAATTACTACAAGTCCATGGACTTTTCTATCAGTACAGCCTTGGATCAAGGCTACACAAGGACCAGCACAGAGCCTGTAAATAGAATGTAATGTAAAACTTCACAATCTCTGCTCAGATCACAGCAAATTCTGGCCACTGGAGGATATATTATATTGTATGAAATTAACGCTTTCTCTGATGTCGTGGGATTGACTCAATGGTTTACAAAGTTTACAACGCACAGTATGTGGCAGGCAACTACATTGCCTGATGAGAGATGACATTTGTTTGCTGCCAAGGGAATAGGTTTTAACTCTTGAACTTGTATTCACGACAGGAGAAGTGGATTGAAAGTTGGTGATCTCACTTTACCCAATAAAGTTGATTTTAATTGTAGTTTGGAAAATCGTTAACATGCGCCTCTGTCGTGTCGTGTTGTGATAAATCTGGGAAATGGTCCGCTGTTCCTGCGAAAATAACATGATTTAAGAGTTTTGTCTCTCACATATCATAGCACAGCACCATGTAGAAACGCAGTATTAATAAAATGTCAGCAGGTATACCATACGATAGTTTGTCTCTCAGAGCCAAGAGAATAAATTACAAAAGGAGTCCAACTCAAGTCAAGACTGATTTGGCAAGTTTAGATTCCCTCAGCTCTGAAATTAAGGATTGTTCTACGCTCCATTGGTATTATATCTAATGTTTAGTAGATCTACATTTTTAAACAAGAGAACTTTATTTCTCGGACTAAATGTCAGTCCAACCTATCTACGAATCCTACCCGTGTTAACAGACATACATCAGCCCTAAACAGACCAACCTCGGAATGTTTACACTGCAATGAAACCTTGTTGAAATATGTGATTAACATTAACGTGTCCCCACTTTCAATAGGTTGACCTCAAGATAACGCTGTTCTCACGTCACGCACACAGAGCCCAAACCGCACTCTGGTGTCTATCCAGATTGTTTCTCAATACTCCGAGACAGCACGCAGAAGGACATACAAAGAGCGTGTCTCCGTGCATTTCACTGTACGTATACTCTGAGACGGTATACACAAAGATATATAATGAGACAGTATGCAGAGGGACCTCTGTACTATGCAAAACGTAGTGGATAGTAGAAATCACCAAGACATATTTTCTGATCTTTATGGTATTGGCTTATGGAAATGATCATATCTACTGGGGAGTAGGCGATCAGATCTAAAAGGTACTAATGGTTGGTGAGATGAGATGGTGGCACACTAGGTCATTAAAGTGATCGGGCGCAAAATTCGAAATTTGCATTTTGCAGCCAACGTAATTAACATTGGGTAAAACCACCTCTGATGGCCATCCATGCATGAATTCGCCGAGGCATGCTTCTGATGAGTCGAGCGATGTCAGCTTGACTCATGTTCCACTCATCAGTGAGAGCAACACCGAGATCATTGAGTGTGGCGCGTGGATATTGACGTTGACGTCACGTCTGCCAGTGACGTCCTAGACGTGTTCAATGGCAGAAAGCTCAGTGTGTGTCGGCCATGGCATGACACGGATGCTTTGCTGTGGGAGGAATTGGGTTACACGTGATGAGCAAGTGCCCAACACGTTATGCAAATGGCACCACGAATGGTGCAATGATGTTGTCCCGATGGCATTGACCCGTGACTCTGCCATGGACAGTATGGATAGCATTATTGGCCAGTCATTGTGATACTACCATAATATACACACTCCCTAAAAACGATCATGCTGTACGACGTTAGCGCCCATAAAACGCTCATTAGGACGTCTACAAAGTCGTTTCATTCGGTTATGGAAGTCGAAAGCGAACTTCGATTCGCCAGAAACCATGCCAACGGCGATTATTCCAGTGCTGATGTTCCCTACGGCACTGACGCCTCTGATTCTACTGACGTGCAGTAAATTGTGGGATGACAAATGGAGGTCGTGCACGCAAATGTGCATCCAGTCATGTACAATTGCCTGTTGCAAACAGTCCCCTATCTGACTGGCAGTTTGCAACCGATTTCTTAATGTCTTCGTTCTGACTAGCCTGTCCTGTGCTACAGTTGTTGCGACGTTTTGTGTTTGATGGTATCGGGCCAACAATCTGCTGATGATAGATTGAGACACATGCAGCGTTTGGGCAACAGTATTCTGACGTGTGCCGATCTGCAACGAGCCTAAGTTTAGCACTTTGACCAATGCTGTTGCCTCCAAATGATTAAATGTAACATACAAATACACACTATGTATAATCTGTTCACATTCGACCAGCAACGGTCTCTCTCACGCCCACAAAAAAAGGGCACACCCAAATGTTTGGTTGTGACACTATCTGTAAAGAGCTCCTATCAAATGTTGTGGTGTTTACCTTATTCATATGAACTTTATTTTCAATGAATATTTTGTCTGCAGATTAGCATCATTTATATCAAATCAAAATTATGAGTTACAAGTTGTTTCCTATGTGCAATCGGAAAAACCCCGTTATGTTGTGTCTGATGCACAACGTTCTCACAACGTTATTACGTTGTGAAATAACATTACACAATAGAATACTACCGTTGTCAAAGAGAGAGGCAATTGGGTCATGGTGGAGATGAACATCTTAATGCTGAATACAGTATATAGGAAACTAATGAATTACTGCAATGTTTTTCTGACGAAACTGACGAACGAGGTAAACATTACACGTGAACTGGGTACATGCTACATGTGAACTGGGTACATTCTACATGTGAACTGGGTAGATACTTCATGTGAACTGGGTAGATACTACATATGAACTGGGTACATACTACATGTGAACTGGGTACATACTACATGTGAACTGGGTACACATGGTACACACTACATGTGATCTGGGTAGATAATACATGTGAACTGGGTACATACTACATTTGAACTTGGTAATTCTACATGTGAACTGGACAGATACTACATGTGAAATGGGTACATACTTCATGTGAGCTTGGTAGATACTTGCAAACAGGGTAGATAATCCTCTTGAACTGGGTACATACTACATCTGAACTGGGTACACACTACATATGAACTGGGTAGATACTTGTGAACATGGTAGATATTTCTTTTGAACTGGGTACATACTACTTGTAAACGGGGTAGATATTTCTTTTGAATTGGGTAGATACTAAATGTGAACTGGGTAGATACTACATGTGAACATTGCTATACAGTACTATCATATTAGGCCTCAATCTTATCTTTATTTAAAACCTTCTCCCTCTGTAACACAATCCATATGTTCTAGTATTATATTTAATATATCCCTATTTACATATATACATCATTTATAATTCATAGTCAACATGTATACTTATAAATCTTTACTATACTCAATAATGTAATGTAATGAAATGTAATGTAATGTAATGCAATGTAATGTAATGTATTACTTTAAACTTTTTCCCCTACAATTAAGTATGGTGATTTATATTTATTAAGCATATTATTTATCATTCGGGGGCACGAGTGGCCCAGTCGTCTAAGGCGCTGCGATCCGCTGTGAAGAGTGGCGTCCCTTGGTCACGCCAGAAACCTAAGATTGTGGGTTCGAATCCCGGTTCGCCCCGATTATGTTTCTAGGTTTGTCAGCACCATACCCGTGCTCGTATGTTTCACCGAAGAGGTAAACGTCTGAGACCTGCATCACTTCGGGCTATCCTCCCACATTAAGCTGACACATGCACGCCGCGATATAACTGGAATACTGTTAAAGTTGGGGTTAAACCCAACTCACTCACTATTTATTATTCAACCTCACCTACCCCGTTGATGTAAAACCTAAAAATTGATGATGATAATAGATGAATGTTAATGTAAAAAGCGCTGCATGTGAAGATAAATTTAAATACGTTTGACACATTGACATATTTCAGCTCCTTTTTTTAGCGGTAAAGTTAGATACATTTAAACGTCAGTAGCATATTACCGTTAAAATTAAAAGGACTACCAAAAGATGTATTTCTTAGAATAGAAGGTCCATAAGGGTATTTAGTGAAATACCGTAACTCGTTACGAAAGAAGAGGGTGTTATTCTGATATTACCAACTATTTACTGGACGATATTGGAAATGAATACAGACTGCCATATTGTCTGACTGCAGATAGGATTTGTTATATTTAAATCACTGGGAGTTTCATATTAGGGGTTGTGATTTTTATAATATCCCAAATGATCCTGCTGAATATTGGTGCTTAGTGATGTCAAAGGTAACATTTTATTATTAGGGGAAATTGGTAGTGAGTGTTCCCTACACCCATCAATATCTTAAGGAATGAACATTAGTTTATTGTATGGATTATATAAAGATCTCACTGAGTATATGTTTTGCATGCTTGCCAGATGGGGTTAAGGGAGAAAGGAAATATTTTCCTGAACGTTTCAATAACTAGTGGAGGAAACTGGAAATGGCTGAACCTGTAGATAGCTTCAAATCCGTGATAGATTTGACAGACCTCACAGGGTAACATTCAAGAGGCTCATTACCTTGTGATCATGTTAACGTTTTTCTTAACAGTTTAGAAGAAGAGAAGAAATTTGAAGTGAACTTCATTTGAAAAAGAGAGAAGTAATTAATAGTCAATGTAAATAAATCTCTCTGTTCAGTAAAAAAACAGTTGTTATTTAAGTACTTTCAAGAGGAGTCTCAAACCTTCTCTTACTCTGTTGTGACATATTATGTCAAAGTAAAAAAAAACAAAAAAAACCAATAAGCATTCTCCATGGACTTGTATATTTGCTTATTGTTGATATACATGTGTTCAGATTAATTAAAATACATACTACATCAACTATATATTTCTGTGAATGTGTGTCATAATGCTTCATATGAAAGCAAAATTGTGTATTTAATTTACCTCATCTCTAATGTCAGTGACTGATTTCAAACCGCATGTCTTGGTGTTACACATCAAGTGTCCCAACTCTTGTGTATCTACTTTAATGTGCGATCTAACGTTAAAACATTTCAGGTCATAGACATCCTCTTAGACACAGCAGATGCGTTCTGGACATATTATCTTTCGGCTCCATAGTCTGTACTGTCTTAAAATTGACTCTATTGGTCTTCGGATGTAACGTCTCGTACACACAAACAGGACCGTTTAGCCTATATAATAAATGTAGCAGGCAGTGGATCTTCCAGTTGGCTGACTTACTGTTGGTAATATCCGTTTTCTTTTAGCAAATAGAGACAGTTAGTAACAAAAGTATACGCTATACGACGAATACTTGCACAACTATCACAAAACCATTCGACACTGACACCACATCAAACCCCGCGGTAGACTGGACACAGTTATGTGCGCACCGATTACATAACCCCAACCGACTGGGACGGGTGATGGTTCAAAGCTTAACGGACAAAACTGTTTGTTGTCTCATAAATACTGGGCAGTGCCATTGATCTTGTCTGTAACCATGCACGTAGTAGGAGTAACCGAGGATCAGGGTGGCCTGGACATAAACAACATTCTTTCTTGTTGCATATCAAGGCACCAATTCATCGGTCACGTGGTTTTGTTATGTATGTGTGAGTCCAGCGTATCCACAATTAACGAGAACGTTTCATATATACAAAAATGTATTTGCGTCAGTGTGGTTTATCAACACATGTATAACGCTTATTCACGGTTGGATGTGGCAGAATGAAATTCAACATTATGATAGCGTCAGCAGGGATAATGGAGGTCATAAGAAAGAACTTTATTTGCTTTTCTGGCCACAGACATTTTTAACACACTTATTCTGTTACTATTAAACAAACTGTGGACTTTGAAGACATGTTCGCTTATTGTGATAGCATCGAGGTACAAAATCATATCAATCTCTGAAATCCACGAGCATAGTTGCTGTCAAACATAAGAACATAATCAGGGCGGCCCGTTTTGACTTGTCGTGTGCCATAAAGTGAGTTAAAAATATGTCCAAAGCGATTGACCCTACACTATAGGGTCATTTACTGCAACGTTCGAACTGTCAATCGTCTTAACAGAACCATAACATTTTTTTATAAATCGACTCACTGTCTCCATGTCTTAAGTTGTTAATCGGTAACTGCGGTCCAAATTTATCACCTTTTTCATCTATTGTTGCAAACTTGACTGATTTGTTTACACAATAAAAAATCTAATTGATCATGAACTACTGGGGCAGTCAAGAACCTGTATAAGAAATGTGAAAGCAGCCATGTTACATGTTGTCCCAAACGCTGGCAATTATTTCGCAATTAATATAACTGAAAAAATGCTGATGTGACGTGACATATAAACTTACCCACAGACAATACATTTTTCAAGAGAGTGTAGCACAATTTTATTGAAGTTTTATTTGAAATTTGATAAACTACAATAATATAAATATCAAAATTCATCATCACTTGTCAAGTTATCAAAATGTCACCAGTTGGAAGATGTCACAGATAAACAAAGATTCTAACTAAGTTTGATCGTCACAGGTTTATCCCCAATTTGCCAGCACACTGCAGAGGATAAACAGTTACTGTGAGTGAGTGAGCATTGTTTTACGCCGCATTTAGCAGTTACTGTGTTTATACAAGCACAGAAGTCATGCCAAAAACGCTCACAGTAGTTACTGAGCAAACTCAACTGAGGATTTTGACAGACAGACAGACAGACAGACAGATGTATTCGGTAATGGGGGCCATATGGCCTATATTACAATGTCAGTACAATATAAATTTAGACACGTTTTTCTAGATTTAAATATCTTATACAGGTATACAGAAGTCAGTTTTATTACATTGACATTTTTGCAGTTAAGAATATTTGGAAGTGATAGGTAACCGTCATACATATCCTGTCGTTGAGTAATATAATGTTTCCATAAAGCCTGGTAATAATCACAAGTGAAAAAGACATGATCTTCATTTTCAATACAACCCTTGTTACAATATCTACATACACTATTTTCATTATCTGAGTTTTTTTACGTAGAAACTGAACATTAAAATTATGTAAACTTATCCTAAATTTACAAAAGGTTCTTCTGAGAGATTTATCCTGCAAAGAATCAATGTATTTTTCTACATTCAGCACAGATTTAACATTTGAATAATGAGATAAATATTTGGAAGCAGACAATTTTGCAAACCAATTTTGAGAGGCAACATCTTTTAGTCTTTCCTGAAATTGATACAAAAAAATATTCACATCACCAACATTTTGGTAGTCCCAGGCATATGAAAAACCATTAACATATAAACAATTTTTAAGATCTGTCACCCAACTGTGCTTACCTTTCTCATCTAGCTTTTTAAGGAAGTAATAACATTGTACAGGATATCTATTTGATCCCATGTGCAATAATTTTAGCCAATATTTTATAGCTCTGATCTGACTCTGGACAAACATATAGTGGCGGCCAGTTTCTCCTGGCCGCCAGTGTTTGAGGCATATTTACCTTCACCAACAAAATATTTAAAATATGAAGTTTGCACTTTCTCTATACATGCAAAATACCTTAGCCCCAAAATGTCTGCACCATATAAAAGTATAGGACTTATTTTACAATCAAATATTCTACAAGCTGTGGAGAATGATAAGAATGAATTTTTTTTGAATAATTTATAAACAGGGATGCATGCCTTAACAACCTGGGCTGCCAGATTCTCACATGATTTCGTCCAAATCAGTCTAGAAGAAAATATTACCCCCAGATATTTATAATATGAAACTGTTTTTAATAAACGGCCGTTATAGTACCATTTTTCAAAGCGATTTAAAATACCCCTATTTTAAAAAAATACAATTTCTGATTTTACTAGTATTTTTTTTATTGAGGATTTTACTAATATCCATCACAACCTATGAAATCAAACATGTGAATAAACTCAGTTCGCTGTAATTACAATAATTAAGACACTTGCAGTGACCAGTTAATAAGTAATCGGTGCGATAGTATATAAATACTAGGAACGCTAAACAACTTCATTGTAAATAGACAAATGCACCTGTGAATGGCATGGTGGTCATAGCCTTGTATATCAAGGTTTTAAATACCGAGTGAAACAAAGACGAGTGCCAGCCTACACTGGAAATGGTGTATGCTGCATGTCCAGCCTCCATCAATACATCTAGTTATCTTTTCGCGATTCCGAGCCTTACGCATAACCATTGTCATGACCTGGTTGAGTGACTTCGTTCCATCAAAGTGAAAGGATTACCCGCAGAGAAAGAAAGTATCCTATCCACACGGTATAAGTAAACACAATCAATTTCCTCTAATCACCTTTGGTTTCCCCAGCAAGACTCACCATGGTCATTGGGCAAATGTAAAAGTCACAAACCCTAACAAGATTCTGTCTACATGGTCACACCCGCTGATTGTGAAGATCTCAAATTCTATCAACAGTGAGACAACATGGCTGTTCATATTCATGATCATTTCCAATATCCTCTTAGAATTAGTGATAAATGTTAGAGTCCCACACAGAACTTTCTCTAAATAATTCTTACAAAATACCAAACAGAAAGTGGGATGTGGGAAAATGGGACATATTCCTACATGAAATAATAAGACATAAGTAGTGGTGACTGCTCTATCATGATTGTATTATCTAAAGCATAAATTTGGCGAAGAAAAACGTTATATTTGCAGTCACCTGGAATGACTCATGTGGGCAAAACTTAAAACGAATATGTCTGCAATCTACAAACAATCACTCCATTAATGGCAAACATTTACCAACCTGCGACAATCGTGTCAACTCGGGGGTTCCCCTTGCAATAAACTCGCTTCTAAATTCACTACTGTTCTACTGTCGGGTAGCCATAACGGCTAGACTGCACCCTCGTGGAATTGTTCATGCCATAAAAGTCCAGCAACCGAACACTAATTAAGACGGACCGACCTTGTGTTTATGGTCTGGTGAACACAGGTCAATGGCCGCTCATTGACACAAGATTCACATCTCACTGTTTTGATTTATCTCACTATTCATTTGATATACTTGCCAACTTCAACTGAAACCCGGTCCCGAGGTACACGCATGGCACACGCATGTGCAACGAGTGACCCACGCGTGCTCAACGGGTTGCACACGCGCTGCATACGCGTGTTGAACGGGTGCTCGACCCGTGTGTAACCCGTTGAGCACCCGTGTCACATGCGTGTTACACTCGTTCTCAACGCGTGTTAGGGGAATGAACTTTTAGGCAATAGTGTACATGTGAACTGGGTAGATACTTTATGTGAGCTGGGTACATACTACATGTGAACTGGGTAGACTCTACATGTGAACTCGGTAGATTTAACATGTGATCTGGGTAGATTCTACATGAACTGGATACATGTGAACTGGATACATACTACATCTGAACTATGTAGATGCTACATGTGAACTGAGTACATACTACATGTGATATGGGTACATGCCACTTGTACCCGTGAAGATCCGGGGTAGAATAGGTCTTCAGCAACCCATGCTTGCCGTAATTGGCGACTATGCTTATCATAACAGGCGACTAACGGGATCGGGTGGCCAGACTCACTGACTTGATTGATGCATGTCATCTTATCGCAGTTGTGTGGATTGATGCTCATGATGTCAGTCACTGGATTGTCTGGTCCAGACGGGATTATTTACAGACTGCCGTCATGTAGCTGGAATATTGCGCCGTTAAACAACAAACAAACAAAACAGAACATATTCCTTGTGACCTGGGTACATACTAAACTGAGGGCCAAAAGAAACGTTACCAACATTAACTGATTTGCCACTTTGAAACAACGATGCCAACCTGTTCAAAAACAGCAAAGAACACATCTCACGAATACAGCCTTCATGTTCTCTGTCGTTCTTTGCACGTGCTTTGCGGATTTTGGGAGATATTGGTGTTTTTCAGCAATTTTTTAAAATATTCTGTCCCAAATTATCGTGCAATTTCCGGGTATAAATTACGCACGGATCTGTTCCCTATCATTGGTTGCGATGATTAACACCAACGAACATGCCAAGACTGACCGCCGTCCAGAGGGAGAGAGCCATAGGTATGCTGCAGATGGGAGCGACACAGAGAGAGGTTGCCATTAACATGAACTGCTCCAAGATGACCATTACCAGACTGTTCGCACGTCTCCGACAGACTGGCAGAACCGCAGACAGACCACGGAGTGGCAGACCAAAGGTCACGACCCCGCAGGATGACCGCTTTTTACTGGTACTTCATCTGAGGAACAGATTTCTTACTGTGACGTCATCAGCAACCAACAGCTTAGGACATCCGGTCAGCAGACAAACAGTGACCAGACGACTACGACATTATGGTCTCTGGGCTTATCGCCCTTTCAAGGGCATGACCTTGACCCGTCAACATCGACGTGCCAGACTGACGTGGTGCAGGCAAACTCAGCGATGGCAACAAAGGTAATGGCGGCAAGTGCTGTTAAGTGACGAGAGCAGGTTCCAACTCTTCAAACCGGATGGGCGGACGCGAGTTTATCGACGACGTGATGAACTTACGGCTCCTTGTTGTGTCCAGGAGGTGGAACCTTACGGGGGCGGAAGTGTGATGGACTGGGGCAGCATTTGCGCGGACGAGAAGACGGAACTTGTCAGCATCGAATGCAATCTGACAGCACAAAGCTACATTGACAATATCTTACGGCCAGTGGTTCTTCCTTTCACCCAGCGTCAATAACGGACGGTGTTCCAACAAAATAACGCCACACCCCATAAAGCCGTATTACTAGAGACTTCCTTAACGCCAACAACGTGACTGTCCTGCCGTGGCCAGCTCGATCACCAGATTTGTCACCCATAGAACATCTCTGGGACAAGCTGGGGCGTCGTCTTCGGAAACGTCAACATCCTCCCTTCACGAGACAAGCGTTGATCGTTGCCCTCCGTGAGGAATGGAATCGGATACCTGCAGTCGATGTGAGGACGCTTGTCTACTCAGTTCGACGCCGCATTCGAAGATGCATTGCCGCTCATTGAGGTCATATCCTGTTTTGAACGGTCTGGGCCGTAGTCACCTTAAAGTTGTAACCAATGTTGTTGATCGAATACTGGACGAATGACCCCTTGTCAAGAAATGTCCCTGCTGGAGGTCAAGGACTTTGTTGTTGAATTAGTAAATTCGCATTTTACTGTTCTGAATGATGAATTTCTTCAATACATTTGTTATTGCTGCTTCAAATTGTGTTGGTCATATTTTATCTTAGAAATATCGTTGGTAACGTTTCTTTTTGCCGTCAGTTTATATCACATCTGGGTACATATACTACATGTCAACTGTGTACATACTAAATGTGTACTCGGTACATACTACATGGGATTACGAACTCGTACGCAATGATATGAATGCACAACTCGGCATGTGCTCAAATTTAACCGACAACATTGTTATCGCATCTACATTTGTATCAAATAATTGTGTTAAAATGTTCAGTTCAGAAATGTGCGGAGGTACCGCTCTTCAATACAGGTTATTTGTAGACGCAGCGTATTTCTGCATCTCAAGATAAACGTGGCTGTAATAGCTACAAGGATACTGTACAGAGTAAACACAGCAGAGGCAGTTACAAAAAGATTTGGAAGTGCTTACCATGACCTTGGAATCAGACCACACACTGACTGTGTCCTGTTTGCCGCACGACGCCACTGTACAGACACCGATACCGATAGTTTCGCCCGCATGACGTAGTTGGCCCGCTTTGATACGTGAGAAAATTGGACGTTAGACTTACACAAGTCTCTAAGGCAATAATTATTAGTTTACGTCATAATTTCTATATTATGCAAATAATAAGAACAAGTCGTCCCTAAAAGAGACTAGAGTCCTTAGAACTGTCCACATATCTAGACTTGCCTATCAGGAGAATAGTATTACTACACATTTATGGACTTATCTTTCAGTACAGTCTTGGAACAAGGCCATTTGGACGTAAACATTAAAAAAAATGCACAGTTAAGGAGAACAGTTATGTGTCACAGTGTAGATCAGATGCGATATTGTAAATCAGGTAAAATGTAGATCAGGCATCAGAAGTTACGATGCAGATGAGGCATCAAATTATATTGTGTATATGAGGCATCATATGTTACTGTGTAGATAAGTAATCATATGTTACAGCGCAGATAAGTAATCATATGTTATTCTGTAGATCAAGCATCATATGTTTCTGTGTAGATCACACATCATATGTTACAGTGTAGATCAGGCATCATATGTTACTGTGTAGATCACGCATCAAATGTTACTGTGTAGATCACACATCATATGTTACAGTTTAGATCACACACCATATCTTACTGTATAGATCAGGCATCATATGTTACTGTGTATATCAGCCATCATATGTTACAGCGCAGATAAGTAATCATATGTTATTCTGTAGATCAGGCATCATATGTTTCTGTGTAGATCACACATCATATGTTATTCTGTAGATCAGGCATCATATGTTTCTGTGTAGATCACACATCATATGTTACACTGTATATGAGGCATCATGTGTTAATGTGTAGATCAGGCATCAAACGTTACTGTGTAGATCACACATCATATCTTACTGTGTAAATCACACATCATATGTTACTGTGTAGATCACACATCATATGTTACTGTGTAGAGCACACATCATATGTTAATGTGTAGATCAGGCATCATATGTTACTGTGTAGATCAGGCATTAAATGTTACTGTGTAGATCACTTATGATATGTTACTGTGTAGATCACACATCATATGTTACTGTGTAGATCACACACCATATGTTACTGTGTAGATCAAGTACCATATGTTTCTGTGTAGATACGCCATCATATGTTACTGTGTAGATCACACATGATATGTTACTGTGTAGATCAAGTACCCTATGTAACTGTGTAGATCAGGCATCAAAAGTTACTCTGTAGATATGTTACTGTGTAAATCACACATCTTATGTTACTGTGTAGATCACACATCATATATTACTGTGTAGATACGTCATCATATTTTACTATGTAGATCAGGCATCAGATGTTAAGTGTAGATCAGACATCATATGTTACTGTGTAGATCAGACATTATATGTTACTGTGTAGATCAGACATCATATGTAACAGTGTAGACCAGGCATCATATGTTACTGTGTAGATCAGGCATCATATGTTGTTGCTGTGTAGATTAGGCTTCATATGTTAAGTGAAGATCCGGCATAACATGTTACCAGTCCACACTGTGTAAACATTTCTGATCATCACTAACAGCCCATACTGTATACAAGTGTCTGCTTCTCACTGTTTGGCCATACTATATACAAGACTTAGTGTCTGTCCATCACTGTTTGACCATACTGTATACAAGTGTCAGCTCCTCACTGTTTGTCCATACTGTATACAATGGTCTGCTCCTCACAGTCCGTCCATACTGTATACAAGTGTCTGCTCCTCACTGTCCGTCCATACTGAATACAAGTGTCTGCCCCTCACTGTCTGTTCATACTGTATACAAGTGTCTGCTCCTCACTGTTTGTTCATACTGTATACAAGTGTCTGCTCCTCACTGGTGTCCATACTGTATACAAGTGTCAGCTCATCACTGTCCGTCCATAGTGTATACAATTGTCAGCTCCTCACTGTTTGTCCATACTGTATACAAGTGTCTGCTCCTCACTGCCCGTCCATACTGTATACAAGTGTCTAATCCCTACTGTCCGTCCATACTGTATACAAGGGTCTTCTCCTCACTGTCCGTCGATACTGTAAGCAAGTGTCTGCTCCTCACTGTCCGTCCATACTGTAAACATGTGTCTGCTCCTCAATGTCCGTCGATACTGTATACAAGTGTCTGCCCCTCACTGTCATATCATAATCATATGTTATTCTGTAGATCAGGCATCATATGTTTCTGTGTAGATCACACTCCATATGTTACAGTGTATATGAGGCATCATATGTTACTGTGTAGATCAGGCATCAAAAGTTACTGTGTAGATCACACATCATATGTTACTGTGTAAATCACACATCATATGTTATTGTGTAGATCACACATCATATGTTACTGTGTAGATCACACATCATATGTTACTGTGTAGATCAGGCATTAAATGTTACTGTGTAGATCATGCATCATATGTTACTGTGTAGATCACACACCATATGTTACTGTGTAGATCAAGTACCATATGTTTCTGTGTAGATACGTCATCATATGTTACTGTGTAGATCACACATGATATGTTACTGTGTAGATCACACATCATATGTTACTGTGTAGATCACACACCATATATTACTGTGTAGATCAAGTACCCTATGTAACTGTGTGGATCAGGCATCAAAAGTTACCTGGTAGATCATATATCATATGTTACTGTGTAAATCACACATCATATGTTACAGTGCAGATTACACATCATATATTACTGTGTAGATACGTCATCATATTTTACTATGTAGATCAGGCATCAGATGTTACTGTGTAGATCAGGTATTAAATGTTACTGTGTAGATCACACATCATATGTTACACTGTATATGAGGCATCATGTGTTAATGTGTAGATCAGGCATCAAACGTTACTGTGTAGATCACACATCATATCTTACTGTGTAAATCACACATCATATGTTACTGTGTAGATCACACATCATATGTTACTGTGTAGAGCACACATCATATGTTAATGTGTAGATCAGGCATCATATGTTAATGTGTAGATCAGGCATTAAATGTTACTGTGTAGATCACTTATGATATGTTACTGTGTAGATCACACATCATATGTTACTGTGTAGATCACACACCATATGTTACTGTGTAGATCAAGTACCATATGTTTCTGTGTAGATACGCCATCATATGTTACTGTGTAGATCACACATGATATGTTACTGTGTAGATCAAGTACCCTATGTAACTGTGTAGATCAGGCATCAAAAGTTACTCTGTAGATATGTTACTGTGTAAATCACACATCTTATGTTACTGTGTAGATCACACATCATATATTACTGTGTAGATACGTCATCATATTTTACTATGTAGATCAGGCATCAGATGTTAAGTGTAGATCAGACATCATATGTTACTGTGTAGATCAGGCATCATATGTTACAGTGTAGATCACACATCATATGTTATTGCATAGATCACACATCATATATTACAGTGTAGATCAGGCATCACATGTTACAGCACAGATAAGTAATCATATATTATTCTGTAGATCAGGCTTCAAATATTACTGTGTAGATCAGGCATCACATGTTACTGTGTAGATCACACATAATATGTTACTGTGTAGATCACACACCATATGTTACTGTGTATATCACACACCATATGTTTCTGTGTAGATCACACTCCATATGTTACTGTGTAGATCAGCCATCATATGTTGCAGTGTAGATCAGCCATCGTATGTTACTGTGTAGATCAGGCATCATATGTTACTGTGTAGATCAGACATCAAATGTTACTGTGTAGATCAGAAATCATATGTTACTGTGTAGATCAGCCATCGTATGTTACAGTGTAGATCAGCCATCATATGTTACTGTGTAGATCAGGCATCATATGTAACAGTGTAGATCAGGCATCATATGTTACTGTGTAGATCAGGCATCATATGTAACTGTGTAGATCAGGCATAATATGTTACTGTGTAGATCAGCCATCGTATGTTACAGTGTAGATCAGCCATCATATGTGACTGTGTAGATCAGGCATCATATGTAATAGTGTAGATCAGGCATCATATGTTACTGTGTAGATCAGGCATCATATGTTACTGTGTAGATCAGACATCATATGTAACAGTGTAGACCAGGCATCATATGTTACTGTGTAGATCAGGCATCATATGTTGTTGATGTGTAGATTAGGCTTCATATGTTAAGTGAAGATCCGGCAAAACATGTTACCAGTCCACACTGTGTAAACATTTCTGATCATCACTAACAGCCCATGCTGTATACAAGTGTCTCCTCCTCACTGTTTGTCCATACTGTATACTCGTCACTATATGGCTGAGATACTGCCGATGTGACGTAAAACTTTAACTCACTCACCCATACTGTATACAAGTGTCTATCCCTCACTGTTTGACCATACTGTTAACAAGTATCAGCTCCTCACTGTTTGTCCATACTGTATACAAGTGTCTGCTCCTCACTGTCCGTCCATACTATATACAAGTATCTGCTCATCACTGTTTGTCCATACTGTATACAAGTGTCTGCTCCTCACAGTCCGTCCGTACTGTATACAAGTGTCTGCTCCTTACTGTCCACCCATACTGTATACAAGGGTCTGCCCTTCAATGTCCGTCCATACTGTATACAAGTGTCTGCTCCTCCACTGTCCATCCATACTGTATACAAGGGGCTACTCCCTACTGTCCGTCCATACTGTATCCAAGTGTCTGCTGCTCACTGTCCGTCCATACTGTATACAAGTGTCTGCCCTTCACTGTCCGTCCATGGTGTTTACAAGTGTCTGTTCCTCACTGTCCGTCCATACTGTATACAATTGTCTGGTCCTCACTGTCCGTCCATACTGTATACAAGTGTCTACTCATCACTGTACGTCTTTACTGTATACAAGTGTCTGCTCCTCACTGTCCGTCTATTCTGTAAAGAAGTGTCTACTTCTCACTGTCCAACCATACTGTATACAAGTGCCTGCTCCTCACTGGTGTCCATACTGTATACAACTGTCTGCTCCTCACTGTCCGTCTGCACTGTAAACAAGTGTCTGCTCCTCACTGTCCGTCCATAGTGTATACAAGGGTCAGCTCCTCATTGTCCGTCCATACTGTATACAAGTGTCTGCTCTGCACTGTCCGTCCATACTGTATACAAGTGTCTGCTCCTCACTGTTCGTCAATACTGTATACAAGGGTCTGCTCCTCACTGTCAGACCATACTGTATACAAGTGTCTCCTCCTCACTGTCCATCCATACTGTATACAAGGGTCTGCTCCTCACTGTTTGTTCATACTGTATACACGTGTCTGCTCCTCACTGTCCGTCCATACTGTATAGAAGGGTCTACCCCTCATTTTCCGTCCATAGTGTATACAATTTTCTGCTCCTCACTGTCCGGTCATACTATTTACAAGTGCTAGCATCTCACTGTCCGTCCATACTGTATACATGGGTCTGCTCCTCACTGTCCGTCCATACTGTATACAAGGGTCTGCTCCTCATTGTCCGTCTATACTGTAAACAAGTGTCTAGTTCTCACTGTCTGTCCATTCTGTATACAAGTGTCTACTTCTCACTGTCCGTCAATACTGTATACAAGTGCCAGCTCAACACTGTCCGTCCATAGTGTATACAAGGGTTTGCTCCTCACTGTCCGTCAATACTGTATACAAGGGTCTGCTCCCCACTCTCCGTCCATACTGTATACAAGGGTCTGCCCCTGACTGTCCATCCATACTGTGTACAAGTGTCTGCTCCTCACTGTCCGTCCATACTGTATACAAGTGTCTGCTCCTCACTGTCCGTCCATACTGTATACAAGGGTCTGTTCCTCACTGTCCATCCATACTGTATACATTTGCCAGCTCCTCACTATCCGTCCGTACTGTATACAAATGTCTACTCCTCACTGTTCGTCCATACTGTATACAAGTGTCTACTCATCACTGTACATCTTTACTGTATACAAGTGTCTGCTCCTCACTGTCCGTCTGTTCTGTAAAAAATGTCTACTTCTCACTGTCCGTCCATACTGTATACAAGTGTCAGCTCCTCAATCTCCGTCTACACTGTATACAAAGGGTCTGCTCCTCATTGTCCGTCCATACTGTATACAAGTGTCTGCTCCTTACTGTCCATCCATACTGTATACAAGTGTCTGCCCTTCAATTTCCGTCCATACTGTATACAAGTGTCTGCTCCTTCACTGTCCACCCATACTGTATACAAGGGGCTACTCCCTACTGTCCGTCCATACTGTATACAAGTGTCTGCTTCTCACTGTCTGTCCAACTGTATACATGTGTCTACTCCCTACTGTCCGTCCATACTATATACAAGTGTCTGCTCCTCACTGTCCGTCCATACTGTATACAAGTGTCTGCTCCTCACTGTCCGTCCAAACTGTATACAAGTGTCTGCTCCTCACTGTCCGTCCATACTGTATTCAAGTGTCTACTCCCTACTGTCCGTCCATACTGTATACAAGTGTCTGCTTCTCACTGTCCGTCTATACTGTATACATGTGTCTACTCCTTACTGTCCGTCCATACTGTATACAAGTGTCTGCCCCTCACTGTCCGTCCATACTGTATATAAGTGTCTGCTCCTCACTGTCCGTCCATACTGTATACAAGGGTCTGCTCCTCACTGTCCGTCCATACTGTATACAAGTGTCTGCACCTCACTGGTGTCCATACTGTATACAAGGGGCTACTCCCTACTGTCCGTCCATACTGTATACAAGGGTCTGCTCCTCATTGTCCGTCCATACTGTATACAAGTGTCTGCTCCTCACAGTCCGTCCATACTGTATACAAGTGTCTGCTCCTTACTGTCCATCCATACTGTATACAAGTGTCTGCCCTTCAATGTCCGTCCATACTGTATACAAGTGTCTGCTCCTCCACTGTCCATCCATACTGTATACAAGGGGCTACTCCCTACTGTCCGTCCATACTGTATACAAGTGTCTGCTTCTCATTGTCCGTCCAACTGTATACATGTGTCTACTCCCTACTGTCCGTCCATACTGTATACAAGTGTCTGCCCCTCACTGTCCGTCCATACTGTATACAAGTGTCTGCTCCTCACTGTCCGTCCAAACTGTATACAAGTGTCTGCTCCTCACTGTCCGTCCATACTGTATTCAAGTGTCTACTCCCTACTGTCCGTCCATACTGTATACAAGTGTCTGCTTCTCACTGTCCGTCCAAACTGTATACAAGTGTCTGCTCCTCACTGTCCGTCCAAACTGTATACAAGTGTCTGCTCCTCACTGTCCGTCCAAACTGTATACAAGTGTCTGCTCCTCACTGTCCGTCCATACTGTATACAAGTGTCTGCCCCTCACTGTCCGTCCATACTGTATATAATTGTCAGCTCCTCACTGTCCGTTCATACTGTATACAAGTGTCTGCTCCTCACTGTCCGTCCAAACTGTATACAAGTGTCTGCTCCTCACTGTCCGTCCATACTGTATTCAAGTGTCTACTCCCTACTGTCCGTCCATACTGTATACAAGTGTCTGCTTCTCACTGTCCGTCTATACTGTATACATGTGTCTACTCCTCACTGTCCATCCATACTGTATACAAGGGGCTACTCCCTACTGTCCGTCCATACTGTATACAAGTGTCTGCTTCTCACTGTCCGTCTATACTGTATACATGTGTCTACTCCCTACTGTCCGTCCATACTGTATACAAGGGGCTACTCCCTACTGTCCGTCCATACTGTATACAAGTGTCTGCCCCTCACTGTCCGTCCATACTGTATATAATTGTCAGCTCCTCACTGTCCGTTCATACTGTATACAAGTGTCTGCTCCTCACTGTCCATCCATACTGTAGACAAGGGTGTGCTCCTCACTGTCCGTCCATACTGTATACAAGTGTCTGCTCCTCACTGTCCGTCCATACTGTATTCAAGTGTCTACTCCCTACTGTCCGTCCATACTGTATACAAGTGTCTGCTTCTCACTGTCCGTCTATACTGTATACATGTGTCTACTCCTTACTGTCCATCCATACTGTATACAAGGGGCTACTCCCTACTGTCCGTCCATACTGTATACAAGTGTCTGCTTCTCACTGTCCGTCCATACTGTATACAAGTGTCAGCTCCTCAATCTCCGTCTACACTGTAAACAAGTGTCTGCTCCTCACTGTCCGTCCATAGTGTATACAAGGGTCTGCTCCTCATTGTCCGTCCATACTGTATACAAGTGTCTGCTCCTCACAGTCCGTCCATACTGTATACAAGTGTCTGCTCCTTACTGTCCATCCATACTGTATACAAGGGTCTGCCCTTCAATGTCCGTCCATACTGTATACAAGTGTCTGCTCCTCCACTGTCCATCAATACTGTATACAAGGGGCTACTCCCTACTGTCCGTCCATACTGTATACAAGTGTCTGCTTCTCACTGTCTGTCCAACTGTATACATGTGTCTACTCCCTACTGTCCGTCCATACTGTATACAAGTGTCTGCTCCTCACTGTCCGTCCATACTGTATACAAGTGTCTGCTCCTCACTGTCCGTCCAAACTGTATACAAGGGTCTGCTCCTCACTGTCCGTCCAAACTGTATACAAGTGTCTGCTCCTCCACTCTCCGTCCACACTGTATTCAAGGGTCTACTCCCTACTGTCCGTCCATACTGTATACAAGTGTCTGCTTCTCACTGTCCGTCTATACTGTATACATGTGTCTACTCCCTACTGTCCGTCCATACTGTATACAAGGGGCTACTCCCTACTGTCCGTCCATACTGTATACAAGTGTCTGCCCCTCACTGTCCGTCCATACTGTATATAATTGTCAGCTCCTCACTGTCCGTTCATACTGTATACAAGTGTCTGCTCCTCACTGTCCATCCATACTGTAGACAAGGGTGTGCTCCTCACTGTCCGTCCATACTGTATACAAGTGTCTGCTCCTCACTGTCGGTCCATACTGTGTACAAGTGTCTGCTCCTCACTGTCCGTCCATACTGTATATAAGGGTCTGCCCCTCACTGTTTGTCCATACTGTATACAAGGGGCTACTCCCTAATGTCCGTCCATACTGTATACAAGTGTCTGCTCCTCACTGTCTGTCTATACTGTATACAAGTGTCTACTCGCTACTGTCCGTCCATACTGTATACAAGTGTCTACTCGCTACTGTCCGTCCATACTGTATACAAGTGTCTGCTCCTCCACTGTCCGTCCATACTGTGTACAAGGGTCTACTCCCTACTGTCCGTCCATACTGTATACAAGTGTCTTCTCCTCACTGTCCGTCTATACTTTATACAAGTGTCTACTCCCTAATGTCCGTCCATACTGTATACAAGTGTCTGCTCCTTATTGACCGTCCTTACTGTATACAAGGGTCTGCCCCTCACTCTCCGTCCATACTGTATACAAGGGTCTGCTCCTCACTCTCCGTCCATACTGTATACAAGTGTCTGCCCCTCACTGTCCGTCTATACTGTATACAAGTGTCTGCCCCTGACTGTCCGTCCATACTGTATACAAGGGTCTCCCCCTCACTGTCCGTCTATACTGTATACAAGGGTCTGCCCCTCACTCTCCGTCCATACTGTATACAAGGGTCTGCTCCTCACTCTCCGTCCATACTGTATACAAGTGTCTGCCCCTCACTGTCCGTCTATACTGTATACAAGTGTCTGCCCCTGACTGTCCGTCCATACTGTATACAAGGGTCTCCCCCTCACTGTCCGTCTATGCTGTATACAAGGGTCTGCCCCTCACTGTCTGTCCACGCTCTGTTCAAGTGTCTGCTCCTCGCTTCTCAATTTTATGAATACTGGTTCTCCTTTATCATGCTACTCTGTAAAACCAGACAGAAGAGACAAGTTGACTCTTCATAAACAGTAATGGTATTAGTAGTCGTAGCAGTAGTTTGGATACAGCAGAGACCCTATACCGATATAAGGTCTCTGGATACAGCTAAGTCAGCGTGGAGGAAAGAAATGGAGAGTGTACATGCCATTCTGTGTTCCTTGCATTGTGAGGCATCTGTCTTTGGGAGAGATCCAAACAAACTAACAGATATTTGTTCACAAAAACAAGTTTTGCATTAAATGTTTAAAATAATCCGTGACTGACTACCATCGTACAACAATGACAAAGAACCAAGCAAACGGATCAGATTACATGCTAAGGCAATTTCTTAGCACATATTTTTGCGTTGATACATTCACATATTCAGTCCATGGTCATACATATTTGAAACCCTTGTTTCTGTTCAGGAAAGAATTCTCTTATAAAAGTGTATTCACAAAACACGATGGATGAACTCAACTATTTTTTTTAGGACATCTTTGGCAAAGAAGACTTGAAGTTGAGCATCTTCTGACTGCACAATATCAATAAGCCCTGAAATTAGTAAGTATAGTATAGTATTGAGTTCTCATTTAAAACTTAATATAAAAGATTTTAAAAAGAAAAAAATAGCCTTGGGAATGAGTATCCGATATGTTTGTGTGTCAGTTTGATTGGATATTTGTTTATTTACGATCATTAAGGATCAGAGGCGGATCCAGATTTTTCAAACGAACTGTTTTTACCCTCGCGGAAAGGGCCGGAAAGGGCATACTGGTCACTGGTTGTGGATTTCAAAAGGAGGATGTGTGTTTAGACATCTGAATTCCGCCTCTGGATCCACCACATGATGATTATTCATATTCTATGTCTGAATCTAGAATACGTTATCGTATGACAAAAAGCTGTTTTAAGTTAAACAAATGTGAATGTGGTGTACATTAGAAAAATTATAACATGACAGGCATTTTTGAGTGTTATATTATCAGTTTTATTTAATTTATTTGTTGTTAAATTTGTCTATGTTTATTTCATTCTAGGTTTGTGTCTCTAATAAATGGTAGTCCATGATAGAATTATGGATGTTTTGGACAAGACAAGTAGAGTAGAGTGTATGGTGTTAGCTAAATGCCAGCTTAATGCTCCGGGACTATAAAACTAATTCAAGCACATTCTTTAGCCTTCTCAACTGCTAACATGGCGGTTATCAACGCGATGTCATCTACAACAAATATAAAAAATGACAGTGCCCCTTGTAACATGCACAAAATAGAAGGGCTAGTCCAACCGGAGCTATCGCCCCTTAGTGTAGGTTACACTAAAATGTTTGCAGAGTACTTATCTCCCCTTAACCAGGTTTAAAAACAAATAATGGCAATATTTTCATGTTATTTTTTATATTTGTTATTGAATTTGTCTATGTTATTTCATTGTAGGTTTGTCTCTGATATACGGTAGTCCATGATATAATGATGTTTTTGAACAAGACAAGTAGAGAGTATGTTGTAAGATAAATTCAAGCCACTAATATCCCTCTATCTTTCAATGAAGTACACTTTATTTAAGCGGCAGTTTTAACTGAAACTTCCATCCCGGACAATACAATTAATACAAAACATTCATTTGTTTAGAACACGCATTTAGCTTAAGCCCTATGCTGATTGTTTGGCATAAAGACAACACAATGAACAATGTTTTGACAACGAGTAAGCGTCAATCTACACCTGGCACATTTTACACAAGAGTAACTGTCTTACGATTTTGTTTTATAAGTTAAACATCCATTTTATTGAGACAAGTCAGGGTTACGTTTAATACAATATGTTGACATCTCATTGATCTAACTCGCTTTCCCGGCTTCTGTCAAGACTCTTCGGCCATCCGTCTCCAAAGGTATTGTGTTTAAATAAAACATATTGTGAAGCAAATTTGATGTTTTATTGCTTTTGTCAGATATTGGCAATTCGGTGTTGAACACGTGACAATTAAGATGGCCCAGTTCGCCAATGAAGCGGACAGTTTTGTTGCAGCTGGCCGTCCGAAAACGCGTTGCTGCCCTTAAAAAAGAAACCAAGGCTTTGAAACATGTAGCACTCCTAGTTGATGAAATTAAACAAATTGAAAACGAACAGTGCTATAAATGCAGAAAATAAAGCTAATTTGAACAGTGCTGACTGAAAGATAAAGTCGCTTGCGACCAAATTCTCGGATGTGGTCAAGAGGTCAAATTCAGTGTCAGAACATGAATGCTCAGTTGTAAGAAGAAATCTACCATATGATCTGAGTGAAACAGTCTTGTAGATTCATATCTTAACAATCGGTAAGTGCCATACAGCTACAGCTAGGGTTACCTCCCTTGCGCAACATATGGCCAACCACCGGAAGCTGCGCTCTGTTATGAAAACACATGGACCCAAGTGAAGACGGTTTATTAGAAGTTCACTCTTTTCGTTGATTCACTTGATTCACTTGACACAGCAACTTACATGGTGTCAGAAGCGGGATGGCTGACGCATTTAACAAACCTGCACCCTTATCCTTTGAAGAAGACATCGCAGACAACTGGTGGCAATTTGAACTCGAGTTTTGCATATTCGTGGAAGCGGCACACGCTGACAAGAATGCCTTGGGCATGGTGAAACTTGACATCCATGATGTGAAAGCTGAAACAAGAATGACCAAACAGGATATTACTGACATATACCCTAAATTGTTTGATAGTAAACTTGGAAACTTACCTGTGTCGTATGATGCGCAATTTGATCCCGATGTATCTCCGGTAGTCAGACCTCCACGTCGAGTTCCTGCACCTACGAGAGAAAAGATAAGAGCAGAATTAAACAAAATGATTAAAGAAGGAGTGATAGCTCCAATAAACGAACCAACTGATTGGGTGTCAGCAATGGTAGTGGCAAAGAAAAAGGGTTCGGACAGTGTGCGGATATGTATTGACCCCAAAGATCTCAAACGTGCATTGAAGAGACAACATTATCCAATAAAAATGACTGAGGAAATAATGTTCAGAATGCCATCAGCAAAGATATTCACCAAAATGGACGCTTCAAAAGGGTTCTGGCAGATACCTTTGACACATGAGACTTCACTGCTTACCACCTTTAACACGCCATTCGGCAGATATCGTTACTTGTGCATGCCGTTTGGTATCACCTGAGCAAGTGAGGTATTCCAGAAGAACATGGACATGCTTTTCAGTGGTCTGCTATGAGAAAGTATCATGGACGATATCATAATATGGGGTGAAAACGAAGACGAGCATGACAAGAATGCAACGAAAGTGCTGGACGGAGCTGGGAAAATAGGGCTGAAACTCAACAAGGACAAATTTCACTTCAAAGTGAAAGAGGTCAGTTATATTGGACATTTGTTAACTGATCAGGGAGTCAAACCAGACCCCGCGAAGGTCACGGCAATCTTTGAAATGCCGACTCCAGATGATGTTCCATCACTCAGACGATTTATAGGTATGGTCACGTACATTGCCATGTTTATTCCCCATCTCAGTGAGAAAGCAGCCCCCTTGAGAGACCTGCTACAGAGTGACATTCAGTGGCACTGGAATCAAACTGACCAACAAGCTCTGGATGGTATCAAGAGAGACATTTGTGAGCCCAACATACTACAGTACTATGATGTTAACAAACCCATCACACTAACATGTGATGTCTAGAAGAATGGACTGGGTGCGGCTGTACTCCAAAGCGGTCGTCCCATTGCTTATGCATCACAGGCTATGACGAAAACACAAGTAAAATACGCCCAGATCGAAAAAGAACTCCTGGCAATTGTGTTTGCTTGTGAGAAGTTCCATGATTATATCCTTCGAAAAGAAGTCACAGAAGAGACTGATCACCAGCCTTTGATCAGCATATGCAAGAAAGCTCTCTTTGCTGCACCGGCGCGGTTGCAAAGAATGCTTTTACGTTTGCAACAGTACGACCTGAAGTTAGTCTATAAGAAGGGTGAAGAACTTCATTTTGCAGACACATTGTGGAGAGCCTTCTTGAAAGATGATTCAAATGTACCTGACTCTGAGGAATTGGAGGAAATGAAAGTTTTACCCATGACAGATGCCAGAAGTGAGCAGCTCAAGGCTGAAACTGGTCGTGATCCGGAACTTGTATTAATTCGCCAATATGTCAAACATGGCTGGCCACAGTACAAACGAGATGTTCACCCAGAGGCAAGGAAATATTTCTCGTTCAGAGATGAAATCACAGAGTGCGACAACATTCTCTTTAAAGGAGACAAAGTCATTGTCCCTACATCACTGCGGCATGACTACATGAAACATATTCATCAAGACCACTTTAATGCAGAGCGGTGTAAAGGAAGAGCAAGAGATTTCCTGTATTGGTGTAACATGAACTCTGGCATTGAATAGTGGGTAGCTGAATGTGCAGTGTGCAACAGCTGCAAATCTCAACAGCAGAAGGAGCCCCTAAAATGTCATGATATTCCTACCAGGCCCTGGCAAATACTTGCATCAGATCTATTCACTTGGAACTCAACCGAATACCTTGTGCTCGTCGATTCGTACTCCGGTTGGATAGAAATTAACATTCTGAACACAACTAGCTCTGCAGCTGTAATGAAAAAGCTGAAAGGGCACTTTGCTAGGTTTGGAAAAATCAAGTATGGCAGTGACCCATACCTTGCCATACTCAACCAGAGAAATCACCCGAGATCAAGTCCTGGGATCGCCTGCCCTCATGTAACACAGAACCAAAACTGAAACTCCTATATCGCCAAAGCTACTTTCACCGGTTATTCGAAAACCATCAATTGTCTACAAACGCCTTGTAGAACTGTGAGGGCAACAAAAACAGTATTTTGACAAGACAGCAACACTGCTGCCTAGACTTGAACCTGGTGACCTAGTGAGAATTCTAACAAATAATGGATTTGATAAACTAGGACTAGTAAGACAACTGGATCAGTCACCCAGATCCTACATTATATCTTCGGAAGGTAAAGACCTGAGAAGGAATAGAAGACAACCCTTGTTCACACATGAGCTGTCCCCACCTGAGGAATATACACTCAACACTAAAGACACTGAAACACAAGTTACAAAGACTAACATGGGACAAGAAATGACAACAAAGAGAAGTGAAGACACAAGACCTATGGTGGTGCCAGAAAACAACACTCAACCTAACATGACAGTTACCAGGAGTGGCAGAATCGTGAAACCAAATCACAAATACCTTGATTGGCACTGAACTGTATTTATTGATAAATGCCTTCACAAGTAGAACTTGCATTTAGACCAAATATGCGAACAATGACAGATGAGCACAGGCAAGGTAAAAAACTTCGCTTTCATGGTAACTGGCTGGTCTCTATGAAAGAAGAGGAAACTGTGTAGCTCGGGTTATGGAATTCGTGTTGGTGGTCTAAACGTAATCCAAACAATATATTTTTCAGCGAACTAACTGAACTTGATTGTGATAATACCGGCTTGTGAGAACGTTTCTGAAACATCGTGGCAATCTCTCAGTGGATGGATATAAGTAGGTATGGCAACAATTACCGTACTGTCGACCCAGGAGGAGTCATTTCCGAGAAAGATTATATCGAAGGTGTTGACAATCTTGTTGAACATGAAGTAATAAGCACGACACTAAATGCACACGGAAATCCCTGTGTTAATGTCCTTGTAGATTACATCACAACGGCTCATGGAAACCTAACTTGATTGACTGACTTTAAAGTTATTAAAATGTCATCCCTTACTTATGAGTCAAATGTACCTGATGTTGAACAAGATCATTCTGTTCTGAAATATCCCTACGCACATCAATTTCTAGTAATGCCATCGTTGAGCCAGTGTGTGACAAGGGTGAGGGAGAATATAAGCGTCATAACCAATGTAAAATTCAGGGCGATTTCCTTGTGAGTGAAGAGTGTTTGACGTGAGTACACAGCACAATGTTAATGCTTCCTATGGTGAGTTTTTTAATTGTATGTATGTTGAGCTTGATAAAGTATAAAGGCTTTACAAACCCAGTGGGACATCGCCTCTACTGCAGAAGGCATATGGCTAAATTGTAGGTCATATAGAAAGAAGTTGCTTAAGTCCTTTGACAAAAGTGTTTCTGTCAAGTAAATGTTCTCACCAGAAACAACAGCTTGTACTAGTCCAGACTGATGCCGATTTATAGTGATAGCCCATTGAGATACCATGAGTTTAACATGAATACCCCACTCAGGCACAGTATACTGACTCTGAGCCGACCATTCCTTGTCTTTTCAGGGGATCGAACCCCGGATCTTCTGCTCTCTGGTCGGACGCTCTACCGCTAGACCACTGAGGCGGTCTTCAATGATAGGAATACTGCATTCCCATGGGAGGTTATGGAGAGTAGGGTTGTTGTTACCGATAGGAACAGAGTGTTAAGAAAATGCAAACTATTGCAAATTACATATTGGTGACATGAGTGATCAATTTGATGATAATCACCTATGGAAAGTGGTGTCTCTAATGATTTGGTTCTTGTAACGTCGATGCAAGCTTAGTAGATGTCGATATATATTGGGATGAGGTTGTATGTGCAATTAATCATGCTAAAAGAGTGTGTGAGTTAATATACAAAACTAGTTTTAGAACAATACAATTATCAGGTTATGACAGACGACACATAAGAACAGGCTAGAGATCACCAACATAATACCAGGGACCATGGGGACTTACAGTACCTCTGCTACATGCATGGTTCCCCAGTGGGATTTACACCATCCCTTTAGTCATTGGCGATTGTTGACAAGATTAGGCATAAAGTAAAATATACAAATATTCTGCATTTAAAACCGTTGTAGATTAAATTCTTTGAAAGTGGTTTTACAAACCCTCTCAGCGGACAATCATTTTACACTACTTTATCCCCCTTCAAGGATATAGCCACTTACAATCTCAGTTATTGTTTCATACTACCAAATGTAAAAGTTAATTAATTTATTTACAAAATATAGCCATCAAAATTTATCAATCAATTCGATTTCTTTTAAAAAACAAAAATTAAATGAGAACTTCTCTGATTAAAAAGACCCTTGATGGATGAAACTTTTAAATACTTATCCCTTGTGATGGAAAAATCAATGCAGTCAAGCAGGACATGCTTGACCATGATTCTTTCATCACAAGGGATACAGAACGGAGGATCCTCACCTTTCATTGAATATTCATGTGTGGCCAAACGACATCACCGCAAAATGACTTCGTCAAATCTGGACTGACAACCCAAGTCGGTGTAACCAATAGTTGGTTTAATTTCTTGTAATATATTTATACCTGCTTGGGTGTCCTACTATTTTTTCATAAGATCTCTAAAGTAACATCTGATCACAGGTTTATTATCACTGTATGGAATTAGAAGTGTTGTCACAGATTTGTTGAGTGCTGCTTTAGCTGCAGCATTAGCCATTGTGTTACCAATGATTCCAACATGGCTCGGTAACAAGCACAAAACAATGTCGTACTGGCCAAAATAAAACAATTTTGATTTAAAGTGGATGTGTGCAAGATATATTTTTAATAGCTTGAAGGCAAGAAAGTGAGTCTGAAAATATAATAGATAGTTTTTGGTTTTGATTGTGTATGTATTTATTCTGGTGCTGTTAATATGGCCTTTGCTTCTCAAGTAAATATGGAACAGTTACCTGGTAGTCGTTGTGATATAGTCCTGGATCCAAAAACAGTGGCGCTGGCAACAGCATCACCATCCATGGATCCGCTTGTAAATACAGATTCGTAGGTATTGTATGAGGATCGTAATTGATTATATTCTTGTGGATAAATTAGTTGATTTGATTCAGATTTGTTAGATTAGTGAGAGAAAGGTCTAGTTCAGGCCTGACTAATTTCCAGGGAGGAGTAGACAGAAGCCATTATAGAAGATATTATATCTAAGTCAATATCAGCATCTGCAATGTGAAACTTGATCAAAATCCCAAGTGGCGGAACAAGCTTTGGCTTGTTGTGAAACAGTTCCTTATGAAGAGGATGAAAGACGCAATTAAAAGCTGGATTAGATGGGTTTGCAAATAATTTAATTATATACTGAAGGGATAATTTTAATCGGCGTTGTTTAATCGACAGCTCATCAGCCTCTACATATAAACTATCTACAGGAGATGTTCTAAAAGCTCCAAGACAGAGCCTTTGTCTTTATTTATGTATGATATCTAAATTAGGTTTAGAAGCACCGCCATACACGATTGAGCCATAATCTAGTTGAGATCGAATATGGGATCTATACAGTTGAAGTAGGGTTATCTGATCAGTGACAATTTGCAACAACCTTTAGTAGATCAAGAGCCGTCTAGCGCTTAGTTGTAGGCCTAGGGTATTTAATATGCGGTAAAAACCTCATGCTAAAAAATAAGACCCAAGAACATGGCCTCCTCAACAACCTTGATTGGGGTTCCGTTTAACAATAGTTCTTGGTCTTTATGCGGTCTATAATTTCTACAAAAATGTATACAATTTGTCTTTGCTTTGGAAAAATTTAAACCATTCTCAAGTGACCACTTTTGAATTTTATTGAGGCCAAGCTGTAATTGCCTTTCTATTGTGTGCATATTTTTGCCACGACAGGATATGTTAAAGTTATCTACAAAGAGTGACCCATCAATTGAGTCATTCAATACCTTGTAGAGACTGTCAAGTTTAATGCTGAATAAAAAAAAATACTTCCTTGTGGGATACCCTGATCCTGATTGTAATGGTCATACAGAGTTGATCCCAAACAGACTTAAAATTGTTTGACGGTTACAAAACTGGATATATACTGAGGCAAACAACCTCGCAAACCAAAATCATGAAGCTCTCTTGAAATGCCATGCTTTCAAGTTGGATCATAAGCTTTTTCTTAATCGAAAAAGCTGGATACAACATGTTGAATGGATTTTTTATGAACGATTCTAAACGTACCAGATGATCGGTGGTACTTCTATTTTTCCGGAAACGACATTGTATATCTGTAATGAGATAATTGGTTTCCAAATTTCAAACTAAATGATTATTCACCATACGCTTTTGCAGACGAAGCTTCTTTGTGATATAGGACGGTAGTTTGATGTTATCTGTATGACCCCGTCCAGGTTTAGGTATAGGGACTACAATCGCATTATGCACACGAAGGAGGAAAAATCCCTCATGTGCAAATATCATCAAATATAGTTAAAAGTGTCTGGAGACCATGCTTCAGGCAAGGGTTTTAAGAACTGAAAATGAATATTTCCCAGTTGCAGTTTTATGAGCTTGCCAAAGGGCGGTATTGACCTCATGTAGTGAAAATAGTTCATTGAAATCTTCACCATTATCAGAATTAAAACTATTAGTAACCTTTTCTGAAAATTTCTGAAAGTTAGGATCATCTTTGGATGAAGAAGAATGTTTGGCTAAAGTTTCACCTAGTTTATTTGCGATGTCAGATTTATCTGTTCATATATCAGGACCATCTTTGAGATGGTGAATGCTGTGTTTTGAACCCTTGCCTTTGATTCTTAGAATCATATTCCACACCTTTGAAATAGGTGTACGTGAATTGAATTTGAATACATACTTTCTCAAAGACTGACATTTGGTTTGCTTAAAGGTTCGTCTAGCCTTTAGGCTGTAAATTTTTACAATATTTAAATTATGGCCTGTAGGGTGTTAGCGGAAAAAACAAACCTTTCTACCTTTTTGACGCTTTTAGCCCATTTGCAATCATTGCTAAACCATGGTTTATGAATTTGCGGGTTCACAGAGGACTTAGAAATGGTTTCATCAGTTATGTTTTTCAGTTGTTCAAATAGGGACGGGAAAAGGTTCTGGAATATTTCTGAATGTATCAGGTTTCAGTGTTTCAAAACAACGGCTAGTTTGCTCTATTAAAGTTCCACCGTGTTGAAGCTATTAGTACTGTGGGGAAATGGTCACTTCCACATAGGTCATCATGAGCTGATCAGTCACATTTATAGTAAATTAGCATCTGTAAGTGATAGATCCAATGCTGAATAGGTTCCTGTTGCAGGATGTAGATAGGTGTCCGAGCCATCATTAAATATGCATAAATTGTTGTTAGTTATAATATCTTCAGCGTTTGTAGCCACACTTTCCCATAGAGTGTTATGTCCATTACGGTCATGACACAGGGTTTAGGGAGTTGGCCAAATAAAGACTGAAGATCAGCCTGCTGAGGAGGAGACGATGGTGAGATATACAAAGAGCAAAGTGTAAAATGTTAGCCGGACTGAAACAGCCTGAAGATTGGTGTTAAGAGAACAGCATTTTGAATTATGTCCTGTCTCAGCAAGATGGAAGAATCTCCAGTGGCTTCTGCTCCTGCAGGTGAGAAGAAAGGTATACATATTATATTTCCTGATATTACATTGATCTGTGTTGTAAAGATATGTTTCTTGCAAACGCATTGCTGATGGTATAAAATCTTGAATTAAATGGTGTAAATCATTAAAATTATTCCTCTACAATTCCAATGAAGAATGTTGGATGATTGAGTCATGGAGGCTCCATAGTTGACAGCTCCATGTCCAGAGAATCACAGGAGTTGTGGAGAGGTACCTCTGAAGAAGAGTATTTCCTGTTCGTCTGTTTTCTATTTATTTTTCCCCGTTCTTTTCTGGTCAGAGTAACAACGTCAGATTCAATAGTCGCTGGTTCTACAGCCTGTGACTGAATAATAAGGTGTACTAGTCATAGGTTCAGATTGGCTTATAGTGTGAGTTGAACACGTATTGGAAGTTATCACAGAAGTTATGCTGAAATGTTGATCTGATGTGATCCATGTCAACTCTATCTGAATAGAAATGGATACTGTTGGAGGAGCTGGAGGAGCAGAGATAGTGACAGCAGCAGAATAGGTTCTGTATAGTGGAGTTTGTGGAGACTGTTTTTCAATAAACTTTTTAGCCTCGTAAAACGAGATATTGTTTTCATTTTTAAGCGTTAGGATTTTGGATTGTTTTTGTCATTCTGAACATAAGCTTCATGAAGCCAGATTTTGCCCTTTGCAGTTTGAACAGTTTGACTGTACAGTCGGTGTTTTCATGGCCGTCACCACAGCGCTGACAGACCACTGCGTGATCACAAGATTTAGATCTATGTCCAAACTTTTTGCACTTGATACATCGAAGTGGATTCGGGACGTACACCTCCACTGTTGCGATAACCAGCTTTTATAGACTTAGGGAGGGCCGAAAGTGGAAAGGTAAGCAGAAAAGTGTTTGAGAGGATGATGACACCGTCTCTAAATTTCATTCTGAAACGCTTAACTGCTGCTTCCCCTTGAGTTGTCAATTCAGCTGTAATTTCTTGTTGCGACATGTCGGACAGGCCACGAGCTCTGTCTCAAAACAATGCCTCGGCAAGAATTCAAGGTTTTGTGCAAAGACACCGCAACCTCAGTATTTGCCAATTTTGTTAATGACAAAAGGTTGAGATAATGCTGTCTCCGTGCACACTCAACAAGAAGAAAGCCACTACGTAGACGTGTCACATTTTCCACTCCGGAAACAGCTTCAGAAATGGCGAATGGATTCGACTTAATAGGTTGTTTATCAGGTGCCTCGATCACAACCGGAATCAAATCCACGAGATAATTGTTCAGTTTTATCAGTTTCATCAAGATCGACGTTTCAACGTTTTGCTAATCCCAATTGTTAATCCCCATTGTTTTGTACATTGACTGTCTGTCATCATGAACGAGATGTACAAGTATTTCACTGATGAAGTACAGTTCTTTGTATTTATGACTTACTAAATGGCAGGTGACCTTGACCTTATATAATCCTTGGTTCAGAGATGGAAATCAGGTAGAGAGAAGGTCTTACCCTTGGCCTCTATGCATTGTGAGACTCTATGCACCGTGTTACGCTATGCTCCTACATGACTCTATGCACCGTGAGACTCTATGCATTATGGACTCTTTGCACCGTGTTACGTGATGCTCCTTCGTGACTCTATGCACCGTGTTGCTCTATGCATCGTTGGACTCTATGCACCATGTTACGCTATAGTCCTGTAGACTCTATTAACCGCGGGACTCTATACGCCATGTGACCCATGTGATGCATCGCGGGACTCTCTGCATTGTGAAACTCTATGCACCGTGTTACGCTATGCCCTGTCATGTCAAACTGCATCGTTGGACTCTATGCACCATGTTACGCTATAGTCCTGTAGACTCTATTAACCGCGGGACTCTATACGCCATGTGACCCATGTGATGCATCGCGGGACTCTCTGCATTGTGAAACTCTATGCACCGTGTTACGCTATGCCCTGTCATGTCAAAATGCATCGTGGGACTCTATGCACCGTGCTACGCTATGCTCCTTCATGACTCTATGCACCGTGAGACTCTATGCACTGTGAAACTCTATGTAACGTGTTCTTTCATGAATCTATGCATCGTGAGACTCTATGCATCGTGTGACTCCATGCATCGTGGGACTCTATGCATTTTGAAACTATATGCACCGTGTTACGCTATGCTCCTTCGTGACTCTATGCACCGTCAGATTCTATGCATCCTGAGACTCTATGCACCGTGTTACGCTATGCCCTGTCATGTCAAACTGCATCGTTGGACTCTATGCACCATGTTACGCTATAGTCCTGTAGACTCTATTAACCGCGGGACTCTATACGCCATGTGACCCATGTGATGCATCGCGGGACTCTCTGCATTGTGAAACTCTATGCACCGTGTTACGCTATGCCCTGTCATGTCAAAATGCATCGTGGGACTCTATGCACCGTGCTACGCTATGCTCCTTCATGACTCTATGCACCGTGAGACTCTATGCACTGTGAAACTCTATGTAACGTGTTCTTTCATGAATCTATGCATCGTGAGACTCTATGCATCGTGTGACTCCATGCATCGTGGGACTCTATGCATTTTGAAACTATATGCACCGTGTTACGCTATGCTCCTTCGTGACTCTATGCACCGTCAGATTCTATGCATCCTGAGACTCTATGCACCGTGTTACGCTATGCTCCTTTATGAATCTATGCCCCGTGAGACTCTATGCATCATGTTACGCTATGCTCCTTCATTACTCTATGCATCTTGAGATTCTATGTGGGACATTATGCATCGTGAGACTCTTTGCACAGTGAGGCTCTATGCATTGTGGGACTTTATCCATCGTGAGACTCTATGCACCGTGTTAGTTACGCTATGCACCTTGACGACTCTATGCACCGTGGGACTCTATGCATTGTGGGACTTTATGCATGGTGATATTCTATGCATTGTGGGACTTTATGCATCGTGAACCTCTATGCATCGTATTATGCTATGCTCCTTCATAACTCTATGCACCGTGTGGCTCTATGCACCATGAGACTATATGCATCGTGGGATTCTATGCATTGTGAGACTCTATGCACCGTATTACGCTATGCTTAATGAATCTATGCATCATGAGACTCAATGCACCGTGGGGCTCCATTCATCGTGGGACTTTATGCATTGTGAGACTTTTTGCACTGTGTTAATTACGCGATGCTCCTTCATGACCCTATGCACCGTGTGACACTAAGCACCGTGTGGCTCTATGCATCGTGCAACTCTATGCATTGATTTTATTTATTGTGAGACTCTGTGCACCGTGTTACGCTATGCTTCCTCTTTGATTGTGCTGAAGTGGAAGTGTCGTAGCCCGATTATCACCTCTTTTCAGAGGTGTGTATGCCTTACTTGAAAGTTTCAAGAAGCTGTTCTTCTTATCATACTGAAATACAAATGTCAGCATTATATAATTCAAATTATTCGCAAATTCCTCTCTCACGCAGATGCTTGTTACATCCTCAGTTAGGACAAATCCAGCCCGAAAATACCAGACACTAAATCCAGGGCGAACATACCCGATACTAAATCCAGGCCGAACATACCAGACACCAAATCCAGGCCGAACATACAAGAAACTAAATCCAGGCCGAACATCCACGACACTAAATCCAGGCCGAACATACCAGACACCAAATCCAGGCCAAACATACTAGAAACTAAATTCAGGCCGAACATAAAAGACACTAAATCTAGGCCCAACATACCAGGCACTAAATCCAGGCCGAACATACCAGACACCAAATCCAGGCCGAACATGCCAGACACCAAATCCAGGACGAACATACCAGACACCAAATCCAGGCCAAACATACCAGAAACTAAATCCAGGCCGAACATCCACGACACTAAATCTAGGCCCAACATACCAGACACCAAATCCAGGCCGAACATACCACACACTAAATCCAGGCCGAACATACCACACACTAAATCCAGGGCGAACATACCAGACACCAAATCCAGGACGAACATACCAGGCACTAAATCCAGGACGAACATTCCAGACACTAAATCCAGGCCGAAAATACCAGACATTAAATCCAGGCCGAACATACCAGACACTAAAGCAAGGCCGAACATACCAGACACCAAATCCAGGCCGAACATTACCAGACACTAAATCCAGGCCGAACATACCAGACACCAAATCCAGGCCGAACATACCAGGCACTAAATCCAGGACAAACATTCCAGACACTAAATCAAGGCCGAAAATATCAGACATTAAATCCAGGCCGAACATACCAGACACTAAATCCAGGCCGAACATACCAGGCACTAAATCAAGCCCGAACATACCAGACACCAAATCCAGGCCAAACATACCAGAAACTAAATCCAGGCCGAACATCCACGACACTAAATCTAGGCCCAACATACCAGACACCAAATCCAGGCCGAACATACCACACACTAAATCCAGGCCGAACATACCACACACTAAGTCCAGGGCGAACATACCAGACACCAAATCCAGGCCGAACATTACCAGACACTAAATCCAGGCCGAACATACCAGACACCAAATCCAGGACGAACATACCAGGCACTAAATCCAGGACAAACATTCCAGACACTAAATCAAGGCCGAAAATATCAGACATTAAATCCAGGCCGAACATACCAGACACTAAATCCAGGCCGAACATACCAGGCACTAAATCAAGCCCGAACATACCAGACACCAAATCCAGGCCAAACATACCAGAAACTAAATCCAGGCCGAACATCCACGACACTAAATCTAGGCCCAACATACCAGACACCAAATCCAGGCCGAACATACCACACACTAAATCCAGGCCGAACATACCACACACTAAATCCAGGGCGAATATACCAGACACCAAATCCAGGACGAACATACCAGGCACTAAATCCAGGACGAACATTCCAGACACTAAATCCAGGCCGAAAATACCAGACATTAAATCCAGGCCGAACATACCAGACACTAAAGCAAGGCCGAACATACCAGACACCAAATCCAGGCCGAACATTACCAGACACTAAATCCAGGCCGAACATACCAGACACCAAATCCAGGACGAACATACCAGGCACTAAATCCAGGACAAACATTCCAGACACTAAATCAAGGCCGAAAATACCAGACATTAAATCCAGGTCGAACATACCAGACACTAAAGCCAGGCCGAACATACCAGACACAAAATCCAGGCCGAACATACCAGGCACTAAATCAAGCCCGAACATACCAGACACCAAATCGAGGCCAAACATTACCAGAAACCAAATCCAGGCCGAACATACCAGGCACTAAATCCAGGACGAACATTCCAGACACTAAATCCAGGCCGAAAATACCAGACATTAAATCCAGTCCGAACATACCAGACACTAAAGCCAGGCCGAACATACCAGAAACTAAATCCAGGCCGAACATTACCAGGCACTAAATCCAGGCTGAACATACCAGACACCAAATCGAGGCCGAACATACCAGACACTAAATCCATGCCGAACATACCAGACACTAAATCCAGGCCGAACATACCAGACACCAAATCCAGGACGAACATACCAGGCACTAAATCCAGGACGAACATTCCAGACACTAAATCAAGGCCGAAAATACCAGACATTAAATCCAGGTCGAACATACAAGACACCAAATCCATCCCGAACATACCAGGCACTAAATCAAGCCCGAACATACCAGACACCAAATCCAGGCCGAACATTATCAGACACCAAATCCAGGCCGAACATACCAGACACTAAATCCAGGACGTACATACCAGACACTAAATCCAGGCCGAACATACCACACACTAAATCCAGGCCGAACATACCACACACTAAATCCAGGCCGAACATACCAGACACCAAATCCAGGCCGAACATACCAGGCACTAAATCCAGGACGAACATTCCAGACACTAAATCAAGGCCGAAAATACCAGACATTAAATCCAGGTCGAACATACAAGACACCAAATCCATCCCGAACATACCAGGCACTAAATCAAGCCCGAACATACCAGACACCAAATCCAGGCCGAACATTATCAGACACCAAATCCAGGCCGAACATACCAGACACCAAATCCAGGCCGAACATACCAGGCACTAAATCCAGGCCGAACATACCAGACACCAAATCCAGGCCGAACATACCAGGCACTAAATCCAGGCCGAACATACCAGGCACTAAATCCAGGACGAACATTCCAGACACTAAATCCAGGCCGAACATACCAGACACCAAATCCAGGCCGAACATACCAGGCACTAAATCCAGGCCGAACATACCAGACACCAAATCCAGGCCGAACATACCAGGCACTAAATCCAGGCCGAACATACCAGGCACTAAATCCAGGACGAACATACCAGGCGCTAAATCCAGGCCGAGCATACCAAACACCAAATCCAGGCCGAACATACCAGACACCAAATCCAGGCCCAACATACCAGGCACCAAATCCAGCCCGAACATACCAGACACTAAATCCAGGCCGAACATACCAGACACTAAATCCACGCCGAACATACCAGACACCAAATCCAGGCCGAACATACCATACACCAAATCCAGGCCGAACACACCAGACTCTAAATTCAGGCCGAACATACCAGAATATATGCCAGGCCGTAGATACCAAAAGCTAAGTCCAGGCTCTTGGCCTTAGATACCAGAGACCTCATCCAGGCCTTGGATTCCAAAAACGGATGCTCATAATAGGGCCGAGAACATAGATGTCTGGCAGGCTCTATGTGCACGCATCGTTTTAGCATATACATTGCTTTGTGTACACGCAACAAACTGAACAACATTTGCTTGTTGAAATAATAGATAGAATATATTCATTTCATTTAATATTGATGCAATGTTCACTGATCCACATATATTGGGTATTTTCATTTAATATCTGTACGTAACATATGTGTTGTGATAAGTAAATGTTTTATTTATAGACATCATTCAGTGGCGTGGCCGTGGCAACTACAGTGGTGTACAGGTGAAGGCTAAGAGAATTGGTCATTTATTAATGAGGTGGGATAGGTCTTAGGACTGTATAATATTTTGCCGACCCGAACATTTTTCTACTTAGTCTGACAACATACGCCCCGTGTGTTGACAGGTTGAACATAGATAACTGTAGCTAAACACAAGTGCAGCGTTTACAGGTATTAACGGCAGACTGAGACGTGCCCGAGCTTGAACTCGGGAGTGAGTGTGACCAGTCAGACTCACGTAGCAATCACGTGACTCAAATATATATCTTCTCGGACACACGGAACTGAGTACGTGACTGTTGCGCGGAGCAGGCGAGAGAATATTTTGCCAAATATTTCGGAGTTAGCATCAAGGTTAGCAAAGATTATATTGTTTCTTTGCATTGAACGAGCTGGTTAACGTTACACCGTTATTCACATCAAGGTATGTATGACTTTCTGTCTGTGAGTTTTACTTTTGGTTCAGTATAAAGTTCACCTGCTTCTATGTAATTACTGTAATTTGATCACATGCTGATCCTACAACACAGCGCTCGTGCTAGTTTAACTACATAAGAGAGGATATGACAGATTAGCTTTATGTTTGTGTAACCCTACATTCCTTTACAAATAGGTATGTTTACACATACTTATTCTTTTTCTTTTTTTTTGACAATCGCTTCACGTCAGTTTGTGTAAGAAACTTTGACAGTCACATTCTCAGACGATTCTCTCTGTCGAAATAGTGGAGTTATATGTCAGCTTGGTATACTGTGATTATGTCATCCTGGTCTACCGTGAGTATGTCACCCTGGAATACCGTGAGTATGTCATCCTGGTCTACCGTGAATATGTCATCCTGGTCTACTATGATTATGTCCCCCTGGTATACTGTTATTACACAGCAAACATGAAAACGTCGTTTTTTTCCGCATACGGAAAAACGACGTTATTTAGACGCTTTCAAACCATCGTTTTTCCGTCCACATAACGTCGTTATTTGAAATCGGAATTTACTGAGAGAGAACGATATAATCAAGCAACAGCGTCTACCGGTATTTCTTACTTCTAAGATTTAATTGGTCAGTTGTCGCGTGTTAGATTACAGGCCCGAGTTTGACGCTGTACCCGAAGCGCTTAGCGGAAGTACTGAAATCAATCGTTGATGCCTTGTCCAAATTTTCCTTTTTGTGTATGCGCGATGTCGGGTATTGTTTCCTAGAATTAATGTCACCACTATTTGACAATGATTCATAAACATAGTCTCGTGATAAGTTCGGAATCGTACAATGTTGCTTAAATTTATGGCACGTACTTGATCGGCACGCATTTCCCCTTAACTTATACAATGATAACAGTAATAATTAGGAAAGGCTCAAGGCTCAGGAACGTCTGAGTATAGGAAATGGATTTATACTTTCGCAAGTTATATAATCGTCAAATACGCAAACGAATATCAACCGGGTTTTAAAACTTATTTTTGTGGAAGGTGAACTTGGTGCATATTGCCAGGTAGTATAATAGTAAATTATGCATATATATTTTTCCGATATTGCTTATTTTTAGGTTTATTAATAGTTTTAAGGTTCGTCCGCCTAATTGACGGGATTCCACTTTCTCATTTGTACATGACACTTAAGCAGTGTCTTGTTACTGTAAACAGATTAGTTTCAAATTCCAAACTGACTAATGCTTAGTCTCTAAAACTGAATAGTTTTGAAAGAAACTAGTAACTCCATTTCAATTGAAACGGAGCCCCAGTGATATGGGAGATTCCGAGATGAACCCATTCTATGGATATCTTGGGTGCCACCCAAACCGATCCAAACGGGACCCGAAAGCTTATTGTATGCTATATGGTCATATGGAAGTGGACCACAATTATCCTTTGTATTCCGGACGATTGTGTTCTTGCATTTACTTTAAAGTCAGGAAAAAATGACTTAAAGGGAGAGTTGGTGACTTGGATTATAAAATGTTGCCTATACACTAATCTTGACGTACTACTCATTGTTCTATTCATGTCATCTTATATATATCAGATATACATTAACGCATGTTATCGTCCTACGGTCAAACTCTCATATAATCTTATATTGTTCATTGTATCAAAGATTAATCAACAATATCAAAACAGCAATTTAAACTACTGAAACACCCAAACACAAGCGCTAGTGCAGACGTGATGCATCGTAAAAACTGTATCGTGATGTCTTCAGGAATATAATTTCTTGCAATATTTATACCACGAGAAAGTAAGGATAACGCTTACTCACCGGTGGAACGAAGACAATATCGCCCATACAGATATCATGTATTTTAATGTTAATACTAAAGACTAGCCTGTCATACATAATTATGGGGCAGTTTTCAATCTTGTTCTGACTTACTCTGGTGTTACCTGAGCGAAGCTTATTGGCTTGGGTGTTATACCCCGTTTTTATGGCAATCATATTATTACTTCGTTTTTATCTAATGACACCCTGTTCTCTGGATCACGGCTCCGTGACTATCCATAACAATTAAGATGAACATTCAGTTCAAGTAAATGAATGAGTTTGTTTTGACGCCACAATCAATCAAAGAATGTTCGTCCAACACTGCAGGAGGCATTCTCAGTGGCTTCAAATGCGCTGAAATGTTTTCGCCTTGCATCGAAGATGGTGGACAAGTGAAATCGTGTGATATTTGGCTATTTTAGGTCGCTATCTCTTTTTTGATTACCCAATAAAGTCAATTCATAGTTACACGGTTGTGAAGAAGCTTACAACTTTATAACACTTATTCATCTCATTCCAATAGAGCTGCTCGTGCTCACATAAAGTTGTAGTTATTATGTCCCTGTTTTATTTTTAACAATTAAGATGAACATTCAATTTCCGATACAAGTAAATGATTTAGTGTGTTTTACGCCACAATCAGTCAAAGGCCATCATTGTTCGGTTTGATGACACACAATCTACCAGGTAGCACATTGTGTTCACCCGATCCCCATTTAAGTGTCCTCTGTGGTTATTTCTGGTGCCGAAAAGGACCCATGTACCCTGGAATCTGGATGAAGTACACTTTACAGCAAGCTGTAAACCTTATTCATACTTTAGATATTCGCAATGGAGATCTGTAACTGTAGTTTATCGTAATTTTTCGCAACTCTCACCTCCTGACCAGTTGAACTTCTTAGTGCATTCTGATGCCATTGTAAAATTCCAGGCTGCCCTTCTTCCTGTGATGTTTTGACGGATGAAATCTATTGCGTTATAATAATCTCGGTTTGCTGATATTTGATATGTCAATATATAGAGGTTATCACGCGAGTGTGTTTGGGGATGGTAAATATCCAGCATTAGGAATAAACATTGTATTTAGCGAGCCTTGGCGAGCTAAATACATAATGTTTATTCCTAATACAGGATATTTACCATCCCCAAACACACAAGCGTGATAACCTCTTTATCATATAATGTCATTCTTTAATTCTGTGCTTTAAAATCGCTTTCCATCTCTCACAAACATTACCGAAACATTGTGAGTTTTCCTGGAATGCGCGCATTAATATTTATTACGTCACAGAGTAAGTGATGTGTCAGTAGGACTGTGACAGTAGCCAATATAGTTCCAACTGAAATCTGTTTCATATACAGTGGCGAAGCAACTTATACGCAAAACAACAGTTGTTTTTAATTGCCTTTCGTGGCAATCCATCGGTCTGTCCGCTAGAGTAACTTCCCTTTGTCAAAGGGAAGCTACTCTAACCCTAGTCTACGAGACGTCACGGCCACGGTCAGACGTTGTTGACAGTCGGTCTGTCCTTTCATAACGTTAAGAAGTGTAGTCAGATGTACACACAGCGACAAATCGAAACACGGTATCAGTTCATACATATTTCGGCCGAATCCAACCGTTTTGATTTGTGGAGACGGTTTCAAGCCACAGAGGTCTACAAGCACAGATATGGCTACTGATCCCGCTTGGCTAGGCCTCGTGCCCTCGCAAAATTGTTTCGAAATTCATATCTCGAAAGTTGCCAAAACTTATAAAATGCCTTAGCTACGTCACGGTTAGACACTGATTTCAGTATATTAGAGTGTTCGTTTGATAATGATAGCAATTATCCCTGTAGTTTATCCAGATTCACGATGGTTAATTCTGACTAGATCGCCGAATGACGAGGGCGACGCCATGTTTGTTTATTAACAGTGAAAGTAGTCCTACTTGACCTTTGATATTTGCATCTCTATCCGCATATGACCCCAACGGATATCGTTTTTATCCGTTGGCTTTATCCTGCCGAGAAACCTACCCATTATATGATAATGTAAAATATTTACGATATTTCAAACGTGTAATTCGATGCATGCAATGCAATGTGAACATGAGTGCCGATGCATGAAGGCGGTTATAGTTATAGTTATAGTGCGATGGATGTAGGGGAATGGTAGGAGGGTGTATGTATGTAAACACGAATACCGATACAAGTAAAGTGGTTGAGGATGTGGCAGGTATAAGTATTGATACTTGTAAACTTGGGGTTGGGGGACTGGGTGTGCCTGTACTGATGTCTTTTGTTTCTCTCACTAAAAGTGTTTTCTTTTACTCAATAAATGTTTTACGCATTTAATGACTGAAAATGTAGTGTCTCAAATGTCATACTGGCCTGCCGCTCTACATATCTACCCAAACTACCTAGCCATTTTTATGCTGTACACACACACACGCATTAATTGCTTTATTGAATGTATCCTCGAGAGTCAGTAAGAAACTAGAAATAATTGCCTTTGTTCTTTAAATCTCACCATGTTTCACATTTTTAAAACAATCTCTCTCATCTGTACCATCAACTTAACTGCCCTCACCCCTGTAGTTTTCCCGTCCCATATTGCCAAGCAGGTGACCCTCAAGGAGGAATACGGCCCTCCCTCAGTCCAGTTTTACTGTGCCTAGCACAATATGTTGTGAATACATTGCCTTGCTGTGGCTATACATTTTGTAACAATTTACCAAACTTTGATATGTAAACAGCAATATCATTCAGTTTTATTTCATCTTAATGTATCAGTTGAACCTCACTTGACCTGAGAAGATCCGGGTTAGAATAGGTCTTCAGCAACCCATGCCTGCCGTAAGAGGCGACAATGCTTGTCGTAAGAGGCGACTTGGTTGTAAACGGAAAAAAACGAAAAAAAACCCGGATCCTACTTGTTTTGTGGATACCATAAAAATAAATCAAACCAATAGATCGTTTGAGCTAGCATGAATACCAAACATAATTAGCAAGTCGATAGTCATAATTCCCTCTGTAGATCCCACCTGAAATGTTCTTCATGAATACTGTAAATCATGAAATTAACGCAATAATAATAAGTCAGCTCATTAATGCGAGTATAGAACCCTGGCCTAAAATGCGTCATGACATTTATGAGAGTAGCCTTGCAAAAATCACTATAGATTCACAATTCAATAATGTAGTATTGGCTGATAGGAATAATTTTTGCTAACTTCAACTGTTCATCTAATTTTCATTAATGTATACTCAACAACAAAAGTTCCCGTGACACCAATAGTTTAGTGTATTTTTCAAACAAGTAAAGTTTGGTATTCAATATTGTAGTACATGTATGGAATCAAGACACAAAAATGCAACTCCTACAGAAAAGCATGCATTCCATGCAAAAGTTGACTTTCATGCAAGCCCCATGCATTTCGCTACCCAAGAATGGGTATAAAAACATGTGCGTTAACGGGATTCCATATGCATTGTTTAGCATCGTGCTGACACCAACCACTCAGAAAAAAACACAAAATTATGCAATTATTCAACATTACGAAATGCCACGCTTGTCCGAAAATGAGCGTCTGCGAGCCATTGGTATGCTTGAAGCAGGATCGAGTCAACTTGACGTTGCAAGACAATTTAACGTCCACAGAAACACCATTTGGTGTTTATGGCAACGTTGGCAACAGACGAATGCAGTCAGAGACCACCCTCGGAGTGGCAGGCCACGCGTAACCAATAATCGACAAGACAACTGGATTCGAACAACACGCCTACGAAATCGATTCCAGGGGGCAAAAGTGACTGCAAGAAGCATCCCTGGCCTTCGACGAATATCTTCACAAACCGTACGTCGTCGCTGCAGATGTGCAGGGATTGTCGCCAGAAGACCCGCCAGACGTCCCATTTTGACAGGAAGCCACTGTCAAGCACGTCTACAGTTGTGCAGACAGCGTCTACGCTGGACGGCCATGCAGTGGGGACAAGTTCTATTCACTGGCGAGTCTCGTTTTCACCTCAGCCACAGCGATGGACGGATTCGACTGTACCGACGTCGAGGTGAACGTTACGTCAATCATTGTGTCATGGAAAAAGATCGGTTCGGGAGCGGCAGATGAGATGGATCAGCGCCTTCGACGTCAACCACGTGATCTACAGACACTCCAGGAACTTCGAAACATGCTCCATCAGATATGGACAGATATCCCACAGGACTTTGTGCAACGCCTGGTGCATTCCATGAGACGTAGATGTGTTGCTTGCATCGCAACCAGAGGTGGACACACACGCTATTGTTTTGTAAATTGACATTTTGGCATGTTCATGTTTTTTTAATGAAATCACGCATTTTCTGAAGTCAGTATGGCAAGTTAAACCATTTGAACACTTACAGGAGTCTTTTATCTGCAGCAAACCGAAATTGTTTCAGATTTGGTAAAAAACATAACTTTGCATTAAATCTTATTCAATGTCACAGGAACTTTTGTTGTTCAGTATATGTTACATAGTTAATATGTTCATGGGCTTCTTTACTGAATGACAGTGAATGTATAGTGTGAATGACTACTTCAGTTGAGGATAGGTAACTTGAATAATGATGATATTATTATGATATCAGTGTCATTTTTATTCCTTCATGCCATGCCGCAATTTACATCGTTACCCCCTCATGAAGCGCCGGGGATCAAACCACCCACCTTCCGCCCCCCGGGAAGACGCTCTATCCACTAGACCTAGGGGGCAATTTACATTGCCACAGATCGAGACACTCACACCCTGTGGCCATCTAACTACAGTTATACGTTTAACACATTTTCAGGTGTTTGCTGTTTGGAAACATAGTTGTTGGCTATTAACTATTCTGTCACGTGTCTTAAGAGTGTTGTTACCTTCACTTACCCTTTCAGGCATTAAGCAATCAGAAAAAATGTTTGTCGATATGTTTTCGTTTTTAATTGTTTTCTATGGAATACTGTAAGGGACATTCTCGCGATCTCGACCTTTGGAAACGAGGTAAATATTCCAAAAACACGAGAATGCGAGATCGCGAGAACGCGAGATTTGGCCAAAATCTCGCGTTCTCGCGATCTCGCATTCTCGTGGTTTTGGTACATAGCCATTTTTGTCAAAAGTCGACAACGCGAGAATGCTACATTTGAACATGATGTAAAATCTCGCAATCTCGCAATCTCGACTTGTCAAATTAGGCCACAAAAACACGAAATCGCGAGAACGCGAGAATGCGACATTTCATTTTCTCGCGATCTCGCGTTCTCGTGTTCCTGCGTTTTAGACGCTGTCCGTGCGCATGCGTAATATCATAGGGTCAAGCGCATGCGCACGTTAGTAGTCCTATGGTCATGCTTCTTTCATGCTCTTCATTTTCCAAGTAGCATTTAGCAAACTTATGACTTGAGCTTGGAAATGCTATGTAATTTACATACACAAAGTCTGAGTCATCTCCCGTTGTTACAGTTTCCTATGTACTTTATAATAAAACCCTCAACATGCTCAATATATTTTACAAAAGAAATTGTGTGCATGAATGTCCAATGACAGTGAAAATGTTAATGTGTCTGAAAGCTGGAAACAAAACTATTACCGTCAGTGAGTGAGTAATATTGCTTAAAGTCGTATCAGCAGTACTACAGTTACAGAAATAATCACAGGCCAGTGAGTTTCTCCATGAGGCAATTTTATACACGGCTAGCATATTCATGAAAGGCAAAATTCTCATAGACCAATTTGTAATACAAAATTAACTTTCATATTTTCATATTGTAACCGGGGATTGTGATGGAAAATACAATTTCAAACATAGACTACGGGTGTGAGTGTTTATTGCCAGAGTAGATAATGACATCCTTTAATGTACAAAACAATAACATTATAAAGACAATACTGCATAGGTTTCATTCATTCGTTTCATATAAACATACGTCTATATTCTGTACATGAACATGAACTTACTAATCAATGATATACAAAATCATTATATTAACCCTATAATGAACAAACAATTCATCAAGGGCGATAACTCGATCCCGACATCACTCATAAGATACAATATAAACCTGGTCCATGTTGTAAAACACACTTAACATTATAAATACAATTACCATTTTCGTGAAACAGCTGTATTTATTCAGTAACTCACATATATTTGGCACGATACACTATTTACAATTCATATTTCGAGACACGACAAACATGTAAATTACCCATACCCAGTGGGTGACACTGGGATGTTTATCGTATTCATGCAACCGCCTAATCAACGAATTTGTGATTCTATTTAGAGCAACCTGACGGTCTCTTCCCTCTCACAATTAACGTCATCAAACTCTCTGCGATATTAAATTACATGATCACAATCGAATCATCAAAAATGAGGTCATGATTAATCGTATAATTCACCCCGCTTCGTTCTTCAATGATTTTAGCGATTAAACGTGTAGTCATCTAGAGAGTAAGTGAGAGCGTTGGGTTTAACACCGCTTTAAACAGTATTTCAGTTACATCACAACGTGTCAGCTTAATATGAGAGGAAAGCCCGAAGTGATGCAGGTCTCAGACGTTTACCTCTTCGATGAAGCCCACGAGAACGGCGTACCGGGATTCGAACCCACAATCATAGGTTCCGGGCGTGCCCAACTGACGCAACTCTGCACAGAGAATCGCGGCGCCTCAGACGACTGGGCCACCCTAACGAGTGTTGATATATTTGATGTCAGACCGCCGTCATATAGCTGGAATATTGCTGAGTGCGGCGTTAACAACAAACAAACAAACAAAATCTTTCTGAAAAATACCTTTAGGCATCCATGTTGGTTATTTGACTGTTAGTTGTTAGACAATATTTGTCAAATTCAGTCAGTTCACAGGCAAGAAACGGAGAGTGTTCTTGACTTTATTATGTTACCAGTCTACATAAAATTTCTGTATAATCAAAAGACTTGGAACATTTGCATTCTGACATTGTCAAAAGTCACGTGATTTTGAGCAGCCATTTTGAAATAAACTTTGCAAAGCAGAAATTTCTATGAACGTTGTGGTTCATCCCGTCGTTTTGATGTTAAAAGACACGAGCATGAGATTTTATTCATCATCCAACATCATTCTTCCAACTTTTTCAGTTTGCGACAGTAATAAGATGTTGGATACAATGGTTCGTGCGCACCTCAGTTCACGCCGCTGCACGCGAGTTTACCGCGAGTGAGTGAGTTTGGTTTAACGCCGCTTTTAGCAATATTCCACCAAAATCACGGCGGGGGACACTAGAAATAGGCTTCACACATTGTACCCATGTCGGGAATCGAAACCGGGTCTTCGGCGTGACGTGCGAATGCTTTAACCACTAGGCTACCCGACCGCCCCGTGTTTACCGTGACGAATTACCTTACAAAATAGTTATATTTAACTGTATAGACAATTAGCACAAAAACACGAGAACGCGAGATCGCGACACTAGACCAATGTCGCAATCTCGCGTTCTCGCGTTCTCGTGTTTTTGTGCTAATTGCCTATACAGTTATATGTAACTATTTTCAAAAACACGAGAACGCGAGAACGCGAGATCGCGACACTTGACCAATGTCGCAATCTCGCGTTCTCGTGTTTTTGTGCTAATTGCCTATACAGTTATATGTAACTATTTTCAAAAACACGAGAACGCGAGAACGCGAGATCGCGACACTTGACCAATGTCGCAATCTCGCGTTCTCGCGTTCTCGTGTTTTTGTGCTAAATGCCTATACAGTTATATGTAACTATTTTCAAAAAACACTAGAACGCGAGAACGCGAGATCGCGACACTTGACCAATGTCGCAATCTCGCGTTCTCGCGTTCTCGTGTTTTTGTGCTAAATGCCTATACAGTTATATATAACTATTTTCAAAAACACGAGAACGCGAGAACGCGAGATCGCGACACTTGATCAATGTCTCAATCTCGCGTTCTCGCGTTCTCGTGTTTTTGTGCTAAATGCCTATACAGTTATATGTAACTATTTTCAAAAACTCGAGAACGCGAGAACGCGAGAACGCGAGATCGCGACACTTGACCAATGTCGCAATCTCGCGTTCTCGTGTTTTTGTGCTAAATGCCTATACAGTTATATGTAACTATTTTCAAAAACACGAGAACGCGAGAACGCGAGATCGCGACACTTGACCAATGTGCAATCTCGCGTTCTCGCGATCTCGCATTCTCGTGTTTTTGGCATATTTACCTCGTTTCCAAAGGTCGAGATCGCGAGAATGCGAGATCGCGAGAATGTCCCTTACAGTATTCCATAGTTTTCCTATGCACTTTACTTTTGTTTTATTGATGTTTCATACCGCAGTCATGAATACTGCAACTTTACCACGGCGGCACGTTAATAAACGTTGAACAACAGAAACATGTAAGGGGCAGGTCGATCAGCGAAACCTGTTCTGGAAGTGACTGATGATAATCATAACGTGATAGTTTACACTTGGGAATTGGTCGATATCAGTCCATGGGTGTTCGTAAGAAATGGCAACCATATCACCCTAATCATATCGCTGTGTACTGGTAAACAGTACAGGTTAAGACGTTTGTTCATTAAACAAATATTTAATCTATATTAACTAACAATGTAGAACGGTCATTTTTGATTGTGTAAGAACATTCATATAAAGACATAGATACTATATGTCTTATCATATTTTCTATTTATCTTGCAGATGTTTCCTCAGCGTAATCCTAGCGTGCGTCGTGTACCAGTTACGTCATCAGTATTGACAATGTCCAGTAGCCGCAACATCTTGGGCCACACACAGATTACAACACATCAGAACTTTCGTCAGTGCACACACTGGTCCTCTTGGTGCTCTCATTAATAGGCGGATGTCATAGTGTGACGTCCATGATTTCTTTCGCAGAGAACAAGATGGTAACTGCTATTTCGTAGCGATATGAAGGATTGTGGTGGGCCAAGTGAAATGGTCCTAGACTGTCAATGCGAACAACGTGGTGAACAAACAATGTAAGACTCACGTTTACAATCATTTTTCTGATTGCTTAATGTCTGAACGGGTAAGTGAAGGTAGCAACACTCTAAAGACAAGTGACACAGTTACAGAAAGCTAACCAACAACGGGAGACAACACATCATACGTCATTATTATCCTTAAAAAAGGGTATACAGAGTTGTCGGTCGGGCTAGAGTGAAATCTACAACAAAGCGAGACAGGAAAAAAGACAGAGTCTAGAGTAATTGAGCCTGGAGGAAAATAGTCGCTCCTCTCGCGCTGACCATTGCTGCAGCAGTCATCAGCGTTATTGCGGTGGTTCTCCTGACTGTGAAGTTCCCTGTATGCACACTCATCAAAAACTTTGGTTGAACGGGAATAGAGTCAGGGACGGGACCATATCCGGGGTGTGTGTAGATTTGGGGTGGGAAGAAAGCCTGTATTGCAAGAGATATTGAAGGAAGCATACGCCTACACATGTAACAGAAAAGTATTATGGAAGCTCATGTACGAGGTGTATGAAAAGCGACCTACTATTTTTAGCTTCTCTTTCCTCTACTTACTTCAGTGTACGTATCTGGTGCCCGTGGTAGCGACGTGCCAAATGATTCACAATATCTCAACAAACCTAACTTCATACAATGGCATCAGTTCCAGAGTCAAACAAGATTTCTCTAACAGTAGAGATAGCCTTGCCAATCTTTTATCTTTTATGTTTCATTTTTCTGGGATTCCTGTTGGTGTGCAGGAATCGTGTGTGTGACTTTTTGAAGAATTTTTCAACATTTGGCCTGTTGAGATCCGGGAGCGTCCTTCCTGACGTACACGATGATGATAATGATGATGATGATGAGGAGGAGGAGGAGGAGGAAAATGACATGACAGAAGTATAAGCGACACTTGGTGTGATTACACTGCGGGTTGGGGGAGTTGATGAGCGAGACTGTAACATTTCTCTGCATGTCCAAAAACTAGTTATCATTTTTAAGAAAAACGGCATACATCAACTAGACAACAATACATTCTGGATGCATGATGGTATTACAAAGAACAGAAGGACATACATCAACTAGACAACACTAAATGCTGGATACATGTTTGTATTACACAGAGCAAAAGGACATTCATAAACTAAACAACACAAACAGCTGGATACATGTTTGTATTACACAGAGCAGAACGACATTCATAAACTAAACAACACAAAATGCTGGATAAAAGTTTGCATTACACAGAGCAGACTGACATTCATAAACTAAACAACACAAAATGCTGGATACATGTTTGTATTACACAGAGCAGATTGACATTCATAAACTAAACAACACAAAATGCTGGATACATGTTTGTAATACACAGAGCAGACTGACATTCATAAACTAAACAACACAAAATGCTGGATACATGTTTGTATTACACAGAGCAGACTGACATTCATAAACTAAACAACACAAAATGCTGGATACATGTTTGTATTACACAGAGCAGACTGACATTCATAAACTAAACAACACTAAATGCTGGATACATGTTTGTATTACACAGAGCAGACTGACATTCATCAACTAAAAAAACACAAAATGCTGGATACATGTTTGTATTACAAAGAGCAGACTGACATTCATAGACATAAGAACATAAAATGCTGGATACATGTTTGTATTACAAAGAGCAGAACGACATTCATAAACAAGCAAACACAGAATGCTGGATACATGTTTGTATTACACAGAGCAGACTGACATACATAAACTAGACAACACTAAATGCTGGATACATGTTTGTATTACACAGAGCAGACTGACATACATGAACTAGCAAACACCAAATGCTGGATACATGTTTATATTCCACAGAGCAGACTGGCATTCAAAAACTAAACAACACTAAATGCTGCATACATATTTGTATAACACAGAGCAGACTGACATTCATAAACTAAAAAAACACAAAATGCTGGATACACGTTTCTATTACAAAGAGCAGACTGACATTCATAGACATAAGAACACAAAAGGCTGGATACATGTTTGTATTACAAAGAGCAGAGCGACATTCATAAACAAAACATCACCAAATGCTGGATACATGTTTGTATTACACAGACCAGAACGACATTCATAAACTAAACATTACCAAATGCTGGATACATGTTTGTATTACACAGAGCAGAACGACAAACATAAAAAAGCAAACACAAAATGCTGAATACACTTTTATATTCCACAGAGCAGACTGACATTCAAAAACTAAACAACACCAAATGCTGGATACATGTTTGTTTTACACAGAGCAGAACGACATTCATAAACAAAACATCACCAAATGCTGGATACATGTTTGTATTACAAAGAGCAGACTGACATTCATAAACTAAACATTACCAAATGCTGGATACATGTTTGTATTACACAGAGCAGAACGACAAACATAAAAAAGCAAACACAAAATGCTGAATACACCTTTATATTCCACAGAGCAGACTGACATTCAAAAACTAAACAACACCAAATGCTGGATACATGTTTGTATTACACAGAGCAGAACGACATTCATAAACTAAACAACACTAAATGCTGGATACATGTTTGTATTACACAGAGCAGACTGACATTAAAAAACTAAAAAAACACAAAATGCTGGATACATGTTTGTATTACACAGAGCACACTGACATTAAAAAACTAAAAAAACACAAAATGCTGGATACATGTTTGTATTACAAAGAGCAGAACGACATTCATCAACAAAACATCACCAAATGCTGGATACATGTTTGTATTACACAGACCAGAACGACATACATAAACAAGCAAACACCAAATGCTGGATACATGTTTGTATTACACAGAGCAGACTGACATACATCAACTGGCAAACACCAAATGCTGGATACACGTTTATATTCCACAGAGCAGACTGGCATTCAAAAACTAAACAACACTAAATGCTGGATACATGTTTGTATTACACAGAGCAGACTGAGATTCATAGACATAAGAACACAAAAGGCTGGATACATGTTTGTATTACAAAGAGCAGAACGACATTCATAAACAAAACATCACCAAATGCTGGATACATGTTTGTATTACACAGAGCAGAACGACAAACATAAAAAAGCAAACAAAAAATGCTGAATACACCTTTATATTCCACAGAGCAGACTGACATTCAAAAACTAAACAACACCAAATGCTGGATACATGTTTATATTACACAGAGCAGAACGACATTCATAAACTAAACAACACTAAATGCTGGATACATGTTTGTATTACACAGAGCAGACTGACATTCATAAACTAAAAAAACACAAAATGCTGGATACATGTTTGTATTACAAAGAGCAGACTGACATTCATAGACATAAGAACACCAAATGCTCGATACATGTTTGCATTACAAAGAGCAGAACGACATTCATAAACAAAACATCACCAAATGCTGGATACATGTTTGTATTACACAGACCAGAACGACATACATAAACAAGCAAACACCAAATGCTGGATACATGTTTGTATTACACAGAGCAGACTGACATACATCAACTGGCAAACACCAAATGCTGGATACACGTTTATATTCCACAGAGCAGACTGGCATTCAAAAACTAAACAACACTAAATGCTGGATACATGTTTGTATTACACAGAGCAGACTGACATTCATAAACTAAAAAAACACAAAATGCTGGATACACGTTTCTATTACAAAGAGCAGACTGACATTCATAGACATAAGAACACAAAAGGCTGGATACATGTTTGTATTACAAAGAGCAGACTGACATTCATAAACTAAACATTACCAAATGCTGGATACATGTTTGTATTACACAGAGCAGAACGACAAACATAAAAAAGCAAACACAAAATGCTGAATACACCTTTATATTCCACAGAGCAGACTGACATTCAAAAACTAAACAACACCAAATGCTGGATACATGTTTGTATTACACAGAGCAGAACGACATTCATAAACTAAACAACACAAAATGCTGGATACATGTTTGTATTACACAGAGTAGACTGACATTCAAAAACTAAACAACACAAAATGCTGGATACATGTTTGTATTACACAGAGCAGATTGACATTCATAAACTAAACAACACAAAATGCTGGATACATGTTTGTATTACACAGAGCAGACTGATATTCATAAACTAAACAACACTAAATGCTGGATACATGTTTGTATTACACAGAGCAGACTGACATTCATCAACTAAAAAAACACAAAATGCTGGATACATGTTTGTATTACAAAGAGCAGACTGACATTCATAGACATAAGAACACAAAATGCTGGATACATGTTTGTATTACAAAGAGCAGAACGACATTCATAAACAAGCAAACACCGAATGCTGGATACATGTTTGTATTACACAGAGCAGACTGACATACATAAACTAAACAACACTAAAAGCTGGATACATGTTTCTATTACACAGAGCAGACTGAGATTCATAGACATAAGAACACAAAAGGCTGGATACATGTTTGTATTACAAAGAGCAGAACGACATTCATAAACTAAACATTACCAAATACTGGATACATGTTTGTATTACACAGAGCAGAGCGACAAACATAAAAAAGCAAACAAAAAATGCTGAATACACCTTTATATTCCACAGAGCAGACTGACATTCAAAAACTAAACAACACCAAATGCTGGATACATGTTTGTATTACACAGAGCAGAACGACATTCATAAACTAAAAAACCACAAAATGCTGGATACATGTTTGTATTACAAAGAGCAGACTGACATTCATAGACATAAGAACACCAAATGCTCGATACATGTTTGCATTACAAAGAGCAGAACGACATTCATCAACAAAACATCACCAAATGCTGGATACATGTTTGTATTACACAGACCAGAACGACATACATAAACAAGCAAACACCAAATGCTGGATACATGTTTGTATTACACAGAGCAGACTGACATACATCAACTGGCAAACACCAAATGCTGGATACACGTTTATATTCCACAGAGCAGACTGGCATTCAAAAACTAAACAACACTAAATGCTGGATACATGTTTGTATTACACAGAGCAGAACGACATTCATAAACTAAAAAAACACAAAATGCTGGATACACGTTTCTATTACAAAGAGCAGACTGACATTCATAGACATAAGAACACAAAAGGCTGGATACATGTTTGTATTACAAAGAGAAGACTGACATTCATAAACTAAACATTACCAAATGCTGGATACATGTTTGTATTACACAGAGCAGAACGACAAACATAAACTAAACATCACCAAATGCTGGATACATGTTTGTATTACAAAGAGCAGACTGACATTCATAAACTAAACATTACCAAATGCTGGATACATGTTTGTATTACACAGAGGAGAACGACAAACATAAAAAAGCAAACACAAAATGCTGAATACACCTTTATATTCCACAGAGCAGACTGACATTCAAAAACTAAACAACACCAAATGCTGGATACATGTTTGTATTACACAGAGCAGAACGACATTCATAAACTAAACAACACTAAATGCTGGATACATGTTTGTATTACACAGAGCAGACTGACATTAAAAAACTAAAAAAACACAAAATGCTGGATACATGTTTGTATTACAAAGAGCAGAACGACATTCATCAACAAAACATCACCAAATGCTGGATACATGTTTGTATTACACAGACCAGAACGACATACATAAACAAGCAAACACCAAATGCTGGATACATGTTTGTATTACACAGAGCAGACTGACATACATCAACTGGCAAACACCAAATGCTGGATACACGTTTATATTCCACAGAGCAGACTGGCATTCAAAAACTAAACAACACTAAATGCTGGATACATGTTTGTATTACACAGAGCAGACTGAGATTCATAGACATAAGAACACAAAAGGCTGGATACATGTTTGTATTACAAAGAGCAGAACGACATTCATAAACAAAACATCACCAAATGCTGGATACATGTTTGTATTACACAGACCAGAACGACATACATAAACAAGCAAACACCAAATGCTGGATACATGTTTGTATTACACAGAGCAGAACGACATTCATAAACTAAAAAAACACAAAATACTGGATACATGTTTGTATTACAAAGAGCAGACTGACATTCATAAAGACCACAAAAGGCTGGATACATGTTTGTATTACACAGAGCAGAACGACATTCATAAACTAAACATAACCAAATGCTGGATACATGTTTGTATTACACAGAGCAGACTGACATTCATAAACTAGACAACACTAAATGTTCGATACAGATTTGTATTACACAAAGCAGACTCACATACATAAACTAAACAACATTCAAAGCTGGATACATGTTTGTATTACACAGAGCAGACTGACATACATAAACTAGCAAACACCAAATCCTGGATACACGTTTATATTCCACAGAGTAGACTGACATTCAAAAACTAAACAACACTAAATGCTGGATACATGTTTGTATTACACAGAGCAGAACGACATTCATAAACTAAACAACACTAAATGCTGGATACATGTTTGTATTACACAGAGGAGGCTGACATTCATAGACTAAACAACACCAAATGCTGGATACATGTTTGTATTACAAAGAGCAGAACGGCATACATAAACTAGCAAAGACCAAATGCTGGATACATGTTTGTATTACACATAGCAGATTGACATTCATAAACTAAACATCACAAAATGCTGGATACATGTTTGTATTACACTAAGCAGATTGACATTCATAAACTAAACAACACAAAATGTTGGATACATGTTTGTATTACACAGAGCAGACTGACATTCATAGACATAAGAACACCAAATGCTGGATAAATGTTTGTATTACACAGAGCAGAACCACATACATAAACAAGCAAACACCAAATGCTGGATACATGTTTGTATTACACAGAGCAGACTGACATACATAAACTAGAGAACACTAAATGCTGGATACATGTTTGTATTACACAGACCAGACTGATATACATAAACTAAACAACACTAAAAGTTGGATACATGTTTATATTACACAGAGCAGACTGACGTACATAAACTAGCAAACACCAAATGCTGGATACACCTTTATATTCCACAGAGCAGACTGACATTCAAAAACTAAACATCACAAAATGCTGGATACATGTTTGTATTACACAGAGCAGACAGACATTCATAGTCTAAACAACACAAAATGCTGGATACATGTTTGTATTACACAGTGCAGACTGACATTCATAAACTAAGCAACACACAATGCTGGATACATGTTTGTATTACACAGAGGAGGCTGACATTCAAAAACTAAAAAAACACACAATGCTGGATACATGTTTGTATTACAAAGAGCAGAACGGCATACATAAACTAGCAAAGACCAAATGCTGGATACATGTTTGTATTACACAAAGCAGACTGACATTCATAAACTAAACATCACAAAATGCTTGATAGATGTTTGTATTACACAGAGCAGACAGACATTCATAGTCTAAACAACACAAAATGCTGGATACATGTTTGTATTACACAGAGCAGACTGACATTCAAAAACTAAACAACACAAAATGCTGGATACATGTTTGTATTACACAGTGCAGACTGACATTCATAAACTAAGCAACACACAATGCTGGATACATGTTTGTATTACACAGAGGAGGCTGACATTCATAGACTAAACAACACAAAATGCTGGATACATGTTTGTATTACACAGAGCAGACTGACATACATAAACTAGCAAACACAAAATGCTGGATACATGTCTGTATTTCGCAGACCAGACTGACATACATAAACTAGCAAACACCAAATGCTGGATACATGTTTATATTACACAGAGAAGACTGACATTAAAAAAACAAACAATGCTAGATACATGTTTGTATTACACAGAGCAGAACGACATTCATAAACTAAACAACACAAAATGCTGGATACATGTTTGTATTACACAGAGCAGACTGACATTCAAAAACTAAAAAAACACAAAATGCTGGATACATGTTTGTATTACAAAGAGCAGACTGACATTCATAAAGAACACAAAAGGCTGGATACATGTTTGTATTACACAGAGCAGAACGACATACATAAACAAAACATCACCAAATGCTGGATACATGTTTGTATTACACAGACCAGAACGACATACATAAAGAAGCAAACACCAAATGCTGGATACATGTTTGTATTACACAGAGCAGACTGAGATTAATAAACTAAAAAAACACAAAATACTGGATACATGTTTGTATTACAAAGAGCAGACTGACATTCATAAAGAACACAAAAGGCTGGATACATGTTTGTATTACACAGAGCAGAACGATATTCATAGACTAAACAACACAAAATGCTGGATACATGTTTGTATTACACAGAGCAGACTGACATACATAAACTAGCAAACACAAAATGCTGGATACATGTCTGTATTTCGCAGACCAGACTGACATACATAAACTAGCAAACACAAAATGCTGGATACATATCTATATTTCGCAGACCAGACTGACATACATAAACTAGCAAACACCAAATGCTGGATACATGTTTATATTACACAGAGAAGACTGACATTAAAAAAAAAAAACAATGCTAGATCCATGTTTGTATTACACAGAGCAGAACGACATTCATAAACTAAACAACACTAAATGCTGGATACATGTTTGTATTACAAAGAGCAGAACGGCATACATAAACTAGCAAAGACCAAATGCTGGATACATGTTTGTATTACACATAGCGGATTGACATTCATAAACTAAACATCACAAAATGCTGGATACATGTTTGTATTACACTAAGCAGATTGACATTCATAAACTAAACAACACAAAATGTTGGATACATGTTTGTATTACACAGAGCAGACTGACATTCATAGACATAAGAACACCAAATGCTGGATAAATGTTTGTATTACACAGAGCAGAACCACATACATAAACAAGCAAACACCAAATGCTGGATACATGTTTGTATTACACAGAGCAGACTGACATACATAAACTAGACAACACTAAATGCTGGATACATATTTGTATTCCACAGACCAGACTGATATACATAAACTAAACAACACTAAAAGTTGGATACATGTTTATATTACACAGAGCAGACTGATGTACGTAAACTAGCAAACACCAAATGCTGGATACACCTTTATATTCCACAGAGCAGACTGACATTCAAAAACTAAACATCACAAAATGCTGGATACATGTTTGTATTACACAGAGCAGACAGACATTCATAGTCTAAACAACACAAAATGCTGGATACATGTTTGTATTACACAGAGTAGACTGACATTCAAAAACTAAACAACACAAAATGCTGGATACATGTTTGTATTACACAGTGCAGACTGACATTCATAAACTAAGCAACACACAATGCTGGATACATGTTTGTATTACACAAAGCAGACTGACATTCATAAACTAAACATCACAAAATGCTTGATACATGTTTGTATTACACAGAGCAGACAGACATTCATAGTCTAAACAACACAAAATGCTGGATACATGTTTGTATTACACAGAGCAGACTGACATTCAAAAACTAAACAACACAAAATGCTGGATACATGTTTGTATTACACAGTGCAGACTGACATTCATAAACTAAGGAACACACAATGCTGGATACATGTTTGTATTACACAGAGGAGGCTGACATTCATAGACTAAACAACACAAAATGCTGGATACCTGTTTGTATTACACAGAGCAGACTGACATACATAAACTAGCAAACACAAAATGCTGGATACATGTCTGTATTTCGCAGACCAGACTGACATACATAAACTAGCAAACACCAAATGCTGGATACATGTTTATATTACACAGAGCAGACTGACATTGAAAAAAACAAACAATGCTAGATACATGTTTGTATTACACAGAGCAGAACGAAATTCATAAACTAAACAACACTAAATGCTGGATACATGTTTGTATTACACAGAGCAGACTGACATTCAAAAACTAAAAAAACACAAAATGCTGGATACATGTTTGTATTACAAAGAGCAGACTGACATTCATGGACATAAGAACACCAAATGCTGGATACATGTTTGCATTACAAAGAGCAGAACGACATTTATAAACAAAACATCACCAAATGCTGGATACATGTTTGTATTACACAGACCAGAACGACATACATAAACAAGCAAACACCAAATGCTGGATACATGTTTGTATTACACAGAGCAGAACGACATTCATAAACTAAAAAAACACAAAATACTGGATACATGTTTGTATTACAAAGAGCAGACTGACATTCATAAAGAACACAAAAGGCTGGATACATGTTTGTATTACACAGAGCAGAACGACATTCATAAACTAAACATAACCAAATGCTGGATACATGTTTGTATTACACAGAGCAGACTGACATTCATAAACTAGACAACACTAAATGTTGGATACAGATTTGTATTACACAAAGCAGACTGACATACATAAACTAAACAACACTCAAAGCTGGATACATGTTTGTATTACACAGAGCAGACTGACATACATAAACTAGCAAACACCAAATCCTGGATACACGTTTATATTCCACAGAGCAGACTGACATTCAAAAACCAAACAACACTAAATGCTGGATACATGTTTGTATTACACAGAGCAGAACGACATTCATAAACTAAACAACACTAAATGCTGGATACATGTTTGTATTACACAGAGGAGGCTGACATTCATAGACTAAACAACACAAAATGCTGGATACATGTTTGTATTACAAAGAGCAGAACGGCATACATAAACTAGCAAAGACCAAATGCTGGATACATGTTTGTATTACACATAGCGGATTGACATTCATAAACTAAACATCACAAAATGCTGGATACATGTTTGTATTACACTAAGCAGATTGACATTCATAAACTAAACAACACAAAATGTTGGATACATGTTTGTATTACACAGAGCAGACTGACATTCATAGACATAAGAACACCAAATGCTGGATAAATGTTTGTATTACACAGAGCAGAACCACATACATAAACAAGCAAACACCAAATGCTGGATACATGTTTGTATTACACAGAGCAGACTGACATACATAAACTAGACAACACTAAATGCTGGATATATGTTTGTATTACACAGACCAGACTGATATACATAAACTAAACAACACTAAAAGTTGGATACATGTTTATATTACACAGAGCAGACTGACGTACATAAACTAGCAAACACCAAATGCTGGATACACCTTTATATTCCACAGAGCAGACTGACATTCAAAAACTAAACATCACAAAATGCTGGATACATGTTTGTATTACACAGAGCAGACAGACATTCATAGTCTAAACAACACAAAATGCTGGATACATGTTTGTATTACACAGAGTAGACTGACATTTAAAAACTAAACAACACAAAATGCTGGATACATGTTTGTATTACACAGTGCAGACTGACATTCATAAACTAAGCAACACAAAATGCTGGATACATGTTTGTATTACACAGAGGAGGCTGACATTCAAAAACTAAAAAAACACAAAATGCTGGATACATGTTTGTATTACAAAGAGCAGAACGGCATACATAAACTAGCAAAGACCAAATGCTGGATACATGTTTGTATTACACAAAGCAGACTGACATTCATAAACTAAACATCACAAAATGCTGGATACATGTTTGTATTACACAGAGCAGACAGACATTCATAGTCTAAACAACACAAAATGCTGGATACATGTTTGTATTACACAGAGCAGACTGACATTCAAAAACTAAACAACACAAAATGCTGGATACATGTTTGTATTACACAGTGCAGACTGACATTCATAAACTAAGCAACACACAATGCTGGATACATGTTTGTATTACACAGAGGAGGCTGACATTCATAGACGAAACAACACACAATGCTGGATACATGTTTGTATTACACAGAGCAGACTGACATTCATAAACTAAACAACACAAAATGCTGGATACATGTTTGTATTACACAGAAAAGAAGGACATACATAAACTAGCAAACACAAAATGCTGGATACATGTTTGTATTTCGCAGACCAGACTGACATACATAAACTAGCAAACACCAAATGCTGAATACATGTTTATATTACACAGAGAAGACTGGCATTAAAAAAAACAAACAATGCTAGATACATGTTTGTATTACACAGAGCAGATTGACATATATAAACTAAACAACACAAAATGCTGGATACATGTTTGTATTTCACAGAGCAGACTGACATTCATAAAATAAACAACAGAAAATGCTGAATACATGTTTGTATTACAAAGAGCAGACTGACATTCATAAAACTAAACAACACAAAATGCTGGATTTATGTTTGTATTACAAGGAGCAGAACGACATTCATAATCTCATTTACTGCTCTACACTAAATGCGTTGATTGAAATCCGCTCAACCATCTTCTTTTCCATTTCCTGTTTTTTCTTTTCCCTTGTTTACACTATGACATCATTGTCCCGCCAGCTCCTTTCAGGTGACGTCACAACGTCTAACCCCGTAACTGGTGACGTCATCACTTGCTATCTTTTGCCTTTCGCTGCTCTTGGTTGCTGCGCTATCTATAGCGTTCACAGTTCAGTTTTAACTGTTTATTTTGGTCACTAAGATGCCTCCTAAACGCAGAGCATCTATTAATCATCGTCTGGTGAAAGGGGCTGCGAGCAAGGCAAAACAGCCGAGGACAAGGCAATCGGCGTTTACAACTGATCCAACGGGTGAGTTATCTTGTTTTGCTAGTTCTTCACAATCGGTGCCCCAATCTACCGTACGTGTTGATCCCGCATTATTGTTACCTAATTCGGTCAATTCTCCAATTACCGCTCCGTCATCTGTTAACGATTTTTACGGAGCATTTGCAAGCCATTTTACTTCTTCACAACAATCACAATGTTACCCAGGATTCTCAAACTCATACGAATCAATGTCGAACTTCCAATTTCACTCCGCCAACCGCTACGGATGCCCATGAGACCTGACCTCAAGCTGGCTCATCCGATCACCATAATATGGCATTCCTTCCATCCGTCTCATCTTCGGTAGACCCCCACTCGTACAGCGCATAAACTATTGGCGCCCACATTAAACAATCTCCACGCGAAAGGATATGGAAAGGGGAGTACGTTGACCTGCAGCTACTTAGCCCTAAGCTGTCGGAGAATAGCGACGAGGACGAAGGGACGTTCAGTTTGGTATCGGATCAAACAGGTACAGTGATGTTTGCACCTGCGCAGTCGCGGGGCAGCTCAGGTAAACCGATGGGTCTAGGGGCTTGGACCACAGCCTTTCATGTGTATATGTCCATATATCTTGGAAAACATTGTTCACTCTCTGTTGTTCAGGGTATGTTATCTTATCTAGAATCTGTCCGTGGGGCCGCTCTCAAATTTGGTGGCGAGGGATGGGTGACATATGACAGGCAATTCCGCCACAGGATGGCAAGGGACCCGACAAGGCAGTGGGGCCGGATCGATGGTGATCTGTGGTTACGACATATGTTGCCACAGCAACAGCAACGGGCTTCAGCGCAGGTAAGGGTTACAAATCGCAGTAACAGTGCCTTTCCAAATAATGTTTGCTGGGATTTCAATAAAGGTGCATGTAGCCGACCAACCTGTAGGTATCTGCACAAGTGTGGGAAGTGTGGGAATACCACGCACGGGGCCGCCGCTGGTATCTGCGTTCGAGGCACAGGGCCTAGGGAGCGTCGGGCCCAGTCTTCAACAAACAACTCCCATCCCGGAAGCACAGGTAACCAGCGTCAGAAGCCTAACGTCACTAGCACCATCTCCAGTCAAGCTAAGTAATTTACTTCCGTATCTGCTACCCTATTCCAGCGTAAATGCATTTCATGCATTAAGTTTGTTTGATGGTTTCCAAAGGGGTTTTTGCCTAGGTTATCAGGGACCCCGCCTGTTTAGGTCTGCAGGTAACTTGTCGTCGGTCAAACAACCTGAGTTACAATCCATAGTCAAGGCCAAGCTGGATAAAGAAGTCATGTTGGGTAGGATAGCTGGGCCCTACTACGACCCACCATTCGAAAATTTGCAAGTGTCGCCTATTGGCTTGGTCCCAAAGAAGCAAGACACCACATCCGTTCACAGGCCTGTTCAGGACAAGTATAGATTAATTCATCATCTTTCATTCCCACAGGGTACTTCAATTAATGATAATATTCCACAACAAGAGTGCTCTGTTACCTACGCACGCTTTGACGAAGCTGTGGCCATGGTACAACAGCTTGGCCAAGCAGCTCAGTTAGCAAAATTTGACATAAAGTCAGCTTTCAGGATAATTCCCGTACATCCGGCCGACTTTGAACTACTGGGTATCAATTTCCAAGGCTTATTTTGACAAATGTTTGCCTTTCGGTTGTGCAAGTTCATGTTCAATCTTTGAAAAGTTTAGTTCCTTTCTACAGTGGTGTATGCAGCAGGACCTCCCAAACGGCCAGCTTATGCACTATTTGGACGATTTTCTCACAGGGGGTAAGTCAGGCACAGCTGAATGTAACCAAAACCTGCATATTTGTCTCAACCGTTTGAGCCAATTTGGTGTTCCGGTAGCTCCCGAGAAAACAGTGGAACCCACTACCTGCATCACGTTTCTGGGTCTCGAGATCGACACGATGGCTATGCAGGTGCGCATACCACAAGACAAAATCGGCGCTGTTACCATGGAGATCAGGGGCTTGATTGAAAAGGTAAAAATAAGATCACAAAGCACCAGTTGCAGTCACTGGTGGGTAAACTCAATTTCATATGCCGCGCTATACCGATGGGTCGTGCATTCTGCCGCAGATTAATTGACCGCATGTGCACTGTAAAATCGCCGCATCATAGAATCCGGATTACACGGTGGGTAAAACAGGACCTATCTATGTGGCTAACATTCTTGTCGGGTTTCAATGGTATATCAGTGTTTCAGGAAAGTGAGTGGGACGACAATGAAACCCTGCAGCTATACACGGATGCTGCCGGCAGTGCAGGCTTTGGTGCATATTTTCAAGGACACTGGGTCTCGGGAAAGTGGCCCCGGCATTGGGTTGAGGACGTTACCACTAGAGGTATGACATTACTGGAGTTATTTCCAATTGCGTTGTCTATGCGATTGTGGGGTAAGTCTCTGGCTAACAAGAAAGTCTTATTCAACTGTGATAACCAAGCGGTAGTGTACATTCTCAACAAACAATCCTGTAAAGGGCCTAAGACGATGTCATTGGTCAGACAGCTTGTTCTGCTTTCCCTCAAATTTAACATTGTTTTCAAAGCTAAGTACCTGAGTACGCACGATAACATTATTGCTGACGCATTATCGAGATTTCAGTGGGATCGCTTCCGACAAGTAGCTCCAACTGCAGACCACCACCAGACACCGCTGCCAGACGACATTTGGGGGATTTAGAAGCTGAAGCCATGAGACTGCTACGGCTGTCTTTTACAAGCAATACTTGGTCAACTTACCAAACGGGTCTAACAGCATTTCAGCACTTCCGGTCTACCCACGATCTGAGGGATGAATGGCCAGTTCCGATAAGTCACATTGTTCATTTTATTGCTTCAATGTCTGTGAGACAATGCTCTATCAATACAGTCAGAACCTATATTTCTTCAATAGCAACATATCATAAATTAAATGGCCTTGTACACTGTTGCGACAATTTCCTCATCAACAAAGTTATTTCCGGCATGTCTAAGAGGCGTTCCCGCCAAGATACTCGGAAACCGATCACATCTGATCTTCATCAATTAATTATCTCTAACTTGCGTTTTGTTTGTAATTCCGCCTATGAATTTCGTCTTTTCTCAGCAGCGTATTGTGCCGCTTTTTTCGGATTTTTCAGAGTAGGTGAGCTGATACAGGGCAGGTTAGGGCAGCCGGGAATCGCCATTCAAGATATCTCTCTGCGAGTTGCTGACGTAATCTTCAAACTCCGGCATTCAAAAGCCGACAGATCCGGAAAGGGCGTCTCTATCTCTATTGCCGCGCTACCCTCCCACCCTCTCTGTCCAGTCAAGGCCATGTCGGATTATCTGCAGATACGTCCTCTCGGTCCTACACAGGCATTTGTTCATTTTAACCATACACCTGTTACCAGATATCAATTTCAGGCTGTCTTGAAAAAAGCTCTCGCTCATAGTGGCGTTGATACTTCAGAGTTCTCGTCACACTCTTTTCGGATAGGCGCCGCTACATCGGCAGCAGTAAATGGCGTGAGCGAGGAAGTAATCCAACAGCTGGGTAGATGGGGGTTCAGATTGCTATAAATCTTATATTCGTCTTCCGCATTAGTATTATTTCATAACATAACCATGTTTTCTATTCCCACCCCTTATTAACTATTTTATGTTGCAGTAGTGATAGTAGGATCAAGCTACATTGCGAGGGCCGACCAGTTTGTTTCCCGGCATCATACGCGCCCAACTGATTGTTTGTGGCTGGGGAGAGGTGGCCGCAGATGGGAGGATCTTAACAAGGAGGTGGAGGCACAAATGGCCACACGGAAACATCCCAAAGCCATAATTATCCACCTCGGGTCCAACGACCTGGTCGCGACCTAATCAAGCGCTCTGTACCTTGAAATTAATACGTCCCTTCTCCGGATACAGCTGCTGATGCCATCAACCAAAATCATCTGATCAAACATACTGCCGAGGAGGCACTGGATGGGGGCACATTCTTACTCCGCCATCGACAAGGCCAGGTCGACCCTCAACCGGCGTGTCGGCAACCGAGTTAGGGAGCTCGGAGGTATTCAGATTCACCACCAAGCCATCCGGGACATATATACTAGTAGTGATATGTACATTTGGGATGGCGTCCATCTCTCCAATAAAGATCAGCGGCTCTTTGTCAACAATCTCTTGGCAGCTGTAAAGTTATTTCGTAAATAACTTCCGCTTTTGTCAGGGTAAGGTCCTTACATTCAGTTTGGTTTTAGCTCTTGGTGGGCTATGCACGTTCGTGCTTTGGCATAGTACTTGTGGGCACAATTAATGTATGCTATATTTTACATGTCATTCATATCACCAAATTTATAGGCTCCTGCTCTTCAGCGGGAACCTTCCATCCCTCTGCTCATCAGCGGTTGGGATTCCAACTTTTTGGCTTATTCAATTTCTGCCCGCTTTTCAACGGGACATGTATTATTTTCTTACCGCTATTGTTGCTGGCGTAACTGGTCGCCCATCGCTGCTGCTGCTGCTGCTGCTGGCAACTCAAGCTGCCCATTTAACTACCTTTGCTTAAATACCAACAAGTACTGCCTCACCTAGACCTTTCACCAAATATATTCTCCTCTTATTTATTTGGCCTGCCTGGGCAACATGTCCTTTCAGGCCTTTCGGGCGGTGTGTGTTTCAATAAACTAAACAACACGAAATGCTGGATACATGTTTGTATTACATAAAGCAGATTGGCATTCAAAAACTAAACAACACAAAATGCTGGATACATGTTTGTATTACACAGAGCAGATTGACATTTATAAACTAAACAACGCAAAATGCTGGATACATGTTTGTATTACACAGATCAGACTGACATTCACAGACTAAACAACACAAAATACTGGATACATGTTTGTATTACAAAGAGCAGACTGACATTCATAAACTAAACAACACTAAATGCTGGATACATGTTTATATTACACAGAGCAGACAGACATTCATGAACTAAACAATACAAAATGCTGGATACATGTTTGTATTACACAGAGCAGAACGACATTCATAAACTAAAAAACAAAAAAATCCTGGATACATGTTTGTATTACACAGCAGATTGACATTCATAAACTAAACAACGCAAAATGCTGGATACATGTTTGTATTACACAGATCAGGCTGACATTCATAGACTAAACAACACAAAATGCTGGATACATGTTTATATTACACAGAACAGACTGACATTCATAAACTCAACAACACAAAATGCTGGATACATGTTTGTATTACACAGAGCAGACTGACATACATAAACTAGCAATTACCAAATGGTGGATACATGTTTGTATTACACAGAGGAGAACAACATTCATAAACTAAACAACACAAAATGCTGAATACATGTTTGTATTACAAAGAGCAGACTGACATTCATAGACCTAACAACAAAAAATGCTGGATACATGTTTGTATTACAAAGAGCAATATGACATTCATAAACTAAACAACACGAAATGCTGGATACATGTTTGTATTACACAAAGCAGATTGACATTCATAGACTAAACAACACAAAATGCTGAATACATGTTAGTATTACACAGAAAAGAAGGACATAAATAAACTAACAAACACCAAATGCTGGATACATGTTTGTATTACACAAAGCAGATTGACATTCATAGACTAAACAACACAAAATGCTGGATAGATGTTTGTATTACACAGAGCAGATTGACATTCATAGACATAAGAACACAAAATGCTGGATAGATGTTTGTATTACACAAAGCAGATTGACATTCATAAACTGAACACCACTAAATGCTGGATACATGTTTGTATTACACAGAGCAGACTGACATTTATCAACTAGCAAACACCAAATGCTGGATACATGTTTGTATTACACAGAGCAGACTGGCATACTTAAACAAGACAACACTAAATGCTGGATGTATGTATCTGTTAAATCAACCAATAAAGTAGCCCTCTGTATGTATGAGTTCAATCAACCAATGAAGCATCTCTCTGTATGTATGAGTCCAATGAAGAAATCAAGCAGCCCTCCGTTTCTATGAGTCCAATCAACCAATCAAGCAGCCCTCTGTATATATGAGCCCAATCAATCAATCAATCAGCCCTTTGTATGTATGACTTAAATCAACAAATCAAGTATCCCCCTGTATGTATGAGTCCGGTCAAGCAGCCCTCGGTATGCATGAATTCAATCAACCAATCAAGCAGCCCTCTGTATGTATGAGTCCAATCAACCAATCAAGCAGCCCTCTGTATACTAGTATATGAACCCAAGCAATCAATCAATCAGCCCTTTGTATGTATGAGTTAAATCAACAAATCAAGCATCCCCCTGTATGTATGAGTCCGGCCAAGCAGCCCTCGGTACGCATGAGTTCAATCAACCAATCAAGCAGCCCTCTGTATGTATGAGTTAAATCAACCAATCAAGCAACCCTCTGTATGTATGAGTTCAATCAGCCAAGCAAGCAGTCCTCGGTATGTATGAGTCCAGTCAAGCACCCCTCGGTATGCATGAGTCAAATCAACCAATCAAGCAGACCTCTGTTTCTGTGAGTCCAATCAACCAAACAAGCAGCTCTCTGTATGTAAGAGTTAAATCAACCAACCAAACAGCCTTATGTATGTTTGAGCTAAATCAACTAATGTATCTGCCCTCTGTATGTATGAGTCCAATCAACCAATGAAGCGATCCTCTGTATGTATGAGTACAATCAAGCAGCCGTCTGTATGTATGAGTTAAATCAACCAATGAAGCAGCCCTCTGTATGTATGAGTCCAATCAAGCAGCCCTCTGTATGTATGAGTCAAATCATCAAATCAAGCAGCTTTCTGTATATATGGGTCCAATCAACCTATCAAGCAGCCTTCTGTATGTGGGAGTCCAATCAAGCAGCCCTCTGTATGTATGAGTTAAATCAGAGGAATTTTTTTTGTCAATTGAGTGTATATACTCTATAAAAACAGTAGGGGATACGCGGAAATTACTTAAACTTTAAAAATTTGTAATAGATCTTAATTTCTAGTAATAGTTGTATGATAATAATAATATACGCATTGGGAACAAATTACAAGTGGAAGCGAAGTATGACAGTAGATGCTATGACTACAAGTGATCTTGAAGAACTTAAGGGGTGACATTGGAAATTTTAAAGTTGACATTTTTGGATCTGTAGTGCGAAATACTGCCACCATTTGCCAAACATTCACTCAATCGACGAGGCACACTACGTATGAGTCTCCCAATGGCGATTTGAGGGAGTCTGTCCCACTCCGCTTGCAGCGTATGGCCAAGTTCAAACAACGTGTTCAGCTTCCTATGTCGTTGACGCACACGTCACTCAGTATCAATACTTCATGTCCCAGACGTGTTCAATGAGGGTAAGAGGTGGGCTCGTTGCTGACATAGACTTTGTATGGATGCCATCCTGCTGGAGCTGAAATTTACGATTCGCGCACGGTGAGCACGCGGGTTGTCGTCCTGCAAGACACAACGTCGACCAACAAGAGGTCTCAGCATGTTTTTCCTGATAGCACTGTCCAATGACCCTTCCTTACACAAAACGGAGTGGGGTTCGGTCACACCATAACCGACCCAACCCTAAATCTGTCATTTGTTCCCAAGTTGAAATTAGCTTGACGTTCATTTTGACGTCACCAGACATGACCACGCCTATCAAGGAAGTGCAAAGTGAATCGGAACTCATATGAAAATGTGACAGTTGACGAGTTACGATAAGACGTTTCGACGTTGTGTACACCAACTTCTGTGGCGATATGTAAAGGTCGACACAACACGTGGACGTCGAGCATGGAGATGAGCTGCATGTAGACAAATTCTCACTGTCTGACCCATAACTCCTTCTCTAGTTGCCTGATGAAAGTTTGCAGCAATTATATTCGCCGTTTGAGCTCGATTTCGTAGAGCCTGGTTTCGGATCAATCGTCAACATTTTGGGTTTGTTGGTACAGGATCCATAGTCTTCTAATCACAGACTGTGAAACATTGAAGTACTGGCCCCAAACACAAACAAAGAATGAAATCAAGTAAATCACAACTGTACGATGAGCAGAAGGAGTAAGATGGACAGAAATAATGATGTCACTTGCTTGCTAAGTGTGTCTATACCGAAACGCCACAATCATTGTAGTTCATTGTAATAAAGAAGTTGTGTATTCATAGAAGTATTCCCCTTATACTCATTGCATTCATCATCCTAAATACAACTTTCTGATCATTGAATGTATATGGCAGAATGAAAGAAATATGTTGTTAATCCAACAGTGTCAAATATGATAACGTTTCACAGGTTAAGGCACGTATTTTGATACGATACTTGGAAACGGCACGACATGTGTCAGTCAAACTTGGATAAAGTATCGTGGATTGACAAACTAATCAGGATTATTCCAGAAAGATGGTTTGTGAATAATACATGAATCAATATATAGCTATTCAGTGGTTCATATCTCACTGTAATCATTTCGTTGGCGCGCAAATGATATCAAAGGTAGGACTATCTACCGCAGATGTCATCTTCCATATAACCTTGTAGGTTAGTATATACCTGAGAAGTCCTCATATCAATATGGAGTGATGTACAAATATCACACAGCACTGAGTCCAGATTTAGTTTCTTTACATAATATTCTCTTGTCCACTCAAGATATTCATTATAAGCTTGGTCGTTTTGATCTAGATATTTGATGTATTCTGCCAGTTCCTCTGTACTTCGGTACTCTAGAACGTTGATAAAGGAGTGTGGTGGGGCAACGCGAGTGTAATCACCCCCTCCCGATACTATAGGTATCTGGTGTCTATGCAGGGACGACCAGAATTTTTCTGTGATATAGTCGCGACAGTAGCTATTCTCAAAGGCCAGATAAAACTTATAGTGTTTCAATACTTGGTCCGTTTTGTCTGCTGTGAGATTCATTTCACCACAGTCTCCAAAGGTGTCAATATGAATGAATTTCCTCAGTTCCCTCACAAGGTTTGCCCGTTTCGCCTGGTCATTACAATTGCTCGCTACCCATGCCACACCGAGGCTTTTTGTACTTGCGAAGTTTTTCACACCACGATTTGGAAATTCTCTTCTAAATGTTCCACCATATGCCGAATACACTTCACTGTCACGTCTATATGTACTGGTCCAGTTAAAAATATTGGCATATTTGTCAAAATTGTCTGCTGCATTCGGCGGAGCTTCTCTAGTATGAAATATCCACACTTGGTTTGATAGGCGATGCAGGGGCAGAATGTCCAAGTCTTGAGCATGAAACAAAACTGCTTGACTTTCCCGCAGACGTGTTTTGTCCTTGGTCAAATGACATTTATAATCACACATATCGAATATTGTTGAGAAATTCGCCGCCCAATTGACATCCTTGAACCATGGCGTCCACAGAAGTATTGATATTGGGGGTGCTGCACCGCGTCTAATGTTTCCATGAAAATGTCTCACATACGGTCCCCCTCCTTTACGGGGTTTACTAATTAGATAATGCGGGTCCCATTCCCGTCTATCTGTGGGTTTACGTTTCATGAAAGCAATGATAATCATGATAATTACAAAAGTCCCAAGTAAATAGTATTTTCGTCTCATTATTTTCTTGAATTGGAATACAATAATTTATTGCACTTAACCATAGAATCTAGATCTGCGCTATGTGGCTCAGAATACCATAGACACCGAACGTTCATGTAAGCGATGGGTAGGTGTTTCAAGTTTGTGTGGGTTGATCAGACGATCGTGTCAAGGAGCCACCTTAAACCATACACTCTGATATAATAGTGCAAACGCTGATATAAAATTTGAGCTTCAGTAAAACTTGAATGTGCCTGAGTGTCAGGTCCTGGTCTCCTCTCTTACCATGGCCACTATTTTGGATGTTTCAGCATTATATTCTCACACAATCAATGTGTTCATATCATTCAGGAAACAAATTGGTCTTTTCACCTGTAATAAAAATTAAAAACATATAATTGTTAATATCGAATGTCGTAACCTGATACAACAATGATGTCAGTCACTCATATATGTGTGTTAACAACGTCGGATACCGAACCTGAACCTTCCCTTCCTGTCCGTACTGTAGGCCGAGGATTGAACATAGACTCATTTTAAAGAAAACACGTAAGTTTAGCTACACTTCTTAACCTTCTTAACTAACACGGTCGACAATGTGTTCACAAATGTTACTGGACAGAAAACGTTTTTACTATGTAAACTTTGATACACGGTGGGGGCAGAAAGAGGAACTCGAGAGACTTCTCATTAGACCTGAGTTATGTCTGATGATAGGGAAACGAGAGTGGTACATCGGGAGCTAATGAACCCTTTAGAAGCCGCGCATTCTGATTGGTTGAAGATGGACCAGCCGGGGAGACGTCACGCTATAAAAAGTTCGCCAGCTGTACGAAGCGTGACGCAATAACTGGGTATCCAGTCTTTGAATGGACCTGGTCGCATGACATGAATAATGCTTTTATTAAATGGATTAATATTAAACCTAACCTTTGTTTTCATACGTGTTCAATAAGCAATGTAATCGAATAAACAGAAATATCCCTTTATAAGCCTCTCTTTAACATGAATACCCGTAGGAAAGGTTTATTATCAGTTATAGTTGCATCATGCACGCTGGGGGATGGGGGGAGTATTTGTCCAGTATTTACGTTAATCTAAAACACCCCGCTTCCTTTTCTGGACCTATTAAACTATATCACAATGTAAAAACGGAGAACAAATTTGAAAGAGGATCACATCACATTAAGAAAAGGATTGTTTCCGTAGATGCCTATTCGCCCTAGAGGACATGGAGGTACAAGCTCAAGCGAACGGATTGGTGACTCCAGGTTTGAAGGCTTGGTGAGATATGGACAGATGTATTGCTTCTGACAATGATGGTGTCAAGTACCACCTTATAACTCTCAATGTTGTTTTCAAGATATCTGTGGCTGGAACCGATGAAGAAAAAAGGCCCTGAGGCATATACCCAATACCACTGATCGTTTTTTGCCAGTCAATGAAGTTTCTGTTCACAAACCTATTGACTTAAAACCAACTATACAACTGCAACTGAAATATTACATCCAAATAGGGAAAGCATCAGCCTATAAGAGGCTATAATAAGGCTGTCAGTACAGAAATCGTCTCAATTGGTCAGCAACAACCCACCAGTGCCTATCAGAAGAAGCAGATTCTCAAGCTGGAGACCTAATAAATTACAAGAATGTGTTAGATTTGAAAGTTCGGATGCAATAATTTGGTTACTGAAAATTCTTAAAACATCGCTAACTTAACAGTATTAACTTCGGTATTAATCTCGTAAAGAATAAGAACGTATGGCCAAGGTGATGTTTCAACGCTTTTTTGTCATAGTAAATATTCATTCCAAAAACATGACACAAAAGTGTTAAGTGGGAAACTAGTATAAAATCATACAGGTAACATTAAAATTCCGCTTTACTATTACTTATCGTAATATAATTTACCTTGATAATAAGTGGTGAGTGAAGTGAAACGCGAGATGAGTTATGCATGTCTGTAAGGATAGCGTTCGAGTGACTACATCCGACTCTGCTGGTAAAACACGATCAAATGACATTACCGCGTAATGTTGTAATCTTATAACATACGCACTTTTGTGGGATATGGGTTTTCACTTAAGGGTTAAATAGAGAATGCCCCTCACACAGACATGAATTGAACTAGCCCACATAATGGTTTAAACAAAAGATATGAGAGGCGTGACTTTGTTCTCGTTATAGTGCGGGGCTTCTCTCTGCTATTGCACCACGCCTTCTTCTATCAAAGCAACACGTGACTACCATAATTATACAACATATTCGATTCTTGGATATATGTTTTCCTGGCGTTATTATAGGAAGTCAGGTACTTACCGAATGAATCTAGCTACGACCAATGGACGAGGCTCACAGGAAAATATCACGGCGACGGCATATGACCCTTCAGATGACAACAACGCACTTGACCTGAATAATACTGAACTGCGGCCTGTATTATCCGTGCACAAGTACAGACGTGTTGTGGGGGCCCTTATCGTCATGGCAGTCGTCTTGAGTCAGCAGAAATCCTGCACGCAGACACTCACTGATGTGGTATCTCACTACAGAAGCTCCCGCTATAACGCAGTCATTTTCAAGAAGCCATGAGTGATCTCAACAAATTACCGCCGAAATAACATGTAAAGCCAAACACAAGTTCTGTCTCAACATTAAAACATCTGTTTCCCATATCGTGTATTCCAGCCTGATCACGACCGCGGTAACATACTTGACGGTAGTGTGTTTTTTTTGCAGATAGTCAAAAACTGCCATAATATCGTGAACAGACCAAGCAACGTCAGTCACAGAACTCTCATAATATTGTGTGCACCTCAAACAATGTCAGTGACAAAACTGCTGTAATATCGTGTGCAGATCAAACAACGTCAGTGACAAAACTGCTGTAATATCGTGTGCAGATCAAACAATGTTAGTGACAAAACTGCTGTAATATCGTGTGCAGATCAAACAATGTTAGTGACAAACTGCTGTAATATCGTGTGCAGATCAAACAATGTTAGTGACAAAACTGCTGTGATATCATGTGCAGATCAAACAATGTTAGTGAGAAAACTGCTGTAATATCGTGTGCAGATCAAACAATGTTAGTAACAAAACTGCTGTAATATCGTGTGCAGATCAAACAATGTTAGTAACAAAACTGCTGTAATATCGTGTGCAGATCAAACAATGTTAGTGACAAAATTGCTGTAATATCGTGTGCAGATCAAACAATGTTAGTGACAAAACTGCTGTAATATCGTGTGCAGATCAAACAATGTTAGTGAGAAAACTGCTGTAATATCGTGTGCAGATCAAACAATGTTAGTAACAAAACTGCTGTAATATCGTGTGCAGATCAAACAATGTTAGTAACAAAACTGCTGTAATATCGTGTGCAGACCAAACAATGTTAGTGGCAAACTGTCATAATATCGTGTGCAGATCAAACAATGTTAGTAACAAAACTACTGTAATATCGTGTGCAGATCAAGCAATGTTAGTGACAAAACTGCTGTAATATCGTGTGCAGATCAAACAATGTTAGTGACAAAATTGCTGTAATATCGTGTGCAGATCAAACAATGTTAGTGACAAAACTGCTGTAATATCATGTGCAGATCAAACAATGTTAGTGACAAAACTGCTGTAATATCGTGTGCAGATCAAACAATGTTAGTGACAGAACTGTCATAATATTGTGTGCAGATCAAACAATGTTAGTGACAAAACTGCTGTAATATCGTGTGCAGATCAAATAATGTTAGTGACAAACTGTCATAATATCGTGTGCAGATCAAACAATGTTAGTGACAAAACTGCTGTAATATCGTGTGCAGATCAAACAACGTCAGTGAGAAAACTGCTGTAATATCGTGTGCAGATCAAACAATGTTAGTGACAAAATTGCTGTAATATCGTGTGCAGATCAAACAATGTTAGTGACAAAACTGCTGTAATATCGTGTGCAGATCAAACAATGTTAGTGACAAAACTGCTGTAATATCGTGTGCAGATCAAACAATGTTAGTGACAAAACTGCTGTAATATCGTGTGCAGATCAAACAATGTTAGTGACAAAATTGCTGTAATATCGTGTGCAGATCAAACAATGTTAGTGACAAAACTGCTGTAATATCGTGTGCAGATCAAACAATGTTAGTGAGAAAACTGCTGTAATATCGTGTGCAGATCAAACAATGTTAGTAACAAAACTGCTGTAATATCGTGTGCAGATCAAACAATGTTAGTAAGAAAACTGCTGTAATATCGTGTGCAGACCAAACAATGTTAGTGGCAAACTGTCATAATATCGTGTGCAGATCAAACAATGTTAGTAACAAAACTACTGTAATATCGTGTGCAGACCAAGCAATGTTAGTGACAAAACTGCTGTAATATCGTGTGCAGATCAAACAATGTTAGTGACAAAATTGCTGTAATATCGTGTGCAGATCAAACAATGTTAGTGACAAAATTGCTGTAATATCGTGTGCAGATCAAACAATGTTAGTGACAAAACTGCTGTAATATCGTGTGCAGATCAAACAATGTTAGTGAGAAAACTGCTGTAATATCGTGTGCAGATCAAACAATGTTAGTAACAAAACTGCTGTAATATCGTGTGCAGATCAAACAATGTTAGTAAGAAAACTGCTGTAATATCGTGTGCAGACCAAACAATGTTAGTGGCAAACTGTCATAATATCGTGTGCAGATCAAACAATGTTAGTAACAAAACTACTGTAATATCGTGTGCAGACCAAGCAATGTTAGTGACAAAACTGCTGTAATATCGTATGCAGATCAAACAATGTTAGTGACAAAATTGCTGTAATATCGTGTGCAGATCAAACAATGTTAGTGACAAAATTGCTGTAATATCGTGTGCAGATCAAACAATGTTAGTGACAAAACTGCTGTAATATCGTGTGCAGATCAAACAATGTTAGTGACAAAATTGCTGTAATATCGTGTGCAGATCAAACAATGTTAGTGACAAAACTGCTGTAATATCGTGTGCAGATCAAACAATGTTAGTGAGAAAACTGCTGTAATATCGTGTGCAGATCAAACAATGTTAGTAACAAAACTGCTGTAATATCGTGTGCAGATCAAACAATGTTAGTAAGAAAACTGCTGTAATATCGTGTGCAGACCAAACAATGTTAGTGGCAAACTGTCATAATATCGTGTGCAGATCAAACAATGTTAGTAACAAAACTACTGTAATATCGTGTGCAGACCAAGCAATGTTAGTGACAAAACTGCTGTAATATCGTGTGCAGATCAAACAATGTTAGTGACAAAATTGCTGTAATATCGTGTGCAGATCAAACAATGTTAGTGACAAAATTGCTGTAATATCGTGTGCAGATCAAACAATGTTAGTGACAAAACTGCTGTAATATCGTGTCCAGATCAAACAATGTTAGTGACAAAATTGCTGTAATATCGTGTGCAGATCAAACAATGTTAGTGACAAAACTGCTGTAATATCGTGTGCAGATCAAACAATGTTAGTGAGAAAACTGCTGTAATATCGTGTGCAGATCAAACAATGTTAGTAACAAAACTGCTGTAATATCGTGTGCAGATCAAACAATGTTAGTAAGAAAACTGCTGTAATATCGTGTGCAGACCAAACAATGTTAGTGGCAAACTGTCATAATATCGTGTGCAGATCAAACAATGTTAGTAACAAAACTACTGTAATATCGTGTGCAGACCAAGCAATGTTAGTGACAAAACTGCTGTAATATCGTGTGCAGATCAAACAATGTTAGTGACAAAATTGCTGTAATATCGTGTGCAGATCAAACAATGTTAGTGACAAAATTGCTGTAATATCGTGTGCAGATCAAACAATGTTAGTGACAAAACTGCTGTAATATCGTGTGCAGATCAAACAATGTTAGTGACAAAACTGTCATAATATCGTGTGCAGATCAAACAATGTTAGTGACAAAACTGCTGTAATATCGTGTGCAGATCAAATAATGTTAGTGACAAACTGTCATAATATCGTGTGCAGATCAAACAATGTTAGTGACAAAACTGCTGTAATATCGTGTGCAGATCAAACAATGTTAGTGAGAAAACTGCTGTAATATCGTGTGCAGATCAAACAATGTTAGTGACAAAACTGCTGTAATATCGTGTGCAGATCAAACAATGTTAGTGAGAAAACTGCTGTAATATCGTGTGCAGATCAAACAATGTTAGTAACAAAACTGCTGTAATATCGTGTGCAGATCAAACAATGTTAGTAACAAAACTACTGTAATATCGTGTGCAGACCAAACAATGTTAGTGGCAAACTGTCATAATATCGTGTGCAGATCAAACAATGTTAGTAACAAAACTACTGTAATATCGTGTGCAGACCAAGCAATGTTAGTGACAAAACTGCTGTAATATCGTGTGCAGATCAAACAATGTTAGTGAGAAAACTGCTGTAATATCGTGTGCAGATCAAACAATGTTAGTGACAAAACTGTCATAATATCGTGTGCAGATCAAACAATGTTAGTGACAAAACTGCTGTAATATCGTGTGCAGATCAAACAATGTTAGTGACAAAACTGCTGTAATATCGTGTGCAGATCAAACAATGGTAGTGACAAAACTGCTGTAATATCGCGTGCAGACCAAACAATGTTAGTTGCAAACTGTCATGATATCGTGTGCAGATCAAACAATGTTAGTAACAAAACTACTGTAATATCGTGTGCAGACCAAGCAACGTGAGTCACAGAACTGTCATACACGAGTTTTAAAAAGGGCACCGATACCACAGAAGGACAACATTCCATAACTCACAAACAGATAATATGTTTTTTTGAATCATGGGACGTTTGGCGATAAAGCCGCGACAAGACTGTTTTAATTGGATATACAGATCAGGCAGTGGGACACAGACCAATATCACTGGAATGTTTTCGACGACAGCAGCCATGTTTATGGAACAGATCGAAAAGGTACATGTTAATAATAACGTGACAGAACGCACACCAGGACCGAGTGGCCAATGTTCCCGGGTGGGGAGACTCGCTCTGTCACTTACACAGTCGATCTCTGCCGCGTTTTACTGACACCAGGTCAGTCAGGTTTTGTAGATAAAGGTATTACATGATGTGGGGCAATGTCATAGAACCACGTGAATGTACATACGTAAGATCCGGCGACGTGAGGAGGTATTTATTGACATTTACAGATAGGGCTGGAGATTAAGGGTAGAGGGGTATGATAAGAGGGGATACGTCGAATGTTTGCTGAATATATTAAACAATCAAAAGGCATAGAATTTTGGTGCATTTGGAAATATATTGAACCAATTAGGTATTTTAGATATAGATGAAATTTTAATAAAAGTATTGAAATGTTTTGCACTATTTTAAATAAAAGTATTGAAATGATTTGCACTTTAGTAATATCCTTGAACGTGGTGGAGCTTTACATACATATACATGCGTGAGTGTATGACAATAAGTGTGAGGTTGTATGTGAGGATGTAACTGAGTGTGATCTTGTGTGAGCGTAACAATGAGTGTGAGATTGTATTTGAGGATGTAACTGAGAGTGATCTTGTGTGAGTGTGACAATGAGTGTGAGGGTGTATGTGAGGATGTAACTGAGTGTGATCTTGTGTGAGTGTGACAATGAGTGTGAGGGTGTATGTGAGGATGTAACCGAGTGTGATCTTGTGTGAGTGTGACAATGAGTGTGAGGGTGTATGTGAGGATGTAACTGATTGTGATCTTGTGTGAGTGTGACAATGAGTGTGAGGTTGTATGTGAGGATGTAACTGAATGTGATCTTGTGTGAGCGTAACAATGAGTGTGAGGGTGTATGTGAGGATGTAACCGAGTGTGATCTTGTGTGAGTGTGACAATGAGTGTGAGGGTGTATGTGAGGATGTAACTGATTGTGATCTTGTGTGAGTGTGACAATGAGTGTGAGGTTGTATGTGAGGGTGTAACTGATTGTGATCTTGTGTGAGTGTGACAATGAGTGTGAGGGTGTAACTGAGTGTGATCTTGTGTGAGTGTGACAATGCGTGTGAGGGTGTATGTGTAAGAGCATGTGAGTGTGACTTTGATTGAGTGTGTGTGAGTGTGACCGATGGGTCTAAGGACGTACTTGTATTTGATTTTTTTTGGAGAGTGACGATGAGTGTGAGTATGTTCGTGAAAGTTAGTGTGTGTAGCGATGAGTGTGACGATGTACATGTGTGTGTTTGAGTGTGACGATGAATGTAAGTATGAACGTGTGTGTCTGTCAGTGGAAGGATATTTGGGAGGATGTTTTAAATTATATGTTGCCTCTGTGGACTTCAAAAAGGCATTCGATTTTGTGGATAGACGTCGATTATGGAAATGTTTAAAAGCACATCTTCGATGACAAAATGTATATAATACTTAAATCAATTTATCAAAATTTTAAATCATGTTTTCGATGTGATGGCTCATCTCAGTGTCAACCATGATGCATGTTGTTGGAGGTTGGTTTCATATAACTTGGGCCATTGCGAGCAGCATATATCATTCTATTGTTACCTCATAGCATAGAAAGGGAACAGAAGAATACCACTCAGGTGTACTGTTAGCTCGAACAGTTATGTTGCCCCTAAAAGTATAGCCTTCATTCCATATCACCACGACTTGAGACAATGCATTAGCCGGATGTATGGATTTCACAATACCATTCTGATTCACGCAAGTGCATTACCGTGACAGGGGCTTCAGTGGGCATGTTTACTCACAAATGAGGGGGGGGCTGTTTCATCCCAGATATCTCAGCAATAATCTATCAAGATACATTGAGAGAGATCCCGCGGCTGGTAAAACTGACTGAGAGAGTGTATGTCATTAATTTCTTGCTTGCCGAATTATTACAGTATGGAGACCAGATGACAGCAGAATATTTTGTCAATGATACAAATATGAGTTGTATCTACGATAATTGTTGGCGTGATAGTCAGTTTTGTCGAGCTTGCGTCCCTTATTGACATCGCCATGTGCACCACATGCTATACAGCCTTATGCACTCCAAGCTTCCCTTTCAAACCGGAAGTAGCAAAATGAAAAGGACAATTATATCTTGTAAAGACCTCGATTCCATCCATGCGAATAAGATTTGTGAGAAGGTAAATTATGTGAGACTACTGAATGACATACATTCTTCTATAAAGCGGGAGGACGATATACCTTCATTCCAATCAACAATATACAATAAAAACTATAGTCTCAATCAGGGTCACAGTACTCATTAATTTCTTTATAAAATCCGCATTTAATTGGAAACGTACTTCTGATTAATTGGTATAAAAACAAGATAAGTCAAAAGTGAACACAAAGACTTTTGTTTCGTATTTGCATTCAGTCTAGCTATTTTACTTAATGACATGCGATCATAAAAGCAATACATTTGGAAATGGGGTTGTTTTTCATATTCATTGTCGTTGTTTTATTCATCCCATGACAGGACCTGTTGGCAGTTTTCTGATTGGCCTAAGCAGTTGCAGAACGGCCGTCGTCATCGCAGGGCTGGATTCGTGTCTTGTTTTCACCCTGGGAAGCTGTAATCAGATATGAGGATACTCTTTGTGACGTTTGGCTGTATTTTAGGTAAAGCACATGATGTCCACTCACAACATTCAGGCCAGTCAGACCATATTACAGCAACGTCAGCTAACAAGAACAGAAACATGCCAAATGCCAAACTTGCGATGTTAACCATATTCTGCAGTTGAGTAAATCATACTTGATCCACCTAGACTGAGGAGAATACGAGACTCTTACCTGTACATCTATATGTCCATAGACTTATATTCAAGGCACAGTCATATCAACCGTCTTTTCTGCCTTTGGTTCAGGTGTTGGTCGTGGAATTTTAACAAACTACCCGTTTCTTCTTATCGTGTTAGGTACATGTCTTTTCAGAATGGGATTTTCAATCATTATGACCTTCATGCCTGACTTCTTCAACTTCAGTGGCGCAACATCACTAGAGTCAGCCATGGCTATGTGAGTTACACGAATAGAAAGTCTTATAACACGTGTTCGTGTAGGTGTTCTGACAAACGATCAACGCATCGGATCAGTGCTTGTGCTGGCAGGAAACTGCGGGCTATCAGCCATCCTAACTCTACTTCTTCCATTCATTGTTCACTCGACTGAAGGACGATACATCTACTCCATTTGCATTCGTGCGTACTTTTAACGTCAATATTTGTTATCCTTGGGCCAATAACGTTTGAGAAAGTTGGACTGGAGAACCTATCATATGGATTTGGATTCATTTTACTCAGTACGGGATTAATGAACTTGATAGGCCCACCTGTAGCAGGTAATGCATAACATCGAGCTGTAGTGATCACTGTGCTCCAATTGTTCCCACTATACCTTAGATATTATTATCATTTCTTTAGGATACTGGTGACTGAATGTGTGACAAACATTTTGGATGAGAAATGACACAATGTTTAATGAATAGAGCTTTAATGTGTCTATATTTTCTGATATACCGATCATTCCACGAGGCTCTGTTATCGGTTCTAGTTTACTAGTTCTACTAATAGTACTTTAGTCAAACGAACACTGCATGTTGTCCTATCATTGTACAGTAATCGTGTTTTTGTGTAAGATTCTCTTCACTGCAGTTCAAGTAAGAAATCTGACCAACTCCAACTACGCAGCGTTTGTTTGCAGGTAAGTGTTGATCACAGCATACCTATTATTTTATGTATCTGTCTTATAAAATTTTCAACGATGACAAACGTATATTGAAAATATATTTTTATTTCTTTCAACGGGTCTTCTGTTTGTTACAAGTATGTGTGTATTTCTGTCGGAAATGGTTAAAAAGAAAGACCGGGTAGCTCTCGTATCGGCATCAATTATCATCGATGAACCTTCTGGTTTGTCCACAGTTGGGAATGGAGCAAGGAATTCGCTACTTAATTAAACAGTCTTAGATACAATGCATCTTAAAGAAACGAATATATGAACTTCCTCAGAGAGTTTAGTGTCATATCCGCCACATGTAAGCATAGTAGAAAAAAAGAATACATCACCATATCCTAACAAAATCTGAGAAGTTATCTGGTACTCACTGAAACCTGCTTCTTGTTATTTGTAATGTAATGATGACCCTGAGATTGATAAGGAGCATGTTCGGCACATGCATTTATCAGTTTGCATTTGTCTTTATCTAAATGTTTGCTGTGTTTATAACACTTTAGTGCTGTGACCGAAGAACGCTACACAAAACGCTCATTTAGTCGCTGACTAAGATTATGTCATAAGATATTTGGCTAATAATATTATACCCAAGTTATGTTTTGACAGGGAAAAGCGAATTTTACGTCACGCTGGAAACACTCAACGCTTAATGAGAATTCCTGATATCACTTAGCCATTAAACTGTATGGTTTTTGCAAATAATGTACGAGTACAGCCTGCATTCGGCTTCTGGCATCAGAAGACGGTGAAAATGGTCTTGAGTGTAAGAGAAACACCTGGTGACATACAGTGACTGCAACTGTATTACCAGAGGCTATTAGTCGTATTGTTTACGTAATACAGATTATGACATATGAAGTTTTGACATCGTCTCCATGTATTGTCATCACCTTGTCTAACATGTTAATGATAGTTTACAACTAACATTACAAAAGTGATAATCAATACTTTTAGAGTGCAATTTTGACAAGCAATCAGTTTCTTTACTTTGTGTCAGGTGTGTAAAGTCATTTCACACCTGTATATGTGCTCTGCTTCTACCTCCTTTCGTTTTGGTGGATAACCGTGACCTCTGTCACATCGAAACTACTTTTTTCATTCATAAAAAATCGCGAGACGTCATTCTATTTGCAACTACAATGCAGAACTGAAGCAATCTCATGGATGCGAAAGACATTTACACACACTTTACTAAACCAAAGAAGATAGTCACACGCATCAACTTCGCTTTGCATTCTGCATTAGTATGCACAGAGCTACTACAGACATTATTTGATCGAGCTATATCCATTTGCAATGTACTACAACCGATCGACAGATCGAGGGTCCCTATGAGCGTGACGCACCCAACCACTTTCTCGACTTTCAATTTGATTTAGCATAAAAGTGTGGCCGATGTTGTTTTTTGTACATATTTGTTTTAATTTCACTTTAGGTTTTTACATATATCTATTATAAATAACTAGTTGTCAGTTTTAGTCAGCTATAACAAAGTGTATCTGGACTGTTTTACCTACTAACTGCCCCATGGCCAGAAGCTTCATATGCTGATTGGCCAAGCTAACACCTATTGTTAAACTGCATGCTTTGATTACACTGCATACTCTCTCAGCACATGAACAGACAGAACTGCTCAGACCAGCAAAGGATAAAAAGGTAATATTAAATAAGGTGAGTTAAATGGTTATAATCTCTATCTTGCGTTGCATTGAAATAATACAGTATGTTTAAAATGTTATATTAAGTAAACTAAATGTATGTTATCTAAAATAAATGTTGATTAAATCTTATTATTTAAATCTGCATAAGATAAGCTAAACAACTAAACTTTATCACTAGAATATATTCTATCACTTCAATTAAATATGTGTGAAAGTGTTTTACTTCAAGAATGTTTTAAAAAGCTTTATAATGTACCGATTTAGAGGTGATACATGCGAATCATTGTAAATATAATGTGTGTATTACTTAATGTTAAATAGTGTTTTAGTTTATGCATTATATATTCAGATCATCTATGGTGTTGCCATACGTGTGGCAATTGGGATACACACCCTTGTATCATCCAAAGGGTATGCATTGTGTTATTTATATTTGTCTAATACTTAAGATGTAATCTAAATGTTATGACCACATTCAATGTAATATTATAATATCATTCATTTCTGTCTGAAAGTGTTGTAGATGTTTATACAGAATGTTTAAGCGTTATTGTGTATATATTATAGTGAAATGAAAGTCAATGAGTTATCGCAATTGCATGTATATTACTGCATATGTTTTATTATAATCGTTTAGCATACAGTCGATCTAGTGTTTTAGTGACTCATATATGTAATAGTTACTTGTAACAAGCCTATGCTATGGATCTAGCATTGATGGTAATGTTTTACCTATTATTTTTTTATGTAATTATGTGTTTCAGGGTGTCTGATATATTAGATCCTTGATCTTTGGCATCTGCAATAAAGACCTCAACCCGTGGCATGTGTTTGTTGATTCGTAAAAGACATGCACTAAACTGCTACAAAAGGATAAGCGTGGTGAATTGAAGTCAGTTTTAACTTACTGAATATATATCTGGACTTTCGTTGAATGCTCTGGTTTTGCCATCAGTGTCCCGTTCGAAGCATATTTTGTGGCATTCTTTCGTGATCGGTGTTTGTTCATGAATAAACATACACGTCTGCACGACCAGATCGCTCAAAGTGAACAGTTCCGATACAAACCATTTACAAAATCCGTGGAAGTAGGCATGACTTCTGATTTTGTGGCCCAGAACATTCCAAATGCGAACAATAACATTCCCTAGCGTAAAACACTGTGAGTAGATCACGGTTGTCTTTTCTTATTCCGATGGTGACCTTGACCTTCGTTCGAAGCTGTCACTGACATGCAAGTAGACTTCATTTTGTTGATTTTGACGTTTTCAGAATCGGGTCGTACAGTTAACATGAACGTCTTCGGCGATCACTCTGATTTCCCTCTTCCACAATGGTACGGACAGGACATATATTCAGCTTATAGATCAAGGAAACCGCAAAAATTTGATTGCACAGCCGGGAACTCCGGCGGTGCGAGTGACCGCACGGTGCCAATTGACTTTTTGAATTTTCTTATATGTGTCATGCGTACGAACAACAATGAGCTTGAATTCATTGAATAAATTTAAATTCTTAAAATAGGATCTTGAGCGTCGAAGCTATCATGTTTGCACACACAACAGCAAGAACATGTTGTTGATGCGTATGCATAGAAATGTCAACAATGCCCGTATCTGGGCATATATCAATATTCATGCACAACCAGATTTGCAACTGGTTTTAGTTTGATCTGTCAACGTAAGAAAGTTTTTATGTATTTACACATAAATACATATATTGACATGGGTAATAAACAAAATACCACACTAATTCTCGTTAGATACCATTTTTACGAAACACGTGAACTTTCGCTCGTATCTTACGAGAATGAGTACCTAACGTCAATATTGGCTATCCATCCCAACACATATGGATTTTGATTCATTTTCCCAGTATGGGTGGAATAAAGCTGATAGTTCCACAATAACAAGTTAAATCAAATATCCATGAATGCATTTTGTTGGTTGATTCAGTTGTCTTTTTCAACAACATCTGCATCTTATCGATGAAGTAAATCACGGCTTATCCAGGTAGTTTAAGTCTCCACATGTCGATTTGCAGGGATGCACCCCTTTTATTCGAAGAGGTGTCATATCACAAATAAGCCCAATCAAAATTTGCGCTCTTCCACTCGCGAAATAAAAGCCTGCTAGTTTCCCCGACATACAGGTTATATTTTATATGCGCTTCATCAATTTGTAACTCAGATACACGCGCCATCGTGATTTACAGTTGCCTCCCTTACGACAATAACCCACCCCCTCAAATGCAACAATCTTCAGACACAGGGGCTTGTGACGCAAACATTAACTTTATAAAAGGAAAGAGTTTTCGATTCCGTGCCGAAATCCGTGCTCAAAATTTGTACCAATGTTTCTTAGATTGTGTACCCAATTATCACGCGTCAAAACACGCTGAATCGATGGTACCTGTCACGCCTCCCATCGTCAATCTTTCCTAGAACCATAAACCTTATGGACGGGATGGTATAATGAGTTTACAAACATTTATTCATCTCAATCGACTCTTTGCCATGCTTCCTTTACCAAAGACAACTTGGTCTTGATATACCCTGCACTGAAAAAAAACCCAACGATCTGATTGTCTAAAATATCCAAGAGAACTGTTCCATTCACATCGTCAGGAAATGATTTGGAAGAATATTTTCAGTGCGGGGTATGCATGTTTGCCTTACTAGTCCCTGTGTTCGTGACGAACTCATTCCTTTCTGAGACAAGCCGGATCGAGACTCATGCGTTTGTTTCTTATCTTATGTTTGCAATTTCTTCCTTCTTATTGAAATTAGATGACACAAACTGAGAATACAAAGCTTGTTTTCAAATTAGATGACACAAACTGAGAATACAAAGCTTGTTTTCAGTTTTAGAAAATGTCCACATTGAACTTTTAAGACCTCTTCCGTCAAGAATCGAATTTTGATTTCATCTTCCTAGCTTGAATTTGTAATTAATAACTTATTTATTTCATGCCTGAGTTTGTCACACACGTCTTTCTATGTATGATGTGTGGTTTACCAAGTACTTTATAGTTCTGAAAGGTTTTGAGGAATTATATTTTGCAAACAATCTGTAACAAATATTTTAATTCATCAACGAAATAAAGGTATGGGATACGGATCAGGCGTGTCATGTGGGGGTAGATTGGAAAACCAGATAATCCTTATATAATTATTATACCAATTAAAACCGTTTAAAATGTAATTAACTACTGTTACAATCCTGATATGTATCCAATAAGAAAACATATCGAAATAAACCCACCCCTCTAAAAGAATCATCGTAACAGCAACGGTTGGCAGTTGAATGTAGACATAATTTGTACAACAGTGTAATATTTGACAAAATATGTATATACAGCTTTACAAATACAAACTGTCATTTGGTACACATATACATATCGACGAATACTGTGCAAGGTATTTACATAAGCTTGTTCACTTATCCATAAATATAAAACCAACCAATTCCCAGCAAAATATGAATGACCAGTGAAAATGAAATCTTTCTTCACTGAGCTATGTTAGAGAGATGCCGTTTGCGGTTTCATAAGCTTGGTTCTTGACTGATTGATTGATCATTAAAAGTTTTATAGGTGTTCGGGCAACTAGGCCCATTTAGACCTTGCCCATGATAAAGGTTTGCTAAGTACCTAGATATTTCATAAAGTAGTAAAAGTGCCACACGCTTTATATGCGCAAGAATGACATTCTGAACATCATGGCGAACGATATTTCTAGTACATAAAAGTCCAGCTAATGAGAGGTCAATATTGAGAACTGTAAAAGAATCCACCATTACCTTACGCTGATTTACATATTTTTGACAATGCAGTAAATAACGAGCCACATTGTCAAGCTGATTACACACTGTACACTGTGCAGAAATGTATGTTTTAATAACATTGAGATATGCACCAAGACCACAATGCCCAAGACAAAGACGAAAGTATCGATGCCATAGAAATGACGCCCTTTTAAGGATGATGCCCACCTCTTCTGCAATTTTGTTAGCACGGATTATACTGACGGTGCCTATTTCTGCAGGAAAAGGTAAAATGGTCTCATCCTGTTCTGATTCATCAAACTCTTATGCAGCTTTTGCCACTCACGCACTCACACATTTCCAAGTAATCCAACATGAGCAGAGAGGGATCCATGGAAATTCAACATCTAACAGATCTTTACTTAATTCATTATAAAGGTCGAAAATAATGTTGATCAAGTCCTGCCTCGCTGAGGAAGAACCTACACGAATTGTTTATAATGCACTGACAGAGTCTCTGAAAATTACTGCTGATACAGGCCTTAAAAATGAATCCAATGCAATGCTTCAATGATTGCTCCAGGTTCTGCAGATAATACTGACAAGTGATAGGCAAACGGATAGAAAGTTCTTTCTGTTCATAAACAATGTAGAAACCAGCACCAACGCGACCGGACACTGGGCAATTAGATCCATCAGTGTAAATCTGCATGGAATTTAACCACTGTAAACTAGTACTTCAAATATGTTCCTCAGGTTTAGCTTTAACTCGAGGTGCTGGCTCACATTTATTTACCTGTTCCAGGACATCAAGATAAACTGATGGCAGTTTAATCAACCATGGCAGCTTTTGGTGTCATCTTTTGCAACGTCACGTACAGTATGATTGAAAACAGTTCTTTGAGAATGCATCCCATAAGGTCCCATACCGTTTTTCCAAGAATCCTGAAAATATTCAACACAATCATTTAACACTTTTGACGTCGGGTATCTTCTCCCAAATGATTTCAATTTTAATATATATCGAACTTCTAATAGTTCCCGTCTGAGATCTTAAGGCATTTCATCCGAATCAACGTGTAAAGCCTCGACAGAGGTGGTTCTGAACCCTCAAAGACATAATCTTAGGGCTTTGGACTGAACAAAAACTAGTCTTGCTTTTTGAAAGGCACATGCAGATGCATAGGCTAAACATCCGCAATCAGGTCGAGATCTAATGAGGGCTCAATATAACATTAATAAACACTTCCTGTCTGCACCCCATTTGACACTGGATATACTTCTCAGAAGGTTCAGGACTTAAGTGCACTTAATTGGATAGTCCATGTGTTTCAAGGTGAGCCTCTTATGAAACCAGAAACCTAAAAATATGACTTTATCCACTAATTTTGAATTATGAGGAATCTTCTTCCGAGTACAAATAATTGCAGATGATTTAGAAGCTGAATTTTAAAACACCAATGTACACACCAATTCTGTATAAGATAGAGAGATTGTTGAACGCCTTTGAAGACAGTGTCAAAATTACTGGACCGTTTCCACAACGCTCCGTCATCTCCAAACTGTGATGTTTCAACAAGAATATTGATATTCTCAAACAAATAATTTATCATGACATTAAATAATGTTGAGCTGATCTGATAACACTTCCTTGAGGTGTTCCATTCTCTAACATGTAAATATCCGACAGACAATGCGAACTTGTATATTTCTACCCCTTAAGAAATCTTGTATATCCAATCAAGCATGCGTCCACAAACTCCAAGTTTATACAGTTTTATTATCAAACCTTCCCTCCAAAACATGTCATAAGCTTTTTCAATGTCCATGAAAACAGCCATTAAATATTCAGTGCTACCTAGGGCCTTTTTATTTTCAGTTTCAAGGTGCAGTGAATGATCAGCACAAGATCTATTTTTCCGAACGCCTGATTGAACGTCTGAAAAGAGATTGTTCTTTTCCATGAAGTAAATTAGACGGTTATTTACCATTCTCTCCATTATTCTACACATGTTAGAGGCAAGAGCAATAGGTCTGTAGGATGTGGCTTTTTTAGGATCTTTACCAGGCTTTGGAATCGGAACTACTATTGCTTTTTTCCAAGAAATCGGAAGTTTGCCTTCAAACCAAATATTATTAAAAAGTAAAAGCGTGGTTTGAAGGCTGATAAGTTGGAGTTATAACATAACTTCATCACCTGATGTCCGAGAATTCTGATTCAAGTGTTTACTTATAGTGTAAAAAGTCTGAGTTTAAGTTTTCTGTACTCGATACTTTTTGAAATGACTGTTCCAGTGCATTACTCTTGTCAATACTGACCCTTGAAGATCCGGGAGAGAATAGGTCTTCAGCAACCTATGCTTGACATAACAGGCTACTAAGCTTGTTATGGGAGGCAACTAACGGGATCCGTTGGTCAGGTTTGCTGACTTGGTTGAAACATGTCACCGATCCAAATAACAGTTCTTTTAAGGAATGCAGAAGTGCACCTATACTCAAGAAAAGCAGACGGTAAAGCCGATTTGAAAGAGAAAGAACATTTTTCTTTGCCCTCTTCCTGGCATCATGTGCTGATTGACATGTATCCGTCCACCAATAAACAGGCGGTTTAAGAGGACGTTTACAAGAACTTCTGCCTATGAATCTATTGGCAGCATCAATAATGTTAGAAACAAAGCATTTGTGAAACTGCTGTATTTCAATAGAGTTTATAGCAGGGGTGATAGTGTCAGAGCACAAAGCAGTAAATGCAGACCGGTCAGCTCTAGATCTAGAGAATATCAGTATCTCTCAGTTCAGCGATTGGGTCAAGGTGAAGGTTGGTAAACACAGGATAATGATCACTGCCAAAGGAATCATGAAAATATATTTCCCAATCACAATGCAGAGATCCAGTTGTGGAATGACAGTGGTCAAATCCAGGGCCGAAAATGAAGCAGAAGCCATGTCATATCGGGTCATAGAACCATCATTAAGAAGGAAAGGATTCTATTCGTCAAGAAGTCTCTCAATGACTTTACCACCAGCATCCAATTTATTAGCTCCCCACAATGGACTATGACTATAAAAATCCCCACACAATACTTTCAGATTGTCTGAAATATTCAATAGAGAATTATCATCTTCATTGGAAGCAATAGCATTGTTATAGACATTAATAATCGAGACTGATCTTTTATCCATCAAATAAATATTGACTGCATTCGCTTCTTAATGGGATTGTGGCAACCTAATGTCACTAAATGACAAAGATTCCTATGAGTATAGCACAACCAACCCTAAAACCAAACTGACGATCTTTACGTAGGCAGACATAACCTTCCGAACGGAATTGCTGTTTAGGATTCAAGAACGGCCCCGGAAGACATATAACATCTGGCATTGGGTCAAGACTCTTCATAAAAAACCTTAAAACCTGGACCATTATATTAGCATTTATTGATCTAGCTTTCCACTGAAGGATAAAGATAGCCATAAGAAGGATTAAGACTTCTATTGCCGAACCTTAACCATGCTCTTCAGATCATCAGGGGACAATTTTAACCCCAAGAGGAACTGGGCAGCTGTTGCTATCGTCTGGAGACTATCAGACTTGAAGGCATGAATAGTTCCAAGGTTTGCAACTATACAAATAACAAACTTGAGAAAATCAACAGGAGAGACATCGTTGAATAGAGGTTTGCAAGAAGATTCAGGCACAAGTTCAATAACAGGATCAGTCTGACATTCAACTTCAGTCTGAGTACTAGTAGTCACCATGACAGGAGGAGATACAACATCAGAAATTGGAACAACAGGAGACAGTGGTTAAGCTGCAGGGGGTGGTTTATGGAATTTTGGAATCTGACCAGGAGCAATATCTAAGTCTCCACACACCTTTCGAACAGCCTGAGAAATAAGACAGTTTACCCTCAACTCTGACTTTCTGGGTCTGGATCGCTTCCTGGTATTTAAGACAGCCTTTATATGCTGCAGAGAGAGCACCACCACAGTTCTTACATTTAAGAGAACTTTCATTGCACTCCACATATTTGTCATCTTCCCAAGGCAAGAGAGTTAACTGACTTTAAAAGTCCAGTTTCCACCCTTGTCGAACTAGTCTGGAATTACTGGGCTCGATCGTAGCGCCCCCAGTGTCTATTACCTGTTATGTCCCTTCTAAGCCTCTCCTATGGACCAATCAGATTCCAACTCTCGTATCACTAGCGCATGCTTCACACAAAATTGTGGTGCCAAGTCAGGACGATCTGATCGATAATCAATATCTATAATGTGATAAAAAGGGTCTTACATCGCGAAACGCATCACGTCACGTGAGCACCTTGATTAAAAACATGAAAAGATTTTGAAAATATCTGCTGACAACGAGTTGGTGGTGCACATGCTTTGCAATTCCTGCAATCGACCGAACAGCATTTCGATTTTAGTGTGCGATTTTGATTGGACTATGCATAGACTCGTTAGTCCAGCCAAAATGTAACTCCATAATACCAGCCTAGTTCGGCAAGGGTGGAAACTGGACTCAGTAAGAGTCAGTAAACTCCCTTGTCTCGGGAAGATGCATAATTGTGCTTCTTTCCACATTTAGCACACACATGATGAGTGCTCCTACTCTTGCCCAAGGACTGAAACTGACAGGAGGAACATACATCCGGATTTGAAAGCTCTGAAAGAAGATGACAACATGATCTGGTAAAGACTGACCAGTAAATGTGAGCAGAACAGATTTGGTGGAAACTTTATCACGTCCATGAGTCAGACGCACAGCAGAAGCACATTAGAGGTTTTACTTCGTCCTCAATTTCACTCATCTCAATATCCAGATAATACCATCGAAAACTTCACGGGTTCTCATTAATAGTTCAGGCTCATGAGTTGTGACAAAATGTTCATCAGGCTCTGTGACTAGCAAAAGTGTATGGGCAGCCTCAAGGGTTTTTGCTGTAACAATAACATCTCACCTGGTCATAGCACAGTCATGTCATAACTCTCATGACATGGAATGTACAAGGCTTAGGTAACAAAATACGAAATGGAGATTGTATTGAATCTTGTGATTCGTTTGATATTTTTCAGTAATTGTTCGGAAGATAACATTGAGATGTGTTTTCATGATTACTATGTGTTTGTAAATTATCCCCAGTACAACAATAGAGGTGAAGTCTCACTGTTGATCAGAAATGTGTTTAAACAGGGAGTAAATTTAAACATCAGTGATAGCATTGATGTTCTCTTAGATGCTAACGTTTTCGGATTTGAAAAAAGACATTTGACTTGGATTTGTTTATGTCTACCATTTATTATTTTCAGTTCAGTCTGACAAGCGCGATGTTAAGGGTATTGACTTTATTGAGTCATGTCTTCTTAAACTACTGACGCTGTACAGTGATGTTGACATTATACTAGCAGGCGATTGTTATGCTTGAACATGATCATGAGCGGATTACATACTTTACGATGATTAATGATAGTTATGTTTACATACAGAATCTGAATGATATGCAATATGTAAAAGATTCCTTTATATACCCAGGGGTGCGGTCGGATAGCCTCGTGGTTAAAACTTTCGCTCGTCACGTAGACGACCCGGGTTCGATTCCTGACATAGGTACAATGTGTGAAGCACATTTCTGGTGTCCTCTGCTGGGATAATGCTGGAATATTGCTAAGAAACCATACTCTCACTCATACATCCAGTGTTTCAAGGGAGAAGGACGTGAACGATTTTTGAAAAGAAATTATTAACCTGTGTTGCACATATGGAATACATATGCTTAATGGTCGTTTCCCAGATGATCCAAGTGGTAGCTTTACCTTTTTTGCCTCTAACGGTGGGTATCTTGTGGACTTTATAATATGCGCAATAGAGTTATTTGATTTTAATGATACTTTTAATGCTCACACACGCTCTGAATCAGATCACTTTCCTCTTTCTTGTTCAATCAGGCAAACTGTAACTATGTGCAAAAGGTTATAACTAAAGAAGCTGTTCTCCCAATTGTTCAGTACAGATGGAGACCAGAACATTCTGACATGTTTGTTCAATGCCTTCTGAATAATCTTCCTAACTGGTCTATGGATCAAGTTTATACCCTTAGTTTGTAATGACACTTAGAGTTATCCCAATGTTTATAGTCTAGTGCTAGAAAAGCTGGGAGGGGTAAATGGGTAGATTATCTGGGAAGAAAAAGTCGACCGAGGCTTTGTATGATGCAGAATGTATAACACTGAAATTAGACCAATTTAGAGCAACAGGAGAAACCAGCTACTTGAGTCAGTTTCACTTTGCTCGTAATGAATACAGAGGCCTTTGTCGCATGAAATGTGAATATCACCATGACTCTTTAGATATACATCGACTGGATACAGGTGATAAGTGAAACTCGAAACAATTTTGGACTGGTGTAAAATCCTTAATTTGGAAAGTCTTATTCCCCAGCTTCGTGTATAAGCAGTATTCAGTAGATGCCGCTGGAAGTATTGGAATTCCTGTTGAAATGTGGAAAACATGGTGGTGATGTGTTACTACCATAGTTAGGTGTTCTTTTTTATAGTATTTTTGAATCTGGTGATTTTCCATTGCATTGGTCTAAAAGTATAAATTTCCGATTTCACAAGAAAGGCAATATACAAACGATGTGAATGGACATATGAGGTAAAATATTTAAGTGTTTTAAATAATAGACTTAAAACTGTCAAGTTTGTCAAGCTGGATTTCGCACTGGCTTTTCTAAAACTGATAATATTTTTATAGTACAATCAATTATTCAGACATATTTATCCAAATCCAGGGGTAGACTTTATTGTGTATTCGTAGACTTTCATAAAGCTTTTGATTTCATCAATAGATATATTTTATGGTATGCTCAACAAGATATTAAAGGCAAAATGCTGAATATAATTTGACATGTGTATAAGACAAAAGCAGCCGTTAAAATGTCAAATGTCAGCATTTCCGAATATTTTGATTGTTTAAGCGGTGTTCGTCAAGGTTGTATTCTAAGTCCACTTCTATTTAGTATGTTTGTCAACCAACCTGAAGATGAATTACAGCAGCATGATGGGAGAGGAATTTTTGCTAGTGCAGGCTTTTTCGACTTGATTTTATTACTATATGCAGATGATTTGTGTCTGTTTTGTGACAGTATTATTGGTTTGCAAATGAAAATACGTATGAAAATGAAAATGTTACTCAAAGTGGACTTTTAAGTAAATTTCAATAAAACTGAAATCCTTGTGTTCCGTAACTGTGGTTAACTTAAGAATACTGAAAAATTGATGTATAATGATATTGCACTGAAAACCTCAACCTAAATCTTTGTATCATATTTTCAAATAGACTTTCATGGTGAACATCACTGCAAACACTTAATCACAAAGCTAGTGAAGCATTTTTTTCCTATAAACCAATTGCAGTAATAATCTTGCTCCCACTGTTCTCTTTAAAATGTCTGATTCTCAAATAAAACATATTCTGTTGTATTCTGAGGTATGGGGTTGGCATAAATGGGAGGCACTTTTATGTAAAGTATTGTAAATATGTTCTTGGTGTTGGCAAATCTTCTACTACTGCAGCTGTTTTAGGTGAGTGTGGTCGGTGCATTAAATATTGCTGTAAACTTGTATGTGTGCCGGATACTAGATATCCAAAACAATGTTGAGAAGGGAAACCATGGCGAATAACCAAGAGCTCGTTCTGTCACTGACCTCAATTAGTAACACATGTCACGTTAAATATTGTGTAAGACCTAGCAATGTTAGGGACAAAAATGACATAATATATCGTGCACAGACCAAGCAATGTCAGGGACAAAACTGACATAATATATCGTGCACAGACCAAGCAATATCAGGGACAAAACTGACGTAATATATCGTGTACAGACCAAGCAATGTCAGGGAAAGAATGCTAGTGACAAAACTGACATGGTATTTCGTGTACAGACCAAGCAATGTTCGGGACAAAACTTATATAATATTGTGTACAGACCAAGCAATGTTAGGGACAAACCTAACATAATCTAACGTGTACAGACCAAGCAATGTTAGGGACTGAATATTAGGGACAAAATTGACATAATATATTGTGTACAAATTAAGCAATGCCAGTGACAAAACTGACACGGTGAGTGTAGCACCAGGTAATATACTGAACCGAAAAAGAAACGTCACCCAAGTAACATTGCATGAAAAGTTGTCATTTAAGTATCTGGGTAATTTTTGTCAAAGTTTCTAAAATTTAACATTACCTTGTCCGGAAAAATGAAATTTAATGACAAAAAAATCCAAACAAAGCAGATGACAATAAAACCAATCGCCTAAACGCATCACAGCAACAGACATGATAGCCTGCTGCACGTGAATAGTATAGACAATGACAGTTTTATCACAACCCCACTAGAGCCAGATTTATATACTTATACCACCACTACAGAGGTATTTTTTATGTCAAAATGATGATGTGATTCAATGATCATCATGAGACTATACTAAATTGTAATGAAATTAGTCTCTATTATTTCTCATACACATACCATTATTTTGAACAAAGTGATATTCAACATTTTTACTCATGTAAGCATTTGTTTAAATGTGACCCAACGATAGTAAACAATCTATTTTTAATCTCCAATCAGTTCTTTGGTTTTGGCATGGAATAACTGAAGCGCTTGTTGTCTCCCCTGTTCTATGAACTTTTTTTCTCATCTTCACTAATACCACTGGTCATACGAGAATTTGATCGAATCTCCTACTTCATTGCGTTGTATTTGGTAATTTCTGACAAAACTCAGCCAGTGCTGTTGAAATATGATCCTCAATCCGAATATTGTCATGTTTTAATGCTTTCTTGCCAGCTGTTACAAGTGGAGTGTCAACTCCATGGAGAACATTCACAGCTCTGCGACACTTTTGTTACAATCCAAGTCTATCTCCATCCCTATTCGATGTTTTATGTCGCTTATTTGATGTAATCGAAATCCATCAACAGTTTCCATCTTTTCACATGCTTCATCGAGCACCGGATATAAACTCATAATGTATATTATTATATCATATAATAGTCTTTAATTGATCTTGCTTAAATGTTTTGAGAGTATACATCAACCTTATTAAATGTACATTATGCAGCATAAATATCTTAGTAAGAGAAATGCTTTCACTTTTATAAACTTGGACCCCCTCAAGGGTTTCAACGGGTGATACTCCCATATAAATAATACTGCAACGTCGACTCTCGTGTTCCTTGAGCCATTTAATTGATAGACCTGGTAATATCTCGAAGGCATCTTCAGATGCATCCCCCAAACAAGACTTCAATAATAAGTGTAGAAAGATCAGCTATAGCACTCAAGTTCTGTTTTAAATCATTGAATTCAGTTACCAAATTTAAACTAACATTTTTAATGCTGGACGACTCAATAACATATTTACATGCACAAAAGTTAAGCGCCATCATATTCATAGTCTCTTGATTTCACGTGTGGGAATCAGAAATACGAAATATGATGATGTATGACTGAATTAGGCTTCCATATTTATCCATGAACCCAAATTTGTCCAGATACCACAAGGAAAGGGTGCTTTACGTGTTGCTGCAGTTCCCCTACCCTGTAAATAGTGAAATTCAAGTTTCAGACACGTAGTTGCATTTTGCTCCTGTGTGAGATTCCCCTTCCAATAGAGGTTGAAAATCAGCCATGATGAGGAGAAAGTTAACGAACGTTGAAAGACAAATGGGTCGTCATCACAGTGTTATCACTCGTTTGATTGTCAAACATGGTCAAACCAATGATGTCAATGACAGGCATAGGTCTGGTAGGCCAAGAAAGACCTCTAACAGAGAGGATAGACGTCTTTTCAGGATAGTCAGACGAAATCCATTTGCCACTTAAACAGATTTAAAGCCCCATCTGCGGTAGTAACTACCCTAACACTAGTGGGCGGAGCTTATACAAGTGATTTGACAGGTCAATATGACGTCATGATAACACATACAATTCATTGGTTAATGCGTAAACGGGTGACGTCATGTAAACACCCATCCATGTGGGTCGTTTGACAACAAGGACGTAAGTTTTAATGGTAATATAAATATCTACCAAACGATTCCAAGACTTTTCAACGAACGCGTACGTCTTTGGTTTCAAAACCTACCTGCAATGTCGTCTTCACATCTTCATAAAATGATACCGTGGAATGTCCACGATTGATCCAACACACAAATTATAGTTCAAATACGTTTGTCGTGATGCATATGAGCAGTGTAAATGAAGAAACATAATATGTGTTGGGGCACCAATCGCTATCCTGTGGTGTACGGTATATCTGCAGTTTATAAATAGCATTTCTGACAATATATACGGCAATCGGTGATTTCAACAATGTTTTTCTTCGTTGTGTTCGTCTTGCCGATGACAACGATCGTGTAAAAAAAAATATTTTCAAGTGATCAAAGTAGTTTCTTGTCGTTTTTTCATTGCCCAGTAGCAATGTATTTTGGCAAAATTTCACTTGTCCGATGAAGCTCCTCATGCCGAAGTAACTCGATCCGTGAAACATGGCCGGTCCCAGTGACCCAGATCCCTCTTGATTGGCATGCCATGTGTCATTTGCATAAGGCCATCCATATTTTTTGTATGTGTTTCTCCCCTCAAGCCTCAACTAATCAGAGACCGGGCGGACGAAATAAAATATATGACATCAAAGAATGTCTTTCAATAATTGTGTAAGTTATCTGATGACATTTTAAAAAAAGGTTCAACACTTGGTACTAGAATCTAGTATATGAATTAATTTATGATGTAGATCGATTCGCTTTGCTTCGGAAACGAATTTTCAATAAACAGCGGAACAAAGATAAAGTTGACCTGGTTCTTTTATGACGGTGCAATTAGGACGGTGCAATTGTAGATATAGTAGTATTTCTTTCATTAGATCGGTGCGCAATTTTCCACAGCGGCAGCAAAATTGAGACACGAAGACATTATATTATTTCACGTCGGAATGGAGATAAAAATATTCAAATACGGACAGCCTCATAGACTTCGAAACGATGTTCAGATAAATATTTGTTCACATTAATTCTGTCATGTGCGTGAAAATGGGTTTCAACATTACTTTCATCAAGCTTACATTCAGGTGGCTGGCTACTTCGGCATTAACATATGTTTTGTCTCGAAGCTCAAAGCAACAATGTTTCTCTCAGATACATTTTTCTCTCCACCCATGACGAACATCTGTCATAATGTCAATGCCTCAACATTCCTGGGCAGCTGATTTCAACAATGTAATAAACACGGCCTCATTCACGGCCTCATCGCAAAGATTCCTTCCGAATACCCACCACGTGATCAGGGTTACGACCTTGGGATAAATTAATAAATTATTTTTCATTTTTAGAAAAGATTTGTTTTCGTGAATATTATATTTTTAAATATCCCGTACTTGGTACTTTTGGATTGCACTGGGCATTTCTTTTATTACTTTCTAAAACGTTTTATTTTCGCCTTTCTGAACACGCGATCTCCTAGCAACCACCCCCCATGAGCGCATCGAGTTGCTGCTTACAACTGTCAAGAACTTTGCAATTTCGCTTGTCTTCAATATGAGCAACAAAACATTTTCATGTGAAGCCTAATTTGACGAAGAATTGTTCTAGATAATCAGGGAGCCTTAGGTAATTTCGATTATGACATTGGTGACTTTATCGTGGAGAAAGTTCCAATTCAAGATGACATCATTCCGATTCACAACTCGAATCGACAAGATGGCGCCTCTCTTCCCGCCCTTGCAAGTGCAACAGAAACTTTGATTAATTCAGTGCCGATTCTTGGGATTAGTGAATCAGTGTCACAGCTAGATTTCATTGTGGAACCAGATGAAGCCGAATATGTATGTTCACATTTCTTTTGTCAACCATGCGTGACACGGCACAGGCAATCGCAGTTAGGGAATGGTGCGGCCACCATGTTGCAGAAATTCGTCGATTCGAACACATTGCTTCTGGACTGAGCTAAATAAACGAAGTGTTTGGAGAGATCGTAGATACTTGGACTTGAAGAAACGGAAATAAACGTTGCAGCAGATGAAGGATCGGTGTGGACAAAACGGGAAAGGGATCCCAGATTATATTTTAAAACTTGTGCGCGAAGTGTATCCAAATACCCCGAACAAAAAATACATGGGACAAGTATGGATCTAATGATCAAACTCAGTTTTGTGTGTGAAAATTCTGTGAAAGAAAAGGAAATTCATAATTAAATATCTCGGAATATGTGTATTGGAGTTTTCGTTTATCGTAAGTACAATATTATCTGGATACGCCTTCAGTAGGTCAAAACATCAAGTATATTTCGTTACTTATTTACCAGTTGCTTATGTGCATTGTTAATATGTTGATACACATGACATATTCATCTATTGTAGTCAAGCTGAGAAATATTGGCGCAACTTCTGGTGCTTCAAATTAGGCCCCTTCCTAAATACTAGTTGAAAAATCTGTGTAATAATGTAGGTTTTATAAATATAAACTGATTATTGTGTGGCACAAATCTAACTGTTGAATGCAAATGACCAAAACTAAACAAATATATCTGTAATTTTCGGATTGAACTCAAAGAATCGCGTCGTCAATTTCGTATTTAAATATCGTTACTGTTACATTAACAGAAACTGATGTTCTGCTGCTGTTCTGCCGTAAAAATATGCAACACAATTCACTTTGACCACAAATGCATTGAATGTGTCACATGTACACATGACCATGTGCTTTGCTATTTATAGCGCAACCGTAAATAAGCTCCGCCCACTGTGATTGATGCAGACGCCAAACACGATTGATTCGATTTGTTATGATAAAACTACAGAAAATCTGTTGACTTATATCTTGATATGGAGCCATTTGTTGTATCCATGGTTTGTCATTCAAGTTGATACGAAGTTTGACGGTCAATGGTGATCTGGTTCCCTTATGGTTTTCAAAAAACGTCTCCCGACACTCGGTTGTGTTTACATTGTCAGTCATTGTTCGAAATTGAAACACCGCCACCTTGCGGGCTATTTATAGTCAGGGCGGGGCTTTAAGACTGCAGTGGATTACCCATCAGAGACTCTTGACGATGGCTGTAAGGCGTCACCTCAGAGCGGCTGGTTATAACGCCAGAAGACCACTAAAACGTCCTCAACTGACTGAGAGGCACATGCGGAGTCTGATATGGTGTCATGCCCGTAGTCGATGGAACTTGGCCAACTGGAGAAGGATCCATTGGTCTGACAAGTGTCAAATGCTGCTACGAACTGTTGATGGTCAAATACGTGTTTTGAGGCAACGTAACACTCGTTTTGCACCAAAGAACATCCAGAAGACCTTAGGATGGGGCGGGGGTCTGTCATGATATGGGGTTGTGTTTCCTTCGGCTGCAAACTTCCGCTGGTGACAATTCGTGGAAACCTGAATGGCCAATGATACCAAGATGCCATTCTTCGTCCAGTGGTAGTCCCTCACTTTGACAACCATATTCTTCAGACAAGACCTGTTTACAAGGACGACAATGCTAGACCACACAGATCTCAGGCAGTTTTAGCTTATTCGCGTCAAGAAGCTATTGCCACTCTTCCTTGGCCAGCCTGTAGTCCGGATCTTAATCCGATTGAGCATCTCTGGGACATTCTTGGCCGGAAAATCAGACATCGTTATCCCCCAGTTCAAAATCTCGCTGGACTTGAAGCCTCACTTCATGAAGAAGGATCCGTTTGCCTCAGAGAAGCATCCAATGACTTGTAATGAGTATGAGGCGTAGTGTTGAAGCTGTGGTCAATGTCCGTGGATCATACACACGTTACTGATGTTTCTGTCTTGCAATAGACTCTGCACTCCCTAGGGTGTCTATGTAACACCTTATATGGTCTGCTGATATCATGACAGTTACATGACAAAACATGTTTTTCAATGTTTTCTAATCCTTTAATTTCTGGTCTTCGGATAAATTCCTTTCTGCTCATATTCTTTTGGAACACAAGATAAACTTGCTTTGGGACGACTTTTGCATCACATGAGGTTTACATATACGGCTAGTAACAATCGTACATCTCGTTATACATAATAGTCATCATTAAGTGCCAAAAGGAACAGCTCACAAATATGGTGGGTGGCGCTGAACTTTTGTGCATGTGTATATAACCTGGGTTTTCTGGTAGGGGAGCGACAAACACACTTTTTCGTTTTGTGGTGATATAAGTCTTGAGTACGATCCCACTATTCATTATCTTAGTTAATTGATGTACCTTACCCGTCATCACATATGGTGGGGCAATGACGATATTCAGAAGCCACTCGATTTTTTCTTCGACCAAAGTCCATTTATTATCATCATTGCGAGTAAGATTGTATGAAGTTTTTTTATTGAGTCTACTAACATCAACATCACTTAAATCTAGATTACCTGTGAATACAACTTCTTTTCACTTGTATACATTATCTTGTAAGTGTAAAGCATATAACTTTACCGGCCATCAGTACCGGGTTTACCAAATCCTTCTGTGTCTCAAGATTGGAAAGCCCAATTTATCACATTGTCTAAGGTTATGCATTCCAGGGCCTGATGAATCAACCATTATTTTTAATATGGAGTGTTACACTCAAGTATCCTATATGCACAGGTTGATGTTTTACATCTAATGCAGAAATTTTGAGATCTGAAATAATGGCCCCGCTTTAACTTTTTATATTGTAATGATGAGAAAGATTCCGTTCTACCACTATTGTTTTTTTCATCTTTGACTAAATCGGGTAATTTAATTCCATGCGATGTTCCATTGGGTCCTATTATTGTTTTTTGTCCAAACAATACAAGTGTATCTGCGAAGTACGGGAGGAGAGTTACACCCCTTTCTCCAGTGTTTAAATTCAGCATCCCATTCGGCTCAGTTTGTTTGAGACTATGTCCAAAAGGCTTAAAAATTTCATCATTGAGACAGTATACGCTGTAATACCCATCAGATATAGTGTACACGTCTCTATCTATCAATAACTTTTTATTTTCTCTCGCAGCACCTATATTGGTCCACCACGGGTAATATGTTACATAGCATAGAGCAACTTCAAGTTTCCCAGCTGAGTTATCGATAGTATGAAGCAGTTGAATAGACTGACCATTTGTTATTCCTGGGAGTGTAACAAACAGATTAAATATACAAAGATACTATATCATAACTTAAATATGAAATCAATTTATATTACGAATAAGTCGATTTTAGTAAGTGCCTCTGGTGCTTAGTTTTTTATTACATTTCTTGATATCTTTGAAAAATACAGGGTCACAGCAACTAGCGATAAAATGGTGCATGATTGGTTCCAAAATCCAATGCAATTTTTGCAAAACCAGTTAAACTTTGCCATATGGTGTGCCACAACAGGATGTGGTGTATCTCTTTATGCCCCAGGATTTGAACTAAATAAGTCTGTTTTATCATTTCACATGTACTATCAGATTTAGACGTATACTTAAAGAAATTAGTGCTCCATTGCCGCAGGATCAAGCATGGAATTCCACAAATAATCCGTACAATAGGATCGCGTATGAACATTTTTGTCAGGAATTTAATATTTCTACGAGTAAAAATTGGTGTATTAAAGGACTTAACCATGGTCTAGGTGTTCTGTACAGCGGACAAAGAACTGTTAAAGAAGAAAGTGAAGATTTAGTTAAAAAAACTCATCAACCATTCAATCCATTTAAGTTTTTAAGTTGTTACAGAAAAACTAATCTTTTTGTAAGATGGCATAATCTTAATCATGGCTGGGAACTTTCGAGTAACAATTGGAGAGGAGATGTTATGAGTTTTAAGTGTGGTTTAGCTTATATTGTAACACAATTTGTGCAACTAAACGATACCGCAAACGCTTGGAAAGAATTTCTATGTGATAAAACAGAAAATAATTTTACTATCCCAGGAGTTGTAAGAGTTAATTAATCAATAAGAACTTATGTATGGGCAATTCTTGGTGCACAATCACAAACACGAACGGGAATGATTGGTTCTGGGACCGCGCTCAATGCGCAAAACCAGTTTGTTGCAAACGTAGAGGATGCTATTAATTCACCAGTTGACATACCATCTTCTATATAACGTTATCAAGATGTATTACAGTACACTCAATCCAAAGTAGACTACGTTTATTGGGCAGGACTATACATGTCTCCGAGTAATATGGAACTTAAGATCGGCCAAGTGATAGGTTATGTAATGATAAAATTGTTATTGCTACCGATCAACAAAAAGCAGGTATAAATTCAGATATTAACACCGAATTAATAACGCAAACAAACACATAAAACGCTAAAAATCAACAACAAATCAATGAAAAAACAGCGCTTACAGTATGTGGAGTCGCAGTTGGTTTACTCATGATTTGGATAAATAGTCTTTAGCGGATACGTACAACAGCCCAGGAATTGCTATGATCCGTGCCCACAAGTTTTGAATAGGCCAAGTGGCGGTCTTTCCTAATAAATTCAAGAGCTGGGAAACTATACTCCCTATTATACTGGGAAGTGCAGATGCGGCTTTCCCAGTGCTTCTCCTCATGCTTTTAAATGCTTTTTTTATACACTCTTTTACACCACCCTTATCACTAGAGGGTGTGCCACCTCCTGTACCACCACCATGCGAGAGTCAAATTTGATATAATAAAGTTAAACCAACAACGTAGACTTTGGGATCTATTAGGGGTCAAAGCAATTTGCCAGTCTGTTACTGATCAGAATCAAACACTTCTACGTTCGTTTTCCTAATCTAGGCGCTCACGATATGTTAGTTCCAGGAACTGCCTGACTATCATTTACTATTAGTTTGACTTCAACTGACACGGCCAGGGAGCTTGTTCAGAACATAGGTCGTGTGATTGTTAAGAAAATCGTGATTAAAATAAGCGGTAATGAGGTTTTGAGTATTGACGACAGCGATATATACTTCTGTTACATGGATCTCTGGAGAATGGCTAAAGAACGGGAAAACTTACAGTACCAAGGTATTTGTACTGTGTATGGGTGCTTCTACTGGCGATAATTCCATCGTAGAAGATAAGGCTGTTGCTGATGCATTTGGTAACCAATACCATAATCCGCTCGACTTTGAATTACTAGATAGTCACATTCTATTGACAATATCTCACTGGAGTATGTTATGATAACAGATCCTGAATTAGCCAGACAAATTCGTAACCAGTATACCAGAAGTTTAGCCATTTTGTACGATCGCGTGCTTTGACACCGAAAGATCACCAGAAACAAAGGAGATTTGAAGTGGAATATCAATCTAAATGACCCTGCTAGATCTTTGAAGGGTATTTAAATGTTGTTCGAGGACCCTTCTGAAGCATTTGCAAGAGATACCGAGGCGTTCTGCTTCTTCAAGATTACAAAAGTAGACTATCGAGGGCGTGCCTTATCAACTATATAGTCAAGGTATGTGAGCATATCAACAGTGGGATGAGATTAAAAAACTCCCTTCTATAAAACGAAGCCCAGAAGTTAATGCGGTCGTGAAAGATCTGTCTCCCGGGGGCGTAACGATGGCTTAATTCCTTACCACAAAGTATGCGCTATGGCTCGAAATGCGATCCACGGATGATGACCAACTACACGGTAGTGGGCGGAGAATAGAAAATGCCAGTGAGGGTGTTACTATACAGATAACGAAGCTCGCCAAACAGGCTGGTAAATTAAACATATATTTGTACGTGATTATGGACGCGCAACTTAATATACACAATGGAAGATTCGTGCAAGCGATCAATTAATAATCTTTTACCTAAAGAACCGCACTGCGCTATTATCTGTGGGCAAAAGTGTTGCGGAAAAACAGCTTTTTTTCTAGATATTTTACAAGGTCATTATCGGGATGTTTTCGCCCATATTATTATTCTGTGCCCGACTATAAACGTTAATAAAACATACCTTTCGAGAGATTGACTAATGAATGATCCGGGGGTGTACACAGTTGATCCGGGCGATCGTTTAGAAGACTGTTTACCAGTATGTCACAAAAAATACAAAAGAGAATCAACTTACCAAAAAGAAAGATATGTTTTTATATTTAGCATTCTCCGGACGTCATACGAAGCAAAGCGTTTGGATACTTACTCAAAAATACTCTGTTCTGAAAGACCTCAGAGAGCAGACCAAATGGGTAGCCCTGTTTCATTGCAAAGACTGAGATTCTTTTGAGGAATGTCTACACAAAAATGATGTTATTTCTACCAAGCTCGAGCGAGGTAAAGTCAGAAAACTGTTAACAGAAACGAAGCACTGTAAACTGGTATTAAATACTGATCAACCAGCTACTAATTCAACTGCTCAGCAAAAATAGCAAAGTATAGCAAAATTAAAGTAAAAATAACAAAATTTATAGCAAAATTATAGCAAACATATAGTAAAATTTAGCAAAATAGAGCAAAATGATAGCAAAATTATAGCGACAATTTAGTAAAAATTAAGCAAAATTATAGCAAAAATAACAAAATTATAGCAAAAATATAGCCAAATTAGCAAAAATAGCAAAAATTTAGCCAAATTTAGGAAAATGTGATAAATTGAACATTGGCGGTTATTATGTAATAATGTGGTTTGAAATCCTCATTCTTTTGCAACAATTTATTATTTCAGGCTGTATTGGATATGTCATATTTCATTATGTTAGACTTAAATATCTCCTTAGGTATTACATTATGGAATGCGACAAATCTATCGCTCCAAGAACCTGTAGTTGATCAACATAGAGATCAACATAGAGAAAGACTCGCGGCTTTGGTAGCAGGTGGAAAATGTTCCTAATATTTGGGGGAATATTATACCACTGAAAAAATTGATAACATGACCGGCGAGGAAATTAAAAAACTATATGAGTCTAGACTTGGAGCTACCATGACTAAAACAATAGGTTCGGCTATGTTACAACTATACACAGCTATAGCTAGTACGTACAGAAAATCGACCGTATTCATTCAAATCTCTCGAGAAAGACCTATTCATCAAACACTCTATAAGCGCAGTAAGCTGTGAGTTTTATCATAGATACAGAATTTCTTAGCCACTTTAATAATGGCTAGGTATTGACAATTTAAACATACGTGCTAACTTACTAATAATGGAGACGGAAATACCGATTGCACAATCTCTGATTGCACAACAAGTGAATGAGGAAGCAAAAGCAATTGTGGAAACACCACAAGCTCCAGTTGCACAATCACCACAAGCGATTGCACCACAAGTCAGAGTGACTAAGAATCCTCGAAAAGTTGCAGCTGGTAGGAAGGGTGCGCTACTGAGAAAGGCAAAACTAATACACAATACTGAACATAGCACGCACACGATTAAAACTCCCTATGCTATAGGCATTATAGCGCTGGTATGTTTTTTTATAAGACCAGAGAAGAGAAAACACCGATTGCAATTGCACAAGATGAGGTTCAATTAGAGTTAAACCCTCATGTAATGTTATAAAAGTATGATTATTCCAGTTACAGACGGTAAAATGTTGGTAAATGCAACATATCATTCAGTGGTGGTCAGCGGCTTTTTTGCCATTGGCTATGCCCGTAAAGCTAAAATGATTACTGAAGCCTCACCACCCAAGCTAGATTTTAATGGTTATGATATCAGTATGATGGTCCTAGATGTAGGCCTAGCTATGACTACTAAAGGTATCCTAATCATGAACTTCGTAAACAAGGACATTCAATTCAAACGTTTAAGGATGTTGCTAAGGCCAACAATAAGTCAGTTTTATACACCGACAAAGGCTCAGAAAGACCGTGAGATAGCGTTAATAGTTTTTGGGTTGACTTGTGTGTCCATATTTAGCTACATTATTATGCATAAGCTATGATCTATTACGTATGAGCTGGCAACATAAATAGCGATGACTCGCCTTTTATAAATAGCGCTGACTGCTCACCAAGTGGAGATGTGATTTGCATTTAGACAAATGATATGATAGGTGTTTAACCATGAATCTGTGCACATTTACACTCATGGGGACGCCAATTCGATGCAACAAAGGTGCGTTGGTATATATTGTGGGATTCATGCCTTTTACATCAGACAAGGAAATGTAATTATACATGTTCTGTATGTGGGATAGGGGTCAAAGGTTGTTATTGTTTATGCAAGAAACACAGCGCTGATAGGGTCAGGAACCAGATAATTTACGCTAGGAAGAGAGATTACATCAACGAGTGGAATAGGTTGGGGAGAATACGTGTTTAGATATACGAAAAATAACCATTTAAACATTTGACTCATTTTGCATAGAGTTGAAGGCTTTGGCAAAACAACGTGGTCTACATGGTTATTCTTTAATCAGAAAAGCTGAATTGATTACCTTAATCCGTTTGGAATATCCCCAGACTGTTAGAGAAATCAAAGCTCAAGGGAAAAAAAGTGGGCTGACAGGTTATTCTTGAATGAGAAAAGCTGTATTGAATAATTTACTTGATAAAAATCAATAAGTTGATAAAAAACAAACAGTTGTTGAGTTAAGATTTGTACCCACGGCCGGCTTTGGTAAATACCTATGAGGTTGGAAGATGGATATTAATTCCAAAATCGATGTTAATAATGTGAAGCCCATCGTATAGAGCAAAATTAACAAGGAGTTGGATGATTTAAATAGTATAAAATACCAGCTGACGGTCAAAATGTCATTGAGTAAAAATGACACCAAATATACCGAACCTTATTTCAGGAGCAACCAAGAAGTTATAACCGAATCTGAGTCTATAAGCGCATCATTAGATGCTTCAATTCAGCGGATACAAGCGCATCATTAGATGCTTCCATTCAGCAGATACAAGAAACTTTAGAACACTGGACTAATAGAGGTTCGGGTTGGGGTGTGGATAGAAGCGATAGTTTATATCTAGAGAATGCAAATTATATGCCTTTCAAAGGGTGGACCTTATATAGATTTACCCTCGTATTATAAAAAGAAAAAAAGTCATAATTAATGTAAAAAATAAAGGTGATGACTGTTTCAGAATGATGATAAGATCTGCCATGTTCCCCACAGACAAAAATCTGGATAGACCTTCTAGCTATCCCCAAAACGACGGACTCAACCTTGATGGTATAGATGAACCCACACCAATCTCACAAATTGATAAGGCAAAAAAGCAAAATAATTTAGCTATAAACGTTTCGGACATTCTCTTAAAGGAATTGTTGTACACAGGATAAGCTCCGCCCCAGAATATATTCCCAGAATCAATACATTTCTGATCAAAAAAGATTGTAAATATCATTATACGTGGTTAAAGAGTTTCAGCAGGCTATTATGCAATCAAACAAATCATAAGAAAAAGAAGTATTTCGGCGAAAGATGCCTGCATGGGTACAGCAGACAAGATCTATTAGTAGCGCATAAAGAAGACTGCAGAGGTGTTGGACAGACTGCTATCAGGATCGATATGCCCCTAAAGAGGGAAAAAATATACTAAAATTTGAACATTATTGTAATCAAAAGCCAGTACCGTACATAATTTACACTGACTTCGAAGCACTTATCAAACCTATAGAAAATAAGGAACACAATACTGAATGTAGTTTTACATACAAAACTCAAGAACATATTCCTTGTGGTGAGTTGAGGTGAGGTGAAATTGGGTTTAACGTCGCGGCCAAGATTATTGCACTTATATAGCGACGTGCATGTACGTGTATGTGTTTGTGTGGCTGCTTGTACTAGTCCTGACTGATGCCAATTTATAGTGCTAGCTCACTGAGATACCATGCCACAGTTTAAAATGAATGCACAACTCAGACACAGTATACTGACTCCGAGCCCACCAGTACTTGTTTTAGCCCCTTTATGCCGAGCGCCAGACAGGGTAACAACAAGTACCATCTTTTAACATCTTTTTGTATGACGCCGCCGGGATTGGACCCCCGACCTTCCGCCCTCTGGACGGACGCTCTAGCACTAGACCACGGATGCGGTCTATTCCTTGTGGGTTTGGATACATAGTTGTAAGGTATGATGGGAAAACAAACACACCCGTGATTTACAGAGGTTCTGATGCAGCGGAAAAGTTCCTAGAATACCTACAAAACAAAGAGAGAATAATCAGAGAAAACTTATCGCGAAAGAAACACATGTGTATTACGAGGGGTGATTGGAGGGCCTATAAGAAGTCAACAATTTGTCATGTTATAAACCCCTGAATGGGGATTCCGTAAGAGATCATTGCCACGTCACAAGAAATTATCGGGGAGCCGTGCATAACGAGTGTAACTTGAAACAAAAATGAATTCTCAAACAATACCCATCCACGTTGTGTTTCACAGCCTTAGGGGATATGATTCTCATCTCATTATGCAAGCTATCTCAAAGACGGATGGCGGCTTAACGTGTATTCCTAATAATATGGAAAAATATATCTCATTCTCGTTGACTAAAACTATACATTATACGGACAAGGATGGGAAAGCTAGAACAAAGCAAAGTAATGGGCTTAGATTCATAGACTCCGTACAGTTTCTGTTATCTTCCCTTGACAATATAGCTAATGCGAACAATCCCTATGACTTTGCCATAACAAATCAATATTCCGAAAGGTTAACACAACATTTGTTGTTGAGAAAAGGTGTATATCCTATATAGACATGTTTAAAACAATACATCTTGGACCCGGCATGGTACTATTCCATTCCCGGACTATTGTGGGATGCATTGTTGAAGAAGACTAAATCTACTCACTGATTATGATATGCACTTGTACGTTTGTTGAGAAAGGATTAAGAGGTGGTATTCTAAGGCTAATAATAAATTAGTGGAAGGATATGATCCGAGTAAACCCAATACGCACATATTATATCTCGATGCCAACAATTTGTATGGAGGGGCTCTGAGTCGACCTTTACCCACGGGTGGTTTTGAATGGGTCAATGTGAATGATATCCACAATATCGATGCGAATAAAGGGTACATACTAGAAGTTGTCTTGGAATATCCAAAAGAGTTGCATAAAGACCATAACAGTTATCCGCTAGCTCCTGAAAGATTAATGGTTAATAAAGATTGGATGTCGGAATATCAACACTCCTTGATGGGCAATACTAGGGTAGCTAATTTAGAAAAACTCGTACCAAATTTGATGGATAAAACAAAATATATAGTTCACTACAGAAACCTCCAGTTATATCTATCGTTAGTCATGAAACTAAAGAAAATACTAAAGTTTGATCAAAGACCTTCGATGGAGCCCTATATAAGGATGAACACAGATTTAAGAAAGATGGCTACCAGCGATTTCGAAAAGAACCTATATAAGCTCATGAATAACTCAGTATTTGATAAAACTATGGAAAATCCAAGGAAGCGTGTTGATGTTAAATTAGTCAGATCTAATGAGGATGAAAGACTCAGGAAACTGATAGCCAGTCCCGCTTTTAACAGAAGCAAGATATTTGATAACGACTTAGTTGAACTTCATATGCAGAAGAGTAATAGAAAATTCAACAGACCGGTGTACGTCGGTATGAGTATTCTTGACTTGTCAAAACACTTCATGTATGACTTTTATTAAAACAAACTTAAGAAGCAATTCAGTGATAGATGTGAGGTGTTATATACCGACACAGATTATTTGTTGATGGAAATACAAACCGAGGATGTATATAAAGATATGGCAGAAAAACTAGATATGTGCAACACGAGCGATTACCCAAAAGATAATCCACTGCATAGCGTTGTAAATAAAAAGGTGTCACGTAAGATGAAGGATGAATATGTTGGAGTATAAGATAGACACAATTTTTATGGATAACAACTTCTTTAATACTGTAAAAGGCGACGTTTCCGTATAGATCCTTATACCGTTGTCAAGCAAGACTGAATGAGGGACATAGTGCAGAATATATGTAGCAAGTGGAGGATTAACAGTAGAGGATTAAGAGTAACAACAAGGGCATACATGAGTGGGATAATATAGGTAGGTGTGACAACAAAGGGATATGCTATCACAACACGATGGACAGAAAACACATGGCTAGAAGCGAATGGGGGCATGAAACGTCGCCTTTTACAGTATTAAAGCAGTTGTTATCCATAAAAATTGTGTCTATCTTGTCATCCGTCAACTTCTAAGTAATGCCTATCAAACAATTTATGTTGGAGTATGTTGGATGAAGACCTAAGATATATTCTATAAAGAAGTCCGATAATGGAGAGATAAGAAAAGCTAAAGGCGTTAAGAAGTATGTGGTTAAAAAACAAATCAAACACGAACAGTATAAAGAAGCATTATTCAATGGTAGAACATTCAAACACGAGATTAACACTTTTAGAAGTGACAATCACAGGATATATGGATTAAGAATGAACAAGACATCATTATCCCCCAAGATACAAAGAGATGGATTGATAAGGATGGTGTTACTACCTATGCTTATGGTTATGGTGGTAATACTCTATTGCTGGGGACTATGGGCAACTCTTCTCGTACAAATGCCCTGACCGGTCCATCTTTAAGATAATAAGGAATAGGCTCTCCTTTTGTCATAACCAACCGACTTATGTTATATATCTTAAGAGACCAAATCGAATTGGTTGCACGACGTTGGTCTTCTTCAGGTTCACTGGGCTGGTATAAATATCTTATGCTTACTCTATCCGGAAGGTTTTGTTCTTTGGCTCTCTTTGCCTCCCATACTGATATCCAAACAAATGTCCGGTTAAATCTTTCAACGATAGCTTGACTTCGGTGGGCCTCTTTTTCACCACGCCTGATTTCAACATCGTGATTTGTTAACAGTTTAGTTACTGTATCCCATAAACTCACGACCAGGATCTACTTGATATAACTTGGGCCATTTTAGTGGTCCGTGTTTATATATGCAGCTCAGTGCAATAGCTACTTCTGTTGAATCATTTGAGGTTAACGGTTCAGCCTCCTTGTAGCGAATAGCCACATCCACTACAGTTAAAGAGTATTTATATGTTTTGCGGTCCATGGCAAGAGGTCAGCCTTGTGAACTTCATTCGTTGTAAAAATATCAAACTTCTTCCTCGTGATATAAGGCGATGCCGGTAAGTATATTTGTTACATCGCTTGTTTCTTTAGCCAATCCTTGGCCACATCTTTAGGGACCTTAGTCGCAGTTTCTAATTTTTGTATTGCTCCTATACCTTTCCAATATCTTCGTGGGCTATAGTAAATTTTATTCATTATTTATTAATATTGATGATTCTTTTAATACGAATCGTGACGATCGTTGAATCGCATAATCATTTTTGCTTAAAAAAATCCCTCTGTAGTAGCAGCATTGCGTATAAATCTGGCTCCAGTGGAAGTGAGCCAGAAACCCCATTACCTATACCACTCAGTGTAGTGCGATCTTAGTTACCATGTCAATAGAGTACGATATCAGTTATCATGTCAGAATAGTGCATTGTTAGTTACCATGTCAGTGTAGTGCAATGTTAGTTGCTATGTCAGTGTAGTGCAAAGTTACATATCATGTCAATATAGTACGATGTCAGTTACCATGTCAATGTACTACAATGTTAGTTGCTATGTCAGAGTAGTGCAATGTTAGTTATCATGTCAGTGTAGTGCAATGTTAGTTACTATGTCGGTGTAGTGCAGTGTTAGTTGCTATGTCAGTGTAGTGCAATGTTGGTTACTATGTCAGTGTAGTTCAATGTTAGTTACCATGTCAGTGTAGTGCAATGTTAGTTGCTATATCAGTGTAGTGCAATGTTAGTTACTATGTCAGTGTAGTGCAATGTTAGTTATCATGTCAGTGTAGTGCAATGTTAGTTAACATGTCAGTGTAGTGCAATGTTAGTTACCATGTCAGTGTAGTGCAATGTTAGTTGTTATGTCAGTGTAGTGAAATGTTAGTTACCAAGTCAATGTTGTGCAATGTTAGTTACCATGTCATTGTAGTGCAATGTTTGTACTATGTCAGTGTGGTGCAATGTTATTTATCATGTTAGTGTAGTGCAATGTTAGTTACCATGTCAGTGTAGTGCAATGTTAGTTACTATGACAGTGTAAAGCAATGTTAGTTACCATGTCAGTGTAGTGCAATGTTAGTTACCATGTCAGTGTAGTGCAATGTTAGCTGCTATGTCAGTGTAGTGCAATGTTAGTTACCATGTCAGTGTAGTGCAATGTTAGTTACTATGTCAGAGTAGCACAATGTAAGTTACCATGAGAGTGTAGTGCAATTTTAGTTACCAAGTCAATGTTGTGCAATGTTAGTTACCATGTCATTGTAGTGCAATGTTAGTTGCTATGGCATTGCAGTGCAACGTTAGTTATCATGTCAGTGTAATGCAATGTTAGTTGCTATGTCAGTGTAGTGTAATGTTAGTTACTATGTCAGTGTAGTGCAATGTTAGTTACCATGTCAGTGTGGTGCAATGTTAGTTACTATGTCAGTGAAGTGCAATGTTAGTTGCTATGTCAGTGTAGTGCAATGTTAGTTTAATGTCAGAAGATTGGAATGTTAGTTACCATGTCAGTGTAGTGCAATGTTATTTGCTATGTCAGTGTAGTACAATATTAGTGATCATCAGAGTGTAGTGCAATATTAGTTATCAAGAAGATGTTGTGCAATGTTAGTTACCATTTCAGTGTGGTGCAATGTTAGTTGCTTATGTCAGTGCAGTGCAATGTTAGTTATCATGTCAGTGTAGTGCAATGTTAGTTGCTATGTCAGTATAGTGCAATGTTAGTTACGATGTCAGTGTAGTGAAATGTTAGTTACCATGTCAGTGTAGTGCAATGTTAGTTGCTATGTCAGTGTAGTGCAATGTTAGTTATCATGTCAGAGTAGTGCAATATTAGATACTATGCCATTGTAGTTCAATGTTATTTACTATGTCTGGATAGTGCAATGTTAGTTATCATCTCAGTGTAGTGCAATGTTAGTTACTATGTCAGTGTAGTGCAATGTTAGTTATCATGTCAGTGTAGTGCAATGTTAATTACTATGTCAATGTAATGCAATATTAGTTGCTATGTCAGTGCAGTGCAATGTTGGTTACCATGTCAGAGTAGTACAGTGTTTGTTACCATGAGAGTGTAGTGCAATATTAGTTATCAAGTAGATGTTGTGCAATGTTAGTTACCATTTCAGTGTACTGCAATGTTAGTTGCTTATGTCAGTGCAGTGCAATGTTAGTTATCATGTCAGTGTAGTGCAATGTTAGTTGCTATGTCAGTATAGTGCAATGTTAGTTACGATGTCAGTGTAGTGAAATGTTAGTTACCATGTCAGTGTAGTGCAATGTTAGTTGCTATGTCAGTGTAGTACAATGTTAGTTATCATCTCAGTTTAGTGCAATGTTAGTTATCATGTCAGTGTATTGCAATGTTAGTTATGATCTCAGGGTAGTGCAATGTTGATTGCTATGTCAGTGTATAGCAATGTTAGTTATCATGTCAGAGTAGTGCAATATTAGATACTATGCCATTGTAGTTCAATGTTATTTACTATGTCAGTGTAGTGCAATGTTAGTTATCATCTCAGTGTAGTGCAATGTTAGTTGCTATGTCAGTGTAGTGCAATGTTAGTTATCATGTCAGTGTAGTGTAATGTTAGTTACTATGTCAATGTAATGCAATATTAGTTGCTCTGTCAGTGCAGTGCAATGTTGGTTACCATGTCAGAGTAGTACAGTGTTTGTTACCATGAGAGTGTATTGCAATATTAGTTACCATGTCAATGTAGTGCAATGTTAGTTACCATGTCAGTGTAGTGCAATGTTAGTTGCTGTGTCAGTGTAGTGCAATATTAGTAATCCTGTCAGTGTAGTTCAATGTTAATTACTATGTCATTGCAGTGCATTGTTAGTTACCATGTCAGTGTAGTTTAATGTTAGTTACTATGTCAGAGTAGCACAATGTTAGTTACCATGAGAGTGTAGTGCAATATTAGTTGCCATGTCAATATTGTGCAATGTTAGTTACCATGTCATTGTAGAGCAATGTTAGTTGCTATGTCAGTGCAGTGCAATGTTAGTTATCATGTCAGTGAAGTGCAATGTTAGTTGCTATATCAGTGTAGTGCAATGTTAGTTGCTATGTCAGATTAGCACAATGTTAGTTGCTTATGTCAGTGCAGTGGAATGTTAGTTACCATGACAATGTAGTGCAATATTAGTTACCAAGTCAATGTTGTGCAATGTAAGTTACCATGTCAGTGTAGTGCAATGTTAGTTGCTTATGTCAGTGCAGTGGAATGTTAGTTACCATGACAGTGTAGGGCAATGTTAATTGCTATGTCAGAGTAGCACAATGTTAGTTACCATGACAATGTAGTGCAATATTAGTTATCAAGTCAATGTTGTGCAATGTAAGTTACCATGTCAGTGTAGTGCAATGTTAGTTGTTTATGTCAGTGCAGTGCAATGTTAGTTATCATGTCAGTGTATTGCAATGTTAGTTGCTATGTCAGTGTAGTGCAATGTTAGTTACTATGTCAGTGTAGTGAAATGTTAGTTACCATGTCAGTGTAGTGCAATGTTAGTTGCTATGTCAGAGTAGTGCAATGTTAGTTATTTTCTCCACTTAGTGTAATGTTAGTTATCATGTCAGTGTATTGCAATGTTAGTTATGATCTCAGGGTAGTCGAATGTTAATTACTACGTCAGTGTAGTGCAATGTTAGTTATCATGTCAATATTGTGCAATGTTAGATATTATGCCATTGTAGTTCAATGTTATTTACTATCTCAGTGTAGTGCAATGTTAGTTATCATCTCAGTGTAGTGCAATGTTAGTTACTATGTCAGTGTAGTGCAATATTAGTTATCATGTCAGTGTAGTGCAATGTAAGTTACTATGTCAATGTAATGCAATGTTAGTTGCTATGTCAGTGTAGTGCAATGTTAGTTACATTGTCATTGTAGTGCAATGTTAGTTACCATGTGTGAGTAGTGCAATGTTAGTTACCATGACAGTGTAGTGCAATATTAATTACCAAGTCAATGTATTGCAATGTCAGTTACCATGTCAGTATAGTGCAATGTTAGTTGCCATGTCAGTGCAGTGCTATGTTGGTTACCATGTCAGTGTAGTGCAATGTTAGTTACTATGTCAGAGTAGTACAATGTTAGTTACCATGAGAGTGTAGTGCAATATTAGTTACCAAGTTAATGTAGTGCAATGTTAGTTACCATGAGAGTGTAGTGCAATGTTAGTTGCTATGTCAGTGTAGTGCAATGCTAGTTATCATGTCAGTGTAGTGCAATGTTAGTTACTATGTCATTGTAGTGCAATGTTAGTTACCATGTCAGTGTAGTGCAATGTTAGTTACCATGTCAGTGTAGTGCAATGTTAGTCACCGTGTCAGTGTAGTGCAAAGTTATTTACTATGTCAGAGTAGCACACTGTTAGTTCCCATGAGAGTGTAGTGCATTTTTAGTTATCTTGTCAGTGTAGTGCAATGTTAGGTACATTGTCATTGTAGTGCAATGTTAGTTTAATGTCAGAAGATTGACATGTTAGTTACTATGTCAATGTAATGCAAGGTTAGTTGCTATGTCAATGTAGTGCAATATTAGTTACATTGTCATTGTAGTGCAATGTTAGTTTAATGTCAGAAGATTGACATGTTGGTTACCATGTCAGTGTAGTGTAATGTTAGTTACCATGTCAGAGTAGTACAATGTTAGTTACCATGACAGTGTAATGCAATATTAGTTACTAAGTCAATGTAATGAAATGTTAGTTACAATGTGAGTGTAGTGCAATGTTAGCTACCAGGTCAGTGTAGTGCAATGTTAGTCATCATGTCAGTGTAGAGAAATGTAAGTTATTATGTCAGTGTACTGCAATGTTAGTTACTTTGTCAGAGTAGCACAATGTTAGTTACGATGACAGTGTAGTGCAATATTAGTTACCAAGTCAATGTTGTTCAATGTTAGTTAGTATGTCAGTGTAGTGCAATGTTAGTTGCTTATGTTAGTGTAGTGCAATGTTAGTTATCATGTCAGTGTAGTGCAATGTCAGTTGCTATGTCAGTGTAGTGCAATGTTAGTTATCATCTCAGTGTAGTGCAATGTTAGCTATCATGTCAATGTAGTGCAATGTTAATTACTATGTCAGTGTAGTGCAATATTATTAATCCTGTCAGTGTAGTTCAATGTTAGTTACTATGTCAGTGCTGTGCAATGTTAGTTACCATGTCAGTTTAGTTTAATGTTAGTTACTATATCAGAGTAGCACAATCTTAGCTACCATGAGAGTGTAGTGCAATATTAGTTACCATGTCAATATTGTGCAATGTTAGTTACCATGTCATTGTAGAGCAATGTTAGTTGCTATGTTAGTGCAGTGCAATGTTAGTTATCATGTCAGTGTAGTGCAATGTTAGTTACTAAGTCAGAGTAGCACAATGTTAGTTACCATGACAATGTAGTGCAATATTAGTTACCAAGTCAATGTTGTGCAATGTAAGGTACCATGTCAGTGTAGTGCAATGTTAGTTGCTTATGTCAGTGTAGTTGAATGTTAGTTACCATGACAGTGTAGGGCAATGTTAATCGCTATATCAGAGTAACACAATGTCAGTTACCATGACAATGTAGTGCAATGTTAGTTGCTATGTCAGTGTAGTGCAATATTAGTAATCATTTCAGTGTAGTGCAAAGTTAGGTACTATGTCAGTGTAGTGCAATGTTAGTTACCATGTCAGTGTAGTTCAATGTTAGTTACTATGTCACTGTAGTGCATTGTTAGTTACCATGTCAATGTAATGCAATGTTAGTTACTATATCAGAGTAGTACAATGTTAGTTACCATGAGAGTGTGGTGCAATATTAGTTACCATGTCAATATTGTGCATTGTTAGGTACATATTCATTTTCGAGGAATGTTAGTTGCTATGTCAGTGCAGTACAATGTTATTTTTTATGTCAGTGTAATGCAAAGTTAGTTACTATGTCAGTGTAGTGCAATGTTAGTTACCATGTCAGTGTAGTGCAATGTTAGTTACTATGTCAGTGTAGTGCAATGTTAGTTGCTATGTCAGTGTAGTGCAATGTTAGTTATCATGAGATTGTAGTGCAATATTAGATACCAAGTCAATGTTGTGCAATATTAGTTATAATTTCAGTGTAGTGCAATGTTAGTTACCATGTCAGTGAAGTGCAATGTTAGTTACTATGTCAGTGTAGTGCAATGATAGTTGCTATGTCAGTGTAGTGCAATGTTAGTTATCATGAGATTGTAGTGCAATATTAGATACCAAGTCAATGTTGTGCAATGTTAGTTACAATTTCAGTGTAGTGCAATGTTAGTTATCATGTCAGTGTAGTGCAATGTTAGTAACTATGTCATTGTAGTGCAATGTTAGTTACTATGTCAGTGTAGTGCAATGTTAGTTACCATGTCAGTGTAGTGCAATGTTAGTTACTATGTCAGTGTAGTGCAATATTAGTTGCTATGTCAGTGTAGTGCAATGTTAGTTACTATGTCAGTGTAGTGCAATGTTAGCTACTATGTCAGTGTAGTGCATTGTTAGTTACCATGTCAGTGTAGTGCAATGTTAGTTACTATGTCAGAGTAGCACAATGTTAGTTACAATGAGGGTATTGCAATATTATTTACCATGTCAGTGTAGTGCAATGTTAGTTACTATGTCAGTGTAGTGCAATATTAGTTGCTATGTCAGTGTAGTGCAATGTTAGTTACTATGTCAGTGTAGTGCAATGTTAGCTACTATGTCAGTGTAGTGCATTGTTAGTTACCATGTCAGTGTAGTGCAATGTTAGTTACTATGTCAGAGTAGCACAATGTTAGTTACAATGAGGGTATTGCAATATTATTTACCATGTCAGTAAAGTGCAATGTTTGTTACCATGTCAGTGTAGTGCAATGTTAGTTGCTATGTCAGTGTAGAGCAATGTTAGTTACTTTGTCAGTGTAGTACAATGTTATTTACCATGTCAATGTAGTGCAATGTTAGTTATCATGTGAGTGTAGTGCAATGTTAGTTCCTATGTCAGTGTAGTGCATTGTTAGTTACTATGTTAATGTAGTGCAATGTTAGTTATCATGAGATTGTAGTCTGATATTAGATACCAAGTCAATGTTGCGCAATGTTAGTTACAATTTCAGTGTAGTGCAATGTTAGTTACCATGTCGGTGTAGTGCAATGTTAGTTACTATGTCAGTGTAGTGCAATGTTAGTTGCTTATGTCAGTGCAGTGCAATGTTAGTTATCATGTCAGTATAGTGCAATGTTAGTTGTTATGTCAATGTATTGCAATGTTAGCTGCTATGTCAGTGCAGTGCAATGTTGGTTACCATGTCAGTATAGTGCAATGTTAGTTACCTCGTCAGAGTAGTACAGTGTTAGTTCCCATGAGAGTGAAGTGCAATGTTAGTTATGATGTCAGTGTAGTGCAATGTTAGTTGCTATGTCTGTGTAGTGCAATGTTAGTTACCATGTCAATGTAATGCAAGGTTAGTTGCTATGTGAATGTAGTGCAATGTTAGTTACATTGTCATTGTAGTGCAATGTTAGTTTAATGTCAGAAGATTGACATGTTGGTTACGATGTCAGTGTAGTGCAATGTAAGTTACCATGTCAGAGTAGTACAATGTTAGTTACCATGACAGTGTAATGCAATATTAGTTACTAAGTCAATGTATTGAAATGTTAGTTACAATGTGAGTGTTGTGCAATGTTAGTTACCATGTCAGTGTAGTGCAATGTTAGTTATCATGTCAGTGTAGAGAAATGTAAGTTACTATGTCAGTGTAGTGCAATGTTAGTTACTATGTCAGAGTAGCACAATGTTAGTAACGATGACACTGTAGTGCAATATTAGTTACCAAGTCAATGTTGTGCAATGTTAGTTACCATGTCATTGTAGTGGAATGTTAGTTGCTTATGTTAGTGTAGTGCAATGTTAGTTATCATGTCAGTGTAGTGCAATGTTAGTTGCTATGTCAGTGTAGTGCAATGTTAGTTATCATGTCAGTGTAGTCTAATGTTAGTTATCATGTCAATGTAGTGCAATGTTAATTACTATGTCAGTGTAGTGCAATGTTAGTTCTCATATGAGTGTAGTGCAATATTAGTTACTATGCCAATGCAGTTCAATGCTATTTACTATGTCAGTGTAGTGCAATGTTAGTTATCATCTCAGTGTAGTGCAATGTTAGTTACTATGTCAGTGTAGTGCAATGTTAGTTGCTATGTCAATTTTATGCAATGTTAGCTGCTATGTCAGTGCAGTGCAATGTTGGTTACCATGTCAGTATAGTGCAATGTTAGTTACCATGTCAGAGTAGTACAATGTTAGTTACCACCACAGTGTAGTGCAATATTAGTTACCAAGTCAATGTAGTGCAATGTTAGTTACCATGTCAGTGTAGTGCAATGTTAGTTGCTATGTCAGTGTAGTGCAATATTAGTAATCATTTCAGTGTAGTGCAAAGTTAGGTACTATGTCAGTGTAGTGCAATGTTAGTTACCATGTCAGTGTAGTTCAATGTTAGTTACTATGTCACTGTAGTGCATTGTTAGTTACCATATCAGTGTAATGCAATGTTAGTTACTATATCAGAGTAGCACAATGTTAGTTACCATGAGAGTGTGGTGCAATATTAGTTACCATGTCAATATTGTGCATTGTTAGGTACATATTCATTTTCGAGGAATGTTAGTTGCTATGTCAGTGCAGTACAATGTTATTTTTCATGTCAGTGTAGTGCAAAGTTAGTTACTATGTCAGTGTAGTGCAATGTTAGTTATCATCTCAGTGTAGTGCAATGTTAGTTACTATGTCAGTGTAGTGGAATGTTAGTTGCTATGTCAGTGTAGTGCAATGTTAGTTATCATGAGATTGTAGTGCAATATTAGATACCAAGTCAATGTTGTGTAATGTTAGTTACAATTTCAGTGTAGTGCAATGTTAGTTACCATGTCAGTGTAGTGCAACGTTAGTTACTATGTCAATGTAATGCAATGTTAGTTGCTATGTCAGTGTAGTGCAATGTTAGTCATCATGAGATTGTAGTGCAATATTAGATACCAAGTCAATGTTGTGCAATGTTAGTTACAATTTCAGTGTAGTGCAATGTTAGTAACTATGTCATTGTAGTGCAATGTTAGTTACTATGTCAGTGTAGTGCAATGTTAGTTACCATGTCAGTGTAGTGCAATGTTAGTTACTATGTCAGTGTAGTGCAATATTAGTTGCTATGTCAGTGTAGTGCAATGTTAGTTATCATGTCAGTGCATTGCAATGTTAGTTATAATCTCAGTTTAGTGCAATGTTAGTTACTATGTCAATGTAGTGCATTGTTAGTTACCATGTCAGTGTAGTGCAATGTTAGTTGCTATGTCAGAGTAGCACAATGTTAGTTACAATGAGGGTATTGCAATATTATTTACCATGTCAATATTGTGCAATGTTAGTTATCATGTCAGTAAAGTGCAATGTTTGTTATCATGTCAGTGTAGTGCAATGTTAGTTGCTATGTCAGTGTAGAGCAATGTTAGTTACTTTGTCAGTGTAGTACAATGTTAGTTACATTGTCAATGTAGTGCAATGTTAGTTATCATGTGAGTGTAGTGCAATGTTAGTTGCTATGTCAGTATAGTGCATTGTTAGTTACTATGTCAGTGTAGTGCAATGTTAGTTGCTATGTCCAAGTAGCACAATGTTAGTTACCATGTCAGTGTAGTGCATTGTTAGTTGCTATGTCAGTGTAGTGCAATGTTAGTTTAATGTCAGAAGATTGGAATGTTGGTTACCATGTCAGTGTAGTGCAATGTTGGTTACTATGTCAGAGTAGCACAATGTTAGTTACCATGAGAGTGTAGTGCAATATTAGTTACCATGTCAATATTGTGCAATGTTAGTTACCATGTCATTGTAGATCAATGTTAGTTGCTATGTCGGTGAAGGACAATGTTAGTTATCATGTCAGTGTAGTGCAATGTTAGTTGCTATGTCAGTTTAGTGCAATATTAGTTACTATGTCAGTGTAGTGCAATATTAGTTACCATGTCAGTGTAGTGCAATGTTAGTTACATTGTCATTGTAGTGCAATGTTAGTTATCATGTCAGTGTAGTGCAATGTTAGTTACCATGTCAGTGTAGTGCAATGTTAGTTACTATGTCAGTGTAGTGCAATGTTATTTACCATGTCAATGTTGTGCAATGTTAGTTGCTATGTCAGTGTAGTGCAATGGTAGTTATTATGTCAGTGTAGTTCAATGTTAGTTACCATGTCAGTGTGGTTCAATGTTAGTTGCTATTTTAATGTATTGGAATTGTAGTTACCATGTCAATGTAGTGCAATGTTAGTTGCTATGTCAGTGTAGTGCAATGTTAGTTACCATGTGAATATAGTGCAATGTTAGTTACCATGTTAGTGTAGTGCAATGTTAGTTTTCATGTCAGTGTAGTGCAATGTTAGTTACCATGTCAGTGTAGTGCAATGTTAGTTACTATGTCAATGTAGTGCAATGTTAGTTGCTATGTCAGTGTAGTGTAATCGTAGTTATTATGTCAGTGTAGTGCAATGTTAGTTACCATGTCAGTGTGGAGCAATGTTAGTTGCTATGTTAGTGTAGTGGAATTGTAGTTACCATGTCAATGTAGTGCAATGTTAGTTCCTATGTCAGTGTAGTGCAATGTTAGTTACCATGTCCATGTAGTGCAATGTTAGTTGCTATGTCAGTGTAGTGCAATGTTAGTTATCATGTCAGTGTAGTGCATTGTTAGTTGCTATGTCAGTGTAGTGCAATATTTGTTATCATGTCAGTGTAGTGCAATGTTAGTTGCTATGTCAGTGTAGTGCAATGTTAGTTACCATGTCAGTGTAGTGCAATGATAGTTATCATGTCAGTGTAGTGCAATGTTAGTTACCATGTCAGTGTAGTGCAATGTTAGTTACCATGTCAGTGTAGTGCAATGATAGTTATCATGTCAGTGTAGTGCAATGTTAGTTACCATGTCAGTGTAGTGCAATGTTAGTTACCATGTCAGTGTAGTGCAATGTTAGTTACCATGTCAGTGTAGTGCAATATTAGTTACCATGTCAATGTTGTGCAGTGTTAGTTACTGTGTCATTTTAGTGCAAAGTTAGTACCATGTTAGTGTGGTGCAATGTTAGTTGCAATGTCACTGTAGTGCAATGTTAGTTATCAAGTCAAGGTAGTGCAATGTTAGTTGCTATGTCAGTGTAGTGCAATGTTAGTTACTATGTCAGTGTTGTGCAATGTTAGTTGCTATGTCAGTGTAGTGCAATGTTAGTTATCATGTCAGTGTAGTGCATTGTTAGTTGCTATGTCAGTGTAGTGCAATATTTGTTATCATGTCAGTGTAGTTACATTTAGTACTAACTACTAAATGACTTTATCGCGCGTATCCAAACCATGGGCTAATTACGTCTGTAACCCAATCACCCCTCGTAACTCAATCACCCCGGGCCACCACTCGGCACCGTGCCCGGGGAATAATCCCGCGCAAGCATCATCCCGCCCTTTGTTAGTCCGTCATTCGCGAGCAGCCCTTCCCCAAGTACACACGTGTGTCACTGTATCTAATCGCTTTCCCATTTTACGTTTCCTTTGTACCCAGTCGCGAAAGTTTCGCCGATTACGCTTTGAATACCATCTATTCCAACACTCACCGTATCGCATTTACACAATCGCGACCGTTTCGCCGATTACGCTTTGAATACCATCTATTTCAGCACTCGCCGTATCGCATTTATTCCGCTCTACTCCCGAACTTCACCCTCGGGACAATTTACGCTTGTGGAATACCAACTCACCACCCCGACTTTTCGTGATGCCTCCCAAGAGAAGAGCAACCGTCAACCACAAGCTTGTGAGGGGAGCCAAGCAGGCCAGGACAACCAGAAGACAAACTCCGGGAGTACACATTGTACAGGAGACAACAGCTGATGGTGAGTCTGCCAATTACGGAAATATCGAAGGTGGCAACAGAATTAACGTACAATCGGCGCAGCTTGTAAATGCCGCGCAGGTTGCCAACTCGGCTACCCAGGTAAACGAGCAACTGGGAAAAACACTCCAGTTGCTGGAACATTCAGCGCCCGGCCCGGTTAGCGCAAACCAACAGGTAAGGCTTGGTTTTAGTTCTCCCGCCATTTCGCCCAACATAGGGAGAATCCCCGATGCGCACAACGAGGCCGACGGTGACGCGGCCCCAGCCAATCACATCGCCGGATACGGGGATTCCCTTTCCTTCCGTGCGGACGGAATAGACGCGCACGTCAAACAACAGGTGAGGGAAAAAATCTGGCGTGGCGAGTATGTCGACCTCGGCACAATACTACCAAACACCGAGGGAAGTCACGAGGACGGTACGATTACCATGGCGTATGACTCCTCAGGTAAGGTAATTTTTAAACCAATAAAACAGCAACCAAAGCGCCTGTCCCTGGCAAGCTGGACTTCAGCTTTCCACATTTTCATGTGTACTTACGTTAGTAGGCACTCCGAGGTCCGCACAACCCAGGGGTTGCTGTCCTACATGGAAACCATAAGAACGGCGGCACTTCGATTCGGGGGGGATGCCTGGTCAACCTACATGCAGGCTTTGGGGCCTACATGCAGGGCAAATGGTTTAACGGCGCATGGCCACCCCAGTGGGTGACGGATGGAACTACACGGGACTTGACGCTCCTGGAGCTGTTCCCCATCACACTGGCCATCCAAATCTGGGGCAAGCAACTCGCAAACAAAAAGGTCCTCTTTTACTGCGACAACCAAGCCGTCGTAACAATAATCAACAAGCAGTCAACCAAGGCCCCCAGAGTGATGAGCCTACTCCGTCGCCTAATCCTGCAGTGTCTCCGATATAATATTATGTTTAAGGCAAAGTATGTATGTTCCACTGCTAACACTATTGCCGATGCTCTCTCGAGGTTTCAGCTCAAACGCTTCCGAGAGGCAGCACCAGCCGCGGACCAGAACCCCACACCTATCCCGGGCAACATATGGCTGATCTGAGGCAGGAAGCCGGCAGACTCCTACAACAATCTCTGTCTACTAATACATGGGCCACTTACCAAACAGGCATCAATGCCTTGCACCAGTTCCGGTCCGCACACCAGCTACAAGAGGTGTGGCCAGTCCCGCTGGATCAGGTTGTAAACTTTATTGCTTATCTGTCAGTCACTCACCACTCCCCTAACACAGTCAAGACTTACATTGCAGCGCTGTCTTCACACTACAAATTCAACGGGCTCACCAACTGTACAAACCATTTCCTGGTAGGCAAGATTGTAACCGGCTTACACAAATCAGCGGGCCGACCAGACACCAGAAAACCGATCACTGCAGATCTGCTGCAGGTAGTAACCAACAATCTGCCTCACGTATGCTCATCAGCATATGAAGCCAGGCTGTTCAAGGCAGTCTACTGCACAGCATTCTTCGGTTTCTTTAGGGTTAGCGAACTCGTCCAAACTGGACCCTCAAAAACAGGTTGCGCCATCCAGAATTTAAGCTTCTCGGGCAACCCCCAGCAGCTTTCAATCCATTTACCACACTCAAAGTCTGATCAGTACAGGATGGGGACAACAGTTACAATGTCACCTATACCAGGTAATCCGCTATGTCCGGTAGTCGCCATCAAGCACTACCTGGAGGCGCGCCCCTCCGGCCCACAACATGCATTCGTCCACTTTGACCATTCCCCCGTTACAAGGTACCAATTCCAGGCACTCCTGAAAAAGGCCTTAGCACACAGCAACATAAACACGGCCTGCTATTCTTCGCACTCCGTCCGCATTGGGGCAGCCACATCAGCAGCCATGAACGGGGTGCCTGAACACCTCATACAACAATACGGCAGGTGGAAATCAGATTGCTACAATGCTTACATACGCTTACCAACAAATTCAATGTTGCACAATTAAATCAAATAGTCTTTCATGGTACTTACTACACTTCTTATTGTTTACAGTTTGGATGGTGGGATCCAGCTACATGGCCAGGGCACGGCAGTACTTGCTCCTGAAGGGCACCAGCCCGAACCAACCGAGGATGCTATGGCTGGCACGAGGGGGGATGAGGTGGAAGGAGCTGGACACCATTCTGGATGCACAGGTCAAGGCGACACGGCGCAGCCCCAGAGCCCTCATCATTCACCTAGGCTCCAACGACCTGTGCTCGGTCAAAGGCAGCCAACTCTACCTTGTCATGGTGGCATCAATCCTTCGGATACAACTCCAGCTTCCTGACACCAAGATCATCGTATCCTCAATGCTGCCCAGGCGCTACTGGCACGATGCCAGGGATCCACGAAAGATCGAGGGGATGCTGAAGAATATCAACCGCCGACTGACCAACCGAGTCAAAGAGCTCGGCGGTACAACAGTGCCACATCCCCAGATCCTGGCATCTGACAAGACATGGTACGCCTGGGAGGGCGTCCACCTCAGTGACAAAGGACTGTGTGTGTTTACGGACAATTTATTGCATGCCCTGGCGCTCGTTTTGCGCCAGTAAGGATATTATCTCCACAGGTTAGTGTTTCCTTTCAGTACATAAGCAAGCCGGGCAACAATGCTATCTCCGCGTATCACGTGGCCGTGGGCGTGGGGTAGCACTCTGGTGCTTTGTGGCGGGGTTCTTGTGGGCTACACTGCTAGTAACAAATTAACTTGCTTCCAAATTAATACTCGTGCTTAAGGCTACCTGCTTTTCAGCGGGAACCTTTCCGGGGTTACCTGCTTCTCAGTGGGAACCTTGTCTTTCCCGACTTTTCAGCCGGGGAATCGTAAAATAACATACGTTGGGACAAACAGTTGCCACGTATATGGGCCCGGCGGCGGAAGTCGTCTTGTCAAGCGGTAGCTGACAGTTGGGTCCGCGGCGGGAGCCGCACAATGGTTTTGCAAATGGGGCCGGGCAGTGGGATCTGCTTTGGCCGGCTACCTGGGGCCGGGCAGCGGCAGTCTGACTTAGGCCAGCAGCGTGGAGCTGCTTTTGGCAACGTGGGAGTTGCCAAGCAATGGTAGCGTTTAAATATGCTACCGTGGGGGCAGGACAGCGGTAGCAGTCTCAGGCCAGCAGCGCTAGCTGCAATCGCCGTCGGCCACGCGCGTGGCCGTGGCAACGGTAGCATTTTTGGTATATACAATTAGCAGCTAAGTAGCCCACTAGTACCTGCACACCCTCGGCCATTTAACCCAATCTCATCTTCTGTTTTATTACAGGCACGGGCACCAACAGCTCGGTGGCCCGTGCCTCTCCTTGGCATATCGCGGGATAATGCAATGTTAGTTGCTATGTCAGTGTAGTGCAATGTTAGTTACCATGTCAGTGTAGTGCAATGATAGTTATCATGTCAGTGTAGTGCAATGTTAGTTACCATGTCAGTGTAGTGCAATATTAGTTACCATGTCAATGTTGTGCAATGTTAGTTACTGTGTCATTTTAGTGCAAAGTTAGTACCATGTCAGTGTGGTGCAATGTTAGTTGCAATGTCACTGTAGTGCAATGTTAGTTATCAAGTCAAGGTAGTGCAATGTTAGTTGCTATGTCAGTGTAGTGCAATGTTAGTTACTATGTCAGTGTAGTGCAATGTTAGTTATCATGTCAGTGTAGTGCAATGTTAGTTATCATGTCAGTGTAGTGCAATGTTATTTACTATGTCAGAGTAGCACACTGTTAGTTCCCATGAGAGTGTAGTGCAATGTTAGTTATCATGTCAGTGTAGTTTAATGTTAGTTGCTATGTCTGTGTAGTGCAATGTTAGTTACCATGTCAGTGTAATGCAAGGTTAGTTGCTATGTCAGTGTAGTGCAATGTTAGTTACATTGTCATTGTAGTGCAATGTTAGTTTAATGTCAGAAGATTGACATGTTGGTTACGATGTCAGTGTAGTGCAATGTTAGTTACCATGTCAGAGTAGTACAATGTTAGTTACCATGACAGTGTAGTGAAATGATAGTTATCATGTCAGTGTAGTGCAATGTTAGTTGCTATGTCGGTGTAGTGCCATGTTAGTTACTATGTCAGTGTAGTGCAATATTAGTTACCATGTCAGTGTAGTGCAATGTTAGTTACATTGTCATTGTAGTGCAATGTTAGTTATCATGTCAGTGTAGTGCAATGTTAGTTACTATGTCAGTGCAGTGCAATGTTAGTTACTATGTCAGTGTAGTGCAATGTTAGTTACCATGTCAATGTAGTGCAATGTTAGTTCCTATGTCAGTGTAGTGCAATGTTAGTTACCATGTCAATGTAGTGCAATGTTAGTTACCATGTTAGTGTAGTGCAATTTTAGTTGCTCTGTCAGTGTAGTGCAATGTTAGTTACCATGTCAGTGTAGAGCAATGATAGTTATCATGTCAGAGTAGTGCAATATTAGTTACTATGCCAGTGTAGTTCAATGTTAGTTACTATGTCAGTGTAGTGCACTGTTAGTTATCATGTCAGTGTAGTGCAATGTTAGTTACTATGTCAATGTAATGCAATGTTAGTTACTATGTCAGTGCAGTGCAATGTTGGTTACTATGTCAGTGTAGTGCAATGTTAGTTACAATGCCGGAGTAGTGCAATATTAGTTACTATGCCAGTGTAGTTCAATGTTAGTTACTATGTCAGTGTAGTGCAATGTTAGTTATCATGTCAGTGTAGTGCACTGTTAGTTACTATGTCAATGTAATGCAATGTTAGTTACTATGTCAGTGCAGTGCAATGTTGGTTACTATGTCAGTGTAGTGCAATGTTAGTTGCTATGTCAGTGTAGTGCAATGTTAGTTACCATGTCAGTGTAGAGCAATGATAGTTATCATGTCAGAGTAGTGCAATATTAGTTACTATGCCAGTGTAGTTCAATGTTAGTTACTATGTCAGTGTAGTGCAATGATAGTTATCATGTCAGTGTAGTGCAATGTTAGTTACTATGTCAATGTAATGCAATGTAGTTACTATGTCAGTGCAGTGCAATGTTGGTTACTATGTCAGTGTAGTGCAATGTTAGTTACAATGCCGGAGTAGTACACTGTAAGTTACCATGACAGTGTAGTGCAATGTAAGTTGCTATGTCAGTGTAGTGCAATGTTAGTAATCATGTCAGTGTAGTGCAATGTTAGTTACTATGTCAGTGTAGTGCAGTGTTAGTTACCATGTCAGTGTAGTGCAATGTTAGTAATCATGTCAGTGCAGTGCAATGTTAGTTACTATGTCAGTGTAGTGCAATGTTAGTTATCATGTCAGTGTAGTGCAATGTTAGTTACTATGTCAATGTAATGCAATGTAGTTACTATGTCAGTGCAGTGCAATGTTGGTTACTATGTCAGTGTAGTGCAATGTTAGTTACAATGCCGGAGTAGTACAATGTTAGTTACCATGACAGTGTAGTGCAATGTAAGTTGCTATGTCAGTGTAGTGCAATGTTGGTAATCATGTCAGTGTAGTGCAATGTTAGTTACCATGTCAGTGTAGTGCAATGTAAGTTGCTATGTCAGTGTAGTGCAATGTTAGTAATCATGTCAGTGCAGTGCAATGTTAGTTACTATGTGAGTGTAGGCACTCGTGAAGAGCAACCTCCTCGTGGTGAGTGCTGGGTAGCGCTAATAGCTCTTCCCCCGTGTGGAACCGGGGCATAATATTTCCACAGCCTCCCATTGCTGGTCGTATGAGGCGACTAAAATGGGCAACCTGTTTGCCGTGGGTTGCGTCCCTGTGTCGGCTGAGGACGGGAGTCTGGTAGTTGAGGGCACTGGTTCCTGGAACTGTGTTCCTCTGCCCAACACACTACCTCGACCCTTATTTCGCCTAGAGGTGGTAAGATGGGCCCGGTCTTATCAATCGGCTGGTCATGCCAGGCCCTGTGCGTAAATTAGTATCTGCACACATGTGTTGTATAAAAATGTATATTTTGGTCTTGGCCGTGCTTAACATGTATGAATTAACAATTTTCGTTGGAATAAATTGTCTAGAGTCTTACGCCAGAAGGCGGTGGCTCATGGGCCAATCTGGTGATGTTGACCTCTGTACTCTGTATGTCTCCAGTTTCTAGTCGTGGACTGAACCTGCCTGGCACTACATCTGGTAGATAAATATAGCTATTCAAGTCATATTTGCTGGAGTATAACATCCCTGTATCCCTGGTGTTTGCATCCTGGATATCCGGTGCAATATAACACTGTCCTTCTTGACACTCGATGGCGGGTGGGGAACAGGGGTGCTGAATTATATTCTTTTCATCATGGCTCAACAACAATCTGGTTCTTCTCGGAATGAAAAAAAGAGACGTTTGGAGGAAATTGAAATTACAACTGGAATGGTTTCTCAAAATATGGATTCCTGGGCTCGTTTCCTGGTTATTGAGGCTGCTGACAAACTACCCATTAAATTGAATCCTTTTGCTATATCTAAGGCTGTGTCTGGGATTTGCGGTGAGGTCAAGAACGTCACCCGTCTCCGTAGTGGTTCGTTTCTGGTGGAGTGTGCACGGAGACAGCAATCTCTCAATCTTTTATCTATCTCCACCTTTGCCAATATTGAGGTTGCTGTGTCTGTGCACAGAACATTAAATTCATGTCGAGGCATTGTTCGTGACAAGTCTCGTTGTCTGTCCGACATGTCTGAAGAAGACATCGTTGCAGAATTGGGAGACCAGGCCGTTACTGAAGTTAAACGCTTCACAATAAAGAAAGACGGTGTCATCACAAACACTAATACTTATCTCATGACGTTTGCCCGTACATCCCTTCCACAGTCAATTAAAGCCCAAATCCGCTCCGATGCTACAAGTGCCAACATTTCGGTCACGGTTCCAAATCATGTCGTAACTCTGTGGTATGCCATCGCTGTGGTGACAGCCATGAGAGCACTGACTGTTATCATGATTTAAAGTGTGCAAACTGTTCTGGCCCACATGTTGCTTCGTCAAAATCTTGTCCTGTGTGGCAAATGGAATCTAAAATAATGAAACTCAAATGTGAAAGAAACATATCCTACCTGGATGCCAAAAACTATTTAAAGATCAGACCACGACTCCATCTACCATTTCCTACTCTGCTGCAGTCTCCCGCTCTGTAGCAACATCCTCTATTTCGTGCCAGACTGACTTGTCATGGTTCAAGTCAGAAAAACCTGTTGCTATTATTCAACTCACTCAACAGATTCCTGCCACTCACACTCATTCAGGATCTCAAACTGAGTTGTCAGTCTGAGAAACTGTCTCATATGTCTCTGAAAGAATCAGAAAATCAATCAAAAAAGGGAAATAGAAATTCAATAGAAAACAAGCACCGATCGTCCCTTCACCTTCAGAGGTTCCTTTACAGAACTCATTTGGGTCTCTGGATATGGAGGTTACTCTGTCCTCACAGGACAGGCGGAGGAGCAGTTCCTCCTCACATTCACGCGAGCGATCTCCAATTGAGCCACCATGACTCAATTGCCCAACATGATTAAGTGGAATTGCAGAGGACTTAGGCATAATTTTAATGAGATACAATTATTAATACAGGATTTTCAACCGTCAGCATTGTGTCTTCAGGAAACATACCTGAAAACTACTGATCAGTTCAACTTACGACAGTACAATGACTATCATTCATTTTCTCCTCCGGGAGATAAAGCAACGGGAGGTTCTACTATCTTGGTGCGACAGGGGATAATACATAGTCCTGTCCCTCTACATACCAATCTTCAAACTGTTGCTATTCGTCTGACTCTGCACATTGCTTTTACGCTGTGCTCTTTGTATATCCCTCCTTCTTCTGATCTTCGACAGTCTGATCTTCAAGGTCAGTATGACCAACTCCCAAAGCCCTGCATCATCATGGGTGATCTGAACGGACACAACCCGCTTTGGGGATGTGCAAATACAAGTTCTAAAGGAAAAATCATTGAGGAATTCATTTCTGACAACAACCTGTGTATATTTAATGATGATTCTGCCACATATTTACATCCAGCCACGGGCTCGTATTCTGCCCTCGATCTGTCACTCACAGACTCAAACTTGTATAATGATTTTGCATGGTCAGTCCATGATGACCTCTGCGGGAGTGATCATTTTCCCACTATACTTAAAACTGTTAATCCTATTGATGAGCCACCATCATGTAGGTGGAACTTTACCAAGGCTAATTGGTCCTTATATGAGGTACTGTGTACTGACAGAATAAAACATGATATTTTCCAGGATATTCCAGATCCAATACAGTTGTTTTCGGATTTGCTGAATGACATTGCTGACCAAACCATTCCTAAGTCCTCTGCGAAACCCCATATTCGTAAACCATGGTTTACAAATGACTGCAAACAGGCCAGAAAGTGTAGAAAGAAAGCAGAAAAATATTTTCGCCGACATCCTACAGTCCATAATTTGGATAGAGTTAAAATTACACATGCCAAGGCACGACGTGCTTTTAAACAGAATAAGCGTCAATCTTGGAGAAACTATGTCTCCAAAATAAATTCCCGCACGCCCATATCCAAGGTGTGGAATATGCTGCAAAGAATAAAAGGCAAAGGTTCAAGATCGTCTGTTCACCACCTTAAAGAAGGTGACACGTTCTTAACGGACAAAACAGATATTGCCAATAAACTTGGAGAAACGTTATCAAAACATTCTTCAACATCTAACTATGTCCCGGAGTTTCAAAAATTTAAGAGACAACAGGAAAAGATAAAAGATAATTTCACTTCTGATAATGGTGAAGACTATAATGAAGTCTTCTCATTACATGAGCTACATACCGCCCTTAGGCAAGCTCATGACACAGCAACAGGAGCTGATAACATTCATTACCAGCTTTTAAAACATTTACCTGAATCTTGTCTGGAGACACTTTTAGACATATTTGATCAAATATGGACATCAGGGAATTTTCCTCCTTCATGGCATAATGCCATTGTAATACCAATACCGAAGCCTGGCCGGGATCATACAGATCCCTCTAACTATCGACCTATATCCTTAACAAGCTGCGTATGTAAAACCATGGAGCGAATGGTGAATAATAGATTAGTTTGGTATCTGGAACCAATAACCTTCTCACAAATATTCAGTGTGGTTTCCGGAAAAATAGAAGTACTATTGATCATTTAGTACGATTAGAATCCTTTGTTAAAAATGCTATTGTCAATAAACAACACGTAGTATCCATTTTCTTTGATCTTGAGAAGGCATACGATAATACCTGGAAGCATGGCATTCTGAAGGATTTACATGATTTTGGCTTGAGAGGTCGTTTACCTCATTTTATATCACAGTTTTTAACAGACAGGCAATTTCAAGTCCGAGTTGGTACAACCCTGTCTGACCATTATCAGGGTGTCCCACAGGGCAGTATTTTGTCTGTCACTTTATTCAGTATAAAAATTAACAGTTTGTCAAAAGTTTTAAATGATTCAGTTGATGGATCCCTTTTTGTGGATGATTTTAACATGTCTTGTCGTGTTGATTTTTCCATCACCAGGGATAACTATTTCAAAGTTTCATCACTCAAGGATCTTTTTAACATAAACTCTCATTTAATTATTGTTTTTTTAAAGGACATTGAATTGATTAATAAATTTTGATGTAGAAAGTTCTATATTTTATAAATTGGTAATATATCATTATGAACTGAGATTGTTAGTGGTTGTACCCTTGATGGGGGTTGAAGTAGCGTAAAATTATTGTCCCCCAGAGAGGGTACGTAAGCCCACTTCATTCAAAGTAATTTATATATGCCAGGTTTTTAATCGTAGAATGATTGTTTGTTTTAAATTTTGGCTACATATCTCCATAATCACCAATAACTGAAGGGATGGTGTCAATCCTGCCGGGGTCCTTGCAGGTAGCAAAGGTACTGTAAGTCTCCATGGTCCCTGGTATGGTGGCCTAGCTTTGGTTGTTGGTGATCAATAGCCTGTTTTTATGATGTGGCGTCTGTCCTAATCCAATCATTTTATTGTTCTAAAACTAGTTTTAAAGTTATATTCTGTGATATATTGCTAGTTGTTGTACTGTCCTTTGACGACAGTTTTTTAATATATGCTATAGCTTGTTCAAGTCACGATATGGCTGAAATATTGCCGATGTGACTCTAAATATTAACTCACTCACTCACTCACTATGTCAGTGTAGTGCAATGTTAGTTACTATATCAGTGTAGTGCATTGTTAGTTACCATGTCAGTGTAGTGCAATGTTAGTTACTATGTCAGAGTAGCACAATGTTAGTTACCATGATAGTATAGTGCAATATTAGTTACCAAGTCAATGTTGTGCAATGTTTGTTATCATGTCAGTGTAGTGCAATGTTAGTTGCTTATGTCAGTGCAGTGAAATGTTAGTTATCATGTCAGTGTAGTGCATTGTTAGTTGCTATGTCAGTGTAGTGCAATGTTAGTTACTATGTCAGTGTAATGCAATGTTAGTTACCATGTCAGTGTAGAGCAATGTTAGTTGCTATGTCAGTGCAGTGCAATGTTAGTTATCATGTCAGTGTAGTGCAATGTTAGTTACTATGTCAGTGTAGTGCAATGTTAGTTACCATGTTAGTGTAGTGCAATGTTAGTTGCTATGTCAGTGTAGTGCATTGTTAGTTACCATGTCAGTGTAGTGCAATGTTAGTTACTATGTCAGAGTAGCACAATGTTAGTTACCATGAGAGTGTAGTGCAATATTAGTTACCATGTCAATGTTGTGCAATGTTAGTTACCATGTCATTGCAGTGCAATGTTAGTTGCTGTGTCAGTGCAGTGCAATGTTAGTTATCATGTCAGTGTAGTGCAATGTTAGTTTCTATGTCAGTGTAGTGCAATGTTAGTTACTATGTCATTGTAGTGCATTGTGGTCGATGTGTGTATCGTGTGGTAGATGTGTGTATCGTGGTGGCAGATGTGCATACCATGGTGGTAGATGTTTGTATCACGGTTGTAGATGTGTGTGTCATGGTGGTAGATATGTGTATCATGGTGATGGATGTGTGTATCTTGTAGGTAGAAATGTCTATCATGTTGGTAGATGTGTGGATCGTGGTGGTATATCTGCATATCATGGTGGTAGATGTGGGTTTCACGGTGGTAGATGTGTGTGTCATGGCGGTAGATGTGTATCTCATGGTAATAGATGTGTGTATCTTGCAGGTAGATATTTGTATCATACTGGTACATGTGCATATCATGATGGTAGCTCGTGATATCGTGGTGGTAGATGTGCATATCATGGTGATAGACATGTGTATCTTGGTTGTAGATGTGTGTATCATTGTGCTAGCTGTGTGAATCATGGCGGTAGATGTGCATAATATTGTGGTAAATGTGTGTATCGTAGTGGTAGATGTATGTATTGTTGTGGTAGGTTTCTGGCGTGTCCAGGGGACGCAACTCTGCACATCGAACTGCAGTGCCTTCTACGACTGGTGGACACGTAAATCCCCTCAAGTCAGTGAGGAACTTCAAAGAAACACCCCCACCCCCAACACTTTGAGACAATGAGGACATCAATGTACAGAGAGCGTCGTAAGAGCCCAAGTTGCCCAGACACGGGCCGACATTCACCTGGAGGGAGACTGGTCTACTACAGTTGCTGCGACAAATCGCAACTTCTTGATAGCAGACCAATGGAATGACAGAAGATCTAACCTGAAACTTTTCTGCGATGCAGACATCATGTATTCATCACCACGTTCGTTAAGATATATATCCACCCTTCAGAATACAAGGAACATGGAGAATTTTGTCAAATGGCCAGTCGAGCTAAAGAAGTTCCTCTTGTGCCGCTGAATCAAGTGGACAATATTTGGGTAGACACAACAACATGGATTGAGGGAGTGGATCAGGGTCTTAGACGCGAGAAGGAAATATTTTGAACAATGAAGTATCTCTGATGGACTATACTGATATCGTTGCACGTCTTCCAGGATGTTGATCAACATGCCTACTTGGTCTAACCGGCAAAGTCATTCATCCTTCACAGTCTCACATTGCGACCCATTACTGTACTGAGAGACACAGGGGTACTCCAGTCTTTGTTGTTAGGGGGCGTTTTTATGTTTCTTCTGCTAACTCAGATGTTCAATTTGGAGGGCATCTGTGGAATTACGTCGAGACTCCATTTTGTTAATTTGCAGTCACTTCTTGTGACAGGTTTGGTGACAGTTGATGTCAAGATAACTCTACCAGTTTCAGTGAGTGAGTGGTTGAGTGAGTGAAAGGAATGAGTTGAACGCCGCTTTGAACAGAATTCAAGTTATATCACGGCTTTAGGGCTTGTCAGTTTAATGTGGGAAGAAAGCCTGAAGTGATGCAGGTCTTAGACGTTTACCACTTCGGTGAAATCCACGAGCACGGGTATGATGCTGACAAACCTAGAAACATATTCGGAGTGAACCGGGATTGGAACCCACAAACATAGGTTTCTGGCCTGACCAAGGAACGCCCCTCTTTACCCCAGTTTCAGGCGTTGAGTTGTTTGTTGGTAAGGACTTACCAATGTATCGGCTGATCCATGTCTTAGCATTGAACCAAACACGAGGGTGCATCAATCTGCATTATCCTGTCATACACATAAGTCAATGTATTCTTCATCCACTTGTTTGTCTGGGTTCAATCAAGACTTAATCTTATACATAATTAAATATGGTTGGTGATTACAGTTAAAGAATAAAGTTTAGCCTGTTGCTTTGGTTGTCGCTGCAAAGAACAAAACTTAAATAAAGAATGCTGTGTATGACATGGCTAATCTGAAAATTAAAAATATTCAATAAACACAAGAATGGATGATCGTATCCATTGTTTTTGTTTATAAGCATCCACCAATCAGCGGGGTTTCATGTATCTAGCTCTGATACATAAGCATTACATGTATATAATAAGTACATTTCTATTCTGAATGGTGGTACTTTGGGGAACCACGTATGTATGCGCAGTTTGAATTCCGATTACTTCACTAATTCATATAATATCTTCATTGTTGTGGCAAACTAAAGTTAAATAACACAAGATTCTTGCCTTTAATTGTTTGTCTGAATATCTCAAAAGAACATTTGTACATTTGTATAAAACAGAAATTGTGGAAAATTAGAGTTATCCGCATAGAGCGAATATACAAAGTTACGTTATATAAACTAAAAATTTAATAAATTTTCTATGCCATCCAAATGGAAATGGCATCATTGCAACCACAATACCTTCAGCTTTATGTTGATACATTTTTATTATACAGTATTATAATACATTGAAATTTACGATATTGGAAGCCTTCTATGGACCTTGTTTGCTTGGGTCTAAAAATGAAGCTCGACGAGAATCACGAAATTGCGATTCTAGGGTACCTCGATGAATATGATGGAAACAGGTTGTTAGTTAATCCCAATATCTTAAATGCTAATTTGCAGGGTGGACCTAAGTAGCCCATGGCCTATCTCTTAAAATATTTGCTTCATGTGCTGATACCAATCATTATCTTGTTGGTACTTTCATGGATCATTCACTTCTACTTTTTTCTTCAAATGAGACTACTTTTGTACTTTATACTGCTCATATTTAGAACGCTGATCCTGTACTCTTGGACGCAGGTCATATTAACGCATGATGACCTCTGAGTCTGCTCAGGTACTTGTTTGTTTCTTCTCATATGATGGCGTTTTAATGAGGAAACGGAAACCTCCAAACAAGTTGCAAGGCTTGACATGCATGTTAGGTGGTAGGAAAACTAATTCCTACCCCCCCCCCCCTCCCCCCCCCCCCCCGGAAATACCTCCCCCTGCCCATCTGAAGCGTTAGAAGAGCCCTTCAGTCGGGTCATTGTTGTCTGTGTTGGCCCTTGCCTGAAACAAAGCTTGATCATCAGTTAATGTTGACATTTATGTGTGCTTCGACCAGATTTATAAAAGCCATACCGTTAAGGACAATTACTGCGAAAGTTATTGTTGAGACTTTGGCGACGTTTTTCACTTGAATTTCATGTCAAGGCTGTTTCAGCAGGCCATGCGTGAGTAGACAGACCAAATCTAAGTGCATTGGAGGGATTCACCGATCAGCACCGATGCCCAGCAACCTACATGTATGCTTGTTATAAAAGGCGAATTAATGTGTGGGGTTGTCAGAATGTCATCGTACCCCGACGATGTGAGACGTTGCTCATGATATAAATCGCAGGTCAGTCTCGTCAAAACTCGATTACTTAAAAGCCGCATTGCTGGCGCTAAACAACAAACAAGCAATCATACATCAATCAATTTGCGTGATTTAACAGAACCTGTCACATTTTTCACATACAATAGTAATACCATGATTTCTCAAATGTAACACTGCTAGTAACATCTTTATTTCTAAAATGATAGTTAGTGTTGATTGTACTAGTAGTGGTGCAAGAGTACCCCGCCAAAGTATGATTCTTGGGTGCCAAAGAGTCGGTCAGTGCCACTGTACTTCTCCAGCCAAACAACATCACCTCTCCTTAACTGGGCGGTTGTGATAACAGAAGCGGTACTTTCCGTGGAATTGTTATTGGAGATGCCCGTTCCCTGTGCCAAGTAGCCATGGCGGTTGTGATTCAGATTTAGTCTGATTGTGACTCGAGTGTTCTTCCCAAAGGAACTGGCACCAGCCCAGAATATGAACGTCCCATGTACAGGCGCGGTGAAGAGCCCGGTCTTGCCGTCATAACTATCTCCGAGGTTGTAGAGAGCCGAGTCGAAAATAAGTTTCTCGGTGTCTTTTACGTCAAAGTAGTAGGCACTGGGACTAGCTTGGAATGCAACAGCTGTTTCAAGACGATCTAGATCAGTAGAAGACAATTTGTGTGAGTGAATAATGCATTGAATGTATTGTCAATTGTACAACATCGATGATCAAATATCTCTCATGCAGTAAACAAATGCATTAGCCTTTTCAGATTCACAGGTAAATGTTAGAAATATGTGACAACAACACAGTAATAAGGCCGAATGCCTTCACTTCAGACGTTTCCTGTACAATCAGCAAGAAATCCTTCTTCAAGATTACCACCAAACAATATACATGTACCATACGAACAAGTACAATCCACCAATATACGTGTCACAACAATGTCACGCACCCATTGTGATCCACATGAATATCGCCCATCTGTACATCCCACACAAGTACCAGATGTCCATTTGTCTCATTTTTCCTACTATTCATGACATTTGACACTTTTGATTGCTTTTATGTCGCTTTCTGGCTTCTCCTTACCAATCTCCTTTCTCATTATAAACAAAATCTTGGTGTCGCAATACCTTTGACGAGTTGCAATTGTATACAAACCACCACCTCAAATACGCCATCCACACAGGTTCTAGCTGATAATGTACATGTATACTCACCTATGGAAAAGGAAATGTTATTCAGTGTGTTACTGTGGTCCTCGACACTTTGTCCCAGGTCATGGAGGCCTTTCATCAACTGACTGACTTCGCCCTGTGTTGTGTTCGCCTCGAGGGTAGCATTGTCCATAGTTTCTATCAGGGACGTTAGTTCTTTTTCCAAATCACCAACCGCTACAGATGAGGAATTCAGGTAGTCCTGAATAATCTCTACTTCACACGCAGTTTTGTTCGTGTCAGCCCGGGTCAGTGAAAGCTCCGATTTTAATAATACTATTTCAGCCAAATTTGACTTAACGTCAGAACTGATTGCATCCAAAACGGTTTCATTTATCAGTGCGTTTTGTGCCTTCACGTTGGAAGTTAGTCGTGCAAGTTCACGTTTGATAGACCTCTGCTCAGACGAGGTCCCGTTAGATTCAGATCTTGCAGCTGAAAGCTCAGTTCGGACAGTTTTCAGCTCAGTCTTCAGGTTCGTCAACTCTGAAAGATTTAAAGATTGTAAATTTACCAGTGCTAATTCTGACTCAGCTTTCTTAAGATCATCTTTCACAGTGTGTAGTTCTGCCAAGGCATCATTCAATTGTGTCTGCGTAACTGTGAGATCCCGCACTGCATCAATGTGTTGGAGTTGGAGGGAGGATAATTCTGTCCTCGTTGTTTTAAGGTCGGCTTTCACAGTCGTCAATTCTGTTTTTGTTGTCTGGAACCGTGCCTCGAGACTGTTCACCGTCTGTTCCATCAGAGTCACGTGACTTGTGATACTGATCAAATCTGCATCCCCGTTTGGCTTTGACATAGGTACAATAAGGCTGGCAGCAAGGGGCATGAGCAGAGCCAAGAGCAACGAGACCAAAGTTAACTCACACATCGTGATCTGATAAAGGGCTTTCACTAGCACTATCTCAGGACTAATCGCCAATACCTGGGAAGAGAGACACGCGGGCGAACCATTGATAAGACATTGACAACGCTGTCCTGCTCCAAATAAAAGGCAGCTGCTGAACACTTGGAAAAACAGGGTTCCTATATGTGTGTCTGTCAAAACACCTCTAAGCACATAAGAACTTTCGCCGCTCATGGTTCTTTAGGTGTAATGAAATAATAAGGTAGTCCTAGGCGACGCACAATAGCAGTATTTCTGTCGTCATTATGCCTCATCAAAAACAGTCAGTAACAGTAGGGAGAACGTAAAACGTAAAACATAGTCATACGCGACAGTCAACATTATTTTTTTGATCTCATACTGACTCATAGTGACAATGGTGGGAGGCGTTTGGGAGGAAGTTTTGGAAATTATGCTTTTGAATTAAGTTTAGGTTTCAAAAGTCTAATGAACATCTATTCTTATTTCATTCGTAAATGTTTATCATTGTTAAACAATTTATAAAACGGAAAAATAGTAAATTGGCCACTCCCGCATTCATAAATATGTTTGCTTACATTTATACAATGAACATTTGGATCTCGAATTTTCTGTCTATGCACAGTGATTTGGCCTTTTAGTTGCATACTATTCAGTTGCATTACCTTAAAGTGCTCACCACATCCCAAACATGTTAAAATGTACACAGTAGAACATGGATATAAGGAACTACAAGGGACTGGAGAAATCAGTTCGTTATATACGTTGTTAGAGATATACATGTACGTTTACGCTCGGAAACGTCCGCCATCTTGGCTAAAACAAAACGCAACACACATACACGTTTATGCACGTTTCATCACGCATCTATCGGAGATTCAGTTAAAAAGTACCCAATGATACAACTTCAAATGATTTTGATGCAATAGGTACAGGTGATTGCTATTGGCGGATATTTTTACTTATGGAACAATATTGCCAGTCACCGTAGGGACTACCCGCGCTACATGTATTTCGATTGCGAATATGTTATTTTGACATTTAATAGTCAAACGGCCTCAAATATGACTTTTAACGAGTCAAAGCATGGCAATTATGATATACTCACACGCAAAAGAAACGCAAGTGGTTTCAAGCAAATAGGTAGCAAACACGGAACCATACGTTGATACGAGTTTTAGCATGTAGTGAAACCTGCTGGTGTTATCAATATTTTTGGTTGCATTTTGGAAGCCCCGAGTAAAAACGCAACATAAAAAACGAATCGCCAAAACGCACCATTCCAATGAATACGTGGGTATCATGCACCCATTTCAAAACGAACTGTCACGAACTGTGGGTATAAAACTTGGACCTACCACTCCTTGGTCAACAATGCCACGCCTAACTCAAATTCAGAGAAACCAGGCTATCGGACGTTTGGAAGCTGGAGAGTCAGACCAAGATGTTGCCCGTCATTTCAACGTTAACATAACCACAATTTACCGTCTCCTGCATCGATACAATGCTACACAGACCACAGATGACCTTCCTCGGAGCGGTCGTTGTAGGGTCACCACACCTCGACAAGATCGGCAGATTACCCGTCAACACCAGCGACATCCGTTCCTAACTGCAAGTGAAAGTGCACGACAGACCATAGGAACACATAATCGACACATTAGCCGGGATACTGTGATCCGACGTCTCAGTTCCAACAATCTCAGATGTCGTCGACCAGCACGTTGCCCTGTTCTCCAACCACGGCATGGACCAGCACGACTTCAGTGGGCACAGGGTCATCACAATTGGCGTCATCGTGAGTGGGGGCGTGTCATCTTCTCTGATGAAAGTCGCTTTGTGTCTCCCATGCAGACAGAAGAGTCAGAATTTGGCGGCGTCGAGGTGATCGTTTCGCTGACAGAAACGTTGTGGAAAGGGATCCATGGGGTGGACCTAGCGTCATGGTATGGGCAGGGATTGGACTTAATGCGAGACCTGGACCCATGTGCTTTCCGAATGTTGGTCAAGGTCGGGGACACGGCGTCAGATCCCACGTTGTTCCATTTTTTGCACAATATCAACAACACATTTCCAGCAGGACATCGCTCGTCCCCATGTTGCTACCATGTTCTACCGTGGCCAGCCCTCTCAGCCCTGATCTGTACCCCATCGAACACTTGTGGGATGAAGTTCAAAGGCGTCTGCACAATTTGCGCCCAGTCCCTACAACTGCCGATGAACTACGCACAGCTGCTCTGGGTGTGTGCAGGAGGATCCATAGGGCCTTCACGAATCGTCTGATCCACTCAATGTACAGGAGATGTGTGGCAGTGATCAATGCTAATGGTGGTCACACCAGGTATTGACAGACATTTTGGGTATTGACCCGAAACTGTGTGAGCCCTTAACATTAATAGTAATATTTTGAAAAAATCAATTATGTCATCTGCCTTTTAATCCATTAAACTGTCTTCAGTCAAATTTTTGTCAAACTTGCCCTATTAGTATTTCTTGTCTTTACTGTTGAAAATAAATAACATGTATACTGCATACTCGACTTGCGTTTCTTTTGCGTGTGAGTATATATGTATCCATTCTGTGTCAACTAAAGTTCGTTTCAAGGCGCCAATAGCGGTAATCTGACCGTGGTTTCTGTAAATTACAGTGAGTTGTGCGATCTTCCGATCACTTCACACACGATTTCGCGTTTTTAATGTAAACAATATTGAATCATTAGCTGAATTTTTTTTAGATGGGGAAGACATCGTGTCATTGGAAAACTAAGGTTTATTAAAAATGTAAGTAAATTTTGGGAGCCATGCTTTACCGCGTAATATAACCTAGCGTAATAGCGAAGGAACACTGTATAACATCTGTACAGTGGCAGTTCATGTTGGTTTTGACAGTAAATAGTTGTCCTTCGCAAAATTTAAATTTGCAGTCTTCAATTACTCATATTTTTGTAATTTGAAGTTTATACGATATACGACATTTCCATCGGACGAGAGGTCGGTCACATGACCGAGTAACTAACGTTCATAAGTGTATGACGACACGAATTGACGTTCATACGTTTTTCACGAGACCGTCAAATGACCTAAACACTTATGGACTACTTCCACATTCCTGTGGGAACCCCTGAGAATTCCCCAGCACCAATACATACAGAAGCGTTCTTTCTGATCATTTATACTTTTTAATCTTGTTTTCGTATACATTGAGAAAAGTCAGAGAGTTTGACTGCATGATCGTTCACGAATATCCTCGCTACGACCCATCCTAGTGAACAAAACGAAGAAATGCACATCCAAACTATCGTAGTGTCGTCGACTCGATCCATGTCCAGCCTGACAGTGTCTGTCTACAGCAATATATAAATTTACCTTTAAAGTTAGTGTCTTGTCGACACATCTTAAGTCACCTTCCAATGATCGGCCAATTGATCAATAATGACTAGGACATGTAACCGCACAGGTTCATTTACAACTTCCGAATTTTCTCCCGTCACGTTTATTGTGTCGGCCATTTTGACGTCTTGTAATTGAGGTAAATGGATTAGGACGCTCTGTCATTGTGACTGAGGTAGTTATTTATACAAGAGAAGGGGTTAGTAATGGTACAGTAATGGTACAGTAATGGTAATCACGTGACAGAACGCACAACGGGGCCGGGTGGCCATTGTTCCCGGGGTGGAGACACGCTGTCACTTTCGCACATACAGGAAGTCGGACGGTGATTCTTCGGTATAATGAGCTCCGATCCGTCGGGGATAATGAAATATCACCTCGGACATTTTCAAGCACAGAAATACTTTTGAACTATTTACATTGACCATGAATTAATCAAACTGACTATGTGTTTTGTGTTTTGCTTCCTGATACATAGGAGAATCATAAATGAGAATTATTTGAGATTCCCTTTCTTGTTTGTATTTTATACAAGACAGTGCATAATGTTGCCCATCTTTTAAGACATCTCATGTTTCACAGAGACGTTTTTTTAAATGAAGTTGGTGTTGTTGGTTTCAAGTTTTAGTTTGTGATTACTTAAACGAAGTTTGGAGAAATAAGCTTTGTTTTCACAATATTTAAGATAATTCTCAATATTTATAGATGACTTGATCAACCTGTGTGTTCTTAACTTGCTGCTGGTTATATGGGAATCCCTTTAAAAAATGAGTGAACATGTTTTTACTTTTGGACTGAAATTTATTTACAGTGGATCCATTACATATTTTGTGATTACTATTTCCAAAGTTAGTTTTATTTAACCCATTCAACATTTTGACCAGAAAGATTGATATTTGCCAAAGCATGTAAGAATAACATCTTTTGTGTTATCTATATAGGACTTGTAATCAATTATTTTATATATTACTTGTAGTGATAGTGATTATAAACCAGCAATCTCTACTTTTGTTAATAATTAACTTCGATTGGATGTTGTACCGCCGCCTTTCGCAATCCTCTGTTGACCGAATCACGTTCGGAAATGCAGCATTGATATTTGATGTAAACCCTTACACTCCTGAGTGGAATTCTCAGCTAAGAGTTTTCTGAGCTAGTTAAAAGTATTCTAAAGACAATTCTGTGAATAACTACTTCCCCAGGTGTTGAGAAAAAGAGCTCAGACAGACAAACAAATCGCTATTCACTAACTAGAGGCCGCCGGAATTCAAACTACTTCTGGACTGACAATCCAAGTAAGTATAATCGATATTTTAATTTCTTGTAATTTGTTAATATCTGTGTGACGTCCCACTTATTTTGCATTAAATTATGATGTGACATCTAGTTACTGGTTATATTTCACGGCATTGGATTGGAATCGTGTCACAGATTTCTTGAGTGCTGTTTTAAGGCAGCATCAGTCATTGGGTTTCCTGGAATTCTTGATTTCATGGCTGTGTAAGCAACAAAGACTGTGTCGTATAAGCCAGACACAAGATCAAAATGTAATTCAGCTCCATATATTTTATAGCCTCAATGCGCGAGAGACAATCTGAAACTATTATTAACTGTATACATTTAGACTGGCTACTGATATATTGTACACCTGTTAAAATGGCATTTGCTTCTGCTGTGAAAATGGTACTGTTGTCTGGTAATCTTGATAGGATTGTTTTGGATCCAATGACTTGGCGCTAACAACCATCACCATCCTTGGATCAATCTGTAATTATAGATTTGTACGTGTCGTATGTACTTCGTAACTGATTTTATTCGTGTTGGTATTGTAACTGCTTTTACTTCAGTTTAATTTTGGTTTGTTTATATCAGGTGATTTTACCAACTGACAGACGGTTGATGAAATGAAAGGTTTCATTCTTATTCTTAGAGGTGGTGTAAGAGATGACTTTCTACACTCAATGTCCTCATAACGGAGTTTAAATACGCAGTTGTAAGCTGGATTTAGCTCATTAGTATATAACTTTGTACCATATTGTAATGATGGATTAATGCGGCTTTAGCTCATCAAACCCAATGTAAAGACTGTTATAGGGGAAATTCTAAAGGATCCAAGACATAGCCTTAGACCTTGATGGTTGATATAATCCAGTAGTTTAAGGTTGATCTATACAAGTAGAGGGCGTTTTGCCAGGCCCTCTCCCCACTTGGAATCGGAAACAACTTTCAATAAATCCAGTGCCTTCAGACATTTTTTTTCAGGTGATTGACATAAGCCAGAAACGTAAGATGATAGTAAATATTATATCTGAGAACTTGGCTTCATTCTGTATCACTGTGTGGTTTTAATTTGAGGCAGAAAAGAATGTAATTTGTTATTGATTTCGAAAGTTTAAAAGCCTTATATCATTTGTGATGTTTGTCCTCACTGACTTTGTTGATCATTTCATATTCCATTTTATCTCCTTTTGTGATGAGAAGTGATTGCTAGCCGAACATGATATACATGAATACCTTGTTACTGGAAATTCCTGTATTCCTACAGAATCACTGTGATGTGAGGCGGATACATTTGGCGAATATAACAAACAACGTTAAATATTTTGTCAATCGGTCACACAGTACTGTTTACCACGCATGCCACACCGAATGAGTATTTCATCAGTGAACTTCTACAGGAACAGCCCAAGAGAAGGATTTATAAGACAAGCGAAGGACACTCACATTCCTATTAATTAACAGGGATATGGGGTCAAACATACGTTTGTGTCTTCGTGAGGCATTTGGAAGTTGGAACAGATATGTGTTTATGTGTATCTATTACTAGTATATGGTAAAAAAACATGCTTAAGATTCTATGATAAGGAAAATATATTAAACAATATTAATTTACTGAGTAGAAATGGCAAAGGGATTAGCTGCTTATTTGGACCATTTTGTTTTTTTAAGCTATGATTTTGGCAGACAACAAACAGATTGTTAATTTAAGGCCAACCTTAGGTGTAGCTGTATTACAAACAGGTTAAAACATGTACAACTGTACACAGCCAGAGATTAGTACATGTATGATACAATATCCTTCTTGACATGTAAGTTACAAATACGTTAAAAGATGCACATACAAAAATCACTGGATCTATAAAGGAACCAGATATTTCCATCAATAATGCATTGATGTGAGACTGCGGGATAGCATATGATAGAGGGTTATGGCAACGTTGAAACACAGCCGTATAACATGGTCAGTTACCGCCAGATTCAAACATAAGTTCCCTGAGAACGGGAAGACACAGTTGAACAAATGCTAGTTAGAAATGAAACCCAAAGACATGAAAGTTGTGGAACCGAGGTGAGGGGGAGAAATTGGCGAGCGAGCCTGCACGTTTGCTGTTTCATTCCTTCTCGGCCTTCGGTCTCAAAGAGTTGTTTGGACAATGAATATATGTGACGTCATGACAATGGCGGGGACACAAACATAAGGCTCGGATAAAAAAACATCGAAATAACACTAATATCGGACAGGGAAGACGTCATAGAAGTGTTATGCTGTATTCGTATCTGCCAGGGAACGTATGACGATGGGAAAACACCATAAACAAGGCCCGCAAGCTAGCAAATCTGCAAAGAAAGAGTCGACGATGACAGGTAAACAAGCTTAATTCTCAGATCTGATCGAGCGGCCTAGTGTAAGACACCAAGATTTTCTAGTATCTAAAACTAGTGACTGTCTAAACCAAGCTAGAAGTGTTCTTTACGGAAGTATGAATCCAGAGTTTCAACAAACTAACAAATCTAGCCAGAACTTTACAAATTCTGCGGGAACTATTTCGCCGGGGATATCTGGCAGTTACAGCCATGTCCCTGTATGGTGGAAAGATAGATGGGCCAATTGGAAAATATGATAGGATTATATGACAGTAAATTGACAGGTCTGAGTTTACAAATCAACGATAACTTTAACAACACAAGCGAACAATTACGAGCGCTTCAGGAGAGAGTAGACGCCAATAGATATTATAAGTACGGACAGCAGAGAAAACAGCGAAGAAGGAAGAGGAAATTACCAAACAACATGATGTTGTACTTGACGTGGAAACAAGATCTATGCGTGATAATTTGGTAATCGCTGGTCTACCGGAAGAAAGAAATTAGAGAAATGAGAGAGGAGAGGAAGTAGAAGATACGGAAGAAGTAGTCAGGTATTTCTTCATGGAAAAAGTAAAGCTGGCAGAAGAAAGTGTATCAAATATGAAATTTGGATGTTAGTGACTTTCAAGGACCACAGGGATAGAAAGAAATGCCGCCAATCTTAAGGGCTCAAACATTTACATCAATAATCAATATCCACAAGAAATATACGAGCAAAGAAGCAAACTCCTTCCAATAATGAAAGAAGATCGAGGAGAGGGTAAGACGTGTCGTCTTGTGTATAACCGTCTATATATCAAAGGGGAGTTGTACCAGCCTCGGGCATAGGAATACGTAGAGGATGGACTTAAAGTTCTATATTTTTATAGTATGGAACTGCAATGGTCTTACCTCTACCAAAAAACGGTCGATAGAATTTTGTGAAATGCTAGATAATTATGATATAGTGGCACTATCGGAAACATGGACAGATGATCCTAGTGATGTAGAATTGCAAAATTTTAAGTGTATTCGATAATTTGACGTTCATACGTTTTTCACGAGACCGTGTTCTTGAAATGACGTAAACACTGACGGACTACTTCCACATTCATGGGGAAACCCCCTGAGAATTCCCTAGCACGAAAACACGCAAAAGCGTTCTTTCTGATCATTTAGACTTTTTAATCTTGTTTTCGTATACATTGAGAAACGTCAGAGAGTTTTACTGCATGATTGTTCACGAATATCCTCGCTACGGCCCGTCCTAATGAACAAACGAAGAAATACACATCTAAACTATCGTAGTATCGACTCGATCCGTGCCTAGGCTGACATTGACCGTCTCCAACAATCTATGAAGTTACCTTAGTGTCTGTTTGACGCATGTTTATTCACCTTTCAATGATCGGCCAGTTGATCAATGATGACTAACACATGTAACCGCCACAGGTTCATTAACAACTTCGGAAATCTCTCCCGTCACGCTTATCGTGTCGGCCATTTTGACGTCTTGTACTTGATGTAAATGTATTACGGCGCGCTGTCATTGTGACTGACGTACTGAGGTAGTTCTTTACAGACCTTTCTCATCTAATGAGGACATGATTTGAACACATGTGCTGCGTATGATGTGTCTGAAGAGCAAATTGTGCATCCATACGCCCATGTCACCTTTCTTTTTGAGGAACTATTTTACTCCGCGACATAGCTGGTTGTTGTATGGCTGTCAGTATAAACATGAAGTCATACGTACTAAATAAAATTGTGTTTAGATCTTGACCTACATCCTTTGAGGTAAGAAATTGTGATAAAAAATCGCAAGTTCCGACGTTCATACAGTTTGGCCCTCACTCTATGAAGATTCATACTCCAATGAACTCACACAAAGTGAAGGTCAATTCTTAAATAAACATTTTAGTACAGGCACATTTCCCAGGGCATGGTCTACTGGATTGATAATTCCTATTCACAAGAAAGGAGACAAAAATGACACGAACAATTACAGGGGTATTACTCTAAATAGCTGTTTTTCAAAGTTGTTCACTTCAGTGTTGACACATAGATTATCTGCTTGGGCGGAGCAATACAACACAATATCTGATGCTGAGTTTTGGTTTAAACATGGATATTCCACTGTCGATGCCATTTTTGTTTTACAAACCATTGTAAGTAAATATTTAGGTGATAAGAAGCGCCCATATTGTACTTTTGTTGATTTAAGCAAAGCATTTGATAGTGCTTATATAAATGGGCTATTGTTTAAAATCTTTAGAAGCGGTGTTCGGGGGAAAATGTGGAGCATTATTCACTCAATGTACACAAATGTAAAGGCATCCGTTAAGTTTAACTCCACTCTGTCCGACTATTTTTATATTGGTGCTGGAATTAAACAAGGGGAGGTGATGTCGCCTATACTCTTTTTTCTATTCTTGAAAGACCTTGAGCTCAGACTTCAAGGAAATATAGATGCAGGAGTGTTGATTGATTTTGTGAACATATTTATGATATCATTTGCTGATGATATGGTTATTTTATCTGAAACACCAAATGGGCTCCAAATGTTAATACATAGCTTACCAAATTACTGTAAAGAATAGGGTTTACACATAGACGCCAATAAAACGAAGGTAATGGTATTTAGTAAAAGAGGGAATTTACATAGATATGAAAAATGGTTTTTAAATGATGAACAGCTTGAAGTGGTAAAACAGTTTTGCTACTTAGGAAACGTCTTAACAAGTACTGGATCATTTTCTTCGTGTTACAAAACATTAGCTGGGAAAGATTTAAAAACTATGAATGTATTGTTATCAAATATTAGAAACTGTAATTTTACACCCAAGACACTTCTTCAATGATAATTGATTTCTTACGTTACATCTACAATGCTCTATGATTGTGAGATATTGGGTACGGTAAACGCACCTGATAATGACCGGGTGCATCTTAAATTCTGTAAGAAAGTATTAAATGTACATTCAAAGGCATGTAATATTGCAGTATATGGAGAATTAGGTCGGTATCCTATTTACATCAATAGATTTTGTAGAATTTTGAAGTACTGGTTTAAATTAAATAATACATGTAATTGTATATTACAGGTTGCATATAATATTTGTTTGTAGCATTGTGATATAGGTGTGAAAAATCGGGCATGGTATGTAAAAGATATTTTGTGTACAAATGGTTTTACATATGTGTGATTAAATCCTTAATCTGTAAATCCTATGTTATTTGTCTCTTTGTTTAAACAAAGACTCATTGATAATTATATACAAAAATGGAACTCAGACCTCAATAATAGTAGAAAGTTGATGTTGGAGAGAAATCTAAACGTAACTTTTGGTTATGAACTATATCTCAATATTTTACCACGGGGTCTTCGAAAATATGTATCAATGATTAGAATATCGAGTCACAAGTTAAAAATAGAAGTTGGACGATATCACAACATTATCAAAGCTCTTAGATACTATGATTATTGTCAAGATAGAAGTGTTAACGTACTTGAAGATGAGTATCATTTTCTATTAATATGTCCCAAATATAAAGATATCAGTGTAAAATATATTCATACATTGGGAAAGGCCATCTGAATTAAAACTAGTTAGCCTGCTATAAACAAGTTGTAAAACACACCTGTTATACATTTCTAAATATATCAAATCCTGCTTACAGTAAATATGAAATAGTGTCCTACCTCCATTGTCAATAATAATATTTTTGTTGTATCTGTTAGACGATAGACGAGGGGCCGAAGCCCAAGTCTATTTCATGAATAAATCTGTTCTGTTCAACAACCAAAATATGCATGAATTTCACTTAATGTCCTGTGCATGACGATACACGTGAGCAGAAAGGGAATTCCCTCGACTGTAATAGTGGGATTCCCGACCTCCGTAGTAATAAAAGTAGTTAGTTTCGGGGGCCATGGCTTATGGATGTAATTATCGGGGAGAGATTTACAGTCACTGTTCTTTTTCCTTATTTAATCACCGCAACACAAGTTCACTTTGCTCTCGTGCACTACAGTCGCCACCGAATTCTTTAGTGAATGCCACCACCAGTACAGCCCTACAGCCTTGTCGATTCCTTAAGCCGCTGTTGGGATTCTGAAGTATACCAATCGAAACGATCATACTACTGGCCCCGGGCCAGGCACATTTAAATCTAGTGGTACCGTCGTAAGGGGGTTCCCCTCGTCTTCTGACTGCTGGTTATGATGTGCTTGTTCCTCCTTCACTTGCTCATCCCTGGGTTTGACCTCGGGATGACTATTGGAATCTGCACCCGGGTAGGTGCTTCGGGTATGGCGAGCGGCTCTGGCGACACTTTCAGGTTATTTCCGCGTGCTGTTTCCGACTGGTCTCTAGGGCGGTCCTGCTGGCCATCTCTCTCAGATCTATAACGTACCCAATCATTTTCCTTTTGTCTGCTGCCTAATTCCCTACTTCTACATCTCCGTCATTAACAGAAGAATCACTATAAATACGATACTATCACTTATATAACACTATAAAAAATAAACAAAGTAGATGACGGGGCGAGTCCTTCATCATTTTCAAAATCTATTTCGTCCTTAGCAGTGTTCAGCTCATTCATTAACTCTGTAATATCAGGAATCCGTTTTCCTCTGGCATCCTAAAATATTTCGGGGCCCTCAGCTGTCGTTATGAACCGAGAGTTGGGTTTAGAATTAGATACCCTGTACATTCAAAATTTAATTCATTGTTTGGATAAGTTTGGTCTAATTATATAATGCGACTCAAGTAAACCAGCAAACTAAAGTGGATCGAATGAGATACACATCTGATGGTAATACATAATTATATGATTTGTACTATTTCTCACACCATATATATATTTATTACATACTTCAGTGTGAAAAACTTGAGTTTCTGAAGTTGAGAAAAGTGATATTTCACTTCAGTGAACATAACACTTCGACGGAACTATTGTCATACAAGAGTTACTTCCCCTACTACTACGTTAGTTCCACATTGGCAACAACATAATGACAAATGGTCCTTTATGAAGTTAATTAGGAGATAAACATACTGTGTTTTCAATGTAGAGCCAGGTTACCTATAGATTAAAGCGCGCTAAAGTGAATTTGTTTTTTCTCTCATTCTACCATGACTAAATAAAACGCGAACTCTTTGGTGTTAGCAAATATACTGAGTGAAGCAGCATGGGTTGAGTCCAGTGTTTTGAGTGGGTTATCGATCTGAATTACGGAATCACCGAACAAAATATGGCGTTGTATATACTCAAGCAGTTTGTTTACACCGTAATATACTAGCCACATAAAGAAACTGTACACGGAGAAAATATATTCTGGATTGAAATACAACACAGTAGGAACCAAATGATGCAGACGCTGTAGCAGCTGAATGATCGGACCGTAAGAAAATGTCAACGGGACCTGAACAACATCTGTTACCATGACGTCAGAAGATCAAAATGGAGTAGGGGGACATACGACAAAGTCACAAAGTCAATAACGGGTATGACCACCCTGTGCGTGAATCACAGCAGTGCATCGGCGACGCATGGAGTCCACCAAATGGGCATGGAAGGCCTGGGGAATGGCCTGCCATATCCTCCTCAAATCCTGTGCCAAGTCACGGAGGTTATCTGGAGGATGTGGAAGATGAAGCAGACGGCGCTCCATTTCATCCCACACATGCTCTATTGGGGAGAGATCTGGAGAAATTGCAGGCCATGGCAGTAACATGACATTGTTATGGTGGAGGAAATCCACTGCGACCCTAGCCGTGTGAGGACGAGCGTTGTCCTGTTGAAATGTCAATCCCGGGCCATGACGTTGCAGGAAAGGAATGACCACAGGCCTCAGAATCTGATCTCTGTAGCCAACACCGGTGAGATTGCCCTGAACAACCACCAAAGGGGTTCGGTGCCGTGCTGTTATCCCACCCCAAATCATCACAGAGCCACCTCCAAAACGATTCCTCTCCACAATACAGTTGCATGCATAACGTTCTCCCAAACGCCGGTAGACACGTTGGCGCCCGTCAGAACAGAACAGAACAGAACTTTATTACGCCCAAGGCTACAAAAAGTAGCATGTTGAGGTTTAACAAGAGATGCGACGTATAATAGTGATGGCAGCTTTAATAGTTATTTAAATGTAGCCATTACTATTTTACAATATTTTGATAATTTCTTCAAGAAGATATTATTTTTACAATGAAACATCTGTTGAAGTTTAAACATAGATGGATGTACAATAAGAGTCTTTGGTATGTATAATTGTCTTACTTCTTTAAAATATTCACATTTAAAAATATAATGATATTCATCCGCAATGTCTTGGCTTTTACAAACAGTACACTTTCTATCTAATAAAGGGGTGTGATTCCATCTTCCACATTCAATCGGTAAATAATGGCAAGAAATTCTGAAAAGTAGTAGTGGTATGTACACTCGTTTTGGTAAATTGCACAGATATGTTTCCAGTGAGATATTATCTTTAATGACTTTATAAAATTTTCCTTTACTTGAATTTGTGACATCAGAATTCCACCGTTGTATAAACTGATCTTCCAAACAAGTTCTAATCACACATGTAAGCCAATCAACTGATGAAAATGACTGATTGATCCAAACATTGTTATTACCTGTCATAACAAGAATATGTTTAACAAACTGTAGCCAATTTTGGTGTTGATTATTTACAGTGTAGTTATAATACAAATTTTTATACACAATTAATGAAAGTTTGGTGGCTTTTCCAGATAGCAATCTTCCCCAAAAAGTGATGATTCTTGTCATGACAGTGATATACAGAGGTTTTCGGCCTGTTTCGCCGTATATCATATATTAAGGTGTACTTTTCTTTACAGGAATTAGTTTTCTTAAAAAAGATAAATGTACATTGTCAATCATTGATAAATTTTCAAAACCCCATACTTCACATCCATATATTAAAATTGGTAGAACAATAGCATCAAATAGTTTTAACTGACAACTTATAGATAAGTTATAATATCTAGATTTTGTTAAGATAAAATGGACTGCCTTTGCTGCCTTCTCACACAGTTCTTTCTTGTTTACATTAAATGTACCGTTTTTATTAAATATAATACCTAAGTATTTGTATGATTTAACGTTTTCTAAATGTTTATTGCACAGAGAGAATTTGGTTTCGTAGTGTTTCTTGATTCCTCCAAAAATTATTACTTGGGACTTTTTTACGTTAATTTTCAATTTCCAGTGTTTACAGTATTGTGTGAATCCATCTAGTAGTTTCTGTAGGTCTTCCTTACAGTTTGCTATTAGTACTGTGTCATCGGCGTATAATAATGCAAAAAGAACTATTGATGTAGTTATAATTGATTCTTGGCAGTCATTATTAACAGTTATACCTGCACAGTCTTGAGATATAAGAAAAGGTTCAAGGTCATTTAGGAAGATGGAGAAAAGAAGAGGTGATAAGTTCTCTCCCTGTCTGACACCTTGAGTACATGAGAACATTGGACTTGTTTCATCTTTGTTAGTCACACATGATTTAATTCCTTTATACATATTTAGGATAACTTGTAGACATTTACCGTGTATACCTTCTTTAATAAGTTTACACCAAAGTCCAATTCTCCAAATATTGTCAAATGCTTTTTCAAAGTCAATAAAACAACAGAATCATTTTTGTTTTCGATTCTTCAGGATGTCGAATGGCTATAAAGAGTAAATATGTGATCCATTGTCGAGCATCCCTTCCTAAATCCTGCTTGCACTTCTGATATAGCATCTATTGAGTCCAAAAATGTGGTAAGTCTGTTATTTAGAACCGAGGTGAATAGTTTACTCAGACAACTGACTAATGTAATGGGCCGGCAATTTTCTGGATTATTAATGTCTCCTTTGTTTTTGTAAATTGGTTTTATGATTCCTTTTAGCCATGTTGTTGGGAAATGTCCACTGTCAAGTATCTTGTTAAACAAAAGTTTATAAGTTGTAAGCATAATATGTTGTGTACTTGTGATATATTCATTTATAATGTTGTCTATTACACTTGCCTTGTTGTGTTTCAGCTGTGATATAGCATGCAATATTTCAGGTGTTGTTATTGGCTGATTCAGAACAGTATCATGTGAGTCTGTATTAAAGTCAATGTTCGTATCTGTTTCAATCTCACTATTTTCATTCTGTGCCTTAAAATATTCAAAAATCTCATCAATAGGTGGTGATTTATCATTTCTTGTTCCACGTTTTAACAATTTCCAGAAAGATTTAGTGTCATGTTGTTGCAGATTATCTATCTTCTTTTGCAACACATCTCTATGGAGTCTACTATATTTGACAAGAGTCTTTTTATATGTTCTGCTTGCGTTTACGAGCCTCATTATATTTTGTGTTGTTTTATCTTTATTGAAAAATGTCCTGGCCTTGTGGAACTTCCCTCGTGCTATTTTGCATTCTTTGCCAAACCATGGTTTAATTAATTTAACATGTTTTACAGTGTTCGATTCTCTGATGGTGTAAGTTCCAAATGTATCTTTAGCTGCCTTTATGAAAATTTCACTTAATTTATCCACAATGTCATTAAGGCTATTTTCTTTGTTTTCACCGAATCCTACCTCTGTAAGCTGCTGGTTGATGTGATTGATTTCATCTGTGTTGACAGCAGCAGTATATTCCTGAGATAGTCTTTTGTTCCATTTCCTAGTTTTGTTTTGAATGGGTGTGGTGTTGTGAGGTTCAGTGTGTATGGTTATTGGTGGTATGTTCAGTGTGAGAGAGATTGCACTATGTACATCTGAAAATAAGGGATCAAATTCATGTACTGTGAAATCTGATATGAACTGAATAGCATCATATGTTGAAATTGAGTAGTCCACCACACTTGTACCTTTACATATTACTTTTCCTATAGACTTATCACTTCCAATTCTTCCATTGTGAATAAATAAATTATTATTTTTACACAAACCCAAAAGTGTGTTACCATGATTGTTCACATGCCCAGTATCCATAGAGCGCCTATCTTTTGTCATTCCATGTTCACTCAATATTTGTTGATCTAGCATTTCTTCCAATAACTCATCAGGTATGTTTATATATATTTATTTATTACAATAATGTTTTATTAAAATCTATTTCAATTTGTTTTCACCATTTTCCTTATTACATTCCATGCATGTTTATGTTGTACATCTTATTGCTCATGTTCCCAAGTATTATAAAACACTTTAATATCTCTCCTTCCTAATCTAACGTTAAGACATTACCATCATCTAATACACATGCGATGATACCAAGACATATTTAATTCGGTTTTATGGTCTATGCGGTCTTACAATTGATTTTATAAGTCTATAAATCTTATGTCTAGTACATATTTTCACAAACAGGGATGTTAGCTGATATAAGGAAGGTAACATCCAGTTGAATTCCAAGTTGACGTATTTACTATTTTTAATCAAATATGAGGACTGTATACGACATACGTTAGTCTCTCAACGACGTTTCTACAATTAATATTTTCAATAAGCCGTTGATATGCCAGTTGTGACAGGGATGATGGTATGGTAGCTGTAGCAGACAGATTGACAGTCGTTGTTACGTGCGTCACTAGGTAATTAGTACGGCATTGACCTTGTTGATTGTAACTATACTTTGAGGATTACCTCTGTGGCCAGTGGCGGACGTAATTCAAACTCCTTACACACTGACACCGCATCAAATATATTTGTGTACCGATTACGTAACTCTTACGGACAGGATGGGGTGGTAGTTCACCGGACGACACTGTGTATATTGGGCGGCTCCTTTGATATCTCCTCCAAACATACTTTTATTGAATGACCCATTAAACGATGATACACATCTTCGTGAATATATCAAGGCACTAATTCATCTTTCATAAACTTTTTTTTTGTCTTTGTGCTTGATATATCCACATATCAACGAAAATATTTAATACATGTATCCACCAAAAAATATACATATACAGGATAGGTATTTGCCCAAAGCAACACCTGCATAACTGTTTATTCATGCGTGGTGTGGTAGATCGTAATTGACCGAGAGCAGGTATTGTAGAATCACCTGTAAATAATGCCGACACTGTAATTAGATACAACGTACTAATGAGAATATGAGAATTATCATAAGAAGGCTGTTTTTTCTGAACTGTTACCATTTTCATACCAAAAGTGACAATGCATTTAAAAGTTGCTTTAGTGTCATAATATTCACTCAATCGCCTGTAAACATCGCACCGCATATAATGAAATAATTATTTCGAGATTTCGTTAGAATGTGATATATTCAGCTAGACGTTATGCAATAAAGGACGATTCGGGGTTTTCCCCCATTAAATACGCGCACGTGTACCTGTATAGTGCATATCTATTGTCACTTAATTTCCCAGTGTGATGTATTAACGAGACATAAAATGGGAAGTGAAAAAGAAACAAACTTAACTTTAATTCGTTGAAAAATAACGCCGATGAATTGGTGTACACGCGCATGAATTTGTATGATAAACTGTCAAAACATTTTGAGTGATAAGGCCGGGTTCATTAAAGATCGTTGCAATATGTAAAAAGGGTGAAATTTGTAAAACTTCTGCAAAGGAAACATCCAACCAAAGGCCCTTTTAAAATAGTAATGTAATGATAAATACAAAGTGTGTTTCACATGATACAATATACTTGGTAAACAATTAGTTAATTCTTTAAAGGGACTGACGAAAACATGGGCGAAATATTTTAATAACGCCAAAAATTAGTTGAATTAAGTTAAAATGAGTTGAATCATGTGTCATGCTTAATGTATTTGCGAAACTAAACCTGTTGAGCAAAGGAAAATATGCTCGCCCATGGGCCAAGCCTTTTTCTCGCCAATAGGCGAACTATTTCAATATCGCTATAAAATCGTTGAATTAAGTTAAAATGAGTTAAATTTTGTGTATGATACTTGGAGGAATACATCTATGTATTTGCGAAACAAAAACATGAGTTTTGTGTAAAGGAAAATATTCTCGCCCATGGGCGAAATATTTCAATATCGCTATAAAATCGTTGAATTAAGTTAAAATGAGTTAAATTTTGTGTATGATACTTGATGGAATACAAGTTAAGTATTTGCGAAACAAAAACATGAGTTTTGTGTAAAGGAAAATATTCTCGCCCATGGGCCAAACCTTTTTCTCCCCCATGGGCGAACTATTTCAATATCGCTATAAAATCGTTGAATTAAGTTAAAATGAGTTAAATTTTGTGTATGATACTTGATGGAATACAAGTTAAGTATTTGCGAAACAAAAACATGAGTAAAAGAAAATATTCGTTGCCCATGGGCAGGCCCATGAGCGAGATGGTGTAAATATTGAGTTTTTGACCTTTTTTTCATTTTTTCTTCCTTAGTATGTTCCCATGAAAATAGCATGCTTATTTTTGTAAATACCTTTGACCGAGACTGGGAAAAGACCGTAGAGTTTCTGGACTTTTGGGTTTCCAGAATTAAAATGGTACGTGTTACTGTGATCGTTTCTATAGTTGTGGGGAGACCTGTGTTGTATATATAATACTGGTATGAATTCTATGTATGTCACGATTATGGCCAGTAGGAGCGTGTCAAGTAACCTTGATTTAAAGTAAATCATTCCACTATCACCCCACACCCTCAATCCGTGCCGTTATAAATGTAGACTAGAAATCGATTGATGTTTGAAACTAGTTAGTGATTGTCTCACCTACAGTCACCCATCTCAGAAAAAAAACACATACATAATGTCAGTCCAGGCATCCTAAAACACTCAGCCATGTGTATAGTGTAGTGAAACATGTTAGCAGGATCCACGGAGTCTATGACATGTAGCTTCTTATTTGCAGTGCTATTTCAATACTTCAGTGGGATATAGGTTCACTTGCGCTTCTTCCGGAATCACTAATTCATCTTCCCAGAAACATTGACATTATTTACGCGCCCCTTTCGATGTTTTGAATACGATATTTGTTTTAACGATGTTACGATCTATCCAGGTCTGCAAAGTTGTATATACCCATGAGACTTGCATGTTATCCGACGAATGTTACTTTGACCTGAAAAAATAATGAAGTTTCTACCAGGACAATAAAAGTTACCATTGATAACAAAACATCATCTAAGACGCGAGCAATACGGAATTGCTGAGGTGGGTCACAATTTTGGAGGTACAATCGAGCAGGTTCTTTCTACGAACATTTCAAAGAGCAAGATACGATTCTAGCTCAGAATTTGTTTGATCAGGGTTACGACATCCAAGGCCTTGGTAAAGCTTTCAAAAGGTTTATGGTAGACATGTGGAGGACATTTCGTAATTTGACCAAACTTATGTTTACTGTTTTGAATTGTACCAATGTTCCCGTACGTGATAAGATAACTACACGATAAATCGCAAAGAGCAGCGAAGAACGAAGCGTGGTTTATTTCACGACAACACCTTGTTATATCATCACGTCATTTCTTGAGATTCGAACATGCGCTCACAACGTGATGATGTAAAGTGGAAATTGAGTTGTTCCACCATAGATGTAGCTTGGATACGCAGATAAACGCCCTGGCCGAACGATGGCATTCAAAAGTGGGAGAGATATAGCTCTCGGTATGGGGAGAAAAGTTACAGATAATCGCCTGGACGTGAGAGAATATCCGGGAAATACCAAACATACCCCCCCTGTTCATAAAATAGACTTGTCCGACATTGTCGAGGTCGGATCGTATTCAGGGAGTCGTCATTATTTAAATACATGTCAATATTTTAAAGAGTTTGTACAACATTGTCGGAGTAATAATTGCCATAACCATATCAGGCCACATAACATTGTCACACAGACCGAGCGCAGATACAATGATTTTTCTTATTATTACGTTAGCTAGAAGCATAAACGATTCTCGTTTGAAGTTCGAATATTGTTTTCATGTGATTTAACGTGTGATTTTCAGGCGAAGCTGATTTTGATTGATCATTAGGTAAAGCGAAAAAGAAAAGTGCTATGATATGGCGAACTGAGAAATTATCTGTGTTGGCGCTACTAATGCAATTGATGTGATTTATTGCTCAGTTATATGGGACGCTTTGTCACTGTTCACGAGGTTTACTTTTGTGAAAGGATAATATTTCCAAATCTCCGAAGTGAATTTTAGAAACACTAATCCCGTGTGAAACAGTTATATACTGCACACCACGGTTGCAGTTACAGAACGTGAGGAAGACACATAGCTTCATATTTCTGAAGAAATTTGTTTTCTTAAGTGGCTGGCTTTGTTGATATTTAAAATATTTTGACATGTGAAAGTAGCCAGAACTATTTGAAATATTTAATATGTACTAAAACCTAACATATATTCTATGTCTTTCCCTCAAGCACTTAAAGAGAGTCTCCCCAAATCATCAACAGGTGATTAGCAACTATTGACCTACAGGTCAATACGAAATGGGAGTTAAAGACACTTCGATAGTACAGTATATCCATATGTTAACCTCAACATTTCAGTCATATAGCTTTAATATTCATGTGTGCAGGTACATGTAGGCATTGTGCGTCTAATGTCAGTGTGCATGTAGGCATTGTGCGTCCGTGCCATGTGTACATGTAGGCGTGGAGCGTCTGATGCCAGTGCTCATGTAGGCATGGTGCGTCTGATGCCAGTGTACATGTAGGCGTGGTGCTTCCGAGGCATGTGTTCATGTCTGCGTGGTTCCGTCTGATGCCAGTGCACGTGTAGGCGTGGTGCGTCTGATGCAAGTGTACATGTACGCGTGGTGCGTCCGTGGCATGTGTACATGCAGGCGTGGTGGGTCTGATGCTAGTGTACATGTAAGCGTAGTGTGTCTGATTCCTGTGTACATGTACGCTTGGTGCGTCTGATGCCACTGTACATGTACGGGTGGTGCGTCCGAGGCATGTGTACATGTAGGAGTGGTGCGTCTGATGCCAATGTACATGTAGGCGTGGTGCGTCAGTGGCATGTGTAGATGTAGGCGTGGTGCGTTTGATTCCAGTGAACAGGAAGGGATAGTGCGTCTGATGCCAGTGTACATGTAGGGGTGGTGCATCTGATGCCAGTGTACATGTAGACATAGTGCGTCTGGTGTCAGTGTACATGTAGACATAGTGCGTCTGGTGTCAGTGTACATGTAGACATAGTGCGTCTGGTGTCAGTGTACATGTAGACATAGTGCGTCTGGTGTCAGTGCACATGTAGGCGTGGTGGCGTCTGGTGTCAGTGTACATGTAGGCATGATGCTTCTGATGCCAAAATACATGTAGGCGTGGTGGCGTCTGATGCCAGTGTACATGTTGGCGTAATGCGTCTGATGCCAGTGTACATGTAGGCGTGGTGCGTCTGATGCCAGTGTACATGTAGGCGTAGTGCGTCCGTGGCATGTGTAAATGTAGGCGTGGTGCGTCTGATGCCAGTGTACATGTAGGCGTGGTGCGTCTGATGCCAGTGTACATGTTGGCGTGATGGCATCTGATGCCTGTGTACATGTAGGCGTGATACTTCTGATTCCAGTGTACATTATGGCATGGTGGGTCTGATCGAAGTGTACATGTAGGCTTGGTGCGTCTGCTGCCAGTGTGCATGTAGGCGTGATACTTCTGATTCCAGTGTACATTATGGCATGGTGGGTCTGATCCAAGTGTACATGTAGGCGTGGTGCGTCTGTTGCCAGTGTACATGTACGCGTGGTGCGTCCGTGGCATGTGTACATGCAGGCGTGGTGGGTCTCATCCCAGTGTACATGTAGGCGCGGTGCGTCTGATGCCAGTGTACATGTAGGCGCGGTGCGTCTGATGCCAGTGCACATGTAGGCACAGTGCGTCTGGTGCCAGTGTACATGTAGGCGTGATGCGCCTGATGCCAGTGTAAATGTAGGCGTGATGCGTCTCATGCCCGTGTACATGTCGACATGATGCTTCTGATTCCAGTGTACATTATGGCATGGTAGGTCTGATCGAAGTGTACATGTAGGCGTGATGCGTCTGATGCCAGTGTACATGTAGGTGTGATGCGTCTGATGCCTGTGTACATGTAGACATGATGCTTCTGATTCCAGGGTACATTATGGCATGGTAGGTCTTATCCCAGATTACATGTAGGCGTGGTGCGTCTGATGCCAGTGTACATGTTGGCGTGATGGCATCTGATGTCAGTGTACATGTAGGCGTAGTGCGTTTGATGCAAGTGTAAATGTAGGAGTGGTGCGTCTGATGCCGGCGTCGATGTAGGCGTGGTGCGTCTGATGCTGGTGTACCCTTAGGCGTGGTTCCGTCTGATGCAAGTGTAGATGTAGAAGTGGTGGTGTGTGATGCCAGTGTACATGTAGAAGTGGTGGCGTCTGTTGCCAGATTACATGTAGGCGTGGTGCGTCTGATGCCAGTGTAGTGTACAGGTAGGCGTGGTGCGTCTAATGCCAGTTTACAGGTAGGCGTCGTGCGTCTGATGCCAGTGTACATGTTGGCGTGGATGGTCTGAAGCCAGTGTACATGTAGGCGTGGTGCGTCAGATGCCACTGTACAGGTAGAGGTGGTGGCGTTTGATCCCAATGTACATTTAGGCGTCGTTCGTCTAGTGCCAGTGTTCATGTAGGCGTGGTGCGTCTGATGCCAGTGTAGTGTACATGTAGGGGTGGTGGGGTTTGATGCCAGTGTATATGTAGGCGTGGTACGTCCGAGGCTTGTGTGCATGAAGGCGTGGTCGCGCCTGATGCAAGTGTATAGGTAGGCTAGGTGCGTCTGATGCCAGTGTATATGTAGGCGTGGTGCGTCCGAGGCATGTGTACATGTAGGCATGGTGCGTCTGATGCCAGTGTAGTGTACATGTAGGCATGGTGCGTCTGATGCCAATGTACATATAGACGTAGTGGCTTCTGACGGCAGTGTACATGTAAGCGTGATGCGTCTGATGCCAGTGTAGTGTACATGTAGGCTTGGTGCGTCTGATGCCAGTGTACATGTAGGCTTGTTGCGACTGACGCCAGTGTACATGTAGGCATGTCGCGTCTGATACCTCTGACATGTAGGCGTGGTGTGTCCGAGGCTTTTGTACATGTTGGCGATGTCGCTTCAGATGCAAGAGTACATGTAGACGTGGTGCCGTCTGATGCCAGTTTACATGTAGGCGTGGTGCGTCTGATTCCAGTGTACATGTAGGCGTGGTGCGTCTTATGCCTATGTACATGTTGGCGTGGTGGGTCTGATGCCAGTGTATATGTAGGCGTGGTGCGTCAGATACCAGTGTACATTTAGACGTGGTGGCGTCTGATGCCAGTGTACATTTAGGCGTGGTGGCGTCAGTTGCCAGTGTTCATGTAGGCGTGGTGCGTCTGATGCCAGTGTAGTGTACAGCCCAAGCAGATCAGACCAAGTTGTAGATGGTGGTGGTTTGTTAGAATGGTCCATTAACAGAGTTTTAGGCATAAAATAATGGGCATTTTGTTGCATTATTACGGATATGACAGTTAACCATACACCAGAATCATATGCTATTACGAACAAAAGGAATTCAAATGCAATGATGTTCGTTAAAAAAAACCCCGTAGGTTTCCGCAAGTATCATGCCGAGTCAAATATAACCACTTAAAGTTGTTGTTTTTTTGGATATGAAGTCTAAACCTTTTCTATAGCAGTTTAGCATATCCTGTAGTAAGACCATTGTTGATTGAAAGTAGCGAAAAAGAACATTAGACATACGGCGTGTTGAGTATTTAATGTCAGTTATAATTAGGAACCGACCATTCGATCTTCTGTGGGAACTAACATAAGCTCACCATGGAACTTCACACCACGGAAATCGTAGTGTGAATAGATTTCGCATGATGGATGACGCACGCCGTACAAAGACGAATGGCAATACGTCACATAAGCCTTTCGGACATCTTACAATGCGACAGCACAACAATGCGACAAATGGCAAGAATGTCGCGTTGTCGCATAGTTGCAATGTCGCGCCTTGGCTAATTTTGATACTTTTTGCTTGTTTAAGCAAGGGCGACAATGCGACTACGCGACAATGTATTCCACATACAACCGCAACATATTATAACATTTTTGGGGGTAGACGAGCATATTGTAAAGAGACAGCCAACATTTGACATATTTCAAAACAGCGAGCGACTGAATAGAACATCTGTTCTATGTCATTGAAATCCAAATTTCAGCCCCGTATAAAAGTATTGGTGTTGCGTCCCTTGGGCCCGATTATGTTGCTAGGTCTGTCAGCACCATACCGGTGCTCGTGGGTTTCATCGAAGTGGTAAACGTCTGAGGCCTGCATCACTTCGGGCTTTCCTCCCACATTAAGCTGACACGCCGTGATATAACTGGAATACTGTTAAAAGCGGAGTTAAACCCTATTCACTCACTCACTCACTCACTCACTAAATGCCCAATAAATGTACAGTTACCGATTTGATAATGAGTTCCAATTCACAATATGAAAGTTCAAATTTGAACACATTTCCAAAAGAGATTTTTCAAAGCTATTTAGTAATTTATCACATGAATATCTTTCCATCTCAAATTGTGTAAAAAAACTCTACTTAGTAAACATTATTTTCAACATGGTGAATAACATCGTTCTCCAAATAGTCCCGCGTCACACCGGTTCTACTGTTATGTACAATGGGCCCGTGAAGATCCGGGGTAGAATAGATCTTCAGCAACCCATTCTTGCATTTTTGCAGAAAAAAGTTGATTATGCTTGTCGTAAGAGGCAACTAACGGGATCGGGTGGTCAGACTCGCTCATAATGTCGTCCACTGGATTGTCTGGTCCAGACACGATTATTTACAGCTGGATTTATTGATATAGCTGGAATATTGTTGAGTGTGGTGTTAAACAACAAACAAATAATCAAACAAATCCAAGTACAATGATAGAAACAGCTGGGTACTCTTCCGGTTTGCTCAATACAAGATACAGCAAAATCTCTATCCCATTTTGTCTATCTTTGTTGTCACACTAGGACGATTTCTCCGGTTGCATATATGTAAACACACATTTTTTACATTAAGGGTTGTAACACTGGGTGCTAAGGAGAGATGGATAACAATAGCTTGCCTATTTCTTTTAAAAACCTCTTAACTTATCAAAACAAAATATCAAATATATATTTTAATTTCTTGCTAAGTTTGGAGTTCCTCTCATTATTGTTCAATATTTTCCATAACTGGCTTGATCACTAACTTCTCGTGGGATTGAGATAACAATAGTTTGACTATGAACACATTTAACTATTTTCATTCTACAAAGGATTAATAACTTATGAAAACGCATCGAGTTCCCCTTTCATCTACTGGGTGTTGAGAGGAAATATATAAATAACCACATGTTTCAAAGCAACCCACAGGTTTGTCAACAGGGTAAAGTACTAATAACATGCGAAATACTTTGGATTAGTTCACAATAAATGTAAGGGGTGCATTTTTCATAGTGTAGGCAACGTGCACTAAACCCAGCTTTACAGTAAGCGATCGGGACTGAAGGCGAATAGAAATGGAACGCCCGATTTTCGGTTCGTTATCACTCGATCGACCTTTGTGATGTTTGAAAAAACAAAGCAGTGAAGCATATAAGGATGTTATTGTCGATTTATTTAGAGCAATAGGTGTTAGGTGCGATTACAAGCCCTCGTTAGAGTTTAAAATGGTGAACGGAAACAGACGAAATATATGATCATATTATGAATCGATGCACATGACATTTGGTCATATATGTATTCATTAAAAACTTAATGTAAAAATATTTATGCTGCATTATATTATTTTTTAAAATTATTATTATTATTATTATTATTATTTACAATATGTACTCACCGACAAGTACACAACCATGCTAGAATAAGGAAATATATATGGCTATGTACTGTGACTTGTTGGTGAGTGGGGACTATTCTTTTACATACATACATACATACATACATACATACATACATACATACATACTACCGCCTCCGTGGTCTAGTGATAGAGCGTCCGCATGGAGAGCGGAAGGTGCGGGGTTCGATCCCTGGCCGCGTCATACCAAAAGACGATTAAAGATGGTACTTGTTGTTACCCTATCTGGCGCTCGGCATTAAGGGGCTAAAACAAGGACTGGTCGGCTCGGAGTCAGTATGCTGTGTCTGAGTGGGGTATTCATGCTAAACTGCGGCATGGCTTCTCAGTGGGCGAGCACCATAAATCGGCATCATTCCGGACTAGTACAAGCAGCCACACACACACAAACGTGCAATAATCTTGGACGTGACGTTGAACCCAATTTCACCTCACCTCACCTCATCTCACATACATACATACATACATACATACATACATCAAAGGTCAAGTAGGGACTAATTTATAAACAAATATGGCGTCGCCCTGGTCATTCGGCGATCGAGCCAGAAATAACCATCGGGAATCACTGACATGGATTCCTGGGCGATTAACATTTGATTTGGGAGGGGAATGATTTGATCCCAGGATAAATGTATTCAAGACTGTGTAATTTCTTGGATCAGGTCACTCTAGAGGGATTCTATCCTAATGCAGTGAAATTTAAGAGGAGTGATTAAATCCTGTCACACCGACAGTTGGATTCTAACTCTTCACGAAGCACTTTGTCAAATATCCGAACTAGTCGGATACCTGTAACACAGTGGAATGAACAGATGTCTAAATTGTTACTGTAAATGTATTCATGATCTCTGATTGCAGTGTAATAACATTGTAGTGTCAACAGCACACAGGTCACACAACAGGGAGTGACTGCTCATGTTGGGCGTCTGATGCTGAAAACATCCATGGATCTGTTTCGGCAGACTCTGACATTCTTATCTGTTCAATTGGGTCGATCCTCAAGAGAGTGTCTTGTGCTGGGATGGCATCCTTCACATCATTATTCGTTACGATTTCTGACAGAAACCCACAGCAACTTGCTGCCAGGAGAAGACACGCTGAAACACATCACAGGAAATTATCTGAACGATTGATCGAGCCACCCATGTATTACAAGTTTCATTCACACAATGATAATACACTGATGACAACTTTGGCAATTCTGATAGTTATGGGTTTTTTTATGAGAAGTGCACCTTTGAAGAGGCATGTAGTTATCCGTGAAAGAAATATTAGTAAACTGACTATGATAAGACCTTCGTCTCTTAACTGTCTAGAAATTCTGAGCAACTCCTCTTAACTGTCTAGAAATTCAGAACTCCCTTTTCTTTACTGCCTAGAATTCAGAACTCCCTTTTCTTTAAGGCCCAGAATTCAGAACTCCCTTTTCTTTAAGGCCCAGAATTCATAGCTTCCTTTTCCTTACTGTCTTGAATTCATAGCTCCATGTCTTAACTGTCTATAAAATCATAGCTCCATGTCTTAACGGTCTAGGAAAACAGAACTCCCTTTTCTTAACTGTCTAGAAATACTAACAGCTCCCTGGCTTAACTGTCGAGAAATTCACATCTTCCTGTATAAACTGTCTAAAAAGTCAAAACTCCATTTTCTTAACTGTCCATAAATTCAGAGCTCTCTGTCTTAGATTAGACCAACATCCCCTTCTCTTAAGTGCAAAAGCACTCTTAAGTGTACATGTTCTTCCAGCAATCCACTGAGCCTCGAGAACGACGTACCCATTGAAGCCTGGCATCATATTAAATGAAGTCCTGATATCTTCACGACATAATGGTAGCAGTGAGTTTGATACAACGTCGCTTTTACCCCCACGATTGCAATAATAGAGCCAGTCTAGCAATATAGATTGTAATGATTACCATAACAATGGTGACTTAATCACTTCCACTCACCTGTGAACACAAACAAAGCGTAGTAAGAATTTGTCCGATACCGAATGTATGCTGAAAGAAGAGGAAGACATTCCTACTGTAATCAAGATTATCTGTACATGAATAGGAGTATGTGGCCTGAATATTATTATAAAGTAAGCGATCAATTATACTTTAGTTTCTCCATTTTTTCCATATAAGACATGTTGCTGACTTGCGCTAAGTCCACGAGCATCAAATATCTGTTTTCGCATGCCTTTAAAACTATGTCGTATGCTGCTGAAATTATATACTCACACGCAAAAGAAACGCAAGTGGTTTCAAGCAAAAAGGTAACAAACACGGAACCATAAATTGATACGAGTTGTAGCATGTAGTGAAGCCTGATGGTGTTATCAATATTTTTGGTTGCATTTTGGAAGCCCCGAGTAAAAACGCAACATAAAAAACGAATCGCCAAAACGCACCATTTCAATGAATATGTTGGTATCATGCACCCATTTCTCGCGAAATCGAAAATGCACGAATCGTCACGATCTGTAATGGGTATAAAACTGTGGCCGATTCTTGGACCTACCACTCCTTGGTCAACAATGCCACGCCTAACTCAAATTCAGAGAAACCAGGCTATCGGACGTTTGAAAGCTGGAGAGTCTGTCCAACATGTTGCCCGTCATTTCAACGTTAACACAACCACAATTTATAGTCTCCTGCATCGATACAATGCTATACAGACCACAGATGACCTTCCTCGGAGCGGTCGTCCTAGGGTCACCACACCTCGACAAGATCGTCAGATTACCCGTCAACACCAGCGACATCCGTTCCTAACTGCAAGTGAAAGTGCACGACAGACCATAGGAACACATAACCGACACATTAGCCGGGATACTGTGATCCGACGTCTCAGTTCCAACAACCTGAGATGTCGCTGACCAGCACGTTGTCCTGTTCTCTAACCACGGCATGGACAAGCACGACTGCAGTGGGCACAGGGTCATCGCAATTAGCGTCATCGTGAGTGGAGGCGTGTCATCTTCTCTGAAGAAAGTCGCTTTGAAGAAAGTCGCTTGTGTGTCTCCCATGCAGACGGAAGAGTCAGAATTTGGCGGCGCCGAGGTGATCGTTTCGCTGACAGAAACGTTGTGGAAAGGGATCCATTGGGTGGACCTGGTGTCATGATATGGGCAGGGATTGGACTTAATGCGAGATTTGGACCCATGTGCTTTCTGAATGTTGGTCAAGGTCGGGGGCACGGCGTCACTGCTCAGCAGTATATCGACCAAGTGATCAGACCCCACGTTGTTCCATCTTTTGCACAGCATCAACAACACATTTTCCAGCAGGACAACGCTCGTCCCCATGATGCCAGAGCTACCATGGTCTATCTGCAACAACCCAGCATCCATGTCCTACCGTAGCCAGCCCTCAGCCCTGATCTGAACCCCACTGAGCACTTGTGGGATGAGGTTCAAAGGCGTCTGCACAATGTGCGCCCAGTCCCTACAACTGCCGATGAACTACGCACAGCTGCTTTGGAGGATCCCTAGGGCCTTCACAAATCGTCTGATCCACTCATTGTACAGATGTGTGGCAGTGATCAATGCTAATGGTGGTCACACCAGGTACTGACAGACGTTTTGGGTGTTGACCCGAAACTGTGTAAGCCCTTAACATTTGAAAAAATGAATTATGTCATCGGCCTTTTAATCCATTAAACTGTCTTCAGTCAAATTTTTGTCAATCTTGCCCTATTAGTATTTCTTGTCTTTACTGTTGAAAATAAATAACATGTATACTGCATACTCGATTTGCGTTTCTTTTGCGTGTGAGTATATATATATAAGCGGGAAAATGTGACTGTGCTTCATTTAAAGTGATGTAAATGTTCTATTATAAATAAATAATAACATAACATGTGGTCATTCGTCTGATCAATGTTTGATAATGAAAACAAAACCTACACCTGGTGAAGGGAGACAGAGCGACAGTCCTGAAGGAAGAGTGGTTTAACAGCTCAATAAACAATGTGAGTTGCGGGTGTGACCACCGTTTGCATTAATACAGACGAGGCAGCGGTCGCGAATTATAAACACCACATGATTCAAAATGTCAAAGATTGGTCCAACTAAGCTAGCGATGCCGGCTGGTTCTGGTCCTGTTGAAGGTGTCACTCTATCTAATCCCAGACATGTTCTGTGACACTGCCGGTGTCCCGGTATAAACTCTCCCCCGTACAAATTCTCCTCCCGGAGATTTTATACCGGTACAGATTCTCCCCCGGAGAATCTGTTCTGAAATAAAATCTCCCCCGGGCGGATATGTTTCGCGCCCCCCTCATTATAAAGTCTCCCCCCTGATTATTCGGTTTGTTGCAATGTCTTTAAGTACTATATTTTTTAAATAGTTATCTTTAATGTAAGGAGGTTTACTTTAAAAAATAGATTATGAAATATGGTCATAATCAATTGATATTTCAGCATATTTTGTTTGGTAACTGTACCTTCCATCCTAAAATATTTATAAGACATAATCATACCAAACAAATTTGAATGAAATGACTTAATGTAACAAATACATGTACGGTTACTGTTGTAACAGAATTCAGAAATCTTTTTAATCCTCGCAAACATTCGGTTTTAACCTTAACTACGTAAAAACTGTCAATATATATACGCGCGCCTCCAGCTCAGGCTGTCCATTATACTCTGATTTTAGATCTAAAATGTATTCATTAATACAGGCTACGATATGAAAATGATAATAATTCAGTATCAGGGGCCATTTAAACTTGCAAAATGATTGACATACCCCTTTATAGAGCGAGGATTTGGCTGTTTTCCCACCCGATTGACTGATATTACAACATTCACATGGTTTAGAACGGTACAAATTACATGCAAATTACACTAATACGCGATATTTCATAAGAAAACATCATATCTCCGTTAAAACATAAAACCAATATTTATGAGTCTACATATTGATATAAGACTTTATCACTGTATCCAATTCCAAAATTTTAGATATAAACTTTCGGACAGTTCATTTCAAAATTCTTCAACCTTTAATACATCACAGGATTTGTAGCTAAACGACGGGAATCTACAGTCTTGACTGTGTGTTTTCTTTGATGAGAATGTTTCTCACCGACCTTAGCGTGTAGGGGTGTGATATCCTGGGCTGGAAATGACAGTGTTTTGACATTAATTAACGTGTTGGACATCCCAAATTAACCTTTACTAATTCATGTCCAAGATATCTGCAACGAAGCTAACTTAAACGAAATAGAAAATAATGATCCAGAAACCTATTGTAGAAACCTAACAGACTATATAATAAACGCAGCCAAAACCTCCATCCCCTTCAGAAAATCTAAGACAGGCTAGGCAAACCGACCGTACCATGGTGGAATGAGGAAATAGAACAGACTAGACGAAAACGTAAATCAGCCTTCAATAAAGCAAAACGCGACTACAAACATCTAAACATAGCCCACGAACTAAACCACCAGGTTAAAAAACTAGTCCAACTAGCCAAAAGTAGAGACTGGAAATAATTCTGCAAAGGTATAAATAACCGTACAGATGCCAGAACGGTCTGGCGCAAAATCCACGCCATTAGAGGCTTAAAACGACATAAAAAAAACATTAACAACTCAACCAACCCCGCCCAAAAAGCAAATAATCTCGCCAACCACTTTTCAGCCGTTAGAAGTAACACCAACTTCAGCCAAAAATAAACTTAAAACAAAAAACAAACCCACAAAAGAACCAAACAATAACAATCTAGAAATAAACCAACCCTTCACAATGGAGGAGCTCCTCTACGTAATCCAAAAAAGGAAAAAGGACACAGCCCCAGGATTTGACCTAACTTCTTACCAAATAATTAAAAATCTCCCGCTAAAACTACTCCAGGCACTACTCAAACTATACAATCTCATCTACCTAAACGAACAGGTTCCTACTCCCTGGAAACAGGCCCTAGTCATACCAAACCCTAATCCTAATAAACCAGCTAATCAAGCTAACTCATATAGACCGATATCCCTAACTTCAAACTTATGCAAAGTAATGGAATCAATGGCTAAAAATAGATTACAACATTACCTGACCCAAAATAACATCAACTATTGAACTGCAAGGCAAGTATTTATAAAACGACCGGGGGAGGAAATATTCTGGGGGGGGGGGGGGGGAGAGAGGGGGGGGGGGAGGGGGGAGAGATTTTATTTCGTAGGGTGGGGGAGAGTTTATTTCGAGAGGGGCGGAACTGTACCGGTATAAATTCGCCGGGGGGAGATTTTATTCTGGGGGCGAATATATTTCGTGACACCGGCCATGACAGTACAGCAATGTTATGCTGCCTCAAAACATCTGTTCCAATATGTGCAACGTATGTAAAGCTGTTGCAACGTGAAGTTACGTTCCTGTATTTGCACAAAGATAGAACATGATCTCTAACAATGTCGTCCCATTCAAACTGCCATTAACAAGGAAGTGTTGTGCTGTCCCATGAGTAGTGATGCCAACCCACACCATTACACGTCCATCAACAATCTGACATAACAGAACTTTATCCACTCAAGGCTACATAGCATAGCGCAATAAGGTAGTTATCAGAGATCAATATACAGGTATATCGGGGCAGATTACATATTACTTAAACATTGATTATTTGACAGCAAAAACTAGAAAGTGTATTTTCACTTTAAAATAAATTTATCATATTGAACACAGAAGGCCTCTTTATATAATATGATGGCAATGATTTCTTTGTTATATCTAAAAGGTATTCGCAAACAAATATATAGTGATACTCATCCCAAAATATCATTAGTCTGGCATAAGAAACGTTTTCTCTCGAACAGAGGTATATGGTGTCATCGACTAAGATCAGCTGGTAGTCGGTTGTTTGAAAGTCTGAATTGTACGAAAATCAAGTATTATGTCATGGCCAGACTTTGTAAATAAAATTCATTTTCAATAGAATGTACCCTTAGATGAGGAGTCTATGTCAGATCTCCCGATTTGAATAAATTGGTTTTCAAGACAATTTTGTATTTTCAATTTCAAGAAATTTGTTTTTTCTATTGCATGAGATGAGCAAATGTAGTTATTACATGTCTGGAAGAGAATATTTTTAATACAATTGAACCACTTATTTTCTGGTTTATCATTAATATTTTTCACAAAATAACTTTGTAGAACTACATTGTTGGTTTTCCATTAAAAAGATTTGCCTAGTAGGTGATAATTTTAGAGTACACATCAATATATAAGCGTTTTCTTCCACTTTCACCATGCGATATATACTTGGGTGTGCTTTTCTTTACTGGAAGTGGGGCGGTCGGGTAGCCTAGTGGTTAAAGTGTTCGCTCGTCACGCCGAAGACCCGGGTTCAATTCCCGACATGGGTACAATGTGTGAAGTCCATGTGGTGTCCCCCGCCGTGATATTACTGGAAAATTGCTAAAAGCTGCGTAAAACCATACTCACTATCACTATTACCATAATGTTGAGTAACGCAACACCTGTAGACCTTTGCACGACCATCACAGCTGTCCAGAAGTGAACAGTATACTGTCCAAGTCTTGTCTCCTGAACCTCATATGCTGTCTACAGCAAGCTAGGCGTTCCTGACGGTGACGTGATCGCTGGACGTCAGGTCGGATGTTGTGCTCAACCCATTGTGTACGGTTCTACCACTAATTGAGCTCAACCCAGGAGCTGCTTATGTGGCAGTTTGGTATCGATTCCGTACCAACCGAATATGGTTGTCTAGTTGAATATGGTTGTTTAGTTGAATATGGTTGTCTAGTTGAATATGGTTGTCTAGTTGAATGTGGTCGTCTAGTTGAATATGGTTGTCTAGTTGCTGTAGATAACGTCCCAAAGAGATGATAATGTGTTTCGATAAACATTAAATTGTCTGGCAACTTCGCTCCATTGTCTGGCTCCATTCCTGTTTGCGGCTTACCCATGGCGCTTAGGCGCTGATTTTCAACAAACCGTGGTATTGCGTAAGCGATATTTACGGTGAAGCAAAGGTGATTTTATGAGCACCCGATAGCTAAATAATAATTGTATCCTGTTCACATTAAAACACCTATGTGAGTATCATGTTCCCAACAAACACGCAATTGAACGTCGCACATGAACATCCACGTGCAAGTTGTGAATCACGAAGTCAAGGAGATGTCATGAGTATGTGTTGAAAGATGCATTATTTAATGTCAGAATAAATATTATTATGTGAAGCTCGGTTACTGTTTTCCCTAATGTAAGTTACCAATAAATTACTGCCATTCACTCGCGACAGTCGCGGTAAGGGCTCGCCTAAGTTTATGCATTCAGCGAGTGACTAATTTTCGACGGTGATATAAAAATAACATATGTCCACTTCCAAAGGGTGGGTGTTACCTCAGGGATGTTGCGATCATATAGTCACGGTCTTAGCTCGCGACTTAACGCAAATAGATGGATGATAACGATAACAAACCTTCCAAGTCACGAACAAAACTGAAAACATGCTAGAAACACGAATCTGTTACCTCTGTACAAACTGTTTTCAGCTGATCGGTGAACTTTCTAACACTGAACATTTCCGCAATGTTACATATAATTTTCGAATTATTTATATTAAGCTGATAATCAATAATCTGTGCAGTGTAATATGATCAAAATAATAGGAGACTGACTATCAGTTTTGACTGATGGCTACCTTCAATGGGTGACTAGCTGTCAGTATTGACTGATGGCTACCTTCAAAGGGGTGCCTAGCTGTCAGTTTTGACTGATGGCTACCTTCAATGAGTGACTAGCTGTCAGTATTGACTGATGGCTACCTTCAATGAGTGACTAGCTGTCAGTATTGACGGATGACTACCTTCAATGAGTGAATAGATATCAGTTTTGACTGATGGCTACCTTCAATGGGTGACTAGCTGTCAGTATTGACTGATGGCTACCTTCAATGGGTGACTAGCTGTCAGTATTGACTGATGGCTACTTTCAATGGGTGACTAGCTGTCAGTATTGACTGATGGCTACCTTCAATGGGTGACTAGCTGTCACTATTAACTGATAGCTACCTTCAATGAGTGACTAGCTGTCAGTTTTGACTGATGGCTACCTTCAATGAGTGACTAGATATCAGTATTGACTGATGACTACCTTCAATGGGTGACTAGCTGTCACTATTAACTGATGGCTACCATTAATGAGTGACTAGCTGTCAGTAATGACTGATGGCTACCTTCAATGGGTGACTTGCTGTCAGTTTTGACTGATAGCTACCTTCAATGGGTGACTAGCTGTCAGTATTGACTGATGGCTACCATTAATGAGTGACTAGTTATCAATATTGACTTATGGCTACCGTCAATGGGTGACTAGCTGTCAGTATTGACTGATGGCTACATCAATGGTTGACTAGATATCAGTATTGACAATCACCCCTTGGAATGTAGGATTGGCTGGCCGTGGGACAAAAGAGATCAACATGCCGGCGCACCACGGGAACGTTTTTACCGTTGCCTGTAACACTTTTCGGAAAATGATTCAACAGGAAAATGGGATCTTTTAGATTTCCCTTACCCTTTCATACCACCCTTTGTGGTTTTTCCTTGCCTCCGTATGTTGTTAACCTGTACGTTTCAAGCAGTGACATAATCATCAGTGATGAGTTTCTACGCTAACAATCTTCCTGACAGACTTTCGAACCATGGCCACATGGACATCTTCAGAAACAGTTTCACCACGTTTCTCCAAAAACTTACGAGCTGCTGTATTCTGTAGTTACGGATGATGACTGGTCTTAAGGAGTGAGTCATGGAAAATCGGTGATGACGTCTGGGTTAAGAGGAAATATACCCGATCGTCGGAAAGCTGATAAGTTGTGTGGCATATTATATACTGAACCGCAAAAGAAACGTCACCCCAAGTAACCTTGCATGAAAGGTTGTCATTTAAATATCTGGGTAATTTTTGTCAAAGTTTCTAAAATTTGACATTACCTTGTCCGGAAAAATGAAATTTGATGATAAATAAAAAGCAGATGACAATAAAACCGATCGCCCAAACGCACCATGGCAACGACAACGGTGAGTTCCGTGCAAATTGAAATGCACATACGTTCCCCCATTTCTTGCCCTCTAAAAGCCACCCAGATCGGATAAGATTCATTCGTTATTGAATTGCTACCACATGCCAAGATTAACAAGAAATCAGCGACACCAAGCCCTTGGACGATTGCAAGCTGGACAAACCGCCCGGCAAGTAGCCAATACATTTCAAATCCACGTAAGGACCATATACAGGCTCCAGCAACGGTGCCAGACGACCAACACTACAGATGACCGACCAGGTATTGGTGAGCTAGAGCCAGTTTAACGTAATCTCATGACTATCGTTGAATCGCATAGTCATTTTCACATAAAAAAATTCCCTCTGTAGTGGTGGTATAGGTATATAAATCCGACTCCAGTGGAGTTGCGGCAGAACCATCATTACCTATACTACTACATTGTTTTCTTTGTTGTCAAATTGTGCTTACCTTCCGGATTTCCATGTTTGATACAAAGTTGCTTACATCTCTTGTGTCCTCCGACGATGCACGTGTTCTCAAAGTATATCGCGATAAAATCGGACGTCGAAAATAGGTTACGTAAGGGTTGAAGAATAGTTACATTCTGAATAACTTTTACGAAGGATTCAAGCAAATTATAAAAAAGACACAGAAACAAGAGCGGTCCTTAATGTAGCAGTAGAGATACATTTTAAGCAAAATTCTAAGACAAAGTTATTTTTAAAGAGACACGTGTACATTATATTGCTGCGGAACTTTAAAGTATGGCTGCTCCTGAATATAGCCAAATTCCATACAGAATACACTATGTCAGACATTCGAAACACAATTTATCTTTCCTTCAGTAAAACCCAAACCTAGAAGAATATAACATTTTCTTAAACACAGGATGTAAGACATGTATTTTCTTCCTCAGTACATCATCATTATGATGACACGTTTGACTGCACACATACACATGGTATATCTGTTACATTATCTCAAGTACATGACTGAAGCTTTAATGTTAAACCTTTTACAGGCAAACATTTCAATACTTTCCAATATCTTCACACTCCCACACTCCAAATCAAATCAGATTTTGTTATTTTAGTATAGGATATTTTGAAGTTTAACTTATGAGGGAAGTGGTTAGCTTGTAGGAAGACAAAATTACACCAAAACACATTTAGCGTATATAGCAGCATTTCTTTAGATTGTATGCCGAAACCATGATAATGATCTAGTAAATATAATGCCAAGGGGTAAACTTTTTTTACTAAACTCTCTAATTCAGCCATACGAAGATATAAACAAACTAGAATGTATTTAAGTTGGTTACCTTAATACTGCTATTGATTTTTTTATTTGAAAGTCCACAGCACAATTTTTAAACACAAGTTTGGTTTTGTTATGTGTCGTATCACAATTTCTTAAGGTTGTTGGGGACAAAAGCTCCATGGCGTTCGAGGTATTGCCACAGTGGAAACCACTTCAATAGGTTTCTGTAAGACGCCATTGATCTAAAATGCCTAATTGTTTCAATATGTTTCAAAAGTGCACCCATATTCTATCTCCTGTGTCATTAATATATTCAGGAAAAAATTCGGCGTAATCATTAAAGTCCACTAACACCTCCTTACGTCGCCGGATCTGACATATGTCCACGTGCATGGGTCACTGGCCTTGCACCACGTAATGCCTCTGCCTACAAAACCTGTTCGACATGGTCAATCAACGGTTAGTCGTTGCGTCGGCTACAGCCGCTGCCTCAAAAACGACTTCGTTTACAATTAAGAATCGCCGTTCGACTTCCTGCCGGTGTGTAAGTGACGTATTGAAGTGGTTTCCGCTGTAACAATACTTATGAGTGTTTTATTACCTGCAATCGGGGGGCCAATCAGGTTCCCAATACCAGTATTTAGAAACATGAATCCGAATCCATACGCTAGATGTTGCAGACCAACTTTCTGGAGAGTAGTAGGACCCAAGACGACATAGATACAGGTGAGGTATGTACCGATACAAAAGGAATATATGTATCTCCCCGCCTCTGAACCGGCTAGTAATGGCAGGAGTAATGTTAGAATGCCGGAAATTCCACAATTACTTGACAACAGAAGCATTGTGCCGATGTTGGGGTCGTTTGTCATAACACCGGCCAAAACACGCGATAAAAGACCTCCACATCCAATAATAGACGCTGCCATGGCTGATTCCTGGTGTGTGGATCCTCTAAGGTTGAAGTAATCAGGGATGAACGTACTTATCACAAGGAATGACGTATTGAATAAACACACTCCAGTCATGAACAATAAAAATGGGCCATTTGTCCATATTGGCTTCATCTGTGCAATGGCATCAGTCATCCTCTCCGCACAGGGAACAGATACCTGTGAAGGTGTTTCTTCCGCACTTCTATTATGCCTCCCTTTTTCAAAGGAAGAAGGTCGTAGAAGAAGACCACATATACAAGTATGAAATGAGACGGCTCCCATCATTAACTGTGCTCCATGTATACCATACCAGTCAATAAAGGCCTGGACTAGACGAGGATGAATCAACATTCCCACTCCAACTCCGGCTGTCGTCAACCCACAGGCTATGCTGCTATCCTCTCGAAACCAGTAGCCAATGTTTACATTTGTGGTAGCAAAGGAGGTCCCACGGCCGATGCCTGCATACATAGTAAGAAATATTAGTGAATACTCATGTTGACCCTATAGAGGTGTATTTTCTAAAGAACCATTATCTTAATAGCATTAGCCTACTCACTTGCATAGTTTTCACACTGAATTTTCATGTCCAAAATACAGTTCTTTCTGACAGTAGGCTTAGTTCGGGCATTCTATTCAAGGTTCCGATGTAGGCATATTACTTTTACATGAATACCTAATTACTCCCAACAAACGCTGTTTCACTTTTTTTCTATTGTAAGCCGATGACACTGTCTTATTAGCCAAACCTAGCTTAAATCTCCATCGAGCAATAACAACTTTTGAAGATTATTCTAAAACTTGAGGGAATGTTATCTAATAAGAGGGAAAACATCTAGTCTTTAATAACATCCCCCTACAATATGCTGATGAATGAAAATATCGTGGTATAATTTTGGATAAAAAAATCTCCCATAAGGTATGTATTTCAAATCTTTGTCAATAGGCCACTAAAGCATAAATATTTTGAAAAGCCGCATGTGAAACTTCTCTATACAATGCAAATTATATATTTTGGATGTAATGGTGAACCCATCTTGTTATGTGAGTGTGAATTCTGGGGGATTGTTACTTCAAAACAAATTGAAAATGTCCACGTATGTTTTATGAGAAGAACATGCCTGTGAAGAAAAGTACTCCTTTGATTATGCTTTGTTGCGAATTAGGCGGGGTTGACGTAAAATTCCGTATGTTAACGTATTCATCTACATATATATACCCGACTTCCTTGGCATTGGAAATAAATAATAATTTTGATTTCTCTGAAAACAATAGGCATCACTAATAACTAGACTAATATGTTTGTAAACCTTTTCGGAGAAATAATGAAAGGTTTGACACAAGAAAAAGAACTACTGTAAATTGAACTTATTGCATTGAGTGAGAAAATATGTATTTTTGGAATATTGACACTGGCATTATTTGCAACCTTGTAACTGTCCTTATCATCATGGTTATACCTTGGCTTCAAAGTGCAAAAACACGGTGTGTGGGTGAGTACGTATCTTGGTTAAATTCAAATTTCAAAATGATATATGCAGAAAAGACATTTTCAAAATGGCTGCAATGGCAGCCATGTAGACATCGTATCGGAAATCGCCTAGCGTTCCGAGACACGATAGCTGGAATCATACTGTAAGGTTAACCAACCAATCAGATTCGAGTATACTCTAATTTTAGTTTGACTGACAATTCCAACAGAAAGTCAAACTCTCGGCAACATTTTCGTAGAATCAATAAACATCTGGAAACTGGCATCGAGTTACCACTTGTAAGTTAGATGACTCAGTAATGATTATGGTGTGTTGTTAGTGTTTTTTATTGTTTCAATTTTGGAACGTTTATTCCACTATTCACACACGCAACGTCCCGTGGAACGTAATCAACACAGCCGGGGGAAAAGCAGTTTGACTGTTGTGTTCGTCAGTTTTGAGGTGTTGGGGTTAGGTGTTGATTATATCGTATCCATATGCTATATTCAGTGTAAACTTAGGTGTTGGTGATTGTAATATAGGAAAATGTATCATAAATAATGTCCATGCGTGTGCGTAGTGTCCAAAATACAAAAAGTCTCTGTTTGATCTGGGTGACTGGGGTTGATATAGGGTATGAAAGGAAAACTGCCAATTTCTTACCACCCAGACTGATATGGTTCGTCCATTTGAAATGCACTGGCAAACCATATCGACCCGGCAAGGGTGTCACATGGGTCTGGTTATCACAACCCTATGTTGGCTCTATAACCCATGCAAAATGCCTCCTATCATTGATAGGTAAATGCAAACGTTGATTAACATTAAAGGGTTAAAACACAGCGGTGCCCATTTTCCGATATTTACATAGTGCAAACATGTATTTAATTAGTCAGTCGAGGCATTTGATCGTTGTGAACCATAACCTTTGATTCGTTCATATTTCGATCACGAGAACATCGTTCTTGTTTCCGCTTGTTTTTATCTTGCATTGAGACCGTTCGTCGGGCTTTCCCCTTTCATATATTCAAACAAAACCTTGAGTCGTGTTTCAACATCAAATGGTTTGTGGCACGCCTAAAGGACGCAACTCTGCATCCCAAATGCACTACAGTGTCTCCTGGCCTACAACATATCAACTCACCTATAAGAAGACCATAGGCGATGAAGAGAATCCGCACATCGGATGACAAGCTTCCAAGAATAAAGCCTACAAATGTGAATATCCCTGCGATGACGACTGCAGCTCGACAACTGGTCAACGTAATGAGAAGGCTACTCACTGGTCCTGAAAATATAGGGTACACCTTGTAACGCTACCAGGATCGTCCTGAACGTCATTGTATATGCCCAGATTATATGTAAGATAAACTTTGAAAGATAGACGCAGTTTGAGTCATTAGCAAGTGTGTATGAAATGAATAGAACTCTACTTACATACGGGATATCAATATCAAGGCTGATATTAAATGCATAGATGTATGATCGAATGTTATAAAAAAAATAAGTAACTTTTTATAGGGTACTGCGACGACTCTTTCCCTTTAGCGCTTATATTAACTCGCCCACTTACATTAAGTTTACATAGAACATATATAAGTAAGGATAGCGAGGATCGATGCTCATGATATCAATCACTAGATTGTCTGATTATTTAGAGATATTAGAGACCGCTGGAATATTGCTGAGTGCCGCCTTAGACAACAAACAAACACACCAATCTGATTGGTGTTAAATGGACTCGTACCACCAACAGCGTGCATCGTGTTGGAAAAAGCCATCAGCCAGGACAGCGTGGTGACGTCATAAAGGCCGGTGTCCTTGAAGGCCACGAGAAACACGCCGTTAGAATACATCGTGGAGGAGCAAAACAACAGTGTGGAGAAGGAAGCCGCGACGATCATATGACGCCAAGTATCCGGGCGTGTGTTTTCGTCCATTTTCGTCAAGACGGGACCAATGTCTACAAAAGTAATCTTCTTTCAATACTTTCTTTTCTATGCATGTACCATACTCAAACTCTCTATTTCCGTTGTATTTCAGGAAGCAATCATTATATGCGAGATCTATTGATATTTTGCACATAACATTTTAGCAGATCTTCAAACTAGTAAGAATACCGTTGTCTCACATCTTATGATATTATACGACCCCTATCGGAAAACATTTGGATAAACATTTTGCTCATGTATATTATTGTAACCCACTGTCTTCCCACTGAACCACCGGGGCAGGTGATGAAAGGGTGTTCAATCTTACATGGCACTGAGTTCAGTTGTCTCCACGCTGCACGAGATCTGCCTCTCGCGCTGTGTCATAAGATTCGTTTTATATAGGGACTACTGTATCGTTTCAATATGAGGTCTCTCGATGTTTGTTCTATTCTTTCTGGTATTTCGTGCATTCAGACGGTTCTTCGGGCTTTCCCCCTTCATATATTCAAACAAAACCTTGAGTCGTCAAATGGTTTGTGGCACGCCTAAAGGACGCAACTCTGCATCCCAAATGCACTACAGTGTCTCCTGGCCTACAACATATCAACTCACCTATAAGAAGACCATAGGCGATGAAGAGAATCCGCACATCGGATGACAAGCTTCCAAGAATAAATCCTTCAAATGTGAATATCCCCGCGATGACGACTGCAACTCGACAACTGGTCAACGTGATTGGAAGGCAACTCACTGGTCACTGAAAATATAGGGTACACATAGTAATGCTACCAGGATCGTCCTAAATTTAATTTTATATGCCCAGATTATATTTAAGATAAGCTTTGAAAGATAGACGCAGTTTGAGTCATAAGTAAGTGTGTGTGAAATGAGAGAGTGAGTTGGGTTTAACGCCGCTTTTAACATTATTCCAGTTATATCACGGCGTGACAGTTTAATGTGGGAGGAAGCCCGAAGTGATGCAGGTCTCAGACGTTTACCAGTTCAGTGAAACCCACGAGCACGGGTATGGTGCTGACAAACCTAGAAACACAATCGGGGCGAACCGGGATGTGTATGAAAAGAATAGAACTCTACTTACATACGGGATATCAATATCAAGGCTGATATAAAATGCATAGAAGTATGGGCTGATCTGGGGGTCTCGGTTTTATATGAGGTGTGGTATGAAAATTGCCATATGATTATCATATACCAAAACATTAAATTGTTTCTATTTGCAGGTGAATGCAATTACATTCCCACCTTGTTTGGAACACATTGTCACAAGGAAGCCAGGCCAGCAGAAGACGCACTAAAGGAAGTAACTCCAATTTCTTACCACCCGGGCTGGTTGCTGTGAACTACGACCTTTCATTCGTCGATAGTTCGATCACGAGAACACCGTTCTTGTTTCCGTTTGAAATATAAGGAGAATGCAGCTGGACATGGCGCTGATGTTGAACTATCATTTGGTAGTCAAGGAAGAACGTGGCATGACGCTATACAGTCAGCCTATTTTCAATCTACATTCAAAATGCAAATATCGAGTCACAGCAAGCCATAATAAGTGCTGTTGGAGTTTAGCGTTTTGGTATGTTGCTGAGATGGTCCCCGGTAGTGTTCAGCTTTCGGGCTCATGTGCATAATCTTTACTCTAAATACTTACACAGTGCATATTTGGCGTCAACTTATCTTTACGATACACTACAAGGCTAAGTCATTGACCTGGCACATTTGCAAATAGACAAGACCAAGCATGTACACTTATGTGTCCCACAGAGATCCGACTACAACCATCATCATGCAGACCCTGTAGCCATACAGACACGGCCTCAGAGGCACCTACAAGATGGACACCATGTACAATATATCTGGTTTAAATATATTTTTATTTCAACTGAAAATTGAGATCGGTAAAAAAGACAGCGTTTATTGGAATACCTATTCCTATATAGAAATCGGATAACAAAGATAGTCAAGGTGTATACATAATATTTGCACAAAAAATACCTTGGTGGTCAGTTATCAAGCATGATCAGCAGTATCCGGTTTTGATAGTGAGAATGATGGGGTTATACGTAATATTAAGTACTACAGAATGTACACAAGATACACATATATTATATGTGAGGGTTTGGTGTATTATTTAAGTTTAAATCTACCAGAATTTGTGATGAAAGTACGGACAAATACAAGAATTTCTTGATTTGCTTCAGATGATAGGCCTTCACATCCGTAACGTACTTTCTTAATATCATATTATTATATGTAATATAATGATTTGCTTCTAATTGGATCATTATTGCAACAAAGAAGTAGTAGTTTAGCGGGTCTTTATAGTGGTGACCTCGGGAACAATCTGGGCTGTCAGTTATGAATCTGTCGAATGTATGTCCGTTTAGGTCACAATAGCCGAGTCCGAGGCGGCAGTGAATAATTTGACAGAATCTGGTTCCAAAATCTGTAGGTAAAGAACTGTTTGTTATTGTTCTTGCATGATAATATATCTCGAAAATTTGAGTATGAGCCAGTAGATGTAATTTCTTCTGATAGATTATTCCATAACTTTGTAGAGTTACGTATAAAGGAGCCTGCGTAGTGTTCTGTCTTACATCTTATTGTTTGGAGGTCTGAGGAGGCTGTGATCACTGCGAGCGTTAACCTGGTCTGGGACTAGGTTGCAGAAATAAGCAGGTGCCAAATTATTTGCCATTTTGTAGATAAAGATTATATATATCTCATTGGGTCATATAAACGTGTATGTAAGTAAATGGACTTTTGCCTGGATGTCTCAAATGGGACATAATAAAAGAGCAGTCAGGTATGTTTGACCAAAGCCAGTATATTATTTACTAAATGTGTCTTCCCAAAACGTCTTTATGTATGGGCGCAGTAAACATGTATTCCAAATTGCATTGTCACTCAAGCTGGATCTTTGAAGTTCACCGTGCAGAGAATCGGTGTAATGTCGCCAGGCCAAGCCAGACACATAGATACAGCTAACAGCTAGGGCCCAGACAATAGTAAGTTGTCGGGTTACCGAGGTGTCACACCTTAAAGCTACACTCGTAGCTTCAAACATCTGAACGTTTGTTATTTGTTACTAAGTCCCCAAAGTGCACAATATTGGTACAGAAATAACTGCATTGTCTTGGACTTTATATTCAGATAAGGAATGGTCTAAGGTCCAGGCACCAACACAATATATGTATATTGTATTTCATTTAGAAATCATACAGAGAAATAGTATTCATCACTTCAGAGTTTTGATGTAAGAATAGGATTATTGCTGCTTTCTGGGTCCTAGCACCCATGATATATCCCCTTTAGTCAAGCTCGTCAAAAAAAGGGGGAAAACACCAATTGTACTAAAAGGGTAAAAATACTCCCAAATACCGTTTGAGGCCTTGTTTTCAAATATCTTAATGCGCAATATTTCCTTAGATCTTTTTATGGTATTTATCCTTATTACTAATCGGTACCGAGAAGCACTACCAAGCTAGACTCTTGAATTCAAAGATCCATCTGAGAAATATTTGTTGAAGCTGTACAGAATAAGAAGCCTTGTAGTGAAATTGCCCGCAACAAATATCGTTTTTTTTCAGCTTCGCTCATCCTGAGCTGATCATAGATAGATATTCTTTATTTCCTCCATAATATAAAGATTACAGCATATGTATGTGTATAGTTATTACAACACAAGAGCTAAATTAATGGTAGTGGAAATCAACAGTAGCAGGTTATAGTAATTCAATTTGTTATAACAGGGGGTCTCTTTAGTGGAGGTTGATTTGACATGACACAAACGCACGTTTAACAATATCATTAGCAACTGTGCCACACTGACATTCTTTAGACTGTATAGAGGATGGTCCTATGCATGCAAGCCTAGCAATGTCAGCCAAGTTATCCGTGTGTAGTGTAGCAAGTTTCCAGAACCTCGGTGCACTACCGGATCTGATAACGATGTATCTAGACAGTGCTAATCTGGTTTGAAGTTCCCTTTCTACTGCTAATGTATCGTGGTGGCGTACACTTTGCTTAACTAATGAGGTCCAAGATTTCTTCTGAACAAAACGAGAATTAATACAAAGTTGTCTATTTCATCGCCTAGTTTATGTTTTGTGACAATCTGTAACATGTCCCATATACGAACAGCAGCAGTTGGGTTAGGACCACCAAAGTCCAAGCCAAGGTTCTGATTAATATTAATCAATTTTGAGTTTCTCACAAGCTAGGGTTGACGCTCAAGGATAATCTTCCTGTACAGATAACTACTCCTGCATATATAACAGAATCCTTTACTGGGAGCTTGATTTCACCTAAATATAAGTTTAAGGGCGGCGTAAGTTTTATTGCACATTTAAATGATAATACAGCACTTTACTTACTTACCTGTATATTAACTGCCATCTGTAAAGGCCCCATTACACAGGGCTGCGACCTTTGTGCCACCTTTGAGCGATCAAAAACTGGCCAGGACGCTCAATGGTCGCCTAAACCCAGAAAATCATGTTTCTATGTAACTGCTCCAGCAGTTGTTCATCAGTAACTGCTCGAGTTGTTCAGCGTCTGCAACCACACTGAAACACTGCAGGTACTAGCCCTCTATGTATAGGCAGGCTGAGGAGGCACTACAGGAAGCTCAAAGGAGGCAGAAAAGAGGCCAAAGCATTGCTATGGTGTCTTAAGGGTTGCCGTGGTCGCCAAATGGTGGCACGGCGGTCGCCATAGTCATCGTTCAATGCACGCTGTTGGTCGTCCAAAGAAGGCACAACGTAGGCAGAAGCATCGCCCAGATTTACGGGACAATATTTCAGCAGAACGCATCTTTTACCTGGCGACCATTGGGCGACCAGTGTGCCTTCATTCTGCAAAAATGGGAATGCTTGTGCCTCCCTTCTGCCTCCTTTGAGCCACCTTTGAGCAACCAACCTCGTCTGTTTTGAACATTCACGGGGACCATGGCGTCCATTGCGATGTCTGAACCTCCCTAGTACCACCTTGGATCGACCTAGGCAACCATTCTGCCTCCTTATAGCCTACATCGACGACCTGGCAAATTTTAACGTCGCACACGGGAGGCACAAAGGTCGCCATCCTGTGTAAAGGCTCCATTAGCATACGTTTCAGTGATATGTAGTAGTTTCTGCAAGTCCGTGGGGCTACTCCTTAATAAAGTTGTATCATCTGCAAGGAGTATACCGGGACATTGTCCCCATGTAAGATTAAGTCGATGGACATAGTCCATCAGTTGATACAGTAAATCATAAATAAAGAGCGTGACTCGGCCAGCATAACTAACACATGATTCCACTGAGTTGTATGATAAACACAGGATTATCCATAGTCTTCCAGAAATTCCAAATTTATACAACTTGTAGAAAAGGCCGTCAAGCCATCGTTTTTTTCCAGCTTGGCTCATCCTGACCTGATAATAAATGATTAGGTACTTCTTTGCAACATACGTTTCCCATAGCGTAACTATTCTCCCACACAAATTGGATGCATTTGACATAAAATACATAGCGTATACAATTACATGCCATGGATATATTGTTGATACAGGTTTATTGACATACAGACACAAGAGCCGCCAGTCAGTCTGTGATTTTGCTTTGAACATGTCATCAATGTTTTCAAACAGTTTCGATGCTCTAAAAGAGCCCACAAATGGTTTCTGGAGGGTGTGAGAAGTGCAGATTCGCTCGGTGGTTCAGTCTCAAATTCGTTATCGGAGTCGGGTGGGGGTGCGGGTGGGGGTGGGGGGGGTGGGGGGGGGGTTGTTCCGTATGGTTCACTGTTTCACTTTTTTTTATACTGTTGTCTTCTGTGGGTCGCTCAACTGTGATGTCGCCATGGGACGTATATTAAGTACAAGGTGACCGTACCTAATCCAGTTCATGTATTGCCTTCAATTGTTGATTGCCGCTTTCAACAGCCGCGAGCGGATATTTTGAGAGACTGATTGGTCGCACGTGAGAAGCTCAGAGATTAACAGTTCGCTTAAAACATAACCGTTGTCCAACAACAACTAACAACAACCTTTGTTCACTCTAGGGGACCACCAGCGGTGGTACATTAGCAATACAATTCATGTCAATTATATATATAACATGACACAGCAAGATGACAAGTTCATAAACACAATGATTAAGTTAATTCTTTTTGGATAAACTGTAACGTTGTTGAGAATATTTTTCGGATAAACATTGAACTCTACAGATGATACAAATAGTTTTACAAATATGTTATGCTTTAACAGTAAATAACCTAGTAGGCTATCATTTCACATTTTTGAATGTATTGTTAATTTTCTCGGACAAGTATAATCTAGCAATTGGTAAAGTAGAATAAACACAATGGATCTATCTTCCACTAAAATGACTATTCAGGAATACGATGAACTTCGATAATTTCTTGATAACAGATATGCGTTTGGTGTTCAATACTTTAGGAAACTTAAAGATATTTGGGCTATCGTCATACTATTTATCAATCGAGATGCCTCGTTTATTGAACAGCGATTGACAACGGAACAGGTAGTGAAATTCGTCCCCAAGTGCACTTGTATCACACAGTGTGCATAAGCGATCTTCACGAGGTGTACCTGTCCATCTACCCATCTCTATTGGTATTTATGCTTACATGTACAGAAAGAAAGTAAAGTTGGAGCAATATTTCGAGGCAGCAGTAAGTAATATTCAAATGATGGGTGGTCTTTAAGGTACTTGTAGTAATTCCCTTTTGAAGAGCTGACCTCACCACTTCACCATGACTGGATAAACCGAAGGCGGAGGGTATTGTCAAGTTGAAATAAAAAGTACGGTTTGTAATAATCTTTAGGGCAATGAAACATGTACGTAAGACCACAATTATCAAATATACTTTTGATATGATTAAGCCAAAATGGGTATTTATCATAAACTTTAGCATAAAAGACGCGATGTTATTTTCATGTTGTGAAGGATGACCCCGCTTGCACCAATACCTTACCATTCTTTTAGCAATTTTAATACTGAGCGGTTCGCGCCCGAGTTCGCCATATACCATGAAGTTAGGCGTGGACCGTCTTATACCTGCATCTATTTATACAAATTTTAGATGTACCCTTTCGATTATTTCGGTGTTAAGAAATCCCCATATTTCAGAACCATAGAGTAAAATAGGGACAACAATTGTATCAAACGTTTCGTGGTAAATGTAAATGACCGAAACTAACTTTGTCTTTACACCTGTCAGCTGGACCTGACCCAAAGATGACTACTTTAGTTTTTTTCCATATTTACATTTAGTTTCCAGTCGTTACATTACTTATTAAATGTATTGAGTGTGTTCTGTAGCTGTTGTCTTCCTTTTTCACATGTTTATAACAGTTGCACAATATGAGGCATATGTAACTTATTTTCCTGTGAAACCCCCGTGAAAATCAAATGGTTGCTACCTTCTACTCTCGGCACAGAATAGCAAAATAGCAAAGTCTGGGCTGTACAGTTAAATCAACCACCCTACAGCCCAGACTTAGCCCCCAGTGACTATTTCCTGTTCCGGCAAATGAAATCTGCCCTACGTGGAAGCCGCTTCCAGGATGACGAGGACATAAAGGCTGCCGCAGAGGCGTGGTTAGAGGGCCAACCTGCGGATTTCTATAAAAGTGGTATTAAAAGCTTGAAGGACAAATGGAATAAGTGTATTGAGGTGAATTAAGATTATACTGAAAAAAAAAGTGCAAAAGATATTCTGCGACTTATATTGAAGTTGCAGAACTTATTGAACGCCCCTCGTATGTTCATATACCATATGGTATTCAACTATGTACATGTGTTTGTAAAGAAACGTGTACTTACCAGTCAAGTACACTGTTTTCATCATCACCTATTTTCATCATCAACGCGTTGTTCACAATACACTTTAGATCCCAGACACCGAGCGATCACGTGTATTGGCAGTGCAATTCGTGATGTGCATAGAACAAGAACTGACAAGCATCATAACGCATGTTGTACTCCTCTATATACATCCCAGAGCTGTACAGTGAAACACCGGTTCAGCAGCGGTTGCACAGCAGTCAGTGTTGTTGTAAATTTCTGTATTTATAAATTGCTTCTACGGGTATAAGATGGGGATTACAATCCTCCTCTGTTTATTTCGCCCTGGTTTTTATTTTCCAGATCCCTGCTATTGAGGGTGTAACAATTCCCCATATAAACATATGACCTAGATATGATGTAACCTGTTTTCAAATAGCATGCTCCTCTGTTTGCATGTCCTTGTTAATAATTGTTAGTGTACAGCCTCCCCCCAAAAAACCAAAAACCAAAACAACAACAAAAAACAAAAGCAAACCCAAAACAAAACAAAAAAAAACAAAACAAAACAACAAACACACATAGCCCTTCCGTATCCCCTCATCCGTTCATCGTCTATTGTCAGTCGCTTCGAGGAGCGTAGACATGGACGGTTAATCCGACAACACAGTACACATTAGCAGATAGCTGAAATATCTATAGTCCCAAATAGTGACATACAGCATGGCTGATATTTAACGATGGCGTGATACGTTAACCCAATTTACAGTTCATCCTGTTACGAATGGGGATATTAATCCTTTTGTACAGTGATCTACAGCAATATATAAATTTAAAACATAAGAAAATAACGAGAGATTTAACTGATGAATATAAGCATGTTGTGTTGAGCACCACTGGTCATAGTGTCAACTCTTCGCAGTATTTGGGGACGAACCACAAACCCGATATATTGATGCACAAACCGGGCCGTCCAGTAACCAACAATACTATGTAGGCAGACACAGACACAGACACAGACACCCGCACAGACGGTCCGTAATGGTTTGACAGTTGAACAGCAGCCTCTATTTTTCAATGATCCCGTCTGTCAGTAACACATATGGCGATTCTCGGCCACTCGTTAAAACGCTGTCAGATACAAATGAGTCCAAATAAAAGAGATTGTACTTAAGATAAAAAAACCTTGACCCATTCCATCTGCTTAGTGTCATGGTACGCACAGTCACTGCGTCTGTCCTACCAAGGCAGTGACCTGTGACCATCAAGACCTGGATGTGCTTCATGCATGTAGTTGTATACCCGCCTCGATTTGATAACTTCATACATAAACCACTCAGCTTTCGCAAGAAAACGTTGAAGACATAAAAAGGGCTTTGCTTACCTTACCACATGGGAGCGTCTTGGGATACAGAGTTATACAGAGTCCTGGCCCAGCCGCTTGCACAACCAGAATTCATATTCATGTCAGGTATCAAATGTATTATGTAGGTTGCATGCAGTACTCAATAGGTTAGTGGCAGTGTGCATGTTATCTGTACTATCGACATTTCTATGTTAAACGAAAGGAGCTGTTCTTGTACCTAAAAGGTGAAAAAAATTAAGCTGACGGTACCTGTAATGTGTGTTCTACCAGCGTGTTCTATTTGTTGTATGGCTTTTGGGGAAGATCTATATAAAGCCTCCGACGCAGAGTATATTCCATACGACCAACACCACGTGGTGCAGGCTTGATGTGTTATGGTTATACTTTGTCAACTCCCCTGGCGTGAGAGCTGCTGGTGAGCCTCCGGTGACGCGTGACCGATAGTCCTCGCTGTATGTGCTATAAATAGATGTCAGTGTCAGAGGACAAAGCCAAGCGTTGCATTCCCCATAGACTTGCACAAGTCAGAAAATGATCATTAGTTTAAATCTTATAATTCCTAGATTGTATAAACAAATAATAAAGACAGTTGTCCCCAAGACTGGTGTTCTGTACTGTCCGCTACTGTCTGTCTCTAGACTTGCCTTTAGAAGAATAGACTATTATTCATCCATGGACTTATCATTCAGTACAGACCTGGAGTAAGACTACAACACTGGGTACATACACTGGGCTGAGGGGGCTGAGGGGAAGATATTGGACACAAAATTAGCTTCGGTAACCGTATCTCTGCTACCTATAAACGATTTTGACTTGTCGCAACACAGATGCATAGACTCTTCCATGAATGAAGCTTTCCTACTAGATTCCCGATTCGGGACAGACCACACTAACAACCCTGCCCTTATATATATAAGAATCGTAATCTCACGAAAACTGCAACACGGTTCGCTTCCTAAAACATTTGACTTCAGATGTGTGTTGTATATTTTCGATCGATTATCTATGTACGTATCGGCTTGTAGTCATTGGGTGCTTTGGTGGATAAAAAAACCTTTTCTGATCCCGTTTGCAACTAGCAGTATGTTAACTAAAGTAATATAATCTTTTTCTCTCTAAAATATACATACACATAGTTGAAGACAAGTGTCTTAGGAATTGAAACGCGTTGTATATGTCGTAAGCTCACGCCGTCTGCACTTGGCTGAAGCATATAATGTGCGATGCAGATTTGGATGGGTGATCTATCGGGAAAACACTTGGGCCAGCCCGTGTCTCTATGTGGCGACAAGTCAATATCAACATCGTTTATAAGGAGTAGAGAGGATACGGTTACCGCAGCTACATCAAAATTAATGTAATGTAGTAACATAAACATGGGATTGCCTAAAAGTCGGGCCGGGCCGGGCCAAGACGGGCCAAAGTGTTACTGGCTAATTACTTCATTATCGGCGATCATACCTACATATAATTGATGAAACATACACACATGACATTAATGAACAATCACCAAACAAAAAAGTGCACCATAAATAAGTAATTCGGAGTAAATCGCTTGAAAACCAGAAAGTGGAGCTATGTGTAAGCGTCGCTGATCCTGGTAACATGTAAAAGAGCAATCGTTAAACGAAATAAGATAAAATACTTCTAGCTATCGTGATACAAATTTCCATCTGTCGGCATAGCGTTTATATTTATAGGAACTTACTATATATAAGTAAATACTACTTTATAATGTCACTGATCGTCGTATTTAAAGCAGACACATTGGTTAAAGTAGACCTCTTCTCCCTATACTCTCAACAGTCACACAAGTGTTCGGTCCAACATGGCCCGGGCTGTCAAAATCAACTTTAAACTCACATATGTATCATCAAATGGATCCACATCTTTCGATTAGTATTATATCTACCTAAATACCACTTTATAGTGTCTCAGATCACTTTACTTAAAGAAAACAAGGGGCTCAAAGTGAAGCCCTTTTCCCTCTACATTCTCAACATAGTCTCTATCAGAAGTGTTTTGCTTGTGTTGGGTCCGACTTGGCCCGGGCCGTCAAAATCAACTTTAAACATACAGATGTATCTTCAAATATGTTTACATCTATAGATTAGTGTTATATCTACCTATATACCACTTTATAATGTCACGGTAAATCGTATTTAAAGAACACAAGGGGCTCAAAGTGAAGCATTTTTACTGTTTTTTCTTAAGAAAATCAAGGTCAGAAGTGTTCGGTCCGACTTGGCCCGGGCTGTCAAAATCAACTTAAACCGCACAGATGTATAATCAAATGGATCCACATCTTTCGATTAGTATTATACAATTTCTTGCAACATTTATACTACGAGATAGTAAGCCTAACGCTTACTCACCGGTGGAACGTAGACAATATCGCTTATACAGATATCACGTATTTGAATGTTAATACTAAAGACAACACTCATTATTTTTGCAGTGACGATATAACACTTATACACGTTTATTAGTGACTTTCATCAGTTTTGCTATTAATTTTAATAACTTTGTTTTCACATATACAAGTAGCAATACCCGACTAGCCTCTCATACATACTTATGGGGCAGTTTTCAATCTTGTACTGACTTACTCTGGTGTTCCTGAGGGGAGAGAGAGAGAGATATTTGGAGATTTTACGAGCGCTTCAGCCTCTGGCTATTTCGCACTCGGGGCAGGCGGTTCTTATAAAATATGGAATAGTGGGAATAAGTATAAACGTCTAGCCCAAAAAACTGTAAGTGAAGGGGGATAATGTAATGAGAAGAGAGGTTGAGGTTTTAGTGGCCATAGAGAGCCGAGGAGGGATAAAAAGTTCTACGTTAGCCAGGTTTATTTGGGGTATGATAACTAGGATAGATAGAGTGATAGAAGTAATCAGTTAAGCTGATGTATAACTACTAATAATAAACGTAAATAATTTATAGAGGGGGAAAGTAATGGATAATGTAGGTAACCTAGGTTAAAAACAGGGGCCTAGCGCGGGGGGTGGGTGGTGGGGGCAAGGCTGTGTGTCAGCGTGATTGGTGGTAAGCTTGTTTTTGTCGGCTATGGGTGGATGGCTGGTTAAACGGCTATAAAGGTACTATGAATGGATATGTGGGTTTGAAGCGCGGACGTCGGAGTAGATAATCCGCGCTATGGGTTGAGTGCGCGGACGTCACTGGGGACAATCCGCTATAGAATTTTGAGGCGCGGACGTCGGAGAAGACAGCCCGTGCTGAGAATTTCGATCCCGATCCGAATCTAGAGTTTTGCTATTAATGTTAGAGTTACTATCTTAGTTCCCTAAACCCGGTAAACCAACCAACCAAGCTAACTCTTATAGACCAATCTCTCTTACCTCCAACCTATGCAAAGTAATGGAATCCATGGCCAAAAAAAGACTTCAACACTATTTATCCCAAAATAACATAATAAACTCAGATCAAAGCGGTTTCACTCCTGGCCGCTCAACCTTAGATAACCTAGCCCGTCTCGAACAGGATATTAAAACCGGCCAACTAAATAAACAATACACTACAGGCATCTTTCTGGACTTCTCTAAAGCATTTGATATGGTATGGCACAACGGGCTAATCCAAAAACTTAAAAAAATAGGACTTAAAGGTCAAATCGTAAACTACATCCAAAGCTTCCTCCAAAACCGCAAAATTACAGTGGGTATAGACCAGGCCTTGTCGGAGCAGTGTCCCCTAGAAAACGGCACCCCACAAGGCAGCATTCTTAGCCCCACACTTTTTAACATTATGATAAACGATCTCTTTGATGGCTTATCCCCTAAAATAAACACTTCCAAATTTGCTGACGACGGCGCCCTCTGGATCCGCTCCAAAAGCATCCTAACATCCCAGGACTTACTCCAAAAATCCCTAAACAAAATTCAACAATGGGCAGATAAATGGGGCTTCTCCCTCAACTCACAGGAATAGTATTTAAACATAAAAGTATGAGAAAGACCACCCCAAATCTCAAACTAAATAACAAACCAATCCAGTTCCAAAAACAAACCAAATTCCTAGGCCTAATCTTCGACGAACATCTCTCCTGGGATGCCCACGTCGCAAACCTAATTACCAAATGTAGCAAAGACCTAAACACACTAAGATGTTTAACCGGCTCCAACTGGGGTGCCTCCAAAGATACTCTCCTCAGCCTCTATACATCCCTAATCAGATCCAAATTAGACTATGGCTGCGCCATATACGACACCTTAAACAAAAGCTTAGCCCAAAAACTAGACTCAATACAGTACCAAGCTCTAAAACTAGTCACACGTACTCAACAAGGCACCTCCCTCACTTCACTTCAGGCCTTAACAGGAGAAATGCCACTAAATCTTCGTAGACAATATCTAACACTAAATTTCTGGGCAGCGGCCCAATCAAATCCTCTCCTCCAAAACCTACTAGATCAAAATATCCGTCCCCAAAACCAGGCTCTAACCAGGAAACACCCCCTCCTCACACCGATATCCCAACGAATATTAAACTACCGTAACGAACACCAAATAGGAAACCTAAAACAAAACTGCAAAAACTCCAATGTATTCACCCCTAAACTCAAAATTCCAAAAATAGACACATCACTAGCAAACAAAATCAACAAACAAACAGATCCAAATATAGCTAAATCCACCTCACTAGCTTACATACATCAAAACTGGCCAAATTGGTGTCACATATATACAGACGGATCCGCTGATCCGATCACAAATCATACAGGTTTCAGAGTCCACATAGCCCAACCAACCAGAAATACGCAATCCTACCGACTCCCAAACAACCAATCCATATTCACTGCAGAGCTCATGGGTATGGTCACAGCCCTCCATAACCAGCACACTAAAAAACAAAAAAAAATCCTAATACTTACAGACTCGCTAAGTGGACTACAGGCCCTCCAAAGCAAAAACACCAAAAATCGACCCAAATTAATTAACCAAATCCTAAAAAGTATAAATAACTTAAGAGAGGCAGGCAAGGAAATAGTACTTATATGGATCCCAGCCCACGTAGGAATAAACGGGAACGAAAACGCTGACCTAGCCGCTAAAAAATCACTTAAAATCCCGGAAATTAGCCTAAAGCTACCAATATCCAAAAATTAGCCTAAAGCTACCAAATATCCAAAGCAGAGATCAAAAGTATCAACAAACGCAAAATCTCCCAAAAATGGCATAACCTCTATCAAAACACAAACACCCAAATCATTAAATCCTCAATAAACCCCCTTCCCAAACCAAAAATCCTCCACCCCTCCAAAAAAATCGACAGGATAATCACCAAACTCAAACAGGTCACACCAAACTAAATAGCCATCTCCAAAAACTTAAAAAACACGCAAACGGGAAGTGCCCACATTGCAAACATTCAGAAACAATAGAACACGCCCTCTACACTGGCACCCACTACAACACAACCACAGAACAACACTAAAAACCAAACTGAAAATAAATACAGCTCTTACCTTAGAAGCATTACTAAACCCCCTAAATAACCCCAGAAATATTCAAAGCCCTAGGCATATACCCTAACTAAAACGGACCTCATCAACCGAATCTAAACACAACCAATTAATAAACACTAGCATGTAATACACCAACCCACCCCTACACACTCCCTTAGTCCTAACCAAACACCCCCAAGGCATATATTCCAAATTTCAAAATTTTCAAAAACTTTATTAAGCAACCTCTAAAAACCCCACTCAGGTTGCACACCTCTCGTCCCGTCTAGAACCTCACTAATGGCCCGACCGGGCCCGAGTGCGAAATACGCTTCAGTCGGAAAGCGCACGTAAAATCTCCTAATATAAGTAAGTAAGTAACTTAGTTTTGGCTCTGCCCTGCGAACACGTCCATCCAAGCTATCAACATCCAACCGACTATGAGAGATATCTCTAGGTCACTACCGAGGTAGACTAACATATAGTCTCTGAAATGAACATATCATACAGAAAATAATAAATCTAATAAAAAGGGAGCCCAGTGATTCTCTTCATTTTCAGACTAACATATAGTCTCTGAAATGAACATATCATACAGAAAATAAAAATCTAATAAAAAGGGAGCCCAGTGATTCTCTTCATTTTCATACTGCAGTAATCTAGACTTGCCAAACATTATAGACTTGCATGGGCTGTATTTGATATAAATGTATCAGGGTCTGTAAGACAGACTACTACCGAGGGAGCTTGTCTCCATCCTGGAGCCCTTGCTGGCTTACCCGGGTTGGGGACTACTCCCTCAGGACTTCCTATAAGTCCAAAAACCTCCACCATCTCCATCATCTTTGACTTAGGTCAAAAGAAGAGGCCTCTGGTCAAAGCCCCCCGGCTAAGACCAAGCCTCAGATGGGCCCCGAGCCCCAGCCCCTCAACCTCCTGCTCCCCGCCCGGCGCAGAAAAAGGGGCCCCCTCGGGGAAAGAAGATCCCTCCTCCAGTCCTAGACATGGAGATAGAGACTTCCCTCCCCACCACCACCCGCCTCCCCCGGCAGCTACGTTGGAACTCGCTCCCCTCGAATCCAGAGTGGAGGAACCCTTCGCTCGCCCGAGGGCACCGGCCACGGGAGAAAGAAGAGGAAGAGGAGAGAAATCCCCTCTCCCGAACCAGCCTCCCGACCACCCACCACCACTGCGTCCACGGAATGCCAGACCTCGTCGCCCTCCATGAGCGACAGCTGCATCCAGACCAGTCCCTCCGGAGCCCCCCTCCCTTACCGACGGCCAGACCCAAACCACCCCGGTCCAGGTCCAGGATACTAGCCTCAGGGCCGTGCTATTGGAGAAGGCTAACAGCCTCCTCAAATACTACAAGAATCACCACTCGGCCAGCGCCACCCACGTCCAGGATGGCCAAGCCCGAGCTCTCCCTGATGAAAGCACCAAGAGGAGCTACCTCAAGATGTACCAGATCATGGGAAGAGAAAGATTCGAACACGACATCCACAACTACAGTGAACTCTCAACTCTTCCTCGTGGACTGTGACCCTACAGGGCAGTAAGCACTTCGTCGCTAACTCCGCCGCCCTCCTCACCAAGTGTCTCTTCAAAATGCCAAACCCCAGGGAAGAGGCAATAGCGAAGAAACTACTTGGAGGAATCCGCCGCTAGACACCGTGCTCGCCCGCCAACGCCGTGCCTTCCCACGCTTGACCCCCTCCCCTCCAACCCACGCCCAACCTTTTCCATATTATTGAGTACTTTCTTACCACCCACTCCCCCCCCCCCTCCCCCCCCCCAGCCAAACCCCCTCCCCCCGCAGCTTTATTAGATTAGATCTGTAAAGGTTACATTTTTCTGGGTCGCACTTCTTTATTTTATTCATTTACGAGTTGTTTTTCTCCCAATAGTATAAAGTGCTTCCCCTCGTGTGCGAAATAGCTTTGAGTCGGAAAGCGCACGTTAAATCTCATAGGTACCTAACCTAACCTGAGTTTTTTGTCACACGTCCGTTGGTAGGTTCACCACAAAAGAGCTCGCTACAGAGAACACAGGCCATTTCCAACTCAGTCATGACATCCTCAGACAGGATCATCAACAAGTCCCTCCCTAGGGAACTTGTGGGGAGTGATACTCCCCTTACTCTCATATAGGGTAGCAACCTACTCTCTCAATGTCGATCTATCGGCCGGCACAAGGTGATTACTATCACCTTTGATGCAAATCAGCCCAAACTCCACGTTCCAGGAGAGATCACGCTCACTTCCCTCCTCAACGGATTACCCAAGCTCCAAACGCAGACATGGTCCCGGCACGCGACCCCTCCTACCCTCAGCCAAGCCAAGCCCAAGCAAATGACGCTCAGAGACACGTAAATATAAACATTCAATCTGAACCCGTTTCCACCACGCTAGGCCAGTCTATGGACCCCTCCCCCTCCAGCCCCATTTCACCCCTCCCTTCAACCCCCCCCCCCCCCCCCCCCCTTAACCCCCCACCGCATCTGCCGCTCCTACCCAAGAGAAAAAACGTAAAAGAATAAACACCCCCACCCACCCTCCCCTTTCCGATCATGCTACCCAACTAAAGTTTACACTCTACTCCCCAATACCCCCTGTCTAGACCAAACTACCCAGACTCTGGAAATGGAAACCCCCCCCCCCCAAGCCACCACCATAGACGCCCACACTTCGCCTATCAAGGCCACTAACCTGTCAACCACTCCAACCAAACTGACCCATTCCAAAAAACCTTCATATCTGAACCCCAACTATTATCTGATCTCTCACAGCATGCCGACCAAATACTCTCATCCCATTATCTATTACCAACCCCACTAACCCTTGAATCCTCTGGTATCAAAATCTACAAATCAACCCAAGAACGTGCTAAATTCACCATCATTCAATACCTTAACCAAGAACGTTTTGAACACGAAATCTCAACAATCCAAGATCTAAATTCCTTCCTTATTGACATCCAAGAACAGGGCATTCATTTAACCCCACAATTTATCTCTAACACCACGGCTCACTTCACTAAAAAGTCTTATTACCCGCTCTCACTTAACGACTACAAACTCACTAAATTTCTCCTCAGTGGCTCCCTTGCCGCCATTTCCCTAAAACTAACGTGCCCCCCCTCCGCCTTGCCACCTTCGTCTCCTTAAACCACTAACTACAACCATAATCACAGCTTGAATGTTAACTGACTGATTTAATGATTTTACGTCCGCTTCGCATTTATTGCATTTCGCGGACGGGGTAGGTGGGGGAGAAATAATAAATATATTGAATAGAAAAAACACCATACCCAAAAAACCTGTAACTATGCAGGGGGAAAACCTAGCCTAGACTATGAAAGTACTCGGGAGTATTAGGTTAGGGATTTTTTAACTTAGAGTATTATGGTCGGTAAAAGTATCTTACCATGGGAAAAGTTTGGTTGGTATAGCAAAGTCGGATAGAGTAAAGAAAAGCAGTTCAGCTGCTCCATTTAGTATAAGGGTTGTCGAGTAAAAAAGAAAAAGGGTTTAATGAGGGACTTTTTAAAGAGCCGGTAGTCCCGGGGGGTGGGGAGATTGGGGGGGGGGGGGGGGGGGTGTGTTATAGCTGGTTATGCGGCGTGTGTTGTGGGCTTGTGCTGGGTGCTGGCTGGTTAAACGAGAGTCTATGTTTTAGTGTGGGGATAACTGGGCTTGGGGCGCGGACGTCGGGAGAGGACGACTCGCGGTGAGGATTTGGATCCCGATCCGAAAGTGACAGGCGTTTACTGGGTAATATATTGGTTAAATTTTAATATTTTATTTGGGAGGATCTAAATTTTGTCGAGAAGTTCTGCTTTGATAAGGAATTGGGTTATAGCGTTGAAGATATGAAGGGGATTGGAGGGGTTGAAGAGTAGTGGGAGATTATGTTTAAGGTTAGGAGGGATAGCTTGATAAAGTTCGGAATGAAGAGAGTTGTAGAAAGGACAGCTGTTAAAAATATGGTACATGTCTTCTGGTTGTTTACAGTATGTGGCAATTTCCATCTGGGTGTCTTCCTTGTTTGTAAAGGGTATGGTTGATAGCTGTGGTTCCGCTGATTAAT